>NC_051075.1:88759708-90026408 GCF_004664715.2 Peromyscus leucopus | reverse complement strand
GGGAAGTTAGATGATGCTGAGCCTAAAGCCATGGAGATTGGAGAGGAAGTTGTCACTGTAAGTTTGATGACTCATGCTCACAGAGGCTCACACCAGAGTGATGACTATTGAAATAGAATATAGGGACAGACAGCAGAGAGCTTTACATGAAGGATTTAAAGATCTTGACAGCTATCTGCATCCAGGAAGCAAGAATGAAGGAGAACACTAAACCACTTTGAAGTTCTTAAACCCACATCCTCCTTGCCTTGGGCAACTGCTTCCCTGCTCCTCCAGCCCATTCCACAGAAGGGAAAGACATATTTAAAGACATGATGGCATATATGCACGGAATTTCTATAATGGAATCCATTACTTTCTTTGTTGGTTTAACAAGGAATTTTAAAATATCTGTGAAGCGAAGTCATTTTAAAAATGGGTTCAGAGAGATTGGCGTGACTCAACTTGTTTCTCCCTTATAACGTATTGAAGACTCCCTGTTCCCTGGCCAAGGTCTTCTTCCCAAACACTGTTACTGCTATGATGCCTGCTCTTCTACACTGAGCTCAGAGGCAAGGAGATGTGTGGAGGACGCGGGGACTTGGCTTTCAGTCTGAAGACATGAGCAGTGAGCCAGGTTCCCCCAATCTCTTAGAAGTTGTCCCAACTCATCCTAACACACACTCTGTACATTTGCCTATATACGGAGTCTATGTGCCCTCCTACTCCGTGTATCTATTCACTGTAAGCACCCCACCCCACCCCCAAGTCCCTCCTTATATCAACCACCTGCAAAAGGACCTGTTTCTTATGGAAACTGATATCCTATGGGAAGAAGCATATTGCGTATTTGAACTCTCAAGAGTGCAGACACAAGCAACTCCCTCCATAATAGTCTGTTGCCATCATGCTTCTCCTTGATACCATGCTGCGTTGGCATGAACCACTCTGTCCTTGATGAATAGGCATGCTAGGGGAGCTTAAAGAAGTCAGGATAAAACAATTCTTTCATTTTCTAGAATTCATAATTTTAGAGGTGAACCAAGGCCAGGCTCTGGCCTAAGAAGTCCTCCTCTCCACCTCATTCATTTATTTTCTCCTTGACAATACATCTATTGAAGACATACTCTGGGTCCGTCACCACTATCGCTGAAACACATGAAGCAGACCATCTCTGCTCAAGAGACCCATTGTTATTTTAGTAGGTCAAGTCGCTCGTGGTTGCAAGGAGCGTGCCAAAGATAAGAGTGGAGAATGCTCCATAAATGAACGGAGGGGTGATCAGCCAGCCTAGATTTAGAGGGTCAGAGAACACGGTCCAGAAGCTGGAGCTGAAGGAGGAGGCTGGGTTAGCCAGGTGTAACCAGGAAGTGAGAAACACATCCCAGCAACATCCAAAGCAAAGAACAATGAGAACATAGGGGTCCAAGTCATGAGAATGGATGCTGAGTTAGTGCCACAGGAGCCTGGAGGTCATGGAACAGATCGACAGAGGAGGAGGGAGAAAAACAAAGAGAAAGAAAAGACAGTAGGACTTATAATATATAAGTAAATGCTTGTGTAAAAAGATTTGAAAGGGAAGTCAAAGGAAAAACAGAGCAATTGAATTTGTGGGGGAGGTAATTTTAGTGCTAAATGCAAATGAAAGTTTTGATAGAACACGGTGGGCAGCTTGGAACATCAGCGTCAGGGAAAAGAGTCTTCAACACTATGGTCAAGAGCAATGCAGGATGTGACATGGATTTCTAAAGGTCTTATCATAAAAACCCAGAGCCTGATAATGGGGTGAAAGCTGAAAGGTCAAAGTGGAGCACACCACAGCCACCACCTCTTACCTCACCAGCTCCTCAGCCTTCAAGAGCTCCTGTTGAAAAGGTTTCTGCCGAAAAAGCCTTTAGTGCCTGTCTCCTCATGCCTCATGTACCTTTCTCTGCCCAGCCATCACTTCCTGGGATTAAAGGTGTGTGCCCCCACTGCCTGGCTCTATTTTCTCTCCTAGACTGAGCCAATCTCATGTAGTCCAGGGTGGCTTTGAACTCACAGAGATCCAGACAGATCTCTGCCTCCCGAGTGCTGGGATTAAAGGTGTGTGCACCACTCCCTAGCATCTAGTGACTTGTTCTGTCCGCTGATCTTCAGGGAAAATTGTATTAAGGTACACAATATATCACCACATTTCCCTTTTTGTCTAAAATAATAAAAGAAGACAATCACTAATATAATAAAAACTATATACAATAAGTACAATAACTATATGCAATATATACAGTCAAGAATTACATTAACAATGTCTAGTCCATTAATATTTGACAGATTCAGAGAAAATATTCCATTATTTATTATATTTTGGTGAGTTTGAAGTGGTGTACCTAATTCACTTTCTATCCTAACTTGTATTACCAACCAAAAACTATCTTTTGTTGTCTTTCAAATTTATACACTTCACACATCTTTAAATGAGTTTCTTTCTGAATTTGTTAACAAGGAAAACTATAATTATCTAGTCTTCAACTCCCTCAGAGGCCCGAGAAGGAAATAATATAACCTAAGTAAACAGGAAGTACAGGCAAGCAACTTCCAAAAATGTGAGAAATGACAGAAACAGCTGGTTGCCTGGACAGTCACCCAAGTTTCCTCTGCAATGTTGGGGCATCCATATTCAGCCTACAGGCTTAGCATATCTGAAAGACTTTTCTGTAAAGTGGGATTTTCTGAAGGGCTGTCCTACTTTGTCTTGGCAAAATCCAGCAGTCCTTTCTTTTGTGTCCTGCTTGTCTATTTTGGACAGCATACTGTCAGCAGTCAAGGCAAAGGCTCTTTCTTACCCAGTGGCTAACTTTGCCACAAAGAAAGTAAACTCCATATGGAGTTTCTTCAATGCCCATCATCTTCTCTGAAGTAGATTGGTGCTGCCAGGAGCAGACATGTCTCATAGTCTTAAAAAGAATCTATGTCATTAGAATATCTTAAATGCCATATTCTGTAGATCTCTGAAATGTTTGAAAATGACCTGTCTTACTAAAATGTATCTCTGTTTGACATTGAAAACATACCTAACATGACTACAAGTTTGATTGAAATGACTAACCAATAACCTGCATTTCTTTATATCCTAAATTGTTGGTAATAATAACTTTCAAGGACTAGTAATTTGCATTACATTGTTAAATGAACTGTATAGGTACAATATCTTGAAGAAGATTAGAAGTGTATGTACAGTATGTTCCAAAAAAAGTAATCTCAACTTTGTATCAATATGCAAAATTTGTATACAATATACAAAAATCCAATCCAATATAAAGTATTTAAACTAGTGGTTGCTTTTAAAAATTAGATTCAATTATCTACCTTTTTATCTTATCATATTCATATTCTCCCTTTTTTCTTTTCAGGGTGAATTCAACAGTCTATCTTTTATCCATATCCTCTTTTTTTTTCTTTTAGAAAGAGATTGACTCTAACCATCAACAATTTTTAACCAACTCCTAAACAAAGACAAAAATCCATAATCCATTTTTTGAGAATGTGGGCATAATTTTCTAGGATACTTCCTGCTGATTGGGTACCCTGGTAGTCTTACGAGGACACAAAGAAAATATAGGATTATGGTTAAGTTCTGATTGGAGTAGTCGGTGGGGCTATATCATCTCAGCTAGCCATCTTGCTATTGTCCCGAGCAGTTTGTAATCCAAAGCCAGTCTTTGGGTGGTGTTTGTCAGCTTGGTGGAATTATCATTGTCCTGATGGAATCATCGTTGTGGGTTCCCATCATCTTTTTGGAGACTTCAAAGTCACTATTAGGTGTGGTCATGGTTCACTGCAGAAAACTGATAGAGACTCAAACCCGAAATCATGTACAGGAAGCTAGATGAAGTCTTTTTTTCTAGAATTAGTTTGTACTCTCTATGACCATTCGTATCATGATAAGAGTTTAATATCTATATATTAATCTTATAAATTTTGATATAAAATTCATACCTTAAGAAAAGTTTTAAGTCGGGTGATAGTGGTGCATGCCTTTAATCCCAGCATTCGGGAGGCAGAGGCAGGCAGATCTCTGTGAGTTCAAGGTCAGCCTGGGCTACAGAGTGAGTTCCAGGAAAGGTGCAAAGCTACACAGAGAAACCCTGTTTCAAGAAAAAAAAAAGAAAGAAAGAAAAGTAAAGTTTTAAAAAGTAAAAATAAAACCAAAGGATTATGAGATTAGTAGCAATAGAATAGTCCCTTAATTTTGTTTTTTTCTTCTGTCCCATATAGGTGGCTCTTCTGACATGATACGGAGATTTGGCATTTTCTTTTAACAAGCATGCTTGGGTTTAGAGAAGGAGAGAGCCACACTCCAACTCCAAAGCCAGCTTTAATTTTTAAAATTGAAATGGGACTACATAAAGACCATTTGCATTATGTGTCTGTAGAGAACTGCAGAAGCAAACATTTAGGAAGAAAACAGAGCCAGGCAGTGGTGGCACACACCTTTAATCCCAGGCAGTGATGGCTGGGCGGAGAGAGTTATATAAGGTACGAGGAGGAGGAAGGAGCTAAAGGCATTTTTTTGACTGAAGCCCTTCCCGCAAAAGGAGCTGGTGAGGTAAGAGGTGGTGGCTGTGGCTGGCTCTGCGTCTTTGATCTTTCAGGCAAATTTTATCTGGGTACACAATATATCAGCACAGCGGGCCTCTCTCGTGTGACCTTGGCCACATAGTAAACCTCTTTTGGTGTAACTCATTATCTAATGGGAATAAGTATCAGATCTGCCTTCCATAGAGGGTTTGTGCAGAGTCCATGTGATAAAGTACAGAAAGTGCTGGATTCCTGCCCAGAATATAGCAGGAGCTTCCTCCAGGACAAGTTCCTGCTGTCCCAGAAAGCTCGAATTGCAGGCGTGGAATCATAGAAATGTGTTGCTTTTACAGCCAGGGGTGAGCAGTCCCTGGAAGGCAGGCCTGGCTATCTAAGGGCTCTCTGCTTCTTGCTTTCAACTTCCAAGTGACACTTGGCCCCGAGCCACATGGCCAGGACATCTCTACCTGAACCAACGGAAAGTAGAAAAATACAAAACTGAAAGTGCATCGTGAAGAATCACCCGTATGTTATTACTGTATAAAGGTAGACACTGCTGGAGGGAGAAAAGAAAAAAAATGTATTTTTGGTGGGTGAGACCTGGTAACCCACAACCCATTCATGAAGTGTTTATTTAAGATTTATTTTTATTTTCGGGTATGTGCAGATTTGTGCATGTGAGGCCAGAGGAGGGCGTCGGATCCCCTGGGCTGCAGTTACAGGTTGTTGTGAGATGCCTGAAGTCTATGCTGGGAACTGAACTAGCCCTCTGAAAGAGCAGTGCTAGCTCTTAATCCCTGAACCATTTCTTCAGCCCACAACTCATGAAGTTCAGAGCTTAAAACTGTCCCGATTTTTCTGAAGTAAAAGTATTTAGGGGGAAAAAAATACAAGGATACTACATACAAAGATAATTTTAAAAATCCAAACAGATTTATCTTCATAAAACTAGAGATATTGTGTGAATAAGACATTTAGAAAAAAACTACCCAAACCTTTAAATATTATGAGGGGGCAAGAATATTTATCTTCTAATATTGACAGGAAATGATTAAGCTCACAGGGAGTTTCGATGTATTTTCTTTTTTATTGACATGGCAATACAGAAAGAAATATTAATGATTTTCTTTCAGTCATGAGACTTCCTGGAAAAAAAAAAAAGGAAACCCATATACTGGTGTACAAACACTTGCCTTGGGTAGCATGAATTAATTTACGTTTGAAGCAAGCAGCACTGACCACAGCTGAGTGCTGCCCCCGTGTGGTCATTTTCTTAACTGCAGGCCATTAATTTGCCAGCCTTGACGGACCCTGGTCCTGAATTTCTGTCTCTTTCTCCAAATAGTAGATTATTAGTTTGCTCTTCATTTTTATAACTACTGTTTTTAATTTTTATTAGATTTATTAATTTTATTTTATGTGTATGGGTGTTTTGTCTGCATGTATGCCTGTGTACGAGCTGCTTGCCTGGTGCCTGTGGAGGTCAGAAAGGACATTAGATTTTCTGAAACTGCAGTCACAGGGCAGGTTGTGAGTGCTGGGAATCGAACCTGGGTCCTTTGTAAGAACAATAAGTTCTGTAAACCACTGAGCTGTATCTCCAGCCCTCATCCGTATAATTCTTGTTTTTAAAACAGGATTTTCTAATAGGAACTCTCTATGAAACTGCCAATAGCATCCCTACGCTCCCAATCATGGGGCTTCTGTCATCCACACCATGCCAGCTTTTTACATCTCTTCAAGGATTGGCCTAAAGCAAGATTAAACTCCCATGTTTAAATAAGAAGACACGTGTGGTTTTCTGCACATGTGACATTTTCCCATGTAGGAAAGCTGTGCACATTAAGGGGTACACAAAAGAAAAGGTTCCATTTTGGACAAGCTGCAAAGATGCCAGGTCCCAGTGCCCCTCTTTTCACCCTTGTGGCAGGTACCACAGTCCAGCATTCACCCTCTGGTCTAGGAAAGACAATCCAGAAGCAGCTATACAGGTAGATCAGTCCATACATTTCCTTGCTTTAAATTCAATCTTGTATTTCTTTTAAAGCCCCACAGACAACATTCCAAATGACCCTTGGCAGTATTTTCTATTGACCTGCCCAAGGATTGAATCTATTGCCTCATCATTCCGTGAGCTCATAGCATATGACAATGACCTCTGTCCAACTGGAAAGAGGTGCAGGGATCAGTGGAAACTTCTCTGGAAGAGAGAGTAGCACCGTGGATATTTTTCTACTCTTTGGCAATGGGATGTAATGAAGCTTTGAAATATAACCATGAAGATCAAGAGTACACCTTAGAATAGTGTTTCTCAACAAGTGGGTCACAGCCCCTTTGGGGAAGTCAAATGACCTTCTCACAGAGGTCTCATTTCAATATGCTGCATATCACATACTTACATAATGATTCTTAACAGTAGCAAAATTTCAGTTATGAAGTAGCAACAAAAATAATTGTATGGTTGGGAGTCACTACAACATGAGAAACTGTATCAAAGGGTCACAACATTAGGAAGGTTAAGAGCTGCTGCCTTAGAAGGATGCTCTACAGGAAATAGGATCTGAAGGATCCAGCCAGACAAGAAGATTGACCCTCACAGTGGCAAGACAGGTTGACATCTGAGATAGTTAAGAAGAATAGCCCGTCCACAAGACCAGCATTCTCTTCCAAGCCTGGCGCATCCTTTCAATTACTCAGCATTTCACACCTGAAAGAGAAAGCCATTGATTTTCAACGAATGGCTCCAGGCGCCAAAGTCAATGAAGAATTGGAAATAAGATGGCTTTCAGTGATCCATAGAGAAGGTGAGGAACAAGAGGGAAGTTGGGATATGAAGATAAGATGGTCTTTTGTAAAGAAGAATGTTCATCAAAACAAAATGTTGTAAATCTTTTATGTGATGGAAAACATTGTATTTTATTGCGGCTTCAATTTCTTGCTATATATATCAAGACAGATATGGAAATTTCCTTGTGCTGTGTATTCCTTTGCATTTCTGAAGTACTCAGAACTAGTACCATGCCACTTTTTATGACCAAACTGACAGTTTGTGTGAATTGGCTAAATTGCTAAAAAAACAATTCATACCTTCCCATAGCTTATAGATCTTAATTTTTTGTGTGTATTTTTGGTTGCTTTGAATTTATGGCCCAGATATTTGGGTTTACTGTTTGCAGTTCATAGGTGAAGCAGGGACCAGAAAGCTTTGACTATTCATCAATTCAAATCGCTTTTTCAGGAAAGCTATTTTACCTATCTTTTTAAGCTTACAGATATAATCATACAGTTAGTGGTCTGTTAGTGATGGTGTGCAATTTCTTTGTCTATGGGATACTTTTCAGAGGAACAGCTCTGGAGACAGTCTCCTTATCATGCTTTACTAATTCCTGCTTACATTTGTGTTTTTATCCCTTTAGTCTTGAAATTTATCAGACTTCTAAAGTGAGATGGATAGCATGCACTTTCAAATCATCTTTTTTTTTTAAAAAAAAAATGAGTATTTAATACCATACAACTTAAGTATTCATTACTTTTTTAATTGTATAGACTTTATTGATAAAGCCTTGCAAATAGATACAAAAAAAATCACACACCAAAATTAAGGCTCACTGTCTACACAATTCAATGAACTTTTACAGAGTTAGCATTGGCATTTGGGATGAAAGCTGTGGAACTTCATGCTAAACTTTATACTTTCAGTATTGAACGTGTTTTGTGCACATCCAAACCAAAAAATCCTTGACAGAATAGAACTAATAAACAATTAGCTTTATATTATCTTCCATAGCTTGTGTCTATTGCCTGCATTTATGTTGATTTATCAAAGTAATTTGGTGGCTTCTCCAGTTGCTTCAGGAGTTTAGAGCACTTACCGCTCTTTTAGAGGAACCAGGTTCAATTCCCAGCACCCTCATGGCAACGCACAACTGTCCATAACTCCAGGGGATCGGATGCCCTCTCCTGGCCACCATGGGCACTACATGCATATAGTGCACAGACATATACTCAGGTAAATATTCATACAGTTTTATGTCAAGTTGACACAGGCTAGTCATTTGAAAAGAGGGAAACTCAAATGAGAAAATGCTCCCACAAAATCAGCCTGAGGGCAAGCCTGTGGAGCATTTTCTTGATTGAATGACTGATGTGGGAGGGCTCAGCTAACTGTGTGTGGTGGCCCTGGATGGTGTAAGAAAGCAGCCTGAGTGAGCCATGAGGAACAAGAGAGTAAGCAGCACCCCTCCATTGCCTACACTAGTTCCTGCCTCCAGGTTCCTGCCTTGAGATTTTGCCCTGATTTTCTTGGATGACAGACTGCAAGGGAAAGATGAAATGAACCCTTTCCTTCTCAACTTGACATTGGTCCTGATGTTTCATCACAACAATAGAAATCATAACTAAGACATGCATATAAAGTAAATAAATATTTTAAATAAATGAATGAATTTTTAAAAATTAATTTCTGTACTAATGGAGTTGAAATTTTTCCTTTACTACTCCCGTCTATACACAGATTTACGTGTTTCTTTAACTTGAGTTATTAGAAATATCTTTTAATTTTTTTCCTCTAGGCATGGTGACCCAGGTCAATAATCTCCACGTAGGAGGTGGAGACAGAAGGATCAAGCTTCCAAGGTCATTTTCAACTACACGGTGAATAAGGCCAGCCTAGGCTACAGAAACCTTGCAAATGAATGAACAAAAACAAACAAACAAACAAAAATGTTTTCTTGTCTTCTTTTGCTTTTTTTAAAAAAATACCTTTTATATACTGAATTCTAATTTTTGAATCCTAGGATCATAATTTCTCCCATGGAGGTTTATTGACAATTTTATTCTGGCGTAACATTCAGCAGCCAATGTTGTATGTGATTGTTTCAAAGTCAACTTACTTTCAGATGGGACATTTTAGTAAACTTCAATATTTGTAATTCAAAAGAAAATACGCACAACTGGAGCCTAACTTTAGGTCAATATTGTCAAAGATCCATGAAGAAAAAGAAGCCCTGAGATCCATAGATCTTCTTGATCATTAAGTTATGTGTCCAGTGGCTCTCATCACTTAAGACTTCAGGACATTTCCACTTTCTAATTTATGGTATTCAGGGACTGAACTGCCCTCCCCCAAATCCATGTCAAGTCCCAGTGTTTGTGCACATACCTCTTTAAGGAGATGGTCTTTAGAAAGCGATTGAGAGATGGGAGAGATGGCTCAGTGGTTAAAAGCAAGTACTACGCTTTCAGAGGAACCAAGTTCAGTTCCCAGCATCCATGTATGACAGCTCCAGGGGATCCAACACCCTCCTCTGGCCTCTTCAGGCATTTCACTCATATGCACAAATACACACACACACACACACACACACACACACACACACACACACACACACACGGGTACTGGGGGGAAGCACAATTTTTAAAATATTTAAGAAGGTGATTGGGTCCCATTGAGGTCTTTAGGGTAAGGTTCTAATGGAACATTAGCTGGTGCCCGACGAGAACAGGAGACATCATGGAAGCACAGGGTTTGCACAGAACAAGGACCTGGCAGATACTGTGAGAAGGTGGCCATCAGAAAGACACAGGATGGTGCTTGGGGCAATCAACCCTGCACAGCCCTCAACTTAGGAAGTTTTCAACTTCCAGAGCCACGAGAAAACAGGTGCATTCTCCTAAGGCAGCCAGGCTGTGGCATTTTGCGACAGGAGCCTTTCTTTCAGACCTGCACAGGCAGCCGTGAGTGGAGGGACCGAGCACAGCTTTGCTGTTCGCCCAGCATGCCTATAAGGCTGACAAGGACTCAGCCTCCAAGTCTCCATCAAAGAGTGAGGACAAAAGTTGACCTAACTAGCTCGCTCTGCACGCCCATGCCACCGTCTCTTCCCCAAACATGTCACCCACTCATTCAGTCTGTTCTCATGCAGTGCCCACAGAGGTGAGAAGACAGTGTAGGATCACCTGGAACTGGATTAGCAGACAATGCAGAGACGCCATGTGAGTACTGGAAACAGGACCTGGGTTCTCTGCAAAAGCAGAGAGTGCTCTTAACCACCGAGCAATCATTATATACCTTTAATTATTTTAAAGGAATTTCTTCAAAGAAATGTATGTGGGAGTCTAGGGACACGATTGGTTTTTCAGGCCAATATTTTACTGGTTAAAAAAAAGAGAGAGAGAGAGACAGGCCCAGTGGCGGAGACAAACAGACGCAGGTAGGCCCGCAGTGGTGGCCTGCAGAGGTAGACGGGCCTGCCGGCGGCCCACAGGGACATACAGGCCCGGTAGCAGCTGGCAGAGACATACAGGCGATCCTGCGAAACCCAACAACTTGGAGGTGTTGGTGAGACTACCCTGCTCAGCTGAAATCCATCTGGGGGAGGATTCGGATCCCTACAGTTTGAAGTCCGAGGAAACAAGATCAGCTGAGGAGTCGACGAATGAACAAAACGTGACCTGGGAATACAGAAGAAGGCGCTGCCCAGCCACCAAACCAGATCACCAGAATCATAAGTATATACTTCACCAACTGAGATCAGCTGCCCCTGAAGAAACAGCCCAATAGCACCAATTAAACCAAGAGCTCCTACTAAACCAAGACTAAAAATTAGAACAAGAGAGGCACTCTTAGATACAGACACCACCTGCACCAAGCACAGGAAGAGATGAGTAGATGCCAGTGCAAAAATACAGGCAACAACATAAAGACCTATATGGCAGCATCAGAACCTAGTGATTCTACACCTGCAAGACCTAAACATACCATGACAGAAGAAACAGAAGAAATCAATCCTAAAAATGACTTTAAGAAGTTGATAGAGGACCTTAAAGAAGAAATTCACTTAAAGAGGAAATAAAAACTTCCCTTAAAGAGGAAATGAAAAACTCCATTAAAGAGGAAATAAAAAGCTCCCTTAAAGAAATGGAAGAAAAAACGAACAAAAAATGGGAAGAAATCAAAGAAAGCCAAGAAAAAGCAATTAGACAAATGAAAGAAACATTTCAAGATCTGAAAAATGAATTTGAGACAATAAAGAAAACACATGCTGAGGGAATGCTGGAAATAGAAATCCTGACTAAACAAACAGGAACTACAGAAACAAGCATAACCAACTGATTGCAAGAGATGGAACAGAGAATCTCTGACACTGAAGACACAACAGAGAAAATAGATTCATCAGTCAAAGAAAACACTAAAGACAAAAAAGTCATAACACAAAACGTCCAGGAAATTTGGGACACCATGAAAAGACCAAACCTAAGAATAATAGGGATAGAAGAAGGAGAAGAATACCAACTCAAAGGCACAGAAAATATATTCAACAAAATCATAGAAGAAAACTTTCCTAACCTAAAGAAAGAAATACCTATGAAGATACAAGAAGCTTACAGAACACCGAATAGGCTGGATCCAAAAAAAAAAGTCCCCTTGCCACATAATAATCAAAACACTAAACACACAGAACAAAGAAAAAATATTAAGAGCCACAAAGGAAAAAGACCAAGTAACATATAAAGGCAAACCCATCAGAATAACACCAGACCTCTCAATAGAGACTATGAAAGCTAGAAGATCATGGACAAATCTTATGCAGACCCTAAGGGCAGGGTGTGGATCGGGGCCAGCATCCCCCACAAGCTGCAGAAGTGTTAGAGCTACACCTTGCCGGTCCTTAACCCTTCCGTGGCTCACCATGACTTTTGGGTACCACTCTCTCCACTTCATGGATGGCCCTGGCTTCCTGATGGTTCTTCTGTTTCCTTTTCTTTCTTTTTTTGGTTTTTCAAGACAGGGTTTCTCTGTGTAGCCCTGGCTATCCTGGAACTCACTCTGTAGACCAGGCCGGCCCTGAACTCGCAGAGATCCTCCTGCCTCTGCTTTCCAGGTGCTGGGATTAAAGGTGTGTGCAACCACCATCACCCGATCTTCCATTTATTTTGAGTCCTTCTCTAGATTTGAAAATGGATTCACCTGGGGACATCGTGACCCTAGGGGCTGTGTTAGTATGGCACTGTCCCCTGGGCTTCTCTGATGCATGTCCCCATCTGCTGCATGGGTGGCCTCCTCCAGAAACAGGGTGGGCAACAGGTGGCGCTGTGGGGCCAAAACCTGCACCGGACACAAAAGCTCAGAGGACATTGTGAGGCAATAGGGAGGCATAGGAACCGGGAACTAGAGGGTGCAGGGTCCGTCTAAACCCATTCTGCTTGGGTGTGTACTAGTAAATACAGCTATAGCACCAAACACAGGCACACAAGTATGTTCACACACATCATATCTACTAGTAAAATGTATGTACACACATGCATACCTACATTCCTATCAGTGTATCTTTCATACACACATACCTTCATATGTAGGTGCACAAAAATTAGCATATATATGTATATTGTATGCATGTCTGTACAAAACTGTGCTGGTTAGTTATATGTCAACTTGACACAGGCTAGAGTCATCAGAGGAGGGAGCCTCAGTTGAGAAAATGCCTCCATAAGATTGGGCTGTGGGGTATTTTCTTAATTAGTGATTGATGGCAGAGGTCCCAGCCCACTGTGGGTGGTGGCATCCCTGGGCTGGTGGTCCTGGGTTCTATAAGAAAGCAGGCTGAGCAAGCCATGGGGAGCAAGCCAGTAAGCAGCACCCCTCCATGGCCTTTGCATCAGCTCCTGCCTCCAGGTTCCTGCCCTGTTTGAGTTCCTGTCCTGACTTCCTTCAGTGATGAACAGTGGTATAAGCCAAATAAACCCTTTCCTCCCCAGCTTGTTTTCTGATCATGGTGTTTCATGGCAGCAATAGAAACCCTAAAATAATAACATATGTACATACAGACATAGATGCTGAGGTGCATACGCTGATGTGTATGTGTGTATGCGCGTGCACACACATGGATTTACACATACGCATATCTGTACGCATCAGCATTGCAGGGCTGCGGAAGGCAGTGGCTTCTGTCACTAAAGAGGATTCTGGACCTCCGCTGTCACAAAGATTTGCAATAAAACATGCCCTTAACCATCCACTTACTACAATTAAAAAAAAAAAATGGTCCTGCTCCACCGGTGGCCTGGGACTGCCTCTGTATCCAGTAAGTATGCTGCTGTTGCCAGGGACCTCGCCCAGAGCTGAGAAGGTGCAAGTGCCCGGTTTGTTTACAGTCTATGCTTTGCATCAGGATGATGGGCATTCAGGAAGAAGGGACCCTAAATTGGCCCAAACACAGCTTGGCAGAGTGGAAAGGGGAGACATCGTTGAGTCACACACACATTTGATCCAAGCTGTAGAACTGTCACTCACTAGCAGTATAACCTGTCCCCCATACCTGTCAAGATGGTGGCTATGCAGGGTTGATGTGACAATCAGAATGTGCCCGTGGCTAGGTGGCAGCTCTGTGACACCGGAATTCCTGATGGTCTGAATGTCAAGATCTAAAGACCTGCACTGCTTGCTCAGTTCCAGCCAGCCTGTGGGTGGAACGCAGACAGCAAGGAGGCCAGGCTGCTTTCCCAGGGGGAGCATCCCGTCCACTGGTGGTCCTTCCCCACGAAGCCACGAACTAATGGGTTTCTATGGGAAGGAGCTGTCTATTCTAAGTGGAGTCACAGCAAGTCTCTTTTGTATGTCCGTGTGTTCACGTTTGTGTCTGTGTAGTTGTGCATATGTGTGAGTGTGCATATGTGTGACTGTGCTTATGTGTGAGTGTGTGTGAGTGTGCATGTGTGTGAGTGTGCATGTGTGTGAGTGTGCAGATGTGTGAGTGTGTGTGTGAGTGTGCATGTGTGTGAGTGTGCAGGTGTGTGAGTGTGCAGGTGTGTGAGTGTGCAGATGTGTGAGTGCTCACAGAGATCAGAGGAATACTTCAGATGTCACATGTCAGTCTTGAGGTGTCATCCAGACTTCTTCAACCCTTCCCTTCCCTTCTTTCCTCCCTAACATTTCTTCCCCTCTCAGTCCTCCCTGCCTCCCTCGTTCATTCCAATGGACACTCCATTGCAAGAGAAGTGCAAACCATGCACCAAAATGTTAGCAGAGGTCATGTGGGGAGGAGAATTATGAGTAATTTTCTTTCTTTTTCCCCCCTCACATTTTCCACATTGTCTATACAGAAGCTTATTAATAGTTATTCTTCTGAGGTGAGCCTTGTCTAACCTTTCCAGCCCCCTACAAAAAAAGGTCTGTGTCTGGGTGCTAAGCTTTAATCATATACAGGAGGAGGGGGAGAAGGAAGGGGAGGAGGAGGTTGAGGGGGGAGGAGGAGAAGGGGGAGGAAGGAAGGCAGAAGAGGAAGAGGAGGGGGGAAGAGAGGGAAGAGGAGTTGGAGAGATGGGGGAGGAGGGGAGCGGCAGCAGCAGTGTGTCTTCCACTTGTAATCCCCACACTGCTAATATTTTGGTGCACGGTTTGCACTTCACTTGCAATGGAGTGGATTAAACTGAGGCTTTGGTTTTACATAGTTTAAATCCTATTTTATGTGTCTCTGCATGTATATTTTCAAATCACATAACACAATGACTGTTGTAGAATATTATTTTGACTAGGCAAAGATGTATTTACATTTGTTTATGCTGTAGACTAATACTTTAAACTGTGTAAAAGCATGTTACCTTTGTTGCTTAATGATGAAAGGATGTGTATTTAATTATGTAAAGATGTGTTGCATCTGTGTGGCTCTGCCTGCCTAAGCACCTGATCGGTTAAGAGCTGAAGGGCCAAGTTAGGCAGAGAAAGGATGGGTGTGGCTGTCAGGAAGAGAGAATAAATAGGAGAAACCTGGGCTGAAAAGAGAACAGCAGGAAAAACTAGGGAGAAGAGCAGGAGGAGAAATAGCTCAGTGGTTAAGAGCACTTAGTCCTCTTCAGGAGGTCCTGGGTTCAGTTCGGTAGAGGTAGAGGTAGAGGTAGGTAGGGGTAGGGGTAGGGGTAGGGGTAGGGGTACGGGTAGGGGTAGGGGTAGAGGTAGAGGTAGAGGTAGAGGTAGAGGTAGAAACTTCAACAAATGGTGCTGGCATAACTGGATGTCAACATGTGATTATGATTATAAATAGATCCATATCTGTCACCATGCACAAAACTCAAGTCCAAGTGGATCAAAGTCCTGAACATAAATCTAGTTACACTAAACTTAATAGAAAAGAAAGTATGAAGTACTCTTGAATGCATTGGCAACTGAGACCATGCACAGACCCTGAGCACAACAATTAATAAATGGGACCTCTCAAAATTGAGAAGCTTTTGCAGGGCAAAAGACACAGTCAATAAGACAAAAAGACAGCCAACAGAATGGGAAAAGATCTTCACCAACCCCACATCTGATAGAGGATTGATCTCCACAGTATATAAAGAACTCAAGAAACTAGACATCAAAATACTGAACAGTCCAATTAAAAAATGGGCTAAAGAGCTAAACAGAGAATTCACAAAACAAGAACTACAAATGGCTGAAAGACATTTAAAGAAATGCTCAACATCCTTAATCATCAGAGAAATGCAAATCAAAACGACTCTGAGATACCACCTTACACCTGTCAGAATGGCTACGATCAAAAACACCAATGGCAGTCAATGTTGGAGAGGATGTGGAGCAAAGGGAACACTTCTCTACTGTTGGTGGAAGTGCAAACTTGTACAACAACTGTGGAAATCAGTATGCCGGTTTCTCAGAAAATTAGGAATCGAACTACCTCAAGACCCAGCCATCCCACTCTTGGGCATATACCAAGGAATGCTGATTCATACCATAAAGATGCATGCTCAGCTATGTTCATAGCAGCACTATTTGTAATAGTCATAACCTGGAAACAACCTAGATGCCCATCAACGGAAGAATGGATGGAAAAAATGTGGTACATATACACAATGGAGTACTACTCAGCAGAGAAAAACAATGAAAACATGAAATTTGCAGGCAAATGGATGGAACTAGAAAAAATCATCCTGAGTGAGGTAACCCAAACCCAGAAAGACAGTCATGGTATGTACTCACTCATAAGTGGATTCTAGATATAAAATAAAGAACAATCAGACCACAACCCATAGAACCATGGAGGCTACATATATAGCATGGAGGCCCCTAGGATGACTGTGGCTTATAATAAATTTTGGTTTTACTCAATTATTGAAAAAAATAGCCAAATGAATGGAAACACATGGACTGTGAACCAAAGGCTTGAGGGACCCCCAGCTGGATCATGCCCTCTGAATAGGTGAGACACTTGATTGGCTTGATCAGTTTTGGAGGCAACTAGGCAGTGGGACCAAGTCGTGTGCTCATTGCATGAGTTGGCTGTTTGAAACCTGGAGCTTATGCAGGGACACTTGGCTCAGTCTGGGAGGAAGGGACTGGACCTGCCTGGACTGAGTCTACCAGGTTGATCGCAGTCCTCGGGGGAGGATTTGCCCTGGAGGAGGTGGGAATGGGGGGTGACCTGGGGGTAAGGGGAGGGAGTGGGAGGGGAGAGAATAGGGGAACCCGTGGCTGATATGTAGAACTGAATGGTATTGTAAAATAAAATAAAATAAAATAAAATAAAACTCACTTTCTTAGGTCTGAAATATTTAAGAATGCAGCCAAGGCAGAGAGAATATTGGAGTTTAAACTGAAATTCACATGAGATAGGAACTGCCCTGGGCTTGTATTTCCTTTAATATTCCTTTTGCTGAGAGTCATTACATAATTATGCAATATGGTTCTGGAACATGAATCATGGACGTCATGTCAAGTACCTTTCTTTCAAAGAAACCAAGAGAAGGATGGGCTTGAAAGGGAATGATGGGGAAAATGCATGAGTTGACTCCTCATTAAAGGTAATTAATATAATGTAAGCAAAGAGGAAGAAAAATAATTTACTGTAACAACCATTCCCAGTAGAAATAGACATAGTTAATTCAGTATGTCCATTTCCATCAATTTCCCATTAATAGAAACATTACAATTAAATGAGATTCTGTTTGAATCAGTGTTCTAAGTTGAATTCTCTAGAAAGAGTATGAGACTTGAGAAGAAGATTCAAATGCATTAAGATTCAAATTTAATTAGGTAATGATATGAGGAGTCACAGCTGGGGGATAGAGAAGATGTACATAAACAGGAAGGCAGATAAAAATAGAAAGTCCTGGGGAAATGTTCACAATAGGTAGCTGGAGGTACTCCAAGTGAGAGCCAGTACCGAAGTTGGACCTCAAAATTATCTCAGTGGAGGAGTGAATGCCCTTGGGTGCTGGTACATGCACTCTGTTGATCACTGAGCAAGTGCTTATCAGTAGGCAGAGTTGTCCAGCCCTTCTGGCCTCCAAAGAAACTTTAGACCCAGAGATGATGATGCTCTGGTCTGGGTAGTTGAAGCACATAGGGCATCCATGGTTTGGTAACTTGCTCTGTTCCTTTAATATACCTTGAACTTTTCATGGACTATTGAGTTCTTCAAGATGCTATTCCCACTGCTTTGGGCTGCATTCCAGTTTATTGACTAATACCATAAATCTCTGATTTCTGACCTTCAGCATCTCAGCTTCTTCATTATAATATCCAAATCAGAATTCACATCCTTCTGTTGAATTACCTGGGCACCTGTGGCTATAGCATTATGACGGACAGCCAGCACTCAAGATACCCAGTCAAAGGATATGCGGTATTTTACGGCTCTTAATTTGCATTGCATTGCCAAGCTGCTCTCCAGATTGTATTAATCTATGCAACTAGCAGCATGTGTCATTTCTATTTCATCCTTTATAATATTGAGCAAAAGGACAGAACGCTGTGCAGTGACTTTGAAGGGAGACAACTACCTGAGGGCTGCCAGGTGGCAGAGCATGGAGCCAGCAGGGAGGTTCTGGAGCCTTAAGTCTACTGGAATTTGCCTAGTGAGAATTTGGACCTGCTTAGGCTGAGTTGTGTCTGATTCCCCAGCGTGGCTCGGGAATCTCTCTCCCAGGTCTGATGACTTTATTTGGGGCACTTGTCTGGTTGCACAGGTTCTCAGCAAGACTGCACTTTTGCTTCTGTGGGATTTGCACCTCCACTCTGATCCATGTCTGACTTGTTTTTATATAAAGCTACTTTGGATTTTTTTCCTGTAAGATACAATCTTGCTGTGTGGCCCAAGGCAGTCAAACTCATGCTTCTCCTGCTTCAGCCTCTTGGGTACTAAGATTATAGCCATGCATCACTGCAGCTGGCAATACTTTAGGCTTTAGACTTGATATTAGATTGAATTATAATATGGGAAACTATTGGAAAGGAATTGATATATTTCACATGTAAGAAGGATGTGAATCTAGGGAAGGAACAAGGTTGTTTCAAATTTCATGTTCTAATCCCCAATGTGGTGGTATTTGAAGTTGGGGTCTTTGATAATTAGGCCTAAGATGAGGTCATAAGGACAAAGTCATCAGAAAGGAATTAATGACTTTATATTAAGAAGACATAAGGTGGTTCCCCTGCAAGGCAAAAATAGAGCTCTTAGCCAAAGCTGGCTGGGCTCTGCCTTGGTCTGGTGGGTGCTAGCCACCACAACTGTAAGGAGGAAGCTTGGCTATTAAAGCAGTTGACTATGCCTGGTTCAACTGCACATTTGAGTTTTGAACATGTGTAACTCTGTACAAGGACAATACCAATATGCCAGGCAAGGTCTTAGCTGAGAGAGAGGACATCAGAGATGATGGGAGCATGGGAAGTCAGCCTAAGTGAATTAATGAGAAACAGGGAGGAAGGCAGGAATCTTTCTCCATTTTAGCACCTCTCCACGGATGACATGGAGGTATGGATCCCCTCACAACCCTCTGAAGATCCTCCAGATGCCAAGCGGCATGCCTCCAAGCAGCCTGCTGGGCCTGTCTGCTCTCCTTGTCTCTTGTCTGTGTTGTTCTTCTACCTTTTCAAGCACAGTGACAACATGTGTTTACACCTCTCCAGGTAGTGACATTCTACTCATTACCCAAGACTCTGCTTCCTACAGATCCGCACCAAGAAACACACTTTATTAAAAACAGACAACACTCACATCACAACACATCACATCACGTGTGCGTGTGCGTGTGCGTGTGTGTGTGTGTGTGTGTGTGTGTGTGTGTGTGTGTGTGTATGCATGTATGTGTGTGTGTGTGTAATGGGGATGGAACACAAAGCCCTTTGCACACCAGGCAAGTGCTCTGCCACTGAACTACATTTCAACTCCAGGTTGTTATTTTTTTATTATGATGGGGAAAAAATCCAATAAACATGTGGAAAGCAAAATAACAAGGGAATTTTTTTAAAGTTGAGTCCTTTCATGTTTGATATATCCTTCAGCTACTGTTACATATTTTAAAGCAACAGATTTTCCAATCATACCCTTGTAGAAAATCATACGTTGAATAATGAAACATGCTTGAGTAGGTTTATGTCTTTTGACAGCTATAACAAAATAATAAGATTTAATGGCAGTTTGCCCTGACAGCAGGTCTCCAGCAGGCAGTCCTTCCATGTACTTATTTTAAGGTGTAACACTGACATAGAATCACTTAAAAACTAAATGTACGGGGGCACAGCAAGATGACTCAGCAGGTAAAGAGACCTGCCCTACAGCCTGGAGACACACAGCTTCAATTCAAAGAACCCACTGGGGCAGTGGAAGGACAGCCGACTCCACAGAATTGCCCCCTGATCTCTGCACCGAGACCACACATCCACATGCATCACACATAAACACACTCACACAAAGATAGAGGATCAAAAATTACCAAGCTAAATATACTATGCAAATACTAACAGAAATACACAGATTGAAAAAGGAGTTCTAAATTGTCCCCTTTCATCATAATTGTCAGTGTCTCCACATGCATACTGATATTTATTAACTGTTCCTCTCATCAACCTGAAGCCCCACATTTGGATTCAGAAATTCAAGTGTGTGATAATTATGTAGAAAGAACTGACTTCTGCAACAAATCATGGGCTGTGATTTGAGCATGGAATCCATGTCTTAACAGGTGTGGGTTCCCGACATGATTCACGAGAATCATCTGCCTGGGCTCAGTTTTTCTAAACACTCTAAAAACATGGTACACGAGGAGTTGTAGCCAGAGGAACATAATGAACTTCAGGCCTGGAGAGATGGCCCGGTGGTTAAGAGCCCGGCTGCTCCTGCAGAGGATCCAGGTTTGGTTCCTAGCACTCACACGGTGGCTCACAACCATCTCTAACTCCAGCTCCAGGGACCCCAGCACCATCTTTTCTGGCCTCTGTGAGCACCAGGTGCACACATGGTGCATTGACATGCATGTAGGTAAAATACCCATACATATAAAAAGAATTAAAAAATAATCGACTCTCAGGTCGGTGGGATGACTCAGCAGGTAATGGCACTTGCTGCCAAACCTGATGACCTGAGTTTGACTCCCCGAAATCCACATGATGGAAGAAAATCTATTTCCAAAAAGTTGTTCTCCGACAGACAGACAGACAGACAGACACACACACACACACACACACACACACACACACACACACACACACACGAAAAAAATATGAAAAAAGTGACCAAAGGAAGCAGACACTCCTGGAAGCCTTATGGTTAGCTCTGCATACTGGAAACGGAGATGTTCAGAATTCAGGTCATTCTGGGGAAAAGCTGCCAACATGATGGGCAATAATGGAAAGAGAAATCCAGCTGCCATGACCACAGGATCCCAAGCAGAGGCTGGGTGGCCACTCCTATCCTCTGCCATTACTCCATACTGCAGCTGGGATGATGGAGGGTGGCTGCTGTCTGCCCCCCCCCCACCCCCCCGCACTGCCTGGGGAAGAACACTCAGAAGCCCTCTTCAATCTTAAAATATTCAAAATTTCAGATTATGAAACAAACTGTAAATGCATCAGTTAGACATAACGTTATTCTCCAAATCTCATCGCAATAATGTTTTCATTAACCTCCATTTTTTTTCTTCTTGTGTTGTTATTCATTGAACCCATCTACGCACATGCTAGGCAAGTGCTCTCCCACTAAGCTGCTCCCCCAGCCTGTTGTGGGAATTCGCTGGGTTCAGCTGATCGATTCCCGCTAACAAGCCCTAGGGCGTGGTCTTGTCTGCATATTTGAGTGAGAGCGTGGCATGTATTTGGCCTTTATTGCCCCTGAGTAGAACAAAAGGATAACTACAGCTGGATTCGCAACAGAGTCTTGTTCTGTATTCGTGAGTCTGTATTTCCATTGCACCCCTTAACAAGTTATTAAATACTCTCTTGTGGGATCTCACTTTACCAGCCCACCAATTATTTACGTTAAAATTTTCGTCCAGGGGCTGTAGAGATGGCTAAGTCGTTAAGAACACTTGGCTGCTTTTCCAGAGGACCCAGGTTTGATTTCTAGCACCTATGTGACAGCTCACAACTGTTTGTAGATGCATTCAACACCCACTTCTGGCCTCTATGGACACTAGGCAAGTGTCATTGACATATATGGAGACAAAACATTCACATAATTAAAATAAAAATAAATAAAAACATTAGCTATTCCTCCATACACCACTTCAGAGATTTAGATGACTGTATTATACCACTGAAGTTCATTCTTATTTAAATGCTGGCAGCAACAAGGGCACGTTGACATCCAGAAAGCAAAAGGTACAGGATGTTGCTAGAACCAGCAGCTCTGAAATCGGGTGGAGAAAAATGTTTTTATGTCCTCTATCAATACTGGATCCATCATAATCACAGTGAGGATTTGTAGGTAAGGTTCACAGGCCAATTACTGTGAAACAGCAAAGATGGACAGGCAAAGGGCTATGTGCAGCCTTCAACCTTTACAGCAAACCTCGGTCACCAGAGCCAGGCGTGGATTGAGAAGGATTAAACAATAGAAAGACAGCAAAAGCAGGTGTCAGAGCCAAGAATCTGGCCAGGGAGATAAGGGCTGAGAACTGTGTTCCCTGGGTGCCTACTTGAGTTGGCCTACTTGGAAGTTCATCCCATGGGAGATGAAATCAAACAAGCTGTATGCATGTGTGCCTCTGTGTTATAAACTATTTGTCTATAGATTTCTCCAGTGTGTTTATGGTTCTCTTCCCTTTTGTTTATGAAATAGTAACTTCAAATACGTTTGTTTGGTTTAATATTCTCACTGGCAACAGGAAATGCTAAATGCCCCAAAACAACCCCAATTATTCATTTTCTTTTTAATATCACTAGTATGTGAAGTTTAAAAGTCTGGAAACAATATTCAACCATGAGTATAATTTTCTTTTGCAAAGCAGTCATGATAAATTTAGGAAAATAAAAGAGAAAACACTGTAAAGAACTAATTCACAGCCTATGTTAAATATCGAGTCCACCTGCACTGTATACTCAATTTATCATACAAATATCAGTAATCAGAGAAGTTACATTTACATGATATTAACACCTGTAGTCATGTTTAATAGTTTGTACTTTACATTTATTTATGTGTGCAGGTTGGGAGGGTACTTGCACCCATGTGTGAAGGTGTATGTGGGGAGGTCAGAGGATAATCTGTTGAGAAGCTATTCTCTCTTTCTACCATGTGGTCCCAAGGATGGAACTCAGATCACCAGGGCTGATAGTCTTCATTCACCAAGCCATCTTTCTACCCCCTGATGGTTTAATTGTGACTGTAATCTTGACTGGATCTAGGATCTCCTAGGATACAAACTTCAGGGCTTACCTGTAAGGGGTCTCTAGCCTGGAATCACTGAGGTGGTGATAAATGTTGATAAATGTTGATGACTCACCATAAATGTTGATGGCACCAACTCACAGCCTGAGTCTCTGAATTGACCGAGAAGGAGAAAACTAGCTGAGCACCAGCCTGCATCTCCCCCTGCTTCCTGACTGAGTATGCAATGTGAGCATCCACCTCAGGTTCCTGCTGCCCTGCCTTTCCTGCCATGATGGGCCGCACCCTCCAACTACGAACTACAAGAGTCCTTTTCCCCTTAGGATCCCTTTGCAGGGTACTCTGTCTTTGCAACAGGAAAAGCAACCAATACCCCACTGTAACATTACAAACCATGTGGTATCTTTTCGTTTGGTTTTGATTTTTACGTCATTTACTAATGGCTTTAATGAATGCCAGGTAGCTAGTTCCGAGTTGTGTGCAATCACTTCCAAATTTAAATAAAAGGGAAACATCAGGGACCAGAGAGACAGCTCAGTGGTTAAGTGCACTGGCTGCTCTTCCAGGGGACCTGGGTTTGATTCCCAGCACCCACATGATGGTTCACAAACATCTATAACTCCAGTCTTAGGAGATACAGTGCCCTCTTCTGGCCTCTTCAGGAACTCGCTGCATGCATGCGGTGCACATACTTAGAGGCAGGAAAATACATACATACATACATACATATATATATGTATATATATACACCCATATATATACATATATATATATATAAATCTGAAAAATAAATTAAAAGGAAGCATCAAAAACAATGATTTACAATATGTAACTTTAGCAGATTTCAAATGTTAAGCATGATTGCCCACTGGTATTTTTTGGCCACATAAAAATTCCTAAAATAATTCAACCCTAAAATATGTCTATGAGTTAAAGTGAGAATCATATAACCTGATCTGTGACCTGCTTCACAGTTCATATACCCTATGTGTTGCTTCTTTGGAAAATTAAAATAAATCATGAATATTAATCTATGTATATTTACAGTTATGAAATTTAAGAGGCCGCCAGGGGTTTTAAGCCTGTTTCTAAAGCTTATTGTTAGGGTTAAAATGAAACAGTAGATTCAGTGGTAAGATACTATTGTTGAAAATTGTATCAATCACATCCCCATACTAACAAAATTTTATATATATATATATGTGTGTGTGTGTTTAATATATATAATTTAATTTAATCACATAACAGCAAATGATTCAGATCACTTATTAATATCTTCTAGGGCTGTGCATTACTTATTCCATTTTCAGTATGTAAATGAGTTAGAGGATAAAAGTACCCATTGACCTGATACCTGATGATACATTGCCTGCCCACATTTCTATGTACCACCTTTATTACAGGTGCACATATGACAACTGAAGACATTTAACATGACACATCACATTCATATAGAATGTAAAGATGCTACTTCTGCAAGAGCTATACCACAACATACCCCACTACAAAAAATTTTCTTAACAGTCAGATTTTCCAAATTAAGAAAGCAGTGTGTACAGCATAAATCTTAATGTATGAACTGGCTTGGGGAATAAAATAGAACTTGAGTGACTAAGTTGTTTTAAAAATAACAGCATGTTCATTATTTTAAGCAATAAAAAACAGCTTAGCTCCTGCTCACAACAGTCCCATCCTCACAGATGTAAATGCCACTGAAGAGATATTAGTTTATCAACACATTCATATGAAATCCGATCACCTTTTAGATAATTTTCCTCCTAATCCTTTGCCAAAATTTTTTGAGGAAAAAATGGGATATTTTTTTCTGCATAATTTCCTTGCAGAAGGCTGTCACTGCCAGAAGCACAGGTTAATAACGGTTGGTGCCCTGTGGCTGGCAGGGTGGTTGTGGTTGGTCAGCATAGACCTGGGTTAAACACATTTGGCTGAATAGATCTGCAGTCATCTTTTGCTAAGTCTCTATTCCTTGGGATTTGGATGTTTTTTAATGTCTTCCCTAAGATTTCTGGAAGTTCCCAGGAAGTCCCACATCTGACTCTCAGCATCTGCTCACCATACTAGCCTGTTTTACAGCAGCTTTTCCATCTTAACATACTCAAAATTTAGGATGTTAGAAATCGTTATGCCATGAATTGTACAACTTAAAATTTAATAATGAACACCGCTGCTCATCAAATATCTCCTCGTTGCTTATTATTATCTGTTTATTACTAGTTATCTACTCATAGAACTCACCAACCTGAGCTCCGGTCTCCTTCCAAGATCTCTCATCCTCTGCTTCAGCACCCTCATCTGATCATCTGTTCTATCCCTCTCCCATTTGTTCCTCACAGGAGGAAACTATGTGTATATGAGAGTTTGTATGCATGTGTGGATGTTAACCACTTGTGTGCATTAGCCGAGGAGGCCAGAGGAGGGTGCTGAATCCCCTGGAACTAAAGTTACAAGAGGCTGTGGACTACTATGTGGATGCTGGGAACTGAACTCAGGTCCTTTTCAAGAGAAGACCAGTGCTCTTAACTGCTGAGTCTTCTCTCCAGCCAAGAACAGCTCACTATTTGAAAGTAAACTATGAGTTCTTAACAACACTGCTTCTCACTGTGCCCATAACAACCAATATCGAAGTGTTGCTAGGTTGGGATTGATACGAATTTCTCAAACCAAAGCTTTCCATCTAAATTATTTTGGGGTGGTAGCCCTTTAAGCTATCATTGGTCCAAATGCTTTAGGCTGATAGGCCATGGTGGGGAAGGAATTCCCAGAGATGACTTGTATGCTTAGGCAGGTCCTATCACGGGCTGGGAGGGTCACACCGAGACACAGCACAGTGTGTAGGGAGAAGTCAAGGTTCATAAGCTAAGATATGCTTGTGCTCTGTGTGGTATGTGTATGTTTATCTGAGTCAAGCATCCTCAGCTTTCCTTTATTAGGAAAGCCTTTCAATGTTCTAGCAAGTTGTACAGAAATTTACTCAGCTATATAACACTTTTAAAAATTATCATAATCTGCCAAAAAAGATTAGTTCAGAAGACTTCCAATTATGAAAGGGAAAGAATACTCAGTATTAAACTACTGTCATAAAAATTAAAATGTAGAAAATAAAAATCTTCATGTATTAAAGTGTGCGTAGTACAGCTCAAAGATGATACAGAAGAAAACGGATTATCACAAACCTTACAATTCCTGATATTTTCTACTTTGAATCTAGAGAAAGGACACAGATTTCAGGGATACACACAGTTTCCAGAGCAGAGAACCCGAGATGGAGACTGCACAGAGAACAAGTCCAAGAAATTTATCTGGCAGGAACCATGAGCTTGTGGCTAATACCAATCTGTCCATGTATAAATCCTAGCAGGACAATCCAAGGAAAATGTCTATGTAAATAACAATTCCAGAAATCTGGAAAATGAAAAATTCAAGAGAACCATATGGCCTAGAAACCGTCAGGTTCCCAGGAGTCAGAGTAAAAAGCCTCAGTGATCACAAACTGTGTTAATTAAAAACTACACAAAAGTCAGTCATTAGAATTGTAAATAACACGAAAGATACAGAGCTTTCAAGTAAGTTTCTAAACAATGACGATGTCTGTGAAATGTACTGTCATCCAGAACAAAATCCTGTGCTCTTCATAGGACAACAACAAAATCTAGTGTTAGAAACAGAAGGTTGAAAATGCCTGGCCTTTAAACTAAAATATCTAGATCAGTAATGTAAGTGGGAGAGTGGTAGCCAATAAGCAGAGGAAAGAATTTAGGCCATGGAAACATACTGAGACATGACAGAGATGAGGAGATAAATAAATAAGGGTGCCAAGACATTTTGCTTAAATGCTCTATTTACTCAGGGGAAGTTATAAAAATGAAGATAGCCAGAGAATTAGAGGATATAAAACAGAGAGCCTAAAGAAATACAAAAATAAATTATCTGAAATGAAAGCATCTCTGGAAAGTTGTGAATGCAGCTCACCGCATAACTCAGAACCATGTGCAAGGACCTGGTGCAGTGCCCAGCACTATAACACCCACCAACACACACAGGAAAAAAAGCAGAATTTGTTAGATGCCTAGAAGATCTATTATTTTAAAGACATTCTGTCATAAGGCTGAGAAGGCTCAGTGGTTAAGAGTGCCTACTATTTTTGCAAAGGACCCAAGTTCATTTTCCAGCGTCCATGTAGAGTAGTTCACAACCACTTGTAATGCCAGCTTAAGAGGACCTGATGAACTGCTTCTGGCTTGACAGGGACCTGCATGTGCATATGGACATACCTATTCACAGACACACACATACATATATAATTAAACATAAATCGGTGATACGGAGTCTCTGGGAAACATCAATATTTATTATATGGGGAAACCATACAGAAAAATGGATAACACCAAAAAAGAAGCAATAGCAAAGTTTATCCAAATTTGATAAATATGATAATGCCACAGATGAAATGGTTTGAATGAATTTCAAGTAGAATGACCATAAATAAATCAGCAACAAGTAGAGACACAAATTAATTCTAAAAATCAGTGATAATGAGAAAATATAAGAAACCAGTAAAAGAAAAGAAATTATTTCAGCATGATAAATAGCTGATTTACATAAATGACTTTGCAATATAAAAGGCAGCTAACTAGAAAAATTCTTTTTTTTTTAAATTTAATTAAATTTTATTTTACAATACCATTCAGTTCTATATATCAGCCACAGGTTCCCCTATTCTCCCCCCTGCCACTCCCTCCCCTTACTCCCAGCCCACCCCCCCATTCCCACCTCCTCCAGGACAAGTCCTCCCCCGAGGACTGCAATCAACCTGGTAGACTCAGTCCAGGCAGGTCCAGTCCCTTCCTCCCAGACTGAGCCAAGTGTCCCTGCATAAGCTCCAGGTTTCAAACAGCCAACTCATACAATGAGCACAGGACTTGGTCCCACTGCCTAGTTGCCTCCCAAACTGATCAAGCCAATCAACTGTCTCACCTATTCAGAGGGCCTGATCCAGCTGGGGGCCCCTCAAGCCTTTGGTTCACAGTTCATGTGTTTCCATTCATTTGGCTTTTTTTTTTTTTCGATAATTGAGTAAAACCGAAACTTATTATAAGCCACAGTCGTCCTAGGGACCTCCATGCTATATATATATATATCCTCCATGGTTCTATGGGTTGTGGTCTGATTGTTCTTTATTTTATATCTAGAATCCACTTATGAGTGAGTACATACCATGACTGTCTTTCTGGGTTTGGGTTACCTCACTCAGGATGATTTTTTCTAGTTCCATCCATTTGCCTGCAAATTTCATGCTTTCATTGTTTTTCTCTGCTGAGTAGTACTCCATTGTGTATATGTACCACATTTTTTCCATCCATTCTTCCGTTGATGGGCATCTAGGTTGTTTCCAGGTTCTGGCTATTACAAATAGTGCTGCTATGAACATAGCTGAGCATGTATCTTTATGGTATGAATCAACATTCCTTGGGTATATGCCCAAGAGTGGGATGGCTGGGTCTTGAGGTAGTTCGATTCCTAATTTTCTGAGAAACCACCATACTGATTTCCACAGTGGTTGTACAAGTTTACATTCACACCAACAGTGGAGGAGTGTTCCCTTTGCTCCACATCCTCTCCAACATTGACTGTCATTGGTGTTTTTGATCATAGCCATTCTGACAGGTGTAAGGTGGTATCTCAGAGTCGTTTTGATTTGCATTTCTCTGATGATGAAGGATGTTGAGCATTTCTTTAAATGTCTTTCAGCCATTTGTGATTCTTGTTTTGTGAATTCTCTGTTTAGCTCTTTAGCCCATTTTTTAATTGGACTGTTAAGTATTTTGATGCCTAGTTTCTTGAGTTTTTTATATACTGTGGAGATCAATCCTCTGTCAGATGTGGGGTTGGTGAAGATCTTTTCCCATTCTGTTGGCTGTCTTTTTGTCTTATTGACTGTGTCTTTTGCCCTGCAATAGCTTCTCAATTTTGAGAGGTCCCATTTATTAATTGTTGTGCTCAGGGTCTGTGCTGTTGGTGTTTTATTTAGGAAGTGGTCTCTGGTGCCAATGCATTCAAGAGTGCTTCCTACTTTCTTTTCTATTAAGTTTAGTGTAACTGGATTAATGTTCAGGTCTTTGATCCACTTGGACTTGAGTTTTGTGCAGGTGACAGATATGGATCTATTTGTAATCTTTTACATATTGACATCCAGTTATGCCAGTACCATTTGTTGAAGATACTTTCTTTTTTCCATTTATAGTTTTGGCTCCTTTGTCAAAAACCAGGTGTTCATATGTACATGGATTAATGTCAGGGTCTTCAATTCGATTCCATTGGTCCGTATGTCAGTTTTTATACCAGTACCAAGCTATTTTTATTACTATAGCTCTATAGTAGAGTTTGAGGTCAGGGATGGTGATGCCTCCAAAGGTTGCTTTATCGTATAGGATTCTTTTAGCTATCCTGGGTCTTTTGTTTTTCCATATGAAGTTGAGTATTTTTCTTTCCAAGTCTGAAGAATTGTGTTGGGATTTTGATGGGGATTGCATTGAATCTGTAGATTGCTTTTGGTAAGATTGCCATTTTTACTATGTTAATCCTACCTATCCATGAGCATGGGAGATCCTTCCATTTTCTGATATCTTCTTCAATTAGAAAAATTCTTTTTATAGAGAATTAAAAATATTTCATGTCTATGTGTGTATGTGCACTTGAGTGCAGGTTCCAAAAAGGCCAGATCCCCTTGGAGTGGGATTTACAGCAGGAGCCAGCAGTTCAATAAGAACTAGAAACTTCTTCCAAGAACCTAAAGTGGATTGAGTGTTGTCATTCAATCTAGGGGGAAAAAAGTAGAAATTAAGCCAGAAAGAAATTCTGAAGGAAGAATGATTCTTATGAGACAGGAAACATCATGTTAAGGATGCTAAGGTAGAAAAAATGCAAGCGGTAAATTATTGAAATATACACTGAATTCATTAATAATATTTCTAAAACATGTAATACATCCTCTCCACTGTCTCTGAAGTATATACTGCATGAGTCCACATATGTGAGCTTGTGCATGCTGCTCATTATTATTGCTCTCTTGGAATTTATTAAAAGTGAAAATAGTAATAATCACAATTTATATGAAATGCATAACCTAAAAAACATTTGAAAACCTACTGGATGCTGTAGAAGTTATATTTTATATATTTAATTATATATATTATTTTATATAATAGTATTTGAATAGTTTTATTGAAGTTAAATATTTCATACTCCAAACCCTAGTTGTTAATAAAATAACTATGAATAGTGGAGATAAATATAATAATAAATGTTCATCTTAAAAAGAGGCATAAAATACAGGCTAAGCATGCATGTAAAACTAATGCCACACATGAAAGCTGAACCACACAATAGACTTAACCTGAGGTCATTAGGGGAGTCCAACCTTTTGTCTTCTCTCCACCCCATTAGATGAAAAATTGCCTGGGTTACCCAGGTCATCACAAAAATTTTAAATGCTCAAACTACAAGACAGAAACTATCAGAATGGAAAATTAAAGATTCAACTATATGCCATGTATTAGTCTATATTATGCTATTCTAGAACATTCTTTGGCTATGTCATATATGCAGAAAGAAGGTTGCTTACCTAACATTTTAGGGAGTAGTATGGCCAAAGGTCATGACACTAACTCCACCAAGACTCCTTAATTATACCTTGTCATGGCAGATGGCACAAGCTTTGAAGGTCTTATAAAAGGGAGAGATCAGACCTGCCCCTTCACAGTAACTCCCTTTCAAGAACCAATCAGGAATTTCCTCCAAGGATAGTCCCCTTAATGACCTAACCACTTCCCTCCATGGTACCTGCTAAAGGTTCCACCTCAAACACTTCCCGTCAAGGACTCTCTTAAAGGGTCCAGAACAATCAGTTCCTTCAGAACCTGCTTCTTAAAGTTTCCAAACCAACTGCTTCCCTCTAGACCCTGTCTTAAAGGGGTCATACTAATCACTTCTCTCCAGAGTCTCTCTTTTTAAAATTTCCACACTAGCTCACTGCCACACTAGAGACAGAGCTTCTATCACATAAGCCCCTGGAGAGTACAGTGTAACCACCTCTAAGCCATAGCATGTTGGGTATAGTAAAGTAATCTTAAACATAAAAGCACAGGTACAATGGAGAATGTTTATTACATAAACTCTATTTATAAGAATGATGCAAATTCTCCTTAATGGGAGACAAGATAGATTTTGTTACAAGAAATAGAGAAAATGAATAAAGTTAGTATTGGCTTATTAAGAGATATGAAAATACAAAAATTCATAAACTGATAACATAGATTCAAAATGAAGTCCTACTGAGGAAATGCATAACTCCATAATTATGTTAAAACTACAATTATGTTTAGTGATGTTTATATTTAATGTCTATAGCAGTTGACAGAACAAAGAAGAAAAAAGATGAAGAGAGATATATAAGACATAAAAATTATCATGCACCAACTTGCTCTAATTGATGCAGAGAACACTCAACCAAATGCTGTAGAAATATGCTTTCTTTTCAAATAAGCATTGAATTTACACTAATAAATACCATATGCTGATCTACAAAACAAGTCTTAATAAACTCAAAATGCGCAAAATCACCCAAAGTATGTTATCTAAGCAAATGTAATTAAATATAATTAAAGTTAACAATAGCAAAGAATGTGATCTGGAAAACCTCAGAATATTTGAGGTTCTTTAGAATAGTTCTTAAAAAGAAATTGTAAGTAAAATTATAAGTATTTTTAATAAATGAAAATGAAAACCAATCAAATACATTATTTGAAGGGCACAGGCATATGCTAAAAGCAATAATCTAGCTTTCTATATAAAGATGCTCTTAAATTAGGAAAAAATAAATGGAAGTTAATTAGAAAGAAACATAATAAAAAAAAGTATAAATCCTAGAAACTGAGAAATAGTAGAGAAAATCATTCCAAAACTAATTATCTGGAAAGATTAATTAAATATACAAGCCAGTAGCTAGGATGACCAAGGAAAGATAGTGTGCAGGGTGGGGCTAGCAGAGGGGTTCCAAACAAGCCACCAACGCCCAGAACAAAAGAGGAGGCATTACTTCAGACTCTACCAGTATTGAAAGGTGGCAAGTGAAAAGGGTGAACTATGTCCATTAAATAACCTATGGGTGAAATATGTGTGCTCACCTTGACTAATCATGGCAAGATTCTGGAGCACTTTGATAGCTGAAAATTTAACACATATTTATCTTTGTTTTGGAAGTTCAAATTCACCCTAACCTTGTTAACTATCAATGAAAGATTGTGACTGGGCAAAGAAAATAGGTGCTTACTGTACTGTATAGACTGGGTTTAAGCTTACTATTTCATTGTGGGTACTTGTACTATTGGGCAGTGATGGTCTTGAAGTCAAATTTCCTGGGTCTAAAGGCCATGTCCTTCTGCTCAGGAAGAACATAGAAAGTCAACTAATGAAATACCTTATCTGGGTCATATCCCATCATATTTTTCTTCTTGTTTGCCAAGATTAGTTGTCATCTGCCATTTTTATACATAAATTAATAAATCTTGATAGTGAATGCCTGACTATTCCGCTCTTTTGTGAGTTCTAGGGTCAATACTGAACTTGGCAAGTTGAAAATTATGAATTTATAAAATGTAAGTAAAATACTCTACAGGTATTTGTCTTTCTTATCAGTGACCCAAGTTTGTTTCTTGGATATTTTTATTGTTCTTAACATCATGTTCCAATTCTCTATTCATATACCTGAGCATGAGTTAGGATCAGAGCCCAGCTCTGCTGTGAGCTCTTCAGTACTCTCTTTCTCAACCCAGAGATCCACCTGCTGGGCCTGAGAGAGTTACTCTCTGAAGCTAGGCTGATGTACTCACAACTTCTGAGTGTCATCCTTCTGTCAGCATGCTTACATGGGTAGTCAACCTTTTAGCTTCTCTGTGGCACACTTTCATCTATAAATTTCATACTTGAGAACCAAAAGATCATTACAAGTTAATAATAATAATAATTTTAAATTATTAAAAATAAACATTTTACAGTGGGAGTTGATGATTTTGTGTTGGGCGACACCCATAGCTACCTTGGGCTATGAGTTAGATACTGCTGTGAGTCTATTACAGGGCAACTGTTCTTCACAATCTGAATTTGACACAACACCTAGAGATAAATAATAGTTCTTTAAAGTATCTTATTTTCCCAGAAAAACCATTCCACAAAATATGTTGGATTAAGATAAAATATCTTTTCTGTACCATACATGTAATATTCTCAAATATTTGTCAGTCATTAAAACTATCTAGAATATCTCAAAGCAAATCGACATCACAACATTAACATGCATACACATGCTCAGCTTTGTGGACATGAATGACTTAAACCTATTTTATTTAACATCCACAAGACTCTTCAAATAAATACTAAAACTCTATATAAACAGGGAAACCGAGTCACACACCAAAGTGCATAGATAGCTGAAATTCAAACCAAGGACAGCTGCAGTGTCCCCAATCCCATGAGCCCATTAGTTACATTAGTTATTTAAAAACTAAGTAAAACAAAAGCAACTTCCCAAACAATGTCACACACAAAAACAAAACAAAACAAACAAAAACCAAACCTTTTTTGAAAATGGAAACGAGAAGCAGTCCTGACTTCCAAGACTCATTAGTCATGTGCTGCAAACTTCATCTTATACAACATAAGGCATCAAGCCTGATAATAAAGGTTCTGTATAGGAATAGAAATAGGGTGCTGGATCTGCCCCCAATTCAAACACACCTCACTAATAAAACCCAAACACTCGCTGAATTCATAAAATGGGAGGAAACGAAACAACCGGTTAACAGAGCATACTACTTCATGCACTAAATCACAGATACGTTCCTGGCAGTTCAATCAGGCACAGCCCCATGCAGCACATAACTGATCATTCACCACAAGGCTCACATTGAGCCTTGCATCCCAAAACATTTGGTAAACTTTATAAGCAATGAAGCAAGGTCCTGATTTAGCTCCATCTCACAGAGGGTTGTGTTAAAAGCTGTGGGTGAAATGGGTGGGCTCTGCCTTGCTGTCCAGTTTGATTCAGAATGTCTTCTTTTGTGGTTCTAATGGTGTGGTTGTGTATCTTTTAAGATACTGGTGTCCATTCTTTTTCATATTGCTCTAAACTGACTGAACAATATGTTATTTTTTTATAGTTAATTTACATAGCTTTCTCCAAGGTTGCTTAAGCTTCAGCCCATACATTCAGGCTCAAGCATCATCACTTGCATGTATCATCATGGTATGATCATGAAAAAGTTGAATAAAACGGGCAACAAACACAGTCCTTGACAAATACTAACACAGCTTCCATTGACCCAAATTTGCATCCCTCCAGTGGTGACCCCTGGCCCTATAACATGCCTGCCTGAGAAAGCTTAATGTTGTCAATGCTGCCAGATAAAGCTAAAGGATGGACTGTTCATTCCACACGAAGGGACTCATGGGCTCCCTTCCTTAGTGACTCCCTTTCCGTTCATGATCAGAATATTAAAATGAACATCAAAACAGGAAATGATAGAGTTGATACCCCAACCCCACCACTCTCTCCCTTTACTCTGACTGAAACACACAGAATTCTTCCCTGGAATGTTCCAGGAATTCTTCCCACCCGGCTCACATAAAAGTTGACAGGTAAGAAGCCGTAACCCTCTGTGCAAACCTGATGCCATAGCATCACCATAGCAACAGTAACCCCAGAGGAAAGAGATGCAAATTTTGTCCTGAAAATTAATCTGCAGCAGTGACAATCACTTTTCCTATCTGTGGCAAATTGTTTAAATCCAGATGTGACCCTTGACAATCTCCAAGCCCATTTTCACTAAACAAAACTGCTCATCTATGGAAAGAAAACATTATTTTCCCCAACCAATCACAAATTCTCAACTTCCAGACTCCTTCAGGGGCAATATCTGTACCACACGAGACACCATTTTTGTAATTACATTGGGCAGGGAATTACGTATACATTAGTTCTTAGCTAATTTATTCTAAATTTTGATTGCACTCCTTAAATGTCTATTAGATGTCTATTGTGCTTAACAAATACTATACATCTTGAGAAAGAGTATGAGAAATAAGAAAGCAGAGATAGAAAACCCATCTAAGCTATTTTTCTAGGAAAGAAAATGTGTGTTTCTCAGCCTCTCCTGTGGCTGTCTCTCTCAGGACTCCAACGGAAGAGCAGTCTGCCAAGGAGAAAGTATAGGCTCTGGATTCTAAGATAAACTGGATTTTGAATCCTAGCCACACTGGGTTGTTAGTTTTAAAATGCTCAAGTTTCTTAGCACAATTTAATTTAGTTTTTAAATGTAAAATTTGCATTCATCAAACACTTTGTATTTTCAGTATAGTTAAGAACATTACAGAAAATGTGTATGAATTCCTTATATAATAACAATAACAAAAGACAGACCCAAGAGATTCTGTGTACTGCTCACAATACTGGAACTCCAGGATTTCACTTCCTCCTGCTGGCTCTGAGCTGGACCACCCCTCTGAATCCAGCACTTACACTTAGCATCAGGAATCTTAGTACCTAGGCTCAGGATCTCCTGAGCATGCCCAAGCTATGCCTCATAATTCTGCTTTGCCCACATTAGTGATTATTCACAGATTATTCATCTCTCCACCCCGGCCTTGAGGCTCACAGCTACCTTCCTCTATGCCTCTTTTCAATAATAAAATGGGAGGAACCCTTAACGCTGGTCAACAAATCACGTGGGGCCACACGACTTCGGCATCAAGCCAAAGGGATGTCACGGTTCACCATTTGCTGCTCTGTATTGTTTTAATCCTGTCATGGGGCTTTAGCCCAGAGCCTCAATCTTTGTCCAGCTCAGACCCCACAAGCCTCTCCTCCAGGTCTTTTCTCTCATTAATGTTTCTCCCATTTGTGACTTGAATTCCCCTGGGCTAGTAGAGATCTTAGCAAGTTCCTTCACCAAAAGCTTTCAATGAATTATTTACTGTAGACCATTCTCTCTCTTTGATAGAGCTGGGATTCTATGAAGGAACAATTCTGAGAAATGTAGAATGAAACATCTTCAGGCATTCTCAAGCAGTTTCCTCACAGCTAAACTAGGACAGTGGATTCTTCTCAGGGGTATAATTTCATTATAGGAAGCAATTCTTTGTCACTAATAACAAATGCTATTGGCAATTGTTAATTTGCACATTGTTGGAAAAGTTGAGTATTTAGTGTGAATGCCTAATTATGAAGTTGGAGAAACTGCTTTTTATCCTATTAAAATTTATTTGGTTACAGTTAGCAAATCCCTTGAAATGTCTTCAGTTTTCAGAAGCTGGGAGATCTTAATTTCAGCTGTTAGGAGTAGTATGTGGAGAGTAAAAGGAATATAGTAACTGCTGGCAAATGAAAAGGAGAATGAGATGCCATATCTGTCCACATCATCTGTGTGCATTTCTATCTCTATCTATCTATCTATCTATCTATCTATCTATCTATCTATCTACCTTCCTATCAACTATTGTCTATTATCTATAGATCATCTATTTACCTACCTATCAATCATCACCTTCAATCATCTGTAGATCATGTATGTATCTATCTGTCTATCCATTACTATGTATCAGCATCTGTCTGTCCATTACTATATATCAGCTATCTACCATCTATTATCTATCATCTACCATATGTCTTCAATCTATCACCCATCTATCAATAAGGCATCTATTATTTATTCTGTATCTTAAAAATGAAACATATGTCCTATAAAAGATATTGCTAAGCCAAATTTAAACATACTAAAATATAGTTCAAGTTGAATGTATATTGGAAATGTGATATTTAATATCAGAACAGAAATTGATGTAAATCCCACATTGTGAAACCCTCAAAAGATGAATGAAAATTCAGTAAGTTGGATATCTATTCACAGTAAGAGATACATCTGAAAAGAAGTTTGCTCATCCTGTTAAAAACATATTTATAAAAATTTTAATGTAATAGTTAATTATGGAGTCAGGCCGTGGTGGTGCACACCTTTAATCCCAGCACTCAGAAGGCAGAGCCAGGTGGATCTCTGTGAGTTAGAGGCCAGCCTGGTCTACAGAGTGAGATGCAGGACAGGCACCAAAACTACACGAGAAATCCTGTCTTGAAAAAAACCAAAAAAAAGTTAATTATGTAAAATTGTTCCCTTAAAAATAGATGTTTATTAATGTAAACTTACTAATTTTATAAAGCCCCCCAAACAAAATAATAAATTAATGCATGAAATAAAATATATGCAATGATATAGGCTAGAATTATGAGAATTTAAAAAATATTAAAAAGATGTAAGTAATGGACAAATATATTTAATTTTTATGTAGAAAGATAAAAATATCAGTCCTTTCCAAATTGGCCTATAAATTCAGGCAAAATTCTAACAATTTTTATTTTTTTCATGGAGAACTATAAGTTGATTTTTATTATACAATTTCTAAAACTAGGTGAAGTTGATGAATAAGCAAGAGAATGTTATCCAACAAAATAGACAGATTTATGAACTAAAATGGTTCTCAATATTGGTTGTTAAGCAGTGATTTCAAATAGTGCATTGATTTCTAACAGACCAACAGTACGGAGCTCAGAATCTCACCCACACACATTGGTGAACATGCTGTATTGCTGGAGGCAGTGTAAGCCAGTGGGAAAAGGTTGGTTGACCCCCTAAATGCTGGGGGAGAAACACCGAAGTTTTAAAAAGCAAAATCTTATCTCTCCCTTACACTGCAAACTGGAACAAACTCCAGCTGTATGAAGAATACAAACAAAACAAGTGTTAAGACGCTCAGCAGAGACTTCACCTTTCTCTCCGGGGGGCCTTCCACTGCCTTGGTGTGCTAGTTGGTGCTGCCAGGTGCCATTCCCTTAACACAGCTGCTGAACTCACATCAACATTCAACTTGGCCAATGAAATCCCATTGTAGTGAGTCACCATGGAGAATGAGGATCAGGTGAACATGAAGTGGTAGAGCAGGTGGTGGAATGCAGCTAAAGGTTACATCACTTAGTCAACTAAGGAAAATACTGTGAACACAGGGGTTTCTAATAAGGCAATACTGCCTGATCTGGTGGGTAGCCAATCACACACACACACACACACACAGAGAGAGAGAGAGAGAGACAGAGACAGAGACAGAGACAGAGACAGAGACAGAGACAGAGACAGAGACAGACAGACAGAGACAGAGACAGAGAGCAGGGAGAGGGGAATGAGGACCCTCTGGTGCACTCCAGAAACAGACAGGGATGCTTACTCAGAAGACAGCAAAGCTTGTTCCTGTTCTTTGACTATGCCCCAAGAAAGGCCATGTATCCGACATGAGAACACTGGCCTGAGGCTGGCAGCGACCATGCCAGCATGCCCAGGACCCTAGGTCCAATCTTAAGCATCCCAACCACAGAAGCCTTGGATTTGGCACCATCCTACTCTCCCATAGTAATAGATTTCCCTTAGTACTCAATTCCTTCCCCTCAATTATTTTAATTGTATATAAATTAACTGGTATCAGCATATATATTACATCTTATTTTCCAAATAGATAATGACATTATAAAAGGGCAAATGACAACAAATTTAGGTTTTAAAAATGTATTAGGGTACAGATCATTAGGCTTCATCTTGGCATTTTCCAAACAAAGTTTGTTTTTCTCATTTCTCCCTCCTTTCTCCATTCCCCTTCTCTCCCTCACTTCTCCCCTTCCCCAGAAGCCTCTTTCTGATTTTCTGTCTTTTGTGTGTCTCTTAAGTCTGCCTTGTCTCAGTACCTCTTGTTTTTCTCTCCTGGTCTACATCACATCATACTCTATACCTAATCTCACACCCTTTATTTGCATACATATAAACATTAAAAGTTAATATCTATACATGTGAGAAAAACATAAGTTTTGTCTTCTCAAGGCTGAGTCACTTCACTGGACATAATACTTTCCAGATCCATCCATTTTCCTGCAAACTCTATTTTATATTTTTACATCTGAATAAAATGCCACTGTGTACATGTTCCATATTTCCATCATTCATTCACTCTGCTGATGAACATCCAGGTGGTTCCATTTCTGCACTATTGTGAATAATGCATTTTTAAATAAATACTTTCAAGAAAGTTGCAATCAAGACACAAAATCCATCAGTTGTCATATATGTCAATAACAAACTTATAGAGAAAGAAATTTTATATAAAAAAATATTCACAATCCCTCCCCCCAATATCTAGGAATTAGCCTCACCACGGAAGTGAAACGCTTTTTCAATGAACAGCTTAAAACTCTGAGCAAAGAAGACTTCAGTCAGTGGAGAGGTGGCCCATTCCATGCTTCTGGCTTGGCAGAATTATTATTGTGAAGTGGCCTCACTTCCCCCAAATCTAAAGGTTCAACAATTACCATCAAGAAGCCAATGACAATCTCCATAAAAGTAGGAAAGATAAATCGAGTTCAGAAGTCTGTTTGATGCTTATCTGTGGCTCTAGAATAGGGCAGCCCCTATTCTGTGATTTAGAATGAATGTTCGCATGAACAGGGAAGACTGGAATCTACAGGAATTAAAGGACTGAAGGAAACAGACGCAGCAGAACAAAGAGCAGCTTGGCAGAGATCAAGCAGGAAGAACAGGGTCTTTCTGGTTTCACCCACTGGGGCTCTACTCAGTTTTTTAAAAAACTTTCCTATTTCGAAGTGTGATTGAATTAAATGACAGCATGATTCATATCCTATTTTTCCCCAAACATTACATCAAATTGGAATTCTTGGTGCTAAAATCTTTATGAGAGTCCACAGTTTGGTAATAGACGGCTCTGGTGAGTGCTAGCATTCTGACTCTTCCAAGAACAGAGCAGAGCCAGTGAGCTGGCAGATTCATGGTCCAGCCATTGCATCATGCTGTGTCTACCTAGGACTTGAGTAGGGGTGGTGAAGTGGGACCTTGGGGATCTCCATGCGCAGGGATGTGTCCACCCAAGACTGCTTTATAATCTGTGGATTACAAAATGAAAACACATAACCAGGCGTCTGTATTAACCACAGTTTCTCATTGCTATAATGAAATGCCCGAACAAAAGCAACCTACGGAAGGCAGGATTTATTTGGGCTCACAGTATAAGGATTCAATCCATCATGGTGAGGAGGCATGGCAGCAGAAAAGGGTCTCAGAGCCGCCTCAGCCGGGAAGCAGAGACAGATACTGGTGCTCAGCTTGCCCTCTCCTTTGTATTCGGCCCAGGACCCCAGCGCATGGAATGGCCCACTTTTAGAGTGGGTCTGCTCACTGCTCACTTCAATTAGCCCAATCTACAAACTCCTTCACATATATGCCAGGAAGTTTGCCTCCTAGGGAATTGTAGACCCTGGCAGACTGATAATCAATATTAACCATCACAGCATCCTTTCTTTGTGGTAACAGATTTCTTACTATCTTGCATCAACTTGATAGTCTCTGCAAATAAAATTTTTAATTTGTTTGTATACAAATAGCTTTGTTAATGAGAAAATTTATTCGTGGAAGAAAGTTATTAAGATTTTATTATTAATGTGTGTTTTAAAATGAAATAGGAAAAGTAAATAGATTTTGTGAGTTTTTTTTTTGTTTGTTTGTTTTGTTTTTAGTAACAAGATTCTTTACTTGGACCTGAAGACATGGCTTTGCAGTCAAGAGCACTTCCTGCTCTTACAGAGGACCTGTTTGGTTCCCAGCACCTACCTGGGGTAGCTCACAATGTTGCAACTCCAACTCCAGGGGATTGACTCTCTCTTCTAGCTTTCACACACAGAGAGACATAAACATGAATAAAAAAATAAAATAAATCTTTACCAAAAGATACCATACTTCTGTGTGCAAAGGCCTGTCTAGCTTCTGATAGAAGGAGATAGCTCTGTGCTCTAACGTCAGAGGCAAGTACCCCAAGTCACAGGATTTCCATTCCTTGGAGACTTGTGAAAAATCAAGATTCTAAAATGTTGTTATCTTGGCCAGGAGGGTTTGATTTGCTTTGTAAAGCCCTATTTTCTTCCTAGGCTTGTATGTTTTTGTATTTGTCTCTACCATTAGTAATCTACTGTTATTGTAGGAAGGAATTTCCAGATTCACCTCTCACAGCCTACCTGGTGTCTTCCATCTCCCATCTACAGCCTTTCTACAGCCACTTGCTGGTCCGTATCTTGACACTTTCTATCCCAGAAATGTCCTCCATCCTGTCTTCTCTTCCCACACAATGCCTCCTTTACCTGGGGTGCCACCATCCCTTTTCAGAGACATTTAAAAATATTCTAAGTGAGCTGGTTTATGTCTCCAGCATGCTCATGGACCATGGACCCCATCCTTCCTCTCTAGATCTTCCTGGGATCATTCCCTTCCTGCTCACCTCTTTCTGGGGTCCCTCCATCCTTCCTGTGTACCTCTGTCTAGTCAGTGTTGCCCTTTCTGTCCTGAGGTGTTAAGTTAGCTTTCAAGTTATCCAGCTCTGTATATGATGAGAAGTCCCAAATGCTCTGTGCCCTGCTAAGTCTGGATAACACCAAGGTGACAGAGGATAAATGTGGAAGCTATGGACACTTTAGGAAAGAGATAGCCATGGGGACCCTACCAAAGACCAGGGGGGTAAAGGTGTTATGAATAACAAAGCCCAGCAAAGGCTATATACAGTGGGCAGGAAGGAGTTAAAGACACTTCCTGCTTGTCCTAAGCAGTGGCATTTTATTGCAAAGCCATAAAGCCTCATTCAGTTTCTATTCATTTGGGAGAGAAGATAGATTTGGGCATGTACTGTGTTTTGGGAACGATAGCCATCTCCCTACAGCCCTGTCTGCTTGCCTTGGATCATAAGCAAAGATGCTTATTGTCTGTGAGAATGCCAAAGCCTCTTGTTATTAACACGCTGTCACCTACAACAGCTCACAAGGCAGCAGACCTCTCTCCTCCCTAGCATTCACTGTAATGATTGTCTTTTCAAACCTGATGTTATGTACAAGGTTAGACTGGCCGCTGGCTTCCGTGCCTTGCACAGGGCCTCCTATACTGAAATGCTCACCAACTATATCTGGAAAACAAAACTCATCATGGAGAAGACTGTTATCCACAAAACAGCAGATGGATTTAGCTCAGTTCTCTCATGCAACAATCTGATTTTTAAACCTGTGTAAAGAATGTTTGCGAGCTGGAAGGCACAAAGGCTAAGATTTGAACTCAGGCCTGCCTGCCCTTGCTGCAGACACACTCTCAGATCCTAGGATGTTCACCTCATACTGCGGTCCACATTCTCAGAGGAAAAGTGAGAAATTGATGCAGTGAGTCCCGGGACCAGCAGGAGTGGGAAGCAGCAGACGAGCCAAAGAGACATTTTTAGCAGCACCATCTGACACCAAGAGCAGAGGCCCAAGTCACTGCCAGTTCCTATTTCACAGTGATAAGGACCCACTTAAACACCCAAGAAGGAAGCTGTGTAGACAGCCTCTGTGCACTGAGGAGAGGGGACATTGTTTAATCTTTGAATGTTCTGTTGTATTAAGATATGGAAGTGTTCAAGATGCATATTAGTTTTAAACGGCAGAATATGTAATTACTATAATCGTGATTTGAGGAGGAAGAACATGCATCACACATGTTTTGCTGTAAGGTGCTTACACATATATTGTTTAGAAGAATTCACCAAAGCATGTTGGTGGTAATGTTATAAGCAGGAGGATCACAGGTGATTTTAATTTTCTAGTTTTGATTTTACATGTATTCTTTCATTATTATATATTACTTTCAAATTATTACAAATAAATTTTGTCAGGAATATATAGATAAAATTATCAAAATTAGCCCAAAATATTAATAGTGAATTTTTATGCATATTAAAATACTAATTTGATTTATTTATTGATAGTAACGCTTTATTTTAAAAAGTCAGGCAATTAAGGGCTGGAGAGTGACTTAGTGCAGCAGTTCTCAGCCTGTGTGGGTTCTCAGCCATTTGGGGGGTGAATGACCCTTTCACAGGGATCACATATCAGACATCCTGCATATCAGATGTTCACATTATAATTCATAACAGTAGCAAAACTACAGTTATGAAGTAGCAACAAAAGTAATTTTATGGTTGGGGGTCAGCACAACATGAGGAACTGTACTACAGGGTCACAGCATTAAGAAGGTTGAGAACCAGTGCATTAGTGGATAACAGCAGTGACTGCTGTGACAGAGGACCCTGGTCCAGTCTCCAGCACCCACAGGGAGGCTCACATTGATCTGTAACTGCAGTTCCAGAGGATACAACACTCTCTCCTGGCCAACATGGGTACTGCATGCACTCAGTGCACATACAAACAAGCAGGGACACGCATGTACATATAAAAATATTAAAAAATAGAAATGAATAAATCTTTTTAAGAAGCCACACTATCAAACGGCTTATAAAATTGAAGTGGAGTCAATTGACTGTTCTTAAATATGATTTCATGACTTTGGTTTTCTTTTATTCCACATAATTATGCTCCCAAAATGATGATCTCATCAAATACAACATGTGTGTAATCATTATGTTAAATTTGGAGTTTTAGTCATTGACCTAATAACAACTTACAAATGTATAACAAACATGTTTATACCAAAGATATGAACCCCAAATCAGTGACCAGTCAGCCTCACGATGTTGCTAAGCACTGCACTCCTTGGAGCCATGTTGGATTCATTTTCCCGGTTTCTCGGCATTTGGCTGCCCTGATGTTGGCTGTATTTCCAGCTTGTATCTGGGCTCCTGCAAGGATTCAACAACGGGTGATAACACAGAGCCCTGGAAACCAGAAGACTGGAAAGAAAGCGCTTACACATGAGCCAATGTCATCACCAGCTGACCTGCTATGTCAGGGGAAGGAGCAGAGCATCGCTCCTGCTGTGGAGCCCAGAGTGAACCACAGACACCCCGGGGAAGCTACAGCAGGTCCAGATGTGAGGCTGGTCTAGATATGCATTCTCTGTCTTCAATTCATTTCCCTTGATGATGCCCCATGGATGTCTCAACGTTGAATACAACCCCCATGATATTCTCTATGGCTTCATGTCCTTTGTTTAATATTGCCTGTTATTAACAGGTTGTAACATTTCCTTCAGCCTGGGCAGCTACTCCACAAGAACAACTGTTAGCCTCCTTGACCCAGGAAATCTATTCCTATATGAAAGTCCAAGACTGGACATTTCTAGAGATTTCTGATATTAACATCATGCCTGAAGAAGGCATCCAAGTAGTCCTCAGCTCTGCTAACCCTGAGTCATGTACAAGGGCACAGACAGAAAGGGTTTGAAGCAGGGTCCAGGGAAGACCTTAGTCAAAGTTTAAGAGAAGTATCAATTACTATGAGCATTTTATAGATGGTAATTGACCCCATTGAAATTAAATTTACTTTACGCAACTGATAACTGATAGTTGTAGGTTTTTATTTAGACCTGTTGGAATTTAAGGCCCCGCAATAAATACCCTTCCATTCTCCCCTGTTGGAAAGAGTATAACGCCCATTTTGCTGTCATTAGGAGTCTATGAGGACCTTTCTATCTGCTCACAGCTGTACAAATTATGAACCAGATACACAAGTGGCCTTTCTCAAGAATTGTGCCATTCATTTAATGAGCTAGATTATTATTGAATATACATCCAATTCAACTGGCATTCATTAGGAACCTACATTAGACACTCCTTAGTAGTTTCAGGACCAGCTCATTAATCTTCATTAATTCAGGTGCAAGCTTGAGTGCATAAGAAACTGCTAAACTTCTATAACTTCACTGTGCAGGAAAATGTTACACAGAATAATGCCTTAGCAGGCAACTCAGGGACACTTCTATGTATTTTGCCCATTTTTTAAAATTCTTTTTGTAAAAACATCTCTCTAGTTTTTAAAGAATAAACAGAGGACATAAAATGATATGTAAAACCTGCCATCTCATCCTTGGGAGGGAGAGGGGAAGAGATAGACACAGGAACTGGACGAGAATAACAAAAGGTTTGAGGTTAAAATGCTAACTTGGTAGTTAAAGCTCTTGCCACACAAGATGAGGGCCAGAATGATCCCCAGAACCCAGTAAATGTCAGGTGACATGGCAGCCCGCCTGTAATTGCAGCCTTGGAAGCTTGAGACAGGGGCTCCCCAGAGCAAGCTGACTAGGGAGACTGGCTATATAGGTGAGCTCCAGGGTTGATGGAGAGAGCCTGCCTGGATGAATACAGAAAAACAGCAATGGAGGATGATTCCTGACATCAGTCCCAGATTTCCACATGTATGTGCACACATGCACTCACACATGTGCATGGAAAACCACACAAATGTGTGCCCACACACATGAGAAAACTTGTATAACACACACACACACACACACACACACACACACACACACACACACACACACACAGCAAGTATCTTAACAAGTCTTATTAATAAAAAATAAACCTGGATCCAGGTACTGGGGTCAGCGCTGGAAAATCAGAGAAGTAAAACAAGCCACAGCTTCCTTACCTCACAATTCCTCAGCTGATCCTGTTTCCTCAGACTGGAAGCTTTTGAGTCCTTATCCAAATGGATCTCAGACGAACTGCTTCTCGAAAGCCTGAAAGCTTAACCGACTAGTTCCTGGTTTTCATGCCTTTTATACCTTTCTGCTTCCTGACATCACTTCCTGGGATTAAAGGGTCTTGTTACTACGCCTAGCTGTTTCCAGTGTGGCTTTGAACTCACAGAGATCCAGATGGATCTCTCTGCCTCTGGAATGCTAGGATTAAAGGTGTGTATGCCACCATTTTCTGGCCTCTATATCTAGTGGCTGTTCTGTTTTCTGACCCCAGATAAGTTTATTGGGGTGAACAATATATCAAATACACACACACACACACCAGAATGGGAAAAAGAAAAAGGTTAAAAATATGCTTATTTGCCAACAACAGAACCTTGTGCTTTTAGCAGAAGGGGAATGCAGTGTGTCCTTTTTCTCGGCACCCAGAACACACTAGTCTGCCCCTTCAGCTCTCTGCAGTCCTGCCCGCTGTTTGACAGTTTACACAGAGTGGGGATCAGCCTGCATTCCATCTCATTCCACACTGAGCAGTCCATTCTAACAGCTGTGGAGAGACAAACTTCTTTTGTGCGACAATGAGCAGGATTCTCCCAGGCTGGGGATGCAGATGGGGGTTGCATGCTTGCCCGACAAGCACAGGGCCCCGAGTTCTGTTCTCTGCACCCCACGAAAAAACAGTATCCCTAGAAAGAAGCAAGGGCTTCCTGACATGGCCACCGCAGACGCCTGGTTCTCCTGTCTTGTGTGGAGAAGCCGTGAAGGGAGAGGCGTGACTTCGGGACGGAGATTGGAGCAGCTTTTTTTTCTTTATGATTAACTTCAAATGATCATGACATACTTATGTGTGAATGTCTACGACCTATGTTCATTTGTACGCAATTGATAGTGATTATCAATTTCTTATCATTAAAACTTCTCTTGATATATTGAGAAAAATAGGAAATCCTCAAAATGATTTGATTGGCAGGCTCTGGGAGTGCTACACTATTCAATGTTCATGCTGAAGATTTATCTGTTTGTTAGGTTTTGTATCACATTTATTTATTTAGTGTGTGTGTGTGTGTGTATGTGTGTATGCCTCTGCAAGTGTCATGTGTGTGCTTTAGCATGTCTACTGAGGTCAGAGGTTAATTTATGGGAGTTGGTTCTCTCCTCCCAGCACGGAGGTCGAACTCAGCTCATTGGCAGAAAGTATCTTTACCCACCGAGCTTTCCCCCATCTGTGTTTTTCTGTTTGTTTGGTTTTCTTTTTAGGTTGTTTTTGTTTGAGGCAGAATCTCACTTTGTAGACCAGGCTGGACTTGAATTCATAGAGGTCAGCCTGCCCCTGCCTTTAAAGTGCTGGGATTAAAAGTATGTGCCGGGGTTGGGGATTTAGCTCAGTGGTAGAGCGCTTGCCTTGCAAACACAAGTTCCTGGGTTCGGTCCTCAGCTCTGGAAAAAAAAAAAAAAAATATGTGCCACCACACCCAGCTACTTTGATTGTTTACCTTTGGTTTGGTTGGTTTTTTGAGACAGGGTCTGTAGCCTAAGCAGACACTGAACTTGTGACCCTCTTACCTTCACCTTCACCTGCAGTATTGCTGGCATTATGGTTCCATGTCACAAAGCCAGCCAGACAAAGGCACTGAAGTTTCTAAAGAGCTAGGTTCAAGTGCCAGAACCCAGAACAATTTGTGGCATCCAGTAGGTGTTCTCCAAATGTTTCCTAATGGCATGATACTAAGTGTTAAACAAAATGGGGAAGATTCCTATTTTTCCTTGGAATAGGACAATCACAAACTCGACCTCTCTGAATTCCTCCTCACTCAGGACAATGTGGGGGCCTTCTGATGCTCCTGCTCCACGGAGTGCTAGAGCTCCCTGTCTGCTCAGAGAGCTTCTAGGAAGTTCATTCTGAAATGTGGTAGTAACAGATGATTGAGGAGCGGGGCTGTTGCCCACGGATTTTGCCTTATGCACCTTTCAGTGAAGCAGCTAGTATGCAAAGGGCTTTATAGTATCCATGGGAGATGAATTGTGGGTAATGATGTGTCTCCTTGTTGCTGTGACAAGACGTTCTGACCAAAAACAACTTAGAGGAGGAAATGAATTATTTGGCTTACACTTCCAGGTCACATCTATAATCTAGAGAAGCTGGAGCAGGAACTTAAGTAGGAACTTAAAGAAGAAACCATGGAGGAAAGTTTCTTACTGTCTTGCTCACATGTTCATGCTCAGCTAGCTTTCTTCCATAGCCAGGACCACCTTCCCAGGGAACAGTGGGATGATCACTCCCATCTCAATTATCAATCAACCAATCCCCACAGACATGTCCACAGATGTCTCTCAATTCTTCAATTGAAATTTGCTTTTCAGTAACTCTAGGCTCTATCAAGGTGACAGCTAAAACTAGCTGTAACAGCTGTCTCCAGGATGTCTTCTCACAGACTGAGGTGGCTTCTCCATGGGGCTTGGATAGAAGTTCTAAGTCATGATCAAACAAAATATTTTAGTCTATATGTTGTCTACATTTTCCAAATATTTATAAAAATTTAGTCATAAAAGTCAAATAAATTTTAAAAGTAAGAAAATGCAGGGTTGGGGATATAGCTCAGTGGTAGAGTGCTTGCCTAGCAAGCACAAGGCTCTGGGTTCAATCCTCAGCTCAAAAAAGAGAGAGAGAGAGAGAGAGAGAGAGAGAGAGAGAGAGAGAGAGAGAGAGAGAGAGAGAGAGAAATGCAAGGTAAGAGGAATAGCAGGTCAGAGTGATTTTCCTGCTATGATGGACCTTAAGGTGGAACTGTGAGCTGAGGTAGACCCCTTTGACACCTACGCTGCATTTGCAGGAATATTTTCTCACAGCAACAGAAGTGGGTGTGGATTTGGTCTTCAAATCACTGCCTAGTATGTAATGCCTAAGCACAGGCAAGAAATAGCAAGTTTCTCCCTCTCATATAGACTGTGCTGTTGTGCAGAATTGTACATTTAACAGCATTTCCCCCCCCCCAAAAAAAACAGTATTAAAAACAATCATATAAAGTAATTCCCAGACATTTACCTCCGTAGTAATCCTACTGAGATATATCTGAAGAATTGGTATAATAGAGATTGGTTATACCATACAAACAAAAAAGCAAACAAAACAATTCTAAAACATGGAATATAAATTGAAAGTATGCTAACCCTTGAACCCTGACTTATTCTAGCTACAAAATTGTTGATGGAGCCTATTTTTTTAAGTCTGTTTAATTCACTAGGAGATGATTTTGCAAAAGAACTTTGCCTAGCACACTTAATAATTAATAAGTGTAGAAGAAATATGCAAACTTTTTATTTTAAAATATTGATAATTTTAAAGGCAAGAAACTTTCCTCCAACATTTGTTCTTAGTTGGTCATTTTTAAATGTCTGGGGCATTAAAAGCAAAAAGTGTGAAGAAGATTCCAGTAAATGCTTTTAATTTTATTCTGAGTCATTGGAAAAGTTTTAAAGCTTTATCTTACCATTTCTGAGTTTAAAAGAGTCATTTTTTTTTTTTAATAAGGATGATTGATAGATGGGGTGAGTAAGAGGCTGGAGAGGGAAAGCAGAGCTTTATTACAAAGCATTTGTAGTCTTCCTGAGAGAGGACAGAGGTCTGGAATGAGGAGGTAATGGCAGGCTTGAGAGAGGAAGGACATGTAGAATTTAGAGCGAAAACCAACAGAACTTGCTATGGGCTTGCAAGGGACCCTCCCTGTAGGTTGGCAACTCACAGGTTTTCTGTTTTCTGTCATTTTATTTTGTTTCATCTTGTGTTTTGATTAGAACTGAATGGATAATAGTCACATTTACTCAATTAAGCAGCTTGGCAAGCAGATTGAGGACATTAGCATTTCTAGGGCCCAGTTATCAGATGTTTCACTTGCTTTCAAGTAGTCTACAGGGTGTAAAATGCTGGGGCTTAAGGGAGAGAGCAGCACTAAACATCCATTCGGATTAATTGGTCAATGGCACTGAATTCCATAGGACTGCAAGAGATGGAGACAGTGAATAGAAAGACAACACCTGCTCCATCCAGATGCTGCTGTCATTCAGGATCATGCAGAGGAGGAAGGGCTGATAAAGAGACCAAGAGGTGGCATCCAGGGCAAGGGAGGAGACCTAGGAGAATAAAGAATAGCAGGAGTTGAGAGAAGAGAGAGTTCCAGAATATTCACTGAAGTCATGGTCTCAACTGGACTTACTCTATTCTTCTTGTTTTGTGTTTTTCTGTTTGGAGTAAAATTTTGTTATGAAGCACAGTCTAGCCTCAAACACACAAACTCCAGGCTGACAGAAGACCTGTCAGCCTATACCAGATGTGTGCCATTTATAGCAAGGACAAACAGTTTTAAGACATAAACAATAACAATTACTGTAAAGAAATAAAGTAATGAAGAAAAGCAAATAATCTGAGTAATGAAAAGCAAATAATCTGAGTAATGATTCAGGGAAATTCAATTCTTTACATTGCTAAGGAATAATAATGAACCTTCAACTCTCCAGTTATATAAGCTCTGTACCCAAAACTCAACTGTTGCAGTTACTTTTATATTGCTATGACAAGACACCATGGCCAATAAAACTTAAAAAAGAAAATGTTGAATTTGGGGCTCAAGTTTCCAGAGGGTTAGAGTCCATGACCATCATGGCAGGGAGCTTGGCAGCAGGCAGGTAGGCATGGTGCTAGAGCTGTAGCTGAGAGACTACATCTTGATCCACAATCATGAGGCAGGGTCAACAGGAAATGGTGTGGGCATTTGAATCCTCAAAGCCTCCTCCAGTGACACATCTCCTCCAACAAGGTCACATCTCCTCCTAATCCTTCCCAAACAGATCCACCAACTGTGGACCAAATATTTAAATATATGAATCTATAGGGGTAGGTGGCATTCTCATCAAACCACTGCATCAACCAATGGCAGATGGAAAATACTTGGGAGGAGGAGACTGGATTTGTATCAAGTGTGTATCTTTTTTGTTGTTCTTCTCATCATGCCTTTGGCATCATGGTCCTAAAAACAGTTAAATACAGCATATATTTCTACTCATGCATTTTTCATAACACCATAGCTTGGTTATTTTGTGTTTTGTTTTGTAAAATGTTGATTCATAGGTATTGTAATTGGGGGTTTCTATTGCTGCAATGAAACACCATGACCAAAAGTCAAGTTGGGGGAAGAAAGGGTTTATTTGGCTTGTACTTCCATATCACTGTTCATCAACAAAGGAAGTCAGGATAGGAACTCAAACAGTGCAGGAACCTGGACACATGAGTGCATGTAGGGGCCATAGAGGGGCGCCATTTACTGGATTGCTCATCATGGCTTGCTCAACCCACTTTCTTATAGAACCCAGGACCACAAGCTAAGGGATGGCACCACCCACAATGGGCTGGGCCCTCCTCCATCAGTCACCAATTAAGAAAAGGCCCTACAGGCTTGTCTACAGATTGATCTTATGGTGGCATTTCCTCAGTTAAAGTTCCCTCCTCTCAGATGACTTTAGCTTGTGTAAAGTTGACATAAACCTATCCAGTAAATAGGGTTAGAGAAGTCTTCCCAAACAGGTATATTTCTTCAACATTTTCAGAGTCACCATTGGTATTATCTCTGAGTACCATGTTGGAAAAACTCTTAAGTACTGAGACTGTTTAAAGTCCTGGGGAACATGCCAAGGGGTACCAGGACATTGTGGTAAATAACTGTAGAAATGCAGTTTCTAATTATTTTGCTGATGTTTACAAAGTATCTAAAACTTCAGAAATAAACTGTAAAAATAAATATTAAAATAGGATGTCTGTGATTTATTTTAAAATATTCCAGAGAGAAGCTGAGGCTGGACAGATGGCTTGGTGGTTAAAAGCATTGAGTGCAGAGGAACTAGGTTTGGTTCTCAGTACCCACTTGGTGGATCGTATCCAGAAGCAGCTCCATTTCCAGAGAATCGGTGCCCCATTCTGTCCTCCACAAGCACTGCATATATATGGTACGTGTACTTACATGCAGGCAAATGTTCATACATACAAAATAAACACAAAAAACCTTTAAAACAGTAATAATTCAGAGATTGTGATATGAAACCAGTGTATACAAGATTAAACACTGGAGGCTGGTGAGATTGCTCAGCAAGTAAAGATGATTGTCATGTGACCTTAATGTCCCAAGTTCAATCCGTGGGATCCAGGAGGTGGAAGAAGAGACTCTGTGAAGTTATTCTCCAACTTCAACGTGAGTATCGTGGCCCAAGCACCCAGTAATTTAAAATTAATTAAAAAGATTAAGCATTAGTTACTCCGTATCACTGTGAACCAATTCTATCATTCCTGTGACATAAGTCCATGTTTAAATTTTTTTGTAACTACCAAAGTTCACATATCACCTTCTTTAATTGAGTGAATAATCCTTATAGTTTTCCTTCCTTGGGCCTGAGATGACTAATTAAGAACCATATATTACATTTAATTTGATAAGTTAAACTACTACTAATAAAGTCTAATCATATAACTGTTATGAACTTAACACTTTTATTTCTGATATTTTCCCTCAGGTAGAATTTTTTTTCACAAATATCATCTAAGCAAGCTTTCTCCTTACTGTACTTAAGAGCTCAAAGCATGAAAATACATTATATTATTCCATCTGTAGTTTGCCAATATGTCTCAATGTAGGCTCATGTTCTCCTATAACTATCTTTTAATTCCAAACTTTACATAATTATATATTTACATTTGAAAAATACTTTAAATGTTTATAAGGAATTTTGTAGAATCGCTGTGTTATTTCCAGTAATCCAGGTATCTTCTCTTTTCTCAACGCAAATAATTCTAATATGGTTTTGATGCTCATATAAACTCAGGGGCCTTTCAAGTATCATGTTAGTTTTATTTAATTTTAAACATTCAGGGTCAGACTTAAAGTGATGGCAGTCCACATCCCATCCCCCAAGCAGGAATGCATGGTTCATTTTCTTATTAAAGACATTTTTCTCGCCATGCTTCTCTTATTGTTTTTCATGCCCTCTAACCTTAATATGGAGCCGATAACTAGTTAATGGCTTCAGTAAGATAAGATGGGACACAGGCATGTTATTAGAGCTTTGAGGTGTTCCCATGGGCATCATAAAGAATTCATAAATGTTTACCCCCTTTAAAACTTAATTGAAGGACATATATCAAAACTGGAGTTACTCTGCATGTAAACTCATTTTTAAATATATATATATTTCTTTAATCCCCTTTAAACTAGGAGCATTGTCTAGCCCTTTCCTTTCTTATCCTGCACAATGTTAACACTTTCAGGACCCTGAATTGTGATCTTCGCAGAAGTTCCCATCCTTTATTCAGACGTGTCTGTCTGCTCATGCGCAGAGTCACACTGGACATTTTCAGCAGAGCTTCCACACATGTTCTGTAGTGTCCTTGTGAGTGTGTTGTCATTCTGCACCTATGCTGGTGATACTGAAGATCACTCAATTGCAATGACATCTTAACTTGTTTATAATTAATAATCAGCCTGCTGGTTAATGTTCTGTTCTCCAACACACTTTGACCCAAACGGTTTAATGACTTCTTGTTGCTCACAGTGTTGGGCACTGAACTTGATCATTAGACAAATGCTCTCCCACTGAGCTATACCCAGCCTCTCTGGAGAGTTACAGCTCTGAAATAGGTGTTGATAGGCCGGTTGTGATTTCCCACTTCTGTTAGAACGTCTGTTTGTTTGATTGGCATTCAAGCCTACTCCTCTCTGGTTTATTTTTAGTATGGTGGCATTGTTATGGACTTGTGAATTCCTCTGCCCTTCAATATGTTATGATTGAATTTTCACCATTCCTGAGCTCTCCAGCTGTCCCCTAGCCTCTGAGTAATTCCCAAGTGTCTGCAGCAAGGTACAGACTTTCTTTGTACTATCTTTGTCACAGCCCTGGAATCCAGACCTTTCTCTAAGGAACCCTAGGTCCTCTACAGGTCGCCTTTGTGCGACCAGAATGTATCACAGCCATATGTAAAATTGTTGAAGAATAAATTAATAGTGTGACACTGTGCTTGGGTATTGCTGAGCAAGCCATCATTGCTTCAATCTATTCCTTAGTTCTGCTGCTATTTTCACATGTAGGGTTATGTCCAAGCTCACAAAATTGTAGACATTATGTGCTAGCTTTATCAATTACAACTAAAAAAAAAAAGCTTGAAAAAGAAAGGGATGATAAAATGAGGAGGAGGAAGGAGAGGAGCTGGGCGGTGGTGGTGGTGGTGGTGGTGGTGGTGGTGGTGGTGGTGGTGGTGCACGCCTTTAATCCCATCACCCAGCACTTGGGAGGCAGAGCCAGGTAGATCTCTGTGAGTTCAAGGCCAGCCTGGTCTACAGAGCGAGATCCAGGACAGGCACCAAAACTACACTGAGAAACTCTGTTTTGGAAAAAAAAAAAAAGAGAGGGAGGAAGAGGAGGAAGGCAGTGGAGGAGGGAGAAAAGAGAAAGGGAGGAGGAGCCATCCACTACTTTGCCCCCATCACGAGTATTTGGATAAGAATTACCATGGGTCTTATACAAACCCAGGAAAACTAAAAAGACTTTCAGCCATATTTGGCTTGAACACATAAAGTACATGGCATTTGGTAATTAGATATAAATATTAACTCCCTGTTGTACTTCCTTTTTCATAATTAAGAACTTGGAATAAACGATCCTCATCACCTGATATGAAAACCCAGACAATTCATCTTTAAGTGTTAAAATATAACAGGGCAAACTTTGAAAGATCGTGGCTGACTCCTGATGCAGAATGGCATCTTAAACTTGTCAGGCGTACAGGATGGAAGCTCCTGCTAGATAAGATTCTGAAGAAGGGACAGTTAAACAGTAGAGGATGGTGATTGTTGGCGGTTGGAAGTATTATTGAGAGTAACAGTGAAAACAGTGAAATACAGGCTGCCCCGTTTGGAGATGGTGTGGTGTTCTGACTTGATAGCAAAATTGACCTCTACCACAAATTACCACCATGTAGAATTGAGTTCTGCTCAGAATTAAGAGTACACTTACACACTTTCAAATTGCCCAGGTGTTTTAAGGTTTTTAAAAATGTTTTATTATTAAATTATGATTGGAATAAGAGGTCATGTTAATAACAGTGTCACAGTTATGTGATAGAAAGAAAATCCCACAGTGCTGTCCAGTGAGCAGGCACATGAAGACACAGAAAGACCTGGATTGGCCTCCATTCCTGACTTACCAAGGCCCGCTTTATGCTTTAAAATATTGCTAGTTTAGGTATGAACTATCTTAAACAGCATGCCTGTTTGGCTCTTTTGTTTATATGAATCCTAAGATGCCAGGGTGACATCTGGTGGTCACAGACACATCCTCATGTAAGATTTCTACCAATCATGAACTAGTTGAAAAATCTTGAAGGAATTTATTCTTTACCTAGATTATAGATGATGCTTAACTGACAATATCAGCTATGAAGGTGGAGTCTCATAAGTGAGAAACCAGATCTTAAACAGAATAAGTGCTCGTTCTGAAGAAAAGGTGTGACTGCAGAAAAAGGTGTGTGCTTTGCTAGTCAAAGAATAGTGCATAACAGAGATCATGTCACAACGCTAACAGATAGTGAATAAGTACTCAGAGAATAAATTTCATTTATTACCTAAATATAAAGAAGACACAGAAATGAACAAAAATAAAAATTATCTCTCTCTGTTCATAAAACTGCCAACAGCTGAGTGTGACTGGAGTAGGAAATGCAGGGTGAGAATGTGGAAAAAAAAAAAAGTCTGTGCCAGGAGACTGAGGTTGGGCAATGAAAAGAACCTTCCAAACTGACAATGGTGCTTAGAAACTTCTTTTTTATAAGGGGGATGGAGCCTTCCTAGGACTTTAAGCAGAAAAGTCACACAACCCACCAGTGACACAGAAAATCAGGCAGCAGAAAGAGGAGGGGATGAGTTGGAGGAAGAAAGGATCTAAAAATAGTACTCATATATGAAATTCTTAAAGAAAAAGAAGAAGAAAGGAGGAGGAGGAGCTGGACCACATGGCACAGCTCATCTCAAAGGAAAAGACAGGAAATATTACAAAAGAAAACAACCTCTTTAAAAAAAAAATCAAAGGCTTAGTTAGATGTCAGGCAGCCAAGAGAGTCGAAAGTGTTTTCAATGGGAACACATTACAAGATTTATTTTCTTCTTAATTCCTCTACAAATATACTTCATTTCCTACAAAGAAGAATTTGAAATCATCAAGAAAAAGTATAAAATAAACACTTAACACTGGAGTTTCCTTTTCTGGGCTAAGGAAAAAGTATGCCTAGTATTGTTTCTCCCTCAAGTGGAGATGCAGAGGAACTGCACAGGCAACGAGAACTTTCTTCTTCTCTGATGGGTAAAATACACTGTTGTATGGAGGAACAAAGTGAAACCAGAAAGAGAGAGAACCAGCCAGTCACACATGCCCTGAGTGGCAGAAACCCCAGCAAGCCAGTACCCCCTCCAGACTTCTGTACCACCCTCTCAACGTGGACTGTAAAAAGGTCTTCTACGGTGTAACTTGGAGACCTGCAGAATTCCCATGTCAACCCCTGTTTTGTTTTGCTTTAAAAAACAGAAGTTGTGATCTGGGCTCATCAATGAGATCTGGTCTTTCAATTTAGTTAATTTTGAGAGAAAGTTTAGAGATAAAAAATACAAACTTTGGGATCAAACTTCCTGAATGTGAATCCTGACTTCGCTTAAACAAGTTTGCAATTCAGAATTCAGTTTTCCTGCTGACAAGCAGGAATGATAAGACTCATTTCCCCTAAAGGTTGAAAAGAATAAACAAATTAGTGTTGTAAAAACTTTTCTAAAATAGTTAAATAATTGTCTCTAAAATAGAAATGAAGAAGGAATAGGGGACAGGCGCCATCCAAGTCGTGTTTTTACTTCTTCCTGGTAGTAGTGGATAAATCAGGCTTCCCCAGATTAAAATTTTAAAATATTTAAGGAAACTTACTGGAAACCAGGAAACAGCAGAAACTGGATGGACACCTACTCTGGAAAAACAGGAATTGCACTCTTCAGTCTGATTGAGGGATTGTTATCTCTTTGCCTGGAGACAGTCACTCTTCTAGATAGCAGATAATCCGAGTGGAGCGAAGCAGGAAATGTCAGTTTTCAACACCTGACCAAAAAGGAAAAAAAAAAAAGAAAGAACAGAAGAACAGGTGGAAAGCAGCAGGACAGCTTAGAAAGGAAGGAGTCACTCGGGTGGAGTCACGCACACAAGTATGCAGGTACGTGACCAATGCTGGACAGAAGGTTGGCTTGATCATCAACCCAAACTCATGGAAAAGGTCCACAGAGGAACCAGGAAAGCTTGAGTTATAAACTACACGTCTGAAGGAAAATGTGAGCTGTTCACTGCAGGGCCATTGACTGCAATAAAAGTCACCCTCCACGTGTCTAATTTGTATCATTCTGAATGTCAGGGACGCAACTCACAACTCAGCAGACAAGCAAAAAGCCAGTGTGTGGCCTGTCTCAAAAAAAGGAAGCTTTGGACAATCCACCTACATTATTGACCAATGGGACACCATCATGACCTCAACAGTTTCTGACACCACTCTTCTTATTTACCACAAACTTGACAGTGCCAGCAACACAAATGTATTCTTTCATTCTCCTATGAACAAGAAATTTGAAATCAGTTTCACGAGAGGTGTGGGTTGGGAATGGAAGGGAGAAGCTTGGCTGCATCACAGTCCACCTTGCCTCTCCCAGCTCCTGGCAAGATAGCAATCCTTCACCTGTTTCCAGCTTCTGCCTCTCCATTATCACCTGTTCTCTGGTTGAGATCTGCTTCTCCTCCTTCTCAGGTCACTGTGTGTGGTTACTTTGCAAATGCTCCACCCACTATGCGTCTCCACTGACCCTCAACTTGGCGTCACCTTCTGTCATTTTTTTTCTTTCCCCCCATGACATAATATATACTTCCTCTTATCAATGAATAATATTCTATTGTCCTTACTTATCACTGTGTGTAGTAATCTCTCACCTACAGATGTGTCTTGGTTGTGGTCAGTTTGGGGTGATTAAGGTAAAGTATCTCCTCTTCTTCTTCTTCTTCTTCTTCTTCTTCTTCTTCTTCTTCTTCTTCTTCTTCTCCTCCTCCTCCTCCTCCTCTTCCTCCTCCTCCTCTTCCTCCTCCTCCTCTTCCTCTTTTTCTTCTTAACCAGGTTTAAATGAGCTGAGCTGTGGTTTTTGAGCCATCTAGCCAATGCCAGGCTGTGATCTGGCCCCGTGACATACCCACTGTAGCACAAATTTCAAAAGGTCTTATTAATGAAAACAAACCCAGGGCCAGGTATTGGGGTGAATGCTGGAAGATCAGAGAGACAGAACAGGCCACAGCTAACCCATTATGTCCCATTTATGTGATACCACCCTCTTCTTATGGCCCCTAGACAGCTCATCCTTTCGATTCTCGCCTAAAATGTCCCGTCCCTGGGCCTTCTGATGGCACACGTTACCATGCAGGGATCTCTGCATTCCACCATCTCTCCCCACCGTTGCTGTTGGACTTGGGTGTCCTGTAACACATTTAGAAGGGCTTTGTGCAGGAGGGGCTATGACTTGTTTCTTAATGTTGTATCTTTTGTGATGTCCAGAATCTAACCCAACACCCAGCCCACAGTGCACTTACAGTAAGTATTATACTTTAACCAAGAGCTGCCTGTGTGTTCCTTGTGTGTATGTGTAAAAACATTATGATTCAGACATTTGGACAGTTTGAATTTCTAAGGCAACCAAGAGATAACTAGATTGCATAAAATATGTGAGAAAACTTTCTTTTCCCTTTTTCTTCCTTTTATTTTTTCTGAGGAAAAGACAACAGGCTCCGTCCCTTTACCCTAGTCATAATACACTGAGTCTGATTTATATGTGATTTTACAAATACCAGAAAAAACCCACTCCCACAGAAGGATTTGAAATATGAGAAATGGCATCTAATGAGAATCAGAATTTCCAGCCTGAGAAGAGGTGTGGCCAGGGTGGAGAAGCAACCCTGAATCTGAGTTTCAGGGTCCATCTCCCAGCTCTGGCACTGGCTGAGAATGGGGTGCCTCTGGTGTTTTCTCTCCTTTAAGAAAAGCATGATGAACACACTGTGGGGTCATGGGCCCTAAAGCTAAATACCAAGAGAAACTTCAGACTTTTTGACAACCAAAAACCGACCTGGGTGATGCCTATGAGGCCCCACACTTCCTGAGGAGTGATTGACAGTTAATGGTTGTCTGAGGAAAAGTCACATTTTCTTCAGTGCTGTAGCCACCAGTGAGTGCCCATGCTCTAGAAAAAAAAAAAAAAAAAAAAAAAAAAAAAAGCTTCAGACTCGCAGGCAATTCATGCAATCAATCTTAACTAATGTCAATAGGTTAAAAAAAAGTCATAAAAGGAGGGAGATGAACTGAGACAAGAAAAGGTTCAGGAGAGGGAAGGGCTAAGGGAAGGTAGGTAATGCAGGGTGAATATAGTGAGTGAGTGAGTGAGTGAGTGAGTGAGTGAGTGAGTGAGTGAGAGTGTGTGTGTGTGTGTGTGTGTGTGTGTGTGTGTGTGTGTGTGTGTGATTGTAAAACATAAAGTTAAAAAATTACCACTTCCAGAAGCCGTTCCAAATAACATGTCCATGTCCCTGGGGGTGGTATGCACCGCCCCGGTGAGGAAATGCTGGCTGGTGTGTGCCAAGTCTATTGTTACCCTGTCAAGGTGCAGAAGAGAGAGAGAGAGCTTCTTGATACTATATGATACTATAAAACTACCATGGTATTTGTTCTTTTCTTTAAAAAAAAAGATTTATTTATTTACTATATATACAGTGTTTTGCCTTTATGCCAGAAGAGGCCACTAGACCCCATTATAGATAGCTGTGAGGCACCATGTGGTTGCTGGGAATTGAACTCAGGACCTCTGGAAGAAGAGCAGCCAATGCTCTTAACTTCTGAGCCATCTCTCCAGCCCGAAGAGTAATTTTTTGTTTGTTTGTTTGTTTTTGTTTTTCGAGACAGGGTTTCTCTGTGTAGCTTTGATGCCTTTCCTGGATCTCACTCTGTAGCCCAGGCTGGCCTCAAACTCACAGAGATCTGTCTGCCTGCCTCTGCCTCCTGAGTGCTGGGATTAAAGGCGTGCACCACCACTGCCTGGCGGTATTTGTTCTTATTTTTTTTTTTTTTTTTTTTTGAGACAGGGTTTCTCTGTGTAGCTTTGCGCCTTTCCTGGAACTCACTTGGTAGCCCAGGCTGGCCTCGAACTCACAGAGATCCGCCTGCCTCTGCCTCCCGAGTGCTGGGATTAAAGGCATGCGCCACCACCGCCCGGCGGTATTTGTTCTTATAAGGAGAAGCTAGGAGGACAAGACAGTCAGACTCTCCTTCTAAATGAAGGTTCCTCTTGTGAGTCTGGCTACTGCAGATGAGGTTTCATCACTGTCCTATTTTCAGGGAGAGGGTGGGGACTGAACCTAAGTTCAATCCAAGTTCTAGTTTATGCCAAGCAACTACTGCTTACTACCCACAGAACCTCATTTCGATTCTTAACTTCAGTTTAGACATTGACATTTTGGTGCCCCTGTACTAAATCTCCAATGACCTCACATTACTGTCACAAGTTAGTATGGATAGAAAACAAACAAACAAACCTGAAACTAGGTTTTGGTAATTAAGGTATTTAACTTTTTACCTCGAAGAAAGAGAAAATTGTGTGATATGGGAACAAGCAGGCGGAAGAAAAATGTCCATTTACAGAAAATGATACACAGTGATCAGAATGTGCACTGGCTAAAAATGCTCCTATTCTTCTAAGAGATCAAGAAATATTCAACACAACTGTTCTGTCCTGTGCCAGGTAATGAAGAATAAACAATAAAAATTAAGAGACGGATGGGGGGCAGGATTGGGAGTACATAAAATGAGGTTAACCAAAGAGAAATTCTGATGTGCACACTCTCACTTTGGAAGGAAGCAGACAACTTAGCATGCAGGTCACTGGTAAGCTGTTAAAAAGTGTACATTGCAATTTTTCAGTACCTAAAATGTAGTAGGCAGGTGCTCATCATATTTGATGAGCAAATAATGAAAGCCTAAAGATGTCTTGGTAATTGTAGTAGGTATGCACAACCCAAGGGGTAACCCATCAAAACCACTGTCTTCTCCACATAGGCTTATGAGCCAAATTGGGCCAGCAAGCTGCCTCTGATGAAATGGGATTTAGGAAGGACAGAGGCAGGAGAAAGGATGCTCTCAGGGAAATAACGAGTTAGAGGGAAAGCAACGGAAGCATGTCATTGGCAAGGCATCACTGCCATCAGCTATTTGACAAGTTTATCAGCAACCAGAGTGATGGGGAAGGAGTTCTGCCACCGTGTGGTAACCGTGGAGATCGGGATTGCTGTCACTGTCGCCTCAACTTCCCCACATGGACCACACTGGCGTGTCTTCACAGATGTGGAATCCTGCAGATCAATACACCAGTATAACCTTGGGGCTGGGCAAATGCAGCTGGGATCAAGAAGCACAGATACCACTTCATCCCTTGTCCACCTCTGACATCCATGCTCCACCTTCTCCTACTCCATGAGCAGACCTTGCACTGCTAATTAGAGGCCGTCAGTAAACCTCTTCGGGGTGCAGCGGCTCACTGTCTCTGTGCCTGGCTTTTATCTTGAAAAAGTAAAATAATATTTACAGAAAACTAAGACTTCGCACAGGTTGTATATGCATTACCGTGCTTAGAATTAACTCATGGGCTGGAGAGATGGCTCAGTGGTTAAGAGCACTGACTGCTCTTCCAGAGGTCCTGAGTTCAATTCCCAGCAACCACATAGTGGCTCACAACCACTTGCAATTAGATCTGGTGCCCTCTTCTGGCCTGCAAGTACACAGGCAGGCAGAACACTGTATACCTTAAAAACAAAACAAAAAAAAACTCATATATAGTTACTTTTTCAAGTGCCATCCTGAGTTAGCATCATGTTTTCTATCTTATTTTGCTCCCTTAAGGATATCAGTCAGAGGTGTGGTATGCCATACATACTTTAGATGCATAACTCTATGGCTTTGGACCAATCTCCTCACCTCAAGCCCCCTTTCCTTATTTTTAAAGCAGGAGATCCAAGGACTTACAGAGTTTGGTGTATGTCAGGCTCCCCTCCAAACACTCTACCCTGCACTGGCTAATCCTTAAAACCTTTCCAAGAGCCATGCACCTTTTCCTGGCAGTTTCATAGAAGAAGAGAGCAGCATCCCAGACTGTTTAAAAGCCTTGACCCAAACTGCAGGACTTTTAAGTGAACTAGGGGGATTCCAACTAGGGCATTGAAGGAAACGACTAAAGCTTTGGATTCAAGTAACCAAGGGTATCATGGCTTCATAGTTTCTTATTTGTGGTGAGTTACTTATCTCTTTCAAACTCTCCCATTTTCTTACCATTAAAATAAGATGATAAGGCACAATCCTCAGAGCTGTCACGAGAACTCCGTGCACTGTACTGGTGAGCTGAGACAAGGAGACCAGCACCTGTGTTCAACATCACGTTGTCTGGCTCCTTCATTTCCACCCAGAACCAATCTTGCAGATGCACCCTGCATTTTGGTTTAACTGAATGAGAGCAACCGTGTCTGCATTAGACACCTGAGACGATGCTGATGTTCATGGTACATGCTGCCACCAGAAGCCATGTTGAGTCCTTAGTCTATGCTACCACAGGGACCATGTTGAGGTCTGTGTTTCTTGCTGCCTCCAGAGGCCATGTGAATGTCCATAGTTTATCTGGAATCCATGTGGAAATCCATGACCATTGCTGCCACTGGCTGTTATGGGAAAGAGTGCTTCTTCTGTAGTGGTATTGATGGCAGCAGACTCATAGTTGAGAATGAGAGACATTGAAGGAGTCTGTAACAACACCCCACCTATCTCTCTCCCTCTCCCTCTCTCTCTCTCTCTCTCACACACACACACACACACACACACACACACACACACACACCAAAAAGAAAAGAAAAAAGGAAGGAAGGGAGGAAGGAAGGAAGGAAGGAACGAACGAACGAACGAACAAAGGAAGGAAGAATCTAAACAGGAAGCCACTGAAGAGAGCCCTTAAAAATTGTGACAGGGAAACTGAAGTGTAGCTCTTTCCAGTTGATGGCTTCTGGGAAAGGACTCAATTATCTTTAAGGAGCTAGCCACTGGGAGTTTGACCATGCTCCAAGTACAGTTCCCAGCACCCAGGTCAGGTGATTCTCAACCTCCCATAACTCCAGCTCCAGGCAATTTAACACACACCCTCTTTAGGACTCCGAGAACACTCGCATGCACAGGAACACACACACACACACACACACACACACACACACACACGGTGGCAGAGGAGAGAGATTATATACACATAAGTGTAAAATTGTGGGTTAAAATGTAACAAAGAAAAAGAAAAACAAAACAAACACAGCTCTTTCCTGTTGTGGAATATTAATTTAAGATGTGTTACGTTCATTTATGCTGTGGAACATCTGTTTAATGATGTGTTACATGTATTGGATTAAATAAAAATAACTTGGGGTCAGGAGGCCCCTCCCCCCTGCATCAAAACTGAGCAAGGTATCCCACCATAGGGAATGGGCTCCAAAAAGCTAGTTCATGTACCCGGGGTAAGTCCTGGTCCCACTGCCGGGGCCCCACAAACAGATCAAGCCACACAACTGCCGTCCACATTCAGAGGGCCTAATTCGGTCCCATGTAGGTTCCCCAGCTGTTAGTCCAGAGTCCCTGAGCTCCCATGAGCTCGGGCAGGGTAGCTGTCTCTATGGATTTCCCCATCATGATCTTGACCCCTCTTGCTCCTATAATCCCTCCTCCCTCTCTTCAACTGAACTCCAGGAGCTCGACTCAGTGCTTGGCTGTGGGTCTCCACATCCAGTAACTGATGGAAGCAGATATAGCTAGAGTTCTTAAGTGGGAACTGAGCAGAAGGATGCCCTGTTTTGGGGGAGAAGCGAGCTAGGAGAGGAGGTTAGCTACTTGTTATTCAGTCTCTCTGAGCAGAGTTTTAGCTCAACCTTTGAGTCCTGAGTTCTAGAGAGGGATAGAGATCTAGATAAAGTTCCTGTCCGCAGCAGTGACAGGGCCGGTGCCGGAGGGACCAAAATTCCTGCCTGGCTGCAGCCAGTGCAACTGCCAATTAGGACGGCAGCTGCTTAAGGGGCAGCTACCGAAGTTAATGAAAAACAACACTGCCCCAAGTCAGGAAGAAGCAGAGGACACAGAATCCCGAGTGACAACCTTAGCACCTTGCTTCCTGTCTTTCATCCCGCTAATATATTTTTTTTAATGCAGTATCTTAGTTAGATTTTCTATTGCTGTTATAAAGCAACATGTCCAAAAGAAACCAGGAGGCAGGAACCAAAGCAGAGACCATGGGCGAATGCTGCCTACTGGTGTGTTCACCATGGCTTGCTCAGACTGTTCTCTTATACACCCCAAGACTCCCCACATTTGACACCAACCACAGCAAGCTGGGTCATCCCAGATCAATATCAATCAAGAAAATGCATACAGCCTTGCCTACAGGCCAGTTTGTTGGGAGCATTTTCTCATTTGAGTCTTTCTGTTCCCAAATAATTCTAGCTTGTGTCAAGTTGACATAAAACTGGCCACCACACACAGCTATAATTGCCACCACATTTTACATATTATATCTCTATGCTGCTACTGAGGAGATAACTCAATTTTCGACTGTCAAGTAAAGGCTCTGAACAAGGTAGCTGCTTTCCTACAGCACTCATGAGCCTCACTCATGTTCATGACCGCTCTGTTGCAATTTCCATGGAATACATGATGTATGGTTATACACAGATGCATGTGTATTTTACTGATATAGTATGTATTATGTAATATTTCAAAAAGGAGAGGACCATACCAAATGCATCACTGCACCATCTGATTTCTTTTTACTTAGTAATGTATCCTGTGTATCAATTTTGTGATGCCACCATTACTCATCTATAAGTTAACTCACCTCCTAGATCCAGAGACCTAACCAAATCATTAATTATCATGAAAACAGCTGACAGGTCCTGGAGAGAAGGCTCAGTAGTTAAGAACGCTAGCTCTCCAGTGAGGACCTGTGTTCAGATCCCAGTATTCATACAAGCTGGGCATCAGGGAGATGGAGAAGGGGGAATTCTGGGACTTACTGGTGTTCATCCTAGCTGAGATGTCAGCCTAGATGAGATGTAAGCCCCATGTTCAGGCAGAGACTGTGCCACAAAGGAATAGGCAGACAGTGATAGAGAAAGAGACCCGGTGCCCTCTTGTGGCTGCTACATATATACAAGAATACATACCTGCACACACATATATGCAAACACATACACATACACACAGAGATATAAAATAATAAATACATCAATCATAAAAAATACTACAAATGAATTGGTGGTCAAAGCACACATGCAGTTTTGGGACATTTAGTGTGTATCCACATAATCTAAAAGTGAAGTGTTGATGTTCCATTAAATGAGGAGATACAGGAATAGATGTACTCTCTCTGATCCCCTAGACCCAATCCCCCAGTCTCATCCCCAGCTCTGCAACAGGACACCAGCTGCAGCCTTCCTTCTGTCCTATCTGCCACTCCTGTGGATCCCATAATCCATCCTCTCCTAAGTTCCCTTCCCTCCAGACTCTGTTTCTTCATCCCAGCCCCTAGCCCCAGCAGTCATTCCCTTCTAACCTGATGGGCACTCTTTCCAGGGGAAAAAGTAGGCTGAAGGCAGACCCATACCTCTTCTACTGCTCCTGTGATAGACCCCCCCATATCACTGACCCCATCCCCAATGGGTAACAAATACTTTCTCCTCCAACCTCCCTTCCTTCATCTCATCCTACTGTCCCAGCCTCCAACACCACTAGGTATCCCTGTGAACAAACCAGCTAAGCAATAAAACAGGCAATACAGAGCCATCACACTCTCTGAAAATCCAGAAGAATCAGGAACCAAGGAACAAAATACCCACTGAAAAAAAATTAGCACGTAGACCTATAATCATCCCAAACCCGGATGCTTGGATGCCAGTGTAAAAACACAATCAATAAGAGACAGAGCAACATGTCTCCACTAGAACCTAGCTATCTTACCACAGCAGGACCTGACTATTCCAACATAGCTGAAGTACAAGAAAAATACTGTAAAACCAGCTCCATGAAGATGATAGAGGTGCTTAAAGAGGAAACAAATAAATCCCTTAAAGAAATCCAGGAAAACACAAAAAAAAGTTTAAGTAAAGAAATAAAATAGTTCAAGACCTGAAAATGGACATAGAAGAAATAATAATAATAAACAAACACAAACAGAAAATTCTGGAAATGAAAAATTTGGGAATTCAAACAGAAACTATAAAGACAAGCTTCACCAACAGAATACAAGATGTGAAAGAGAATCTCAGGCATTGAGATACAATAGGAAAAAATAGATACATCATTGATAAATCTTTAAAGAAAAGAAAATGTTAAATCTAAAACAATTACTGACACAAAACAACCAAGAAATCTGGGATGTTATGGAAAGACCAAACCTAAGAATGTTAGGAATAGAAGAATGAGAAGAATCCCACCTCAAAAGCCTAGAAAATATTTTCAATAAAATCATAGAAGAAAAATTTCCTAACCTAAGTAAAGACATATTTAAAAGGTACAAGAAGTTTATAGAACACCAAATAGATTGGACCAGAAAAGAAAGTCTCTTCATGATATAGAAATCAAAACACTAAATATACAGAACAAAGAAAGAATGTTAAAAACTGCATGGTGAAAAGACCAAGCAACACATAAAGGCAGATCTATTAGAATTAAACCCAACTTCTCAATGGAGACTCCAAAAGCCTGAAGGGCCTGGGCAGATGTGCTACAGACTTTAAAAGGCCACAGATGTCAGCCCAGACTACTAGACCCAGCAAAACTTTCAATCACCATAGATGGAGAAAACAAGATATTCTATGATGAAGCAAAATTTGTACAATATCTATTTACAAATCCAGCCCTACAGAACATGCTCGAAGAAAAATTCCAACCTTAGGAGGCTAAGTACACCCATGAAAACACAGAAAATAATCTCACACCAGCAAAATCAAGAGAAGGGAAGCACACACACACACACCACACACACACACACCACCACCACCACCACCATCACCACCACCATCAACAACAACAAAATCAAGATACATAAACCCTCATCAAAAAAATAACTAAAACAGTGAGAGAATATCCAAATTAACAAAATCAGAAATAAAAAGGGGGATATAACAACAGACACAGAGGAAATCCAGAAAATCACAAGAACATACTTTAAAAACCCATACTCCACCAAATTGGAAAATCTAAAAGAAATGGACAATTTTCTCAATAGGTATCATTTACCAAAGTTAAATCAAGATCAGATAAACAATTAAAATAGACCTATAGTCCCTAGAGAAATAGAAACAGTCATTAAAAGTCTCCCAATTTAAAAAAAAAAATTGTCTAGGGCCAGTTGGTTTTAGCACAGAATTCTAACAGACTTTCATAGAAGAGTTAACACCAATATTCCTCAAATTATTCCACAAATAGAAACAGAAGGAACATCACCCAAATCATTTTATGAGACCACAGTTACTCTGATACCCAATCCACCTAAAAACTCAACAAAGAAAGAAAATTTCAGACCAATTTTCCTATGAACATAGATACAAAAATAATAAAATATTTGCAAACCAAATTCAAGAACATATAAAAAAATCATCCATCATTCCAGAGATACAGGGATGGTTCAATATACAAAAATCAGTAAATGTAGTCCATCATATAAACAAACTGAAACAAAACAAAACCAACAACACATGATCAGCTCATGAGATGCAAAAAAAGGCCTTTGACAAAATCTAAATACCCTTTCATGATAAAAAGTCCTGGAGTGATTAGGAATACAAGGGACATACCTAAATATAATAAAGGTAATTTACAGCGAACCTATAGCCAACATCAATTTAAATGTAGAGAAACTCAAAGCAATTCTACTAAAATCAGAAATAAGGCAAGCTTGTCCACTTTCTTCATACTTATTCAATATAGTACTTTAAGTCTTAACTAGAGCAATAAGACAACTGTCTCAGAGACTTAATATAAATTATAAATGCTCAGCCAATAGCTCAGGCTTCTTACTAACTAGCTTTTACAACTTAACCACCCATTTCTATTAATCTATGTGCTGTCCCAAAGCTTGTGGCTTTTATCTTTATCCCATTTTGTGTGTCTTGTTCTCTGACTTGCTGGTGACTTCTCTGACTCTGGCCTTTCTCATCCCATCATTCTCAGTTTGGTTTTCTCACCTTCCTTTATCCTGTTTGGCTACTGACCAGTCAGCTTGTTTATTAAACCAAATCATAGCCACACATATTCACACAGTGTACAGAAGGATTTTTCTACAGCACAGCAAAGTAGCTGAATTCAAGATCAACACACAAAAATCAGTAGCCTTTCTGTGTACAAATGACAAACAGACTGGGAAACAACACCTTTCACAATAGCCTCAAAAAGTACAAAATATTTTGGGATGACTTGAACCGAACAAGTGAAAGACTTCTATAATAAAAATCTTAAGATACTGAAGAAGATCACAGAAAATGGAACAATCACCCATGTTCATGTATTGGTAGGGTAATATATTAAAATGGCCATCCTACCAAAAGCAATCTACATATTCAATGCAACTCTCACCAAAATTCCAACACAGTTCTTCACAGTCCTTGAAAGAACAATTCTCAACTTCATACAGAAAAATCCTGATAAATAAAAGAACTGCTAGAGGTCTTACCACTCCCAATTTCTAGTTGTACTCAGAGCTATAGTAATAAAAACAGCATGGTATTGGCATAAAATCAGACACATTGATCAATGGAATCCAACTGAAGACTCAGATATAAATTCACAGACATCTATGGACAACTGATTTTTTTTATAAAGAACTCAGAAATACACACTGGAAAAAAGATAGCATCTTTAACAAATGATGCTGGTCAAATTGGACATTTGTATGTTGAAGAATACAAATAGATATTTATCACCCTGAACAAAATTTAACTTCAAGTGAATCAAAGACCTCAACATAAAACCAGATAGACTGAGCCTGATAGAAGAGAAAGTGGGGAATAGCCTTGAACACACACTAGATGACTTTCTGAACAGACACTGAACACAGGCACTAAGATTAATAATTAATAAATGGGACCCCATGAAATGAAAAGCTTCTGTGTAGCAAAGGACACCATCATTAGGACAAAGTAGAAGCCTACAGAATGGGAAAAGTTTTTTTTTACTAACTCCACATGCAGTAGAGAACTAATATTTAAAATATATAGAGCTCAAATAACTAGATATCAAAAAATCAAATAATCCAATTTAAAATGGAATACAGATCTAAACAGAGAATTCTCAATAGAGGAATACCAAATGGCCGAGAAACACTTAAAAAATTTTCAACATCCTTAGCCATCAGGGAAATGCAAATCAAAACTACTTTGAGATTCTATCTTATGTCTCTCAGCATGGCTAAGATCAATAACACAAGGGACAGGTCATGCTGAGGTGGATGTGAAACAAGGGGAGCACTCTACCATTGCTGGTGGAAGTATGAACTTGTATAACCATGATGGAAATCAATATGGAGGTTTCATAGAAAGTTGGAAATGGATCTACCTTAAGATCCAGCTTACTACTCTTGAGCATATAACCAAAGACTGCTCCACCCTACCACAAGGACACTTGCTCAACCATGTTCATTGTGACTTTATTCATAATAAGAAGAAAATGGAAACCACCTAGATAGCCCACAAGAGAAGAATGGATAAAGAAATTGTGGTATATTTACACAATTGAGTATTACTCAGCTGGTAAAATATTTGACATCATGACATTTGCAATCAAATGAGAGGAACTAGAAAAAAAATTAACCTGAGTGAAGTAACCCAAACCCAGAAAGAGAAATACAGTATTATTTGCTTACACATTTACATAGCAGTTAGGTAAATGATAACCAAGCTACAATCCCAGAGAGTTTAGGTAAAGATGAGGAGGAGTTTGTGGGGGGGGGGGACATGGATCTCCCTGGGAGAGGGAAATAGAATAGATTTTAAGCATGGACTTGGGGCACATGGGGATGGGAGCAGGTGGATCAGGTATCTAGGGAGATGGGGTGGAGGGTGAGAGTAAAGGGAGAAATGGCTGGAATTGGAGATACTTGGGGGTGGGTGTATGGAAATCTAGTGCAGTAGAAACTTTCTGAAATGTATGAAGGTGATCCTAATGAGGATTCCTAGTAATGGGGGATACAGAATCTCAACTGGCTTTCTCTTACAGCCAGGTGAGATTTTCATTGCTGGGACTGGGTTGCATTCAATTGAGTTGTTGGCCAAGTGCATCCCATGGAAATGCCCAAACAACCCAGGCTGTTGCTAAGACAAAGGGTTGCTCTCCAAAACCCAACAGTGGAGCCCCATTGCTGAGGACAACACACACACAACTCACTGAACATGGAGAAGTCAATCTGGTACCTGTATAGAGCCCTCACACATATATTAGTCTGTTTGGTGCAGGAAGGTATTCTGCAGGGTATGAAAGAGAAACATGGACATCAACCCAGCCACAAAACATTTGACCTACAATCTGTCCTGCCTGCAAAATATACTAGGGCAATGAGGGCACAGAACTTTTGGGAGTAGCCAACCAATGTCTGATTTGACAAATGTCTGATTTGACTTAGTCCTCTATCAGATGTGGAGCTGGTATAAATCCCACTCAAGGAGAGGGAACCCACACCGACACTGGGTGACCAAGAAACAGAGACTAGACAGCCCAAAGACCTAGGATAAAACCAAACACTACTGGTCTTTAAAAAGAAGTATCAATAAAACAATTCCTAATGATATTCTGCCATACTCATTAATCAGTGCTTATCCAGTCATCATCAGAGAGGCTTCTTCTGACAGCAGATGGTAACAGGTGCAGAGACCCACAGCCAGACATTATGTGGAGAGAGAGTCTAAATGGGAGTTCTCCATTAAATCCCTCCCCTCATTGTTTAGAGGATCCCAAGGAAGAGGAGGTGGATAGATTGTAAAAACCAGAGGATATGGAGGACACCAGGAGAACAAAGCCCTCTGAATCAACTAAGCAAAGCTCATATGAACTCACAGAGACTGAAGCAGCAAGTACAGGGCTACATGAGTCTGTGCCAGGCCCTCTGTGTATATTTTATAGCTATTAGCTTAGTATGCCTATGGGACTCTGACTCTTGTGCCTGTTCTTAGGGCTTTTTCCTCCTGTGGAGTTGCCATGTCCAACTTTGATGTGTTAGTTTTTGCTTCATCGTATTACATTTTATTTTTATCATGTGTGATTATCTCTTAGAAGTCTTCTTTTTCTTTTCTTTTTTTTGCCTTTTTTTCTAATGAGAGACAGAAAGGGAGTAGAAGGGGAAGGGAGGTGGGGCGGAACTATAAGGAGTAGAGGGGGATTATAGTCAGGATATATTTGTATGAGAAAAGAATCTATTTTCAATAAAAGTGGGTAGGGAGAATTGGATGCTTCCTGGGAGTGTTACCAGCAAGAAATTGATGTCATTTTGTTATGTTTTGGTTTGACAGTTGAAATAAACCTCAGCTAAGGTCTGTTTTAATTTAGCATTTCTTTGACTCTTCATGCTATCAAGTGAGTTTTTGGATGTATTATCCTCAGTGGAATGACTGCTTTTTTTTCTCTTTAAAATTGGGATGTTAGTTTTAATATTTTTAATATTAGTATTGACAACGAACATATAAATACATATAATTTATTGTTCAAGTTGGTAATACCAATGTTAATGTTGCTTAATTGTTAGCATTTAATGTTTAGTTTATTGTAAGACTTGCTTTGTTTATCATATATTTTGCAACAATAGCTACTGTGCTGTTTTTTTGGGTTTTTTTTTTTCGGCAATACAACTGGGTGTGGCTAAGTCTATGTTTACAATTTCTGTGAAATACTTCCAGTTTTAGGTCTGGACCCATGCCCCCCACTGATGGCCTATGATCCAGGTTTTCCTTGGCAGCAGCAGATTGCTACCAAGCTGCTTTTTAGTTGTTCATTATTTTAAATGCCAACTATTTTATGACCTTGGGTTCAGGGGTTGCCTGGGGCCAATAAGGCAGGTCTCCTGGTGCTGTGGCTTTGCTTGGACTCTGTCCAGGACATCATCAGGTGGCTGCCCAGACTGGACTCATTGAGAAGCTTGAAGCAGATGTTGATTTTCTCCTCTAGAATCTGGAACTGCTTTATGATTGCTAAACTGTGAGCACCAAGGCCAGGGTGGAGGATGTTTCTCTTGAACGCTATTGGGAGTCCTGCCATGCTGTGCAAGAAATCTTACTATTAGGCTCCAGAAGAAATTACATGGGAAAGTCACATAGGAAAGAGAGGCCCTGAGTTCTACTACTAGGTGGTATTAAAAATAATGGACAACTAAAATGCAGTTTAGTATTGGGAACATAGCATGAAGGTCCTTGTGCCCACAGATCTCCAGAGAAACCAGGAATATTAAGCACACAAGATTGTCTTTCCAATGTGAAAGATGGAAAACCTGTTCTTCCATCCAGAAAGCTGAGAATTGGAAGTGATTAACAGCCTGGTGACCTGTGTTATTTGTTGGGCCAGGCCATATCAAGCTCTTACAACCAAGACCAGAAGTGGCTAGTAATCTAAATGACTTCCACAACCAGGACCAGAAGTAGTTAATAAACTAAAGTACCTCTATGCTATCTGTATGGCAGAGACCAGGCCATATCCTTAGGTCTTGAAGCTAGTACAGGTAGCATATTTCTAGAACCCATCTTCTTGGAAGAAATGACATATAACCTGAGTTGAGTTTCAGTGTAATTATGCTTCCTTGTGCAACAGGCTTGTATCACACCAGGAAACTTTTTTCCAAATTAGCTGGACTAAAATACATTGGGAATAAACTGCCTAATATCAGACTCCCCAAATGTTATTAGACTCTCTGAAGTCTGATTCAGGCTGATGAAGTCAATCTGCATGGAGGTTTCATTCTTATCTCTTCTTGTGTTTCATTTCCCTGTATAACACCTGTAGGGACCCCCTCAGTTTAGTTACTACCTACTGTTGCCATGGAAAACTTGAGTCATAGGGCACTGATGGGGGACATGGATCCAGAGCTATGAGTGGAAGGAGCTCACAGAGATTGTAAATGTCGATTTAGCAATGCTTGTTGGAGGCCATCTCTAACCTTTTAAAGGTGAGGAGGAGAGAGGGATAAGAAATTTTTAGATAGAAAAACAGGGAAGAGGAGAAAGACAGAAACACAGGATAGCTTCAGGAGGACCTGGATCAAAATCCAACGATCCTTTCTGACTCTTCAAAGGGGTATTTTATAACAATGCCAAGGAGCAAGACAAAAAACCTCCCCCTTGCTAGATCAAGGCACACCACACAGCTAAGTGTAGACCCTTTCAAACACCTGGTAACCAAGCCCGTGGTCAAATCAACCCTTTATGCAGCCCTGCTGGATAAAGCAAGCTCAGATTCTAGAACCCTGAGTAAGCTCTTACTGGAAACCTCTGTGGGTCGCCACACACACTCAGTGAAGTGGAGTAGTAGTTGAGTAGACTGAAAAGTCAGAAGAGAAGTTGCATGAGGAGATGAGATGAGACCAATGGGAGTCCATGAGGTATTTGTGCTCTGAGGAGTTGGTAATGGAAGAATGTTGATCTGATCTGTGGAGCAGACTGGATTCATAGATCAGTGAAAGACAACCCAGAAAAGCAAGTCTCTCAGATCATGTCCAAGTCTCAGCCCTGCTGCTATGATAACATATATATCTGACCAAAAACAACTTAGGGAGAAGAGGTCTATCTGAGCTCACAGTTCCAGGTGACAGTCCATCATGGCAGGTAAGTCAAGGCAGGAAGTTAAAATAGCTGGTCATATCACACCCACAGTCAAGAGCAGAGGAGTCAAAAATGTGTCAGTGCTCACTGCTCAGCTCCTTTTCTCAACTCTACACAGACCAAGGTCCCAAACCAGAAACGGTGCCACCCACTTTCAGGCCGTGCCTCTCTACATCAGTCAAGGCAATCAAGACAATCCCTCACAGGCATGCCCACAAGCCAGCCTGCTGTAGACAGTCCCTTACTGAGAGTGTCTTCCAAGGTGATTCTAGGTTGTGTCGGTTGAGTGGACAAATAAATTAACCATCACAGATGACAACTAGGATTTGTCTTGAAATGATGACATCATTAACAATTGCTAGAAAACCCCGCTGAGTCAAATGTAAAGGGTTTTTGATTCAGGTCCTCTCTTATCTGCGTACCTGCCCTTCTCATGAGACCAGTTGAGAGAATATTCTAAGAGTCTGCTCCTGAAACTGTCCAAACATTAGGCCTGTTGCAGTCATAAATCCGTGTGAACACTGGAATTGATTTTCTCAGGTTCATTGATCGAGAACTAGGTCCCATCTATACAATGCCCTGCTCCTTGACCCTTTCTGGAACAGTAATATAATTAGCTTCTGGAAATGAACTTCCCTTCATGTCAAAGTGTGCTAGAATCTATGGGGCAGTTTTTCTTCTGAAAACTCCCAGTTGCTACTACTGAAGGAAGCAAGGCTGTCGTTGTTCAAACAGACAGCAAAGAAGTCACAGCCCCTGCAGTCATGACTGCATCTGGACTGTCCATCTTCTTGAATTGTCCCCAATAATTATTCTGTTCCATGATATGAATTTGGAGCAGGGGGAGTAACTATATTTGATTACTGTTGTGGTAACAGTCAAATTATCTAGTGTTCACCTTTATTAGGACCCAGAATTCTATCATTTAAAACTATATTGACTTGCCAGGTGGTGTTGGCACATGCCTTTAATCCCAGCACTTAGGAGGCAGAGGAAGGCAGATCTCTGTGAGTTCAAGGCCAGTCTGGTCTATAGAGCGAGTTCCAGGACAGCCTCCAAAGCTACACAGAGAAACCCTGTCTTGAAAAACATATACATGTATACACACACACACTGTGTGTGTGTGTGTGTTGTCATTTTTCTTTCAATGTAGGAACTTCTACAACATGAAGAAGTACATTTGACTTTAAAATCAAGTACTAGAAAGATAGTGTGTCTAAATGTTACTACCTAAAATATTATATCATAGGGCTACTCAATGGCTCTGCTATAGTCAAGAACCTACCATCATTTTTAAAAGCCTGTCTTTCACGGGCTTAGAACTTTTTAAAAGGCAGTTGAAGGATCTTCAGTCCCACTGTCCATTAAAGGACATTCCCCCACATGTTCTCATGCACACGTGCATACACACACACACGCAGTTAAGTGGTTTTTACCCCCAAACATGTTTGTACAAATCTGTGTCTATCAAAACATCAACTCCTCCAGCTACTAAGGAGGATGAGGTAGGAGGCTCATGAATTCAAGGCTGGCTGGGTAATTTATCAAGAGTGCTCCAGAGTAAAAAGTAAAGATGGGGCTGGGGTCATGGGCAATAGACAAGTGCCTACCAAACATGCATTGAGCCCTGGGTTCTAGTCTTAGTGCAGCACAAATCAGCAACAGCAAATACTAAGTGTTGATATGAGGACTGAACAAGAAACTGGTGACATGATCTGTCTTTACTGAGACCATGTGGTAAAGTTGAACAAAGATCAGGGACCTGTGAGGTTGATATTTGAACTCAGTTTCCTCATGGTAAGACACACAACCATAAATAAAACAGTAAACTTCCCGAGGCTTTAGTACATAAAAGCAACTTAGGAGAGGAAAAGGTTAAATTCATCATACCCTTCCAGGTCACAGTTCACCACTAAGAAGTCGGGGTAGGAACATTCCACACAGACCTGGAGCAGGAACCATGGAGGGACTTTTCCTGCTGGCTTGCTTTCAGGCTCTTGCTCAGTAGTCAATACCCACCTAGATCGGGGATGGTGCCACCCACAGTGGAGATGATATACAACTCAGGGGCCTCCCCATATCTGTCATCAGTCAAGATAATCCAGACAATCCCTTAATTAAGACTCCATCAGAGGACTCTAGGCTGTGATGAGTTGACAGCTGAAGTTAACTAGGCTAGTAATGAAAGTGTTTAAATGGAATGCAAACAAAGGTTGAACCACGAAAGTCACAGCCAAGGAAAACAACAGAGGGATTGTTGTAGAATATTGTTTTAAGGTGTGTTACTTTTGTTTATGCTCTGGAACATTTGTTTAATGATGATGCAAAGATGTGTTTGATTAAATAAAATTCACCTGCAGTCAGGAGACGGAGTCAGCCACTAGGTGACAGGACGTGGTAGGGAGGAGCGAGGTGGAGAAGGATTTTTAAGGAGGGTATCATTAAACAAACGTTCCAGAGCATAAACAAAAGTAACACACTTTAAAACAGTATTCTACAACAAGCCCTCTGTTGCTTTCAGTTGCTGTGACATCCATGGCTCAACCTTTGTTTGCATTCCGTTTAAATACTTTAGTGTTGCTGGAGGGCTTCTTTCCAGGTTCCCCAAGCCCCGCAGTCCCACAATCCACTTATAAAATAATCACTCAGACGCTTATATCACTTATAAACTGTATGGCCGTGGCAGGCTTCTTGCTAACTGCTCTTTTATCTTAAATTAACCCATTTCTATAAATCTATACCTTGCCACGTGGCTGGTGGCTTACCAGAGTCTCTACATGCTGCTTCTCCTGGCGGTGGCTGCAGTCTCTCTCTCAGCCTTCCGCTTCCCAGAATTCTCCTCTCTCCTTGTCCCACCTACCTCCTGCCTGGTCATTGGCCATCAGTGTTTTATTTACATAGAGTGATATCCACAGCACTTTAGTTACTGGCCTAGTTAACTTCAGTTGGAATGTTAGATCAAAAGGGCATTTCTTGTCATAGGGAACCAGAAATAAAGTAATAACTGGTCCCTATTCTCATTTCCAAGTTCCTTCAGGATAAGGAACTCTGTCAGCCATCACAGGGCTTTTGGCCCTTGTGCCTCTGCTAATTACTGTTGGCTCTTATGTTATTGATGTCTTCACTAAATGATGATTCCTATCTGGGTACCCTGAATCAAACCCATGGCACACTTGCACATGGCAAAAACTAAATAAGAGGAGGCTCACTTTGCCATTGATAATGGGAAACCTCTTATATCCTGGTCCAATTAGTCTCCAAAATAATCTACTACCCTGATGATAAAGTCTTTTACCAAAAAGAAACATCTCCAAGATTGGAGATGATATACAACTCAAGGATGGAATTAAAAGACCAAGCAGTCGCCATAACAGGCTGTCAGTCGTCTCTCAGAGATCAGACTTCAATTTCAGTTTCCTGAGACTTGAGCAAGCAGTTTCAGGGAGGGTCATGAACAAAAGACATAGTCCTTGCAGTAGCTCCCTTTCTGCATGTACTCTGACTCGACTGTTCAAGGTTCAGCCAGTTGTTTACTGACTGGGACCCCTCATCAACTTAGAGCTATGTGCATGGGTCAATGTGAACGTGCGAGGCCAGCCAGCCTCCATGGCAGCTCAAGGACAGAGCCTGGGACTTGTCCAGGCCTGCCCCAAAATGATAACTGTAACCTCCAACTAGTAAATTCAAAGGTTACATACCCTCACCCAATTATATGATGCAAAGGCTTGTACCACCCTGCTTTTGGTTTTTCTCTTTAAAAATCCATCACTCTAGGCTGGGGATTTAGCTCAGTGGTAGAGCGCTTGCCTAGCAAGCTCAAGGACCTGGGTTTGATCCTCAGGTAAAAAAAAAAAAAAAAAAAAAAAAGAAAAGAAAAAAAATCCATCACTCTGAGAGCTCAAGGCTGTCCTCTACCCTCTGTGTCGGAGTGTTGGACACGGGCCAAGCCCATGCTTGCTGTGTGTTTTGCATTAGATATTGGCTCTGTGGTGGTCTTGCTTGGGGGTCTCATGACTCGGCCACAACAGGTTGAGAATATATACATACATCCCACCCACCAAAGACCACAGTTTACTTGAATCTGGTATCAAAGGACCTTGGTAAGAAAGTTTTTCTATCTTAGAAAGCTACAAGTTATTAAAGTATGATATGTTTCCCCAATAGATTGCCCCAAGAGTCTGAGATCCTGAACCCAAACCACAGATATCTGACAATCTCATGGTAAATTTTAAGTAGCATTAACTTTGTAATTTTTGTGCATATGTGTGAGATGTCACTGTTATAAGTTCTATTTTTTCTTTTACTTTAAATAATGCCAAGTACATGTATTACTTTGAGTTTTCACTGTTTTAGTGTTCCATCAAATGTCTATCAAATATTTCTTGAAGAATCACATACTAATCAGTGTCATCATTTTTTTTTCTCCTGCCTTCCTCTTCCTCTCCAGGGTAGACTGCTACTGTCTGGTTTTGATCATACATCTCAGACTGGGTTTTTCCTTCACCATATTCTCACAGAGATTCCCTGCATATTATGCTCTCCTCTTTTTCATGAATTTATTTGTTTTTTTTTTTTTTAAAAAAAAGGTCCTTCTTGATTGCCTTAGAAAAACATGTGGGTGATTTTCTTAAATATTTAAGAAGAAAATGTGTTAAAATTGGTTGATAATTTAGCTGTATATAGAGTTCTATTCTGAAGATTCAATTTCCTTCAAAATTGTGTGCATTAATATTTCTGTCTAGCATTCTGTGTGGCTGCAGTAATGGTCTTCTACTGCTGGTGACCCATAGTCTTCTCTTTTTCATGACCCTTAGTCTTTCTTCTCTCTCTGGAACAGTTTTAGAAGCTGGTCTTTATCCCTGGCACTCTGTAACTTCACAATAATGTATATGTGGTGTGATTTTATTTTTGTTTAAAGATTTTTCATTTATTTATTCTTGAAAAAGTTTTAATTATATTTATTCATGAATATGTTTATTGCAGGTGGATAGGAGGGGTGTGCTATGGACTGATCGATCATGAAGCTAAGCAGATGGCTTGTTAGAATGGGTCTCTTCTCCCACAGTGTGGGTCCCATAGATCAAAGTCATGTGAGGATTGGTGGCACATGCCCTACTCACTGAGACATCTTGCCAACCCCATTTATTTCATTCTTAATGATAATAAGTGGCAAAGTAAAAACTGACTGCTTGTGTTCATTTCCCCACATTTTATTTGTAATTTTATTTAGAACTGGGAATTTTTTTGTTTGTTGAGACATAATATTCATATATCTATATGGAACAGATTATGGCAATTCCACAAATGTATATAAGATGGATAAATCAAAGTAATACACGTTTCTTCTCTACATATATTGTTCATTTTCATATGCTGGGAGCTTGGTGCTCCTCTAGGCATGTTAAAATATCTCATAGACTGTTTTTACCAACAGTTCCTCCACTAAGCTAAAGAACCCCAGATCTATAAAATATTAGAGATAGGCAACTGCTGGGAACCAGGATCCATAACCAGTCCTTGGTCTCAATGCTAAGGTAAAAAATTGTCAATGAAAGTGCACCCATGCCTAGGATCCTTCAAAATGCGACAAAGTAGCTCTTCCCTGAAGAGGGGGCACCCCCTTCCAGGCATGTTTGTAGCTCTGCAGAAGCTAGATCCCATTATTACAGTGTCTACTGACTCATAGTTACTATTTAAGTGGGGGAGGAGAGAACAGAGGCAGAGTTAGAGGAGATAGGGGTAGAGACTGAGACTCCATGTCTGTCTGCCCTCTGTACGAACAGAATTATGTCAATCGTTTTCATGTCTCATGTGTGCATGTGGCTGGAACTTCACAAAGGACTCCCTTGCTAGCTAAATGATCACCTGCCGAAAGCTTGTGTGGTTTATTTATAGTCACTTAGCTAATGGCAGGCTAGAATGCACAGGCCACTGGTCTGACTCTTCCTGAATTCCAAGTATTTTCAGCTTTTAGGCAAGGAAGGATCTGCACAAACAGACTGACTTTAACTCAAGGCTCAAGAGTTGCAAATGGTTCCAACGATATGGGATAGAGGTCGCACAAAGCAGGTGTGTTTTCTCCTGCCTGTAAAATGTCATCTTGCTATGGCATCCCTTAAAGTTGCCCTTGCCTCACTGGTGTGCTGGATTTTCTTTTGTGGAGTTGATATTTCATGGTGAGAAACATAGTCTATTCTCCCTATTCAGTTCTACACAGTTACATGAAAGTTCCTTCAGGTTCTAGATTCTTCTCAAAGTGCACACACAGTGAAGTCTGTCTCTTTGGGAATGTAGCTCTTTGGGGATTGGTGGCAGATAGATAGTCATGTGACTAGACGTACATTAAAAGTACAGAAGAGTCCCGCTATCACAGTTAGTCCACATCTGTGCCAACCACTGGCCTGTTCCATGTCACTGCTGTCTTGTCTTCTCAGAATAACACAGAAATGGAATCAGTGTGTTGCCTTCTAGGTCTGGCTGGTTTCATTTCTGAAGGGCGTATAAGGTCCAGGCAAGTTTCTGTGTGTACCAGTAACTTGTTCCTGTTTATTGCTAGGCACCATTCCAGCCCGCAGACACACTAGAGTTGGTTTATTTGCCTGCTGGAGTTGTTTCCTGTAATGAATTAAATTACTCTAGGAGGGTGGAGAGATCACTCAGTGGTTAATTGCACTGTCTGCTTCCAGAGGACCCAGGTTAAATTCCCAGCATAGTGGCTCACAACTGTCTGTAACAAAATCCTGTAGTCTCCACAGGTACCTGAACACACACACACACACACACACACACACACACACACACACACACACACATAAATATAAAAATAAAAAAATAATCTTAAAGAAAAGGAAATAAGTGTATTCCACACCCAAAGAAAAGAAGGGGTTCAGACTCCTCTGAAGGAGAGTCAAGGAACCTTTGGACACATATGAAGCCAGCATGTTATATTTTTTCAAGTTAGCCAAAATTACTCCCTTGGGCAATATTTCCAGGCATTTCTGTATTATAAAACACTAGAAAGAAAATTACCACTTACCCAGATATATTTAATTGTGAGCTTAAAGACAAGAGCTCACACTCAACAGTATCTTACCATCAAAGCAACACACTTAGCCTGCTCTGAAATCCTTGTCCTTGCAACTTACTTTCCTGCACCCAATAGTTTTGCTGTGAATGGATTATAGAATAAACCATTATGATCTTGCTAACCTCACTGATAGAGTGGGCAGAAAGTGAGGGGTTTATCTTTGTAACTCAGGATACTTCTTAAAGAACATAACTGTGTTTATACCCATGCCTGGGGCCACACCCATGGAATCCTGACATCCTGAGAGGGAAGAGTACTGTGTGCTGAGACACTCTCTCAAAAGAAAAATAGACACAAACTTGAACATATTGAAGGGGCAAACAGGTAGCATAAAAGTTCCCTGGCATTCGATTTCAACTTTAAAATAATAAATTATTGGGGTTAGAGAGATGTCTCCCAGTGAAGTGCACTGGCTGCTCTTTCAGAGGGCCTGGGTTAAGTTCCCAGCACCCACATGGCAGCTCACAAAAATTATGTAACTCTAGTCCTGGGGGATCCAATGCCCCCTTCTGGTCTCCACAGGCACTGCACACACAGGATGTGCAGACATGCATGCAGTTGAAATAACTGTACACATACAATAATACATTTTCAAATAATAATTTAAAAAATTATCATTGAGAAAGGAATTAGGGGGCTGAGAAAACTTCCTTTGGGGGGAGTTAATAGTCATTTATCATATCATATTGTGAGACATCTTCAACTCCTGAGCTGAGAAGGAGAGAATTCCACAAAATCACCAAGAGAGATGAATAGGGAGACAGAGCAACATCAAATGGTGATCACCCCGACTTAGCAATTCTGCTGCTGAAATCTCTTCTAAGAAAATATTCAACACAGCATATTTTATGTAAAAACTAGAAGCAAATACCCAGCAAGTAGAAGCAGTCATACTACAATCTCTGAGTTTAGCAGACACAAAGGATGAGGGTGACAGAGACAACCCAGGTACAAAGTAACCGTCTTACCAAGTTCCAATGAAAAGAATATAAACGACAGTTGTATAATAAATACTACAATTGTGTGGAAAGATGTTTCGGCAAAGAGAGAAGCAGGAAATATTACAATATGTGCAGATAAACATGGCTCTTTCTGGTTGGCATAATTTGGAATATATTTTCTCTCCTTCCTCGTCTGTGTATTTCTTTTAATGTATTGACCCCTAGAAAATCAATTTTCACTCAGGCCAGTGAGCTGGCTCAGCAGGTAAAGATTGCTTGCTGCCTATCCTGACCACTTGACTCCAATCTACAGGACCCATATAGTGTATGGGGAGAACTGACTCCTGAAAGTCATCCTCTGACCTCTGACCTCTTACCTCTACACACACACACACACACACACACACACACACACACACACACACACACAATTGATAAATGTAGCACCAATATATTTATGCTAAAAATACACCCAATGTTTCTCAGAGAATTTAGGGAAATCTTGAAATGCTGTCTATATGAGAGAGAAATAACATTGTTTATCATGTGCTTTGTGGTTCAGAATTCACAGAGCTGTGTTTGAGTTATTATAGTATCTTGAACATGGAATCAGAAAGCAGGAGAAAAGAGGAGGGCATGTTATGGCTAGAAACACAATCCCAACTGTGTCATGAGCAGAGACTAGAATACAGCCCAGGGCATGATCGAACAACCTTATTCATAGGGGAGGCTTTCCCAAAGAGCGGGAAGGGAGAGCTCTTCTCCCACAAATAGGGCCTGGGCACTGCTTTGAGCCCACTAAGCGTAGAGGTGATGGTAGATGATTTATGTGCGTGTACTAAATGAGACAGTTTGTTCAACTGGTTGCTAACTACTGAGAAAATTTTGACCCTAAGATCTACCAGCCTCTCGAATGTTGTTTTGTTTTTTTTTTTTGCTGGGGGGGGGGGGGTGTTGTTGTTGTTTGAGACAGGGTTTCTCTGTATAGTTTTGGTACCTGTCCTGGATCTTGCTCTGTAGACCAGGGCAGCCGGACGGCGGTGGTGGCGCACGCCTTTAATCCCACCTTTAATCCCAGCACTCAGGAGGCAGACTCAGGTGGATCTCTGTGAGTTCGAGGCCAGCCTGGGCGACGAAGTGAGTGCCAGGAAAGGCTACACAGAGAAACCCTGTCTTGAAAAACCAAAAAAAAAAAAAAAAAAAAAAAAAAAAACCAAACAAACAAACAAAAAAACCTAAACAGGCTGAGCTTGGTGGTGGTGAAGCCTGTGATCCCAGTGCTTGGGAGATCCAGACAAGAGGGACCTGAGTTTGAAGTTTGAAGCCAGACTGTGCTACTGAAGGAGATCCTGTTTCAAATGAACGGGAAAGAACAAGAAGCTATATTTTTACAATACTTCCTTTCCTCCCTGACCCCTTTTGTCTTTTTCTTTCTTTCTTTCTTTCTTTCTTTCTTTCTTTCTTTCTTTCTTTCTTTCCTTCTTTCTTTCCTTTTTTTTTTGAGACAGGGTTTCTCTCTGTGTAGTTTTGGTACCTGTCCTGGATCTCGCTCTGTAGACCAGGCTGGCCTCGAACTCACAGAGATCCACCTGGCTCTGCCTCCTGAGTGCTGGGGATAAAGGCGTGTGCCACCACCGCCCAGCTTGGCCCCTGTTCTTGTTGGTTCTAAAAACATCTCGGCCCTAAGCACTGGACCTGGTGGAGTAAGACCCAGAAGAGGACGTTGTGTAAAACACTAAGCTGCTTTGCCAGATCCCTGACCAGAGCAACTAAGTCCCAAGTTGTTCCCACATGCCAGGGCCTCTGTGAGAACTAGAGCTCAAGGCTCTGCACAGCTTGAGGAGAGCCTCAGGGATGAGGCCCATGTGGAATTCCTAACTTTGATGCATACTTAGAGGTCAGAACTAATGAAGGAAGGTTTTTGAGGCTCTGGGGAGGGGAGGCTGGGGCCCTAGGTAGTGGGTGACTGGCTACCTGCATGGCTTTCTCCTGCAAGCTTTCAGGTATCCACCGTGGACTCCATGTCCTGTCTTTCACAGGACCACCGTGTGGCAGAGGAGGCCAAGCAAGGGCAGAGGCAGTAAGCCGTGGTCACTGTTCCGATGCAAAAGGAGGAATTCTGTGGATGAATTGGGGGACAGCATTGCCCGGGAGAAGTGAGGCGGCGGCTGCTGGACCCAGAATAGGAAACTAGTAAGGTGCAGAGAATGCCAGATCTGAGACAGGAAGAGGGAGGCCTTTCCTTGGAGATCTACAACCTTGGAATCAGTCCTCCTGGGCAGGACACCACGTCCTGAGCAGTGAGAACCAGACCTATTGAGAAGGGAGGGGCTAAAATCTCTGCCTATTGCCAGGGGGGTCTCCTAATCCAGAGACCTCATGATTTGAAGGGTAAAACAACTGGGGGATGAGAGGACAGCAGAGGACCCTCCCGTTTTTCCAGCCCACTCAGTTGATCAAAGTGCTTGATCCTATCCAAGGCTCAGAGGGATGCTAGATAGGAGACTTAATTTTACTTTCTCTCTTTGCCCCTCCCATCCTTCCTGGTGTGTGTGTGTGTGTGTGTGTGTGTGTGTGTGTGTGTGTGTGTGCGCGCGCGCGCGCGCGAGCTAGACAACCTCAGGTGATTTTTGAGACAAGGTATCTCATAGCCCAGAGCACAGGGATTCAGCCAGGCTGCTGGCACCAGGGATTAGCCTGTCTGCACCTCCCCAGAATTGGGATTATAAGTGCCTAGGCCTCCAAACCAGACATTTTTACTGGGTTCAGGATCCTATATTTGTGAGGTCAGCATTTTACTGGCTGAGCTTTTCCTTAGCCCAGTTAGCAGTCTAAACAGTGCAATCCAGCGCTCCAGGCTCACGGGAGGACCTCTCCGAGGAACTCCCCCCAACCCTTTACTAAAGTTCTTGGTGCTCTGGCACCTGGTCTCCTTGGATTTCAGCTGCAGAGTCCCTGGAAGGACTGGCCCTGGTCAGCTGCAGGGAGCTCCCCGCTGGGAAGCAGGCAGGACCGGAGCCAGCTGGGTCAGCCTCGGCCTGGGCGGGGCAGGCAGGTGGAGGCGGATCCGACTGGAACTCTCCCAGCCAGGCCCTGTCACCTGTGGGCTTGGCGCAACTCTGGGGAAGGCGCCTGCTCCTCCCTCTCTGGAAATCTGAGCATCTGTAGGGTGGGCCTGGGACAGCCGCACTTAGCCGTCCCCACGTTGGGTTCGGCTGAGAACCTGCTCCTGGATACTTTGGGGCACTTGCTTTTCCGGTGCAGAAAGTTTCTAGGACTTTACAGCTAGCTCGGCAGCCGGGAGAAGGACCCCGTGGAGGTGATCTCCTGTTGGCTGTGACAGCTGAAGACTGCTAAGGACGCAGGACTAAGCAAAGCTCCTGCTCCCACCTGTGGCCAAGACAGCTCTAAAGAAGATCTGCTCAGTCAAGACTGGTCTCTTGTGAGTTTGGACGGGGGAAAGGCTGAATCCTACAGGGTGGCAGGGGCATGTCTGTTTTAAGAAAATCTGGGTAAGCTGACCTGCTAGCAAGACGCCCTCCAGGGTAGTGATTCCCGTCCAGCCGCCTTCATTCCTTCCGGCTCGTTTGTGTACAGATAACAATGGTCTGCACAGAACCTGCCTCTGCCTTAAACCCTTTCTTCCTCCTCCTGGAGGTCGTCTGTCCCAGGAGTTCAAGGTCAGCTATTGGACACTAGGACAGCTTGGGGAATATTTTCACCTCATGCAAATGTTTAAGAATCTTTCACCTCCCCTTTCTATCTGGCCTCTGACCCGGCCCCTGTTCACGTATAGGGTTTTCAGTTGTTCTGTCTTCCCTCTTTTCCTCTCCACCTTTAAATTATATTTTCTCTACACATATTTTATTAATTCTCTGGGAATTTCACATATGCATACAATATATTTGGATGCTTAACTTCTATTCCTTCCCCTAACTGCACCCAAATCCACCCCACCATGGCACGCACCCTTCCCAACTTCAAGCCTTCGGGTTCTTTGTTTTGTTTTGTTTTGTTTTAATAATCCACAAAGTACAGTTTATGCTGCCTATACACACGTGTTGGGGCCATCCACTGAAGCTTGGCCACACCCTTAAAACTGCCTCTCCCTGGCCCAGAAGTCATCAGCTGTTGGTAGCTTCTCCCGAGGGGTGGGGGCAGGTGAGCCCCTCCTCTTACCTTCCAGAAATCTCAGTAAGCTCATTTTCTCGGAAGTGCTTACAGGTACTTGGAGTTCTTTTTCTTCTTTCATTTTTTTTACATCATTTGTTCCTTCGTTTCTTTAAGTTTCTTCCATACTAGCAGCCTCCAAAAAAGGCGAAGGGAAGTGGCCCTCCATTCTGTGACACTCTAAAATGAGACTAATTTTAAAAATCACAGGAATTGGTCTTCTGTGCTGAGTCCAATATTGCTACTCCTTTGGGGGATAGATATTTGTAAATTGCAACTTCTTTCTCAAGACAACGTTTGCTGCCATGCTTCTCCATATATAAAGGCTCTTCCATTGTCTCTACCCAAGGGGGCAGGAGAAATCTGGGGTCCTCGTGCAGAGTCTCACCTTGAAAGTATTGGTATCAGGACATCCCAGGGTTTTCAAGACTGTTTCATTCAGACAGCCCAAATCTAGACAATTTGCTTATTTTTATTACTTAATAATAACAATGTTGCTTATAATCACTCCTAGTGGCAGCCCCTGTAACCACACTGTCTGCACATTGTTGGTGGCACTTCTCTGGGTCTTTTTCTTTTAAATGTAGGTTTTGTGTTTTTGTTTTTGTTTTTGTTTTTTAGCTGGTTGTTAAGATTCCTGAACCCTGCTCTCCACTAGGCAGAATCAAAGGCCAGAGGTTATGGTGAGAGCCTGGTGAAAAGGATTGAACTGTGTTCTGAGCATTAGTTCCAGCTCAGTCCTGAAGTCCCATTAAGTCCCTTCCCATGTTGATTCTGGGGTCTTCAAAAGTCCTTAACGTGGGGGGGGGGTGGCAGGGGACGGCGGGTTCTCTTAAGTTTCAGAATAAAGACTTCTCAGGAAGGGTACTTGAACTATTCTTAGCATGCACATGTCCTGGTCTCAGGGAGTGCTCTGCAGAATTTGGACTGTGGACTTTCATCTTGGTTCCAGAAGGCATTCTGGCATTCTGAACATCTCTGCAGCTGACGGAGGGCATGGGATTTAGGACTGATGGGACCTTAGACAAATTACTTTTATTCTCCATGTAGCATTTCCTTCTGGCTAGAGAGGATAAAATTCCCTAGGATGTTTTGCAGACCAGTGTAGGATATAATACAAACAGTGCAGGGCCTGCAATGAATAGTTATTCAACAAACAGAGCAATTTCTTCAGTGTTCGTCTTCTTATGATTTTTTTCATCCTTGGAGATTTGTTGTTGTTTGTTTCGTTTTGACACAAGGTCTCGTGTAGCCAAGGCTAGCCTCAAATTCTCTTGTGTTGCTGAGGGTGACCTTGAACTCCTGATCTTTCTGTCACCATAACTTGTCTTAATAAAAGAAAACTTTTATTAAGGTAAAACCTATCTCAAAATAAATATCAAATCCTATACATACATGTTCAACATTTAAGCAAGCACAGGATGAAGGAGTCCTAGTTCACAGTTGGTGAATGAAGTGAGTTGTGAGCCCCGAGAGCAGATGTGATCTTAGATGGCTTTACGACATAGTTGAATGCAGATCCACAGCCAAGGTGGTTTCCCCATCTGCCTTTTGCTCTGTGTGTGTGTAGACCTCAGAGTCGCATTCTTAGGATGAATATCCACACACTGACCTGTCTGGGGGAGATGGAGAACAGGGAAGGAAGCGAGTCTCCATTCACACTTGTTCACAGCTAATACATGATACTCTCCGACTTCCAGACATCTTCTCTGTTGACCACAGTTAGACCTGCTCAATGACTGCACTCTGGATTTTGCCGTCCTCAAATGTAAAATGGGGAGTCCCGCTACTTTAGAATCTCTCCTGTAAGGGTGTTCCCTTCCCGAGGCTGTAGGAAGACTAAGTTATGCACATAGCACTTTCCTGTGGGGTGAAGTGTCATCACTGTGTCCTGCCCTAGAGCACTTGCTCTGACTAGACACAGTGAGACACCAGGCTGTGCTTCTTCAGTCCAGGCAGAACTTAGGACTCTCCTTCACATCATAACAAGCAGACCAACACAGACCGGAAAGATGGCTCGGTGGTTAGGAATACTTACAGTTCTTCCAAAGGATTCAGAGTTCAGTTCCCAGCACACAAGTCAGACAGCTTGTAACCTGCCTGTAACTCCAGCTCCAGAGGATTTCACACTCTCTTCAGGGTCACTCATACACATATGGCATGCATATACACACATATACGTATATGTAAAATGTATTTTAAAAGCAGGTCAATAAACAACTTAGCTGGTATAATTTGGAATAAAGTCTAAAGTTATAGGCACTGCTCTTGTTACTACTGTCCTTGTTCTCCAAACACTGCAGCCTGATTGGGAAGGAGGCCCTCCCACCTACATGTGTTCTCTTTCCAGAGAACTATCTGCATTCCTACACAAGCCTGATGGGATCTCTAGTCCAACCTCCACTCACCACTTCCTTCTGAGCTATTTAAGTGAATGTTGGGGCGGGGGATGTCAGGGAAGAGGTATTGATAGGAAGATAGATTCATTATTTTGGGTGAAATAATGAATTTACTATTTATTCTCAAAATGCTAACTGAACATTTTGAGAGGAAATTCATATGGGATTTTACCATTTGATTTCTCTTTGGTATTGTTAGCTTTAAAAATCCTTTTAAATACAGAGGGCTTTTCCTTTAAATTCTAACTTGAGTATGCATGAGTTAGTTCCACATTTCCCAAGCTTTGTGCAAGTTGGCTGAATAAATTAATTCCTAGAGGTTGCCTCTTTCGACTACATGATTTCAAATAAAAGAGTTTTGTTGCAATGCCCTGCAAGGCGTAGAAAAATTATATCTACCATGTAGGTACCAGTAGACAGAAAAGGGAATTTAATTACGTTAGGTTTTGTTCATTGTGGAGAAAAATTGTTTTGTAGGGTCCACACCAACCCTGTTGGTTACTGCCATCCTAGATCAGGCCGGTTTCCGTTCTCATCAGACCATGATTATCTGGCACAAGAAATGAGGTGAGAATTATTCTTTGGGGGTATTTGCTCCCTTTGTTCATTTTCTTTGATCAATTAACTTGAACATTTGTTCACTGTACCGATATCCATAAGGGTCAGACAGAATCAAGCTGAGACCGAGACAAGCTGTTCAGCTTACATGTAAACGTCACGAGAGCCCTGGTCTGGATTCTGATTCCTGAGCTCCTCCCGAGGGGTTCCATCCGGTGGGAAACCCTGGAATCTTCATTTGAACAGAGCTCTAAGGCGATGCTGAGCCCATGGAAACTGTTGTGGTGTGTGGGGGGTGGTGCACATGCAAGTATGTGTATGTGTTTGTGTGTATACAGGCATGCATGTGGCACACTTGCAATTGTGTGCACATGTGTGCAGAGCCCGGAAGTTGACATCAAGTGTCTTTATCTGTCTCCCCATCTTACATTTTGAGGCAGGGGTTCTCACTGAGATCAGACCTCACTAATTATCTAGTATGGCTGGGTAGGTTCTTCCTTAATTTGAAGCTTTTTTTCTATTTTTAATAGCAAAGGAAGTCTCATTTAAAACAGTTTTCTCTAAACACTTGCAGATGAAGGTCCTTAGGCTACCAAGAATTAACGTAGATGGATGAGTTCAGACTAGGAAAGGAGGACTTAGTTTAGTCATGAACTATTTTATTAGGTTGTTCCGCATTTTCTCTCAATTCTGGATATAAATTCCCAGCTGAGTATTTCAATATTTGATTTCCCCCACAACATGTACACACCGAGAATCCTCCTCGTTCCCTATCCAGGCAGGGCAGACTCGCCCTCTTTCTGGCTCTCTATCTTATAGAAAGCAGACTGCAGCCTTTATCCCTCAGGGTCCAAAGGTTCCATGATCTGTAGACACCTCAGGAGGAGGATGCTTCACCTCAGTGTTTGGGAGACTGCTGCATCAGGCACTTCCGAAGGGTGTATCGGGGTCAATCAGCACCCACATTCTGCAGGACTATCCAATCCAAACAGCTTGCTTTTTGTAACACACTTTGTGGTTTTCTCCTTTTAGCTGAGAGAAACTTTAAATCCTTCTCCATGCCTGCTTTCACGAAACACAGTGTATTCAATTGTAATCATTACTTCAGAGTTGAGAAGGGACTTTCTTAATCACTGTGTTCTTCTCATCTTTCCATTCAGCTTAAGAGAAACAGAAACTGTCTCTAAGCAGCCCACCACACCCTGGGTACAGAGGTAATTACTTGTCCTGTTGTCCCAGAAGGGCGGGGTTTGGAGAATCCTGTTTTCCTGCACTTCGGTTTGCTATTGAAAATAAACTCTGACAGGGAGAGCTGCAGCCGTTTTTTTTTTCTTTTCTTTCCCCCCCCCCAGTGACAGCGAATCAGAATGACCCTTGAATTGCTAATGTCTGTCACCTGGAGAAGGAGCAAATTATTTTCTGGCCTCTGTGTTGCTGTGTTTAGAACATGTGTTCTGAGTACCTGCTTTTTTCCACTGCCTCTTTTGCCAGCCGAGGCACAACACAAACTATTTTAATTAATACCGTGTCACCAAAAGGGATTGAGGTAGCCAATTGAATTCTGCCAAGATGGAGTCTTTTGATGAAAACATATCTTTATTGATTGAGGATGAAAAAAAAAATCATTCTTAAAATGAAATCCAGAGGAAAAAAAAAATCACGTCCCTCAGAGAAAATTTCTGAGTGGCAGGCCGAGATTAACATCATAAAATTGAATTTGTGCTTCAAGCCTTTGATGTAACCAGCAGCTGGGAGATGGTGCTGCCCTAGCCGAGTGCCCTCTGATTATTGTGGAGAATGAAATAAGGGTTTCTGGTGTCCCTCCTCCAAGAAATACAAACGAGCTATTACTAGGTAGTTTCTTGCTAGTTAAAATGGGTTGGATCGATTCGAGGCCTCTTAGGCCCTCATTGGCCCGTGAACCGTAGGAGCTGAGCATTTATTTAGGCCCCAGGGACAGAATTTGTGGCTGTTGCTAGAGAGTGACTTCTTCGGTCAGTAGGAACGTAGCAGAGCAAGGGGTTCCTCCTTGCCAGGGACTGCTTTGGAATAGGTTAGAAAGCGCACAGCGTCCGGCCTGCTGGCTAAGGTGACGGGAGTCCCGGGACTCCTAACTGAGGGCATGCCCCGTGTGGAAATCGTCTCTGAGTTACAATCTTAGAATGCAGGATCACACTCTTTCAACAGGTTTTCTCCAGTTTTTGTTAGTCCTGGTGCTTTGAGTGAGCCACTGCCCACACCTTTGACTCTGAGTGTGCAATTAATAGATTTTGTAGATTAAGTAACAAAAGTCCTTTTGCAGATTCACCCTCAGGCTGAAGAGTGGCTCGAATCCCAGTCACCTTGTGGATGAGCTTAGGATGTATTTGTTTTGTGCTGTTTCCTCTTCTTCAGGGTACAGGCTTGCTCGTGTGGACTGTAAACAGGAGATGATGATGTCTCAACCTTCTCTCTCCAGCCCTTTGAGAGGTGGGATGGGCCATGAGGTCAGACAGACATAGGATATAATTATTCCTCACCAAGGAATTCAGATTTGCCAAGCCTTTTTTTCCTGAAGAATACAACATACTAAATGTCAGGTATGTGATGAAATAGGAAAGGTGGAAAACGCCCAGTCCAGTGTCGAAGTGATAGCCCCTATCTAAGTAAGCATGTGTAAGGGAGGTCGATAAAGGTTTCCTTGTGACCAAGGAGGTGAGGAAAAGGCAAATGAAGGACGGGTGTGTTTCAAAAGATGGGGAAATGGGAAGAGCCAAGGCCAAGGAGATTGTGTGTCCTAAAGAGATGGCATGAGGAAAACAAGAAGAAAATAGAGCTATCTGACCTGTGACGGCAATCCCACAGAGGTAAGAATGACAGCTAAAGGCACCTGCTGCCAAGGTGGAGAATCCGAGTTCAATCCCCAGGACCCACTCAATGGAAGGAGAGAGTCAACCCCCATAAGTTGTCCTCTGACTTCACATGTATGTGCACACACACACACACACACACACACACACACACATACACACACACACACACAGAGAGAGAGAGAGAGAGAGAGAGAGAGAGAGAGAGAGAGAGAGAGAGATGTAATTTTTAAAAAGCGCTGGGTGTGGCCAGAGCACTTGTAACTAGCTCTGGGAAGGCAGAGACAGGCAGAACCCTGGGGCTAGACCCTCAGCTGTATTAGCCTATCAGTGAGCTCTGTGTCAGCAAGAGACCTGGTCTCAAGGCAACAATAGGCTTATGGCACCCGAGGAGTGGCAGCTGAGGTTGTCCTCTGGCCCCCACAGGGAAGTGTATACAAATGGACGAACTCTCACAGAGACACTCATCCGGGATTCATTTGTTTCTAATCCTCGAGTCCTGTATCTCCACACTGCCCACCCTCCCCCAAGCACCCTGGTAGGTATAAGGTGTAGATATAAGCATTCAGTGCAGGACATGGGCTTAAAGGCTTCCAAGGACCCTGGTCTTGGCCACTGCACTGACAGAAAGCAGCAGAATCAGAGTGTTAGGACAATTCTCTAAACAGACTCGCTCCCCTGTAGGTGGCCCCTCTGCCCTCTGCCTTCTCTGAGGGAAGAAGGGATGAGCTCAAATGGCAGTGGATTCACATTCATTACTGGTTTGTGTGGAACTGGGAGTCAAGGCTGGAAGGGACAACTGAGCCTTGGAAAAAAGTATTTGTCCAGGAAGAGCCAAGGGGTGAGAGACTAGCTCCTGGCAACTTCGGGAAAGATGCCTTTCTCAGTGAGAGCCCTACCTGTGGGTGCTCACGCCTGCTGATACCACATTGGCTCTCTAGCTGCTGTTATGATTTCTAGAAGGTCTGTGCTTTAGCAACCTGGGTTGGACTCAGTGGTAGAGGTACAGGCTTTGTGACAGCCAGATAAGGTAGAAATGATTCTCAGCAGGTTATGTAAGATTCAGGCTTTGAACGCGGCTGTTGTCCTTCTGTGCAAGACCCTTCTACCCCCACCACCCCCATGCCACGTTTGTCTCCCCACAGGCTCCTGCATTTGCTTAAACATGGTGTCTGGCCCCCCAGAAAGATTCGGGGCACCTGAGTCTTTAGACACAGGCAAGCTCCCGGTGGTTTGTACAGTCTTAATCTCTCTTGTGGAAATCCCTACAGTGCAGCGAAGTCTGAGCACACCGAGGTTGTGCAGTAAGTCTTTTAAAGCAAATGCAAACAAAGGTAAGCAGGCAGGGAGAAGAGCAGTCAGTTGAAGAGAAAAAGAGTGAGATCCAATAAGGGAGGCATCGAGGTGGCAGAAAAGGAAACTTGGTGCAAAGACAGGGAAGTTATTATAGGAGATCAGCATGGCACACTTAGGAAAAAATAAAATGGGGCAAAACTGGAGTATTGAAGTGATAATCGGACGCTCATGTGGTAAATGGCTTCGCTTGTTAAATGACAGAAAGGATCTGAAACAAAGGCACATGGGAAATCCTTTGTGTTGGTAGAATTCCAACACTATTTTTTTTTTTACATTTTTTTTTTAGAAGTATTGTGTATATGTGTGTGTGGGTATACTCATGAAAGTGCAGGTTCCCAGGGAGTCCAGAAGTGGCCATTGGATCCCTAGGAACTGAATTATAGGCTGTGTTGAGCTGGTTCAATGTAGGTGATGGGAATAGAACTTGGGTCCTCTGCAAGAGCAGTACCTACTCTTAACATCTGAGTTGTTTACCCCCAAAGTAGGGTTTTAAAGAGACAGAGGGAGCTCAGGACAGTGGCCAAAGATTACGTGCTCTTGTAATCCCAGCACTTGGGAGGTGGAGGCAGAAGGATCTGAAGTTTATTCATCCTCAGCTAGGTAGATAGTTGGAGGGCAGCCTGAGTTAGGAGAAACATTGTTTCAAAAAACTAGGGTGAAGTGAAAGGTGAAGAAAAGGATTGCACTGTAGCAGTGCGTTGTGGCCACGTGGTCTAGTAGCACACAACAAACATATATGTTAGTGGGTGCTGTTTTACTGAGCATTTTCAAAACTAAAACCAGCACAATTCTGTGAACACTTATGAGTCCTAAGGATATGCTTATGTACCGCAGTTTATACCTTTTTATTTTATAAACACAAGTTTATTTCACACAGAGTTGTGGAGTTGAGGGAGGCAGGCTGACGTGATGCTGACCCGACTGTGGCGTTGGGCAGGAGCACGCGGGAGTAGGGGATCCCATCCCCAAACAGGAGCCAGAGATTTAGTCTAACACAGATTAATTTCCTATTTTCCATGTGTTAACCTAAGCAAATATACTAGGCAAGTTGTTTTCCATACTGTCCTTGGGAATGAGAAAAACATATGACTCAACACTGAAAGGGGTTTGTAGAATTCACACACACAAAAACAACCGCTTTGCCAACAACACAAAGGCTTATTTAAAGTTAACCACCGGGTGACTCAGTAGCAAGGACACTGAGAGCTGAGAGTTTGTTTTTCCCCTTCCCTGTTCTGTGCAGCCCAGCCCAACAATTGCACAAATAGAGTATTTGTTTGATTTAATTAAGAATGGACATAGGGCTGGAGGGATGGCTCAGGGTTTGAGAGCACTTAATGCTCATCCAAAGGACCTAGGTTTGGTTCCAACACCCATATCCATTGGCTTACAACTAACTCCCTGTAACTCCAACTGCAGGAGATCTGACACCTCCTCAGGCCTCCATGGGTACTGCACTCATGCATATACCCCCCACCACACACACACACACACACACACACACACACACACACACACACACGATTTAAAAATTATGAAATAGATATTTTAAAAATGGACTAAAGAGCGCTAGATAGTTTAAGTTTAAAAAATGGCTTTCAGTATAAATATTTGGATAGTTAAATGTAGCACAATTTAAAACAACAACAACAAAAAAAATCCCTGACCTGAAAAAACAAAATTCTTTTAAGGCCTAACCCTGAGGTTTTAAATGTGGGGACTGTCATTCTCTGAACTGTTCCCGGGTTGAGTAGACATGAAAGTGCGCGTCACTCCCCAGAAGTTCCTCTGAGCGTCTCACGTTTCCTTTCCCACGCTAACACCCGTCTCTCGAACAATGCCTGCACAGAACATACTTGGCTGTTGTTTAGTTTTGTTAGTGCTGTGGCTACACAGCTTAGCAAGCAGGTGGTGAAGTGTGCAGGTAATACTTCATACAAAACCTGTAACTCAACAGGCAGAGCTGGAAACTGCTGGAAACTTCATCCATCCAACAACTGGGAGACACGTTCTTGGTTGGTTGGTTTTATTACATGTCCTGTACATGTCCTGTACAGGAAGTGCAGAGATTAATCTGCATATCTCCTTCATTGATAGTACCTGCTAAGGTAATTGCTGAAAATAGATCTTTTTTCCTCAGACTATTTTTTTGAAAGATTTATTTATTTATTATGTATACAGTATTCTGCCTGCATGTGTCCCTGCAGGCCAGAAGAGGGCACCAGATCTCATTACAGGTGGTTGTGAGCCACCATGTGGTTGCTGGTAATTGAACTCAGGACCTCTGGAAGAGCAGTCAGCGCTCTTAACCGCTGAGCCATCTCTCCAGCCCTCAGACTATTTTTTATTCTCATTATGGTTTAGACTCCCCCTACTCCTGTCAATCCCTCCTCCCTTCCCCTCCCATCCAGACCCATACCTGTTCTGTCTCTCTCTAAAAACCAAACAGACAGGTGGGACACACACGCACACCATGGAAGAGAGGAGGGAGGCAAGACTTCGGTATGGATGTAATATATGAGAGAAGGATAGGTAAATAAATTTTAGAAACAAACATACATCTAAGGACTAATAATAAAATAGAAGATAAGATAAAACAAGCACAAATTGGAATAGGACAAAACAACCAACCAACCAACCACAAAAAAAGAGCAAAAAAAAAAAAAAAAAAAAAAGCACAAGAAGTATGTAGAGATGCAGAGACACACGTGTTCACACACACAGGAATATCATAAAATCACAAAACCAGAAGCCATACTATATACCCAAAGGATCTGTAAGACAAAAAACAAAACAAAACAAAACAAAAAAACCCTGATAACATTATGAGACAAAGAACCCCCTAAGATGAGTTTGTTTTCTGTTGGCCATCAACTGCTGGACATGGAATCTACCCTTAAGAGTGGTTTGTTTCCCCATTGAGACCCCCTGGGAGAAAACTAGTTTTTCATTTGCAGCTGGAGAGAGCTTCTGGGTTAGGGATGGAGACATGGTCACATGTGCATTTTTTCCTTCAGCTCCAGGACCCCATCTGGTGCACACCTGTACTGGCCCTGTACATGTTGCCATAGTTTCTGTGAGTTCACATGTATGCCAGCACTATTGTGTCTAGAGGGCCTTGATTCCTTGGTGTCCTTCATCCCACGTGGCTCTTACACTCTTTTTACCTCCTTATCTGTAGAGTTCCTTGAGGGGAGGAATTTGAGGGAAACATTCCTTTTAGGGCTGAGTGTCCCAAGGTCTCTCACTTTCTGCATATTGTCTGGCTGTGGGTCTCTGCATTTGTTCCCATCTGCTGCAGAAGGAATCATCTCTGACGAAGGCTGAGCAAGGCACAGATCTGAGTATAAAAGAATGTCATTAGGGATCATTTTATTGCTATGTTCCTGTAGTAGAACACTAGTATTTGGTTTTCCCTTAGCTCCCTAGACTAACTACTCTCAGGTTATTGACCACCCAAACAATGTTGGGTATGGGTTCCATTTTACAGAGTGGACCTTAACTCAAATCAGATGTTGATTGGTTACTCCCACAAGCTTTGTGCCAGTATTACACCACTGTATCTTGTAGGCAGGCCATCACTATAGATGGAAGGGTTTGTAGCTGGGTTGATGTTTATCTTTCACCTTTGGTAGCGTGCATAATACCTTCCAGTTCTGTGAACACTAGTCCATAGGGGTGAAGGTTCCAGGTAGGCACCAGCTCAACTTTTCCATGTTCTATGAGTTGTGTAGGTGTTGTTTTCAGCAATGGGGCCTAACCATCAGTTTGTGGAGAGCCATCAATAGCCTTGGCAACATCCTGGGTTATTTGTGGGTGCCTATGGGATCGTTTTGGCCAAGAAATCCATTAGATGTAACCTATTTTCAATGCTGTAAGCTTCATTTGGTTAAGAGATGCCCGGGTGGGACTCTGACTCCACTGTTGTGGGGATTTAGCTCAGTGGTAGAGTGCTTGCCTAGCAAGCACAAGGCCCTGGGTTTGGTCCTCAGCTCAAAAAAAAAAAAAAAAAAAAGGAAGCTTCTACTGTATTAGGTTTCCATACAGCTCACTCAGATGGCCGCTAGTTTTAGTTGTCCCTTTCTGTATTCATTTTTGTCTCCTTCTTACCTCCCCTTCCATGTTTATCCTTCCATCCCAGCCCACCCCTATTCCATCCATAAATATTTATTGTCTTACCCCTTTCTAGGGAAATCCATCTCTCTCTCCCAGCCCCTTACTCTATACCTAACCACTGTGGGTATATGGAGTACAGCCTGCTTATCAATGAATTAAAAGCTAACGTCTACATTTATACAAATATGTACCATATTTGTCTTTGGGAATTAGAGTTACTTCACTTCAGGATGATTTTTTTTCCCTATTTCTATTCATTTACCTGTAAATGTAAACTTTTTCATGGTGGAATACTGTGTAAATGTGTAAATGTATTCCATGATGTAAACTTTCTTTATCCATTCATCCATTGATGGACACCTAGGTTATTTCCAATTTTGGCTATTATGAATAGAGCAGCAATGAAAATGCTTGAGCAAGTGTCTCTGTGGTAGAATGAAGCATCCTTTGGGAATGTGTTCAAGAGTGGTACACCTGAATTTTGAGGTAGATTGATTCCCATCTTTTTGAGGAACCACCACATTGATTTCCATAGTGGCTGTGCAAGTTTTGCACTCCCACCAGCAATGGATGAGTGTTCCCCTTACTCCACATCCTCACCAGCATGAGCTGTCATTTATTTTTATTGATCTTGGCCATTCTGATTTGTGTAAGGTGAAATCTCAAAGTAAATTTTATTTTTGTTTTCCTGATAGCTAAGGATGTTGGCCATTTCTTTATGAGTTTCTCATCTATTTGAGTTCCCTCTTTTGAGAATTTTCTGTTTAGATTTGCAGCCCATTTTTTATTGGGTTATTTGTTTTCTTGATATACAGTTTTTTGAATTCTTTATATATTTTTGGATATTTGCCCTCTATCAGATGTGTAGCTGGCAAAAAATTTTCCCACTCTGTAAGCTGCCACTTTGTCTGAATGATGGTGCCCTTTGCTGTCTAGAAGCTTTCCAGTTTCATGAGGTTCTATTTATTAATTATTAATCCTAGTGCCTATGCTAATGGTGTTTTGTTCAGATTTCTCCTGCCAATGAGTTCAAGGCTATTTCCCCACTTTCTTTTCTATCAGATTCACTGTATCTGGCCCTATGTTGAGGTCTTTAATCCATTTGGAATTGAGTTTTGTGCAGGGTGATTAAGATGAACCTATTTGCATTCTTCTACATGCATTCACCCAATTTGACAAGCACCATTTGTTGAAAATACTTTCTTTCTGGCTTTTTTTTTTTTTTTTTTTTTTTTTTTGGTTTTTCAAGACAGGGTTTCTCTGTGTAGCTTTGCGCCTTTCCTGGAACCCACTTGCTAGCCCAGGCTGGCCTCGAACTCACAGAGATCCGCTTGGCTCTGCCTCCCGAGTGCTGGGATTAAAGGCGTGAACCACCACCGCCTGGCCTCTGATTTTTTTTTTTAAATCAAAAATTAGGTGTCCATAGGTGTGTGAATTTATTTCTGGGTCTTCAATTCTATTCCATTGATGCTCTTTTTTTTTTCTTTTTTGGTTTTTCGAGACAGAGTTTCTCTGTGTAGTTTTGGTGCTTGTCCTGGATCTCACTCTGTAGACCAGGCTGGCCTTGAACTCACAGAGATCTAACTGGTTCTGCCTCCCCGAGTGCTGGAATTAAAGGTGTGTCCTACCACCACCCGGCTCTCTCTCTTTTTTTCTTTTGTGCCAATACTATGCTGTTTTTATTACTAGTACAATTTGAGATCAAGGATGGTGATACCTCCAGTCATTCTTTTATTGTTCAGAAGTATTATAAGTATCCTGTGTGCACGCGCATGTGTGTGTGTGTGTGTGTGTGTGTGTGTGTGTGTGTGTTTGTATTTCCATGTGAAGCTGAAATTTGTCCTTTCAGGTTCTATGAAGAATTTTGTCTGCATTTTGATGATGGTTGTATTGAATCTGCATATTGCTTTTGGTAGGATGACCATTTTTACTATGTTAATCCTACCAATTCATGAGTATGGGAGATAGTTTCATCTTCTGAGATCTTCTTCAGTGTCTTAAAGTTTTTATCACAGAAGCCTTTCTTTCAATTGCTTTGTTCAAGTTACTCCAAGATATTTTTGAGGCTATTGTAAAAGGTGTTGTTTTCCAAGCTGTTTGTCATTTGTATATAGAAAGGCTACTGATTTTCATGTGTTAATTTTGTATCCAGCTACTTTGCTGGAAGTGTTTATCAGCTATAGGAGTTCCCTGGTGAAATTTTTAGGGCCACTTGTGTATACTATCATATCATCTACAAATAACAATACTTTGATTGACTTCTTCCCTTTCTATTTGTGTCTCCTTGGTCTCCTTCAGTTGTCTTATTGCTCTAGCTAAGAATTCAAGGACTATATTGAATAAGTATGGAGAGAATGGACAACCTTGTCTTGTTCTTGCTTCAGTGGAAATGCTTTGAGTTTCTCTCCACTTAAGTTGATGTTGGCTATGGGCTTGCTGTAAATTGACTTGATTGTGTCCTAAAGTTTTCTAAGTAGCAGCTAACAACTCACTGGTATTGATGAGGAACTTTGCTTTAATGGTGGCTAAGGGTTAATTTGGGAGTAGTTTTGCTCCCAAGGGTAGAAGACAAGATCATGCTTCTGAGGATGGCACACGGGAGTTTGTGTGTGTGTGTGTGTGTGTGTGTGTGTGTGTGTGTGTGTGTGTGTGTTTTATTCTTATTTGCATTAGATAGTCTTCATCTAAGTAGATGTGTTTATTATTGTTGTTGTTTTGCTTTTTCTATGGAGTGATCTTATTCAAGAAATCTTTGGCTTTGGGAACCGCTGTAAGCAGGCAAATTTTGGAAGAGTCACTTCTGTGGGGACCATGCCAAACACACAGAATGCCTTAGGTTCCCTCAGCTCTGGGCTGCTTCATACATCTGTGGTTCAGGTTGCTGTGACAGGGACCATGCACAGGACAGGAGATGTGTGGAAGCTTTGTCTTTCTGCTGCTCTCCTTAAATTGCTTTCGTTTCATTTTCCGGTAGAGAACTGGACTTTGCCACCACCCAGCCGGCTGTGTGAAGTGCCAGCCTATTTATTTCTGCTTAACATTTGTCCTTTTGAAGTTCATGAAGGCAATTTGTGCACAATAACCAGACTTATTAATTTTTTAGATAAAATTAGTATATTATAATTAACTTACAAACAAAAACATCTCACTGATAAAGAGAACTACTCAAACACTTACTTGTCCAGTTCTAAAGTCTGTACAAATAAAATAAAATGGCCTTTCTTGACTTGTTGGGGGGGTTGCTTAGGGTTTTACACTTTCACTAACAATTTCTGTTTTATTCACTTATCCATCACAAAACGTGAAAAAATATGATTAAAACTAGAAAAAACTTATTAGTTTTATATCCTCTTTTGTGATTCTTGTGAACCATAGTCATTTAAAGAGTGCAATTCAATGAATTTTAACACTGAAATTCCATTAATCTCCACCTAAACTCAAAATCTATAAACAAAACTCTCTTTGACCTTAAGATGACCAAGTTTATCTTTTTTGGAAAAAAAAAAAAGCAAAATGGAAAGACTCTTGAAGTGGTTCAAGTTGGTCCCTTTCAGTGTCTGTGAGTTTAGAAGGATACAATATGATTCTTCTTCACTTAGCAGAGACTCACAGAAGGCACACTGATCCAATCTGAGATGAAGCTGGCAACAGCAATCGATACATTCTTTCCTCATAGGTGTTTTCCTTTGGTCAGCCAGCTATTATGAAAATTCATACCTTGTACCACAGGATTTTCTTTGGCATTTTCTCTTGTCTGTCCTCAGCCAAAAGGTCTAGACTGGTCTGTCTGTGGGTCTGGGTGTGACCCCCAGACAAAGCTGTTTATAATTAAGTTAGCCCCAGTGTCCACTACACACTAGTGGCAGAGCCGAGTGCCCATCATGCTTAGCACTTGGGCGACCTCAGATAGGTCAGAAAGGTGAGGAGAAATTCTGAGGGAAGGTGATAAAGGTAGGTAGGAGGAGAGCTTCAATGGTGTCATTCCTTGGGATGGTAGAATAATCCAAATAACAAAGGAGTTTTCCTGGGTTGATCAGTAAGACTTTCTGGTAGGAAACTCTGTGTCATGTGTGTTCTAGGAAACTTTGTTGCTAGAGTTTTCTGCCCTTGCCCACAGTCAGGACAAATCTTTGTCCCACAGCCGCTCAGACCCAACCAAGTAAACACAGAGACTTATCTTGCTTACAAACTGAATGGCCGTGGCAGGCTTCTTGCTAACTGTTCTTATAGCTTAAATTAATCCATTTCCATAAATCTATACCTTGCCACGTGGCTGGTGGCTTACCGGCGACTTCACATGCTGCTGGTCATGGCGGCAGCGGCTGGCAGTGTCTCCCTGCCTCAGCCTTCCGCTTCCCAGAATTCTCCTCTCTCCTTGTCCCACCTACTTCCTGCCTGGCCACTGGCCAATCAGTGTTTTATTTATTGACCAATCAGAGCAATTTGACATACAGACTATCCCACAGCAAAACTTGGTTTTGGTTCTGGCTCAGCTGCTCTTTGCTTGAGTTCCCAGAGCTTTGATTGTCTCATCTGCAGAAAAGGAAGAGGTGCTTGTGACTTCCAGCACTGTTGTCATTAGTTTAAGATGATCAGAGGCCATCAGACCTTAAGCAACACTTATATTTTAACTTTAAACAAACAGTAACCTATAAGCATGTTCCACAGAAAGAAGCGGTAAAAAATTTTTAGTGTAAGCACTTTCAGGGGTTTGAATATGTCACCTGACTGGTTGGTTTTAAGTGTCCACTTGCTACAACCTAGAATCACCTGAGAAGAAGCTTCAACTGAGAAACTCTCTAGATCAGTTTGGCCTATAGACATGTTTGTAGGGGATTGTCTTGATCATGAATTTATGAAGAAGGGTCCAATCCACTGTGGGTGGCATGATCCCCTATGAAGGGCATCCTGAGCTATATGAGACAGGAGAAAGCTAGATGAGAACAAGCAGCCAGTAAACAATATGAGTGTGTTTGTTTCTCTTTGTTCTTGACTGTGACTTTGACTTCCCCTCAGTGATGAACTGTAATCTGGAATGGTAAGCCAAAAAGATGATTTTCTCCCACATGTTGCTTTTGGCTAGGATGTTTGTTTGTTTGTTTGTTTGTTTTTTGAGACAGGGTTTCACTGTAGCTTTGGAGTCTGTCCTGGACTAGCTCTGTACACCAGGCTGGCCTCGAACTCACAGAAATCCGCCTGGCTCTGCCTCCTGAGTGCTGGGATTAAAGGCGTGCGCCACCGCCGCCCGACTTGCTAGGATGTTTTATCGCAGCAAGAAAACTGACAGTAGAACGCAACGCTTCCATGAATAGTAGTGCCCAGATAGTAAAAGTAAACACAGGGGCTCTCCTACTGGTAAAGCTACTGCTAGACAGTTATATATAGTACATCCTCCAGTCATAGAGAAAAATCGTAATGACCCCTCGCCTCTGTCATTCATTCAGTAGATGAATGAGCACTAATAAACGAGGTAGACTATAGTAGACAATGAGTATTCTATATAGAAATAATTAACCTGGTATCAATTTTCGAGGGTAAATTTTCCCAATTTTGTAGATGAGAAAAACAACGCTTCAAGATTAGTTTCTCACCACTAAGTTAGAGGAGGAAGAGACCAAGACGAATGTGACCCATTCTAGTATATCTTCTTCTTTTTCTTTCTCAAGAAAGCTTGTTTTCATTGAAAATGATAAAAATGATGTGTAGCACGAGTTGTTAGAAGGTCTTGTTAATAAAATCAAACCTGAGGCCAGGTTTTGGGGTGAATGCTGGAAGATCAGAGAAGCAGAACAAGCCACAGCTACCTCACCTCACCAGTTCCTCAGCTGATCCTGTTTCCTCAGACTGGAAGCCTCTGAGTCCTCATCCAGAATGAATCCCAGCTGAACTGTGCTGCTCAAAAACCTAAAAGCTTAACCAGCTCTAGTTCCTGGTCCTCATGCCTTAAATACCTTTCTGCTTTCTGCCATCACTTCCTGGGATTAAAGGCGTGAGTCACTATGCCTGGCTGTTTCCAGTGTGACCTTGAACTCACAGAAATCCAGATGGATTTCTGCCTCTGGAATGCTAGGATTAAAGGTGTGAGTGCCACCATTTTCTGGCTTCTATGTCTGTCTAGTGGCTATTCTGTTCTCTGACCCCAGATAAATTTATTAGGGTGCATGATATATTGGGGAACACAATATCACCACAATGAAGATGTCCTAGATACACACCTGTTGACACTTCTGTCCTTTTTGGTGAAACACAGGCAGAGGGCCTGGAATGATCCATCTCTTTTGAATGTACCCTCCCAGGCCAAGAAAGCTCCTTCCTAGAGAAGCCATATCAATTCTGCTCTACTTCTTCACTAGCATGATGAGCATTTATTTCCATAACTTTATCTTTTATTTGTGTGTGTGTGTGTGTGTGTGTGTGTGTGTGTGTGTGTGTGTGTGTGTGAGAGAGAGAGAGAGAGAGAGAGAGAGAGAGAGAGAGAGAGAGATTGAGTTCACACATGTTTGCTGATGCACAGAGACCAGGAGAGAGAGAGCAGGGTGTCAGATCCCCTGGATCTGAGAGGCACAGGTGATTTTGAGCTGCCCAACTTGGGTGCTAGGAAACTGGGTCCTAGTGCTTAAGCCAACTTTCTAGCCCACAACCTTCACATTTTAAAGTCTCTTCCCCACTGTCTAGATTGAATATCACCACTTAGGAAATGTTTAGCCAATGCCACCTCTGCCAGGCAAGGTGCTAGGGTGAGGATGGAGCAGGGACTCACAGCTTCCCAGGTGTGTCCTGCCTGGTAACAGAGATCCCGGCTTTGCAAGGTGATTGGGAGGCACCCATTGTTAGAATAAGCAGAGCACTGCAACTTAAGTTTTACAGTATGTTTAACTTGAAGTCAAACTGAGCTCATGCTGTGAGTTCATGCAGCTGTCTTCAGCGATCAGCATAACTGTGTGACCAGGAGGCTGGATTCTTAGAGGCAGATAGAGCTTCTCAAACCCTGCAATGGCTTGAGCCATATATATTTTCTGTCTCTCGTCATGTTTTACTTTAATTACTTGTGGTGGTTTGAATAGGTATGATCCCCATAGACTCATGTTTTTGAATGCTTGGCCTGTAGGGAGTGACACTTTAGAAGATGGGGCCTTGTTGGAGTTAGCGTGACCTTGTTGGAGGAAGTGTAACTGTGTGGGTGGGTTTTGAGATCTCATATACTCAAGCTACACCCAGTGTGAGAGACAGTTCATTTTCTGCTGCCTGTAGATCAAGATGTAGAACCCTCAGCTCCTTCTCCAGCACCATGTCCGATTGCATATTGTCACCTCCACATCCCACCATGATGATGATGGACTAAACCTCTGAAACTGTAGGCCAGCCCCAATTAAATGTTTTCCTTCATAAGAGTTGCTGTGGTCATGGTGTCTCTTCACAGGAATAGAAACCCAAACTAAGACATTAATGCTTTCCATTCTTTAAATACACAGATTGGAGAGTTTTGATTACTTTCCCAACCTTGTCTCCACCTTTCCTGGGTGTTACCTGGCAGGCACGCTGCTGGGAAGCTGCTCTTCATGAATATCAGATTAGAGATCTATTGCTGGAATCCAGGGAACAGTTCTATAGATCTGGCTGTAAAGATAGGCATGCCTCCATCTGCAGAAGTCACCTGAGATGCTAATCCTGGACACCAAGCTGCCTCTACTACTTAAGAGTATTAAAAAGAAATGCTCAAAAAGAGAGAGTCATGGTGATCTCATTGCACACGACTGAAGCAGAGGTAGAAAGCCATAGACAAGGAATGTGAAAACACACTCCTTGAATTGGTTTCTCATTACCAGTAGATGATAGGAGAAAATGCAGAAAGATATGGGGCAGGTTTCCAAACAGGACCAATAGGGATGAGTGGGGTGAGGGGAGGACCCAAGGACTCCCACCTTTATGCCCCTTTCAGCCTGAAGGGATGGAACCATTTTTATTTATTTATTTTTTCCCTTTCTCTGTGGCTTGGTCTTCTGGCTTTCCCTGAGGTTCAGTTATTTGTTGGTTTCAGGGAATGAGCTCCAGTCTCCTGGATGACCATCAGTACCCCCATTACAGGACTTTTCACAGAAAGTCAAAATTGTCCCAATTCATGATTTGAATGGTTCAAAACCATTTGCAAATAACAATCTCCAAATCACCTCTTATTCAAGAGGAAAATGCTGATAATATAAAAGTGAATGAGTTCGACTTTATTAAGCACCAAAACGACATTTTGCTCTTGGTTGATATGTACCTGACTTACAATGTGTGTTTAAATATGTAATTTTAGAGATAAAATTTAACACTGTTTTTACTTCATATATGCTGTGTTTGTTTTTAGATCTAATTAAGTTATATCAAATTCAGCATGATAATAGGCCCTCAACTATTAAGCCTAAGATATTTTAGGTTTATTTATTTTATTTTTATATGTATGAGTGTTTTTGCCTACATGTATGTATGTGTACGGTGTGCGTGCCCGGTACCCGCTGAGGTCAGAAAAGAACATCTGACCCCCTGGAACTGGGTTAAGGATGGCCGTGAGCCATGAGATAGGTGCTTACAATTATGTAGCACGGGTCCTCTGGAAAAGCGACCAGTGCTCTTAAACGTTGAGCTTTCTCTCTGGTGCCCGGACTAAAACAGTTTCTTTTTAAAGCTTCCTCAGCATGCCACTGAGACACGACACAATTCCGTGTCTATCCACACATACCAATGTGTATATGAGAGGTTTCCTGGGACTCCAGACCAGTGAGGACGGGAGCTAACTTCAAAAGGAAGGTTGATAGAGTGCCAGGCACTTTCTGCATGTCATGGCAGCTAAGCCACGATCTCTTAGTATTTCCATGTGCTCAGTACATTTGTTACATGTTAAAGCCTCTTTGGGAAAACAGTGGTGTCGGTGTGTGTGTGTGTGTGTGTGTGTGTGTGTGTGTGTGTGTTGTGTATAACTCTGTAACTATGGGGTTCTTCATTTCTATGAACACTCTGCCCACCAACTGTGAGCATTCTGGAGACCTCCCTGAGATAGATAAGCCATGGTGTCTGGGTAAGTTGCAGTGTTGGAGAGGAAGTCCAGGTCAGTGTTCATCAGTGAAGGAAACCATGACAAGAACTCCAGCAGGAGCAGAGCCAGGAAGCGTGAAGAACAGGGTTTTCTATCTTCCTCTCCAGGGCTTGGGAAGTGTGATTTCTTGTACAACACAGAACTGCCTGTCCAGGGGTAGTACTGCCCACAGGGGACTGGGCCCTCCCATATCAACCAATCAAGACAACCCCCCATACATGTCCACAGGCCAATCCGGTCTGGTCAATCCTTCAGTTATTTGAACTGATTGCACCCAAGGTATCATGAATGCAATGTAAGCTCTCTACTAGAGAGCTATAACTTCAAACCTTAGATTCTAAAAAGAAAAAAAAATGAGAGTTTACTGAGAAATCCAGGCTGGGATTTAACTTGTGTCTTCCTGCCTCAGGTTCTCAAGTCTTTTTTTTTTTTTTTTTTTTTTTTTTTAAGGTTTTAATGTCTTTGTCATTTTAATAATTTCCAACAGTTTAATTGTTCATTTTATGGTGAGTTTTAGATTAGTTATTTATTATTAGTCCCCAGGGTACTTAAGCCCTCTGATTGCTCATGGTTTATTATTTTCATGGCTATGTTATAACTTTTTAATTGTAAATTTACGTATGATTGTGGTTATATTTCCATAAGAATTCTGTTCAGACTTGGTTGTAACAGTATCTTCCAGAATGCCCCCCACAAAGCAAACAAAACAAGACAAAAATAAGCCAACTTTAATGAAGTATAATTGGCATGCAAAATATTTGAATGAATATATAGTAAATATATCCGTTTAAAGCATAGGTTTTGTTATATGTACATATTCATAAACCCACATCAGAGATGTGATGATGAACATGTTCACCCCTCTCAAAACTGTCAACATTTGGGGCCTGCAGAGATTATTCATCAGTTAGGGGACAACAGTGCTCTCACAGAGGATCAGCATTTCATCCCCTGCACCCTCATCAGGCAGCTCACAATCACCTGTAACTCTAGTTCCAAGGGATCTGATGCCCTCCTTTGGCCTCAAAGAGACTGCACTCGTGTGCACAGACGTACATGCATGCACATAACTACAAATAAAATAAAACTTAAATTAGAAAAAAAGCTCTCTCTGTTCCCTTTTGGGTCCTCAGACTCTCCTGTTGCGCCTTCCTGTCTGCATGCCCTCACTGCTCTGCTCTGTGCTTCCAGTTACTATGTACTAACATGAACTTCCCAGTATTTCCCCCAGAGGATCATGAACAATGGTTCATAGGATGTAGGTACTTGTTATTTTCAAATAATTTGTTTGGGGATTCATGTGGGTCAACGGGCCATTTATTTTGTTGAGGAATTGTATGATATGCCTCTGTTTGTTTATCTGGTTACCTATTAATTGGCATTTGGCTTATGGTTTTTAGCTATTGTGAGTGAGGCTGTACATATAGCACAATCACCCTATAAGCACGCACTTTTTTTCTCCTAGTGAGTAAGAAGTCAAGTAGATTGGCTGGGTCATAGAGTAAATATGCATCTGGCTTTGCAGGAAATGGCCACGGTGGTTTCCATCACTGGTTCTCAAACACAGCTGATCTAGAACTTACTGTGTGGCCCACACCAACCTTAGCTTGTACCAATAACCCTCCTCAGCTCTCCATTGCTGGAATTACAGATGTGCATTTCACCAAATTTAAGAAAGATAACCACATACATTTTTTTTCCCCACAGTTTCTCTGTATCTGGGATTCGTCCAGCATGAGAAGTGCTCTCCAGGCTGTGGCCCTCTGGGGAAGAAAAGCTCCTCCCCACAGCATCACGGCTATCATGATCACAGATGACCAGCAAACAATAGTGACTGGAAGTCAGGAGGGTCAGCTCTGCCTCTGGAGTCTCTCACCTGAACTGAAGGTGTGTAAAGGCCACAGGTTTTCAACCTGCAGTGGTCACTCTGCTCCTCAGACCTACAGTCATGGCGGAAGGTGTTCACAGGACAACTCAAGATGCTATGTGCAAATCATGAGTAGTGTTCATCTCTGCTACCAGCTAGGTATTACCACCCTTTAAGCTGCACCGAGTTTTACTATTCTCTATGCTGAATTATATGTGTAAGTAAGTGAACTATGGACATTTAAGTAGAGTTCTAAAGAATTATGGCCCATTAATATAAACAAAAGGCACTCCTAAAAGCCACTATTAACTAAATGAGTAATATCTTAATTATCTGGACATTTCTGACGGGCTAGCCTTCTTGCTATTCTTGGAGTCTGTGCTTTGCTCTGATTTTTTTACAGACCACATCAAAACCTCCCCACTCAATTTACTGTTGTTGCCCTCCGATTTCAGAACCTGACCTCACCTAGTATTGGACCCATCGATTAGCAATTAATTGTTTCTGTCCCAAGTCATAAACATTTAACATATCGGAATAGATGTTTGCTTAACTCTAGCCATCTCTAGACCCAATTTGAACAATTAAACTAATGATGTACTTAAAGTGTACTGCCCTCATTAAGAAGCCTTTTAAAGATCAAAACTATTTTTAGCCTTTAAAGTCTGTCACTTTTAAACCTAAATTAACAATTAATTGTAATTCTATTTTATAGTGTAATTAATTAGCACCTCCTATCCCCAAACCCTTCTGCTATTGGACTGCCAAGAGCACAAGAGACCAGCTCAGCTCAATGTTTATGAACACTTTTGAAAGGACTGGGTGGTGCTACAGAGGATGTGCTTCAGAAATGGTGCTCATATATATATCCAAAAATGTATGTTTTCTATTATCATTTAAACTCAGACTCCTAAATGGCCTAAAATCTCTTGCTAATCTTTTTAAACCTTTTTTTTTTTTTTTTAAAATATTGCTTTCTGGCTGAAGTGGCTGCCTAGCAATGCACAGCTCACTAAAAGCTTAAGAAATTTGAATTCCTGGCCTTCTCTTTCTACTTTGTGTTTCTGATATTCATCCAGTGTTTGGTCACTGAGTATTCTGAGTGCATACCAACAGTTACCTTGAATGAGTTCATATCTGAAGGAGGACTCGTGTGCTGGTGGCCCAGGAGGTTGCAGTGTAGGAAAGACCAGACTCGGCTAATTAGGTCACCCTGTGAGGATCCTAAGTAGCAGTAATCGGTAGTGTGGTGTCTCCTTGGAAAATTCTGTCATGTTCCTTTTAGGAGTAAGTTGTCTTCTTAGGGTTAGAGCAGTGATTCTTTACAGGAGGCTGGTTTACCACCTAAGGGACATTTCAGACATTTTTGGTTGTCAAAATTGGAACTAGGGAGATACTACTGATATTTAGTGGGTCCTGTTAATGTATTTATTTATTTATTTATTTATTTATTTATTTATTTATTGATGTTTTATATATATGAGTATCTTGCCTGCATGTATGTAAGTGTACCACATGCATTCAGTGGCCATAGAAGCCAGCAGAGGGTACCAGATCCCTAGAACTTGATAAAACTGGAGTTATAGACATTTATGACCTACCATATGGGCACTGGGAACTGAACCCAGGTCCTCTGCAAGAGCAACCAGTGTTCTTAACCACTGAGTCAACCCTCCAAGCCTAAAGCATTTTTTTTTTTTTTTGGTTTTTCAAGACAGGGTTTCTCTGTGTAGCTTTGTGCCTGTGTTGGAACTCACTCTGTAGCCCAGGTTGGCCTCGAACTCACAGAGATCCACCTGACTGTGCCTCCTAAGTGCTGGGATTAAAGGTGTGCACCACCACCACCCGGCTCCTGTTAATGTCTTAAAGTACTTATGACTATCTAGAACAAAAGACTTCCCAACCAAAAGCCCATTATGCCAATAGTGAAGAACTCAGCATTACAGATGTGGAGTGGAATGAGACTCACATCAGCAAGGTGGGGGAAGCAGGTTATTTAATTTACAGAAACACCCCACACCTGCAGGAAGGGGTTGAGAGCCCTGCCGCTGGACCCAGCTATGAACTAGGGTCAAAGAGAGATGAGCTAGAAGAGGAGATGAGGTTTGGCCATGGAGATGTTCTGATGCCCAGGAGAGGGATTTTTGAATCTTCTGGGCAAGGGGAGCCTCTGGGGAGATCTAAGCTGGGGATGGGATGAGCCTTGTGTTCTGGATGTTCACTATAAGGATGCTGTAACATGAATCTTAAACGGGCTTATTAATTAAACAAACAAACAGTGCCAGATGTTGGGGTAAAAGCTGAAAGGTCAGAGAGGCAGATCAGCAAGCCACTAGTTCTTACCCCTACAAATTCCTCTGCCAAAAAAAAGAGTGAGTTCCTGTTACTTGGAGCCTTGTATACCTTTCTCTGCCCAGATATCGCTTCCTGGGAGTAAAGGCATGTGTGCTTCCCAGTATTGGGATTAAAGGTGTGTACCACCACTGCTTGACTCTGTTTCCAGTGTGGCCTTGAACTCACAGAGATCCCCATGGATCTCTGCCTCCTGAGTGATAGGATTAAGGGTGTGTGCCACCACTGTCTGGCTTTCATATCTAATCTAGTGGCTGTCTCTGCCCTCTGATCCTCAAGGCAAGCTTTATTAGGGTACACAATGTATCACTACAGGATGCCATGGAAAAACAGCCACGCAAATAAAATAGTGGGTGGAACAAATGCAATACTTCATGTCTTTATGATTTTGACTACTGTGTATGTCTAATGAATGGTATTACTCAGGGCTTATCTTTTGAAGCCATGGTCTTCATGGCAGAGAGCATGGCAGCAGGCAAGCAGGCATGGCACTGGAGCAGCAGCAGAGAGCTTACATCTGATTCACAGGATGTGGAAAGAAAATGAGACTGGGTCTAGCGTGGACTTTTGAAACTTCAAAACCCAACCCTCAGTAACACACTTCCTCCAACAAGACCACACCTCCTAGTCCTTCCCAAACAGTTCTTCTCACTGGGGATCAAGCATTCAAACATGTGAGCTTATGAGGACTATTTCGTTCAAACCGTCTCAGAAAAGTAATGATGTTCACTTCTGATATTTGCTCTGCAGTGGATTTTCTCTGGGGGTAGAGTGTCTGTGATGTATCTGGAGCTGCTGTGGTTTTTAATCCATTAGAAAGAGATGACACTCAAATGGTTGTGTATCCAAGTGTGGTATCTGGGTACAAGGATGTATTGTTTTCTGAGTCAGAACCTTCTGGATTTTCCAAGAAAAATTTAAAGTTAGAATTTAGTATGTGATGTTAATAAAGCAGAAGACTTTTTTGGTACAACCATTTTAGTATGACAAGAGATATTTTAAAATCATTCTGATTGTGGTAGAAATAAAGGAAACCATGATATTGGATATATATGTTTGGTTAGCAGCTCATGTGTATGTTTACATAGTTTAGGGGGGAAAAGTGGGAGTGATCCATGTGGAATATAGATATTTTATTATCCAGAAGGCATTTTTTTCAAATTATTTTTGGATCCATTATGTTTGTTCTTCATTTAAGGTGACATGCATTTTCTTTAGAAAACATTTTTTTTTATTTTTTAAAAGTGTGTGTGTGTGTGTATGTTTCTGTGAGTATGCACACATGAGTGCAGGTGCCCATAGAGGTCACAAGGGAATGTATGGTCCCCTGAAGCTTAGTGCTTCACTCACTCCCATGTGAGTGCTGGGAGCCAAATTCAGGCCCTTTTCAAGGATGATTAATTGCTGAGCCATCTCTCAGCCCCATGGTTTCTACTCCGTAGTTTTAATTTTCAGAGTCTTTTTTTTTTTTTTTTTTTTTACAAAATGGAAACATACTTTTTATTTCACACATGAGATAATAAAAGAAAAAGCACTTAGGGCTACACTTTGAAAACGCTCATATGAAAGCAACACATTGACATTGTAAATAAGCATTTGGTTGATTTTTTTGTGCAGAAAAGTTAATTTTATTATTTTTGAGGGAGTCAAATTAGGTATTTAAAAATTCAGTCCTTTATTTTTAAAAGTAGTTTAAAATTGGCAGCTAAAGTATAATGTGATAGCAAGACAAAGCCACACATACTAAAGGTACCTGAGTAGAAGATACAAGGTTTTTCATCCCTCTCACATGCTCACCCGCCATCTAGTGGGACTTTTATTGCTGTGATAAATAACATGACCAAAACAACTTGGGGGAGAAAAGTGATGATTTGGTTTATACTTCTAGGTAACAGTTCATTACTGAGGAAAGTCAGGAGGCAGGAACTCAGTCAGAGGCCACAGAGGAACGCTGCTTACTGGCTTGCTTCCCATGGCTTGCTACTTGCTTTCTCATATGGCCCAGGTCTAGGGATACACCTAGGGGCAGTTCCAACAACAATGGTCTGGGCCCTACTACCTCAGTCACCAATCAAGGAAATGCCCTTCAGACATGCCTACAGGTCAACCTGATCTATGCAAATTTCAGTTGAGGTTCCTAGGTGACCATATAGGCTTGTGTCCAGTTAACAACTGATGTTGACTCTGACATCATGTCACTCTGGAGTGGTATATTGGGCACATCAGTGGATTTAGAACTCATGCTTACCAACTTCCATGCTTCATATTATAGCTAATTCCTTCTTAGTGCCCCTGGATGGGCATTCTGTGGGCTTTGGCAGATGTATACTGACATATGTTTACAATTGGTCATGTGATACAGGGACAGTTCCTTGTTCTAGAAACACCTTGTGCCCTACAGTCTCCTGTTTTCCCAAACCCTTGATGGACACCAATGTTTTTAAATCCCTAGTTCTGTCTTGTCTCAAATGTCACAGAGTTGGAGTCATACAGTAGTGGACTTTCCACAGAATTGGAGTCATACAGTACTGGGCTTTCCAGGGTTCTTCTTTCCCCTAAGCAATACATACGCATGGGTTTCTACTGTCTGTGCAGTTTAGCTGCTCATTCCTTTTCAGAGTCAGCTGATAGCTAACTGCCTACAGTCCTGTTATTTATGTTCTACTGAAGGGCAGCTTGGTCGTGTTCCCATTTTTAATAATTCTGAGCCAAACTGATACAAATGTGCACAGGTTTTTGTGTGGACACTGCTTTTCAGTTTGTGTGAGAGGATACCAACAAATGTCATTTCTGGATTGAGGACGACCTTCAACGTGTGATCCTCCTGCCTCAGCCAATCAAGTGCTGGAGTTACAGGTGTTCAATACCACACACCTGGCAGAAAATCCTTGTTTCCATCGGCTGGGGTCATCTGGGAAATTTCTGTGCATGAGAAGCACAGGTGCTGACTTATATATTCAGAACTGAAATGTTGAGGAACTGGTCTAATGCTCATCTAAGTTTCATGATGGAGCCCAAACAAGCGAACGCAAAGTTGAGATCAACACATCCCTTCATCTCCAGGTTTCCTAGGTTGTGGATTTTGATGTGTTATGTATTAGCTCCCCTGAAACTTGTGTACATAAAAAAAAAACCTTAGCATAGTTAAAAGGTGTTTATTATTATTATTATTATTATTATTATTATTATTATTATTGGAAGTTTAGAGTTGTTCAAAAACCTCATTTTCAGCATTTTCAGATTTCAGCTAAAGAACTTCTTTTTGGACATTCAGCTTCGGTGACGTGTTTGGCAAGAGCAAGAGACTTCTCCAAACAGCCCTACATCGTGAGTGCAGCTGAGAACGGGTGAGTGATGTCATCATTTAGCTCATCTCCTCCATTACTGTCCTTTGTTAAACGCTAAGAACATGCACTGGGGAGCAGAGGGGAAACGGACCCACGGCCAAAGTGCTTGCTACTCAAATGTGAGTTCCTGTGTGTGCATCTGCCACAGCCATGAACAGAGCTAGAACCCCACAGCGGAGGGGTGCGACAGGAGAGCCTGAGGCATGGACCAGTCAGTCTAGCCAAATTGATGAGCTCCAGATTCCACAGGAGACCATGAGAGAGCAATCTAGACAAACACTCAGTGTCGACCTCTGGCATCCGGGGATTTCACACCTGGTGTAGTAATGAACACCTGTAACTCCAGCACTTGTTAGGCTGAGGCAGGAGAGTCACATGTTGAAGGTCATCCTCAATCCAGGACTGCCATTTGTTGCTATTCTCCCACACAAACTGGAAAGTAGCATCCACACAAAAACCTACACACAGTTGTACCCCCACTCTCCTTGTACACCCACACACACACACACACACACACACACACACACACACGTGTGCACACACAAACGCAAAGATATTGGCAATAAAGTGGAGAGTGATTGAGGAAAATAACCAGTGTGTCCCTCTGTCCTCCACACATATAAAAAAGAAAGCACAAAATAAGGCATTTGAACTAAACTTGAGTAAAATATTAATCTCAATTAAATAATAGGACCAAGCTTTAAAATTAAATTGCAATGATTGTCAGACAATTGGAAAAAAGAATAAGATCAAATAAAACATGGAAGAAAATGAAGTTGGGAAAGATGGCTATAAAAAAATAAGTAATGTAAGTGCTTTTTTCAAAAAAGAAAATGGATGGAAAATATGTGCTAACAAAATGAAGTTGTATGGTAGTATTGGTATTTTATATTAATAAACATACAGAGTTAATACAACATGGTTAATTAAACTTAAAGACGAAAAGTCTTGTTATTGATAGAGAGGATTTCCACTTGTTAAGAGAAATTCTGATTACCAGTTTACCAGTGGATGCAAAGTAGGCAAGTGGCAGAACTCAGAACAGAGATTTGCCAGGACACAGGTCCTAAAGACTGAGTGCATCTCAGAGACGTGCCGAGGCTTGGTGTAGATTTCTGGGTCCTAACCCTACAGATAAGAGTTCAGCATGGGTAACCTAGAGTCCTGTAACTTGCATTTCTAGTACAATCTTAGGCTATCCTTCTAGTCCTACATCCTAGCCACTGTATTTGGAGTCTCCCGTACCACTTGGGGACAGCTGGGGAAGTGTGAGACTCAGATTACTAAGTTGGAAATCTTACATGCGGAGAAACCATTTACTGGCAGAGAACCAATGAGGGAAGAGGGTAGTTCACAAGGCTTGTGAACTCCCTCCACACAGATGGAAACATCTGCAGGCTGGTAGGTATGGATAAGCCCTGATGGAGAAATCATAGCATAAGGGCAGCTATCTAGCTATCTATCTATCTATCTATCCATATATACATGTATACATGTATAGACACATATATACATACATGCCTATACACACACACACACACACACACACACACACACACACACACACGAAGACCCAGGAGTAAATAACACTTAGAAAGAGTAGGAAACAGAAGATAAGAGAGATACAAGAGAGTCCAGATCTGGGGCTGGAGTGATCACTCAGCAGTGAAGAATGTGTCTGCTTTTCCAGATGACTCAAGTTCGGATCCCAGCACTCACATGGCTGCTTACAACTGCCTGGAACTTCAACTCCAGAGGACCTGACATACTGCTCTGGCTTCTATGGGCATTATGCTCACGTGTGCATATGCATTACATGCCCCCCCCACATACGCATAAATAAAAATAAAATAATCTTTAAAAACTGATTACTAGAGATACCAGCTTAAAAATAAACTTAACTTCAAAGCATATCAGCTTACTGAGAGTGTTTAAAAACCATGTATGCCAGTATCCACTAGCATCCACGAGTGAGGCTCACTGGGGTCACTGTTTGAATACCTTCAGATGCTTGTCGGTGTAGGAAAGAGTCGAGACCACAGTGCTAAACTACATGTCTGTGTCATTTTATGCTGTGGGCTGCTTAGAATTCAGTTTCTTTACCTTTGATTTATATATCCTTCATTTCCTCTTAGGTACATTATATAGTTGTTGTATTTCTGGGATATATTCTTTTAATTTCTGTCTTTTCTTTCCACCATTTCCCCACTGTGTGCACACAAATGCATAGGTGTATGTGTTTGTGGACACACAGATTTTCCCTCCTGTTTTGTAGAATTGCATGCTTTTCCAGGTTACCTTTGAAACCCCTCTGGGATGCAGTTAGTTAAAAACAGAAGGAAGACCTGTGAATATTTTCTTCAGATTCTAGGGCACGCCCTCTCTACCTCATATTCAAGGCATTTTGGAATGAACCTCCTTTGTTGTGGAGACCTATGCCCGGAAGGCGGCCGAGGCACCTCCACTCTCTGCCCACTAGATGTCAGTAGTGTGTTCCTAGTGGCAACAAGGTGGTCGCTGGGACATGGTTGATAGTGGGGAACAAAAATCACCCCAGTTTGAGAATCGCTGTTCCCTAGGTCTTTATTAGAAAAACAAACCCCTGAAAATCATCAAATGCATGCAGTATTTAACATCATTAGTCTCAACCATATATTGTTAATTTTTACCTCAACTGCAGCGTTTCCCACAACACCCATGAAGCTTGTTTTTTCTTCTATATAATTGTTTTTGCTTCTGTATTGAAATTTCCCAAACCAAAGACTATTATGCAATTCTGATTTGGCTGTCCTTGATCTCCTGAACAGAAGTCACCCAGGTTTAAACTATCTACCTGGTATATTTCATAGCTTCATCGTACAGACTGTGTCTATGTCTTCAGAGCATGCATTAGAACAGAGTTCTCAAAAATGATGAGGACTTTCCAAATATTGTGTCAAGGTTTGTTTATTTCAGGATTTTGAATCAGAAAAAAAAAAAAAAATCAAAGAAAGAATCTGGATCAATGATAGACTGACAGTGGCCTCTTGGTGGTGCTGTTTATTTTCATGAGAGAGAAAGGGTTGGGGACAGGGAGTATACACACACAGAGATTTGATGTGTTATCCTTCCCAGAATATGTAGTTTAAGCTCATTGAAATAAGTTTTGAATGATGCTGTTTCCGCGGAGAGACCGTCGTACCATCCCTTGTGAAGGCCCACAATGGCTGAATTCCCACAATTTGCTCTTAGCCAGAGTGGCCCTAAAGCAAAGCTTGCAGGCTGTAGGCAGGGCGTCATTACCCAAACAAAATGATAGAGCTACGGTGTGTCAACCCTGCTAATGACCGCAGCAGTTTCTTGCCCAGTAATCTGTAACAAAAAGCCACATGAACGATCAGGTTGCGCCTAAGTGCATCACTAAAGAAAAACTTGGCGGCACAAAAATTATCCCAGCCAATTGTGTGGAAATGGCAGAGAATAACACAGAGTTCTCTGTTCCAGGGAGATGTGCGTGTGGAATGTGAGCAGTGGTCAGTGTGTGGAGAGGGCCACCCTTCCTTACAGGCACACGGCAATCTGTGTAAGTGCACCCCTTCAGAACATTTGAGATGCCCAAACAATAACTTGTACATAGTATTTTCTATCTGAGCACTTAAGATCTTTGGAGAATATTCTTTTCTTGAATTTTCCTTTTTTTGTTTTGTTTTGTTTTCTTCCACGATGGAAAAGTATCACCAATAATCATCTGTTATTTTGGCCTTTCTCTCAGTCTAAAGATATTAGTCAACAACATTTGTTCTTGGTTATTTCATTTCTGTATCTTGTCTTTAAAAACGATTTTCATATTGTTTTACATTTCTTAAGCAACACAAAGTACCCACATGTACACAGGAAGATTCACCTTTAACAATATGCTATGTTATAAAACATGACGCCTTTTCTGGGTCTGGAGAGATGGCTCAGGGGTGAAGAGCATTTGCTACTCTTCCAGAGGACCTGAATTTGGTTCCCAGCATCCAAATCCTGCCTCTAACTCCAGCTCCAGGGGGTGCTAATGTCCTCTACTGGCCTTTGCAGACAGTGCACTCATGGCCACCTACCCCACGCCCCACTGATGCACACGGACAAATTAAAATTGTAAAAATAAAATCTTAGAAAAAAGAAAAGCTTGTGCCACATTTTTCAGTCTTAATCAGTTCTTTTGGTGGATTTCTTGTTTTCTGTTTGTTTTTTTTTTTTTTGTGAAAGAAAAAGAGACCTAGTTATAATTTTTATAATCACTTTCCAATCCAGGGGCTTTCTGTTTCCCTAGTGTTGGAGGTTGAGCCCAGGGTCTCAAACATACCGGACAACTAATTTCCACTGAGCTCTGTCTCAGCCATACTTTGTTTCTTAAGGTAGTTTCTGGATTTTGATGGACAGATTAGGAATAAAGGAGTAATTTCACCACCTCTTTGCTATTGAGAGTATGTTCTCATATTTTCCCCACTGTTTGTGCTGCTGGTGCCTCATATGGTAATAACTCTCACACTCTCCCTTCCTTCTTCTCCTGGACCAGAACCCAGTACAGAGTGCAGGGAATGTAGAATGTATAATCTGCGCTTTAATAGAAAATACTTCCAAAATTTGTTTAGTATAAGATCATCTCCAATCTTCTTTAAATGCTTTCATTTCTTACTAGGTTTTAGCAGTACTTACTGGGGTAGAAAGCCTAGATTGTTACTGTTTAGCGCTAAATAACACTACAGAAATAATGTAACTATCACTGTTTCATGATTTGTAGCATTTCTTTTGAAAGGTCTCCACTCTACTCTGGGGAATGAGATTTCGGGGGTTGGGGCGGGGGTGGTGGTGAAGCAAAGCTGAAAAATCAACATGGCGGGAGTGTGGGGCTCATAAAGAGAATCAGAGGTGTTATCTACTCCAGAGGTTTTGTTGAGTACAGCTGAAAGGAATCCAGAGAAGTCTTTACACAGCTAGAAAAGTGTCAATGCTAGCCATCTTTGAGATGCTGTTCTTGGAATTCCTTCCCATAGTATTACCACTGCTCCTTCCGGATGACTGGCGAAGGCTGGCTGCTGTGCTGTGGGGAATATCGAGACGTCCTCATCCTTGATGCTGGAACTCTGGCTTTCCTGCACACCTTTTCCTCTTCGCAGTCCCCCGACTGGATGAAATGCATGTGCATCGTTCACTCTGTGAGAATTCAAGGTAACCGTGGGCGTCTCAGGACTCTTAAGACTGTGCAGCAGCTGGTTGAGATGCTGTTGAAATTGTCAAGCCAGAGCTGAGAACGCTGCTGGTGTTCACCTCGTCCTGGGGACAGCTCTTGGAGCCGTGACAGGGGAAACCCAGATTCCCTCCACCAGTGGGTCAAGTTATTAGGAAGCCAGCAGGAGGTGAAGACAAGCGAGTGAACGAGAAGCTGTTTCTATGACCGAGAAGCTGTTTCTATGACCCAGTTCTCAGTTCGGCTTACTGAGACGACAGGACGACAGGCATTTGGGTTGATCATTTATTCTTTTTTTCCCTTCCCTCTCCTTCTCCCCTACCCACTCCTTTCCATCCTGTCCCTTCATCCTCCCCTTCTCTCTCTTTTCTTGGCTTTCTTTTTTTTCTTTTTTCTTTTCTTTTTTTTTTTTTTTTTGTGAAGCAGCAGGACACCTTTTCTGGATATACTACTGAAATTCAGATTCTATACCCAGTAATGCTTGAGTAAAGTGGAAGTTGGTTCTACAGTCCCATCTGAAATGGGCTCAGCATCACCAGCATCTGCCACGTGCCATGGCTCTTCTTTTTAGCTGTATTCTGCATGTTCACAGGGAGTTAGAACATGGAATGAAATCATTCCCTTTAATTCAACAAAAATCAAAGCTAAATATATCCTGCCGACCCAGCCCTGTGCAGTCCTTGAGTGACTATGAGGTAATGTGACACCATCGGGGTCCACTGGCTAACAGCTCATATGTTCTTTCCACAGAGGATTCTCTCTTGGTCGTGTCTGTAACTGGTGAGCTCAAAGTATGGGACCTCTCCTCGTCCATCAACAGCGTTCAGGTTGGCTTGGAAACCACTCATTTTTCCATTATTTCAATCACTATTCATTGAAAATTTCAAACTATGAGGGTGATGCATGTTCACAGCTGAAGGCTTATATGATATCTTTCCAAGGGTGGGCATTGAGGCAGGTGAATTGCACCCTTCCAACCATGACTCCATACATAATGTAAATAGATTTATTTACACACACACACACACACACACACACACACACACACACACACACACACAGGGGAGGAGCAGAGAGAGGAAAAGATTGTATTTTTAAATTAAAAATTGATAGCAGACATTATTCCATCCCCTCTGTTAGACTCTTCTAGGATATGGGAGCTATAAACAGACGGATATGTAGGAGGATCATTTTCTTGGGGATGCCTGCATACCCACCTGCTCCCTAGCATTAGACTAGAGTCAAAGTAACAGCAGAAAGGGAACACAGTGTGTGTCTTAGGATGCACCACACAGTCTGTGGCAATTTCCTCATCGAGGAGCCTAGAGATCGTGTTGCTTGTCATTCTTGCCGTTCTTCAGAAACCCGTGCCCAGCACTATCAGAAGCTTGCCCCAGGCTTGTTGCCCTGCGTGGGCTAGGCTTGTGTCTCATTAAAGCATCTCTTGTCTTATTTACTTCTGGTCTTAGTAATCAAGACACTACAGGGTTGGTTTGTTGCTGTTTTGATTTTTACCATTTTTATGCCCCTCCCCTTTCTGCCCGCCTGAAAGCTGGCAGAAACTTTATCTTTTCAACGCTTATCATGGTTCCTTGTAGAATGGTATTTGGTTGACTATCAATAAAATAAGTCCTTGAATCTTGCCAAGTAACGTTTAGACCAAAACACTGGAAAGGAACCTTGGATTCTTTTCCCTGTAGAATGGCAGGAAGGACCAGTGTCAAGCATATGAGAAGGACTATGTCTTCTGTTTATGTGTACATTTCCTGGAATTTGTATTTAAATGTTTTTTTTTTCCTTTTAAAGGAAAAGCAAGATGTCTATGAAAAAGAATCGAAGTTTCTTGACTCCTTGAACTGTCAGACAATACGGTTTTGTACATACACAGAAAGGCTCCTGTTGGTGGTATTTTCTAAGTGTTGGAAGGTATTAAAAGTACCGGTGATGTACAAATGAAACGGTTTTCTTGTTGAGTCAAAAAATGATAATACAATTTAAATACTGAAGAAGAAAAAAAACCTCCTTAACACAATCATGTTAAGACATGGAATGGTTAGCCTTCCCTGCCTGTCTTATTGTCTTATTGTTATGTGGTCCATCATTTTGCTCCCAAAGATACTGTATGTGGACCAACAAATTCTAGTTTTATCAACAATAAATTATAGTAATGATGAAAATAATTTCTGGGGACAGGAGAGGTGGCTTAATGATTAAGAGCACCAGTTGCTCTTGCAGAGGATGGGTTCTGTTCCTGAAGCCCATATGGTGGCTCACAAACGCCTGTGACTCCCTGTCTAAGGGATGTGATGTTCTCTTTGGCCTCTTTAGGAACTTATGTATGTGATGCATACATGCAGACAAACATACACATAAAATAAAAACAAATTATTAAAAAAGGAAATGAATTTTCATGTTATTTTCAAAAGCGATGTATTTTACTTTTAGAAAGCTAATACTTGCCACTTACATAGATAGATCTTATTTCTGGTTGTTGTTTTTTTCTGTTGTACTACTGCTATATTTTTAGGGAGTATTCTTTTTCTTCTTTAGAATATAGTCAATGATCTCTCCAAGAGTAAAGAAAAGCTAAATTATCATCCAATGGCATCCTTAGTTACATTGTTTCCCATAACTGCTAACAGAAGTCTATCTGACTTGTGCCATAATGATATATTTTTGCTAAAGATTTAAAGTATGCAAACTAACTAAGGATTTCTGCTACACAAACATTTTATGTATAAGGAATTTTTAAGTGCTATACTGGGAGTACTCATATGGAGAGAATAAAACTATTTAAAAATGTAGGATTTGGGCTTCTATGCTTAACAGGACATGATAGAACAAGCCAGCCAAATAACTTTATCCACTGCCACCTACCTTAGGAGAAATGGGAAAGAATAGTTCTGAGTGAATACTAGTAAATCACAAAACATTATCTTAAGCCATGAACACAGTATGCTTGCTTTTAATGTTTAATAGGCTGTAGCGTTAAGTCTATCGTAGTCTTGATAAGCATAATTATTGCTAATCCTCCTGGCAGACTCTATTTCCAGGCTTTATTAATGTGCCTCTGCCATGCCCTGCAGGTTTATGACTATTGTGACTTTTCCCTTCTGTGGACTGAAGTCAGTAGAGACGGGCAGCTCTTTGCTGGTGGAGAGGTGCTTGCAGCTCACAGGGTCCTTGTTTGGACAGAAGATGGTCACAGTCACATCTATCAGCTGCTGAACAGGTGGGCTCAGATGGGAGCGGCGTTCAGAACATTCAGGTAGAAAATGAACTTGGGGAGGTTTATTATGGAAAAGCCTCTGCATGCAGCCCCTGATCAAAACCCAGAACAAAACAACTTTGGCACTGGAAGATTTACTCCGGGCTTGCGAGGCCTCTGCCTTTGTACTGCACAGCAGGGGTTGAAGGCATGAGATTAGCCATGTAGAACTTGTACAGCTGGTGCGGGGCTTTCAAAAAGTCACTCGTCATTATTAACCCAACAATTTCTAACTAGAGTGGAGAAACTCGAATGGTGCCATCCGGCTTTTGAAAGTGGAAGGGGGGTGGTGGTGGTGGTGGTGGTGGGAGCAAATAAAGGACCCTAAGTTTCTAAATTTTGTTTCCAATTTTCCCTACGCAGTGGGCTTTCCAAATGCACATGCCCCGCTGATGGAGGAGTCCTTAAGGAGACCATCTACCCTCACTTACTGTGCTCCACTTCTGTGGAGAAAAATAAGGTAAGAGAAGAAAAGCGGCCTCAAGCCTGCTTCTTGCTTTGTAATAGACCCAGGCTTGCAAAAATGAAACCAAAGCATCAGATCAAGTTGTTAATGAGAAAATCACCTTCGAGTGTTAACAGCTACTGAGGAGAAAATGTCACCCTTAAGAACTGTTGGTTAATAAAACAATGCCTATTCATTATAGGGAAGTTACTAGTGTGGGAGAAAATAAAGAAGATAGAAAAATTCTGATTTTGCCACCTTAAATATCAACTGTTTGCCTACTGTAGCTAGGAATGTTTCAGTTGTTGATAAGTTGTAAGAATTGGTACGATTAACACTTACTTCTCCTTTACCTAGATGCACCAGTTATTGGAATTTTAGTGTGTGGATTCTCTTATACACAAGTACACACATCCCAGGTTTTTCTTTTGCTCTGTTCCATTCTTAACATTTTGATATACCTACACCAATTCTCAAACTTTATGAAAGGGTTTTGATACTTAAAAAACAAACAAACAAACTTGACTATCCATCAAGGTCATTTTCACACGTACTTATGGATTCTTGTGAGTAAATTCCTTCTTCAAACGAGTGTGATTAAGGTAATGAAGGTTGCTGGCAGAACGTGGAGACTATAATTGTGAGCTTCCTACCTGGCTGAACTATACCTTTGACAGCTGACCACATCTGAAATCTAAGCAGCTGTTTTATTCCAGGGATCTTTTTCAAAATTAATTTTAACCCGTAGAATCAGTCATCAATTAATTGTCCAAAAAGGTACTTTATGAAGAGGAAGACTTTTATTTTAGTGACATTTCCACATGAAAGTGTGCAACTATGTCCAGGATGATGATTTGCTTAACGAGGCAGCAGAGCTCTTGGAAGCCCCACAGTCAGGATGTCCTTTTAATGTTTTGTTGCTAAAGTGTGGTTAAAAATCTCTCAGCCCAAACTGGGAGCTCCAGGTGCTGCTGGGGCAGTTAAAACAAAACAATGAAAAACCTCAGAATTACAGCATGCATCAGGGGACATCTCCAAAATCCTTCAGGGGCAGCAGCGAAGCCTTGTCACAAAGCAGTGTTGCAGCCCACTCAGAAAGGCATTTCATTCTTTTGTAGGATCTGCTGCTTTCCTCCCTTTGGCTCCAGTGTGAATTTTTACCAACATGGTTTTCCACAGAAACCTAATGCCACTCATGGATTTCTACCCAAACAAGCAAATATCAAAGCTATATATAGCCACTGTTTTAAAATTGCGAAGTTGGGGATGGAGAAATGGCTTATTAGTTAAGAGCATCGGCAGCTCTTCTAGAGGACCTGGGTCAGTTCTCTGCACCCACATGGTGGTTCATAACTATCTGTAACTCCAGTTCTGGGGGGCCTGTTCTTCTGGTCCACAGGCACTATACACACATGGTGCACAGATATATATGAAGATAAACACTCAAACACAAAAAATAAAATAAATTTTAAATGGAAAGTTACCTAGCTTTGTCTCTCTGAGTATGAACCCGTAAACAGATGGGTCTTTTGCCAATGAGTCTTCCTTAGATAGCCATGATTCTCTGCTCCTGACCCCATATTTTAAGTCCCCCTAGAAGCTAGGGGACTATAAATAGAATAGTCTAATTTGGGGAATTTGATCACAGTAAGTCTAGAAAAGAACATTCTGTAACCATATGACATCGGCCATGGTCAACATTTGGAGCCCTATCATGAAGTTACATCTGTTTTGGCCTTTTTGAGGGTTCCCATTGGTTCTCACTGTGAACCTATCTGCTGATTGGGTTCTATGTCTCCTGGAGGGGACCCTGGCACTCTGCAAATCTCAGCTGACATGGAAGAAAGCTGCAGGTCCGAGGTGGGCATGTGTGTACAAACTAAGAATGATGATGATGGTGATAGCTAACATGTGTTGAAATGTTATCATTTATCAGCATATAAAACACCTCATGCCTTCAGCTGCCGCCAGGAGGCCATTTCGAAACTGACATTTGGAGGGATGAAGTCCAAGGTTTTAAACATGGGTGATTTAATTTTACAATGGGTCTGATGAGTCCTTAGAACCAGGAAAAGGACCTCAAGGACTGCATGAATGAATATATCTGTATATTCTCATGCTGATGTAACTGACTAGTAGATCTGAAGCAACTGAGAAAGACTGTTGACCTTCGGTGAGCAGTCATCACCACGAACACACAGGATCCTGATTCCAAGTTCTGAGACTAAGACAGCCCACTGCTGTCTCCATCATCATGGTTAACCTAAGCCCTTTTCTCTTGTTTTCTTCATATATTCCATAACAACACAGAACAGCACAAAGTCAGCATGTGGAAGAGACTTTCTTTTATCTACACATGTATATGTAGCACGAATCTTAACAGGTCTTATTAATAACATCAAACCTGAAGCCAGGTATTGGGGTGAATGCTGGAAGATCAGAGAAGCAGAACAAGCCACAGCTACCTCACCTCACCAGTTCCTCAGCCGATCCTGTTTCCTCAGACTGGATGCCTCTCAGCTGAACTATGCTGCTCAAAAACCTAAAAGCTTAACCAGCTCTAGTTCCTCGTCCTCACACCTTAAATACCTTTATGCCTCCTGCCATTACTTCTTGGGATTAAAGGCGAGTGTCACCATGCCTGGCTGTTTCCAGTGTGGCCTTGAACTCACAGAGATCCAGGCAGATCTCTGTCTCTGGAATGCTAGGATTAAAGGTGTGTGTGCCACCATTTTCTGGCCTCTATATCTAGTGGCTGTTCTGTTCTCTGACCCCAGATAAGTTTATTAGGGTGCACAATATTTTGGGGAACACAATATCACCACATGTATAGCCCTTACTGGTAATGCCTTCATGAAGGGACACACACACACACACACACACACACACACACACACAGTATACCCCAGGTTAGACATTTGTGTCAACTCTCTGAAGCTTAGCCAGTGATCTCATGCTTTCTTTTACAGGGCCTGCATTTCGTCATGGGCTACATGAATGAACGGAAGGAGCCTTTTTACAAGGTACTATTCTCTGGAGAAGTCTCAGGAAGAATTACACTGTGGCATATCCCAGATGTCCCCATATCTAAGTTTGATGGCTCTCCTAGAGGTAAGATAGTTTTGGGTCCTTCCCGCCCCCTGCAATACAGTGTCTCATTAGGTAGACTAGGCTGGCCTTGAACTCAAACTCATAGAGATCTTCCTGCTTCCTCCTCCCAAGTACTGGAATTAAGGCTGTGCCCCATATGCCCAGCTTGCCACTTTCCATTTCTTTCTTTATTTTTAATTTTGTGCATATGTCTGTTGTGAGTGTGTGCACATGAGTTGCAGGTTACCACAGAAGCCAGTGGTTTCTGATCCCCTCTGGAGTTGTGTTAGAGGTAGTTGTGAGCTACCTGATGTGGGTGCTGTGGATTGAACTTGGGTCTTCTGGCTGAGCAATACATGCTCTTAACTGCAGATCCATTTCTCTAGCCCCCACAGTTTCAGATTCTGATCTTGTTATCTGAAAACTAATTTGTGATTAATTCAGAAACCTTAGCATGGAGTCATGTGGGACTACAAACAAGAACAGTGAAGAGTCTTCACAGACCCTTGTCCTCCGTTAGATACTGTGGTAATTAAAGACTGCTGACCTGACAAGGTTGAGAGTCACCTAGGAGACACACCTCTGAGCATGTCTGTGAAGAGTCTCCAGACCAGGTCATCTAAGGTGGGAGGAAGGACCTCAGATGCGGGCAGCACCGTCCTGTAGGCTGGAGTCCTGAACTGAATTAAAGGGACAGAGCAAGCTGAGCACCACATTCCTCTCTCTCTTTGTTCCCTAAGTACAGCTGCAATGTGAGCACTGCCTGGAGCTCCCATAGCAGTGACTTCCCCACCATGGTGGACTGTGCTCTTGAACTCTGAGCTAAAAATAAACCCTTCCTTCTTTACGGTTCTCTTGTGAGACATTCTGTCAAGTGACTGGGGGTGTAATACCGACAGAAAAACAGATATAATTTAAGTTTGTGGATCTAATACACAAATATAACCAACATAATTCAAACGACCTTCAGTTGAGGATCCCAAGAGATATTGACCAGTGTTCTGAATGTAACTGAGCCTTTCTACTGGGTTCAGACTTCTGAAAAGGTGACATCATTACCATATTTTTCACATCTATTCTGAATAAATACACCAAGTTTTCTGTTCGCATGTGCTCCTTTCAGAAATACCAATAACCACCACCTGGACTCTTCAGGACAATTTTGATAAGCATCAAACCGTGTCACAGAGCATTGCAGACCATTTCTCTGGGTCCAGAGATGAGATGGGGATGACAGCAACCATCACCTCATCAGAGTACATTCCAAATCTTGATAAACTCATCTGTGGCTGTGAGGACGGGACTATTTTCATCACTAAGGCTCTGAATGCTGCCAAAGCAGGACTTCTAGAAGGGGACTCTTTATTGAAAGGTGACTGAATTTTCCTTTGCCTTATTTACTTAATTTATCTAATCTTCTACAAGCTATACAAAAATGATTCAGAGGCCTCAGGCCTTTGGTGGCATTTGCAGATAAATTTGTGCATAATTTAATACTAAATTAAGCATGCACATAGGCTTGTGAAGACTCAAGCAGAGAGTGGTACTGTCCCTGCAGAGAATTGTATTCCCACTTGAAAGGCCACTGTACATAGTAGTTTCATTATATTTCCTGAAATCGTATGTGTATGTGTGCATATGCAAGCACACACACACACACACACACACACATACACACACATACACACATAGCAACACCAACACACTGCGTGCAGTGTTTTAATTATATTACCAAAATAGATGCCATGCTGAGTTATTATTAAATAAATATTAATAAAATATTTTTGGTGCTCATCTTTCATGAGCTCATTTTAAATGACAAATAAGAATCAAAATTTAGGTTGAAAACCTTTCTGTTAATTGATGCTTAAATTTTCCAGCCTTTAGCTACTATGAAAGATTTGGAATTGATTATCCTTGAATCAATATTAGTTTGTGATTTTGATTTTGAAAATTAAGCTATCTGGATGGCTCCATAAAGAACTTATCTCAGAATATACATGAATACCCAATAATAACCTGTGAAATTGCAAATATTCCCCCAAATATTAATCAGCTTTTACATTTTTAAAACATTTAGATCTTTACCAATGAGGAATAAAATGATATCTTTCTATATTTATTTTTATTTCCTTGTAATGAAGTTTGTGTTCTTATTCATCTCTGTGCATTATGACAACTGATACCCACTAAACAAATGTTATTATACAATGAGTTGTCATATATGGGGAGGGAAGATAAGAGGGAATGGAGATTTTAGGATATACATTAAAAAAAAATAATAATAATAAATGCCTGTGGCTCCCCCCCCGCCTTTTCCTATTTGAGAGGTTCAGCTTAGGGCATCATGCATTCTAGATCAGCATTCTACTGTGGGATCCTGCAAATGAACTTCCTTATTCTTTCCCTGCAGTGGTGGGGAGCAAATCTTACACATCCTATGTTTTGTTGTTGTTGTTTTGTTTTTATACAGTTTTCAATTAAAGCATCCTTATCTAGTTCCCATTCTTTCACCACACTTTGTGAGAGACCTGTAGTTGACAACAGTGGGGTAAACAGCAGTGATGCCAGAAGTGATAACAAGTAGGTAAACAGCTGCCATTAAAAGTCAGAGAAAATGGTGGACAGTAAACATTTTAATCTAGGCCGATTTATCCTAATATCAAGAAAATAAACAGAAGCCTTGACTGACAGCTTCTGAACTAACATTCATTACAGCTTGCTAAGGCCAGAATATGAAGCAGAACAAAATAACAGGTTTTTGAGAAGATTCCATTTCAGTTCGGATAAAGGGAGTGGCAAATGGCCTTCTCAAGTTTGGAGAATGTGGATATCAGTGAAAGGAGTGGCAGGGGCTAGCAGCAAGGGAAGCAGCCTAGCAGCAAGGGAAGCAGCCTAGCAGCAAGGGAAGCAGCCTAGCAGCAGGCCTGAATTCTAGTTTACATCTGGTTTGAAAGCCACTTGCCCACATGTCCATGTGCTCTCCAGGCATTGTGCTGAGAATATATTCATTTCATCCAACAGTCTGTCCAAAGTGAGGGTGGTCATTACTCGTATCTTGAAGAGGTGGGTAGACTCTGTGAGTCAGAAGAAAGGATCAGATGTCCACATCTGTGGCAGCAGAGGTAGGAAGTGACTGACTCCCAGATAAAGGGAAGATTCTGTCAGCAGCAAACCTTACACATTGTGCGTAGCTTTTGACAGAAGGAATTGGATGACCTATTTGAGCCTGGGATACTTTATCTGTAAGCAACGAAGAAGTAGAAGTTGATAATTTCAAAAACCTTTTGTAGCAAAACATTCTTTGACATTTGCTTTTCTTTTCTGTTAGGTTTAACTTGGCTGCTCATGTGAAGAGGGAGTCAGTGACTAGGCCCTTCATGTTATAGCATGTCAACAGCCATCAGCAAACAGGAGATTTGAATAACCAAGCTTCCCGCCTCATTCAAAGCTTGGTCTAGCTTCAGAGGAGGCCTTTTGCTTTTTGAAATGGCTGCTGAATAGAATAGTTTCCTTAGCCAACTGTGTGCATATGTTAAAAATGTGTGAAACAAAAATCTTAGAATTACCTTTAAAATAATTTTGTGCTACTTGGTGTCTGACCACTTTCCAGATTCCCCCTGTCATACACTTCTCAGAGGCCATCACCAGAGCGTGACTTCATTACTTTACCCTCACGGGCTTGCTTCAAAATTAGATGAAAGTTGGCTGGTATCTGGGGATCAAGGCTCCTGTGTGATCCTGTGGGATATTTTTAGGGAAGAAATTCTGCACACATTCTTTTTGGAAGCTGGTCCAGTAACAAGACTTTTGATGTCACCAGAGAACTTGAAAGTAAGTGAACATAAAAAGTAAAACATAACACAGCTGTGTGGTGGTGGCACAGGCCTTTAATCCCAGCACTTGGGAGGCAGAGGCAGGTAAAGCTCTGTGAGTTCAAGGCCAGCCTGGTCTATAGAGCGAGTTCCAGGACAGTCTCCAAAGCTACACAGAGAAACCCTGTCTCGAAAAACCAAAAAAAAAAAAAAAAAAAAAAAAGAAAAAGAAAAAGAAAAGAAAAAAAAAGAAAAAAAAGAAAAAAGAAAGTAAAATATAACACATAATTTAAAAAGCAAACAATAAAACCCTATATTCCCACTTTAGAAACACAAACTGTGTTTATGCCCAGCTTTTTAGAAACACAGTGTTTCTAAAGTAAACATTGGGTCAATTAAAGCTTTATAAAATCCTCTTAATGACACATTAAATTTTGTTTTCTCCCTAGTTCTGTCTTAATCTTTAGTATGGAATTTTAAAATAAATTCAAAGATTATACAAAAACAAGTCAAAGAATGTAGAAATCTATAAATTAAAGTTTAGCTTTGATTTCCTTAACAAATACTGGGTGAACATTTGATAAATATTGAATTTATGAGCATCAATCTACCCTGATGGGGAAAACAAAATAATGATAGTGCTTATCTTCTCATGAGACAACAACTTAAATGCAGCTAACAAAAGAACTGGGGTCTTTGTTAAAATGTGAACTAGATTTCGAGAAAAAAAAAAGCCTGTGGCAATATAGATAAGGTGTTTGAGTTAGATTGACTTATAAAATTATGTCCATATAGTTTAAATGTGGAGAAATTGACACTGCATTTGGTGATAAGATATATTTCTTGATCACAAAGTATTAAACTAAACAGTGAAATGCTGTTCCAGAAACTTCCATGTTGACAATTGGAATACTGTGGAATATATTATATTTTATTCCTGAGTGTCTCTCCCTTTCAATCCTTTTTTCTGCTCCACGACAGAAGTCCAAGTCTGTCTCACCCCTGTGAGCAGTGGGCCTCAGTATGGGTTCAATAGAAATTAAACTATGAATTCAGAAATATTGTTTCTGCCTCCAAAAGTATGCTATTCTGCAGTTCTCCCTCTCTTTTCCTATGAATTATTTTATCTTCTAGCTTTCAAATGTTTAGAAAGCAGGGTTGGATCAACTTGGTGTGGGTCATCTAACCTGTGATCACTCATGACCATTCGATTTATATTTTTGTGTTTATGTGTGTGTTTATATGTATGTGGGGTGTATGTATGTTGTGTATGTGCACACATATGTGCCTGTATGTCTATGCATGCATGTCTGTGTGTGTATCTGTGTCTGTTTGCATGTCTCTGTATGTCTGTGTTTGTATCTGTGTGTGTTTCTCTCTCTCTCTCTCTCTCTCTCTCTCTCTCTCTCTCTCTCTCTCTCTCTCTCTGTGTGTGTGTGTGTGTGTGTGTGTGTGTGTGTGTTTCTGGATCACATGGAGCTTCACATTCTAGAAGCTGCGGAGTATACCTGTTCTCCACAAGGTAGGATGTCTGGGAGCTATGACATCTGACCCATTCTAAAGTCTAGCCTCCATCTTTATCACATCTGTCATTTTGTGATTTTATTTTTCTGCTCAGTATTCCTTTAGTCTCCTTAAAATTGGCAGTGGGGAGGGACATGCTGTCCAATGCCCACACAGCGATTAGCCATCAGCACTGGAGCTGTTGTTCTGGATGGGTTAGCAGCCCCTATGTGGTGCTAAGGATTGAGTTCAGGGCTGTGTGCCTGCTAGGCAAGTGTCCTTCACTACTACATCCCAGCTCACTTATTAACTTTGTTTAATTGTTTCATTTTATCAGTTAGTTTCCCAGGTTGGGTGGTGAAGGTGACCACTGATGACTTTGACAAATGTCTCCAGGACTGCTGTCCTGCAAAGTTCCTTGTGTCCTTGCATTTTTGAAGGAGCACATTCAGCAGGAGCCATCTAAAGCTGCCCTGTTTTAGATAGTGTCTACACTAGGTTTCCTGTTTGGATTAGAATCTGTGGAGTTCTGGGAACCGAACCAAATCACATTCTGAGGCTTTAAGTGGAAAGTCTCAGCTCTCGATACCCTTGGGCCTAAGTTCGTGTCCACAAATAGCTTCTTTTTGTGGTGACAAATGAGTTCTGGGGTTTATTGTGTTCTGCCCGGTTTCCGACATCAGCATTGCTGCCGGCATCTGCTGAGTGATGGGAACCCTTCACTATCTTCTGAGAGGATCTGGCTGTGCTCTGTCCCTTTCACTCCTGTCTCCTGACCTTCCTGGTGGGTTGGTGAGTTTAAACTCTGCCCTGTCTACAGCTGATTCATGAGTGCCCCCTGAAGAAGTTCTGTTTAATGGAGAAATGCACTTTTGGAAATAGCTGCAACAGAATAGTGTGTGTGTGTGTGTGTGTGTGAGAGAGAGAGGGGGGGGGGGAGTTCTCTCATCAGGTAGCATATGGCTTTTCACTTACGTAAGCCTGTTGTTCTTCTTCAGGTTAGTGACGGTCAGATACTCTGCTGTGTGTGTGGCGACCACTCTGTGGCTCTCCTTCACCTGGAAGGGAGACAGTGCCTCCTGCGTGCCCGGAAGCACCTCTTTCCTGTGAGAACCATCAGATGGCACCCAGTGGAGAACTTTCTAATTGTTGGTTGTGCAGACGACTCTGTTTACATCTGGGAAATTGAAACAGGTAATCAGAAAGGTTAACCCTGGTTATCCTTTATCTGTCTGTCGGTGGGCAAGCATTTGTCCAGGTGGAAAGTTCCATAAGTCACATGGCAATGACCTCAGTTGTTTTCACTTTGGGTTGGGCTACATTTATAGCTGCAGTGGAAGTGTGGGAAATAAAACACAGTGGCCTAAGTCAGATCCTGACCAGCTGATGATTAGCTGACAGGGCAGCGCTCAGGAATGAGCCGGATATTTCTGGAAGCTATAAATAAAAACATAAGTTATCTACTTTAATTATTAACAAGAGAGAAATTTAGTGTCCTACTGGTCTCAAATTATCATTAAATTCTGCCTTCTTCAGCATAGTCACCAACTCAGCAACATTTTGAGCTAATTGATGATCAGTAATAATGGAATATAATTAATTATAAAAACTCCCAAAAACTTGAGTCAGGGAAACTGTAGACTCAGCAGTTCAACTGAACTTTTTTGATATCACACCACAGAGTTGTGTGTTTGGAACATTGACGGGATTTTCTTTTTCTTTTCAAGTTTGATTAGATGTCTGAAGACAGAATAAATAACACATTTCAGAAAGGGCTGGGAACATACCAAAGAAGGGAGGTGTAATTACTGCATAGGAGTTAGCCCGGCCCTCTTGGGAGTGTGTTCCACGGGATCTAGTGCATATTTTTTTATTGATCAAACAGTGGTGGTTTTAGGCTGGGTGTTGTTCACAGACTGGGTAGTTCCTAATACAGTTTCGACTTACACTTTGCCAAAATAATTGCCATTTTCTCCCCCTTTGACTGTCACAGGCTAATGATGGTGATTTGTACACTGGAGTTTCCAGAGGCTCCTGATGCTGCCCTGCCTTTGGACCACGTTTAACAGCTTGGGCGGCTTCAATGTTCATTTTCTCATTTTATTCTCACAACTTGTGCAGTAGATGTGTTGATGGGACCTGCCATACCTGCTGTGTAAATACGCAAGATCGCACAGCTAACAAGTGGGAGACAGTTCTAGGTCTTCAGTGACACTTCACACAGTAAATCCAAAATTAGGATTATTTTTATTCTATAGTTATTTTTTGCTTTTATTTTATGTGTGTTATGCCTAAGCATATGCTTGTGCATCATGTACATTTAGTACTGGAGGAGGCTAGAAGAAGGCATCGGATCCCCAGGGACTGGAGCTCTAGTTGTGAGCCACCCCATGGGTGCTGGAAATTGAAGTCAGACCTTCTGCAAGGGCGGCCAAGGCTCCTAACTACTGAGCTATCTTTTCAGCTCCAATCAGGAAAATTTTAAAAATCTGTGTGAAATCTATGGATCTGAGTGATAGCTGAATATAGTGGGTAGAAGAGATTTTTAAAATATTGACTGCCTCCAAGACCTGGTAGGGAAGAGCGAGCTACTGGCCATGGGCAAATCATGTGACTTATTTGCAAGGCAGTCCTCTTGTCTCTGGAATAGATGTAATCATACAGGATTAAATCAAATAATACTTCTCATATTGGAAAACAAGCAGAAAGTCATTAGTAATATTAACCAGATCATCATCATCATCATCAAAGACTATAAACACATCTTAACTGCTGCTGTGAAGCCCTTTTCTGTGAAACACAAGTGCTTATTCATGCATGCAGCTGCATGTTTAGGTGGGGATACTTGAGGACCAAGCCTATTTTTCATAGATAATAGAATCTAGCACAAATGGAGAACTATGAGGTCACTCGCAAATGTTCATGGTTCTACTATAAAATGAAAAGAAACAATTCCACCTCACCCTCAGAACATGCATGGTATAAATGTTATCACCTTACTGCTGTGCACATTCCCATGTCTACAAATAGATGTATGCATTACATTTCAATCATAGTCCTAGCAGGAAGCTGAATCCAACTCATATTTGTGAAATGATGAGAAATTCATGAATGGAATAGTTGTAAATGTGTGGGTCGGGGTGAGGGGATGAGTGATGAGTTCCCTAGCACATGGGCATGGGCAACAACAGGAACCTCCTCCCCCACTCCTGATAAATGAAGCAGAAAGAGCCAGAAGGCAACTGAAAACCAGGAAGTTCAGGGGATGCTCCGGGCAGACATGCAGAGTCGAAGGAAGGAAAGTCACAAAGCGGTTCTCATCCTCCTAACGACCGCCTTCATTGTTTAATCACACTAGACATCAGAGGTGATGGGGCTGGTTTTTGGCATCAGCCTCAGTGAGCACAGAGCCGGACACAGGTGGTAGGAATGGATGGGCTGGACTGTCCAGTGGACAATGATCAGTGTAGTGGCTGTCATGGAGAGAACATATTTTAATTCATGAGTCTCTTAGAATTGGCTATGAATATTGTTTCTGTAGAAGTGTTGTATCAAGTAAACACATGTTTGCTGCCAAATTAACCTACGGGATGTGTGTTCCAAACGAGGTTATTTATCCTTTGTTAACTACGCTGTTGTCCTTTAAAAGCAAACTAACAAACAAACAAAAAACAATATCAATTCAACCTAGGAAAGTAGTATTATTTATATATCTATCTGAGTCTTCATATGGGTAACAAAACCCTTCCTTTTCTCAAATTCTATCCTAATGCTCATCAGACCTCTAACCTCCTTTAAACTAAGTTTACCTAATTTCCTTTAGCCTTGTGTCTGGCATTAGCTTTGTTGAAGGTTGTTTTTAATCTCTGCAGTTCTTTTTCTTCCTTTGAGGTTTATGTAGACTCATTTTAGGCGTACGGGTGTTTTGCCTGTGTATATGCCTTGTACCACGTGTCTGTGGGTATCAGAAGAGGGTGTCAGATCCCTGGGCACTAGTGTTGTAGATGGTTTTAAACTGCCATGAAGGAAGGTGCTGGAAATCAAACCCAGGTACTCTAGGAGACAGTGACCCTAACTTCTGAGCCATCTCTCCAGCCCCATTTGCTTAAGACTTAAGGGATTATTTTCCTCTTCCCAAGCTGGACATCAGCTGGCTAACATGGTACCATCATCATCTTTCTCATGCTTTATTTCTTCATTGTATTCTTTTTTTTATATAAAGGTGGAAAGATCTGGAGTCAGGAAGGTTTCCCACGTGCAGTTTCATGTCGTCAGGGAGCAGGGAACACTGGCTAAGACCAAAACTCTTTAAGAGGAGCCTAAAAAATAGAATATGCCTGCTCACTGATGTGCCTGGCACACAGCAAAATGAACTAATGAATGGATGGATGAGTGGAGTCACAAACGTCCCTGGGCCTCAGTGGCTGGAGGATGGAGTTCCCAGCATCCACAGCTCCTCCCCAGCTGCTGCCTGGCTGGAAGCAGCCCTGAGCTTTCTGCTCCACACATCCCACAGGGTCCAGAAGCTGATGCCTCCTCAGAGGAAGGACAATGCTTTTTCAGACTCCAGGAGTTTTTCTGGGCCTTTGTCCCCTTGCCCATGGCTGCGCAATTCACTCCACAGGGTTCGAGTCACGTGACTGGATGTGTTCTTTGTTCCAGTATTCAACCTCCTCCGAGACACAAAGGAAGAATCAATTGACTAAAGTGAGTCAGACATTTCCCAGCACCCACACACCTCCAAAGCCCAGAGGAGGGGGGGAATAGCAAGTGTCAGTGGGATAGGAAATCAAGGAAAGCCCCCCCTCCCCGCCCCCCAGAATGAAAAGACATATTCTAGGGCTACACTCCCATGCCGATTTCATGCTGAAACCGTATGCGGTCTTTCTTTCTGTGACAGGTGGCATGGCTGGATGCATGTCTGGGTGATGCTCTGGGGTCATAGGTGGGCATGCTCACCTCATGGATGACCAAAATAGGGGATTGTTGGTTAACACTGAAGGCTCTTGTCCAGGCTGAGGGCAGAAAGCTACAGCATCGAGTGCTGAGGGCTTCCAGTTTTACTTATTGATCTGCTGGATGTCCCGTGATGTTTAGGCCTGATTAGGAAGGGGAAAAATTGGAGATGTCATTTTGATTAATATTTGTGCTCCCACAGCGTGTTTGGCAACTGAGGACTCCGGGTCTCACTGCTGCATGGCTGACACAATAGAAGTAATGCATTACTGACTCTTCCCCTACATGCACACCAGGAATAATTTTCAGCGCTGAGCTAATTATCCCTTTTACACATTAAGTATGGCGTATTTCTGAGGGCTTTCCTGTTTACAGTAACAGATTTGCAGGGCAGAAACCTATACATTGAATTTCTTATGTGCTGTAAATGTAATGGTTATTTTTATTCCTGAATGTTTCCTGATCAACTCGTGCTACTGTTAGAACATAGTCCGTATCGAGCCACTTAATTACTTTTTGTGGGGGAAAATGAAATCTCATTTGCTGAAAGATAAAACATTTCTTGATGGGATGGTTCAGTAGTTTTTCAGCACAGGGTTGGATTGTAAATATATTCAGCTTTGGGGCCTTATGGTTTCTCCTGTGACTTCTGAAATTGCCCTTGTAACTCCAGAGAATCTGTATACAATACTTAAAGTATGGGCAAGGCTGTGTTTCAACAAAACTTTATTCAATAAAACAGAAACAGGCAATAGACAGCTGTGGGTAACATACGTGAGACATAATGATTGTTCTTAACAGAGAGTGTTGGGATAGTTCATCCAGTAAAGTGCCTGCTGTACAAGCATGAGGGCCAGGGGTTCTATTTCCAGAGCCCACGTAAGAAATGTCAGGGTGTGGCATACAGTTGTAATCCCTGTCTGGGGAGGTGGAGACAGGAGGGTCCCTGGGGTTTCCTGGAGAGCCAGCCTAGTCCAATGAACAGACTCCATGTTCAGTGAGACTCTGTCTCCAAAACTAAAATGGACAGGCATTGAGGTGCCTCAGTAGGAAACAAGCAAATTAGTCGCCAAGTCTGATGACTTGATTTCAACCACAAAACCCGCGGGTATGTTCTCCAGGTATGTACCTTGGCATGCATGCCCCCCCAAACTGTGGAGAGCAATTGTGGAAGACATCCCAAATCAACCTCAGGCAGCCAAGCCACATGCATGCACACATACATGTACATGTACCTGCAAACATACACATGAGCAAATGCATCACTCATACACATAAAAATATTGTCTTCATAGCAACTCATTCTTAGTTCAATCTGCTTTACTGACTGTGGAGGTTTGGGATTGCTGCTCTCATCTCACTAGTAAGAAAATGGAGTTGAGGCAGCCTTGGTGTGTCTAATGCAGCTGCCTGGGTGTCACCCTGTATTGGGGACACATGTCTCTTCCTGAACTCTGGTGTGCCCCTCACTGTATATGACACAGTACAGTTCCTGCAGATGAAAGCCACTGTTCTGTAACCATCAGGCAGGAGCTAGATAAGAAAAATGCTGAGAAGAGAGAGGGCAGCTTCCAGAAGATTGCTCGGTGCTCATTGGAAGGAGAATCTCTGGCTGTCTCTCAGAATGTGGCTTTTAATTTACACGTAGTCCTAACAGCGCTGGCCATCTGATTTCTCACATGGCAGATTACAAACAGCAAAGTATAAGCAGGAGGTGGATTGTGACAGGCACACCTGAGAGAGGAAGCGACAGCTGACAGGAAGGCAGGAGAGACCGACCGGAGTGTGTCAAGGCTCAAGCCAGCTCCCAAGCTCAGGATGGCAGCTGGGGAAAACAACGCTGAATTGGTTTCTACCATAGACAGTAAATTTCCAGCCCCATAATTTCTTTTCCATAATAGATTTATTAGTACCAGCTGGAGAACTCTTTTGGTCTTCAATGTTGTTGTCTAATTAGGAGATTTGGTTGTTTTTTGGTTGGTTTGGTTTTTGGTTTCTGGTTTTTGTTTTTGTTTTGTGTTTTGTTGTTGTTGTTTTGTTTGTTTGTTTGTTTGTTTGTTTTGAGACAGGGTTTCTCTGTGCTGTGCAGCTTTGGAGCCTTTCCTAGAACTCAGTAGGTAGCCCAGACTAGCCTCAAACTCACAGAGATCCACCTGCCTCTGTCTCCTGAGTGCTGGGATTAAAAGCATGCACCACCACTGCCCAGCTAACTAGGGGATTTGTTTCCATAGTTTCAATGGAAATGGTAAGAATTGTGTTTTAAAAAAAAATTAAGAAAGATTCTGAGCTGGGAGATAGCTCATCGGTTAAAGTGCTCAACAGTGGTTAAAGACCCACAACCAAGAACTAGTTCAAATCCCCTGTAAGCCAAGTAACTATCCAGTAGGTGTGACAGCTGTCCTGTAATTTGAGCCAGAGACAGGGCATCTCTCTCTTCAACCCATCCCTCCCCTACCCCCAGCAAAATGGCTAGGAGGACTAGCCTTATTGGTGAGTTCTGGATTTGATTGGCAGACTCTGTCTCGAAGAATGAAGTGGAAAAATGATAGAGGAATGTCCTGTACATCAATCTTAGCTATACACATACAGACATCCACACCTATGCAAAGGAGCATACACATAGGGAGGCACACCACACACCACACACACACACACACACACACACACACACACACACACACACACACACAGGAGGAGGAGGAGAAGAAGAAGGAAACATATGAGCAATGATCTTTGTCAACTAAAAACTAATAGGCCATATTTTCCAAATATATTCAACACTTTGTCTTGGAACTGTGTAGAGTGAAAACTGAGGAATACATGGGGCCCACAGTTTACTAGATCAACGGTCATATTAGTTCTAGTGCTATAGAATCTGTGGTTAAATTCGAACTTTGCCATAACAAAGTAGTATACAAGTTGGCTCTGGGAAAAAATTTTTTTACAGTACCTAAGTTTGAGTCCCTCATGGAGTGCAATGGTGAATATTGGTATAACAGGAAATAACAAATGTTGAGATGAGCCCCAGGACCAACTGTATCACTCTGAGGATAATGTGCTTGGTTTCTCACCCCGGTCACCATTGTCTAGGTAAAGTGGTAAAGTTATAGCATGTGGGATGCCTTGTCATCAGGGCTGTGGTTTACCGTTCACTGCACACGTAGTAGAGGTGGGCTGGAGTGGGCAGCATCCTGCCAATCACAGTTTCTCCAAGGTGTCCTTTTCCCAGAACTGCTTGGTTTTGTTGTGGCAGATTGCAGATGGAACCCCCTGGAGATGATTGCTTTTAGAAAAGGGAAAACAGGATGCATTTGAGTGCAAGGCAAGGTTTTCCTGTATCGCCTTGTCTAAGGCTGGTTTTCTTTATCATAATAATTACTGGTGTTATTACCCAATGTCTGTTTTTGCTGTGAAGCCTAGTTTTGAATCTTCACTCTCTCCTCCTTGGCCCTAGTTATCCAACAACACTGTAATTTGGAGTTGTGTGTGTGTGATCATGAGTGCTTGCATGGGTTGGTGCACAGCTGGGAACATGAACTTTGAGATTTAGCAACTGAAAATTTATCCAGCTAAGTTTAATCTCTTAGGTAGGAGCCAGTGCCCAGAGAGGGTAAGAACATTAGTGTGGAGAGCTAAATTACCCATGTTTAAATTTTGTTCTACCACTTCCTGGGTGTATGAATATGTGAGTGTGTATGTGTGCATGTGATTGTGTAGGCGTGTGTGTGTTTGCGTTTATTTACACAGCCAAAGTTTAATTGAGCTATTACTTAACCCTGTCTTTTGACTCTTCTGGCATAACACATAGGGCATATTACTTTGGTGTTTGCAAGGCATCTTTAGAACATTTCGTGTGCTCAGAAACGAATGTGAAAATCAATACGATGTCATTCTAATTATAAAAACAAACGCTGTCTGCTTCTCACCAGTTAGGCCCCACCCCCCACCCCCCAACCTCCGTCCTTACATCCTTATTGCATCCATTGGACAGTGGCTGCCTCCCTGGGTTTTGCTTTGTAAAGAAAGTCCAAGCTGTGATCCCTCTCAGCAGGCAGTTCCTGTGGTCACACTGCACTGAGGGACAGAGTGCTGGCTGGTGTGTGTTTGTCACCTCGCCAGTGTGACAGGGGGCTCAGGCCGCAGAATCTCAGGCAGCTGCTCTGCAGCTCCACCTTAGAGAAGCCCCTTCTGCAAATGCATTACACGGACACTTGCTACCTTGGCGGGGCTCTTAGCTGCAGCGTGGAGTGGAAAGAAGCCCAGAGGAGCCATCTGCCCACCCCAGGTTTCCTCCTTTCAGCAGCCCACATCTTCCCAGCAGCCAGCTGCCACAGAAACGATTTGGAAAGCAAGACTCAGTGGACTGTAATGACTGGTGCTGGGGGAGTGCAGGAAGGAGGGGGGGCGGCGGGGAGGGAGGCTTCTCTGATTTGGCCCCAAGATAAAAGACACTGGACTTAACTTCATTAGTCTGGGCGCATCAATAATATCCAATATCTACCATTCACATGTGTTAAGATTAGATGGGGCAAAGTCTTTCATGCCTCTGGAATGAACCAAGTAAAAATTAGTCCAGGGGTCAATGGTGAGCAGAGGATTTTGTTGGGTTTGACATTCCATGTCGAAAATAATATTGGTTATTTATCTCTGCCTTGTTGATAAGATCTGGGTAGAGACTGTCCCACCCTCTCCCCCACTCTTTGCGCAGACCCAGTTCTGATATGCCCATCCATGCTGAGAAGACCTTAGACCTGCTTCTGTGACTGGCAGCGGGGAATCCCAGGGGCACTAACAGACCTAAGACACTAGGAGTCATGGGTGAGGAGATGGCGTGGTAAGGTACTTACTGGGCAGCTGTGAAGAACCGAATTCAACAGCAGAGGTTATAACTATAGCAACACAAGTGATGGACATAAAAGGAAGCTAGGGAGACACGGGTCGACAAGGGAAAGTGGGTCCCTGAAGTGTCAACTTGTTCCCAAGGAGCAGAAGAAGATGACCACAGGGGTGGTTATGTAAGCAGGACCCAGAGGAGGAAGGGGAGGCCCTAGTGGGCCTATGAAGAAGTCAAGCCAGCTTCCCTGCTGGAACTCCCAGCTTTAGACTTCTCCCCTCCAGGAGGGAACAGTTACTGCTTCCCCTTCCTCCATAGCTCGGTCTTCTGTTTCTCCCAGTGTTCAACTGTTGTCCACACCATAGAACTCGGGGTTCCCCTAGGCAGCCACCAGCACCCTGTTACAGTAAGATAGACAGCAAGAGATACTCTGGTCAAATAACAAGAAAGTCATCCGTGGTTTTACCCAGTTCAGAGCCCATCAGAGATGCCTGGCCATACAGGGAATTTTATGGGCCTAAAGTATTTACCATTTCTTTCCCCTCACTTTTATCAACAATGTTAATAAATAAACTTGAATCATTTGAAAATGTACACTACCAGTGAAACAGGAAATCAAATAATTTCATGGGCTTTGAAAATGTTTAAAAATAAAAACAATGATTGATTGGGGTCTTTATCATCCTTTGTGTGAACTATTGGCAGATTTGCCAACTGATTACCTCACCAGTCAAGGCCTTTCTTCTACCCCGTCTTCTGTATCACCATCCATTCATCACACACTTTAAACTCAGCACCAAGTATCCCAGCCCCCTTGGCATGTGGCTCTGCTACCGGATCCTACAAATACTCCATTACTCACCTTTCCCATCCCCCAGTTTCTTTTCTGGATTGATTTAAGAATTAAATAACACCGGGGGCTGGGAATAGAGCTAGTTGGTAGAGGGGTTGCATAGCATCGCACAGAGCCCCGGGTTCCATCCTCAGCACCACATAAATGGGGTGTGAGGAGGCATGCCTCTAATCCCAGCACTTGAGAGATGGAGGCAGGAAACTCAGAAGTTCAAGGTCACCCTCAGCTGCATAATGAATTTGAAGCCAGCCTGGGCCACATGAGACCCTCTCTCAGAATAAATGGTAGATAATGGCAGACTTAATGATAAAGAGAGCTGAAGAGTAAGAGGATCAAACAAACAAAAACAAACAAACAAAAACCAGACAATATTTTACAACTTACATACAATTCCTCCAGAAAGAGAGTGTTGGAAAATGATTATGTTGGTGTGGCACATGATTTCCCATCTGTAGGTATTTATTGAATGTCTCTATGGCTTGTTGTACTCAGAGTGTAAGACAGGAGATGGAATTACTTTCTGAAGTTTTAAAAATGTAACAGAGATGCACATTTTTTATATCTTGATCCTTTTAGGCATTTAATAATTTGTTTCCATAAAAAAAATATTGGAAAAAGAATCATAGATTTGAGTCCAGGTAGGTGTGCCAATCAGGAGTCCTGGCTATATTGCTTCCCTACCGCTGCATAACAAATAACTTTGAACTTCATCGCTTAAAATCTTTAGTTTAATATCTCACCGTTCTGCAGAGTAGAGGTGCAGGTGACTGTCACTAGCTTCAAGGGTTTGGGTCTCACAGGGCTAAAATAAAGGCATGAGCACCCTGCTTGCAACAGCTGCTTTTCAAGGGCTCAATTAGTGGTTCAATTAGGGGCTGGGGAGATGTGCAGTCAGGATAGTGAGCTTGGATATCCAGTACGTTTTAAAAGCCAGGCATGATGGTATACACTTGTATGCCAGTGATGGGGAAGCAGGGACAGGAGGAGATCTGGGGTTCAAATGACCAGCCAGCCCAGCCAGATCAGTAAGTTCCAGAGACAGTGAGAGACCTTGTCTCCAAGGGTAAGGTGGAGAAGCAAATGAGGAAGAGACTCAAATCTACCTCTGGCTTCTCTCTGTAAACACACACATGATTGCACATGTAGACACACACATACAAACACATACATGCTCGCACATATAAGCAAAAACAGAAAAAAAAAATAAAGGCCAACTAATGAGAACTGGCCTAATTGAAGGGTTTCCTTCTGAGGTCAAGGAATTAGTAATCTTAATGACCATTGGGCTGCTATGACATCACAGCCCCATGGGAGAAGACTGGAGAAGATTGAGTGGTACTGGGGATTTACTTAGAGAGTTCTGCCTGTTTTCTTGGAGCTCAAGCTTGAGAGTCTGTAAAGACTCCAGAAGTGAGTGAATCCATGGAATTGAAGGGTAGGAAGTTGAAAGAACATTTTTTTGCATACCTAGGTATGGATATAGTATTGACTCTCATAAGTAGATTCTAGTGGTGGTATCCTGAGCCTCGATCCTTCCAAACAAACTCCACAGTCCACTGACCCTGAGTTCACTCATTTGTCCACTCATTATTTGACTGATTGCAGTCAAAACCCTTCTTCCCTCCCTATTATATCCTCCCCCTTTGAATACAAAGGAGACAAAGCAGAAACACCAAGACCCTCTGTAGACTTTGCCCTTCACTCAGCACCTTATCCGGGAGAGCACACTTCAATTCTGCCTTTTCCAATATGTTTCATCTTTCCAGGAAAAAACTGTAGATCAGCTCAGCAAGATAATGACCTAATTACCTGAACTGATGCCAGAAGCAAATAAATGATAGACTGGAATGTCTTCAGGGCCATTGCAGCCAATAAGTCAGCTAACCTTCAATAAGATGCATGAGGGATAAAGTCTAAGAGAGTTATTTTAAAATTAAAAATAAATATACCTGGTATCGGAATGCAAGGCATACAGAGTGAGTGGCATTTTCTGTTAGTTAGAAATGTGATGATTTTTAATGCTATGCATAAGATAGGTGATTGTCAATTTAAGCATACTTTTCATATGATAAAGCAAAACATACCTTTTTCTGTGCACATCCTCACCAATTAGTTTGTTTAGTTCCAGAATGAAGTTGAAAATTGAAATGTAGTCATAGGTAATGTTGTTAACACACATTTAAGAAAAGAGATCATTTAATAAGAAACTAACAGGAAGCATCTGGTTTGAAATTTGCTTAAAGTTAGTATTACTTTTGCTTATAATTTGGACACATGTCAGCACCTTGAAACCTCTATTTATCTCATCTCTTATTCTCCCCCCGCTTCTGAGCCTGTCATTGCATTTTTCTGGAGGTCAATGGTCAGAATTGGATGTGGGGGTTGAGTGTGTCCCTCCGGTAAATGCTGGGATTTCTGTGAAGGTGCTGGAGGCAGAGCTGGGCTTCAGGTCACAGAGGTCAGAGATTTTTAAAAAAATGTATTCTATACCCTTAAGGTATGGAAGGTTGGTGGGAAGCCAGTCATGAGTTTGTTAACCTACTCAGGCCTTTGCATAGTGTGAAATGAGTCAAGCCATTGAAGATCTATTTTACAGATGGATTTATTCCACTCTGCAATAGTTAGGAAAGAAGAAAGTGCCTTTATGCTTGGTTTAATATTTTCAGATCCATTCCCCTTCCCCACGCTTCCATTTCTTTCTAGTTAGCTAAATCTAAATCCCATGCCTCCAGGGCCTCCCCTTGGTCAAACTCACATCAGTTTCCTATTTTCCAGGGTAAGATGCAGTCACTGTGAAATGCTTTTATTAGGCAGGGCCGCTGGGTCAATCTCCATACACTTCTGTGAGCAAGTCACTGAGCTTCATGTGCAGCTGAAGATAAGTGAGAAATCTCACAACACAACCAATGGTCAGCTTCCTCCACACAGAGCAATTTGATTACTTTTGGCAGCCATCTGTTTGACTGAAATCTGATTGTATGAGTGTGGCTACCAAGTTGGATAATGAAGCTACTTTTTAAATCTATTCTATTTTACGTGTAGTCACTTTGAAATATAACTGTTCTTAAGCACTGCCCCACAGCACATCAGATTCAGCTGAGGAAATCCTAGCGATGGAGGCAAGTCCTAGATCTATTATGTAATATTTCATGTTCTTACCATCAAGTTCTGTTCATGCAAACATGTGCTTGTTATTAATCGTAACATCAGGTTTCTTTTTAGTAAATTCAGCTAATGTTTTAGGTTTCCACAATGCTATGAGTAGAATATTTAATTGAATGCATCTCCCTTTTTTTATGAACAAGTCTGAGATTTTGGTGGCTCTGAGAATTTGTGCTCCTGTGATAATTTTATTTCTTTATTGTTCTCAGGAAGTCACTACTGTCTCAAATTTATTTACGTAGGTGGGCAATTTAAAACAATTTATTTGTTGATAGTTGATTATGATGCTAGAAAGCAAATATCTGTGGCATTTTAGGATATATTTACTAGAAGACCAAACATTTTAAATTTGATGGAAATTACCAGGGAAGCCAAATGGTGAGAACTTCCGGTTTCTGGGAGGGGACTTCTAGGGTCAGGCAGCGCAGTTCCTTCTCATTGTGTCTGTGGACAGGAGTACTACACTGGTGTGGCGTGGTCTATGTGGACAGGAGTACTACACTGGTGTGGCATGGTCTATGTGGACAGGAGTACTACACTGGTGTGGCATGGTCTATGTGGACAGGAGTACTACACTGGTGTGGCATGTTATATGTGGACAGGAGTACTACACTGGTGTGGCATGGTCTATGTGGACAGGAGTACTACACTGGTGTGGCATGGTCTATGTTTCCCTACCTCTCTGCCTTGCTCTTGTACCTTGGTCGAAGTACTGTCCTTTGCGGCCTTTCTTTCTTGAAGAAAGCCTGGCACTTCAAGTCAAGTCTCCAGCACACATTGTAGAGGTCATTTTTCCCTATTCAAAAATGAAACCAGCAGAAAGAAGTACAGGAAGTTCCATATAAATATTGACAGTCCTAATGTCTTTGTCTGAGCTTGTATTTTAACAACACACTACTAAACAGAAGCCCGGGTGAGAATCACCATTTTATATGCAGAATATAAAATACAATCCTCCCTTTATATGCAGAAAGACTCAGAGGTCTGTGTTGGCCTTAAACACTCCAAGTCCCCTTAGATGGAAGTCTGCCACTGGAATTTAATCCCAGCCTGTCTTATGACTGTGTAAGTTTCTGTCTCCCTGCCCTGGTCTCTATCTGGAAATCCCCAGGCAGTATATGCAAACACCTGACCTTTAACCAGGCCAGGTCCATCATAGATACATCTCTGAATCTCCTCTGCCAGAGCGTGTTAGGCATGTAGAGGTGGTATGCTCAGAAGGAGGGATTTGCCATAAAGGTGGAGGGGTGTACCTCTCAGCCCTCATATCAGGGCCACTGGTCCTTAGGATGGGATGAGAAACAGCTAGAAAGTTGAAAGCCTTACTCTTCCCCACCAACTTGTTGTTGGTGTCCCCTCACAGAAGGAGGGGTTTTGAGGAGGGGGTTATTGGACCAGCAACTGAGTTTTTATCCATACTTCCCAGGCAGTGTGTGCAATTTAGCCCTAATTGAGTTTAGGCCTTGAGTCTAGGTTAGGCACTAGAGTATAGAAGCCTGGGGAAGTTAACTGAGGAGAACTATGGGCCATGGGGAAGCCATCCTCCATGCTGGGTGCAGATCTCCAAGTGCATCTGCCAAAGTCATCGACACCCGGCTTCTTTCCCATAACCCCCCACCATTGCTCTGTAAGTAGACCCAGTAAACTCACTGGTGTCCCAAGGTGGACTTTGGTGGAATGATACTTTGGTTTGTCACTGGGGAGGAATAGGAAGGTAGATTTGCTTATACCTCCCTAGGGGAAGAATTCTCACGAGAACACACTGATAGTCTTCCATTTTTCTAGATACCCTAACAATTTAAAAAATGTGCTTAAGGGATATAAATTCCATGAATTCTGCTGAGAAGTGATTTAAAAGAGCTCATTAATCAGGAGAAAGAAGCAATAATAATTTGATAAGAAAATTTAAAATAAAGAATTAACTACTATGTTAAGATTTATTATCAACAAAACCAAATATCCAATGATTTCTTTGGTTGGGGGATATTTACTTAGGGGTAGAGTAGAATATTTGTACTTACGATACTACAGTAAATTAGCCTTTGGTGTCTCTTGCTCTTGCAATGCCATGAGGCTTTGAGGCTGAGCCTTTCTTGTTTACTATGTGTTGCAAACAGGTCACTTTGGATGGTACAGTAGATGAAACAGATTAGATACTTGTGCAAAACCAGGAGGTGACAGCCATATACTTACAGGGGTAAGCTATAGTTATGGGTAGACAATTCGAGAGATGGTTGTGCTTCGTTTAAGACGAGGTACATGAATGTGTGAAATATACAGTGTAAGGCACAAGGCTATGCAATTAAAGTACAATATATTATTTCTCAAGGATTGTCAAAAGCCAGGCATAGTAGCCACACCCATTCTCTCAACCACTTGAGAGGCTGAGGCAAGAGTATTTCTTGAGCCCAGGAGCACAAAGCCAGTTCCAGGTAACACAAAGAAACTTAAAGTTTTTTAAAAATATTTTCCAAATATCACGTTGTGCAGCCTCAGAAAACGCATGAGAAGACTATCCATGTGGATATCAAGTTCAAAGAGAGGTTTCTCAGAAAGACAACGAACCACATGGTTGCAAGTTCTGGAATGCAGTCATTTTCCGGGAAGATGAGCTGCAGTCTTTCATCTGATAAACTTTTCTTGCTGTCATTCTTGAGAGAAAAGATTTTCTTGATGTTGCTGCCGGCGTCCTTTGCTGACAGTATCTCAATAGTCATGAAAAAAGAAAGGTTAGAACGTTATATTTAGACATTGATATTCAGGATGTTTTCTTACAAATTTAAAATGATTAAAACGGGAGAGCATTGCCAAGAGTCCCTGAGATTAAAATTCTGCTTGTTGCTGTAACATGATGGCCAGGACCAGTTTAAAGTGCCAACTGCCAGCTAAGAGCGATGGAGGAAACGGGAGGGAGGAGGGGCCTGAGACTGAATTGGGTGCTTGTCACTACATTTTTCACAACTCACTTCCCATCAGAAGGCAGAGGGACCTATCATTTTTACTATCACTTTCCTACAATAATCAATTTAGTTCATCTTTTCTTAATATTATCAATGAGAATTATCTCTAACACAACTTTTTCTCATAGGTAGGAAAGGAATAATATGAAATTAAATTTGTATTATGATATCAGTTCTTCAATTTCTCATCATTTTGTTCAGTTGGGTATGAGTTATATTTAAGATTAATAATGCAAATGAACTCATAAAGGATATGAAGCAGACTCAAGATTAATTTGCTCAATGAATATGTGATATCACATTTATAAAACCATTTGACTATTTGTCAATTGTTTTCTGATAATTTCTTTTTGTATGTGAATGTGTATGTATATGAGTGTAGTATGCATACATGTATGTGGCATATGTCTACCTATGCATGGGTTTAGAAAACAAAGAAAATGTCAGGTGTCTTCCTCCATTCCTCTGCACTTTTATTTCTTTGAGGCAAGGTCTCTCCCTGACCTGGAAATCATGGGTTTTGGCTATGTGGACAGCCAACAACTGATCCTTCTGTCTCTGCCCCCACCCCATAGTGTTATAGGGACTTGAAGACAATAACTGATTTATTTGGTGCTAGGTTCCAAACTGAGGTCCCTATAGTTAGGTAGTACCTTGCTACTAAGCTTTCCAGTCTTTTGATCACTGTGTGTGTGTGCGTGTGTGTGTGTGTGTGTGTGTGTGTGTGTGTGTGTGTATGCATTTGGAGGTCAAGTGATAATGTCTTGTGTCTTCCTTGCTTGCTCTATGCTTTATTTACTGAGACAGGGTCTCTAACTGAACCCAGAGCTCACCATTTGGGCTAATCTAGAGGGGGAATCCCCTGTGTTTGTCTTCTTCATGCTGAAATTATAGGCATTTACCTGAGTACCATGAATCTGAATTCTAGGTCTCATACTTGTGTGATAAGTGTAGAACATCACCGCAGGCCAACTCTAGTAAATTTTATACTTACTCTTTTTTTTTTAAGATTTATTTTTATTACTTACATGTATGTGTGTGTACGTGTGTATACATGTGTGAATGTATGCCGCATGAGTGCAGTGCCCACAGAGGTCAGAAGGGGGCGTTGTTTCCCCTGGAGCTGGAGTTACATGTGGCTCAGAACCCAGCCACAGTCTTCTGCAAGAGCAGCCAGTGCTCTTCACTGTTGGGCCAGTTCTCCAGCCCCCTACACTTTTGTTCCTTTTATCTTTAAATTGGACTTGTCAGCACCACTTCTGGAGCTGGAAGGATGTCAGAGGGCAGAGGAGATTAATTCCAGCTCTAATAACATAAGAAATAAAAAAGAAAAGGTTCTGGCGATAACAAACTCCAGCAATAAAAACAACAACAGAAGCTGGGGGGCCCTGAGTGAGGGCAGATGCACCCTGAGCCTTGGTGTCTTCACCAACCCTAATCGTTTAAGTAAGTTACACATCACCAGTAGAAGCACTACCAACCTGGGAACCCCAGATGAGCACTCCAGAGTCTCTGTTGTTTGTGAGCTACATACTAGGAGACGGTACAAAAATATTCCATAGCTGTTCCTTATTGCTCACGTTCACCCTGAACAGTAAGAGGGGTTTTAGTCGTGGAGACTCTTGGAGTGGATAAAAAGACTCCTAGAGGAGGATACACTTTCAAGTCCACTGTTTCATAGCCGATGACAAAATTTCAACTATCTAGACAAAGCTCCCAGGCTGGCTCTTTCTGTGGTAAAAAGGCAGGAATGACAGCTTAAAGAACCAAGATCCTTCTTTGAAAACGGCCTTTGAGGTCTCTTTATTGTATTCCGGTGGATATTTTGCTTATATTTGTTTTATATCTTGGGTTTCATTTTCCAGGCACTTTGGAAAGGCATGAGACAGGAGAAAGGGCAAGGATTATTCTTAGCTGTGGTGACAATGGGCAGCTTGTCAGATCTGAGCCTACACCGTCAGTGGCTTCAGAGACACACAAGCACAAGAGTGTCGAGCAGAGGTCCTCCAGTTCCCACCAACCTGGGCTGGTGCCCTGCCCTGGTCTGCAGCTGGAGTCTTCATGCAAGGTGAGTCCACATCTCCAGTGTTCCACAGGAACCTAGCAACTGGGGTAGGAAGCGACACGGCCCTAACCTGTCCGCACAAAATCAGGGAAGCGGTGATGGCCTCAGTCCAGTGATGTTGGGTTGAACAGGATGCGGGGATTTAACTCTATAGTCGATGCTATCCCTGTTGCTGGAGGGCTTCTCTCCAGGTTCCCCAAGCCCCGCAGTCCCACAATCCACTTATAAAATAATCACTCAGACACTTATATCACTTATAAACTGTATGGCCGTGGCAGGCTTCTTACTAACTGTTCTTATATCTTAAACTAACCCATTTCTATAAATCTATACCTTGCCACGTGGCTGGTGGCTTACCAGCGTCTTCACATGCTGCTTGTCCTGGTGGTGGCTGCAGTGTCTCCCCGCCTCAGCCTTTTGCTTCCCAGAATTCTCCTCTCTCCTTGTCCCACCTACTTCCTGCCTGGCCACTGGCCAATCAGTGTTTTATTTATTGACCAATCAGAACAATTTGACATACAGACCATCCCACAGCATATCCCTGCAATGACATTTGTGACAATAGAGTTTCCAGCTTATCAAAAATTAAGTTACTGTCCCACGAACTTAAATTATAAGTGTTTTTCAATGGTGGTGATTATATTCTGTAGTTTGGATCCATTTATAATTCCTCAGTTGAGTGCATTTAGTATCTTTTACTCTGACTTGCTGTTTGTTATTAGACTAGCTTTATTATTTTTCTTTTCTAGACATGTTATAGTGATTTAATCTAATTTCTTTAAGATAGCATTTTCCATTTGTATCCTTCATGCTATCTTGTTAGCCTCTTTACCTGTGCCATGTGTATGAATGTACCTGGTGTTTTTTCATGTAAATATCCTCTCCATAATATTATAACTAACATATTTCTGTAATTTTAAGGGCCACTATATACTCTGTTTCATTGCTCTTATTGCTGGTGTAAATTATTTTTTCTAATTAATAATTTATTTATAAATATTTCCAATAACATGTTTGAACTTAAAGATTTTTAGAAAATCAAAAGTAGGGTCTAGAGAGATTACTCAGAGTCAGGGGCACTTGCTGTTCTTCCAGGGAACCCAAGTTTAGATCCCACCATCCACATGGGACTCACAACTGTGTGTAACTGCAGCTGGAGGGATCTGATGTCTCTGTCTTTCCTGGCCACCTGCTCTCACATGCATATAAGAGCCATGTTGCACATACATACACTCTTACTCATAATTGAAAATAATCAATTACATAAAAAAAGATCAAAATTATTTGTGTGGACATGTAAGAACAGAGGTCAATAACATAAAAAAGATCAAAATTATTTGTGTGGACATGTAGGAACAGAGGTTTCTGAATCAGGAACTGCATATCCTTGCCATTTCCTATTATTTCATTGCTCTGAATGAAGACTTAGCTGTGATTCTGTTTTTATCTTGTGTGTACATTTATATTAGAAGCAGAAGATGTCTTGTCACTCATCAAGGCGATGGAAGCCAGGCCACACAGCTGAGCTTCCACACCACCTTACAAGTTTAGGGACCTGATTTGGATTTTATCTGAGGCCAGCATTCATTTTGAGATCTCAGACACTAACTGAACACCTAACAACAAATGTGTAACTTGAAGGGTGTCTACTTGCTGACAGTGAGTATGTAACTGTGCTGGAATCACACTGGTTGACCCTCCAGTCTCCAAGTGCGAAGCTGGGTGGCTGCATGGCACAGATGCTGATACAGAGCCCCATTGTCCTCATGATGTCAGCCTCGGGGTGTTGGTCCACTGAATTGTGAAAGTCAGATCCTGTCACTTCAGCCCACCAGGCCACTGAAAATGCCCTAAAGATTGCATTTCTCTATTTACTATTCCATTCAGACAACCTACTTCAGTCTGTAGGTTCCTTCTTCAGATCCTAACCAGTGGGTAGCAGCAGCTTGTTTTCTGTATTTTTCATTGTTTTGAGGTTGTCAAAAACTGCTCTTTGTGTTTATTTATTAATTTTGGCCTACCTGTGTGGACATTGTATACATGCAGTGCCAATGGAGGCCAGAAGAGGGCATCAGATTCCCTGGAACTGGAGTTACCATGTTGTAAGTTGCCATGTGGGGACTGGGAACTGAACCCAGGTCCTCTGGAAGAGCAGCCAGTGCTCTTAACCACTGAGCCATCTCCCCAGCTCTAGTTCTTAGCATCCCTACCATGAAAACAGGCTGTTTGTAAGGATACTTATACAGCTGTGGTGAAATTTTAATTGAATCATACACATTGGGGTCAATAAGGCTCAGTGACTGAGCCTGTCTAGGTGTTCATTCCCATTCCAATGCAGCTGCCTTGCTGTCTGTTGTAGCGGAGTGTGCATTAGAGAGTAGAAAGAAGGTGCTGGAGAGGGCAATATGGGGTGAATCTGAGTAGGGTGCCAGACACCTGTGTCTGAAAGTGTCATCATGAAATGCACTGTTTTATACAATAAGCATACACAATAGTGGAGTAGGAATTCTTCTAGAATGGTAGACAAGAGCTAGGTGCCTGTTGACCTGTGCATTTCAGAGGTGGAGGTGTAAGATCTGTAGGGAAAAAAATCACTTTCACTAGGTGCCAGTTTCTCTACTTGGATTCCCAGAAGATAAACTGACTGCTGTTTCTTCTCGAAGCTCCGAGTTACCCTGTAGGTAGTGGTAACAGCGTATACACATTTCATTTTCTGTATATAATTTTGTTTCTTTCTTGACTTGAAGAAGCAATAAAATGCCCTGGTCTTGTCTTCCTGCTCGTAGGCTGATTTTCACTCTATTTTCTAGTTGTTGCTCTTTACCCGAGCAGACTGCAATTTCCAGCCTTTGCTCTTTGTAGTGGAGAAGTAGAGGAGACAGGAGACTCACCTCTTTTCCTTCACATGCTCCTGTTGTCACTAGATTTGGTGTGGCTGCAGGCATCTGTCCTTGTGCTTCTCTGTCCCACTTCAGTTCTGCACGGCTTGCCCTCATTGTCTGTCATCCGTGTGCCATTTTAGCATTTTTCTAGAGCCAGGGTGTCGAGATGGTTTTATTATTATTATTATTATTATTATTATTATTATTATTATTATTTACTTTGTTTTTCCAGACAGGGTTTCTGCGTAGCCCTGGCTGTCCTGGAACTCACTCTGTAGACCAGGCTGACCTCAAACTCATAGAGATCCACCTGCCTCTGCCTCCTGAGTGCTGGGATTAAGGGCGTGCACCACCACCTCCTATGGAGATTGTTTTGTTTTAAAGTATGAGATTTCAAAGGTAAACTTGTGTGTTATTAATCTACTTTTTTGTGCATGTGATATGTATGTGAGAGAGTGGGCACATGGGTCATGGCACCCATGAGGAGGTGAGAGAGCAGCGTCAGGTGCTGGGCCTTGCCGCCCATATTGCTTGACATGAGGTCTTTTGTGTTTGCTGTCATGTATGCCATCCAGGGTAGAAGTGCTGCAAGCTTCCGGGAGTCTCTGCCTCTCCTCTCGCCTCTCTTCACAAATGTCTGATACTGTGCTCAGCTTTTCCAGGAATTCTGGGGACTCAGGCTCAGTTTGTCATATTTGTAAGCGCTCTCTCCACTGAGTCATCTTCCTAGTTCATAAGCGATTTACTCTCAATATACTAAATGCTTCATGAGTTTCAGAAGAGAAGAAGTCTTCAAAGAGTGTGTGACTCACATACAGGTTGTGGGTGGGGGAAATGGACAACAAGCCTGTGAGTTTTGGACCATCCCAGAGTGCTTTGCATTTGTGCCCGTGTTAGTGATAGTGAGGCACAGGCAGGCTACTGGACAGCAATGGAATAGACAGTTTGGACAGGACAAAACACCTGGAACTCTATGTTGGCCAATATTTGGATGTTTTTAGAATGTTCTATTCAGTTTTTCTTCATGGTTTTGGAAAGTACATATAAATGGAGGGTAGGGGGGCAGATAATGAAGAGAACAGAAAATGTCATAAAAAATCATTTAAAAACTATATCCACTTTGAATTTCTGGAGGAGCTAAATCTCTGCTGCTCCACAAAGAAAGATCTTTGGGATGAGAGGAGAAGAGTTAGAGTCTTAAAAGATTTACAGGATACAATACCACGTTGGCTTTTCTTAGATTGGGCAGAGGATAAAACGGGATAGAATCTATTTAAATAGTGGAGGGAGAAATTTAGCTTTGAGGTAGGGATTTAACAACTGGGCTAAAATCATTGCTACATGACAGAATCTTTGCTGCTACACTATATTTTAAAGAGAAAGGTCCCATTTTGCCCATTGGTTAGTTGGTTCGTTTTTGATGTGTGTGTGTGTGTGTGCACGCATGTGTGCACACGTTTTCAGTTCTTTACTGTGCTTCTTATCCATAAGATGGGTAAAGGGATAAGCAGGATTATTTTAATTGCCACAATTTATGCATTTGCAGTGTCTGAGAAGGCTCTGCTGACCCAAGCAGAACCCGTTTCTCACCAGCCCTCTGCTTGCTTGCCAGCTTAGAGCTGCCCTCTCTAATGTGGTGATATTAAAATGAACATGACAGTTCTAGTTGGTGTTTGAAAGAAGACCAGAACAAAATCTTAAACACATACATTTTGAACATATGAAATTAAATACAAATTATTCAAACCAACTTTACCCACTTCCTATTTATGTTGTTTTAAGATGTCTGCTGGGCAATTTAAAACTATAAATGTGATCTGCATTTTATTTATTTAAGACAGTGGTGCCCGTGAAAAGGATTATGTGAATCTTTCAGTAAAAATCAGGGAGTGAATGTTTTAGGGTCACAGCTCAGATCTTTGCCTACTCAGCTCTGCTGTTGAGCACAGGGGTAACCATGGAGTATTCAGGTAGACTTTACCTTACAGCAGCAGGCAGTGGCCCAGATGTGATATACTGGCTTTGGTTTGCTTATCTATAATCTAGTAGTTCTCTTTGCCCTGGAAGGTGAGGAGGTATCAGGAGAAATTGGCAAAAGAATCTCCAACTCTTCTTTTATCCATGTCTGAAATTTTAATAAAGCCATTTATCTTAATTTCACATATTTGTGTATATATGTGTGCATACATATGTATATATATGGCATGTAAATTGGAATAGTTGGTGCTAATATATTCTATTCTATTATTGTATAGAAACCAGTACTTATATGTGCTGGGACACCATCCTTTATTAAATAAAAAATAAATATATAAGCAAACAAATAAAAGCAACAATAAAATATCCTGCAAATTAAAATTTTAGGGTACAATCAAGTGTGTGTGTGTGTGGTAAAAAGTCAGGGGCAAACATATCCTGTGGAGATATTTTATTTGTGCACCCCAATAAAGCTTATCTGGAGATCAGAGGGAGGTGTAAAGCATATAAGTTTGAAAGACATCAAAAGATAGTTTTTGGTTGGTAATATAAGTTAGGATAGAAAGTGAATTAGGTACATTTTGGACTCACCAGAATAGGATAGATAATGGAATATTTTCTCTGAATTTTTCAAATGCTAATGGACTAGACGTTGATATATTTATTGCCTATATATATTGTATATAGTTATTGTACTTATTGTGTATAGTTTTCTTATATTAGTTATAATTTTTTTATTTTAGACAAAAAAGGGGAAATGTGATATTTTATTTGTGCACCCCAACAAAGTTTATCTGGAGATCAGAGGAAAAAGCCAGCCACTATATTAAACATAGAGGTCAGGCAGTGGTAGCACACGCCTTTAATCCTAGCATTTGGGAGGCAGAGATTCATCTGGATCTTCATGAGTTCAAGACCACACTGGGAACAGAGCCAGGCATGGTGGCACACACTTTTAATTCCCAGCACTAGTCAACCATAGAGGTCTGGAGGTCTGTACAGACAGACAAGGAGTGATAGAGCTGGGCAGAAAGAGGAAGTGATGTAGCTGGGCAAAGAGGAAGTGAGATGGCAGGGCACAGAAAGGATATAGGCGTGAGTACACAGGAAGTGGCTCTCTCTCTGGCTGAGGATTTCCTAGCAGTAAGAACATGGCTGGCTTCTTTCTGCTTCTCTGATCTCTCAGTTTTCACCCCACTATCTGGCTCCGGGTTTTTTATTAATAAGACCGTTTCGCAATTTCTCTTATAATATCCCATTACAGGAAGCCTCTGGTCTGCAAGCACTTATGCTGTAGTCTTGCTTAGTCATTGTCCCAAGGAGATACTTGAACCTTGGTTCCAGTTTGGGGACATAGCCCACAAGTGATCAGTTATAAACGGCCAGTGAGCCATGCAGAGAGGGAGCCAGTGGAGTGCGTTTTCCTTCCTGAAGAAGAATCTAAGCAGTGCCTGGCTCCATGTGGCCCTATGAGTTCCTAGAGCACATGTTCACTCCTGTTTGGAGCCTTTAAAATGGACTCCCTGACAATCAGCGTCTCCCTGTGTCTCTACAGAGATAAAGGTGTGAGCTTTATTGCCACATGCCACACTGTCCTCAAGTGTTCATAGATCTCCCTGCTTCGTGTGTAGTATGTGTAAGAATGGGATTGAGTATGTGCATATGTGTGTGAGTATACCTGCACATGTGCATTCTTGCCTTTGGATGTCAGGGATTGAGGTCAGGTGTCTTCCTCAGTCATTCCCCACCATGTTTTTGATATAAGAGTTTTATTGAGCTTGAACCTTACCAATTTGGCTAGACTGACTAGCCAGTGAGCCCTGGGGATCCTCTTGTCTCTGCCTCCCCAGTGCTCGGATTTACAGGTGCACATCGCCTCGCCCAGCTTTTACATGGGTACTAGGGATAAAATTCAGGTCTTTGGGCCAGGGAAGATAGTGTATGCTGTTAAATCCAGCACTAAGGAGACCAAGGCAGGTATATCTCCTCAGTTTGGTGCCATTTTGGTCTATGTAGTGAGTTACAGGTAGGCCAAGGATACATAGTGATGCTTACAGGGTAAGCATTTGACTGACTAGCCATCTTTCCCAACCTCCATTTCAGAGTTTTCAATAGTGCACTTGTATGGATTAATCTAAACATATAAGATTGGTTGTAAATAAAGACTATGTTTGCATTTATACCTTAGTTGGTGTTTTTATGGTTCTTAACCTTTATCTAGCCTTAGTACGATAGCTGGTGTCACTTGCTGAGAAATTTTATTTAAGTTTTATCTTGCCTTCTCTTATAAAATACAGATGGCCACCTGCTAGGTTTTCAGTCAAAGGCTGGATTCTGCTACTTATACCTTATCAGAGTGAAAAGTAAAATTTTTATTACTTATTTAAGTTTGTATGTATGTGTATATACACATAAGTGCAGGGGCCCATGGAGGCCAGAAGAGGGCATAGGATCCTGGAGCTAGACTTACAGGTGGCTGTGAGCCACCTCACATGGGTTCTGGGGACTTCTAGACAAGCAGTATGTATACCGCTGAATATACCACTGAGCCAAGTCTCCAAACAAAAAAGCTACTTTTTTTTTCTTTTTGTTGCTTGTTTTATGACACATAAAATAACCAAAACAGGACAACACAATGATACTTGAAGGTCTCACCTGTAGATTTACATTAAAATATTAAATTAAAGCTCATGGAGACAGAATTACATGTAGTTTAACTCCATTTTTATTTAAGTATTCAGTTATCAAAAGTGAATCACATTAGAGGAGAGTAGGTAGTATTTATTTGAAAATGATTGAATTGTTTAAGAATAAAGGACTGGAGAGATGGATCAGTGGTTAAGAGTGCTTGCTGCTCTTTCAGAGGACCTGAGTTTGGTTCCCAGCACCCATGGCAGGCAGCTCACAACCACCTGCAACTCTCGCTCCAGGGCATCCCCTGGACTCTGGCATTGTCAGGTACTGTACATGCATGTGTATATATAATCAAAGTGAAATTTAAAAAGATAAATTCCCCATGTAGAATGAGACTTTCCATTTCTTTGATTGGCAGGGAATTTTGGGTGATATCCCTTTTGATAGTTGATCAAAGTATAAATAACATGGAAAATTTTGCATAATTTTATAAGAACGTACATTCTTATTAAGCATTGGAAACATTCAGTTCTATAAGTTTAGTGTTAACATTTTCATTTTAAATATTTTACTTTACTTAATCCCTACATCGAACATAGTAACTGAGCAATAACGTCTCCTCACCTCAGGCAGCCTAGGAAAACCTCTGTTAATGGCAATATGGGCATGGCAGTTTGCTTTTTGAACCATATGTGAAGCAATGGATATTTTTGGCAGAAGGTAACCATATCTAAAAAAAAAAAAAAAAAAAAAAAATCCTATCATTCATTTGGTGGCATGAATTTAGACTATTTATTTATTTATTTATTTATTTATTTATTTATTTATTTATTTATTTATTTATTTATTGTTGCTCAGAAAGTTACCTCAGTGATGAGGAAAACTAGTAGAGGCTATCACAGCTTTGTTTCAAAACTACCTCAGGAGGTCCAGTCCCCACAGAAAGAATAAGCATGGTGAAGCGACTCCAGCTGCCGGCCTCCTGCGCAGGAGCCACCCTGAATTTCCTCAGAGGACTTCAAAGCCTCGCTCAAATCTAAACATCCGTCAGCCATGTAAATCGGAGTTACAAAAGGAAAAAGCGCCTATTTCATGGTGCACGGCTGGCGAGAGCCCAGCTTTGTGCTGCACGTGCCGGGCGGGGGTGGGGGCGTTGGAGGGGGGTGCCAGCCACAGAAGGACCCTGCTCCTCCCCCTGCGACAAATGCAGTTAACACCAGATCCATATTAATGTTGTCAAGTTCCCTTGATGTATTTAAACAGATTTTAATTATTTGCAGCATTCTGAGGCCCGGGATATATAGCCTCATATAGTCTTCAGAGAAAGCTTGCTTAACGTGTGAACGTAAAACCTCTCATCAAAATGAAACTTTGATACTGGCCTCAGTCACTGCCACAGGTTATTCATCCAGTCAGCAATTTGTGTGGCAAAGTGCCATTTGAATAGCGTATTGTTGGGGGACTTACGGTCCACTTGACAAGGGCTCTTTCTCTAAATAGTACAATTTGACTCCAGCTGTTAGAGATCGCCTTTGACAGCAGCCACACAGAACGGAGACTCACTGCTTGGAAAAAAAAAAAAATCAATATCAGCTTCTTGCTTCTAGGAAGCTGTTCTTTTCTCTTCTGTGGACTATCAACGGCTATCGAGGGTGGAGAAGTGGAAGCTTAAATATTGCTTTAAATGCCATCTACTTTGAGTTTCCAGTTAAGACTTGCCACGGACAGTACCAAAGTAGAGTTTTAGGATATGATTCCCACACCCTGGTTCCTGTTGAGTCACAATTACAGGGCAGTTGAACCCGGAGTCTCCGTACTGTGTAGAAAAGAATTAGTGTAAATGCAGACAGAATTTTGGGTGATGTGACAGAGCCAGACCAATGACTTCTTGATGTTTACTTGTCAATGTGTCTTATACATTCCCTTCGTTCTCTCTGTTTTTTGTTTTGTTTTGTTTTTAATTTAGATGGCAGAATCTTTTGTGGCTGTGCCCATGGCAACACCCACAGATGTTGACAGCATTATGTTCCCAAAGTAGCCTTGCAGGTTTGGGGATTCAGTTTAGGGACTTTTCTAGCACTTTTTTTTTTTTTTTTCTTCAAGCATACAAGGTTGCTATGATACCTGACTGGCAGTAATAGCTATTGAATCTCTTAATTCCAATAACTCCACACTAGGACCCCTCTCCCTCTCCCCCTCTTTGATTGGGTCTCTCTATTATTTCCTCTTTGATCGGGTATCTCTCTTATTACCAGATGTTATGTTTAACATACAGCAGAGAAAAATAAAATTGCATTCTTGAGATGAAAAAAAAAATGTCTTAAGGTAAAATCTTGAGCCATAAAACATTTCAAGTTATAAAAACCTTTAGCTGACTATTGATCTCCCAGGATTGCAGATACAATTTGTTTAAATTATTTCTTTCTTTGACTGTATGTGATTTTGGATTTTTATTGGTATTTCCCTGAGATGTCGTAAGTCTTCATCTAAGGCGTGTTGAGTGGAATCTGGAAGAGCTGTCATTTTCAACATAGAAAACGCCAGTGTGATGTGTCCTTTCTCAAATGCCTTTTCACTGGGGTCGGTTGAAACAGCTGTTGTCTTATTACTGGCCAACTCTGCATTTACTGAATCTTTGGCTGCAATAGCAACTGAAAATTCATAAAGCTGATGGTTCAATTGTGAACGAAGACCTTTAAGGCTGACTCAAGGTCAGCGTTATTGTTTTTATAATTGCTGATAGGCAATCCTGATTTCTCCCAGAGAAGGGCTTTGCTCAGCTTTGGTTTCTGTGAATGTTATCTCTTTTGTTAATTCTCACAGAAGATTTTTCAATGAATAAATGTTTATACTACCTCTCAGTGCTCCAAGCAGCCTGGATCCACTTTAGGACCCTTCCCCTGCACAGATATCCCATCATCCCTGTTGGGATGTGAAGCTCTAGAATATTTTAAATATTTTGGAATGAAATTCTTTCTATAATCATCAGTTAACTTGTGTGCATGTGTGCATGTGTTGCAGAGAGCGAGATCAATCCATCATGGAAACACTGAGTAGAGTTAAGTGAATCAGGCATCCCATTTTGTGTTCATCTTAGTCAAGAAACATCATTAAGGTGATTTACTCCATAAGTTTTAAGATTTGTCGTTATTGACACGAATAATTTGATAGGTCTTTTAGAGCACATGAATGTTATGATCAAGGTCATGTTATTATGTCATGACAGTTAGGAACATCTCCTTCGCTAATTCCTTAGTTTCTTTCCTTCCTTTTATTTTCAGTTCTGAATCAGTTTTTCTTAAAAACAAAACCAAACAAACCAAACTAAAACCCAAACCAAAAACAAACAAACAAAAAACATGGCTTTTCAAGTTTTGTTTATCTGGTATTCAGCCTCATGGAGAAAACTGATTATCTACTAAAGTAAAAATTCCCCCAACCCCCAAGAGGGTCAGATCTGTCCTATTTAAGCAACTTGTTTCTGATGGTAAAGTTTCTTAAAATGAAATCATTATCTTTGGAATGATACACATTAGTGTATATTTTGTAATGATACACTTTGTAATGATACACAGTAAAGTGTATACTAGACACACTAGTATACACACTAGTGTGGTGTAAAATCATTACCTGGGTAATGATGTGAAATCAGTATCTCTGTAATGACAGCACACTAGTATCCAGTCTACTAGTAATAAATAAAAATACAGAAAGGAATATTTCATTTATTACCAGAACACTGGATACTAGCTTGAAGAATAAAAAGTAACATTTATAGAAATTTGGATGTTGGATTAACTTAAAGAATTTAGAACAGGGAAGGAAAGGAGAATGAAATCTCTTTTCTTGAAAGCCAGCCATGTCACTTGTTGACTGAGCACACCCTCTGGGCCCATTTAAGGAAACACAGCAGGCCAGTGACGTATGCTGATGCTGTCTCTAAGAGCGGAAAATGCAAAAATGTTACAGGAAGCAGTTCTCCGGACAAAAGCATTTATTCTCATGGAATATTTCCTCTGGACTATTAAGACAAAATGTATTAAGCCCTTAGCTTTGTTTATTGATGCTCAGAGTCTGAATGTGTTTCATTAGAAAAAAAAAAACAGCCAGCCAGTATTCCTGAGTTTTCAGGATTGAGTTTTCACAGCGGCATCCGGGAAGTGCCTTCAGTTCTGCGAACAACTCGAGATTAGTCAGTCATCTTCATCCTAAACAAACAGCCTGAAGAACCTTTTCCTCCAATTATCATTATTCCTCATGGCTATTAAATGTTCCCAGGATGCTGTGTGGGCACCAGGGACTTTCTTTTCCTGTGTATATAATTTTATACATAAACAGGTCTGAACACTGTATGGTTTTTGCTGATGGTGGTCGGTTTTCCTTCACTCCTATTGCCTAGGACATGGTTTTTCTTTTTCTTTTCTTTATTTCAGAGCTGAGGACCAAACCCAGAGCCTTGTGCTTGCTAGGCAAGCGCTCTACCACTGAGCTAAATCCCCAACTCCAGGACATGGTTTTTCAAAAACCATTCCCAAAGCTTACGAAACACAAAGCCCTGTTCACCCTCAGTGTTCTTGCCCACCTCCTTAGAGGTCTCTGGTCATTGTACAAAACTCACCTCTCTCCACCTCATGTTTGATAGCGTGTATTTTGTTTTCCTTATTCTAGCCCTTCCATCAGGCTCTATTTTACAACCCCCATAGTCTGGCATTGACCACGTGGCTATGTCTGGAATAGAGAGAGAAGAGCACAGGCCCTGACTTCCTATGACATCATCCAGAGAGTTAAATGAGATTATTACTCCATGGGTGATACAAGTGCCCAAATCTAATGCTCATCTGAGTCTAGATTGTCCACTAAGTTTATGTATTATGGGATTGTCAGATAAACATTTTTAACCATCAAAGGCCTACTTTTTCTTCAGCCTATTCACCTACAGTTAAAGTGAAGTTTATGGATGATTAAAAAATGTCTTTAAGGCCACATAGCATGTTTTTCCCCTTTGTGCTTTTCATTTTTACATAAACTAAAGATTATCTTAAATAACCCTTAGAACATACATTACTTTCTGGCATGTTCAAGGATGGGATTATCATGATAGTAGCAGAAATGTCTAGTCTTCCATGTGTTTATGATACTTCCATTCATTACCATTAGTTTTACCCTGGCTTATATACTCCGCCTGTCTGTTTTAAACAAGATAGCATTTAGGACCAGAGACAAACCATGCAAAGAATAGCTATGAATGAGCACTCAAGATAGTGCACAGACCTTCCAACAGGCTGGGCATTGCTCCTGCAGCTGGATACATTGTGTTGGCCTCATGTTCAACATTCTTTAATTCTGGAACTAGGTTTTTGTGTTTTAAAACACTCTAGATTATCGTAACGCTATTTGTAACTAGAGTTTTCTTTTTGGACAAGGTCTCACTAAGTAGTGCTGGCTACCCTGAAACTCATGACATAGACCAGGCTGGTTTTGAACTTACTGCTCTTTTTGATTCTTCTTCACCAGGCCTAGGAGTGGAGGTGTATACCACCACACCAGCTTTGTAAAACTGCAACAATTAAAATCTGGCTCTCTCTCTCTAATGAGTAAATTAGAAGGTATCGGGGCACTTAATTTATATATGTCTCTAAAAAGACCATAATAAGTGGGTAGCACATTCATGGAAACAGCATGAAGTATAATGGGGGCAAGTACAGTAATCTGCTGCCTTAATAAACTTTAAAAGCTTATTTAATAATGGTAATGAAATCTAGGATATTTGGCACACAGGGAACCGTCTCACTTTAGGTGAGATGCAAATAGCAGTTTCCTCATAAGACTCAGATAGACAAAAGGTGACATGGTTAAAATGGCTTTGTTCACCAGCGAAGTTTATGGTATCCCCTCCATTTACCTGTCTGTCAATCTCAGGCTCATTTCTCCTAGTCACAGAGTTATCTAAAATAATCACCCAGACATAGCCTGAGGATTATATTGTATATCATGAGTCTTCTTCTTTCCTGGGATAATTACTTTTCAAGCCCACCCCTTAATATAAAGCCCCCAAAGCTATCAGCCATCTAATCAACAGGTTTGCAATAACGTTTAGAAATGGATGTATGATAAATATGAAGGAGGTTTATTTATGCTTCATTTCCCAAACACGGGAACTCAAGGTAAGCCTGTGACCCTCAAGCAGCAGCTTCCTGCTATGGTAGTTGATTTGGAAGCTGCTTCATGCCCCTTTCATCAAATGACAGGAGGGAGAGCTGATTACATTCTGGTGTATACCACTTTAAATGCTTGCAGATTTCTCTTTGGGTGGGATAGGTCCAGAGTCTCAGGAGACTGCAAGCTTTAAAGGATTTCCTCTTCTTCATTGTCTCTTAATGCCCAAATGAGATCTGGGGGATGAGGTTGCTCAGTAATTTTCGATAGTCTGCATGCTGGCACTGCCAGTTCCAGGCTTTACACGCTTCTTCCTAGCAGAGGCCATAGACTTCAGATGTCGCTTTGCCTACTCAAATTCTACCTGGTTAACAAGCACATGCCAGCTCGCCTTTGAAGTACCAATGTGTTGCCTAATTATTTATAAGTATTTATACTACTTCCCCAAGTAGACTTTAAGTTCCATGGTATATATGTTGTATACATTTAGTAGTGAGGTAAGGCAGAAAATTCATTCTTCAGATACTCATTGAATACCTACAAAGTACCCCATGCCCTGGACGCTAGGAATTTCAACAAGATCTAGGACTCACATAGCTAACATGTAAGGAGAAGAGATGGATCATAACTTAAAGAGGAAAGGCCAGGGACTGGAGAGGCGAGTCAGTGGTTACTCTTCCAGAGGACCCAGGGAATTGAGCGTTTAGTATGAAGTTGGATAAAAGCATGAAATGATGTATACGGATGTTAGAACCATATCTGAAGTGCTATTGGTAGGCAACCTGTGCCATGCAGGGGCCACTGCCATCTAGAGCACAGGTCATAACAACTGTAAATCTTGATGGAGAAGTAACATTTTGCTGTGAGGAATGAGCCTCAAAGATAAGAATATAAATGTGGCTCCTAAGGAGGGTGTTAATGAGATGTTAGTACAGGTAGAGATAGTATGTCTAGTAAGGAGAGATGAAAAGTTACTGTCTGACCTTTCTTCAGGAAAATAGTGTTAAAATCTGGACTTGGCTGTTTTATTGCACTCATTACTAGTTACTACTGAGTAACACTATCTAGACAAAATATTTTGCAGTGGACCCTAGGCCTTATGCAGTTTGCTGGACTGAAGCTTCTCTGTTCATTGACTAATAACTTATCCCACTCCAGCTCCTGGCTATCATGATTTCACTCCTGGATTCTGTGAAGGTGACTGTTTTGGGTCTCTGAAAGAGAATCATGCACTGCTCATCCTGTGATTGGCTCTTTTATTATTCAGCCTTTTGGGGGGGGGATTTTTGTTGTTGTTTTTGTTTTGTTATCTGTTGCAGAATTTCATTCTATGGCTGAATATTATTTTATCACAGCTATTTAATGTCTTTTTCTTCATCTATTCATCTGCCAATGTACATCTAGGTTTTCTTATCTCTGTTATTGAGAATAACACTGCATTGGGCATTCACACCTCTTTGAAATCTTAATTTGATTCTTTTGGTTAGTATCTAGAAGTAGAATTCCTAGATCATGTGGCAATCCTAGTTTTGGGTTTTTTTTTTTAAACATTTCTCTCTCTCTCTTTCTCTCTCTCTCTCTCTCTCTCTCTCTCTCTCTCTCTCTCTCTCTCTCTCTCTCTCGTGTGTGTGTGTGTGTGTGTGTGTGTGTGTGTGTGTGCCACAACACATGTCTACATGTCTGGAGGTCAGAGGACAACTTGTGGGAGTTGGCTGTCTCCTTCCACCATGTTGATTCCAGGTGTCCACTTCAGGTGATCAGTTGCTCAGTAATAAGTGCCTTTCTCTGCTGGCCCAGTGTCAGTTTTAATTTTCAGATGAACCTGGGTATTGTTTTCATTTGATTTTGTATTGCAGTATTTATTCACCCTTACCCTCACTGATATTTGATGTCTTTTAGTTTTATGACACCTTTACAGGATGAGATGCCATATCTGTGAACTTTTGCTTTTCATTTTCATGATAATTTGTGCTTATTTTGTGGCTACTGGTCTATCTTCTTTGGAGACATGTTTATTGGATTCCTTGGCCTGTTTTGAATCTGATTTTTCAGAATTTTGCTATTGAGTTGTAAGAGTTCCAGAACTTGGACTTCTAAAGGCAGCTTTTATCTGTGATAGGAAATATTATTCATAACACAGGAGTACTCATAAGACCATAGTCATGAACACATACTACTCATCCAAATTGATGAGACTTCATTTCTTACTTTACCTTGTTAGTGTGTCTTTGTTAGAAAACAAAACATTGGGTACACTTTAATAAAACTTCTGTTCATGTAGGATAAGGCAAGGATTAGAAAAAGGTTTCCCTGAAGATAAGATGCTAAGTGCTCTTGTCTTTATGGATTGCCTTGTCTCTGTGGGAACCTCCCAATTCTGCATCTATAATGCAAAAACCAGCAGTACATGACTTCTGTGTAAAGGAGCAGTCCTGTGTTTTAATAAAACTTTATTTACAACAAGAGGAAGCAAAGATTATTTGGCTGTCAGAAGTGGCTCTGACCCTTCAATCCAATTCTAAATAGGTAGAATGTGTTGCATGTGGAAGTTGGGCATCCTTGTCATGCCTCTTCTGCTTAAGCTTACAGGTTAAAATAAAACTTCAGGAAAGCAGTTACTAGATACATGAGATGTTACTACAGGGTCCCCCCCCCTTAATTTTATATGCATGAATGTTTGCCTGCACGCATGTCTGTTTGTGCACCATGTGTATGCAGTGCCATGAGAAGCCAGAAGAGGATATCTGGTCCTCTGGAACTGGAGTTATAGATAGTTGTGAGTCACCATGTGGATGCTAGGAACAGAACCTGGGTCCTCTACAAGTGTTCCTAATCACTGAGCCATCTCTCTAGCACCTACAGAATCCTTTCAAAAGGACTTCTGTCCTCAAACACTTCACATACTTTGGTTTCTATTACATATTGTTTCAGTCAGTGATACTTTCTGTACTGATTTCAGTTTAATAAGTTTTTTGGTGGAATTTAAATGACCAGAATATCTGGTGGCCACAGGGAGATATGTCTTCTGAACATACAAATATTGTGGCTAAAAACTCCTTATTTAAGGATTTTTTTAAAATTTTTGTTTTTTTATATTTGGATGCCTATGTAAATGCATGCCACACATGTGTGGGTGCCCTGGAGGCCAGAAGAGGGCATCAGATCTCCTGGAATTGGAGTTATGGGTAGTTAGCAGCTGCCTGATGTAGGTACTAGGAACTGAGCGCAGGTCCTCTGCATTAGTATCTGCTCCTGGCAGCTGGGCCCTCTCCCCAGCACCAACTTGTTATTTAAATACATGTGTGTCACTCTAGAGGGAAGAAGCACTTGATAAAATTTTGTCCCTTGTTCTATGCAGTGGTAAACCAGTTCTGGCTGGCTTGTTTTTCCTCTAAACCTACACCTTTCCTGATCTTTCGGTCAATTATCAGCTTGTTGGGATGGCATTTATGAAGCGTTAATGCGATGCCGGTGACTAAAGTGTCATGGTTGGAAGCAAAGGTGTTTGCAGTGAGTCATATCAGCATGCCCGTAGCACATACTTTTTAATTAGTGCTCATCCCTAGAGGCCAAGTTCCAAGTAATTTAGCAGCACACACTTGTCATCTTAATTGACAATTATATACCAAGTAAGAAATAAAAAGAAATCAAAGGAAATGGTCGCTGTTTAAGGGGAGTGCCCGAGAGAAATATCTATTTTCCCACTTAAGATTGAGCTTCTTAATAAAAGTGCTTTTGAATTTGATATTTTTTTTTCCATTAGTGCCATTTATTTTAGTACAAGATACAGAACAAACCAAAGTTGAGTTATAAAACATCTATTCAAGCAGTTGTGGGAAGAGTGGTTTTGGATTTTCGGGTAATTTTTAAAGGACTCATGAAGTCTTCTCTCTTGTGTATGCTCAAGAGCACACTGGTCTCTTATTTCCACTAGGGCTCCTCGATGTTGGGTTGATTGAATAAAAGGCTGTGTGACTTCGAGTTTGTCGCCAGGCCTCTCTCAGCTGTCTTCTGTCTGTCTGTCTTTTCATCCATTGATACCAAATTGTTTAAGAGCCCAAATCTCATTAGCTAAAACAACCCCAGTTCATGCCTTATTTGTTTTTAGCACCGCTCTGCCCTTTGCCCACGGTAGGCTAAGAAGGCAGCAGCAGCAGCATTTGACTGGGGAAGAAAGATTTAAGATATCCTAGTGATTGAGACCATAATTATTTCTAAGATTCTATCTATTTGATTCTAGAGCCTTTCCCTGAAGAGGATGCCTTTCACTCCAGAGAGGTATTGCCTCAGAAAATGGTATTGGCTGTTTGCGTTTTAGATTTTTCTCTAAAATATTGAAACTTGAGAGCTGGTTGTTGGCTTCGCTCTCATCCCAGAGGCTGAGCACACTTGGGTTGTTGCTCATGTTTTAGTTTTTCTCTGGGGGAAGTGGATTTGTCTCCCAGTCTTTTCTCTAGTCTGCTAATACCTTGAAGTGAGTCTGAACTTTCCATCTGCACTCTTGGTGACTTTTGTTTGTCTTCTCTCCCCTTCTATAACTTGGTCTTCAAAGGTTGTTGAAAAATGTTGGGCAATTTTCGCCTTTAAAATCAACTAAGGGTGAAGAGTAGGATGTAGCTCAGTAGTAGAGCACTTTCCCAGCATGCATGAAGTGCTAGGTTTCATCTCCAGCCTGATAAAAAACTAATACATCAAAATAAATCAATTATACATATACACGTATTATTTCTTATTTACTGTGGATGTATTTACTTGCATTGATAAGTTTAGTTGACTACTGTTGTATTATTTTAGAGATGCCACAATAGAACACTGGTGGCATAAATTTTAGAAGTATAAAATGTGGAAATGAAATATTTTGAATTATTCACTAATATAATATTCTTTGTGTTGGACCTTTGGTCCATTTTCCACTTACTACAGAAATCTGAAATGTTTGATGGAGACAAAATTTCAACCTGCAAATTTAACTTATTTTTATTTTTCTGTGTATGGGTGTCTTGCCTATGCATGCTTGGTTTCTCAGAGGCTAGAAGAAGGTGTCAAATCTCCTGGAACTGGAGATACAGATAGTTGTGAGTGGCCATGAGGGTGTTGGGAATTGAACCTAGGTTCTCTGCAAGGGTAAGAGCAGCCAGTGCTCCTAACCCCTGAGCCATCTCTCCAGACCCATTAACCCGAAAGTTTAGAAGAAATTAGTTTTTAGTTATTGAAATTGTTTAAACAGAGTTAGGATTAAAATTTTTAAGTTATTTATGTATGTGCACATGTGTACACATATGGGATGAAAGGCTGACTTTGAGTGACTGAATCACTCTCCACCTTTTTGTTTTGTTTTTGAGACAGGATCACTAAATCCAAAGTTTGGGCTGGACTGGCTGGATTTCCACAGACTTTGACTGGCCAGCCTGGCCAGCAAGCACCTGGGTTCTGCCTCTCTCTGGCCTGCCCTAGCTCTTGGGTTACATGCCCATACCACCACACCTTGTTTTTCTATGGGTGCTGTGGCTCCAAACTCAGGTTTTTGTTTGTGTTGGAAGCACTTTATGCACAGAGACAGGAGACATCTCCCCAGGCCACCAGTCACATTTTCTGAGTGATACAGAAACATTCATTATTTTTCATAAGTAAATTAATGGACTTACACATCTGAATTCATGTGGAATACATCCAGGTTGGCTGAGACAGTCATGGCTCACGGCTGTGGTTCCAATGTGATTATTAATAGCTCACTATTTCATTCTACAAAAGTAGTCTGATCCAAACAATAAATAACACACTCATTTAAAGGAGACAGCCTTTGAGTGAAGAAAAATATAGCATAGGCTACTGAGGTTAAACTATCAATTTTAAAATATTCAAATAACCCTGGTGGTAAAATTACATGAATATGTCAAAAAGTCACAATAAAGAGAATATTTATTAGTTTTCTTCTTATGTTCGGGGAAGCAAAAATACCGGAGTCACCTTTGAGAAAGTTGGTGATGCAGTACAAGAAACATTATTCATGAGGCAAATTAGGACATTCATTCTTCATTCAACATGAACACTACTATGGGGTGACTTCCTCTATCGGTCATTGATAAAAACAACAGGCGCAGAAAATAGTGCCCTACGTTTCAAAATCCACTGTTAGGTTAATTAGAAATACAGTCAACTCACTAAGCAGCTCACAGAATTCTACCATGTCTCAGACTTAAATTATAAAGCTGACAATTAAAAAAGAAACAAGCAGTCTTTCCTATTAGCCCCGGTGAGATTATAGACTTTAAGACTGGAGGTTTTGTAGAGCAGACTCATAAACCAGTTTGAAGCCTGAGACACAATTTCATTTATCTTTATATTCTAAGCTTTATAGTGTCGCAGAAAGTGTCCATCTGTTCAGCTGAGATTGCTGCAATGGTGAGTGGTCAGGAAGACTTAGTAGAAAAAGGTCAAAGGGGCCTCTTGACCCTGCGGAACGTGCCAAGGCCATTGGAGCATCGGGGCTGATACATAGTGAGATACAGTTGGCTGAAGCAGGCTGCCTTTTAATTGGTAATGATAGTGAGACTGCACAGGGAAGTCATTGGCGAAAGAAAACAAAAAGTGTCCAATATAGTAATTTATTACCAGGCAGTGGGTCTCGAGTGCCGGGTTGTCTTACCCCTGCCATGGCGAGAGCAAGGGAAAATGCACGCCAGCACTTAGCTGAAAATGGATGCCCTGCTGGTACCTGGCCTGCACAGTGGCCCGCTGATTGCCTGTGCCGTTAGTTTGATAATACTGTCTCTGTTGTGAGCTCGGCTCCCCAAACTCGCCTGTGCATCAGCCGCAGAGGGAAGCCTTTCTCTTTTGTCTACTGTTTGCATGGCCAGTCAGGCCACCCTCCACCTGACCAGATGGACCCAGATGATTTTATTGCCAACAACTACATCCAGTAACTTAGGGCTCTGACAGTCTCAAAGAATGGCTGACACTTTCATTTGCACCTTATTGTCTGAGTGACACATTGATGGTGTTCATTGCTAGCGGCCCCGTGATGGCTCCCGGATTTCATCTTTGTGAGACATGAGCTTTTCATCAGCCGCATAGCCCTGCCTGCTATGGTGTCCTGTGAACTCAACTTATTTGTGATGAATGCTTAAGTGTATTTGGTTCAGGAAGAGCAAAGCCCCTTGCTGATCTAATTTAGTAATCAATTTGTTTAAATCCCTTTAAAAGTGGTACCAGTTTCTGAAAATAAAAAAATAAAATTCTTGTGGTAAAAAATGAATGATCTCCTTTGAACAGCTAAAATTTTAAATAAGAACATTTTTCTATGTCTATTTATCTATATGACTATTTTACCTGTGTACCATGTGTGTGTCTGCAGAGAACTGGAGTGACAGATAGTCGTGAACCACAAGGTGGATATCGGGAATTGAACTCAGGTCTGCTGCAAGAGCAACATGTACTCTTGACCACTGAGCCATCTCTCAAGTCCCTGTAAAAAATGTCTTAAGTTGAACAATGTAGCACTAAGAGTGGACACTAAAGAGACTCTCCAAACCTTATTTTAAATTCACAATGCTAAATGTGAGGGGCACTTCGTGCCTTCAGATTGTGTTTGTGTGTGGTAAATAGCTTCACTGCTATAAGCAGGTTAAAATTTTTAAACATAAACCCTCGGAACTTCCTCTAATCCTCGTGCTGTGTGTAGCCAGGATCGCTTCATTTCATGGCTGGCAAAATAGCCTGCTTTCCTCAAACCATAACACAATTTACCCCTAAGATAACTGTATCAACTCACTATTAAATTAGCACTTAGGATTTTATCCAAAACTTAAATTTGACTTTGATTTACAACTAGAATTCAGCTGAATATAGAATGTTTACAACTGTGCACATTTTCAATGGTTAAAATCTCTGCTCTTACATTTATTTTGCATAGTTAAATTAAATTCTGTGTTATGTGATTCTCCATGGAATGTCATTGATTGCAGTTAAAATTTGACATTTTAAGTTTAATTCTGGAAACTGGCAAATTGTTGAAAAAGACAGACACATACAAGCACACATATGCATGTACACATGCAAACACACAAAACACACTCAGCTTTTAACTTAAGCAAACAGTAATGCCTCAGTTAGGGTTACTATTGGTATGATGAAACACCACAATCAAAAGCAAGTTGGGGAGGAAAAGGTTCATTTGACTTATACATCCACATTGTAATCAGTCACTGAAGAAAGTCAGGACAGGAACTCAAGCAGGGTAAGAACCTAGAGGCAGGAGCTGATACAGAGGCTACAAAAGAGTGCTGCTTACTGGCTTGCTCAGTCTACTTTCTTATAGAACCCAGGGGTAGCACCACCCATCATGATTTGGGCCTCCCCCATCAGTCATTAACTAAAATAATGCCCTATAACAGGCTACCTACAGCCTGATCTTAGGGAGGCATTTTCTCATTTGAGGCTCCCTCCATACAGATAACTCAGCTTGTGTCAACATAAAACTAACCAGCACAAACACTATTATTCTGAGGGTGGATATACACAGGCCCAAAGCCAGAAAGACCCAGACTGAATGTAGCCTTTCACCAGCAGAATGGTGGAGAGGCTTGAAGGCCGGCTCTCGACATTGCATGGATTACCACAAAGAAAGTCTGATAGGCTGGGCGGTGGTGGCACATGCCTTTAATCCCAGCACTCGGGAGACAGAGGCAGGCGGATCTCTGTGAGTTCAAGACCGGTCTGGTCTACAAAGCAAGTTCCAGGAAAGTCGCAAAACTACACAGAGAGACCCTGTCTCAAAAAACCAAAAAAAAAAAAAAAAAAAAAAAGAAAGAAAGAAAGTTTGATAGGCAGTGTGCCCCAGCTAGGTCCCATTAATTTTAGAGACAGTGGTGCTGAAGGCTTAGGAAACAACAGGGGCCTGAGACTTCTAGGCTAATTGCATCATCTTTCTGAGGAAAGATGGATGAAGACATTTCAGAGAGGAAAAGAAAAATCTCACACAGCCTTCCTATGCCTTGAGAGGGATTGCTCGGCTTGCTTGGTAAAAGTCTGCTTGGTAAACATTTCGTTGTTATTAGTACATGAATTCATTAGGCAATTTATTAATTGATTTGCTATTGGGATAGAGACCAGGCACTCATTATGCCCTGGGTCATTAATCTTTTTAAACTAAGACATTCTGTAGCCAATATCTGCATCAAATCTATATTTTTAGAGCAAATGATTCAAAAGTGAAAACTGCATGGCATTGTTTTAATGTTAGAAAAATGTAAATTTTTCTTAACCGTATTTATTAGGAATTCCTCTTAACTTGTGTTTTAGAGCTTAGAGTCTGATAAAAAGGCACTGAAGCCTGCAAAGGGGGCACCTGATTACCAGGCGCTTTCAGTGTGTCCGCAAAATGATTAGTCTTAGCAAGAGGGCGGAGAAAGGGGACCCACCATGAGGCCCTTCATCAGCTACTGGAAATGTATCTTGTAAGGGAGATAGCTGAGTTCCCAGAACCAGGTGGATCCCAGTGGTAAAAAGCCTCCAGGGACAAGGTGAGACAGGTAAAACAGTATCTGAACTGCACTTGCCATGAAATTTTTATGTGATTATGTGTATTAAATCAGTTAATGCCTTGATGTATTTGAGGAGGGTGGGGGATTGCAAGAGGCTTTCGTCTTCCTGGATATCATGTCAGTAACATGTACATTAAGTTGACTTTTCAGGTATGGTTTCTATGTCATTTAAGACTTTCCAAAATACAGTGTAGCAGTATTGGTTTTCATACATCACTAATGGACCAAGGCTGAATTTTAGGAGTGAGTGCTTGACAGAATAGAGAAGACCCTGACATTTATGGAGAGGAAAAAAGAACAGCAAAACCTTGCTAGCTCTTAAGATCTCAGCACTGGGCCCACCTCTGCTATTAGGCTGTGGACGTGATGCTTTCAAGAGTACAAGATAGAAATTTGTGGGTTTGTGAGGTGTTTGTGTTTTTTCATATGGGATTCAGACTGTGTTATAGATGCTGGTACTGATCAGTAAACTTGAGATTAAAATAGTTCTTGAGTTTAGAATAACAATATTTGGCCATGACAGAGAGATGGCTCAGATGTTAAGAGCACTGGTTGCTGTCACAGAGGGCCCAGGGTTTGATGCCCAGCTCCTGTACTTGGAACCCACAACTGTCTGTAGCTCCGGTTCCAGGGGATATGGTGCCCTCTCTTGGCTTCTGTGGGTACTGCATGTACACCGCGCATACTTAACATGTGGCAAAACACGCATAAACATTAAAAATAATTCTTGATGTCGAAGTGTGATGATGCACATATATAATTTCAGCACTTGGGTAGTGAAAGCAAGAGGATGGCAAACTGAAAACCAGCCTTCCCTCTCTGTATGCTGCGACAAAGCACACACAAGTATATATAAACCAAAACCTGGTGGACCGCCCACCTACTAATGTTATTCTAGTTTTTCCTTTGGGAAAATCTTTGATGGGAGAAACCACTTAGGAGTCTAGAATATTATGTAGTCATTACTAGTTTATACTGTATTTTGATACTAAGTCCTATTTTTTAGGATTCAATATTATTTCACTTGCCTGATATGTTTGCAAATTAACATCCAATTAGTAATTAAAGGTGGATGGTAGGTCCTTCCATAACAGAAGCAGAAAAAAGAAACCCCAAGTTAGCTACTATAGTTGCAATATATGAATCAAATTATTTTAAAGCCGTAATTATCAGCCCTAATTAAAATTATACCATTTCAGCATTCAACTGTTAGAGTTTTTACGTAAGTTTTAGCAAATATCAATATTTAATAAAGAGAACTAAATGCAGAAAACAAGCTACCTCTATTCAAATATTGTAATGGTGGGCATCCTGCTAAATGATTGATGAATCAAAAACTCTAATGTTAAAAATGTTAAGCAAAGTAGTTGAATAAAAAAAAAACTCCTATGAAAATATTACCAATTTGAAAATATAACATTCGGTTATAAATGGCCATAAATACAGAAAACAAAAACAGTATAGATAATCATGGAAGAGCCCATAAAAACTGTATTTAAAATACTACTACAAATAGAAAAGCTGTTGATTTAATGAAAATATGTACTCCCAGCAGGAAAGTACAGTATTTTAAAGATATTCAAACTCCCAAGTACATACTTTTCCATATTTATTTATTTTAAAGATTTATATTTATTTTATGTGTATGAGTGTTTGCCTACATGTAAGTATGTATGTATTATGTATGTATGTATGTATGTATGTATGTATGTATGTGTGTCATGTGCATGCAGTGCCTGCAGAGGCAAAAGGGCATCAGACCCACTAGAACTGGAATTCAGACAATGTGAGCTGTGATGTAGGTGCTGGAAACTAAACTCAGGTCCCCTGGAAGGGCAGCCAATGCTCTCAACCACTGAGCCTTCGCTCAAGCCCCAAATCTGTGTATTTAATACTGAAAAATGTCAAACTCTTATTGGTTGAACTTTAGGAAGTGCATTATAAAATTATAGAAAAGATAAATATATGAATCGAGCCAAGAAGAATGCAAACATAGCAGAATGGTAGATGAAAACCCTTCTATCTCTCCCGCCATCCATCCATCCCAGAGCATGTTATGTATAACAAAGCGATCGGGTTTGTGCTCCCTCAGGAGCAGATAACTAGACAGATGGAATAGAATAAAAAGGAGTTTGTTCTTTGAAAGAGATGGAACTTGAAATCAAGAGAAGAAACCTCACAAGTGGCTTTTGTACAATTCATTGTCATTTTATATAAAGTATAAAAATCATATACCCACCTTACACAAAATATACTCAGGACCTGGCAGGTTTTCCACACAGATTTCTAGAAAAGTATAAAATGTGGTAATCATTTTTTAGTAATTGTGCCATAAAGGGCTTAAGATGATCAAAGAGGTACGTTAAAATGATTGTTTTTATTTTTAAAACCATTTTAAATATATAACAGAACCTGTGTTTTAAAAGCTTAAGGGAAAGCTGGGAATATCTTAGTCAAGTATCCAATAGATTACTATCATATCAATAAAGGGGTTCTTACAGTTGATTAAAGGATAGTAAAATGACAAACTGTATAAAGATTGTAATTTGGGCCACAAAAAATATGGGTAGTGTGACAGTTTGCTGGTCAGCTTGACACAGTCTAGAATCACCTGGGAGGAGAGTCTCATGAGGAACTGTCTACATTAGGTTTGCCTGTGGACATATATTGTCTGAAGTTAATTGAAATGGGAAGACTCAGCCCATGATGGGCAACACTTTCCCTAGGCAGAGGATTCCAAACTACCTAAGAGTGGAAAAATGAAGTTGCGCCCAAGCAAGTGTGTAGCAGGCTTTCTCAGACTGCCAGCCCCCAAATCATGACACAGAGACTTGTTATTCGTTATAAATGCTCAGCCTTGTCTTATCCTTGTACCACTAGCTCTTATTACTTAATTTAACCTGTTTCTCTTTATCTATGTTTTGCTTTGGGGCTTTTTTACATTTCTTCCATTCTGTATGTCCTATTCCATGTCTGCATGTCTGGCAGCTGCCTGGCTAGGCCCAGGCATCTCCCTCTCTTTCTCCTTTGTTCTCCTCTCCCTTCTCTCTCCTTCTATTTATTATCTCTGCCCACGAGCCCTGCCTATCCCTCTACTGCCTAGCTGTTGACCGTTCAGCTTTTTATTAGACCAACCAGGTGCCTTAGATAGGCAAGGCAAGGCATCATTGCCCCATCAAACAAATGCAGCATAAGCAAATGTAGCACACCTCTACATAGTTAAAGTAATATCCCATAACACAAGTGAGCATGTACACATTCCTTTTCTCTGCTCCTACCTATGAATGTGATGTGACTAGCTGTTTGAAATAGCGACCTTGATTGATCCACAGTGATGGACCTGGAATTGTAAGCAGAAACGTACCCTTCCTCTTCGAGGTGGCTCTTGGTCAGGGTCTTTATCTCAGCCACAGAAGTGAAACTGAGGTAGTTATTAAGCACTTCTCACTGAAACCCAGCCATGCACATTTCCTCTCTTTGCCATAATGACTATGAAATGCTGACTGAAGAGTTACTGCTCCGCACCTGCCTTTGCCAAGCGTATTTGGGGGCATTCTCCAGCCGCCATCTAACAATTTTCCCTTCACTTTAAGGTATCTCTGTCTCCTTATTCTGAGATCCCACTTCAGAGAATTTTAAAAAGTACCAAGAACACATAGAGTTGTTTTAGGTGTTTGTATTTATAGAAGGGATATGAAGCAGGTATTTATTTATAGTCTGTGGAAAGAGCTTAATCAAAATCCTTTGCCTTCTCCAATTTTAAACTCATGACCAGGAAAATTTCAAAGGGAAATACTGTATTCAGGAGTACAAGGACCAGGAGCGAGAACTTCCTGAGTGAGGCTCTGAGTGCGCAGGAGCCCATGGGCCCGGGACTGATCTTGGCGGAACGACTTTTGACTGAACTGTAATTAGGGCTTAGATGGGCTTAAATGGGTTTGGAGACATTTGTTTCTCTCATAGGAGTCAGTTTCTTAAGTGAATTTCTCTGGTCAGATGTAAGTAAGACATGGGCTTAAGGGGGGAAGTATAAGAACGAGGCTTAACGGCTGGATTTTTAAGTCATCAACAATAACAGCATACTTAACAGTCATAGTAGTAACAGTCTTCTGGCTTTGTTACCTATTGCAGTTTAAGTTATATTTTCATGTTTGCATGAATGGAGGGAGAGTGAACAGGTATTTATTTGTGTGTCATGGTGTCTATGTGTGTGGAGATAAATGGCTTAAAGCTGGTCTCCTGTGCTATTTTGCTTCATTTGTTCCTTTTTATGTCCTGAGGCAAGAGTCATTCACGAATTAATTTGTGTAGCTCTTTATCTGCCTACACTCCTAGCCTTTGCTGATCTGCCTCTTAACTTCTGTTCTTATGCTTCTGTTCCTGTGCTTTACTGGGCGGTGTGTGTTGTGTTCGCCTGATTTCCTTTACCTGACAGAGTGTCCGAGACACATGCTTCATAAAGAGAGAAGGTGTATTTTGCTGGCTGGTTTCAGCTGTTCAATTCTTGGTCAGCTGGCCCTGTGGATTTTAGGCCTTTGGTAAAGTACATTTGGGGTGGGGTTGGGGGTGCTGCTTGTGGTGGAGCAAACTGGTCAGCATCTAGCAGCTAGGAAGCAAAGAGACAGAGAAGTAAGAGTCAGAATCACAGCATCCCAGTTTCTCCCAGTAACCTCACTTCAGCTGCTGCAGGGTCCCCCAAAAGGTGCAGGTGCAGTAAACTCAGGATCAAGCCTTGTCACATGGCCTTTGGGGGCCTCTGAAGCTCGAATCACAGCATGCCAAAGCCCGGTCAAATAGCACTATTTTCTTTGGCAACACTGATGACTGTTTTAAAAGAAGTTATTGTTTGGTGTAATAAAAACATAGAATTTTGTGGACGTTTTAAAACATAGACAAAAGGAGCTGCTGGCAAATCCATATCTTCATAAACGGGGTTGTATTTTCAAAAGCCCGGTCATCCCCATCAGCAATGCCTGTGGACCCCTTGCCATGACATCATATGTTTGGTGCGCCCTTGCTTTATTAACAGCCATGTGACAGTTCTTTAGGAACACACACCTGATGTATTTAGACAAATCAGGTCATAGACTATTTATGATGTAGCTTATAGACATAAAAATTCTGTACTGCACATTGTTTTTGTATGACTTTCTATATGTCTGAAGTTGTCTTGAGGGATGAATTAGTTTTAAATAATTTCAATATTAAATGGCATATAATATTTTAAAGATTTTAAAATATAACACCAGCTGCTTTCCTTGCAGCAGACACCGTGTATATTCATTCTGTGGTATGTAAGAGGGCTCATTTTCTCTATGAAAACCAATTTTTAAAAAATACTGATCTTGTAAACCCAACTTCTGTCAATTTTAGGCTAGTATCCTAAACATTAGTCCTACTACATTCTCTAAAAATAATAGGCAAAGTATTTTTTAATCTCTAAGAACAATAATTATCTGAATTATCAAGTCATGTAAGGAAGTCCTGAGATGATAAAATCAAAATGGGAATACAAGCTCAGTAAATTATGCAGAAAGCTGGAAGGTGGTTGTGTCTCTGGAAATTTGGATTAACTTTAACCAGTCCACAGGTGATTAAAGAGAGTGTACCCATCCAGGCAGTGATGAGATATTAGTAATAGCCCAAGTCCGTCATTCCGGACTCACTTCACACTCAGTGAGAATGTGAACCAAGGCTGAGACTGTGTTCCATAAATAAGGAGATGCAACTCTGTACCTTTGTTGGTGTCCACCTTAGAGGATGGGGGACATAGTTTTGATAGAGAACTGAATTCTGCGATTTTAGAGTCAGAATTTGTAATCCATACAACAAACGGATGAAAAACTTTGAAACTAAACATCGTATTTTACAACTGTCCTGTGGGTGGCAACCCAGCATATGAGGCAAGCACCAACTCAATTTTTCTCTCAAAGAATGTGTCCTTACCCTTCATCTCAAGGGGCTCTCCAGACAATATCTCATACAAACAGTCACACGCAGTCATCACAGGAAATCACAGGCAGAACTCAAAAGCAGAGTAACATAAAATAAGCATGTTTGGGGGCGAAGAAAGCAAAAATACAGTCTTAAAACTCGATTGAGAAGGAATCAACTGGAATTTGGGGGAAAAAATACACATCGGGATATTAATGGCAAATGGAGCTTTAAAGAAAAAGTAGACAGACGGAGTGACAGACAGCAGCTGACTTCTCCCCTGCAGGAAAGGAAGGCAGAGTCTACAGAACAAGGCCTTCAAAAGGTCGTGAGACAGGTTGAAAACAGTGCGCTCAGCAAAACTGTCTTTCAAGAAAAACACTGAGAGGCTAAAACAAACTTAAAAGTTGATTCTTTAAGAAGAATATCAACATTGAGAAACTTTTAGCTAGAGAAGAAAAAAAAAGAGGGAAGAAAAAGGCAAAAGAATCCACAGAGTACTGTGAAGGTCAGCACATGGCCATCAGATGAAGATATCTATGGAACAATTTGAACAATTGTTAAAAACTATTCAAAGATGTTAATTGTGATCTAAATAAGTGAGAAGCATGTCTTGGAACGTGACATATGTTTTCTAATCTATAGGAAAGCTTTGAAGGTCAAGGGGGTGGAGCAAAGTACGGTGACCTACTTGATTAGATGTTGTCCTTGTTTTTAGTGTTATTACACAATTTTGTGTCCAGTGGTAATAAATACATCGATTGACGCCCCAAGTAATTAGACCAGTGGGCAGAGGGAAAATTCACAACAGTCATTGGGGCAGTTGGACATCAGGATAGCAAAATGTGGAAACCTTTCTCTATTGCAGGTCAATTCCAAGAGTGAAAACTAAAAAGTAATTAAATTTTAAAAGTCATAAAAATTGTCAATTTTGAAAAAAAAACTGTAGATAACTATTTTATTTTCTCTGAGAAGATAACATTTTTATAAAAAAGAAATTCAGAAAGTATAATTTTCAATGTGTTGTCTGAATTTGAGACCGTTTAAACTGCCATATTCCTGACTTTCACGTGAATGTGATATTATGCTCTTTCCCATTTTCATTGATTCACCCTGTTTTTGCTAAATTTAATTGCTGTAACATACATATTTGTCAGTGATGCTTAATATGTCAGTTGAGGACACAAGTGGAAGATTTTAAGTGGAAGCAAAGGAATCATAAACTTGAGACCTTCGGCTCTAGTGGCCAGTCCTGACATCAAAGCATGCTCTGCTGCGGAATCCAAATGGGGGCAGCTTGTTCATTCCTTCAGCGTTAGTTTCTTTGGTATCACCTATTATATGTTTGCAGCATACATATATACACATTGTATATATACATATACATATTCATATACATATACACACACATATATATGGGATAGGGCTGGAAAGATGTCACAGCAGTTAACAGCATGTATTGCTCTTGCAAAGGACCAGAGTTTGGTTCCCAGCGCCCATATGGTGGTTCCCAACTGACTGTAACTCCAGATGCAGTTAATCTGGCACCCTCTTCTGGTTTCTTTAGGTACCTGCACACATGCAACACACACACACACACACACACACACACACACACACACACACACACACAATGACTTCTTTTTAAAAAGACTGATCTACAGCTGTTGTTCTCCAGAAATCTAGTTCAAATTTACTAAGGGGAAAACCTTTGAGGAAGGAAAGTTTATAGTGATTGTCAGCAGAATCTACGATGCTCAATTTAGAAGGGGAGTTTCATAACTAAAACAAAACCAATTGTTGTGGCTTTTTTTTTTTTAGCAGAACTTAATAATTCTTACCTTTAACTGTAAGTAAATATTTCTTCTTCTGCCACAATGGCATTATAGAACCTTAATACTTATTATGAATTCTGATATGCTCATATCTTTCCCCTCAGGTTGCTGATGCCACATCAGTCCCAAGACCTTTCAATGTCTTGCCTGTGAAAACAAAATGGAGTCATATTGGCTTCCATGTTCTCCTGTTTGATCTGGAAAATCTTGTGGAATTACTGCTCCCCACTCCCATAAGTGATGTTGACCATTCTGGATCATTCTATGGAAGTGACATCTTGAAGAGAGCCAAGAGCACAGTAGAGAAAAAGACATTGACAATGAAAAGAAACAAGGCGTCATGTAGCTCTCTACAGGCTGAGGCACTCGCCAAGCCAAGTGGGGACAGCCTGCCCCCCGGGGACAATGTCAGTAAATTTCCAGAGGAGAGTGATGGCATTAAAAGACAGAAGAAAATGAAGAGCTCCAAAAAGACACGCCCTAAGCCATCCAGAAAGGTTGATGCCAGCCTCACAATAGACATGGCGAAATTGTTTCTGTCTTGTGTTTTGCCATGGGGAGTGGATAAAGAGTTAGACAGCCTCTGTACCAGGCATCTCAGCATCTTAAAGCTGCAGGGTCCTGTGTCTTTGGGGCTCGCTTCAAATGAAGACCTCTTCTCCCTGATGCTACCCGGGTGGGATGCATGCAATACTGAAATGAAGGAGTACTCAGGAGTAAATCTGTTCTCCAGAAAGGTTTTGGAGTTGTCGAATAAATACACAGCCACTCTTCCGGACCAGACTGGAAGTCCCAGGGGCCTAGGAAATCACTGTGAATCTTTGCAACAATCAGATACTATAGTGTATTTACTAAGCAGACTCTTTTTAGTTAATAAGTTAGTTAACATGCCTTTGGATCTGACCTGTGAAATGGACAGGTAAGATGCGCTAGGGAGACTGTTGGTTCTAATAGAGTCATCAAGGCTGTTATGATTTTCCTCTATGTTTAGCTCTATCATCTTCTTTCTTCTGTTGGGAGACAGTGTTAGAGATGCAACAACTTTTTAAATTCAGAACCCATTTAAAAAAAAGTTTCCCATTATTTCATTGGGTTGGAGGATAATTATGTGTCTATATGTTTTAATATTCATTTAGGGGACCTGAAATTGAGTCTCCAGCACTCACATGAAAGCTGGGTGTGGCAGTGGGTGCTTCTAACCCCAACCTTGGGGATGCAGAGGGAGGTAGATCTCTAGATGTGGCTAGCCAGCTACTCTAGCACAAGGGATGAGCTCTGGGGGGCCAGTGAGAGGATCTGTCTCAAAATAAAAGGTCAAGAAAGAAACTCAACATTGACCTCTGGCCTCTACCCGCATATGCACACACATACACACACTTGAATACACACATAAACACGAAAATAAAATTAGAATTAATATTAGTTTACTCAACAAATATCCATTGTATTCCTATGTGCTAGAACAGTATCTAACATAGAGTTAGATGCTTAGTGAGGGCATAGATGGATTGACGTGCATACATACATATGTATTTACATATGTTCATACACAAGTCCATATCGTGTAGTCTATTTTATATGGTGTGAGTTAGGTGTGAACAAATAAGTCTTAAATAGGTGCTTATGATGGTTGGAAATGTCATCTCTTAACTCATACCACAACGTGTGGTGTGCCTGGGGAGAGTTCCCTGGTGGATGACAACTGAGAATTCTTAAGTAAGTCACAGCAGTCAGACACCTTGCTCTGCAGCAGCAAGGCCTCTCCTGTAAAGGGGCTGTAGTTCATTCTGATACGCTAAGATTTGAAGATCAGTTGAGAATGTATGTAGATCAGAGTTGAGGAATTAAGTCTAGAAGACAATGATGAAAATAATTTGTGTTCAACCCCCAATTTTCTAGGGTAGTATTGAGCATGTGTCTTCCGTTTATCGAAGAGTTTACCATACTTTTAAAATAATATCCCTTAAAACTTTTTTCTCAACAGACCCTTCAAAATGGAGTCTGTACACAACAAGGGGAAATTCCATGGAAGTGATATTTTGAATATATCAAGTTTCTACGGTCACCCAAGAAATGGTAAGCGAGCTAATGACACAGATATGAGCTGGTGTATTTTTTTTTCCTATAAAGTAAAATAATGGTTCTATAACTGGGTGGCAATGCTTATATAAGTAACATTGTAAAAATGCATAGATTGCATCCATTGGTTTCTAGATGCCCAAGTAGCTGAGACTTCTCAGTAGATGGAAGGTTTGGATAGTAAAGTTCTGTGTGATTTATTAGATGATTGATTGCATCCATAGCTTTATCATTCCCCGCCCCCAAGCTACTGTCAGAGAGTTTTCTTGCTATTTCAGGAGGTTATTTTTATGTGTGTAACAATCTCAAATTCTCCTGAATAATCGTCTCAGCCTTTAGCTTGTGTTTTGATGCCAAATGGCCGATGCATCTCCCATTTGCCTCTCCAAGTCTTTGCATCCTAGGGACCTCTCCCTCAGTCCTGTTGCTCAGGTCTAGAACTTGGATGCCATTGTCTCACATTTTCTTCAACTCACATCCCATGTCTAAGCTTTCCATCATCCCAGAGTTCTAATGCTTCTGACTACCCATGGCCATGCCCCGTGTGTGAGCCTTCACCCTGATGTGTTGCTGAATGGCTACAGTATGTCCCTAACCACTCACTACTCCTGACTCTTAAACTCTATTCCCAAGTAGGACATCTCTGTCTGTCTGTCTGTCTGTCTGTCTCTCTCTCTCTCTCTCTCTCTCTCTCTCTCTCTCTCTCTCTCTCTCCCTTCCAGTGGCTTCTTTTTCACTACATTTCCCTAAGCCTAAGACCCTGCTTTAGTCACTACTCCTGCTCACCCATGTCTTGGTTTAGAGAGTGAAGTTGGACTTACTTTTGTCTCTTTATCCTTAAGCAACAGGACAAGCAGGTCCTAAGACCTAGGCACTAATTCTGCCTTTGCCTGGATTGTTCCTTCCTCTGGTGTCCACAGAGTCCTACCTGCTCTCCTTCCATTCATCTTCATCCTCCAAGTCTTCCTCAAATGCCCCCGTTCCTCTCCATAACATCCCACCTTTTTTCCTGATGTACCATTCTCCGTACAGTTTCATTTCTATGACAGTCTCATTCATGTTATGTCTAGTGTCTAGAAGGACTTGTGCAATTGTTCTGGATTAGTGTATAATAAAACTAACAAGTGGGTAGACTTAAAAGATACGTGCTGACCAGAACAGTTTCTGAGAGATGGATGAAATAGGTGAGTGGGGTTCAAATTCCAGCTCTGTAGATTACTATGTATACACCCTTGGGGATGTCTTTCACTTTTATTAAATCCCTATTCAAAATGAGAATAAGGATCCTGGCCTGATTTAATGCTACCTCTGTAGCTAAGCATCACTGACCTGTGGTACACACTGGCTCTACAAGACTATCATAAAGAAAATTTAAGGTTCTTTCTAGGAGAGTTTACAAATAGCATTCAATTATGGGGTCCTGGTGTGTTTCAAGAATTCTGTTAATGGTTTGCATATGAAGTTTCACTTGACATATAAAGAACCCTATGTATTAAAAGTATAAGAAGGTTCTGTTATTCTCAGAAAAAAAAAAAACAAAAAACAAAAACAGGACTCCTAAAAATTAGATGGATCAATGACAGACTGCTGGTACCAAGAGAAGCGGCTTTGGCATGCAAATCTGACTCTTTCCTTCTCCCTTCATCAAATCACTCTTCCTTTGCATGTCTTTGACAGCATCCCTTCCAGGTAGCCCCTGCCTTTTTCTTAGTGAGTAGATGCTCTTAATGGGGATACTTCCTCCACTTGAGTTTTTTATAGGGCTGGGAAAATGATTCAAATTTAAGGTTTAACATGTATGTATCTGTAAAGACCAAGTAACTAACCAGGCCCAATTGTGCTCCTGCTTCTCCTGTGAGTCTGCAGTTGAATAGCCTTGAGAGTTAGTGTTACTGCTGAGTTATATTGGTGTTTGGGTTCCATTTTTTAACAAGTAAGATTAGGTTAGAGGGCCAGAGAGATGACTGGATAGGTAAAGTGCTTGCTGTGCAAATTATGAGGACCTGAGTTCATAGCCCCAGCACCCACATAAAATCCAGGGATGGTGGCACATGATTGGAATCTTAGTGCTAGGGAAAGGGGGGCAGCAGGGCCCCTGAAGCTTACTGGCTAGGAGGCCTAGTCAATCAGTGAGCTCCAGGTTCAATGAGAGGCCCTGCCTCAAAAACTACAGTGGAGAGCAATTGAGGAAGACACCTGATGTCCAACTCAGACCTGCATAGGTACACAGATGCACACATGTCACACACACACACACACACACACACACACATACACACACACACACAGAGCTGAAATTTGAGACAAACAAAATACCTCTTTTTCATAATGGAGAGATGAGATGAGCAGAGAGGTATAGGAAAAGACGCACTTCTTGGCAATTGATTTTTAAATCCAAAACCCTGAAAAGTGAAATAACACCAGAGCTCTCTTTTTCAAGGCTTGACAGGAACCAGTGCCCACTCCTGTTAGCAGAAATGGTGACTGAGTAATGCTGACAAGGCTGGGATGTTTTCTTTTCATCTTTACCCCTGAAGTTGCAATTAATTCTATGACTCCCTGACACTGCCAAGAAAAGTTGGCTCTGGTATCTCTATCATATTAAAATTTTAACATCGCATTAAAGCATACTGTGAAGTGCCCCACGATGCCAGTAAGTAGTTACAGTGGAGACCGAGCCTTAGCTTTGAAGGTGAGTCACAAGGTCAGCAAGATGAGAGAGGAGAAGAGGAGAGAGATCAAAAGAAAGTATCTTCTTCTGCACTTGTGGAGCTGGGGGAGAGAGTTCAGAATGGGGCTGCTCTGGAAATAGGTCTGTGCACCATGACTGGTTATTTCAAATTCTTATTACACACTCCTTTAGGAAAAAAAAATCATAGTAATAAAGCAATTTATTATCAGCTTCTTTATGTTCTTTATTTGCTTTATACCCAGCATGTCTGTTCCATCACCATTCTTTGGCCACTAATATAATTTAATAAAAATATACATATGCAATATATACAAACACACATATAAAATGTATATGTAATATATATTTATATGTATAATTTGTTTCTATATAGGATGTTTGATATAAAATATAGTGGATAAAAACTAATCTTAGTAGTTTTTACTAGAATGTCAAACATGAATTAATACCTTAATTTAGGAGACAAGTATAATTGCAGTTTTCCCAACATGGAAAGCCTCCATCATGCTTCCATATTCTACCAGGACCTGAGACCTGCATGATGCCTTCACTCATCAGAGAGTCTTAAGAGATTGATTTTTTTCATTTAGATGATTATATATACATTTTCAATTAATGAGAAGGCACTTTTATTTTTATTAATTGCTCTTTTGTGTGATGAACTGTTAGTCTCGGTATGGATCAATGTACATAGAACAAGCCCCTTCTCAAAGTTAGAATTTCCCACTGGACTTAAGGCAAAGATATAAAGGGTATCAAATAAGACAGCCTTAGAAAAACAATGCCTCGCCACGCAGCATGAAGCATTAATGTTTTACCCATCAGTAGGAGATGAAGGGCTGGATGAGAACAAGCTGATGCAGTCTCTGATTTTACCTATGATGGGTGCCAACTTGTGGCAAGCCTGAGCTTTTTGCATGAGGAGGTAAGAAACAGAAAAATCCAGTGCTTTGACCTAGTTTGGCAAAGAGTAGAAAGATGAATTAAGTATAAAAGTAAACGCAGCTTGACAGTGTCTATGTTTGTCTAATTAGTCTGACTGTATCTGAAAGTCATCTGAGATACTTCCCCAGAGTGCTACTGGCTACCCGTTCCCATCCTTGGACCTGCTAAATCACACCCCTTGAAAGGTTGAACCTGAGCTTGGTGTTTGTAAAAACAAGCATCCCCAGATGGTACTAATGTGCAGACAGCATCAGGGACCGAGCATGAGTTGCATTACTAAAATGAGTTTTCTGCATTTCTAGGTAGGAATGAGTATCACACACCTGAGGCTGACACCTCACTTCTGAAGCTAATCTCCTGTTGGAGAGACCAGGCTGTACAGGTACGACATCGTCCACATGCCTCGTGCCATCAGAGGAGATTCCCGCTACTAAGATCTATTGAATCCCCTCTTCCCTGGGAATGCAAGTTGGCAGTTATTCTTATCCTGCAAGATGGCTTTCTAGAACATTCCCTTCACCAAGCCCCAAGTATGGACAGGGATCAGACAAAGCATAGAGATGTCCCATAAGGATACACAAAGGTGGGTACAGAGAAGAGTGGCCAGAGGAGGTGGGGTCATCCTAGCAGAGGTAATTCCTTATCTGATGTGAATTCTCTTGGAAGCAGATTAGTTGTTATTTGGCTTGATGACCTGATAAGATTAATCAGGGCCATCTATGTGACCAGGGGTGTGGAGACTGTTGGACTCAGCTACAGGCACACAACTAAGGACAGTGATGTCCTTCTCCCAGAATCTATCAATAGCTCATAGTTCAGAGGTGAAAGATAGAGCCCTTAGCCTCTCCCCGTGTCCTGACTGAGGGTTGATAGGGTAGGTCTGGCGTGGGCCCGGTGCAGGTAACTGCAGTAGTCAACCAGATCCGGTGGCAGAACACACCATTTGTGAAAGGATGCGGATCTCGGCATCTGTGAGTCCCTGCATCATTACTGTTACTCATAAGGAGAGATGTTTGATGTTACTTTTTAGCATAATGGGATGGTATTATTTATGGAAAAACTCAAAGTTCTGGGCTTTGGATGCTTTTTTTTTTTACAAGACTGCTAATAATTAGGAATAATATTATATAATTCATGAAAATAAAAACTGTCCCAGGTAACTGAAGCCATACAAGCTGTCCTCTTGGCTGAAGTTCAACAGCACATGAAGAGTTTTAGAAATACACCCATCAGTAGTCAACCAGATCCGGTGGCAGAACACACCATTTGTGAAAGGATGCGGATCTCGCCGAAGACGGGGTGGACTGAAGAAATAGAGCTTTCATATGTGGGAAACTCCTCCCCTCTGAAAAGTAAGTGAGCAGTTTACCTGTGTGTTCTTCCAATGAAGCTTTCCTAGTACTTAGAATGTGTTGGGGAGTATGAGATTACAGTGTATCATTTCCTCAGGAGTGGAGCCACATACTCTGTTTCTGACCTATTCTATTAACAGTTTGTTCATATCATTAAAGAGCATCTGATTCTATCGTAGTTATATTTTATAGAAGGAAATTTGTATTGTATATAAATAAAAACAGAGTGAGGGTGTGTGATTGAAAACCCGAGTTCTAATCTCTAGCACTCTCATAAATATCTCAGCAGTGTTTCCGCTATAACCCGGAAGAAAATGTAGGGCTCCGTCATGGCTGTCTCATTTCTCATAAGAAAGGAAATCGTCAGGTTTCTTGAATGATCTGTACAAGGTGCAGATGGGAAGGAGTCAAGGGATGTGGAAATTAAGTGATGTGTATTTGAACTTCGTGACTTGCAACTTAGTCATTTTGCAAGTGTCTTCTTACATTTCACAGTGTGTATTTCATCAGAAGTCTTAATATTTGCACATCTGTGCTTCAGGTAAGGATGGATCACCTTATCTGAGTTTACATTTTCACACTGAGTACATTCAATTCTGAATAGCTTTAGTGAGAAATTGTATAACAAATACATTTCAGAGTAGGACATTCCCGTTAACATTTATTTACTCTTATTTTATGTGTATGTGGATTTTGCCTACATGTATGTCTGGGCATTGTGTGCAGTCAGTGCCTGCAAAGGCCAGAAGAGGCCATTGGACTCCCTGGAACTACAGTTACAAAGAGTTATAAGATGTTGTGTGGGTGCAGAAAATTAAACTCGGGTCTTCTGAAGGAGTAGCCAGCGCTTTTAATTGCTAAGCCACCTCTTCAGGCCAAGACTTGTTGTTTTGTTGTTTTAAATATGGCAGAGGTTTCTGTTATCATACATATTTTGGAAGCTATTTTCCTTTAATAACTGTGTGTGTGTGTGTGTGTGTGTGTGTGTGTGTGTGTACATGTATGAGATGAGGCTGGAGGATGATCTCAGGTATCATTCTTCAGGAACTACCCTTCTTGTTTTCTGAGATGGGGTCTCTCACTAGACCCTAGAACTCACAGGCTAGTCTGGCTGGCAAGCACACTCTCCTGATCCTCTTGGCCCTGCTTGCCCAGTGCTGGGATTCTAAGCACACATACTCACTCACATGTGGCTTTTCTAGTGGATTCTGGGGATTAAACTCAGGTCATCCTTCTTGCATGGCAAGTACTTTAATGATCAAGTTACTTCCCAGGACCTCACTATACATTTTTACAATATATATATTGTAAACTAATATATATATTAGTTTGAATAATACAAGCGGTTACATTAAATAAAGCATTTGGCATAGAAGAGGAGGCTTTGCAGATAAAACTGTTACTTTGGAGTTATTGGCTAGATTTAAATTTCTTGTTAAGCTGTGGTGGCATGAAGGTGAGGCTTCAGAGATGGATATTGAAAATAATCTTTCCACATGTTCCATATCCAAAGTTTTATTCAGAAAATTAAATAACAAAGCATGTTGTATTTTGTTTGTTTGTTTTTAACATAAAACCATGTAATTGTCATATGCATCTATTAAACAGGAAATTGAGTTGCTCTGTCTTTCAGGCCAGGAAAGGGCTTCCTCTGTCTACAAAACTAGAAGGGAAATCTGTCTAACTAAAAGAAGAATTTGATGTATAACTAAGTATATCATAAGGAATAGCTTCCTTAACTGTACTTATGTACTAAATGTATCTTCATTTAGCCTTAGTGGGGTCTCTATGCCCAAGTGAGAAGAGTTAAGTTCTTTCTGGTCACAACATTGCCTAGAAAATCTACATGTGATGCTGAATTAGCAAGAAGCAGAAATACAAAGGGACATATCATGGGAGATGTGTGTCAGGAGCATCTATGGTCCTCTCTCTTCCAGAATAACAGTGGCAATGTAGGATCTGATAATGCCCATCACATTCATACAGTTTAGTGTGTTCAGAATTCTTTGTATAGTCTAACTTATTTAATAACATTCTATGCAGACATGTATATTTTCATACCATTATGTTGTATGTATGCCAAACCAAACCAACCAACCAACCAACCAACAAACCCATCTGTAATGTATGATGACTGAAGAGAACTCACTGCACCCCCATATACATTCATAACTGGCATCATACTAGATGAGGAAGAAACCATCTTTAATACTCTCATCACTTTTCTTTATTATAGTACTAGAAATTTCTTCATTATAGTACAAGAAATTTTATCAAGCAAGAGAAAGAAATAAAGGACTTGCAAATATGAGAGAAAGAGAAATCACCCCTGTTTTCAAAAAGACTCCACCAAGGTTGTTAGAGCTAATGAATGAATCCAGTAAAGTTGCAGGATGCAAGATAAACATAAAAAATGGTAGGTCTTCTATATAACAATAATGACTTTGCTACAGAGGAAATGATGAAAGCAATCCCATTAGGGAAGAGTGCCAAAATACTTTATTATTAATTGGTTCACTATAATTATATGTTAATAATGATAATCCCTAGGAATAAGCTTAACCAGGAAAGTAAAAGATGTTCATAACAAAAATTAAGAAACACTGATGAAAGAAAGATATATAATATATTAAAACATGGACAGACTTTCCATGTTCACGGATGGGAAGAACTAACAAATTCTTCAATACATGGTGTTGGGAAAGCTGTTTCAGTCCCTGAAGAAGGTTGAAACTGGAGTCCATTGCTCACCCTGTACAAAAAAATTAAATTAGATCAGTGTCAATGGTGTAAGATCTGATAATCTGAAACCATTACTGAAACAGAGGGTATGCACATCAAGATATAGGCATGGATGCCAGTTTCAAGATAGGACTCTGAAAGCACAAGAGGCCAAAATGAGCATTGTATCAAATGGGATTGTACCAAACTAGACAGCAAAAGCAATAGCATAGTAAAGAGAAAGCGGAGGAAAGGGAGTAATTATGTGCCAACTATTCATCTGACAGAGGGTTGATATCCAGAATATATGAAGAACTCCAACTTTTAACAAAACAAAGAATCTAGTAGAAATATGGAAGAAGGATCTGAATAGTTCTAGAAAGAAAAAAATAGAAATGACCAGTAAATATGTGAACATCATTGAATATCATTAGCTGTGCTATTGACTATGTCAGAGGAACACAAATCAAAAGTATCAGGAGGTGGAGCTTATCCCACTCAGAATCACTGATATCAGAATAAACATAAGAAACACTAGGTGAATGTGTGGAGAAAGGGGAATTTGTATTTATTGACAGAGATCTGAATTGGTACAGCCTCTTTGGAAAATATTGTGAAAGCTCCTCAGAAAAATAAAATTAGAATTAATACATGACCCAGCTAACCCACTCATGAGTGTAAATTCACAGGAAATGAAATCTTCATACTATGCCCAGGCTTCTTATGACCCTATTCACAATAAGTAAGATTTGGAGTCAGCCTAGGTTCCCATCAGCAGATGAGTGGGTGAAGATGGTGTGGTATGCAGTACACAGTAGAATGATACCCAACAATGAAAGACCAAAGCCTCTGGTTTGTGGAGAAATAAATGGAATTCGTGGACATTACAGTAAGTGAAACAGGCCAGACACAGAAAGACAAATATGCTTCATCTCAAATTCAGAAGCAATTATCAGTCATCTTGAAAGCAGTGTAGATGTTACCAGAGAGGAGCGCTATGGGGGTCATGAGGATGGAAGAAGGATGAATAGGTAGGATCTACACAAACCACATCCATGTATAGAAAAGTGTGAGTTTCTTTCCTTTAATAAACACAATTAACGTTTTAAATCTACAAATGCATTATTTATTCTTCCGTTTGAAATAACAAAAGGATAAAAGAAAAAGAGAAAATCTTGCCATAGACATTACTGTCAATGAGTGATATAGCCACACATCACCCCATACAGTCTGCTTTCCAGCTTAAGTTCTTCAAAGTTTGCATGGTGTCATTCTCCAGCTGCCCACAGTTACTCTTCTCATCTCTTTCTCTAGAATGACACTCTCAGAGGGAGGCTTTTGTGAATGTGTGTGTGTGTGTGTGTGTGTGTGTCGCTTGGGGATTGTTGGCAGTTCACTATGAGATGTCTTCCACAGGCTTTGTTCCCCAATGGATGGCACTTTTTTGAAGGATGTGGAACTTTTACATGAGGACCTTCTCTGGGCCATGGGGGTAGACCTCATTTTTAGCTCAATCCTCCACTTTGCATCTACTCTCTGCTTCTTTATTTTATTGTATTTTTTATTTATTTATTTTTTTAAGATTTACTTATTTATTTTTTGTGTATACAGTGTTCTGCCGGTATGTCTGACTGCAGACCAGAAGAGGGCACTGATCTCATAATGGATGGTTGTGAGCCACCATATGGTTGCTGAGAATTGAACTCAGGACCTCTGGAAGAACAGCCAGTGCTCTTAACCACTGAGCCATCTCTCCAGCCCCCTCTTTATTTTATTTTACAGTAATTACAAAGCAGCAAAAACCCAGACACTTGACAAGATAGCAGAAATAAAACCCTCTAGACCAGTGGTTCTCAGCATGTGGTCATGGCCCCTTTGGAGGTCCAAGGACCCTTTCACAGGGGTCACATATCAGATATTCTGCTCATCAGATATTTATATTACAATTCATAACAGTAGCAAAATTACAGTTATGAAGTAACAAAGAAATAATTTCATGGGTGGAGGTCACTACAACATGAGGAACTCTGTTAAAGGGTTGTAGCATTAGGAAGGTTGAGAACCACTGATCTAGACCAAATCAATGAATACATATTAATGCCTAATCTCTACAAAGCTCTGAGTGTGTACTCTTATCAGCCATTGCACTTGATTGTAAAGGTTTTACTTTGGAATATAAATTGATGCTTATGTAGATTTTACTGCTTAAAAAATAAGAAGTTTTGCTGAAAATTACAACTGATAAACATTAAAACGTAGAACTGAAATGTTAGCTGAATAAGTTAGCTGAAAGGGATAAGCAGTAGATATGTGGGAGAAATAGAAAACCTTCACAGGAGGGTTGGGGATTTAGCTCAGTGGTAGAGTGCTTGCCTAGCAAGCACAAGGCCCTGGGTTCGATCCTCAGCTCCAAAAAAAGAAAAAAAAAAAAAAAAAAGAAAAAGAAAAGAAAACCTTCACAGGTATACATGAAAATATTCAATAGACCATTTACATTTAAATGTCAAAATATTAATGTTTTGGTATATATTAATAGACTAAAATAAGGAAGGCATCTATCATACATTATGTACTTTCTGAAAGACACTAGTTTGGACTTGATGGATGCCCTGTCTTATTTTTAGCTCCATATAAAACTGAGACACCTTATCATTTAGCCTTTGTACCTATAAGCTCTACTGAATTCCTTTGTTGTTTCTGGCTTCTGTGAATTGTCTTAAAGATTCCACTGACCTTGAAAAACAGTTTTCTGCCATTCCCCCCCCCCAAAAAAAAAGTTGTTTCATTTCCCACAGAGGTTAAGACTGATGTTTTCTGTGGTATGATATGAAAATCTGGAAATTTTGTCATCTTTTTAAATCCAAGTCATCAGAATCCTGGCCTGGCTCAGCTGTCCAGAGACGGTGGTGTCCAGGAACAGAGTTAAGTATTTCCTTGATAAAGGTGTGCAAGCACCATGGCATCGATTATTGTCCACATACCCATTTAAATTTATTGACAGAGAAAAAGTGATCTAGACTCCCTCGCTGAAATCAATGTGTTTTGTGCTATTGTTCTCTGGAGCTGAGGCCGGCCCCCTGACACAGATCATTCAGGAACAAGGATGGGGCCAATTCGTCTTTTTCTCTCTACACGCCTAAGGCACTCTTTCACCTCCTAGCCAGTCGGAAGTATTTATTGAATAGATGAATAAGCAGATGAGCAGTGGGAAATTTTGTTCTGAAGATTCGGCCAACTGCTAGTTAGTGAGAAAGGGCATGGATGGGGCCGTCAGTTGATCTCTGTGCTTTAGCAGCCAGGATTGATCTGGATACACATTGAAGTTTGTGTTTTCCTAGAGACATCATCCAAGGGGCATGTTCTGTACATAAAACAGATTCACACACACACACACACACACACACACACACACACACACACACACACACACACACACGCACATACACACACACACAAACACAGGACTCTAGATGACCACTCTTCCTGACAGTTACTCATGTATCTATTTGCCACTATTTTAGTGTGATCTGTAGTTTAATAGAACATGGCCCCCAGCCTGGCCAGGTTATCCTCTCATTCCTCATTAAAGAATTCATGCCTCAATGTGGGTTTCTCAATGTTTAGTCCAACCCTGTGCTGTGCCTCCACAGAACTTCTGGCTTGTTCTAATCTCTTGTCCAGCTAAAGTAGAACCTTCACAACCTGGGAGGCCTGAGTCAGCTCATTCTGGACTCCTTATGTAGCTAAGGATGATCTTGAACTGTATTTTCCTCCAGATTTTTTCATTAATGTGCCTCCGTGTGTATCTGTATGTGTATGTCATAAGCACAAGAGCAGGTGCCTGTAAAGGCCAGAAGAAGGTATGAGTCTCTTGGAGCTGGAGTCACAGGTGGTTATGAGCTTCTGCTGTGGGTGCTGGGAACCAAACTCAGGTCCTTTCCAAGAGTGGCAAATGTTCTTAACCACTGAACCATCTTCCCAGTCCCACCCCACCACTTTTATGAGGCTGGCCACATTTGTCAAGCCATTTAATTTAATTCTATCAGATAATACCGGTATGAGTTCCAACCTCAGAAAATAATCTTGGTGTAATTAAGGATGAAGGTCCTTGAGCAAAAAGCAGACATTGAGTGAATTTTGCACTTTCTGCAGGTAGCACAATGTGGAAAAGCACAGGCTGATTTCCAGGGGAGGATCAGCTACAAGGGAAATGGCCCACTGGTCCCTATGCCCTGGAAACCTGTTCGCATGAGAAAGTGGATTGTCTTCCTGACTCAATCTTCATTTTTACATTTTAATTGTATGGTAAATTTGTCCCATTTTCAATCTTGGAATGATCTGGAGAGGTTTAGAATGCCTTATTAAGCCTTTGCTATGTCTAAGGTTCCAGGTCAGATACAGATTTACAACTGTGCCACTTGCACAGTGCTGGATGGACACCCTTCTAAAATGCTATGAACCACCTGACACTCAAGTTGCTCATGTATACAGCTCTATCCCCTACCACTCCAGGATCCCAGGGGGCAGAAGATGTAACTTATCTTGTGCTCCTAGCAGCAGACAGACCTCCTAGTACAGGGCAAGGGATTCTTATATGTTGTTGCAGGAAGGAACCAGTGGCTAATGAGTGTCTGTGGCAGGCTCATATCAGTGAACTCTGATCCAGGACAGAAGAAATGCAAAGTGACAAGTTACTTGTCTATAACTAGAAAGAGAATGGAAGTGGCCATCACAGGGATGACTGTTCTAGTCTAAAGTGTAAGCTCAGGGGCACTTATTTAAATCTGCCTACTTAGTTCAAGAGAAATTTACCTATAGAGAGGAAAAAAATAACCTTATGGTATTTGAAGGAAACCAGATAATATATATTAAGCCTCCTGAGAATAAGGTGCAATATGAAGCCTTCTGGCTCGAAGAAAATTTTTTATACACACACACACACACACACACACACACACACACACACACACACTGCTGAACTTTGTTTCCCTCTCTGCAGTGGTTCACCCTGCTGGAGAACCACTCTTTAAGGAAAATCCTTTTAGGTACTCTGATGTCTCTTTGTATCTGTCCTTTCCCAATAACATCCAACTAACTCAGGGAGTTCCTTTTTCAGCTCCCTTGTGTCAGCTCCTTCCTCCATGCCCAACTGCTCACTTCCCAACCTGACTGCAGCTGTCTCCACCCACAGGGGAAGGGTCTCTTATCCCATCCACCTGCTCTTAGCCCAGAGTCCTCAGATCTTACACACAATGTCACCATGGAGACCATGTTGCCTGATTAGATGACAGGAAGTCTTTGCACAATTAAGACCTGTCCCCAAAGGATCATTAAAGAAAATTCCATGATTTTCAATTTAATTGTGCTTTATTATGTAATACAGAATATATTAAGGGCATCTTGAGTTTAAAAACTAGTGTGACATTTCTCAATCTGTGAAATGATAGTGGAAATTGAAGGGAAATAATGGACACAAAGATGTCATCTACACATAGGGTCATGTGATATACTAATGATTGGATTGGATTTGTGACACAAAATGTGCAAGTCTAAAATGCAGCTTAGGATATCCCACTTTTTCATACAGTGTTTTATAGTCACTAATATTTAAAATATGTTTAAATTATTTTTATAACTTCATTATACTCCTTGCTATATTCAAGGTAAATCTCTTAATATATCAATGCCAGAATAGAGAATGAGCAGACTGATCATCCATCCATCCATCTTTTGAACCCATCACCTCTTTGAATATATGCTAGGCCCTCTCCATTCCAAACTGTGTAGTAAGCATCTGGGAAGAACAGGGTGTAGTTTGTAGCTTCTGAAAAGCAGATATCTAAGAACCAGGAGCATAGTGTGGCATGAGACATTTAAGTTCATGTCTCTGTGGAGACACAAGCATGAGTTTTAAGGGCTCAAGCAGTGGGGGAAGTGTGTGATCTGGGGAACCATGTTGTACTCAACATGGAACTGAGCACTGTTTAAACCCTTCTTTTGAAGGGAGGACTCACCCCACCATGAGGTAGGTGACACCTGGCTGCTTACAACCCTGGTTATTGCCTTCAGGATCTGTCCCCAAATGGGATCAAAGTCACATTCCTTGGGACAATGGATAAGCAGAGTGACAAGGCCAGCCTGTGCGGACTGTAGGACTCCATTAGCAGCCATCTTTGTTATGGAGTTTCCATTAGGTGGGTGGATGGCTTGCGAGGTCTGTGGTGAAGAGAGCTTTCCTCTTGCCCAGGTCTATGTGTGCTCTTCTTTTCTGAGAGATGCTACTTTCCAGTCAGCCTTTGTTGCTCTAACTCCACTTCTAGAAAGACCCGTCTGACACCAGTAGGAAAAACAAAGCATGAGAAGGGAAGGTTGCCAGGACAATCATGGAAGCAGGCCACCAAGACCTGGTCAGGATGGGGGAAGCATGGCTAGAGCAGGGTGGAGAAAACCAGGACCTGGTGGACAAAGCTTCTGATGTGGAGATGAAAGACCCAGACAATCCTAAAATGCATCACCTGGGGAGAATTCAGACATTTCCAACACTAAGAAACAGAAGATGCATAAACTCAATTCCAAAATTTATCAAATTATCCTTATTCTTGGCACCTTCCTTGTAAAGTAACACTTGTTTATGAACTTGATGTCCTTATTAGTTCTTCTTTTTTCATATCTTTATGAACTCAGGAAGGGTTTATTTGGCTTTTACCCCCAGGTCACTGTCCATCATTAAGAGATATCATGTCAGGAACTCGAGGTAGGAACTTGGAGGTAGGCTTCATGGCAGAGCCACTTGATGGCTCACTCACAAGCCCTTGCTCAGCCACCTTTCGTATATAGCCCAGGACTACCTGCCTAGATATCGTGCTGCCCACAGTGGTCATTTAATAATCAAGATAATCCCTCATACACATGTCCATGGGGCAATCTGATCTGGGCAATTTCTCAATGGAGATTTTCTTCTCAGATGACTCTAGGCTGTGTCAAATTGAAAACTGAAGCTAACAAGGACAACTTGAGGCAGCATTGGTGCTTCATGTCCCATAAGAAGGATATTTTCTTCATATTACATAAAAGAAGGAAATTTTACCTCCTTAATTTTAATCCAAACAATAGCCAAAGCTCTTCGTGATCACCAGCGCTCAGATCTCATCAGCAACACTGCCCATGTGTGGCTGTGGTTCTTAGCACAAGTCTCTTCTTCTGCTTCATGACTACTTCAAATTAGTTTCCTCTTGATCCACATCTAATGTTTGCCCCAACTTCTGTCCAATGATTTGGTTTGATATCTCATCTCTTTTAGCTTCATTTGAGATGTTTGTAACTTATAGACACCATCAATGTTTTGTTCATAGTTTTTAAACATGGACTTATGTAGACATTATTCATCGTTTTTGAAATCAGACATTCTGAATTGAAGCACTAACAAGTCCTTAAGATACAATTTATTAAGTGTTTGCTATTTGATAATTTCCAGATATTGCCTCTATTATTTCTCTTTACCACATGAAACATTCTTGATTTTATGAATGGAATTTAGCAAAGCAAGGTTATATTGAAGTATGCAGTTTGATATTTTTAAGATGATGTCCATAAATAGACTCCATGGTTAAACCTTATGATCGATATCTTGAAACCATCTACTGAGTCCCTGAGTTATTACACCACTTACTTCTCCTATGCCATTGATTTGTATGTCTTTCAAACTTCTGAGATTGGGTGGTCTCAATTATTATTTTTTTAATCTGACACTCTTGCAGCACGCAAATGTTTCAGCACGTTATGGCAAAATACCTGTAACGCGGCACAGACTTGCCTGACCGACCACCTGTGTGCATCAGTGGCATGCCTGGTGCTCATCCCCCCAGAAGAGACTGAAACCGATGGATGGCTTTCCCTTGCTGTGGAAAGTGTTCGATGCTGGCTGCTGCATCGGGGTGCGGCTAGTTAGACTTTCCTCATGGATCTCAAACTCAAACTTTCCCAGAAGTGAAGTCAATTCAAAATATCCCAGAGAAATAACAAGTTCAGGACTCCAAAGTATCCATTTACCATTATTTCCAGGTAGCATGTGGCCAGCTGATTAGCAAGCCTTTCCTGGTCTTGCCAAATACTTCCCTTTTCTAAAGCCTCAGTGGTTCTCAACCTTCTAATGCTGTGACACTTTAATACAGTTCCTCATGTTGCAGTGGCCACCAACCATAAAGTTATTTTCATGGCTACTTCATAATTGTAACTTTGTTACTGTTATGAATCATAATGTAAATATTTTTGGAGAGAGAGTGTTGCCAAAGGGATTGTGACCTACATGTTGAGAGCCACTGCTTTAGAATAATGGTAAAATGGTTTTGTTTTTGTTTTTCATTTTAATTACCAAGTGAAGTGTAGGGAGCCGCTATTCAAAGATGGCGCTGGCTTCCTGGTAGCCTAGCTGTAAACAACTCCATATTTGGCTATGATGCACGAGTATGGTAATTGGCCTTATGTCCTCAGCCTATCCCGTGGCTCCCCGTGCTAGCATTCTGGTGGGACCCAATCACAGTACGGCACGTTTGCCTGATTCCCTATATAAGCAGCTGCAGTTTAGTCCTGGGGCCCCTCACCTCCTGCTCTCCCTTAACCAAGAGGCGCTCCAATAAAGTGTGTTCTGAGAAGGATCCTCGCATGGTGGTCGTTCTTCCTCGCTGGCCGAGGAGCGCGCCGCAGTGAAGTGATTCTCTGCCCCTTTTATTCAGCAAACAATTAGGGCATGTTGGCCTAGCTTGCTAGCTCCCTTGTGCTGACCTGAACTCTTAGAGCATGCCATCAGACTAGAATCCTATACTCCTATTGGACAATCCCAGAGTTGTGGGGTTTTTTTGTTTTTTGTTTTTGTTTTAAGTGATGCTATTTCACAGGGCAGGATGGGACAGATGGAGTTTTTCCAAAAGAGTGAGTCTACTTATGCATGAAAAATGAATTTCTTTCTGTGTTAACTCGAGCCTTTCCCAAGGACAATTTTCCTATTTATTTCCAATGGTGCTTTTTAAGTGAAAACAAACATTTAGAAGAGTGAGTAACATTTTCCCATTGTCAGTGGCAACCCACTGCCAATGTGTTCATTTTTATAAATGCCTAGTGTATATATTAGTCAAAATGATAGTTCGATAAATGCAATGTTTTCATAAATTGAAAATAATCATTGCATTGGCCCCCACAGTAAATTTGTTTTAAATATTAGTTTATTATATGTGTTGGCTTGTATTACAAATATTTCCAGTAAGCAGACACAAATCATTTTTATATTTAGCATTTAAAATGTATCTTAACTTGACCATTAAATCATCTATTAAATATTCAATTAAAGTGGGGTTTGAACCTTTTATTTTATTTTATTTTTTTAATTCGTGGTCAGGTATTCGGGAAGCAAGCTGGTAAGATGTTCCTGGTGCACCATTTGCCTCATGCCTTGTTCTGCGTGTTTTGTCAGAGAATGCCTTAATGTAACAGAAATCAGATTTGGTGTGTATTTTTACACCAAATCAAATTGTGCAGGCGCCACCCTCCACTTGCTCCAAAACACGAGAAAGGATTAGGTTCCACCATGGTTTAGCTTAAGAAAGCCCCGTCGCTCTGGAAGAAGCCTGTGCTGAGAGGGCAGGAATGTTTACCGGAAACCGTGTCCCACAGCACCCAGTGCAGAGCTGGACTTGGTAAGTTTACTCCTCTGGAGTTCCGACTCCTCCTGGAATGCTACAGTATGTGGCTTTTCTGGGTATTCTGCAGGCGTAAATCACACATAGAAAAGATGTTGAAAAGATGTAAGAATGAAGCTATGGTCCAGTGCTGACTGATTGTGAAAAGCACTTAGGCGCACCCGTGATAACGGCACGGGGAGGGGGAGGCATCCTGAGCTGTCGTCTTTATTGCAGTTGGCAGGCTTCCCTTCCCTGCGGCATTCAGTACAGCCCCCCTCCTCCCTCCCCAAGCCTCACTTTTCCAAGTTCACCAACCATAATTATAAATTACAACCTTTCTAATCTGTTATTTTAAGGTATAGCATTAATACCTTTTCTCAAATACAGAGATTGAAAAAAAAAAAGATCAGTAAAACTTCATAGGGTTTTTATAGTGCAAAGTGCCACAATACATCACAAGTTCTCACACTTTACAGCCAATTCCTGGAGGTAAGAGCTGTTTGCTGTCCTCATAGACAGGGCTGTTTAAATACCAGGGGAGGGGCAAAGAGGTGGCTCAGTGGTAGGTATGTTTGCTGTTCTTTCAGAGGACCTGGGTTCAGTTTCCAATACCCCTATGGGGAGGCTCAAAACCACCTGTAACTCCAGTTCCAGAGGATTCAACACTCTCTGCCCTCTGCATGCACATGATACATATAACTCACATAGGCACATACATGTAAATAAAATTAAATAAATCTTTAAAAAAATAAATGATGGAAAAATACCAAGCAAGCTATTCCTGCACTGTGTGGTAAACTAGGTTGTTCCCATTGTTATTCGGGATCATTGTTTGAGATCATTCTCTACAGCTATAATTTGAGATTTTGCAAAATACTAGATAAATAGGTCATTTCATCCATAGCTTCCATTTTACATATGAAAAACACAGAAATTTCTAAAGAGTCCTACCAGTAACTAATGCCCTTGTCTTATTTCAGAAATGATCAAAATTGCAATTTTAAAACTGTCTTCCATATCTCTACCACCTATAAAAAATGAAATAACTAGTGCAGAAAATTATTTCTTATTTAATAAATTTATAATTATGTATTTCTAATAATTTGTATTTTGTGATATTAAGTTTTGGGATGGGGCACATTTCAATGAAGTATGTGATCTGAAATGAGGCAGTTATGACAGTCATGTCAATTTTTGGTCTCAACATTAAATTTATTTTTCACTGAGGCAGTGTCTCAGATAGCTCAGATTGGCCTATGACCACCTTGAACTTCTGATCCTTTTCCTCCACCTCCTAAGCCCTGGGATTATAGGCTCACCCTAGCATGCCTGGCTCATATGATGCTGGGGGGTCAAACCCCAGGCTTTGTACATGTTAAGCAAGCTCTCTACCTTCTGACCCTAAAATTCATTTTGATGTATAGCTCTGGATACATTGTAGGGAAAACTTCTGAATTAGCTTGGTAAGCAGAGGCACATTTCATCAACAGAGTTTGACTGGAGAATCTTGCATGAACAAAATTTCTTTGAACTAACATTTTCTCTCTCTCTCTCTCTCTCTCTCTCACACACACACACACACACACACACACACACACACACATCTGTTCTCAGTGGTGGATCTTATAAATTAAAAAGTAAAAACAGATTCATCTTGGGTCTATACGAGAATGATTTTTTTGTAGTACAAATCCATGTTTATAATTTCTGAGTTTATTTAACAAATAGCATAAAATTTGCATTAAAAATGAACTTATTTAACAATAGATATGGTAAAATTTTGAAAACACAATTGAGCCAGACCCATAAATCTCGATAAAAGCTGCTGAGAATCCATGTAAGGAGCACGTCTGCAGGTTCCTCCTGCACAAGTCTGAGCTCCTGGGACAGAAGTGGCAACATTAGAAATATTTGCCAAATACCCCACTGTTTCATGTCCCATTTTAGTTGAACATGAAAAAAGAAGGGGCTGGGAGCTGCCTCCATTGGTAAGGTGCTGGCCATTCAAGCTTGAGAACCTGGTTCCCAGCACCCATAGGAAAACAAGCCAGGCCTATGACATGTGATTGTAACTTCAGCTGTGGGAAGGGAAAACAGGCAGGTCCCTGCAGCTTGCTGGCCAGCTGTCCTAGTTGAATAAGTGACCCCAGGCCAGAGAAACAAAAACAGAAGTGGACCAACCCTAAGGGATGCCACCCAAGCTTATCCTCTGGCCTCCACGTTCGAGCACACACATGTGCACACACACCCAAAGGGGCTCATGGTGTGATCTGAATAACACGAACTATTGCATGTGTCAAGATTCTGACCATGCTCCTTCGAATGAGCCCTTGCATTCTTCATTGGTCCCTGATCCGCTGCGGAGCTGTAAACCGTGACAGTGCCCAGCTTGTGCCAAGCAAGCTGTCGGCTCACAGAGAGAGGAGTTCCAGGAAGTCGCTGGGGCCTTTTTCCAATAACACTCTCTGGCATGCAGACCGTGCAAGGCTCTTTTGCAAATGGCTATTGCAGTGAGATCATGATGAGATTTCCTAGAATCACATGCAATTCTTTTCACTAAAATTTCCAACTTCAAAACTTTCTATAAAATTGTAGACTTCCATTCACTTCCTTCCTACCACATGAGCAGAAGTCAGTACATCCCAGCTCCCTCTGCCAAGACATCAAAGGGCTTAAGTCCCTTGGAAACAGGCTTTTAGAATCATGATTTAAATATTTTATTGTTGCATTTATTTCTTTGCAGTGTATGTGTGGTGTGCCATGGCACTTGTGTGGAGGACAGCTATGAGAATCTGTCCTCTCTTTCCGCCACCACGGGTGGACCGACTTTAGTTTATCAGACTCAGAGCTTTTACCACCGAGCCATCCAACTGCTGTGTTACTTTAAATGTGCATCTCTTTATTTTAGATTTTAGGCTTCAGTTCTAGCTGATCTTTGTGTCTTAGTTCAGACATTCCATAAACACAGGAGCACTAGATAGCTACCTCTGTAAATTCTCTTAGTCCTCAGCAGTCACTGAGAGTTCATGGTAGGAATGGTGTGCAGTGCTCTGCAGCCAGGGTGACCCCAGGACAGACTGGCTTTTCTGAGCCTTGAGCAGCTGTGAGGGTTGAAAGTCCCTCTGGGTTTAGGTACAACTCAAAAGGAAGGTGCTTTCCTGTGTCCTTCCTCCTCGGGATTCTTTTGTATTCCAGTAAGGCTAGAATTGCGTTCTGGCCCATCCACCACCATTCAGCCACTTGTCTTCCATCACTAAAGAGACCCCCTGTTATCAAATCTGTCCCCATTAACTCTCCTATGTCAGCTCTCCATGGGTACAGTGTCTTCTAACAAGTAAACATACAGACTCACCAGGGGCCAGGCCACATACTTGCCTACTCAAAAGGATGGAGATCAGGAACCACCGCTTGCCTACAAGGCAGCAGTGGGCTGGAACTGGGTCCATCACCTTGCTCAGCAGCCTCAGGTCTCTTGCAAGGACCCTGCAAGCACAGCTAGCCAAGTGCACTTGCAGGAAGGTTCAGGGGTATAAAATGTGTAGGCTGGGCAGCGGTGGTGCACACCTTTAATCCCAGCACTCGGGAGGCAGAGCTAGGCAGGTCTTTGTAAGTTCGAGGCCAGCCTGGTCTACAGAGCGAGATCCAGGACAGGCATCAAAAGTACAAGGAGAAACCCTGTCTTGAAAGCCGCCACCCCCCCAAGAAAAATTTGATGTGTATGGCATACTCAAAGTCCCCTTGGTCTGGATGTAACTACCAATAAAGGTTAATTTTTACAATGAACCCTATCAAGTTGGCATGGTGGTGCACACCTTTAATCCCAGCATTTGGGAGGCAGAGGCAGGTGGATCTCTGAGTTTGAGGCCAGCCTGGTCTGCAAAGTGAGTTCAGGACAGCTAGAGCTACATAGTAAACCCTATCTCAAAAAAAGAAAGAAGGAAGGAAGGAATGAGGGGAGGAGGAAGAGAGGGAGGGAATGGGAAAAAAGAGAAGAAAAGAGGAACAATGAACCCTGTAACCTAGGCACATGGATGGCATAGGAATGCAGAAAGGGAAAATATTTTTATTTAAATTTTGATTCTTTGGTCATGGGTAACTTCCCCTTTCTCTAAGGATAAAGCACATTTCATTAAAATGGTATATAAGGATCCTTAACAAGCCACCTTTGGGGCCTCTCTAGCCTTACCTTACCCTCCACCTCTTACCTTCAAGTCTGCAACTCATCCCGACCAAACATTATCATTTGTCCTAGCGGTATGCTGTCTGTGTTTTCATAATGGCCCACCACTAGCTCATGTATCTGTTTCAAGCGTTCTGTGTGCCTCCCCCGAGCTAAGCACCAAGCAAGGGTCCCGGGGTACAGAAGTGACAGATTCAGCACCAGTAGTTCTTCACCACAGTGCTTAGCATCCCCTCCCTTCTTCCATTTTTGTGTCCCAGGTATCTTCTGGGACATTTATTACGGTCCCCAGTATAGGTCAAGTGGCCTGCCCTGTATCACGCCTCTGGCTATCCCATGTTATATGTGCCTGGTGCCTTGTTTACCCTAAGGAGAAGATCCTGTATCCAACTTCTTACCATTATCATGTCCAGTGTTTCCATCGGGACAGGCTCCTGGAAGACACTCAACAAACATTTGATGAGCAGACAAATGCCAGGAGATTCTCGAACTGCAATGTGTCTTTTAAATTGGACAGTCTGCTTCTCAAGCAAAACTTCTCAAGTCCTGTTAGACCAGTGGTTCTCAACCTTCCTAATGCTGTGACCCTTTAACACAGTTCCTCATGTTGTGGTGACTGCCTCCCCAACCATAAAATTATTTTCGTTGCTGCTCCATAACTGTAATTTTGCTACTGTTATGAATCATAATGTAAACATCTGTGTTTTCTGATGGTCTTAGGCAACCCCTGTGAAAGGGCTGTTCAACCCCCCAAAGGGGTCATGACCCACAGGCTGAGAACCACTGTGTTGGAAGCAATGAGCAAGATATTTGGGATCAAGTGTGGTACCATACATCTGTAATCCCAACATGTGGGAGGCTGAGACAGGCAAATGGTGAGATTAAGCCCAGCCTGGACCACAGAGCAGATGATATGAAAATCTTTAATATAATTGGAATTTTCTTCATTAGCAAACTTAGTTACAGAAAAACAATGGACATAACGGAATATTGAAACAATTTAAGGGATTATATGGTGTCCTTATTCTCACATAATGTAGTTTTTAAATGACCATACAAAGGCAGGGATTTCAGTATGGTGTTTTCATCTATACAGTGAGAAATGTAAACCCTTGCTTCAAAATAATGCACTGGAGACTCAGAGCAGGGAAGCGAGACAGGTGGTTGTGTGACCTAGCAAAGCCAGGCATCAGGCCACAAAGGCAGCTGCACTGATTGAGAAGAAGATGCCTTAGAAGCCCAGCAGAAGCCCCTTCTCCCCTTTGCTCATGGCTAAGTAACCATGAGGGTACACTCTCCCATGCCATCTGGTTCAAAGGTTGCCCTAAGTTTGCCTATTTCTTACCAAAGGGCCGTGTGTGGGTCCACCTCTGCATTTTACATTCTGTTTATTTTAAAGCTACCAGGCACGCGACTGTCACATCTGCAGGCAAGCTTGGCTGTAAACTTTCAATAGGGTATGGGCCATTCTCTAGCACAGTTTAGGGGAGGGGCTAGTACTCTCTGCTTAATCTATATTTGGACCTATGCTAGCCAGAGGCACTGTGGAATGTGGACTATTATTTTATTTCTTCCATCTGCTTTGTTCCTACTTGACAGAATGTAGTTTTCAATTTGGTCTGATAACTATGGAAGGCAAATTGTTTACCTGTAGGCTGACATGTATGGGTGTGTCTGTGAGGATGAGGATCCTTTCTTTAAATTTATCACAAGAATTTCCACATAAAACGGTGTTATGTCCTGTAGTCAAATGTCCCTCTAACTGGTTTTCCAAAGTATACAAGTATGCTCTTGAACAGGGCACTTTTGATCTCAGCCTTCTGCAAGAACAAAGGACATGGCAGCCAGTCAGAGCTCCGAAGCCCGGACTTTGATTGACTGAGATAATGCAGTCTCAGACATTATTTTTTGATGGCCTGAGCGTACGGAGATAGAATTTGGAATCGGGTAGGTAAATGGAAAGTTAACATGCCCATTTAGGCTTTTTCTCTCAAATATCAAATATCTTAAATGAGCTTTGGAGAGGTGCTGGACCACATTCAATTTGCAATCAGCTTCCTTTAATAAGATTTTGCAGAGCAGGAATTCTTCCTTGCTGATTAAAATGAAAGCCATAAATTTATGAGTCATACCGACCACATTTCTTGCATAAGAAAGGACAGTGTGCCCACAAGCAGCCCAGAACTTCTAAGTAGTGGCCCAGTCTTTTGGAAGGAATCTGGGTTGGTCTTTTTGTTTGTTTGTTTGTTTGTTTTGTTTCTTTTTGGCAAGGTGTGCAGTTGTGATTCCTATAGATTCTTATGTCTGGGCATGGGGGCGGGATGTTGCCAAGACAAAGGTTTGCCCTACCCTCAAGTAGCTAGGTTCTACTTAATTTACATAGTATTTTCCAGAAAACAACAAAACAAACCCATCTGTTAACTATTTCACTGTCCACAGCTCCTCAGCTGGTCTCCTTGCTGGTGTCCCGAAGGGTCCCTGAAAGTTGCAGCAACTGAGATGCCACTCAAGGATGGTTATTGTGAAAGATGAAGGGACTCCCCCACCAACTGGCCTGCCTCCCTACTTTGCAGTCCAGCACTTTAAAGACAACCTAGATGAGGATTTGATATCCGATAGATGAAAGCACAAAACCATGAAAGGCTACCTTGGGTGCATAATTCAAGTGCAACTGCCCAGGGAGATGGGCGGGGCATGCTTCTAGTTAGGGTTGGGGCCAATCTGTCAATAGTTTTATGTACCACACTGTAAGTACTAGGAAGTTTGGGGATACAAAACTTAGGCGTTTCTCAATAGGGTGACTGCACTTAAGGATCCAGCCTGCTGTTAGAATGGAAACTGCTCTCTCAGTGGCTCCTGAAATGCTTTCTTCCAATCCTATGTGAGTAGCTGACACCATCTGAGATGGTGGAGAGAGCTAAGTGATCACCTAGCCTTAGTCAGCAGTCAACTCTCTCTGTGGCGTGGGCATCTGAGCAGCTGTTAACGCACATAGGTCAACACGTATCCAATTATGGCCATCTATACGCAAGTTCAAATCATTTTCTCATTCTTCAGTTTCAGACACATGCCTGAAATGCTGAGAGCTTTAAACTCTTGTAATTTAAATCTGTCACAGGCTTGTAAACTGGGAACCATTTTATTCACTTTACATTAAAAGAAAGTAAGTTCAGACCTTCTCTCCCAATAAGTGATTTGCCTGCATTTAAAAGCAAAAATACACGGGGGATAAAGTGATGGCTCAGTGGTTAAGAGTGATTACTGCTCTTGTAGAGGACCTGAATTCAATTCCCAACATCCCTATCAGGTGGCTCACAACCAACTGCAGCTCCAGATCCAGGGGGATCTAATGCCCTCTTCTGGCTTCATCAGGCACTGCACTCATGTGCACATACACATACAGAAATACACATATACACATAATAATAATGTGATACACACATTGGATATAATTACATAATTTATAAAGTTAAGGTTATGCCTTTTTTATATATAACATTATAAAACTTGAAAGATTTTTGTTAATGTAGTTATAAAATTGTCTTGGGGCTACATCTGAGACTCTGCACTTCTGGGTATGGATGTTTGTATTAGTGATTGAAATTTTATTTTCAGAAGAATCATAATTTTTTTCTGTGACAGAACATGTAGCAAACAGTATTGATTATAGTGTAATACACAAAGTGTCAGCACCTAGATTTAAAGCCTCTCCTTGACATATTGCAGGAACTGGCTATGAATCATTTCTCATGAGAATCAGAGATTAGTCCACATTTACACATGAAGTGCATGCTCACTTGGCAATTTTCAGATACAATTAGTAGTGATTCTCCTGCTGAGCTTAGAACACCTGAAATGTTAGTTCTTAGGAGAACACAAATACACTCCAAAATTCCCTACTTTTTCAAATGTGTATACATCAGAACAACATGTGTATTACAAGGTGTTTTATATGTGTGTGTTTAAACATATAAGTGTATGTACATACTGTGTTTAATTTTTAGACAACTATTTAAATATATTCTAGGACAAATGCTGTTGTTATCCTTACTTTACTATGCTAGTTTTCTGATCCTATTGAAAAATATTGTCAAGATGCTATGTCCTTCCTACCCCCAAATAAACCTTCTTACATGCAAAACACATATGCTGAAAACACATAGTATATCTCCTACATATTTTTTTTTCAAGACAAGATTTCTTTGTGTAACAGCACTAGCTGTCCTGAAACTTGCTTTGTAGAACCAGGCTGGCCTCAAACTCACAGAGATCCACCTGCCTCTGCCTCCCAAGTGCTGGGATTAAAGGCATGTGCCACTATGCTTGACCCAGAAATTTTTAAACTTGTTTTCTAGAAGAAGAAGTAGAAGACGTAAGCAAGAAAGAGATGGTCTGGGTTTAATGAAGTTTGTTATATAAATCTGGAATTACTTTACATTAAGAATTATATAATGAAAGAAGTATTGGTTCATGGAAAAAGTGAATTTTAAAATTTTCCTTTTAGAAAAAGTTAATAAAAACCCAATGCATTAGAAATAACTGAGTCAGAAAATGTAAGAGAAAATTGGGGAGAGGATAAAGTGCTTGCCTTGAAATCAGGAGGCCCCGAGTGCAGATCCCCAGAATTTATGCCAGACCAACAGGACAGCTGCCTATAATCCCAGCACTGGAGACGTGGAAACATGGAGGTCTTCCCTTGGGAAACTGGCTAGCTAGACCAGCTGGAGTTGGGAAGCTCAACCAAGAAGCCCTCCATCAGTAAACAAATGTACAGCAACTGAAGAAGTCACCTAATGTCAGCCTTAGGTCTCCACGTACACAGGTATGCACCCCACACATGCAAAAGAACATACATGGATAAAGAATTGAATAAATAAAGTGATATGATTAGAAACAAAAGAAAACATGAAAGGATGCTGAGCCCTCGTGGGGATTTTCTCTCTCCTGAGCTGTGCATTACCTAGCTCCAGGTTTTATGAGTGTGAGCACTGCATAATTCTAAGAACGGAGGCATAGCAAATGGGAGAGCTTGATGTCTCTGTGTCATCGGAATGGAGGTCAGTGTCTGTGAACGTTACACAGGCTGGAAATAAATCCCCGTGGAGTGACTGTGGATGTAAGTGAAGAGACAGTTATCAGCCACCGAAGACAGTTGCTGTCCAGCACGGACTTAGCCACGTATGCGAAGCAGCTCTTCATCCGACTCTCGTTTCTGTGGAAAGTTACTCCCCGAAACTCTTAAGTCACGTTTGAATTTTTAATTGTCCAACAAAACCAGAATACTTAGTGATTTTCACGGAGCAGTCATTTAGTGTATATGTTTTTTATTTTTAATTATGTGTATATGTGTGTGATGGCAGAAAGGGGTATGTGCAATGGGAGTGCAGGTCCAGCTACAGGCTAGGAGAGGGTGTTGGATCTCCTGGGGCTGGAGTTAGAGAGAGCTGTGAGCTGCCTCGTGGGTGCTGGCAACTGAATTTGGATCCTCTGCAAGAGCAGTACATACCCTTAACACTAGCCATCTCCCTAGCCCCCGATATGATTTTTTAACACCTTTCAAAAAATAAATCATCATTAGCCAACAATGACAAATCTACCAAATTTTCTTAAATTAATAAGTGTAAAATAAAGATGCCTGTCACAAAGTCTTGACTTGGAATATCCAAAACTACCCTTGATTTTCCCTTTTCCCTTTAGAAGACTTGAGTTGTGTTCATGCGAATGAGCAGTTGAGCTTAAATCTAAAACTTGACAAAACTGAGGATCACGGAACTTAAAACATTTCCAATAAACCTTAGAAATAACTGATTTTTTTATCTTGAAACCTAAAATTTGGCTTAATAATTACAATTATTTATATATAATATATTATTATTTTATATACTCAACTTACTTTTCAGAACGTATTAATAATATTATCATTTTTTAAAATATAAATTTCAGTGCTCCCTTTTCTGTACTAACAATTTCAGCACATACAGATGTGTTTGCATTCAGGGCTGGAGATGAAGCTTATTTGAAAGAGTGTTTGCCCAGCATGCACAAAGCCCTGGGTTCCAGCCAATACATGATGGTTCGCACCCATAGTCCCGGCACTTTGGAGTTAAAAGCAAGAGAATCAGGAGTTGAAGGTCATCCTCTGCTACACAGCCAATTTGAGGCCAGCCTGGGCTACATAAGACCCCAGTATAAAAAAAAATGTGTTTATATTCTATTTTGGTGGCATGATGATTTTCAGTTGAGTATACTTGGACATGGGATTAAATTTGCTAACATGGGTGACATTATTGGTCATTTGTAAGACTGATTGGGTGACCTGAATGAGAGACTCAGCCTTGTCTGTTCAGGTCACACAGGCTTGTGATTGTGTGGGATACTATAGAAATTGCTGGCCTGTAAAAAGCAAGTCTTTCCATCATTCTTTCTGAGGGATCCAAGGAGAGCGGGCCAGCTGGAACTTCTTGGTATGAATCCATCAGCTGATTGACAGCACCTACATATTCTTGCCCCAAATATATTGTATGAACAGCATATTACAGTCTGGGCCATCTCAGAAAATCTATACTCATTTCTTGATTCCAAATGTGAAGGTCCCCCTTAAACCCTGCAGACTCCTGGAAGGATTTACAGGGAAAATATAACAAGACTGATTTTCTAACACGTGTTGGACACACAGCTCACATAAACCTCTGCGCAGCCTCCTGTAGATTTATCGAGGTGGTGCGAGAGGATTCTGCCTGCCGACCGCTCAGTATGACTCCCCTGTTTCTGAGTTATGTCAGGTACACGGGAATCACTCCCAGCCTCTCTCGGGGGACTATAGCTGTTGCCTTTAAATCCTCAATTTGACACTTTTCTGCATGGTTATTAGGGCTTTTAAGAAATGTATCAGGACTCTCAGCGAGTCTAGGGAAAGCAATTTTTCCGGAGACCATCTCCTAAGCAGGACAGCAGTGGTGTGGTGTTTGGTAGCCTGTGTTTGGGGGAACATTTTATGAAATGTTATTCTCAGAAATAAGGGGCGTGGGGGGAGAAAAGGCTTTGACAACTTATTTGTAAGGTTTTACAGAGCCTTTTGTGGGGCTGTTCTAAAAATTGGCTTTTTGGATGACATTTCATTCTGGTTTTCCTTTGCTTCTCTATCTGTTGGCTTGGTGGTAATCTCTTTCATGCTCCCTATGTCCTCTGCGTGTTCTGTAGGTAAGCCATGTTGGTTGTGGACTATTTGAGTACAGTGGCTGGACACTAATGGTGGCTCATATCCATTTGTCGCATTTATCTTTCCTGGGAGATGCAATCCAACCTCCAGTCACCCCAGACAGGTACCATTGGTATTATTTTACCACAATCCAACTTGATGAGAAAAATTAGTTTATTTGGCTTGTTTATAGGGTGCAAGCAAAGGGTTACTGACAGGAATGTGGTTGAACCCTTCAAACAGCTATAACACAATGAAGTCCTACTCCATCATGGATGGCAACCTCATAGAAGCTGCATCATGGAGTCCCACTTGTAATTAACCTTTTACTTCTTACATATTGTAGCACTTCCCCAGATCACTTGCAGCTGAAGGAATGATTAATAGCTGGAATCCCAAGAAAAGTTCTCTCAAACCTCCCTTGTGGATAGCAATAGCCCCATTACCATTACCATAGACCTGGCTAGCATTGTATTGGCCTGCTCTAGTTGCCATGGTGACAGTGACTGGTGAAGATAAGCACTGCACAGCACCATCTCTAGACTACACTATTCTGCTTCTATGCTATCACCACCGAGAGCCAAAAGGTCAACTCACCTCCACCTCCAGCCTTGACTTTCCAAATTGTAAATTTTCTTGGGCCCTGAGCCTCAGCCAATGCTGACAATCTCTTGGATCTGTTGAAAGATTCTCCATTCTACTTCTGATCACTCTAAAGGGTAACAGCTTCTCTCCACCAGAAACAGGATACTACAGTGGTCCAAAGCACTTGTTCTGAGTTACTATTTCCTCATATGTGAATCCTAGTGATTCCATTAGCCTTAACTGTCAACTTGACATGTTTGAGACTCAGTTTGAGGAATTGCCCAGATCAGGTGGGTTTATGGGAATGTCTGTGGGAGGATATTTTGATCGTTAATTGATGCAGGAGGGCCTGGCAACCCATGGTGTGTAGTACTATTCCTTGTCGGTGGTCTTGAAGTGTGTTAAAAACCTAGCTAAGCATAAGCTGGAGGGAGAGGGAACAGGGTCTTTCCATGGTTTCTGCTCCTTGTTCCTGCCTTGAGTTCCTTCCATGAGCTCCCTCAGTGACAGGTTGTGACCTGAGGTGTAAGTTCATGTTCATTCCCTACCCAAACCTCTTTTTAGCCAGAGTATTTTATTACAGTAACAGATGGATTTCTTAGATTATCTAGTATTTATCATATAGTTACAGAAATATAGCACAACCTATACTGCCTTAATAAACTTAGATGACAGGTCACGAACATCTGAACCTCTGTTTTGTTCCTTTTGGTTTTGTCTGAACTCAAGGATAATGATTGCTACAGAATAGTGCTGTTTAAGCATAAAAAGATAGTTCTGTATCTGGCATGGAATGTAGACATTCTATAAAAGTCCTGGTCATACCAGCTTACCTCTTCTGAGAACCTTTTTTTTAATTGCCTTTCTTAATTCCTCTTTTTCCTGGTCTAATCCATCCATTATCCACACTGCAGTGGGCAGAGCTTTCTAAAGTGCAGTCACAATCCTCTGCTGATCCCTGTTTGCCATCTACCATTCTCAAAACAAAGACCAGCTCTTTCCAGGAGAGTAAGAAAGCTGTTTTGGCTTGAATGAAAAATGGTTCCCATGGACTCATATATTTTAATGCTTGGTCAACAGTTGGTGGAACTGTTTGGGAAGGATCAGGAAGTGTGGACTTGTTGGAGGAAATGTGTCACTGAGGGTGGGCTTTAAAGTTTCAAAATCCCAGGCCATTCACAGTTGGCCCTTTCCCTGCCTTGTGATTGTTGTCTTAACATGTGAGCTCTCAGCTACTGATTCATCACCATGCCTACCTGCCTGTTACCATGCTTTCTGCTATGATGGTCATGGATTCGCCCTCTGAAATGGTAAGCAAGACCCCAGTTAAATGCTTTCTTTCATAAATTGCCTTGGTTATGTGTTTCTTCACAGCAGTAGAAAAGCAACTAAGGCAGAAGCCATTATTCTTTATCTTGCCAATCAGATTTGCAAATTAGTATGACTCAGTGGGAAGAAATTGACAAAATCAACCAATATGCTAAATACTAGTAAGTTCCTTGGGATTTAACATGTGTGCATGTTTGAAATCCCCTGGACACAAGTTTGTCCTTTGTGAAGTGACTACCAAGAAAAAAAGATTGTCCATCAGGAGGGGACCAGAGAAACAACCCTAGTATATATGTAGCTCAGCATTCAAAACACAGAGTTAAAACACAGGTGCAGAATCATGCAACACACATCTTATTCTTATCCTCACAGGAATAGAATGTTCCTAGATGCCAGTACTTCTGAGATACAAATTGATTATCTCTGGGAAGACAGGTAAAATGACTTCTTCCCAAGAGGAAGTAGGTGAGGTTAGGGGACAGAAGGAAGAATTTTCAATTGTAGAAATCTCTTGCACATGTTTTATGCACGAATGTTTAAAGGATAAAATTACTAAAAGAAGCAGTATCATCCTGGAAGAGGCCCCTGGCTTCCTAAGAAATGCCTCCTGTCTTGCCTCTCAAACTTCCTTAAGCTTGGTGACCTGTGAAGCTACTTTCTTCTCATATGGGCTCCTGCTGAGGACATTTGCTTCATTTTTCTCACCCTTTTGCCCAAAAGATACTTGTGATGCTTTTACATTTCCTGAGTTACTTCCCAAATTTTTTTTTTTTTTTGGCTTTCTAGGCCCAAGTCAACTTGTTTTAGTTAAGACTTTTCCTATAATAGTTTATATTTGTTATCAAATATATACAAAGTCAGAAGGGTAATTATGACATTTTAAAACATGTCTTAAAAATGACTTGACTTCCACTTTAAATCTAATATTTTTCCCTTTTCTAAATTGAGAATTTCTTGCTTGTGTAGAATGTATTTTTATGGGGTCCACTGACCCCATCCTCTCTACTCTAATTCCTTTCCTATCCCCAACACTATGGTCCCCTTGCAATTTCATGTGTTCTTTTTTAAACTAGCGGAGTCCACTTAATACTGCCATATGTGCATAGTCGTAGGCCGATCTACTGGCACATTAGTAGCTTCTCAGGAGCCACATACATTCTCCCTTCCCAGCAGCCCTCAGTTATTCTTAGCTCTTCAGTTAGGGGTAGGGTTCCCGACTGCCTCCCCTGTGGCATGCTGGGACTTTTGTCTGGCTTGATCTTGTAAAGGTCTTGTGTACACAGTAACAATCACTGTCAGTCTATATGTGCACATGCCCTGCTGTGTCTGAAAAGACTGTCTCACGGCAGCCATCCACTTCCTCTGACTCTTCCAGCCTTTCTTCTCCCTCATTTGACATGATCCCTGAGCCTTGTTTGTGACAGAGTCTCATATAGCCCTTGTTGACCTCAAACTGACTGTATAGCCAAGGATGACTTTGAACTCTGGTCCTCTTTTGATCCTTCTGCCTCTACCTCCCAAGTACAGGGGTTAGAAGTGTGTGCCCCACAACTTGTTTATCTGGTGTCGGGCATGCTGGGTCAAGCAGCCCTCTAACACAGCCCTAAATGCTTTTTGTAAACACCCTCGAGGCAGTGAGTGCTAGCTCTTTGTACCCATGAACCACTGTAATAGGACACCCCCCCCCCCCGAGTCTGTGTTAGAGAAGAGGCAATGGGTCCACGGCTGAGGTACTCCCTCAGCACCCGAGTGTACACTGTGGAATAGTTTTTTTTTTTTTCACACTGAAGTCACTGTTCTATTTGTGTTTCTCCCTCCCACTGAGCTGCTGACAGAACTGTGTCTTCTCTGTTGTATTAGCAGTATATATGGAAAGTGTGGATGACTTGATAAATATTGAAAAATGAATGTCTCTTCCTAGGAAAGACTTTGGAAAAGCCAAAAAAATATTATTATAATTATAAATGTGCACAGCAGTATTAAGAGTAGCCAAGCAATTTATGTAAGAACACACAGCCAGATTTAAATATAGAACCCCAAATAAGATGAACTCATAGTTATTATGCCAATAATCTTTGAAAGGTTGTTGTTGATCTAGAGATAGTTTCTTTAAAGTTGATTCTGGGGCTAGCAAGATATCTCAGTGTATAAAGGCACTTGCCACCAAGTCTGATGACCTGAGTTTGATCCCCAGGTCCCATATGGCAGAAGGAGAGAACTGACTCCTGCTAGTTATCCTCTGACCTCCACATGCATATTATGACGATATCCCCTCCCACATGCATGTAAAATAAGCAAAACTGGAGTGAATTTGAATTTGAAATCCAAACATTTTAGTCTTAGCAAAGGAAATAATGCAAAGTGTAACTACCCAGCATTTTGCATAACATCTTTAGTTCTGATCTATCACAGAAAACACAACTAGGAATGTTGAATTGTCAGTTTTAAATTGTTTTAGGTGAAAAACTTCAAGTTCTGAATTATGGTTGACATTTTGGGGTTTTCATATTCCTGACAGTATGTAACTCCTCCCCAAATAAATTTGGCTTCACAGAAACTAATTATCATATTGGATCATTCTAGCCAAGCCAGGATGATAACAAATAGACACCTTGTTTATTAAGCTCTGCCACAGATAAAGGTGCCAGAAATAAATTAATGACTGTGGTAACAGCCAGGCTTTCTTGCTTACAAGAAAAATACCTTGACATATTTTTTGACTCTGTGATTGGTCTACATTTCCAGGGTATAAATTAATCTTTAGAAAATCCTAAAAAAATATCTTCCCCGGACACTTCTGGTATACATCAAGTTGGCCGTATTAGCAATCGAATCACAACCCTGTAATTCAGAGGATAGCAATTGCTTATTGTGAGCAGCACAGCGGCTCTGGCTCTCATTTAGGTCAGCCCAGGATTGCTGATGCATCGTATGGTACAGGCCAGGGATGATGGATGGCGAGCTCTGATGCCCATCCCTAAGTGATTGGGAAGATTGAAGACACACAGTTCACTTAAGCTTGCTTACTATTACATCAAGTCATCAGTTTGATAGGCAAGCTGAGCTCGGTGTCGTCCCACTGACTGTCTGCAGGAGCAGCATTTCACATCTTTAAAAAAAGAAATCTGAAGACTGGAATTTAGGCTGACAGTGCTATGGCTGGATTCATGGTTGACCATGAGGGTTCACCTCAAACCTGAGGTGGGAGTTATTGATCTGACTTTCTTCACCGAACAATTCAGCATGGGTGTCCCTGAAATTATAAATGAACAATGCAAATGTGTTTCTTTTAAACTTTACTTAGGCGATGTGAAAGGACTGTCAAATGATGTCAGGATTTATGCCTAGCTTCCAATTTAAGAAATGAGTCCAGTTGATAACTTAAGGAAGATTATTCTCCACAGGTCTGACTCCTGGGTGACTGACTGATTCATGGCAACACCATTTTATGAATCACATCTGACTGAAATCCACCACAAACAATTAGGGCCGTCTTTCTGGCTATTGCTCATTATCGTCTTAAAAATGATGAGAAAAAGCCAAGCATATATCTTAAATTGTCTACTTTGCACCAAGGGCATAAATCATCAAGATAAGTCCAACAAAATTCCCTTGCCTTCAACATTTCAGAAGCTGTAATTTATGGCCTCAAGCAAAAAAAGGTTTGGTGCAATAATTAGAAATATCTTGAGAGGATTAAGTAACTTGAGGGATACAGAACACAGCAGACTTGAAGTTGTCCATTATCATTCATTTATTTTCTAAACAATATCATAATGTTTCTTTGGCTCTAGAATATTCTCATATCCGGTTGTCAGACACCCAGTCTAATTTTAACTTTGTGGAGAAAAAAATGTTCAAGCCCATTTATCTCCCAGGAAGCTCTTGAAGCAGAGGATGAAAGTCACTCGCTACTTGAAGATTTGTTTTTGGTTTTAATGACCATCGTTGATATTATTATCCCCGTCTCTCCCTTCCTGCTTTTATGTGCAATGTTTGCTTTTCATATAAGAGATCTGTTGAAGCTTGTGATTAGGGAACCACTTGATAGCATCCATCACAGTTAATCCAGCCCACTCATCCTCAGAGCTTGGTTCTTTCAACCAGCTCAAGCTCTCTGATATAGTGAACCTGTTTTTATATTTTTAAGTATGAAGATGGCAAGTGGTGATATTGTGTTCCCCAATATATTGTGCACCCTAGTCAACTTACCTGGGGTCAGAGAACCAAACAGCCACTAGACATAGATGTCAGAAAATGGGGGCACACACACTTTTAATCCTAACATTCAGGAGGCAGAGATCCATCTGGATCTCTGCGAGTTCAAAGCCATACTGGAAACAGCTAGGCATGATGGCACATGCCTTTAATCCCAGGAAGTGATGACAAGAAGCAGAAAGGTATATAAGGCAAGGTGTGAGGACCAGAAACTAGAGCCTGATTAAGCTTTTAGGCTTTTGAGCAGCAGTTCAGCTGAGATCCATTTGGATGAGGAAACAGGATCAGCTGAGGAACTGGTGAGGCGAGGTGGCTGTGGCTTGTTCTGCCTCTCTGATCTTTCAGTGTTTACCCCAATACCTGGCTCCAGGTTTGCTTTTATTAATAAGGCCTTTTAAGATTTGTGCTACAATGGCAGACCCTTATTTAAAGTCAATGGTTGGCTAGCCAAGCCAATGGTGTGCATCAGTAAGTGGCCGGATATGGAGTGAGGGGTAACCTCAGTCTGGGCCATAATAAAGTAGCTGTTCATCTGTGGTCAGAGAGCACCATGGAAGGCCTTGAATTCCTTCACTATATTTTGCAGAAAGCCATCGGACAGCTTCACATCATCCAGCTCTATCTATCAAGGACCTCAACCACCACCATTCAGTGCTGAAAGCTTTCCTGTTTGGCTCTGTTTTTTTTTTTTTTTTTTTTTTTCTAATCACAGACAGCTCAATAACTTGTCTGTGGAGCTGTAATAAATGTGCCATGCACATCTAAGTTGCCTCTTTAACACTGGCCTGCATTCCAACTTGTAATAATTGCATGTATCAAAGGCTTTTTATTTATTTGTAATGATTATCCAATAGGCTTACCATTTTTATTTCTCACATCTCTTCATTGCAGTGCTGCATGTAGCAGCCTGGCAGATCTGCTCAATGTTCAGAGACCATAATGTGCAGGATGCCACATATAGCCAGAGCCTGTACACGCTTCTTATGATCCCCCTTTTCTCTTTCTGATCACCATGCATCAGCCCACAGTTTCAGAAATCAGTTTCATGGCTGCATACTGAGGCCGTCGGAAAGGAAGTTTCCTAGTGATTTTGTCCTCTTGTGTAAGCATGGCTGCCAGGATCACAAAACCTTCTTATTTGGGCACAGTTGCTGGTTTCTAGTAACAACATCCATTATAGAGTTATTATAGCCAATGAATAACTTCTCATTTTGAAAGAAGGGGGTTCTTTCAGATCAGGTTGGAGGTCAATGCCAGAGCAAGAAAAGCAAACTCACATTGCAGCTGTCGGTTGATGGATTTTGCTTGCAGACACTGCAAGTGAAAATGAGTCTTTCAGGGAGGCTAGTATTCAACTGATCTTTGGAAAATGATTTTCTATGACTTACTTTTTAATTTTTTTTTAATTTTTTACAAATGTGTATGCATGTGTACCATGTGAGTGGAGTACCCGCAAAGGTCAGAAGAGGGCATTAGATCACACAGAACTGTGGTGATGCTTGCTTGTGAGCCACCACAAAGATGCTGGGAACCAAACCTAGATCCTCTGCAAGGGAAGTAAGCCCTCTTAACCTCTAAGCTATCTTCCCAATCCCTAAAAGTTCATTTTCCAAAAGGAAAGTCTGTTGTTTGAAAAAAAGCAAATGTTCTGAATACTTTGTCATCATTAAAGGTCATTTATGTGGTAGATGTTGACAGTTGGTTCTGTTCTGTTTTTTTTTTTTTTTTTTTTTTTTTTAAAAAAAAAAACGGTGTGTAGGGGGTGGATATAAGTAATTCAAGAAGAATGCTTGTCTTTCGATCAAAAGAGGGAAGTGCATTCACCCAAACCAAAGGTCCAATACCAGGTTGTAAGTCAATACCCATTGAAGGCTGCCATGGCTGTTCAGTTACAGTTCTGTGACCTAAGCACTTCAGCCGACCCCAAGTCATTCATTGAAATGCTAAGCCAATACTCTGCTCCTCGGCACACCTGAGATTCTAAAACTCAAAGAATGAGCAATTCATACATTTCATGTATGTAAATGGCAAAGCGTAAGATGTAGCAGAAGCTGAGGAGATGTCCCAGTGAGTGAAGTTAGAAGGTGAAGACTGTCACCCAGGATAAACCTCTGACCTACGCATACACATTGTGGCAAGCATTGGTCTGCACTCACACACAGGGACACTGGCACACATGAAGGTCATTAAAAAGTAGTATGTCCCTTTGGTTGAAAGGTCAATCAAAAAGTTTCATGAAAAGTCTTTTTTTCTGAAACGATTTCACTATCAAGAGTGAAATAAAAAGTACTTGGCATTGACAGCTGTAAGCCAGAGTTCATCAGCTTCATTCATTGTTTCCATTGGAAGAAAAAGAAGAACATGCTGTCTAGAATGATCTACATAAGGTTCTGGAACATTTTGTTGTATCCTAGTAATCCACAGCAACTTAGTTAACTTTTTGGAATTTGGAATTTGGAAATCAATCTGCCATTGCTTTGAAAATGTGCTTTAATAGATGATGAATTGCTAAATCATCATGTTGAGGGGTAATGTAATCATCTTTTCTCCTTCTTCTTTGTTCCCTTATGCCATTTCCCCCAAGATCAAGATGCAAGGTACTATATGTAAAATGCTATTGAGTGGAGTTGCAGTTGTCCAGTGAAATCTGATATACAGTGTTTGCCTACCAGCCAATTTTTCAGAACTTGCTTTAGATTTTTAAAGATTTATTTTTTCTCACACTTTCATACCATTACAATGTACCTTGATTATAACCCCTGACACCCTCCCTTATGACCTTCCCTTTCCACTGAACCTCTGTTTCAGATTATTTACTTTTTTATTTTATATACTGGGCTACTTAATTCTGTAATTCTTAATTTTTTCTTTGTTAGAAGAGATAGAATCTATTAGAGCATACAAAAATCTCCTAGGTAATAGGAACAGGCAGTACCAAATTGAGTGTCAGGTATAATGTTTAAAATGTGGGCAATTAAGGATCTACGATTAAAAGACAATTGCCAACAAGACTGGATGGAACTATAATCTGTAGATTTTAGGATAAGTTTTGATGGAGGTGGAGCTGCATCACTTGAGGTCTTTGGGAAGACAGTGGACTCAAATCTGTCTGTCCCACTTGTCCTTGGTCTTCCTGCAGCTGCCACTTCAATAACAATAAGGCAAGACGTCCTCTGCACCCATTATTCACTAAAATCAAGATTAATCAGATTAGATGCTGGTAAGATCCTCATGTTCATTAACCAAGATGGTTGCTATTACACAAATAGTTATCACAGAGGTAGCAGGCTTCCTCTCCACCTTCTTACACCATCCAAGCTCTGATTGTTTTCTTGATCCATACATAGCAGGGTGGAGGTCTTGAAGAAGGAAGAACATCTGACCTTTCATGCTCCTCTTGCTCAGGCCAGGGAACATGGTTTACTGAGGACATCAAGGAGATTGGGAGACCCAGCTCCAACAGTAATGCATTAAGGGATTTCCCACTGTCTGGGCTCAGCAAGAGACCACTACCATACAATAGTGATCCACACTACAGGAAGGAATGGGGACCCTTGGTGAAAGGGGTAAAGGATTTGCAGTTTGAAAAACTGCTTTGGAAGGAGAGATTTGGTATGTCTATAGAAATGTGCATTTGTGTATGTGGGAAATTCTCCCTTTGATAGTGACCAAAGCTTGAAGTCCAGCTCCAGTTGCAATGTTGTTTTAGTTAGCTTCTTTGAACTTCATTTTCTTTATCAAAAACTTAATATGCATGATATAAGTTAACATATAGATCTGTTGAATTGTATTTCTATACAATCATTAGGTGCTTTGAATTATCTGATGGCTCATGAGAACCTTGGAAATGAACTAGTAGGATCCCCTCCACTTAAGGGTGAGGGAACTGGGGCTTAGGATGGCTGGTGCCACATCCCTGTCCATTCCCTGGGATTTGTGTCTCATGACCTTATTCAGATCTCCAACAAGATCATAAAAATGATTATTCTAAGCTGTCCAGACCAAGCACTGACTTTGGTTATCATTCTGATTCTCTTCTCTCCTTTTCTCTTCCCTCCTTTCTTTCTCTCCATCCCTAGCTCCCACTCTTCTCAGACAGGGTCTCATGATACATGCAAGCTGGCCTCGGATTTACTATGCAGTTCAGACCGGACTTAAATTTGTAATTCTGTCTCAGTCCCTAGAGTTCTGCAACTGCAAGAGCATCCACCTGAGTACGCTTTTGTTCTTCTTATCATGTTGAAAGAAGCAGGGAACTTGTTTCTCAAAGGTGGTTTGAAGGGTCAGCAAAAATTACCAAACAATGTGCATAGCATGGCTGTCCTGCTTAGGTCAAAGGAAGGAGCTTAGTCACAGTAAGAAGGCAAGTTTTTGCTCTGACTATATGTGCACTGCCTCTTGGCATCTATACTCTTTGGAAAGCCTAACATAGTAAGAACCAATAACATAAATTACCTTGGAAGGGAAGTTTGTTATTCTAGCCAAGTCCAACTTGGCAATGGACATTGTTTAATTATTTAAGCCAAATTCCTACTTTCAATAAAACTTCTTTTTCTCTTTATCTACCCAAAGTAAAACTCTTTTTCAATATTACTTTAATAATCTAAATTCTTCATTCAGGATATTGCATGTATATGTGTAATATATATGTATATATGTATTGTGTGTGTGAGATACATGAGTATATATGTGTTGCATGTGTGTGCGTGTACTGTGTGATGTTTGTGCATATACTATTTGTGTAATGCATGTCTATTGCATGTGTATGTGTATATTATATGTGGTGCATGTATATGTGTAGATTTTGTATAGCTCATGTATACTTTTTATTATGTAGTATAGTACATGTATATGTGTGTATTGTGTTTGTAATGCATATAAATATGTATAATATTGTATATGACACATATATATGTGTGTGTTATAAGTGTGATGCATGCAAATGTATGTTTTGTGCAATGCTTGAATATGTGTGTTGTGTTTTATATGCTCACACACATATACTCAGCATGCATTATACTAAGAATTTACATTTTCCACCAGCCTGTCTCTCTGCTGCATTCTGAGGCAGGTTCTGTAACACCTGCAATAGTCTGTGGACTGTATGAGGCTGCTGCTAAAGATCTGATCATTTAAGAGAACACCTTTGGATCACCAGGAAGGATTCTTTGTTCTTTCCCAGTACAGTTCTATTTATTCTCTGAACTTTTATCAGGCTGGGCAGTTTACTAGGCTGGATTCACCAGATAATTGCCAGTGTGGGGCATAGCCAGCCTTTCTCACATGGATGCCTGGGTGACAGGTGATGAGCCAGTTCCATCCATCCATACCAAGGGACACCTCTGAACGTTGCCCTGCTGATTTCCAGACCTCAGACCTCAGTTTAGGTGATCTTTTAGAAACACTTGGGCGGAGTAAATGATCTCAGGGAAAACTGGCTCCACGGCAACATGATGAAAACTAGAGAGGAGAGAAACACAAATCCTTTGTTGTGAAACAGTGTCGACCTGTGCAGTCAGCGCAGGCTGCCAAGTTCCACTGTTTTAAACATCGCCAAACCCAGTAAATGGATGCTGAACCACTCAGCTTCATTATGAAACTTCTGGTAAAACGTTTTCTCCAGGGGATTGCGCGCGCGCGCGCACACACACACACACACACACACCACACAACTTTGATACATTGTAATGCACTAGAGACTATCATAGAATAATATAATATAGAAATGTGTATGCAAGCCTCAGCTGGGTTTGCTAAATGATTGAAGAAAATGACCTCATTCCTCTTGTTTTTGCTAACTTCATAAAATAAAGATGGCAGCCCCTACTGAAGGCAACCTAAGTCATGTTAGGGGACGAGTGTAAACACCCCCCCCCATCTGCTGAGGAATACTACAGTAGAAGGCTGAGAAATGGCTTTTAATAGGCAGAACCCCAGAACCCCAGACAATAATGAAATATATGTCCTTGACATGATTTGGAAACTTTATTTTAGCTCATTTGCATTTGGGAGATGGGATGCAGAAACAAGATAAATGCAAGGAATAGCCAACTCTGGATGATTTGTTATGCTAGTGGGGTCAGAAAATAGAATTTGCAACTAAGAAGTGTATTTCTTAATGCTTGAAGAAAGGATAACAGTGAGAAATAGGCAAGAAACCAAAATGTGAGAAACGTGAATTAAAGAGAAAGACATCACTTCTGTAATGGCTGCACCTCCTCACTATAACATTTTGATTTATATATGACTGAAGAAATTCAACTATACATTTTCTTGTGAGGCACAGGGACAAATGGTGACATTATCTTTAATCTGTCTGGTTGCCTAGATGAAATTAACTCAAAAGCCAGAGGTCTCACCCTGCTCAAGATCCTGAGTGTAGAATCATTTCTATTGATCTTCAGAATCTACTAACTGAAGCTAGACACAGTCATTTTGACTGGATTTTTTTTTCCAGTCTGACAGATGAGAGCAATTGTAATTATTCTTTTGTTTCCATTTTGAGTAAATGGATTGGTCCATTTGCCTGCCTTATACCATGGCCCTTAAAAACAGTAGCTCCTAGGGCCCACGTTGCCACCAAGGGCCATGCAGATGTCTGTGCTCTGTGCTGCAGCCTGAACCCAGAGGCTGTATTATTGTTGGGGGTCATGTTGATGTGAGTGGCCTATACTGCCTCCTGAGGCCATGGTGATGTCTGGATCCATGCTGCCATTTAATAGGCATGTCTGGATCTATGGTCCTACTGTAGCCAAAGTCTGTGTTGATGTCTGTGGCCCATGCTACCACCAAAGGCCACATGGATGTCTGTGGTCTGTTTTGTAGCCTGAGGCCATGTTGATGCCCATGGGTCATGCTGCAGCCAGGGACCATATTGATGGGAGTAGCCTGTGCTGCCACTTGAGGCCATGCTGATGTCTGTGGTCCAGGCTGCCTCATCTGAATCTGTGGTCTTTTTTGTTTGTTTGTTTGTTGCTTGCTTTTGCTTTTTGAGACAGGGTTTCTCTGTGTTGTTTTGGTGCCTGTCCTAGATCTCTCTGTGTAGATCAGGCTAGCCTCAAACTCATAGAGAACCTCCTGGCTCTGCCTCTAGAGTGCTGGGATTAAAGGCGTGCACCACAACCCGGTCTGGGCTTTCCACCAGAAACCATGTGGAAGCCCATGATCCATGCTCCTGCTGATTGTGCAGAGCCATGAGGATACTTTTGCTGTGGCATGGATGGGTTCTGGGGGATGCAGCTCAGGTCTCCCTGCTATTGTGAAAAGCACTTTACCAACAAAGCCGTGTCCTCAGCCCTCTCCACATAGTCATTCTTTTGAGTGCAGGCTTGGAGAGGATAAGGGCAAAGCAAGTCTCCTTCAGACAAGAAACTAGAGCCCAGGAGGAGCAGCCTCCTTCTGGTGAGGAGCTGTCAGTCACTCTCTCACATCTTGTTCTCCCTCTTCCTCTTCCTCTTCCTCTTCCTCTCCCAATTTCCTCAACTCTCTCTCTCTCTCTCTCTCTCTCTCACCTGTCACCCGCTTCTTCTTCCTCTTGCCTTTGCTCTGTGGCTCTACCTTCCCTCTCCCCTCTGTGGAGGAAGAACAGACTCCCTGGCTCTCTACACAGTGTCCAGCTCTTCTTTCTCTTGCTCCAAGTCCTAACTGACTTGGAAGAATCAAAGCGGGGAGGAGAACTCAGAAACTGGCCATGTGATACAGAACACACACTAGCTTGACTCCTAGAGACCTCCCCCCTCTGCATCAACATCCCAGAAGTCAGCAATGGCCATACCACTGTCTTTCTCTACTTAGTAGCTTGTTCTTTGTTTACAAACAGATTGACAGTTTCTAGTGCAGAACTGAATGTAACCCCATGCAATTGGTCGTGAGGTTAAAATAAAATGGCACGTGAAGTGCTTCAGTGGATCAAAGCCCCCTCTTCCTGCCCCCCCCCTACCCATGGAGTATCATTATATCTTCTGCAAACTGGTAAACCAATTTCTTTCTTCTGCATTACAGTTCAGCTGGGTAAGGCAGTAATACCCATAGTATTATTTAGAACATGACCTCAGCATAAATCCAGGTCAAGCACTTTGTGCTTTGAAAAGCTTGTGACTGCAGAAAAAAATCAGCACAGACAACACCGTTTTCTGTAACGGCCGGTTGGTTAACAGACCCACGTGTGCCAAGAGTGGTCTGTGTATGTTTACACAATACATGGAGCTGAATAAACGTAAACCCAATTGAGCAGCAGCTAGCTCTCAATGCTGTCTTCCTTCTGTCTGCGACAGATATAGAGACTTGTATGAAGATTTCCCTTTATTGTGAAATGTTATTTTTCTAATTTGTAGCACACAAAAATTCATTCAAATGTTCCTTCCTTGTCTGTGTTCCTCAAGAGGAGATAACACTGTTTAACTAACTGACCCTCGGCAAAACCCAGCAGTTGATAAGAATTTAATATGAAGGGTAAAAAAAAGAATATAATATCTAGTTGAAAGCTCAAGGGATACCCACCAGGATAAATCTAATTAGCTAACTGGAATTTGGCCAAGTTCTGACATTTTAAAAAAAATTTTTTAAATGGCACCAGGTAAACACAAATTAAATGTGCTGTACATGCGGTTAATCAAGCGTGTCAAAACAGACATATGGGATATTTACTAAGAGGATGTAAACATTTCCCATGTTGACTTTGTAACAAATGATTATTTTCCAGAAGCAATATGAAAATTTAAATAGCAATGATGGGGAGTGTAGCTTAAAGCTTCTCCTCCATTTTCATTTTTCCTGGAAATTTTATGTTATGCCTTAGAGCCCTATATTAGTCTAATAAACCTGAATGGTAAAGCTAGTTATGACATCAGATGTCATTTCATAAGCCTTTCCTAAGAATAGCCTGACACCATGCACGTCTAAATTCATTGTCTAAATACCCGGGCCGTTTGCCTGTAATGGAAGGCAAGGATTGTAACAATGCAGTCTTCCTCTTATCAGAAAAAAAAAAAAAAAAAACAGAATCACCTTGCTGATGTTGTACCTGAAACGCACAAATCAGAAATAAACGAAGAATTGGAAGGAACCCCTTAGGTCATGGTTAGGCATCTCCCGAGTGCCGCACAGATTTGGTGGAGGTAGGGGGATCTACAGAGGGGACTCCTTCTCGGCAACAGTGGAAATATTCCTACAAATCTCTTCCATGACCTAGCCGTTTGAAGCTCATTCTTGCCCGTGCTCCACCACCCCGAAACCCAGGGCTCAGGCAGGTCATTAGCTGGCTGCCTGTGCAAGTGTCTGCCTCCAGCATCTGCTGAAGGACGGAACACTCTCACCCTGCCAGAATCGGGTCAGGAGGTCAACAGGTCTCATTTATTATTCAAAATTGCTGCCTAACCTTTGATCTGCCAGGTTAAAGGTCTTTGTATTCTAGTTGGTTGGATTTTTTTTAATGATGAAGCCACTATCTTTCCAGATTAAAAAAAAAAATGACTTCTACTGGATATTGTGATATGTCCCTTCTCTGGTTAGAAATGTGACACTTGAAAACAGTGGCTGAGAGGGAAAACCTGTAAAGAAAGCCATGCATTTTAATTTTTTCTTTGTTATTATTTTCCATATGATTTCTAGAGTCTTAAATAATACTAAATCATGATAGTCATGGACATCGTGTTTATGGCTATGATTCAAATATTCTACTGTCATTTGGGAACTCCTCCTTTTCTGTGGCATTGATAGATCACGGAGGATCTTGTCCTTCTCAGGACAACTACCCTTTGGTGTGGGGAAGCATGTTCCCCAAAACAAAAGGCAGAGAAATCAGATGGGGTTAGTCTTTCACTGCTTAATATTTTCTTCATAAATATAAACACTCAATAGACAAGCATGTAACATGTCTGCCAACTCAATCTTTGGTAGACATCTTCTGTTCTTTAACAACAGAGATTTTTTTTTTTCATCACCGAGAACAAAAGGATTTTCTAAGCACTTGGATATTGTCTAGATATCATTACAGAACCTAAGGGAGAACAGCAGTTAAAACACACTAACAGAGAGTATATTTGAAAATATCCAAGCATCTAGCATTGTATTATAAAACTAGCTATTAACATTTAACAAGCAATATTGAAAATCTAGACTATATCATAGCATATCGGCTCTCTGTGAAAATAGCTGATATCAACCTAACGGGTGATTTCAGCCTTTGTGATACATAGTCAAAGGTCACACGGGATCCACCCTGGATCGGACATATGAGATGTGGCCACGTGCTTTGTGACAATGCCTATAGTGAATAACCCTGACAAGCTGTTAAATAAGCAGGGGGATGCATGGCTTGCCCGAGCCCAGGAGGTGTCAACATGCTACATACACAGCTGAACTTTTAACAATAAACAAAAATATTTTAGCTCTGTCACCAAGGAGACCTGCTCTTCATCTCTGAGTATTTCTATACAGGGAATGCACACACAGACAGAGATGCAGGATGGTTCATTTGGAGATAGTCTAAAAATGTTGGGTGACCCTGGAAAATTCTGGACAGGCACACTTCTGTCCTTTCTCTGAGGACGCTCAGCAGCAGATGGGCAAATGGTCACTTCGCTTCCTCCTGTCCCCACTGTGATCTGGCAGGACAGTTTCAGTCAATGGAGGCCAGCTGTTCAGACAGGATCAGAGTCTGTCTGCCTCTCAGTGAGTTTGTTTATCTTTGTGTGTGTGTATACACATGCATGTACATGTGCACATCTACACATATGTGTGTTCTCAATCTTATTCCATGTCTCATTAGTTATCTATCACCCTGCATTGTTACCACCTCTTTCATTGATACCTGTTACTGGCTTGGAGGAATATTCTTGGAGGAAGTTTTTGCCTCTGGTTCCGTTATCATTGTTTGAAATATCTTTCAATGATTCTGATTTCTGAATGGATTTTTTTTAAACAGAGCAGTAGGATTTTCCTTGCATAGGGAAGCAAATTTCATGGAAATATATATCTCTAGGTTATTGATGGTCATAAACTAAACCAGAGGAAGGGATGTACAAGGCTTTCTCTCTTTAACCTCCTCTCTACTCTCTATATAGCTGTTACTTAATAACAAAAAAAGCAAAAAACCCAGATGACTCAAAGTTGGGCAGGAAGTGATGGGAGGATGAAGTGTGGTTGTGGAAAGAGTTGGGGAAAGGAAGGTTAATATATTCAAAATATACCATATAACATTCTCAAAGAATTAATAGGTCATTTTTTTAAAAAGTGCTTTACTCACAAAAGGAGTTGTCAAGAGAAAGAAGGAGAATGGGTTTAATAAAGTAATTCCTCTAAGCCATGTCTCATACCATCATCAGAATGAACTTTCAGGCAGGTAAGCTTAAGCATGCTGTGCCCTCCATGAGTTACTCTCATGTCTTCTCATGGTGTTGAAGACACAGTGCACAGTTCCCATCAAGCTCTGTTGTGGCCTGTGAGTTCATCCCTCAGACTCTCCAGCTTCATACGTCTCAGTCCCCACTCCATTGTTTGCCCTGCAATGATGCTGGCCTTCTTCCTGTTCCCAAATCTCATCAACCTCAGGATACACACACACACACACACACACACACACACACACACACACACACACACGAAGGCAGCTGGCTCCCCTCCAAACTATTGTCTCTCCTGTCATAAACACTTTTACCAGGTTTCTATCCATGGAATTCTTACTTCCCACATTGCTTCGTTGACTTCCAAGCTTCGTGAGTGCTCACGACACACTGGGGGTTGACTTTCTGATCACTTATTTTCATGTGACGATTAGTAGTTTTGTGAGTATGCACTTACCATATGCCTCCTGCTTAGAATCTAAGATTTAAAATTATGAGGGACCTATGTGTGTTGTTGGCTACTGGAGGAACTGTCACACAGTCAGCACTTAATAAATGTTCCTTCCATTAATGGTTCTACTCTCACCGTCTCCTCTCCTTCAGCTATAGCACCTTCTACAGTGGATGCAGGTGTGTACTCGAGACAATCTGCACATAGAAAGCCTACACACATCCCCCCAAGGGAGAAGCCAAAGTCTTACTGTCTTACTATCTCCTGGGCCAGGCTGGTAGTTGAAGTGGTTAGGAAGGGGAGGTTCAGGTCCATTTTGCAGTCAGTGTTTCATCATCAGAAAGGAGAGAATTTTATGTTATAATCCTACAGATGGATCCAACCTTTTGACTTTGCAACCAGGCATTGTCATTTCCCAAGATCACACTTGGAAACCACACAGTTGATTTGAAAATATTATTGCAAAGAGTCTCATAGTGTTTTTATTAAGGGTAATGTTTTGGTTAGTAGCCATTTATAGTTATTCTGGGGTGATAAGCTTTCGACATCACAGTAGACTCCAGCTCAGCTGGTAGTTTGATATGCCAACCAAAAATGGTCAAGATTGTGGGCCTATGGGATGAAGCCAGGCTGTGGTAAATAAAGTTTTATTGGAACATAGTTACAGACTTTCCTCCTTGTGTTGCCAGCTATGGCTTCTGCGTCCTTACAGCAATGCTAAGTAGTTAGGATCTGCCCATGTCCTTCCTGACCCATTGTCTGAAATATTGACCATCTTGACCTTTAAGAAATGGCTTCCCAGCCCCTGGTCAAGACCCATGAGACAGAAAAGCAATTGTAGGTCCTGGATTGTGTCCCATCAAATCTATCTCTTCAACACTTGTCACCGTGGCTTGCCCTGAAGCCCTGTACGAAGAACAATGGCTGGATTCAATGAACCTTATCTTATTTGGTCTAATTGAACTTCTACTACCAGAGAGGATGCCATCAGTCCCCCCCCCCCGGGAAGTATCTACATGGGTGAAAAGGAGAGCAGGTAAGCCCAAGTGGGCAAGGTAATTCTCAGAGCTCTAGGGCTTGGGACTTGGGTTCTTTAATTTTACCATGTGTTAATGCAAGTTGGCACAATTCAAGAATAAAACAAAAGTTTAAGAAATCACCTCTGACCCATTATAAATCACAGCCTAGGTGGCCTTAGATGTAAAACTTCACCTTCATATTGGTTTAATTAAACATTAATATGTTCTAAAATTGACCTTTCTTGCCTTTGAAAATAACTTAAATCTACTTTTTTTTTATAAAAAGTTGGCTCCTTTCAGGCAGTCTTTGGATTTATGTATGTGAGCAAAAAGTGTTATTTTAACTACCTTGAGTTTAGATTTTCTTAACTAACAAATGGAAGCCCTGTCCAAGGAATGAACTCTTAAGAAAGAGTGAAGGACCATCGTCCACATGCACCTGCCTCAAACACTCCTTACTGGCATGCTTGTATTTTTTTTATGATCAGGCTTTTTCTTTCTCCTTTGAATTTCCCCAGATTATTTCTAGGCTTCTTGTCTGTCATCCTTAGCCTTTCTGAGTTGGTTTTAAGATGAAGCAAATGCCTTGATGTTTTTCTCTCTTGACTCTGGGTTTTAAACTCTTATAGCTGGTTATGATTTTTAACCCGTTTTAAACAATGACTCTTCCATTGTTCAGAGATCAGAACTAACTTTTTAAAAAAGATCATAATCTGGTTTAAGATACTCAACAATATGTACTGCATTACCATCAAACCCTATCCTGCCCTTCCCCAATCAAAAAAAAAAAAAAAATCAGTTTGTGACGTGGTGAGAAAGTCCTTACTGCCTTCTCAGTCCTTGCTTTCTAGACTCGCCCCAATTTCCATTGCCTTTATGAATCAGTAATGGAGGATAGTGAAGATCAGTGCCTTGCCTTTCAGCTTTAGTGACTAGCTCCCTCCTTTTGAAATCACTGACCTTGGCTGGAATTCTGTGGATGGTCTAGATGAGCAAGAGGAATTCCATCTACTGTGTGCTTGAGACATCTCACCACACAGCATCCTGCTGTCACGCACCCTTCATCACTTAGTCTCTGGGAAGAAAGCAGCTCTGGGTTCTTTCTCTAATTTTGAAAGACTTCCCTCTGAAGTGTGCTTGAGCACAGTATATTTTGAAAGAAGATCTTGGGCATATTTTTTAGTGCTACCATAGTCTATAGTACCAAAAGTAAAGAAAAGGAACTCTGTGATCATCTGAACACAGCTACAAAAGAACACAAAGAGTAGGCAGGTGAGGAACGCCTTGCCATCCATTTTATACTCCTTATTTCTCACTAGAGAAGGTGACCGCCCATTCAGTATAGCCTTACACACAGAGAAGGGCAAGACTCCGCATGGCTACTCATAAGAAATCTTGTTAGATTTGAGTTTATTGCTCTGTAATTTTGAGGGTGGTGTTTATGTTAATTTTATTCCTTGGGACATTCCTGGGAATTTTTTTGGTAATAAAAATGTGAATTTTTATGTGCATATGACAGCAACATGTGCCATCTATTATGACCATTCAAAGTAGCAGACTGATTTGCTTTTGTAGATTTTTTATATACTTGTCAATAGTTTGTCTTCATTTCTGCCTTAGGTTGAAAGAGAGTAAAGCTATATCTTACTAGTATTTGCTCTTTGCTTTCCTTGGGAGTATTTCAGATTCATTAAAATGACAATAAAATTATATGCAAACTGGTTAGCCAGAAACAGCCTTCAATGTGAATAGTGCCCTTAGTGTGAGAAATATCCTTCCCTGTGTCTTTATTTGATGCTCTTGGGTTTGCTTTCCACCCCGTGCAGTGTTAGTGTGGCAGCTGCTTTCTTTTCATTTATTTAAAGCCTTCCTATCCTTTTATGTTTAATCTTCCTTAACTCTTTTATCCAACACAGTGTTAGATTTTACTTTGTCAGTAAAATTTGTCAGTTAGATTTTACTTTCCGTCTTTTCCTCCAATCGATGAATTAAGCTCTTTGGCATTTACTGATAATGCTGCTTGGTTTGAATATATGCTAATACATGAAGATTATTTATTGTTATTTAATTGCTTTTCTATCTATCTATTTATTTATTTAAACTCTATGGCTGATTTGATTTATCTTCCACAAAATTTATATTTCTCTCTTTTTTCAAAATTTTCACTTGCTTGTTTCCCTCTCTGCTTAGGGAAGCTTTTTCTCTTGTGATGATGTTACCTTTCTGTAGACACATTTATATAGTAGACTTTTGGCAACTTATTATGAAGACCGATATCATGACACTCATTTCTCAATATGTAAATGCAATGGCAAGGATCTTGCCAACTCTCAAGCTTCTGACCCAGTTTTTTTAGCCACTATTACAGTGTGTAGAAGCACACAGGAGCTGAGAAAGTTTGATCTTTTTGTGTGAACATGGGGGTGTCGATGAAGGAAACAGCTGAGCAAAATGTGTTGTTTGCTATGGCTGGAGTATGATAGAAAGGTAGTCTCAACTTTATCCCACTTTACGTGTTTCTTTTCAACTAGGTTCAGTTAAAATATTAACAAGGCTATATTATCCATTAAGGTGGATATTAACACGTCCTGCTTCCAAGATTTGACCTGCGGTTTAAAGAAGAGGTTGTTTCCATTGTTGTTATTTGACTGGCTGCCTTCTGGCACTTTCTAACCTGGAAACAAGGATGAAGGGGATGTCAGCAACCAAAGGCAGGAAGAGGCAGTCTTGACTCTTGCCTTCAGTTGTGCGGATCATCAAATAATCGCCCTCCTACTGTGGCTTTGCATTTGACGGAGCCCAGCTGGGTTAAACTTTCCCTTTCCTCATCAGCTTTGCTCTAAACCTAAAGTAAACAGAAGAGTCATCCAAAAGAGCAGGGATCAGGGCTGCAGAGATGTCTCCCTGGCTGAGAGCACCGACTGCTCTTGCGGAGGACCTGGGTTTGATTCCCAGCATCTACATGACAGCCTGCAAACATCTGTAACTGCAGTTCCAGGAAATCCAACACCCTTCTCTGGCCTCTGTGAGCACTGAACACATGTGGTAAATATACCTACAGACAAATACTCATATCCATAAAATAAAAGCAAGTGAACCTTTAAAAACAAATCAAGGATCAAGGACCATACATAAATAGTAGCCCAAGATTTGTTCTCAGCTTCGGTATAAAAGATATAACTATTTATTTAAGGAGGCACAATCAGAACATCTATAATCTGAAACCATTGTGCATGTGCAATAATTTAAAATTCCAAGCCCGGGTCTAGTTTTCATGAGGGTCATTGTAGTATTTCTTAAAAAACATCAGCATGTCACCATATCTATTTAACTGCAAAAAAAAAAAAAAAAAAAAAAAAAAAAAAAAAAAAAAAAAAAAAATCTGTCAAGAACATCTTTCCAATGAGATCTCGCATTGTCTGGCCAACACTGTCAGAAACTGTCTCTACTTTCTGCTGTATCTGGCACAATTTATAAGAAAAAGGAAAAGTTACAGGTGGCTTTGGGCAGGGTTTTATTTGGTCACCATATGCCTGTGCACACCATTCAAGTAAGAGGGGCTGCTAGGTATCTCCCAGAGTTCTGAAGTCTCAAATGAAGATCTAGTTGATAGAACCACTTAAAACGCCCTGCACTGCTGTCATATATTTTATGTTATCACTGTAGTGTCAGGCAAAATGGGATAAAATGTCTCGATCCAAAGGCTAGACATCACGTTGGTAAATAACACACATTTCTAAACAACCACAGATAGAAAATGGTAATAATGCTTGACCTACACAGGCCTGTTGCTTTCTAGTCATTGTTCTAAGCAATTCTCATTTTATCTGAACTACTCACTGAGCACGGTTCTCTTCTGCTGGGCACTGTCCTTATCATTGTGCTGTAAAAGGCGAAAACCCAGAAGGGCTAGCTGGTTTCTCAGGGCCACCAGTTTATAGGTAAGCCAGGATTTTACTCGGTTTGGGTGTTTTAATAACGTACTGGCCAAGGTCCATGGCAATTAAGTAGTATTTGTTCCTCACTGGAAAAAAAAAAAAAGCTGTTCTTTTTAGCAGATGGAAACTAAATAATTATCTTGATATTTGCTGCAGGAAACATACATACTCAAACCAGGCTGTCCAAAAAGGAAAGCAATCTGTATAACTCTTCAAATGCTGACTCATACTGTGTCATTCAATTAAACCATCACCCCTAGAAGTCATATGCCTGCATTACCCAGCGCAATCCTCACCAAACAGCCAGACACAATCGCGGGCTTTAAGGATTACAAGTAGCATGATGAAGGATAATGAGCTAAAATTCAGCACAGCACTGCAGAATGCTAGGACCAGCATGCTCAGTGTAAATCAGCAATCTATTAGATTTAATGTGAGATCAAGGAGCTGGATAGCATGCAATTACACCACTTTTCATTAAGGAGCGGTACAGTGGTGGTTCTCAGGGAGGGTCTTCCTTCTGTTTACATCTGCTTAATTGGTTTGGGGATGGCTTGAATGTCTTTGACTTTGAGTGTCTTTGAAGACAATCACAGCTGTTTCTCAAAGCTCCAGGCCAGCAGCACAGTCACCATAAGGCATGAGCAATACCTAAATCCTCCCTTTTGATGGGGCTCACCCACTGCTTCTGTAGACTTGCTGTTGTTTAAGATTACTGTTTTAATGTTATTAGCTTCAGTGCCATTAAATGATCTAAATTCGGTGGATGGAGAGATGGCTCAGTGGTTAAGAGGCCTTGCTGAGAGGATCAGAGTTCAGATCCCAGAACTCAGGTAACAAACCTGGTACCCTATGAATGCCTGTAACTCCGGCCCTGAGGTGTGGGGAGTAGGTAGGATCACTGGGCCTTGCTGCCTTCTAGCTTAACCTAGATAAACATAGCCTTAGACTCAGGGAGAGACCCTGCCTCAAAGAATATGCAGAGTAATAAAGGAAAGTAGATGGTGCCCTCTTGGAGCTTCCATGCATGCACGTGAGCATGTATCACACACACACACACACACACACACACACACACACACACACACACACAAACACCCCTTCAAATAATAAATTATGAATCAAAATATTTCAATTCCCTCTGCCATGTGACTGGCCAATGTTCTACTACATTTCCCAAATATAGAACCAGTATGACGTATCTTCTCAGGTATTAATCCATCTGGTTACTCTTTTGATAAATACAGATCCAGTTTGTCTTTCCCCAAGCTCTATGGTAGGCCTAGGAGGGCAAATGTAAAGGCTTCCTATCTTCAGATGTAAACAGCGAGCCAGTCAGTTGTGGTGTGGCCTTTAACTAGCTCTTTGGACCTCACTGTTGATAGCAAATGAAATTAGTTGGTGTTCTTTACTTTCTTTGTTATTGATTATAACTTTTATTAAAGGTATTCTTAGGTGGTTTCATCCCCACATATAGGACATTCTGTTTACTCTCACCCCTGCCCTTTCCCCCCTCCCTGCATCCCTCCCTACTATCACTGTTAAAACCACTCCTCTGAATTCCCAACAGTGTCTTTCCCACATCTTGACCTTTTGTTTTGACTTTGACAAAAGCCATTTGTGTGACCATGGGTTGGGAGTGATCCCCTGGAGCCTGGTGGGCTCACTCTTGTGTACTCAACTGAAGACAGTGACTGACCTTCCCTTGGAATCAACCAATAGCTTGGTGGGGAGGGATAGGACTCTGTGAGTTCTTTCCCAGTGCATGATTGACAAACGACAGGTCTGGTCTTATGCATTCCCAACACAGGCAACCTCGACTGCTCTGAGTTCATGATTGCCAGGGCCATGTCGTACCTAGAACTTAGCATTCTGCATGGCTTCTCTCTGTCTTCTGGGGTGTGTGTGTGTGTATGTGTGTGTGTGTGTCCTCTTTTCCTCTTCTATGCTGTTCCCTATGCCTTAGAGGGAATGTCCCATTTAGGAATGACCCTTCAACCATCACTTATTCTTAACACTTGGAATAGGATGGAAAAATATGTGTCCACCCCTTCACTCTTTCTTCCCAGCCCAGTGAACCACACTTCTAACTTTAGAACAGTCCACCGAAAATGTGTTGAAATTAATAATGTCATAGTATTTAAAGAGCAAAAGTGGGCCTGGGTAGGTGGCTCCATAGCAAAGTGCTTTCCATTCATGCATGAGGACCTGGGTTAGCGCCCCAGGCCCCCAGGGTATAAGAGCCAGATGCTGTGGCAATGTACTTGTAACCCCCGCACTGGGGAAGTAGAGACAAGAAGGACCCTGAAACTCACTGGCCAGCCAGCCTAGCTGAAGTGCCAACCTCTTGGCACCCTCACACACATGTTCACACACAGAAATTAAATATATACACAAACAATAAGGAAAGATTAGTGGCCAAATTATAGTCTGTCCTCTGCACCCCTCTCTGTTCCTCATTTGCCCGCCCCCCCCCCCCCCCCCCCAATCAGAAAGCACATACAGCAAATCCTCAGCTGCTCTGCCCAGTCAAGCAAGCTTCCTGGCTCCAGCTGTGCCTCGGGATGTGTTCTGAAAGTGTCGGCTCCTCTGTCTGTGAACTGTCTTCCAGCCCAGGTTCATCAAGGACTGCCACTTTAAAAACACACGCAGGCAGGCATCCTAGGATATGCCATTATAAGCTGCTGCCAGGGGATCTTCTAAGAGATAAATGGAATCTCTGTGAAGTAAATTAGTGTGAACCAGTCAATCTGTGTGTCAGCCGTGAGCCACTTCCATGGATAACTGCCTGACTGAGTGGAGGCCAGGGCCTGGTGCCATGTGTGGGTCAGAATCTCAGATACAGTTTCACAGGATAAGGGGATTTGGAGCGATGTTTAGTCTTGGGAGAAAGCCAATTTGATCTGTGCTTTAGATTGGTCAATGAAATAGACTTCTAAGGCATTTTTGTTTCATCCTTCATCTAACTGGACTGTGTGATGCCAAGTTAGACAACTTCCTTACTGTGGGAAGTAGCAGGGATACTTGGGAAATGGCTGCCTCCTCCCAGAGAGCTGCTACTCTTCAGACTCCCACTATGCTGGGCTTGGGCTGAGCCTCCTCATTAAAAATCTTTAGGGTCTCAAAAAACAAACAAAAACATACTATGTCAAAAAGAACTTAATCTAAATCTTCTCTCTCTGAGGAACAAATGTGTGATCTTTAACTGATGAAGAATAGGAGGTCCTATGCAGAGGCAGACAGCCGTGGTCCCTTGAAGATGCCCAAAACAGGAAATCAAATCTAGAGATTAGAAAAAACCCTACCCTAACCCGAATAGCATTTGAGTAAGGAAGCCTTTAAAAAGAACTTAACTGTTGCTGGAGAGATGGCACATTAGTTGAGAGCAGTTGTTCCTCATGTACAGGACCTGGGTTCCATTCCCAGAACTCACGTGATGACTCACAAGAGCCTATAATTACAACTTCAGATAATCTGATGCCCTCTTCTGGTCCCCAAGGAAAACTTCACGCACATGATTCACAAAAATAAATGTAGACTACATACGCATATGCATAGAATAAAATAAATCTTAAAAATAACTGTACTTTGGAAAGAATTTAGAGACAAAACCCCTTTCAAGTCCCTGGAACCATCCTAATTAATGTTTCATATAACTAAATTGTGACTGTCGATGGTACTTTCATGCAAAACCCATGTTTCCATAATTGCATATTTCTTTGTAGATTGTAGCTTGCTCTTACATTAAGAGCACAGGGATTCATTTTATCTTGTTAAATTATACCAAATTATCTTCATTCATTTTTCCTTTTATTACATTCATAAAATTTTTATCATCTTACTTCTGTAGAATGAAATATCAGTGAGATGATTGAACTTAGCATAGAAATGTTAAAAGAGGGTGAATAGAAACTTAGGTCTGGTGTTTGAGAGAAATTTCTAAGGGCCTTTCTTAGCTGTGGGGAAGGTTTTAGTTTTGAAGAAAGAAAAATAAATCATCTCTGAATAGGAGCTTACACAAAATAATAATCACATATTAAGTGAGTTTATTTTCTATCTTTGGTTATCTTTTTAGACTTTTTATTACCTACATTGCTTTGGAAAATATTACAGAAAGGTACTGCCATGATGGGGGTCTATGGAGGCAATTATTTGATATATAAGATGTATTCAGTGCATAAGAATGCATCTATGGGTGTGAGTCAACATGAATCATAGCAAAGATCAAACCAAACCCTTTAACATTCAAGTGACCCTTTCCTTGAAATAATGAAATAAAAATGGGATGTCCTGTGGGACCAAAATTTGTTTTATGACTGTACATTATGTTCAGAAGAGTAAAACCCCAGGGGTCAGTTTAACTTTGTGATTTATGAGGGTCAGGAAAAGAGAATGGCTATCCAGGAATGTTCCCTTGGATGTCATTTTTGCAATGATAGTGTGAATTTTTTCTTGAGAGACATGAATAAATGTGTACTCATCCCAGATAGAGCACAGGTCAAAGTGGTGATTCCACCAAAGTCCAAATTGGCAAATCAGTGAGTATATAGGACTTTCAGAGCATCGGTTGGGGGGTGCTTAGAGGTATGGGGGTGACCCCTAAAGAGACACATCACTGGAAAGGTCTCACCATAACATGGATAGCCAGGTCTTCATTGTCACGTGGCTGGAGTGATTACCTCAGTTAACCTTCAACATTCTATAGTCTCTGGCACTTCTTAGGAACACGTGCATCAGGTACATATGGCTGGGAGGGAGGCATACAAGGGGGTGGCTGGAATCTCAGGTGAGGATCCAGTGACCCTCCCCACCTTCTATGGGGGATGTTAGGAGGCCTGATTTTGCAGGTCTTTTGCAGTCGTCACAGCTAGTAGATGAAGATGGTAATGGCTATTGTACTTAGGGAACAGAATTCCCCCAACAACTTTTATTTTCATTCTTTGAAGGTTATGAGGAAACAATTTTTTTAGGAGTTTTTCTTAGTATGGTGCACCCAGGCTCTCCACAAAGATCCAATCTGAGAAAGTAGGTTTTCCTGACCACTACTGTCTACAATTACACCGTCCCAGGAGAGCAAAGCTCATTACGTTTGATACCAGCATCCTCTCTCTCTCTCTAAATTTCCAACTGACTGAGACAAGCTCAGGCTGTCAGAAACTGACATATGGGTCATGCCTCTGTATTTTCTAGCCCAGCCTTCTGATTGTAGCACTGGAGACCGTGTTATAGAGGGAAACAGCCTCACAAGTCAAGATGTGTCTAAAATACCTGGACATCCTGATAGCGTACCAGAGTGTGGACAAAGAATTGTCGTAGATGTGTAATTTAAGTCAGAAAACTACAGAGGAGAGGTATATTCATTGGTGGGTTAATGAAGATTCCATAAAAAGGTAGAATTTGAGCTAGATCTTCAACAAAGACTGATTTTAGTAAACAGAAAATTAGAGTGACATCTTTCCCTGAGGATCCGGACAAAAGCAGTGGTATAGAAAATAATTGTCACATTCAAGGGACAATGTGTGATTTCATAATGTTGAAGTGGGTTGTACCACAGTCTGAAAAGAAACGTTTGAGAGTAGGGTGGGATCCCTTCAGAAACCAGCCAGTGTTACTTGAGATGGCACTAGGACTGTTTGGAAAATTCATGGCTCTAGAATCTCCCATTGTGGATTGAGTGGGGGTCATTGTAGGGGATCATGTTCTACATGGGAGCTGTGAGATCAGACCTTGGGTTTGAGATGCAGCATTTCTTGGTTTAAAGAACAACTGAAGAGAGAGACCCAGGTGGGTGGTCATAAGAGTTGCCCCAGAAGGGAATGCAGCAGGAGAGGATGGTCATGGCAGTTAGAAACTGGAGACAAGAAAATAACTACTGGAACTATTTAAAACATTGTGTTTCCCTGCATTCCTCAGATTGGCTCCCAGGCCAATCTCGATATCTTTAGATATTCTCGTTGTGACGAACTCTTCTCCTCTTCATTCCTTCCAGATCATTCATTCCTTTGTATCCTAATAGACAACAAGGACCCATGCAGTACATCAAGTCAAAGCCTCCTGGTGTGCCCACTTGGCTCTTCCCATGTGTCTCCTCTCCCTTGCTTCTCCCATGCTGGGCTTATAGTGTTGCTCACCGGTTCCCTGGAACACCGACCTGATGTTGGTCATTCACCTGCATCTTTTCCCTGTGAAACAATGTCTCTAAGTCCTATCAAGTGATAGCTCAGTAGCCTGTTTCTTTAACAAATACTTAAGCTTGTGTTTCCCTTGAATGCTTTCCACAATGTAACTTTGTCAAGACCTGTCCGCAGCATGTCTTCTCACTGGTTCTGTCTCATGGCAGATTCTATAATTAATTGATCTGGTCTAACATTTCACAACTTGGGAACCCTTTATGTCCATGCATTCTTCCAAACAAGGTTTTAAAACATAGCAAGGGGTATTTTACCATAAGCTAGGGAATTGTTTTATCTAGAAGCATCTGTACATCTCTTGCCCTTTGCTTACTATTTCTTTGTTCTCAGACTAAGATAACATCTCTTTCGTGTTGAGCCTGGCTCTTGATACATCTGCCTAGATTATAGGGAGCAGTTTCTCTTCCTTCATACACATGCTTGTTCTTAAATTCTTTTCCTTGGGTTGTGTTTAACTTACTTTTTGTTATAGATTATCTTGTATCAAATTGAGATTATCACACATGTATGGTGGTGCACATCTATAAGCCTAACATGTGGGAGGACAAAGCAAGAGAATCATGAGTTCAAGGCCAATATGTGCTAAATAAAGAGATGTTATCTCAAAAGTGATTAAGTATATAAAGGACACTTTCTGCCACTTATAAACGCTTTTTTTTAATGTTCTGGGGGTAACCAATCTTGAGAGCACCATTCAAATATTCTGAGTATGATACACCAACTGTTTTCAAATTTGAGAAGCCATCTTTCTCCTTTTTATCTTTCAATAAATACTTGAACATTTTAAAACGCATTTCATATGTGTAACCATAAAAATGGGTACCAGCCACCACCTACACTTCTCACATCTAGTACGAATGCCTGTGTGGGATGCAGGACAGCGGAGAGTGGTGCTCATTCCAGCTTAGATGGTAATGTAGTTGCAAAGCAGGTTGTTAGCATCCAAGCATGTCTCCCATTCCATTTTAGTAAGACTTCCCACTTTGGTATCAAGCAAAACTATCACTTTCAGAGCATTAGGACTAACGATTCAAGATATTTATTCTAACTTAGACCTCTCCTTCCTTCTTTCCTTTGTTTCCTTCCTTCCTTCTGTTGACAAGGGAAAACAAGGTATAGACTAGGTAACACGATTTGCTTATTTTCCATTTCCTATTTAGGGACAGTACCATCTGATACGACTAACCATCTGGAACAAGGGTCTCCTGAGACACAGACCAATATCAGCTGAGGGTTTGACTGCTCTGTAGCCTTTCTTCCCACACTAATGGTTCTTCCTTAGATTCAGCCTGGGGAAAGTTTGCAGGACTTCTGGATTCCAGAGCTCATGTAACTCTACAATTGTCTCCTCCACCAGTGATCAAGCGGGGACTCTTTCTGGTACTCTCTCTCTCTCTTATGGAGAGCTGCAGATTTTGTTATAGTTTAAATTGGCCTCTGTAGCCCTTATCAAGTTCATACATAAATCATGTTTATCTCTGGTCTCAAATGCTAGCTTGATATTTTTTTGATTGAAAGGTCTGCTTTGTTTTTCTGACCTCCTACATTTTTCAAAATCAAACAGTGAAGATTCCTATAAGTTCTTCCCAGGGTCTCTCTTTCTTCACATTGCCAATGTGTGAAGACCTATTTGTTTTCTCCTTTGGAATCTATTCTTGCTTTCCAGTTTAGATTTTTTTTTAATGGTTCTGAACAGTTAGGAAAGGTAATGCACTTCTATATTTACCAGAGGATTTCGTCCTTCTGAGAAAAATGACTGTTTACAAACTTAAATTACATGAAAAGTGCAAAAGCTAATCTCTGTATGCTCTTGAAAGCTGCTCACCATCTATGCATCCTTTTAGTCCAAAGGATTCTTCTAAGATTAGATGCTCTTAGGTCTTTTCTTTTTTTTTCCTTCAATCATTATCTTATTGTGTAGGAAGCCGGGATTAAGCCAGATGATTTGACCAGATTATGCTTTGTGTGTTTGCAAATGTGTATGTGTGGCTCAGTGCACGTGTATGTGTGTGTGTGTGTGTGTGCGCGCATATGCCCTACATGTGCATGTGAAGTCTACAGGATGACCTTAGGTGCCATCCTAAGGAACACTGCTTGCTTTCTTTGACACATTTCCCCAACTTTGAGACACAATCTATCGTCACCTGGAATTCAACCAGACTGCTGGCTGAGCTTCAGGGAACCCTCCGTCTCTGCTTCTCCAGTGCTTGGATTACAAGCACCACAGCACTTGTCCTTCTATGTGAGTTAGAATCGAACTTGGGTTCTCAGACTCACAAGTCAGCATCTTACTGACCGAGTTAGCCCAGTCTCAGAGTCTTTCTTGCTCCCTCCATGCCTGGAGGATGGAAGCTACAAAGGCCCCTGCTCCCTTGCTTAGGTTAGAAAAGCCTTAGAGAGGTCTTGAAGATCTTCAAGGCCACTCTCTTGGCCACTTACTTTCTTAGCGTCCTGTTCAGCAATGCTCTGAGAGAGTGGCTGGCTGGTTTTGAGAATTCTTGAACTTCAGAGTTGTGATGTGGCAGAGGGGCTTCCTGGTCCAACTCCCCCATCCTATGTAGAGAAGAACTTGAGGCAGGAAAATAAAGCCCCATGGCCAAGGTCACACTAAAGAGAGTGGAGGTGACATTGCACACTACACTTCAGACTTAGGAGAGACACATACACACCTGCCCTGTTGCTACACACTGTGTCCTTGAGAAGGCAGGAAATTCTTTCCAATAGTGAAATACTTTATATTCTTTTGTCTTGCAATGAATACATATAATTTGGACACTAGCTAGTGAAGATTAATATTTTCTGTTTAAAAATATGCAAATAAGGCATTTTAATACAAACTGCTACTGTCATCAATACTAAATTATTGGAGATATTTGTGTAAATTTGAGCTGTAACACTAAACAGAGCCCTGAGATTTTCCCCTTAAACTACAATTGCATTTGGTAATTATTTCAACCTTAGTAATTATTTTTAGTACTTTACCTAGATTATATGATCTGTAGTCTATTATTTATTTATTTGTGTGTGTGTGTGTGTGTGTGTGTGTGTGTGTGTTTGTGTTACATGTATGCAAGTACCCACAGAGGCAAGAAGAGGGTGTCAGATGCCCCAGGAGCTAGAGTTATAGGTGGTTATGAGTCACCCAAAAATGTAGGTGCTAGGAACTCAACTTTGGTTCTCTGGAAGAGCAGCAGGTACTCAACCACAAAGCCATCTCTCCAGCCCCCAAGATCATTATTGATAAGTACTTTGTGCTTTGTGGTAGGTCAGAGATACAGTACTTGCTGGCTGCCAGTCTAACCAAAATAGCTCATTGCTCAGATATCCTGAGTAACAGAGGAACTTGTGTTTCTGTGAGGAATGAAATCATGTTTAAAGAGATTTAGTAAATAATTGATACCTCTTCCTGATCTACACTAGCCTGCCTCCAATCCCCCTGGTGATCTAGCCACATGTCTCCACCATGGATGTTAGTTGTAGAAGAATTCCCCCCTCAGCCTAATTAGTCAACAATTTGACTGTGTTTGTGTGTGTGTGTGTGTGTATGCAAAGTAATAAAGAACTATATGAACTGGGGCATGGGTACCGACATAATAGTTATTATTCACAACATTTTGAAAAATTCATCTTCTTGCCAGTTAAAAATTACATTATTCTTGCAGAAATTTACACAAGAAAATCATACCCAAAAGACAGTGCATGTCGGGTAACAAGCTCAGGAGGACAGAGGAACACAGAAGTCTAACAGTACTCTTGCTGAACATCACTTAGTGGTGACGAAGTATCAGGTGCCTAATTCAATTGTTGACATCACTGTAAGATGTTGTTTTCCACGCCAAAAGCAAAGTGAGCCCAGAGTCCACCACAGGATGTGCTCTCAAGAGATCCTGATTATCTCAGTAGACACTCTGTAAAGTATGGGGAATACGTACACAGCTCTTCTGCCCTGACACTACATCTGTCCGGAGACAAGCCATGTTGTAAACTGAATTTGGAGTCTGTCCAGATGACATTTGCCATGCTTACAGAGCTGCTGCTGGTGCTTACATTTCTCTTATGGGTTTTGCTTCCTTCAGATTTAAAATACATCCACATACATTAGTTAAGAGCATGTGCTGCTCTTGCAGAGGACCAGCATTCCAAGCATCCCTGACTGTCATCTCATAATTCCCTGTAACTCCAGCTCCGAGAGATCTGGTGGCCTCTTCCAGTCTCTAACTAAGGGCACCTACACTCAGTAGTATGCCTTCACACATACACGTAACTATAAAGAATAAAAACAAAATATACGAATGTCATTTTCTTTGTGATCTGCCAGGACTGCATTTACTTCTATCTGGATTCAATGTCATTTTTCTTTCTTTTGTGTCTCTTGTAAGACACTGTTTAGTGTTTTTCTTACTGCTTCCATCAGAGCAGGAAGAAGGAGAGAGTCCCAAGAAAGAGGTGATCAGATTGAGCTAGGAGATTTGGACTGGGTTTTTTTTTTTTGTTGGTTGGTTGGTTGGTTGGTTGGTTGGTTGGTTGGTTGGTTGGTTGGTTTCTTTCTTTCTTTCTTTCTTTCTTTCTTTCTTTCTTTCTTTCTTTCTTTCTTTCTTTCTTTCTCTTATTGTCGTTGTCCCTTTGGCCTGACTTCTAGAACCTGTGTATCATATGTATGCTTTCTTTTTATGAGTTATTTGCTTTTATATATTCCTCTTATTTCCAAAGAGGCTGCACATATGGATGGGATATGGGATCTCTGTGCTTTTTAAAAGATTTTATATTTATTAGCGGGGGATGGCATGCATGGAAGTACAGTGCTCAAGGGGGTCAAAAGAAAGAGACAGATTTCCAGGAGCTAGATAGAGTTCCAGGCAGTTGTGAACTGCTTGACTTAGATGCTGGGAACCAAACATAGGTCCTTACAAGAGCAGTGCATAGTCTCAACCTATGAGTCATCTCTCCAGCCCTGGGATCTCTTTTTAAATCATTCCTAATTCATTATATTAGAATCATTTTGGGTGCTTATTTTATTCACTCCATAAATGACATGGATTTTTTTTAAAGCACACAATGAGAAAAGATAATTAGAAATAGTTGACTTTACCATATTAAGTTTAAAATTAGATAACTCACAATATTTTAGAATATGGAAAATATTTTAGGTATAGTCTTCATAGAACCATTGATTTTTCAAGTGGGAAGAAGAACAGCTTCATTGATGGACCCAAACTGAAATAGATTGACATGAGGGATGTTGGACACAAGCATCCTCCTCTGAGATTTTATGCACAATGTGTAATTACTCCATTAGGCATGGGGAGGGGCTGTCTCTTCTGAAAATTCCCTTTATTATGCATTTTACCTATGACAGAAGGTCATGGGTTCTTACCAAGCACTCTGCTTAGTCGATGGTAGCTTAGCTGAGAAGATCACATGATGTTTGTAGAGTGAATAGAGGTTTTTTTATTGGTGGTGTCTATTCTCTCCTCCAGGATGGGAGTATATCTCCTGGAATTGTTCTAGCTAGGACTGGTATGAATGTGTGGTGTTCTTCCCCAGGGCTCATGTGTTTGAACCTTGGTACCCAGCTTGCCAGAAGCTATGGAATCTTCATTACATGGGGTTAATCTGGCAGAGGTGAGTCCCTGGAAATGTGCCTTCAGGGCTTATCCTGTCTTCAGTGTCAGTCTAGCTTTCTTGGCTTCCTATCTGCCAGCAGGACATGAAAAAAATCAGTCATATACCCCGGGCACCCTTGAGTTCCCCTGCCTCACCTTCCTCGGGACTGAGATGCCCTGAGATCATGAGCTAGAATGAAACTCTCCTCTTTTAAGCATTTCCATATTTGATCACAGTGATAAGAAAGGCAACCAATACTCTAGGCCTAGCTGCCTTTGACATTAAATTAAATTAAATGCCATCATTCTACAAATGGCAAAACAAAAAAAAGGAGGAGGGCAGGGAGTTTCTAGAAAATAACAGAAGCCAGAATAGAGAACAGGGGCGTGCAGAGGATGCCACTTGGAATTATGTGGCCATGTTACCACATAATTTAAACAATAAATACTCCCATAGAGTCTTCTTCATAAAATATTTGGCATGTAGTTTTAAACGACTGGTTTTGGGGCTGGAGGGACGGCTTAGTCTATAAGGTGCTTACTGTGCAAGTAGGAGGAGCAAAGTTCAATGTGCAGCACCCACGTAAAAGCTGGACGTGGCTCAAAAGATGGTGAGAGAGAGCAGTTGAAGACCTGATATCAGTTTCTAGTTGATATATGTATGTGCATGTATGTGAATATGAACCTGTATAACACACACACACACACACACACACACACACACACACACACACACACACAAGGGAGAGGGAGAGGGAGGGAGAGGGAGGGAGAGGGAGAGTTTCTATTGTCTTTGCCGGAACCTTTCATTTCTTAGGACCTAGAGTTAAACTCATTAGAGGTTCCATAGTCCCACACATTCATGTCCAGCACAGACTCCTCTATCTACTAACTGGAGATATTGAAAAGATATTCAGAGCATCAGCCTTTTGGCTGTCAATATTTTAAAGTGTGTAGTGAGTAAATGGAACAGCCTTCTATCTGTCGGTGGCTGGAACAGACTTCCGTCTTTTAGTGGAGATCTGTCTAGAAGAGTGTGTCTTTTGGGGGACCCAGCCCTCCAGACATAGACAGCTTCACAATCCATTCTAGAGGCAATAAACAGCTGATGTTAAGCTGAGGATGAGTCTAGCTACCATTTGCACTGTATTGATGTCAAAAGCATCTCTCTGCCAAGCTCTGAAAAGCACCTTCAAAAACTAACGAAAACACCCAAGAACTTTAGTGATGAGCTACAAATGGACTGTGGTATTGATAAGGAAAAGTCGATATGTATAGTGAAAGGATGGCTACTGTGATAAATGGGTCCTCCATCAGTAAAGATCAAATTATTGACTATCTAGGGCAAGGAAAAAAATCTGTCTATAGCTAACTTCTACAGGTGAGAAGAATTAGCCAACAACAGCAATTCAGAGACAGCTCCAAGAGACAAACAAGGAGAATTCATTAAAGATATCCCAAGTGGACAGCCACATTAGCACACACGTCTGTGGCATTGGGTATTCAGGAATTCTTTGGCTGTACCTGTGTCCAGGCTTTTTTCTTCGATGTGAATGGCTCCCATTGGTTATCCCACATTCCCACTCAAGAAGAGTTAGATCAAACTTCACCTCCTTAGTACTTTACAGCAGAGAACTTCTCTGTCCTCCTAAAAGGCATGACATGCTTAGACTGTGGATTCCAGAGAGCCTGACTAATTGTGTTAATTGCACATCAACTAGATCATAAGTTGCATGAGGGTACATTGAAAGTACCTCTACTCCTTTGCCCCTTGTGGTCCAGCAAAGAGCTGTGCCCATAATAAGCACCAAAATCAATGTGTGTTGATTTCACTGGTTTTGAAATGGTTCATTACAGGAACCTCAGTCACTCATCAGGCCAGAGTTTAATGAGGAGACACCACAGGAAGCACCCAACAGGACAATCACAAGGATTAGCCTATGAAACAAACAAACAAACTAAAGGTAGATTGGCAGTAATGAATGAACCTCTCCCAAGCCTGCTGCTCCTAGTTGACACAGCATAGGCCTTTCCACCATAGTCAGTTTAATTGGATGCTCTTTGAACCACCCAGCAAAGAATGGTGAATCATATACCACTTTCGATCGGAAAATTCGCCTATAATAAGGAAGATACTTGAATAACCTCCTCAAAATAACAACACTCACCCTCACAAGAATCAGCTTCTTAGAAATCAGAAGTCAAGGCAAAGAGAAGCTACATGGTACCTGTTGGACTCCGTTCCGGAACGACCAGGGGCTGATCCCACTTTCTAGCTTTTTGAAAACATTTGCTGCATCTTCTCATCCTGGATCTAGGCTATTGCCACAAACGGCTGTGGGCACTTCTTTCTTCTAATGTCATGCACTCTTCCCTTTAAGGTCTTTAATTAAAAGTAGTATGTTTTATTGCTTAAATGTGTTCTTTGACAATGTCACACGTATATGTAGGGTACTGATCTCATCCCCCACCCTCTAATCTCTCACCCTCCTCTCATCTTCCCTACTAATCTCTTCCTCACACCCATACATTTTTGTTTGGTTTGTGACCCCCTGAGTTTAATTAACCAGGGCCTTTTCTGTGGCCATGGATGAGAACTATCCGTTGGAGTCTGTTGGGATCCCTAGTGAGTACAGAGTTGAAAACAATGGCTTCCTTTCTCCCAGAGTCTACCAGTAGCCAACAGTAAGCTCTAAGGGGCAAGGACCCACTAGAGTAGCATTTCTAATGTTGGTTGTTTAGTAAAGATAGATTGGAGGCATGAATAAGTTAGATGAATGGTGAAAGATGTTCAATCATGAAAGGACAACATGTTGAATGAGAACAATGCGTTTGCCCAAATAAATAGAGATGCAACCTCATTGCTGTTAAAAAAAAAAAAAATTACCTATGTGATCTGCTCCTGATTGTAAAACTACCCTCCTCACTACTTCAGAGACTTAACAAATAAGATACCTGGAGATAAGATCCATTGAAAAAGACTGTAAACATTGACTGGTATGACAATGTCTTGTAGCTTTGCTGCATTTGACAATCCCACTTCAACAGCTCACAAAAATCTGTGAACTCAAAAGTAGTCAATCTGTATGATTTAAAGTGAGGAAAGCTAAATGGAAGGAAGCTACAGCAGTGACAATCGGGACTCACAAGCGTTTCCCTGCAGATCACAGACTTGGCCACATGGTATGAAATGGCAGTCTCCTCGTGGATCTAACTGAACACACATCCTTGAGAGCACACATCCTCTTGATTTATGAGACAGCTAGTCTGGCCTCTCTGCTTCAGTCCCTGGTCCATTCATTCATTTCAGAAATCCTTGGAGAATAATCCCTGTGGCCCAGGCACTGTTGCAGACAAGATAGAAAATGAAGGAGACAGACTTGGCTTACGCATTTTTTTTTTTTTTTTTTTTTTGGTGCTTTCCAGAAATTTCAAAATACAAACTGAAAGTGTAAGCTTATTTATTTAAAATAAGAATTCCATCTTTCCCCTGTGTTTGTTACTAAAGGGAAGGTTTGGGGGGAAGTGGTAAATCCAATGTTTGCCCACGGTTCACAAGACAGCTACTCTCCGTGCTCCGAGAGGGATGCTGCCCCTGTCTGTAGGGAATGTGTGACTAGAATCGTTACCAGCCTCTTTTAAGAGTCACCACTGGGCCTCAGGTTCTGAGCACACAATGGAGTGGGAGCCCTGACTGCTGACACTGCTGGTTCAGGGCTCCAGCAGGACACCCTGATGTCACTCACCCAGTGTGTGAAGCTATGTGGGCTCCAGCCCCTGTGTGGCTCCTTCAAGGCCTGAAGGAGGTTTAGCAACAGTGACCCTGAGCCTGCAAACATTTCCTATATGAGATATGTAGGTATCGTTTGTTTATTGCATTGATTACTTATAAATATGTTTTATCAAGAGCTGAAGACAATGGTAGAGTGTACTATAGAAACGTTGAGAGGCATAAGATTCTACTGTTCTCAAAAGTGTATCTCTGTATATACGTGTGTGTGTGTGTGTGTGTGTGTGTGTGTGTGTATACAGGAATATATTTACATAGTTAATTTTATATATGTGTGTGCATTTGAGTTTACATACACACTCAGTAGTATGATATATATGTATATACATATGCATGTGTTTTTATGAATACATCTATGTATATATTTTCAGTAGTGTGTGCCTGTGTGTATGTAGATGTTTGTATATACATGAGTTATGTGTACATTTAAAAGTGTCTATGTGTATATAGATGTATTTTTATATATATATGTAAATTATGTGTATATTTTATAGTACATATATCTAGATATATATGTTACTATATAGAAATGCTCAATAATGTATCATGCATACATAGATGTGAGTGTATGTATATGCAATAAGTAGTCTGCACATGTATATATACATATATGTAATGCATATATGTATACACTCAGTATATGTGTGTATAGATGTATGCATGTATAGAGAGAAATAATGATGAATGTACATCTTTACATGTCTGAATGAATATATATATGTACACATATATATACTCAATAGTTTGTATATCTGTATATATGCATGTGTGTACATATGCATAGTGGTGTGTGTACATGTTTACATATCTGAATGAGTATTTATATACTCAATAGTGTATGTACATATATGTATGTATACATATAGACTATGGTATGTGTAAATATTTATGTTTCCCTGAGTATATATATACTTGATAGTATATGTTTATGTATATATATATATGTGTGTGTGTGTGTGTATAGGTACACACATGGATTGTGGTGTGTACATGTTTATGTGTCTGCATTAGTATATATACTAATATAATGTATAGTATATATATATAATGTGTGCATATGTGTATATGTATGCATTTATGGAGACATATATGGACAGTTGTGTGTCCATGTTTATATTTCACATAAATGCATATGCTCAACAATGTGTATACATTTGACTCAGATCAGTGGGTGTGATCTAATCTATGTGATCGGCATGCATTTTGTTCTGTCTACTGAATACCTTCATGCTGAGCAGGCCCACTTTTCCTGGCAGATATTAACTAGTGAGGAGATAACATGAAAATGTGTTGCTCCTGGATGTCATTTACAGCAAGTGGAAAAATCACAGATATTTGAGTCTGTTTGTTAAAGAGCTGGTATTGATAACATACTTATGGGAAATGTTGTCCTACCTGGGTACCAGCTTCTGCTTCTGGTCCCTGCTGTTGCCTAAGAGACAATCTTGTGAACAGCTGTTGGGTTCCCTAATGTTCAAAACGCTGGCCCTTCCTATCCCCACGTTGAATGCCTTCATTCTATACTTGAAGATCTCCTTTGTGTGAGACTTTTCATGTGCATGCATTTGGTGCCTTGGGTTTTGGGGTGCTGAAAAGAGAGCCAAGGTGCAAAGAGTCTGTTCCTGAAATTTGAGCTACAGAAGAAGCCACACCATGGGGCAGAGCTGGGCTTTCTGATTGAGTTGGCGGATGTTCTTTGCTCTGTGCCCATGTGCTCTTAATTGACTATATTGTTTTAGATTTATGCATTAAAAATACGATTTCTACTTCGAAAGCCTCGCTTTGTCACTTTGTAGCTGTGTAGCTTTTAAGCTGATGCCAGGCGCTTATTTTTCTTCTGAGATAAAGTCACATCTATGGATTTTTCAACTAATTACGTGTCTGCCAATAAATACTTAGAGGATACACTTTATTTCAATTTATTATTTGTGTTTCCATAGTGTGCCCCACACTATCGGTGGGACTGAAGTGGTCTAATGGTGTTCACTGCTACTTTTTCATGGCTGTCTTTCTCTCTCCCTTCTCTCTTTTTAACAGCTTCAGTCAGTCCGGTCAAGCATGGCAGCGACTTGAACTCGGCAAACTTCCAAGATACCGAGGACGTTCTTGACAGATGTGTCTTGGAAGAGTCGGAGAGTGCAGGTGGAAGCCATTTAAACATAGTCAAGTATAAAATGATAAATTTGACACAGCTTTGGGGTCCTTGGGAGTGTGTGGGGGAGGACACTGGAAGGCTGCTGGCTCTTAACAGCTGCACTCTCAAATTAACGCCCCCCCCCAGGAGGTCACGGTGTGGGGCTGTTATCTTTTACTCTTTCATCAAGAATTCAGCTGGACAAAGTACAAAGACGTTACGACAGAGAAAGGAAGCTGACACCATTAGTTCATTATCAATTCTAAGCTAAACTGCTTAATCCACACAGATGCTGGAAACTAGAGAAATGTTGACATTTCGAATATTTCAAATAATGAGATCTAGCAAGAGAAGGCAGAAATGCAGGGATGAGCAGAGAGGAACCAATCGCCACCTCTAAGAATCTCTTTACCTTTCCCTGTTCAAACAGAACTCTGACTGGGAGGAAGGTGCTCTAGCAAAACAAGGGTGGATGTGGTCAAACAATGGGAGAGACTGTCGGAACCCTTTATCGGGAAGTAAGATTTACTCTGTGTCAAAGTTGCTTACGTTGATATTCTCTTTGTGAAAAGGAAAGGTAGGGAAATGTACCAGGAAAAGACAGCTAGAACAGCTTAGCTGGGATTTTTGATTCTGTCTTGGTCTGAAGCATGCCCAATTTTAATGATTAATTAATTACAAGAAGAAAAAAAAGACTTGTTACTAAAAATTGAATGACATTGTTGGGCCACTCCAAGCCCTGAGGTGCTAGTGCCCACCTCAGTACCATGACTGAAAGAGTTCGCTCTCTCTCTGGGCTGGACATTTCTTTCCTGTTTTCTCTGGCTACGGTGTCCCTCCACCTTCTCACATCTCTGTGCGCTGATCTTTGTATCATATTTTTGATTCATCCCCTCGGTAGGCTGTCAGCTTAGTTAAGAGATTTCCAAATTGTGTCGCCTTCCCTGACAGGGGGGCAGCTGCAAACAGTCCCCTGATCCTTCCCGGAGGAGAGATACTGAGATTTAATTTTCAGTGAAAGGTGTAGCCTGCAATCTATGTCAGGCCCCCTAAGTCGTCTTGGAACCCCAAAAGGCCCAGTGGTGATGGCAAGTATGTATCAGCCCCCTCCACTGCACGAGGAGCCCTTACAAGATGAGCTGCAGCTGCGTGCCCGATCCCAGCCATCCTGTCTCCTCTGCATCTGAGGGCACAGAGAGACAGCGTGTTTTTTACAACGACGGAAACTGTTAAAGAACAAATTAGCCCTGCTCCCTGGCATAACACCCCAAAGAAAATGTCAATTCATTTCACTTGAAAAAGGAGAGGGTGATGGTGGTGTTAACTGTCTATGCTAAAGATTATTCTTAGATTACTTGTGGTTAGGATTGAAACTGTCTGATTCTGATGAGGTTTTCACAGTTCTCCATGAGCTGTTTCCCATCAAGCGTTTTTTTTGTCAGGAAGTTAAATCAGGAGTCAGGTGTTTACTTAAGGACTCACTGTTTTTGACATGATACATCAACATGATGCTGTCTGCCATGCCTTAATAAAAGTGGACTGAGAGTGAAATTCAGATGGCTTTTACCGTCTGACAGTCGTGAACAAAAGAACATGTCAAAAAAAAAAAAGAAGAGGAAGAAAGAAAGAAAGAAAAAAAGAGTAATTAGAAAATACAGGAGCTGGGGAGAATCTTATAGAGTGAGTACTGTTCCATACATCGGACATCATTAAACCAGTAATAAAGGATGAATTGCTCTGGCTTTTTCCTCTGTCCATCCTTGCATTTTAAGACATCTTACCCTTATAGGCCCAGAAACCTCTGGAGGGTTCGCTACTGGTCTCACTGCCTTCCACTGAGAATTTGTGGCTTGGTTGTCATGGAGACATCGTATTTCTCCAAGAATTGCTCATATTGATCCGTAGCCAGGCGTAAATGGCCAAGCGAGTGTGAGGAGGAAAGGGGGCTGGGCAGTCCTGTAAAATGACCAGGGCTTGTGGGTCGGAAAGCGGCTCAGAGCAAACACTTAGGGGAAAAGAAAGAAGCTGTTTCATTTTGGTTCGGGATTTCTTTCTGCACTTTGGACTGTTGTCTTCTTCTGGGACAAACTAAAAGGAACTTGTTAGTTGCTTGTCATGTTAGATCTTGGGTGCCTGGTCCTGACACAGCTGTCAGCTTCCCAGGCCTGTGCAGTTCAGGGACACACAACAAAGAGGTGGTAGCATGAATTATTTATTACTCTTCGTGTGGATAAAATTCTGTAATAAGAAATTAAAACACTTCTGACAGAGGGGCTTGTTTGCTGAAAAAGATTTTGATGAGATGTTAAATTTCCTCAGAGTAGAAGCATCTGAGAGACAAAATTCCTAGAACTGAACAAGGAAAGAGAATAAGTTTTGTGTTTCATATGGGAATTTGGTGACATAGAGGGACTTTTTCGGAAGCTGTGAAATTATGACAATCCAAAGATGAACTTCAGAGTCTAAAGTGACTCAAAGTGTAGGGGCCCTACAATGATGAGCATCATCCTGGTGAAGTATACAACTCTGTTTACTGTGTGGGGGTAGCATTTATCTGGAAAGGTTAACCAGCTTTATTACATGGGGAAAAAAAACGATTTAGGAGGTTTGAAGTGGTGATATTTGAGAACCTAACTAAGAGAAATACGTCAGTAGCTAAATTTACAATGATGTTGTGTGGAAGGGGTATGCTTAAGTCTGGGGCCATCATTCTTTCCCTTTTCCCGTGGAATGTCATCACTCCATCTGAAACTCCCTTTAACATCTTCATGGATGTGCAAAATCCCCCTGTTACAAAGCTGAGCGTGCTCAGCCTTCTAGCTGTAATGGATATTGACCTTATGTAGTTTAATGTAATGCTAACTGACTAATATATTTATTACCTCATTTTAAATGAATAGAGTAAATGTTTAAGGAGTATTTAGAAAAGGAAAACAGAAATGATTTTCCCATACCACGAGTATCGCTTCCTCTATTGTTCTATCCAAGTACTGTCTTTGTTTTTAAATCTTTTCAAGCTATCACCTTATTCTGGCTTCTGTAGCTACATAACACTTCAGCCCTCGTTCATAGGCAGAAAGCAGGAAGGGCAAGGTAGCATGGAGAAGCTGAAACAGATTGTTGAAAAGACGTGAAGTTATATCTTAAGTGCTACTAGTTTTTAAATGCCATTCATGAGATGAAATTTTTAAATTTTGCATACAGTAATACAGTTGACTTCCTGAGTGGCATTTGGAGACAGTGGGTTAATTTTCACTGACATTACTCTCCAGCCTAGAGCTGGCCAGGGGGAGCTGTTTATAAATGGGCCACTCTGCATATGGGTCACAGCGCAGAGGCCTTGCAGGGTACGCTCACCTCTTCTCTGGAGGGCTGTACCTCACTCATCTTGCCGTTCTGATCTTTCTTGGTTCAAGCCTTATACCCAGGTGAGTGCCTGGAGTCCATTAAGGTTGGTGAGGCACCTGCCAGCCAGAGTATTCTTGCTATTTTGACCTTCCTGGTGAACCTAGAGGTCTGGTCTGAAGGGGAAAGTAACCCTTGGACATGTCTTTTCTTTGAAATAATTCATCAGCAGTGAGTTTTGGCTCGCAGGTGAATCCCATATTGGAGCTTGTGTCTCTGACTCTGTGAAGTCTACCTACTCCTTCCCTGGCATTTCTATGTTCCTGAAGCCTGTGGGGAGAAGGTTGATGTCCAGTAATAGAAGCTCCGAGACAGCAGCATGAACATGTAGCTCCCTGTCTGTGGATTTAGGGCCGTTAGACCTTCCTTCTGTGGCTTTTTAAAGCTTGACTGCTTCTGAATTTAAAAGCTGCTATCACAAAAATAGTTCCAAGATCATCTAGTTAACTTCTGGGTAAAGCACAGCCTTATCCTCCAGACCCTTTTAGCAAAGACTTCTTGCCCCTCATCTTCACATTCATGATAAAAATTATAGGGCCATGTCTGCAATTTTTAGGCTAGTGTTAATGAGAGACCTTGGTGTAGAAAATTAATAATTTTGCCTCCTAACATTCTAGGGACGGCATAACCTCAGGGCCGGGTAGATGGCTCAGTCAGTCAAGTGTTTTCTATGCAAGCACAATAACTTGAGTTTTATCTTCAGGATCTGTGTGAAAAGCCAGGGGTAACCCAGCTGCTGGGGAGGTAGAGACCTTGGGCCCCTGGAACTTGCTGGCCTAGCAATCTAACTGAATCAGAGAGCTCCAGATTCAGTGAGGCCCTGTCTCAAAAAGTAACATGGAGATGGATAACGGCATTAACCTCTGGCCTACACATACATGCATAAACATGAACACACACACACACACACACACACACACACACACACACGCACGCACGCACACACACACACACACACACACGGAGTGTCAGCTAAAAATAGTGGAGAAGAGAGAGTTTGAAAATGCAAAAAAAATGCACTAAGTTTTCACATCAATTGCAAAGTAGTTTATAATCAGTGTGTGTTCTGCCGTTAATAGAACATTTTAGTGGTTTCTGTGTAGCACATTGTGCATGTGGATCTATATACATCACTGTCAATCAATATTACATTTGCATGAATCTGATGAACAAAACTAGAATTCTCACAGAGGATGATACATTGTGAAAAGCCAAGGTGAGATTTTTTTTTCTTTTTACTACTCTGTCTCATGAATCACCAGGAAAAGCCAAGAATCAGAAAGTAGAACAGCTCCAGGACAGTCGTGTTGGAGGGGCCTGATGATGATACATGAGGGAGAAAATGTGGACAGTGTGAGCTGAGCATCAATCATAGCCACCAAACACAGGCTTATGGCTGGGGCTGAAACTTGTTCTAGAAAAAGGAAGAACAATGTCAATAATAAAGTATTAAGTTCCTACTGGTTTTGTTTAGGGACGCCAATGTTTTAATTAATTTACTCAAAGACAAAATGTAAACACCAGCAGAATAAATTTTAAAGCAACGTAAAAGCGTAAAAGCATAGGCTGATTCATACGAATATATACATGTAACAATATATAGTACAGTATTTATCCACCCACCCACCCCCCGCCTCATTTTTTGTTAGCCTACACAGATAACTACCTAAATACTTGAGAGATACATATTTTGATTCTGCAACTTAATCCATTCTTCAGCGAATATTTATAAAGTCTGTCACTGAAACCATGGTTGTAGATTGCTCTAACAACAATTAAGCTGCTTAAAATGAGGGAGAATTTGCCTCTTTCAAGCCAAGTTCATCATTTTGGAAGACTGTTATTGGGATGATTAAAATCTATTGGTAACATGTGGCATTAAAATGTAGGTACCTGCTTTATAAGCCAGGGATATTAGTTACCATATATTGTGTTTTACTTCAGGGTGGGGAGGGAATGCAGACATCATAGAGAGTACGCTCCTTCCTTTCCTGCTCCTTTACTTCCCCTCCCCACATTTCTCCTCCTTCTGTCTGTCTTCTTGTTTCTATATTGCACCCTGTAACCCAGATATCTGCTTTCTTTCTAGGTCAGCCTAGGCATCGTCCATGGCTAGCGAAGGTGTGCTCCTGCAGGATGTGCTAGATGGAGTATCGGAAGGGGAATCAGATCTGAACTAACAGAGAAGCATGAACACACTATCTCTTTTCCATCAAATAAAAGCTGTCAGTGGATTCACGAATATGTTAGCCAAAATGTATTAAAAATGTTATCACTGATTGAGAATATCCAAATTCTAATTCTAGGAAATGATTATTTAAGTTAGTCTCATTTCTCCTTATTTTCTGTCGTTACTTGTAACAAAGAACGCCAGCCCACAGGTATAGATTTAACAGCACTTCAGAGGTTCCCTTTCTCAGTGCCTGAATTGCAGAAGCCAAAGGAGTGCACAAGACTCTCAATTCACTCTTGCTTCAAGGTATTTAAACGAAAACTTTATCAGCTTTGCCACGTTGAGCTTGGACATAATTGTTTCAGTGGGTGCTTCAGTTCCAACCAACTTTTGCATGTCACATCCTTAAACATGAAATGTCCTTTAGTCAATCTGTGGCATACAAGGGTGTCTAGTTTTACAAGGTCTAATCAGTCTGGACCTCTAATGACACCGTGGTGATTGTCTTTAATTAAAGGTTGATGTTATTAGCCTTGTAACCTGAACTGGGGGAGGGGATTCTACTTACAACATACCACAGTTCGTTCTTTGTTAGTATATGAACATCCACGGTTCTTTTCCCAGAAAGAAGCTGGGCTAGCAGGAATTCTAAAACTAAAAAATGCAAAGCAGTATCAACAGAAATGGGCATAAAGTGCTCATCTGTTAAACCGATCTGAATTATGTGCTATGACTTTTATTGAATGATTCCTTAATTTATAGGAAATCATCAAAGATTATTAACATATATCTAAATGAATAGAAATATGGCCTAACGCATAGAAAGATGGAAATAAATATATTATATATACATAGTGTGTGTGTGTGTGTGTGTGTAGTTCATTTCATTTCATACAATTTTAATTCAACAATTTTCTGAGCACCAGCCTCAGATCCTGTGTTGGGATGCAGCGATGGGGGAAAGAGAAATTCAAAAGAGAAATACATCATTGAGCTGCCTTGCTCTGTACCCTTTGAGACTTACAATTAATTATTGAGCTAGATGAATATATCTAATACAAATATCAAAAAAAATGTAATGCCATCAAAGTAGATGAAAATCCATGCGCATGTTTCCTAAAATAGCATGTCTCTGCATGAAGTTAATTTTGATTAGTACTTAAACTGTAATATGTTGTCAACAGTAATAACCATGGAAACCATTATCTTCTGAGCATTTTGGATATAGCCATGAGTAATTTGAAACAAGTTACAAACCAGCTAGCCAGTGGGACAGATTGTGGCTTTCAAGGCATCACAAGCATTTTGGATGATGAAACATCAAATATGTCTCTAAAAGGGGAAATTTTAATAGTTAAAACCAAGTACATGTTAAAATTCTGGTATGTTTGTTAAAAGTGAGTTTTATTATTTTCATAGATATGTCCTATTATTCCCTTTGCACAAAAGAATAACAATACATTTAAATCATTGCTGAATTTAGCATATTTTCAGGTCTGAAGGAAACAATATTGAAACCTTGATAAATATTTCATGGTGTCAGCAGTGGTGGGAAATCAGACATGGTGGAACCCCTGGCTTCACTAAACAGAATTTTAAGATTCTTCAGCACCATAAGTTTGAGTCATACAAATTCATATTAAATGACTTCATCATGATGTTTTTTTTTTTTTTTATCAATTTCTAAAAGCCAACACTACAAAAACAAAAACAAAAACATAAATGAAACTGAATCAGGATTAACACGGAATACGCTCCTCATGCCAGTCCTGTTTAGGATGCAGATCCCTGGGTCTATTTGAAAATGCTCCCCCTGGGAACTTCTGTCTGCATTTTCAGTGGTTTCTTTTTTTTTTTTTTTTTTTTTTTTTTTAGTTTTTTGAGACAGGGTTTCTCTGTGTAGCTTTGTGCCTTTCCTAGATCTCACTCTGTAGACCAGGCTGGCCTCAAACTCACAAAGATCCACCTGCCTCTGCCTCCCAAGTGCTGGGATTAAAGGTGTGTGCCACCACCACCCCGACAGTGATTTCTATTGTAGGAAAACTTGAAGTAGCAAGTTGACTTTTGACTTGTTAGGATCTACCACTTGGCACCACAGCCCTCAAGCTAAAACTAGTTTCTTGATTGGGGTAGGGTGTCTTTCTTGGTCTCTTGGTGAGCACTGGAGAACATTAAGCTGCACGCGGAGTCCTCCTGTGACTGTAATGAATTGTTGATTTAAGATACTCTTGCATTTCTTCTCGGCAATCATCCGGTAATATGTATCCTGTGTACATCTACATCCAGAAGTCTAATTCAGAGAAAGGCCACATCTTCAGATATGAAGGTCAGCACCCTTCATGCACTTGGGTGAAGCTGTTCCTGGTCTTTGCTGGTGGTGTGGAGGATGGAGTCGAGAAAGCTCTTGGGGCAGAGAAAGAGGTTACCCCGATGTGTCTGGCAATGTGGGCTTCTCAGAGCCTCGTTTCTTTGGCCTGTTGCCAAGCTTCCTTTCAGTTCTCACCCTAGGAGGGCTCCCTATGATGGCTTATGGAGGACAATGCAAACCCTGGAAAACATCCAATAAAAGTCAAATGTGTATCATAAACACACAACCGGATGGCCTCAAGTCTTCCCTTGCTGTTTTAGAAACGAAGCTAAGACTTCCTAGACCATGTTAGTATCAGGAAACGACAAGACCTTACAGTAGGCAGGCTGTCTTCAGAGGCCGGCATCTGGGGTCATGTTTATCTCCCTTGTGTGTCCAGTTTCCCACAAATTTAAACTCCCTTTAGAGATGTTCAAATCAACATTTTTAGAAACTATACTGGTTTTTCTTGATCTTTCAAAGGTACATTATGATAATCCAGTTTTCAAAAAAAAAAGTGATCTATATGCTGTGTATTTAAACTGGAGTGTCAGAATATTTTAATCCCAATTCATTTTAGTCTTCATTTCACAGAATGGACTCTTGTAATTTTTTAAACTTAATTTGCATACAGTTCGTGTGCTCAGTTATTTTAAGGCACGGTCAGAACTTTTTGTTCTCTACACAATGGAGTCTAACATGTATCCAATGTGCCAAAGTTGCCATTAATTTCATAGTCTCTACTGTGTAATGCTTAGCATTTGTTAAAGATTTTTCTAAATTAGCAGTAATCAAATTTAAATTAGTTAAGCGTCCTGAGTAGTGTCTTCCACACACAGTTAAATGCTATACCCATCATATGCAGAGGCTTGTGCCTGGGTCACTTTGGTCAACAAGGGATCCTTCAGAGGGTATTTGAAGGAAAAATATAAGTAAAAATGACCAGTCTCCCAAAGGGAGCCTACTGCTGGAAAGTCCCTTCTGGCTTAGGTCCCTTGGAGATTGGCAGGAGTTATGTCACCTCCTGGCTGGAGCAGGGACCAGGGTGAGGCTGCCCGGCCAGAGCTCCCTCGCCCTCTTTACATTCATTCTGACCCTCCCAGATCTCATCTTTAAACTTAGGATAGCATCGACTTTTTTTTCAGTTATTAGGGTTTGATAAATATTGCACTAGAAATGTTCATTCTGATTAATTAGATTTTAAAAAAAAACAATCCTTAGCCTTGGACCCGCTCATTTACTCTTTAATAAATACACCTTTGCCTCCCCCGAAAACAATCTGCATATAAACGGACTGTGATGATTGCATCATTGTTAGTATGATTATAATGATACAGATAAGAAAAAATAAGGAGGCACATGAATACCATGTGAAACTGGTATTCATAGACCACTTGAACACGGTTACGTTGTTTTCTGTGATAAAAGAGAAAATTCTTGGTGTCTCAGGCTCTATCTTTTAACGACCTCTCCAAACACCTTTTACCCCATTGCTGTACCACATTTTCTGTCCTCAGTTCTAAAGATCCTTTTTGTCTTCAGTAGAAGTGTTGTAGGGATTTTTATTCAAGGGTACAAGGTCTTTCATAGCAATGACAAACAGTCCATATTTAGTACACTCTCAGCCTAAATCTGTAAAGCGCCAAATGCCAGCAATACGCCAATATTCATAACATTATGTAAAAGCAATAATTAGTTGGCACATGCCTCCCAAACCCATCATTTACTCACTTAGCAATCATTTTAATTGCAATTATCTGCAAAGTCATCAATTGCCTTTTAGATCCTGCCCATGCATATTCTAAGGGGAAGGTGTTTGCACAGTTCCTTCTAGGATAAAAGGAGAATCTATGCTCTGTTCTCGAGCACCACATACTTCCTGTAGATTTTTTAAAGGGGTTCCCTGTTAATGCTTCGGGGTCAACTGCATTGCCGATCAAAAACAGCCTCTCTCATCTATCATCAGGGCCAGGCTATTTTTGATTCTCTAGTTGCATCCTGTGTTGTTTCAGCCTCCCTTTTGTATTCTGAAGTTGGGCAATGCGGGTAGGGGACATATAGAAACCAGGTCAAGATAATTTTTTCTTCCCCTGAGAAGGAACCGTGGGGATAAAGTTGTCCATGAGGTTGTTTTTGTGATAGAGAATATTCCCTGAGATCAGCCCCAATTCAAATAACCAGTGTGTCCACCCCACCCCCCTCGCCCCCCCATCTAAGCGAGGAAGAATGTCAACTTCTTCCAAGGTAATGGGGTAGAAATAAATACTCCTTTGTTTGGGAGAGTGAAGTGGAGAAATAAATGTGGAGGTCTCAAGGTTACGTTTTCGCAGAGAGCGTGCTGTCTCAGGTACCCTCCGAGAAAAGCTGGTTTGTGTGTAGTCTTCCCGTCATGTAGGTGGCAGCAACACCCAAGATTAGAAAATATCAGTTCCCTGGCTCTGGTCCAAAATGTATTCTAACTTTAAAAAAAAAAAAAAAAAATCCGTGTGGAAGAGAAAGGGCTTAAAGCACAAAGACAGATTCCTCTCTGTCTTCCGAAATCTCTGAAGCACTATTTTAAGGTTATGCTTAAACCCGTTCCCATAACGCCGGGACATCTGTCACTTCCCTTCAATACTGAAGTCATATTCTGCTCCTGTTCAGACTGGTAGAATTTGTTTCTGTTTCATTCTGCACTGAGGTCTGATTTCTTTAGCTTCTCCTGGCTGGAGCCTTTCTCTGCTCTCATCCCCGACTACCCAAGCTTCTTGTGAAATAGAGACAGGGCATCTGTGGAAACATCTCAAAAAGAAAAAAAAAGTCTTGAGTAAATGTGGATAGACAAATTCATTTCCCCTGATCTCCCTAACCGGAAGTGACTGCACTCACTTGTCCAGTGAAGGTCGCACCCACCCCCAGAAGTCGAGGACACCTGGAAGGGAAGCCAGAGACCCCACAGGCGCCACATAACCAAGGACGGGGCGTGGCTCTGCTGTGTGGTCATGGGTCAAGTCGCTGAGGAAGCTATTTATTCAAATGTCCACAAGAATGTGGGACTGGTATGCACACCATTATGCTGTAAGTTTGCTTTCCATTGTTCTAGAAGCCTGGTGAGAAGCAGCCTGTTCTTCCATTCCTGATAATCCGGTACAACTCATACATGTTATAGAAAACTTTTTTGTCTACCCCTTTGATGTAAATACAGCGTAAGTTTTCACTTTCTACACTAAGTAAATATTTCATGTTTGGTATAAATTTTTATAATTTTATGTAAAATATTTTCTATTCTCTGTCATATTTGGTTATATATTACATATTTTACTATTAGTTTCTAATGAAAGAAATATACTTTAAGTCTAACATTTTTTGCTTCTTTTTTTAAATTTAATTTAATTTTATTTTACAATATAATTTAGTTCTACATATCAGCCACAGACTCCCTTGTTCTCACCCCTTGCGCCCCCCTCCCCTTCCCCAGCCCACCCCCCATTCCCACCTCCTCCAGGGCAAAGCCTCCCCTGGAGATTGAGATCAACCTGGTAGACTCAGTCCGGCACCCTAATTATCATGCTAGAAACCCCATCCAATAACTGAGGGAACTGGATGCAGAGATCCACGGCTAGGCCCCGGGTAGAGCTCCAGGAATCCAATTAATGAGAAAGAGGAGGGTTTATATGAGCGAGAATTGTTGAGACCAAGGTTGCATAAAGCACAGGGACAAATAGCCAAACGAATGGAAACACATGAACTATGAACCAATGGCTGAGGGGCTCCCAACTGGATCAGGCCCTCTGAATAGGTGAGACAGTCGATTGGCTTGATCTGTTTGGGAGGCATCCAGGCAGTGGGACCGGGTCCTGTGCTCAGTGCATGAGTTAGCTGTTAGAAAACATTTTTTTTTTTTTTTTTTTTTTTTTTTTGCGTGTGAAGGAAGCTTGAGAACAGTCTTGTCATATAGACTCAGTACACCAAAATATCAAGAAAATGGTCACAGTTCCAGGCAGGTGGCCACACGACAACTGACCCCCACGGCCAGGAAGGTAAGAAGGCCACACGTCCACTCTTTCAGTTCAGTTTCCCCCTTCTTCTGTTCCCTCACTCAGTGGTTCTCCACCTTCCTAATTCTGCAGCCCTTTAATACACTTCCTCATGCTGTAGTGACCCCAACCAGAAAATGATTTTTGTTGCTACTTTATAACTAAACTTTGCTACTGTTATGAATCGTAATATAAATATCTGTGCTTTCCAATGGTCTTAGGTGATCCCTGTAAAAGGGTCATCTAACCCCCAAAGGGGTCTCAACCTACAGGTTGAAACCTGCTGCCTCACATCCTTGATCTCTGCTTTCAGCCTATGTAATTTAATAGAAATATTCAAAGAAATAGCATTCATATAGCAGGCATTGAAAGCTGGGTAAATGTTGAGCATCCAAGCTACTTGGCCTTTCTTTTCTTCTTAAAGGCTTTTTAAAAGTGTGTGTGTGTGTGTGTGTGTGTGTGTGTGTGTGTGTGTGTGTGGTGTGTGTGTGTGTCTGTGTTGTGTGTGTGTGTGTGTGTGTGTGTGTGTGTCTGTGTGTCTGTATGTGCACATGTGTGCACACACATGTGACTACAGGTATGCACATGCTGTGGTACATGAGGCCAGAGGTGCCAGTCCTCCTAGGAACCAGGGTGTCTTGCTCACTACTGCGTGTGCAAGTCTAGCAGGCCCATAAGTTGGCAAAGAGTCTCCATTTTCAGCACCCAATAAAAGCACTTCCATTACATCCATGTGCTACTACATCCAGCTTTATATGGGTTCTTGGGATTCAGTGTTAAGTCTTCAGGCTTGTATAGAACGTTCTCTAGCCACTGAGCCATATTCTCAGCCTCCCCTCACTCTCTTCCTAGAAAACAATGGGAAAATAGTCTCACACTACCCTGAGCCTTATTCTCCTCATGTGCACATGTGGACTAAAAATCACAATTTTAAGTGCCATTTGCGTATACTATTATTAGTGAATATAATAATATAATTATTAAAATCAGTATACATACCAAAATTGCCTGGTTATCATCATTGTGGACAACCAGAATGGTCCTTGGGCAGGCTTGTTCCTCAGAATGGATGGAAGATTTGGCATACTAAGCTAATTTTTTTGTGTGTGTGGTTTTTTTCAAGACAGGGTTTCTCTGTGTAGTTTTGGCGCCTGTCTTGGATCTCGTGCTATAGACCAGGCTGGCCTCAAACTCACAGAGATCCCGCCTGGATGGGATCAAAGGCATGCGCCACCACCACCTGACAGTACGTAGGTAATTTTAATAAAACTGTCTTTTTAAAAGAGTTTGATGTTAACTGGATCAAAGATCAAGGACTGTGTGGCCAAGTTTCAACAGCTGATTTAAAGGCCAAGGATTTCCACAGCATAGTGGATAACAAAAAACAGCAAATAGTTACTGTCCTGTATCATAAAAGATAATCTTCCAGGAATGCTTGCATCTGAGTAGGACAGGTTCATCTAAGGTTGGTCAGAGCAAGCAATTTCCCTCTTGTCCCTTGTCAATGCTAACATCGTGAGGCTAAAATGCATGTTTGAGTGGCTTTCTGTGTCATGAAAGACCAAAATAAAACACCTCTAGAGAGGCACTGAAAACTGAGAAAGCCAGAGAGCTCCTGAAAGATATTACGTAAAGCATGCTGATAGGCCATGCTGAGTTCTGCCTTCCCACAATGGGGCACATGTATTGGAAATTGTATCCTGTTAAGCTAAACTTTCTGGGGAAGCTCAGCTGACATGGCATCTTGATTTTCTTCAAAGCCATCACACCATCAGAACAAGCCTGGGGATGGAAGCTGGACCTTGGGGACCCTCAGTATAGAGTGATGACATGTCCCATAACAGCTTGGTCACTTCCGTTCTCTTCTTTCCTCCTTGACAATAGGAACAGTTAAAGACCATTTCCATCGGAAAAGCCCCACGCTAAAACTAATAAGAGGTACAAAGAGGCCAAACAGGGAAGTTAATAAACGTGAGAACAACTCCAGGAACAACAAAAACAAATGTCACATTGAAATAAACCACGATGCCCAATGAAACTACTGGAAAGTTCCTACATCAACCTATAACCTAGTGAGAATTCAGAATATCAGAGACAAAGGGCTGCTCTTAGAGTGACAAAGGATCACATGGCATCAGGACTCCCAGCTTCATAGGCTGCATGGAGTTCAGAGGTAGACTTGTCAGTTTCCGTTCTGGATTCTAGGAGCAAAAGGGGCCCTGACCTAAATAGTTGTGTGTGTGTGTGTGTGTGTGTGTGTGTGTGTGTGTGTGTGTGTGTTTTGTTTTGTTTTGTTTCAAAACAGCTTCTCATTCTGTAGCCCTGTCTATCACAGAACTCACTAGGTAGAGCATGCTCGCCCTGAGCTCACAGAGATCCAACTGCCTCTGATTCCCAAATGCTGGGATTACAGGCGTGCACCACCACAGCCAGCCCTAAATACTTTGACGAGAATCATTTCTACACTGAAATTATATGCATCTAATATATTCTTCCATGAACCTTTATCATGATTTGGAGATACAGCACACCTACAAAATCAGGAAAGGACATGTGTAACCTAGGGAAAATGAAAATCCCTCCGAGAACAAAGCTGTTATTCATGTCTACTGCTGTGAACAAGCCTAGGGAGCAAGCAGTCCAGACTGTAACAGGAAGAAGACAACTCCAGTCAGAACACCTGTAAGATGACGCAAAAGCTAGCGGTTACCTGGTAGAGCTGGGCTGATTTCATAATATCTTCGGATGGAGTTGGTGTTGAATTCCCGCCAGGTAGTGGGGGTGTGGTTTGAGTGTGAGATGTCTCCCACAGGTTCCCACATTTGAATGCTTGGTCCTCAGCTGGGAGAGCTGTGTAGGATGGTTTCACAACCTCTCAGAAGTGAGACCTCGCTGGAGGAAGTGCATCATGGGGGTGAGCCTTGAGACTTGGTAGCCCAGCGCCACTTCCCGTCCAGTCCCTGCTTGCTGTCTACAGGTACAATGGGACCAGCTGTCTCCTGCTCTGTCTGCTGTGTGCTCCCACCAGCTTCTGTGTATCCCCACCAGGATGGAGTGACTCCCCTCAAACTCTAGGCCAGAAGAAACCCTTCCTGCTTTCAATTGTTTCTTCTTGCATTTTAGGACACAGCAGTGGAAGAGTAAAACACTGTATGACAGAATACTACACAAATGAAAATCTAGAGAACAAAAGCAATCCATGCATTGTGTGGTCCAGTTCTAGACTATATAGGAATACTTACGAAGTGATTATTACTAACAAAATTACCCTACTTACTTAAGAGACCCATAGTCAGTCCCTTCCCTCGTCCGGTCACCTATCATCCCTCCCTCCCACAGCACAGATTCTGGTCTGCCTGGAGTCTGAGCTCGGAGTTCCAACCAGTACGTTTAGCACCTCATTATACCAATCTGGGACCCGTCGGCATCTGAACTCCAGATCCCAGATGTCCCTGATAACTGAGAACCACGCAACACTCAGCTGATCCATAACCTGACATGTTGCAGGAGTAGCAAGTGAGACCCAAACCCCCACCTAACAAAGGTAGGATCAAATATCCACACCAGGAAACATCCCAGAATTGTAGGTCCGGATGCCTAGATTCCATCACAAAAACACAAACATGAACAACTGAGACAATATGCCTCCTCCAGAAACCAAAACCCCATTGTAATACTCCCCGAGAAAAGCAACTTGGCAGAAGCACAAGTCAAGAACTTCAAACAGCATACTCGGAGTATGTCCAAGGACTTTAAGGATAAGAATGAGGGGATTTCATGAAGAGATTAGAGAATGGAGGGAAAGAATGCTGAATTCTCAATATTTTGGTCAATAATTGGTCAAGCTGTTTCTGTATATTCCTTCCATTTAGAAAAGTAGATACAAAACAGGCTAGCAATTGGTTGAAAGATCATCAAAAGTGAAGACGGATTAATCTAAAAGTAGATAAAAATCACACTTTACAGAATTTTAACTAAAAAAAAATGTTGGGATTTTACATTACTTACACAAAGAGTGACATGGAATCCCCACTGACACATCCATAGGCCAACCTGATCTACCCAAACTCACTAAGAATCTTTTTCCAAGTGATTCTAGACTGTGTTGGGTTGACAATGTTCAGTATTTCTGTGTTCATATTTAACACTGCAATAGCCAAGTTTCACGGTCATGCCCATGCCTCCAGCTTTAGTTGTTCTCTGTGGCCTTTGTGTATCTATCTAGTTTCTATCTATATCTATCTGTAGTATTGAACGTGTCTTTCCACCCATGGCTAGCCTCCTCATTGGGTTCACTGGGTCAACGCGTGGCATGTTCTTGGAGCTCTCAATGTGCTTCTGTGTGCATAAGGGCTTTGGGCCAGATAAGTGGTCTTTTGAGTGAGAAAAACTAACTGGAATGGACTTCCCAGCTGGCATACGGAGGTCCTCCCCTATATTACTTCAAGGTCCTTCTGTGGTGTTTCTTGATGAGAAAAGCAATTTAAGGATGATTTCAGCTCTTTCAACAAAATTGCCAGCTCAATTGTCAAGGCAGGAATCTCTCACCCTCAGCACCATTAACATCTTCAGTCAGGTGATTGTTCTCCTGTATGTTGAGGGACATTAGCAGCACCTCTGACCTCTCCTGCCAGAAGCCCCATGTTAGTTACAGCAATCAAAAATGTCCCAAGACAGTGACAACTGTCCCTTCGGGAGACAGAGTGGCACCTGGTTGAAAAACACAAGTCTAGGGTCAAATTCTCCCAACAGAAATCTCCAGGCAAACCTTTGTAATGTGTTTTGCTTAGTTTCTCTCACTTTGGGCTTCTATGCTCTCACCTGGCTTCCACACAAAACTAATCTTTTGCTATTTCACTATCCTCTGAGCTAAAATGTTGCTGTCTTTGTGAGTTCAGGTGTGTCCGCTGCTTGTAAACTATCATCCCAGCAAGCCTTGTGCACTGTTGATGTTCCCTCATAGAAAGAGGGCCGGGTAGGTCATGGGACCCTTACCTGAGTGTTTAGCCTCCCTTTCTAATGAGTTCTGTCCTAACTGGACATGGCCTCAGGGAAGGCCTGGAGTATATAGGCTGGGGAAGACGAGGAGAAAGGGGGCCTCCACCTATAGGATCATGGGAAAGCCATTATCAATGCCGAGTGCAGACCTTACAGTGTGGCTACTTCGGGATTATCCACACTTTAATGAGCAACCCCTCATCCATTTCTTCTTGCCCAATAAATTCACTGGGTTTGCTTCAAGGGAATCAAACTTTGGTTTGGCATTGAGACCTTGGAAGGAGGATAGAAATTGTTTAGCCCCAACCCCAGGGAGAAAATTCTCACAAATAGATGTCCAGAAAAACAAGAAAGTAATTTCTATCCTTTTCTTCTGTTTTGCCCACATTTCTTCCTTTCTTTACTTCTTGTAGCCTGAGCCATCAGACCACAGGTCCCTCAGACATAGCTTCATGCACTCTAAACTCACATACCCATCTGCAAAGCCCATCATCCCTTGAACCCCTGAGCCTCACAGTGAGCTCTTTATTGTTGTTGTTATTATTATTATTATTATTATTATTATTATTATTATTATTATATAGTATCTTTCTCTTCTTCCCTCCCTCCCAGCATGACCTCTGTCTCCAATTATCTTCTATTGGATTCTCTAAGTAGTCTATAACTATGTTTTCACTGTGTCTCCCAGGCAACTGCCTCAGTTCAGCCCATCTTTGTCGTCACAGGAACCTCATGATGGTTCCTTTGCTCCCATCTCATCCTGTATGCTGCCACCCAAACTCACTCTCGGAGACACACATTTAGCAGACCACTGCTCTGGATGCACTTTATAGTTCCTTAGCAGGACTTATGAAAGCCCTCCATAAAGTACCCCTTACTTCCTACCATTTTCCAGTAATAAATTAGTGGAGATTGTATTTCCTTCTAGAATAAAGGCACAGTAAGAATTTGATACAGAAATTATAGACATAATTGTATATATCCTGTTATATTCAAGTAATGGGTTGAATAGATTTGAGAACGCAATGTTCTTAGGTTTAGGCTTTTAAATTAAGAGAAAGAAAAATATCTCAGCACATATTTTGGGCATGCCAAAAGTCAGATTACTTTTCTTTATAAATGAATATAGTTTCTAGGGTTTTTTCCCCCCAGGTAATAAAATGTTAGCATTGGCTGGATCAGAATTCCCACTCTTTTGGCTGTGTTATTTTGACATGCCAGGACTTGGCTATCTAACTGTGTAGACTGATAAGTTGTTTTTTTTTTTTGTTTTTTTTTTTTCCTACCGATAAGCCTCTCCACCAATGCAGTAATCCAAATCAGACGAAATCAGACAGAATTAGAAAAAGCCCCAGTTTAATGAGTAAAGCATTCCCAAGTGATTCTCTAGCCCCCCCAGAGAGGAGACAGGGATGAAAGACTAGAAAACCATGTGTCTGTTTTCTGGGATGCAGCTTAAGTACCCTGTGAAGTGGTATTGAGCCTCTCTAGGGGAGGAGCCATGTTTGGTGGGCTTTGAAGGAGCGAGTTTGGGGAAAGAAATGGGGGAGGGGAGTTGAGGTGGATCTCCCACCAGAACATTCCAGACTCTTTGGGTATATGGATGCCAAGGTGCCAGGGGTTGAGGTGGAGCTCCCATCCAAACATAGAGTTTAGTGAAAACAAGACCATTAACAGAGCAAGAGAAGCTACTGTTCAGCAAGTCGGCATGAAGTTGCTGATATGAGTGAAGACTACCTGAGGCCCAACTCACTTGGAAAGTTTAAGAGTACAAGGTGCCTATTTGGGTTTTTTGTTTGTTTGTTTCATCTTGCTGTGGTAAAACATTCTGTCAAAAGTAACCAATGGGACAAAGGGTTTATTCTGGCTCCTAGTTCAAGGAGAGCTATAGGGAAGCTGTAATAGTCTATCATGGCGGGACGGCATGGCAGCATACAGCAGACATGGCAGCCAGGGCAGGAAGCAGAGCGTTCACATCCTCAGCCTCAAGCATGAAGCAGAGAAGGTGGACTAGAAGTGGCCGGAGGCTTTGAACTCTCAAGTCTCACCTATAATGACATACTCCCTCCCGCAAAGCTCCACTCCCGAAAACTCCTCAAACAGTGCCACCAACTGGGCACCAAGAGTTCAAGTACTGGAGCCAACAAGGGATGTTTCTCCTTCAAACCACAATACGTACCTTCAAACTATCTGCCTGGTCTCACTTAACCCCAATGTGATGATGAGAAAGGACTTGAATTTCCTGCAGTTCACTGAGGCAGATCACAGCATCTTCACATAGTCACAGAACCACTTGTGTGCTGTGCTACAGAGAGAATCCCATGGGGTTTTTGCTGTTCCTTTCTTCCCTTCAAATATCTAGACAGGGCAGGTACTGTAGGTCAACTGGTAGAGTGCTTGCCTGGCACTCACGAGTTCAGTCTCTACCACTGCATACACTGGCATAGTGTGGTGGCACATACTGGTGACCCTGGCACCTGGGAAGTGGAGACAGGAGGGTCAGGAGTTTAGGTGATTTTCTGCTACATGGAGAACTTGAGGCCAGCTGGGCTACTGTTGTAGAACATTAGTTAAAGATGTGTTACATTTGTTTATACTGTAGAACATTTGTTTAATGATGCAAAGATGTGTTGCCTTCTTTTATGTTACATCTATTTAACTCTGTGAAGCTGTTACTTTGCTTGTCTAAAACACACGATTGGTCTAATAAAGAGCTGAACGGTCAATAGCTAGGCAGGAGAAAGGATAGGCAGAGCTGGCAGGCAGAGAGAAGAAATAGGAAGAAAAATCTAGGAGATCTTGGAGGGAAAGAAGAAGAAATGGAGGAGGACTCCAGGGGCCAGCCACCCAGCTACACAGCAAGACACTGAGTAAGAAGCAAAGAAAGGTATACAGAAATAAACAAAGGTAAAAGCCCAGAGGCAAAAGATAGATGGGACAATTTAAGAAAAGCTGGCAAGAAATAAGCCAAACTAAAGCTGGGCATTCGTAAGTATTGACAAGTTTCTGTATGTATTTATTTGGGAGCTGGGTGGTAGGCCCTCAAAGAATAAAGAGTTAAAAAGAGTAAAAAACTAACCAAGCAAACAAACAAAAAACAAACTACAGGCTACATGAGACCTTCAAATTTCATAGAAAAGAGAAAAAACATATTTCTCTATCCAATGTTTCCCTAAAACTAAAGTCAAGTCCAAGTTGTAAACCAAACCAGAAGATGAAGAGAACAGAGACTGACACCCAGCTTCTCAAAGCAGCACTCATATGAGCAACAGCGTGAATTTTACTGATTGTGAAGTTCAGTGGCTCAAGCGCTGGATGACGGTTCTCTTTCTAGTGTCCGGTTACAAAGTTCTGGAGAACATATAGAAGCCAGTGGACTCAGGTGGGTGGTACAATGGAAGCATTCAGGAACCAGACAATTGTCCTAAAAGGACATTACAACATTAGACTGGAAACTTAGTGTTCATGGAGTTTCCTTCCAACAAACTGTGCACATCCCAAAACACAGTGGCTGCACCATCACAGTGTATGTCAGAATAAATCCACAAAACAAATACATCATCTTCTAGACATTAAAAAGAGAATCCTGATTTCTTTTTTATGGCACACTTATGTAAATTCCTTCCTTGCTGCTGATCTCAATCACAATATGGGGGTGTATGTATTTTTCTATAGTTTAGCTTTGTTAGCAAGCATTTTTTCTCCTGTTCTGGGCCATCTTGGATTATAGTGAAGGGGAGAAAATGAGTAAAATGTTGGGCAAAGTACAGAAAAAAAGGGGGCCATTTACTCTGCTATCTGACTGCTATTACCAGGAAGGGCTATCATCTCTGAACTACTCAACAGAGAATCCATACCAATAAGTGGGAACATTTTTTACAAGAGCTGTATAATAACATCTGACATGTGTACAGCACCTTTCATCTGTAGGAATCCCAGAGTCATAGACAGGATCCTGGGGTCACTTTGTCTATCAAACACCAGTCTTAGAGAGCATAGTGGTGACCCTTCTTTGCAGGAGAAGTTCCTAGTATATTCACCTGGGGGCTCTGAAGTCAACTGACCATGTTCTACATCCAGGGGTACAAACTGCAAACCCCAAAGGTAAGCTCTACTCGCCTTGTGTCTGCTTAACTGCAGGGCAGATTCTGTGAGCCTGCAGGGACTTTACCTAAGTGCTGATTTCTTCTGCTTTCTCATTATTTGGAGAAGGGTTCTTAAGAATTAATTCTTAAGTGACAATAGAAGCAAGACACATTGCTGGTACCTAGCTCTGCTGTTCTCTCACTCTAGATTTGAGGCAGGTGTGTGTGTGTGTGTGTGTGTGTGTGTGTGTGTGTGTGTGTGTATACTCTCACACATGTTCGTGTTATGTGCACGTGTACGTGGGTGAGTGTGGAGGCCAGAGGTTGATACTGAGTGTCTTTCTCATTTGCTTTCCTCTGGTTGGTTCTGTTAGTAAACCTGGAGTTCACTTAGTCAACTGTCCTGGCTAGTCAGCAAGCCTCGGAGCTCCCCCACCCGCCCGGCCCATACATTTTGCCTGTGTTAGAAAACAAGTGTTCACTCTTCTGTCTGGCTTTTTACAGAGGTACCGGGATTGGACACAGGCTCTCATGCTTGTGTGGTAGTTGCTTTACCAACTGACCTGGCTCCCAAGTTCCAAGGATTCCTAAACTCATCTTTAATGAAGATTCCTCTTTAAACATTATTTTAATTAGGGTTTTTTTTTAATTGCTGTGAAGAGACACCATGACCATGACAACTCTTATAAAGGAGAAATATTTAATTGGGGTGGCTAGCTTATAGTTCAGAGATTCAGTCCATTGTCATCATGGTGGAGAGCATGGAAGCATACGGGCAGATGTGGTGCTGGAGCTGAGAGTGCTGTATCTTGACCAGAAGGCAGCAGGAAGCCAACTGATTGTCACACTGAGGGAAGCTTGAGCAAAAGAGACCTCAGAGGCCAACCCCACAGGGACACACTTCCTCCAACAAGGCCACGCCACCTAATAGTGACACTCCCTTTGTGAGGCGATTTTCTTTTCAAGCCACCACAAACAGGGTTGCTAAGACCTACTGGGAAGCCACAATACACATCTAAAAGTGACCAATAAAATACGTGGAGTCACATGGGCACAAAACACGTATGCTTTTCTTTCCCTTTCACTGAGTATGTCTACAGAAAGGACCCCATGCCTGCTGATCATGCTGGATAGGCAGGGCTTGAGAATGGAGTTGTATTATCACTTAGGAGAGAGGTTCACTTTCATCATGGTGATGGTATAGATTAGGAGTCAAGGATTTGATTTAATAATCTTTGGGTGTGTCGGATATTTGATGCGTCCAATTAACCCTGTCTACTGAAAGGAAAAAATAACTTCCTGCAGTTTCTCTCACTGCAGACTTAGAGTGTGTGTTGAGCAGCATGGTAATAAAGCTGCTTCTACATCCTGTGAAGATCATCCAGCATCAGCCTGGGTAAGCCTGTGCAGGAGGACCAGCTGAGGAGGGAAATGACAGAGGCGAGGGAAGGATTCAGACAGCTTAGGTGAGGGTCAACAGATGGAAAAGAACACAGTCGCTGCCACAAAGAACCACTGTGCCATTGCTAGATCAGAGAGATGTGGAATGTGAGTCACCTGGCCTTTCTGGATTAGAACTATCTATAGATAGAGGGGTCTATTTAGTCCATAGTCACCAAGCACATGAAGTGTCACACCAGGGACCCTTCATTCTCAGATCAGATTAAAAGATACTGGTCAGCAAGCACTTTTTAAATATCTGGTCCAGACAAAGTACCATGTTCTGTCTCAATAGTGAAATGCTAGAATGGCAAGACACAGCTTTATCTTTTAAGCAAGGAGTTCATGCAGACAGATGCAGGTGTATGGTAGAAGACCAGATGAGAAAACATGGCATAACTCTGGAAACATGAGCTTTGGAATCAGCTGATATTTTACAAGTAACTCCATTTACCAAACTTTTTCATATTAACTTCATGATATTTTAAGCATGCATTTAACTTACACATCAAAAATATTTGAAACATCTGGCCTGTCATATTCCTTCAATTATATTAGTTTTAAAAATAACATCAGGGCTGAAGAGATGGCTCCATGGTTAAGAGTGCTTGCTGCTCTTCAAGAAGACCTAAATTTAGCTTCCGGAATCCATGTTTAACAATTCATAGCTACCTATAACTCCAGTTCCAGGGGATCTAATGACAGCCTCTGGGAAACCTGCACTCACAAGCATACACATACTCCCACACAATGCGCATGCATAGACACACAATTAAAAATAAACCTTTTTAAAAGGTATTTCTATTATGACTTTGTTGTGTCCTGATCAGATAAACTGGTTTCATTCATGTTAGGTTGGTTGAGAAAAACAAATCAAACTCTGTCTTTCAATCGACTCTGTAAGTAGATTTGAAATCTAGGAAATGACAACAGAGAGGAGGATCCAGAAGAACCCTCGGTAGTTTGGGAGATGAGAAATTAAAGCCCTTGATTATCAAGGCATCATAGACATCAGGCCATTGCTGTCGGCAAGCACAAGTCAGTGACACTGCCTCCTCTTCCCCTGAAGGGAGAGCAGAGGAAGAATAAAGGCAGCCAGAACAGAGGCTCCCAAGGCCGGAGAAATGTTTGTAGAGCTGTGTGTGTAAACCCCAGCCTCGGCACCCTGCTGCCTCGCTGAACAGAAAATGAGAGACACTGAAGTACTACAGAAAGAGTTTCTAGTCTGTCTCCTAGGGAATAGACTTCCTATTCAAGTAAGTAACTCTTTCATGAGATAGAGAGTGAGGAAAAGAAAGATGGAACAATGCAGCCAGTCTCCCGGGGCAGAGGGTAGTAGAGTGATACTAAGATGACTGGTCTTGGGAGGGCAATGGAGTCCCAGCTGTCCTCCTACCTCTTCCCCTGAGCCCCCCCCCCCCCCCGAGGCCCCGGGGAAGCATCCAGGAGCCAGAGGGAGGACAATGGAGTCGCTGCTAGAAAGGAGTGAGTGGCAGCAAGAGAGAGCACCTTCAGACTGTGTTTTATGTCACAGCAGCAAGGAGTCACAGGGTAGGAAAACCTGTCTGTGGTAAGGAAGACCATAGGGATATGACCCAAGGCAACTGAGTTAATGTAGAGGGGTCCCAATTGCAGTTGCAATATATGCAATGAGGAAAGTGCATCCCACCTAAAACAACCTCCTGAAATGCTCCAGGCTGGAGGCTTTTTGCAATCATTTTCAGGACCTCTGCAAGAGTTGGCAGTCAGGCTTCCTCCACTGAATTATAATTTCTTTGGATAGTCACCTTTCCTGAGAATACTCAAATGTAGCCGTGTTGAGTCTCTGCTATGAGCTGATGATGTCCCCAGTGCTTAGGGAGCATACAATACAGGTACCGTGGGGTAGGATACAGTGTTGGGGAGAGACACAAATAACTCACTAAACTACAAATTACAGTGAAACAGTGGTTTAAAGAAAGTTCTTTGTATCTACAGGGGAAGGAAAATTTTAAATGACTAGGAAAATTAAAAAGGACACAAAGAAGATGACATTTGACCTATATCTTCAAACTCCTGTATGTAAAGATGCTGTATTAGTCAAGGTTCTCTAGAGGAACAGAACTGACAGAATGAAGGATAGACAGATGGATAGATGGATAAAGAGATAGATGATAGATAGATAGATAGATAGATAGATGATAGATAGATAGATAGAGATAGATGATAGATAGACAGATGATAGATAGATAGACAGATGATAGATAGATAGATAGATAGATAGATAGATAGATAGATAGATAGAGAAATGATGAATTGTTTTTATATAGATATGATGCACTATCTTAAGTAGGTATTTCAACCCTGGCAGTCTCATATTTGAATATTGAGAATCTAATACGTCTCAGTACATAAAGCAGGATGTCTCAGTAGTCCCAGCCTGGGGCTAAAGGCCTGAAATATTCCCAAGAATCTTCTGTTCTTCAGTCTACATTGAAATCCTGAAGAAGATACATCAAGGAAGGAATGCTGAAGCCACAGGATAGATGAAAGTCCCAACAAGAGTGTAGGCAAGCAGACAAAAAGCTATTTTCCTTTTTTCTTATCTTTTTATCCGAGTTGTCACCAGAAGGTGCTGCCCACATTTAGAGTGGATCTTGCCACTTCAAATAATATGTCCAAGAAAGTCCCTCCCAAAGAGGGCACAGTGCCTTGCGTTTTAGTTGACTCCATCCAGTTCCAGTCAGATTGACAGCCAAGATGAGCTATTCCAGATGCTAGCTCACCAGTAAATCTATATCTGATCACAGCTTACTCCAAACACTTTAACCAGTTACTGAAGTGAAAAAACTGTAACCTGAAAAGAAGAGAAAACAGAAAAAGAACTGTTATCTCTGTATAGCATAAGGTACCCAGTTCTGGGCAAGGAAAATTTGAAACTGCTCATCTAGAATGAGGGGAGATGGAGAGGGACGGGGCTCACGGGAGTTAATGCAGAGCTGGGACCAGAACAGGGAATGAGCAGCAGCGGGGGGGGGGGGGGGGATGAACTGCTTTCCTCCATTGGTCCTAGTGGCTCACAGCTGGGAGGGAGGCTGCCTCGAGAGATCCTACCAGCAAGGAAGGAGACAGAGCTTCCCTAAGCACCGCAGAAATCCGAGGCTTGCTACCTACAGAGTATTGCATTCCGTTCCCCGATGATGCGGTTGTGAAGCTTGGCTAGAAATACTTTTTAACCTCATGTACGTGTGTAGGGTTCACATAATACATAGTATATTTATCAATTTTCTATCACTTTGACAAAATATATGAGATAACTTTAAAAAAATGGAAAGTTCACTTTGGTCTATAGGTTTGATAGTCTCAATCCATAAGCAGTGGCCTATTGTTTTTATATTCCTGTAAGTTTCCTGGTGTATGTGCAGAGCAGAGGAAACGGTTTACCTCACAGCCAGAAAGCAAAGAAAAGGGGGATAAGGCTGGTATCCCACGATCTCCTTTGAGGTTATGTGCCAAATGGCTTAAGACTTCCCACAAGCCTCCACATTTTCAAGTTCCTACCACCTTTTTCAATGTCATGCTGCAAAGCAGCTTTGAAGACCTGGGCTTCAGAGAACATTGCAGATTAAAATTACTAAGCAGTCTCTAGATTCTTTTAAAGGCATAAATATTTGGAATCGGAAGACAAATAGTCATCTCTGAGGGTTTTCTATAAGAATCGTCATGCTAGAGGTCAAGAATGAGGGAAGGTATACAGTGCTATAGGAAACGCATCCATACCTGCCCGTTTCTCTTGGCCGAACCTGCCTGATTACTGGCTCTTGGCATTAATCACCTGTCAGGAATTGCCTCTCCCACACCTGACACTGGTACCCTGACAGCTTTTGCCTCCTTGCTCATGAGTGATGGGATGATGGTTAGGCCCTTTCCATCATACATTTTGATCATCCTGTCATCCCGAGGTGACACACATCTCCTGTCTGGGACTTGGCCCCAAACATGTCAGCCCCAATGTGATAGCCTATCATGGTTGCCTAGAAGATTCCAAAGACAGATTGATGGAGTCAGGATTTACCAGGTGTCAGCACCAGATCGCCTGCCGTGACACACGAGCTCTAGGCTCATACAGAAGCACAGCGGACCGATGAGACAGGCTGCATTGGCCTCCTCAGCATAAGGCTGGGCCGAATTGCAAAGGTGCTCAGCTGTGTCTCTTCCAGGGTCAAAGGCAGGTCAGACCGGGTCAGAATTCTAAACCGGGGGGCGGTGGGGGGGTGGAATTTCTGTCTTGGCACAAATGATTCAGAAGAGCCCTTGATACCAGCCGTGGTCAAGAAAGAACTGCAAGCATGACAGAAGATTCCTATATCTCAGACATTCCAAGAGAAAGATGGAGCAGTTAAGCCCTAAAGGTCTAAATGTGGAGCCCACATGCAGAGGAAGCATGCTCGCAGTCAGCATCATACTCCCGTAATAGTTTTCCCAATCAAAGTCAGCAAAATCATGTCCCCAACGCAGGGAAGCCAAGGTCCCTATCCCTATCTCACAGCACCCTGATCTCACCTCAGCATTTCCTGCCTTTTCTGTCTCCTATTAATTTTTAAAAATATTTTATTAATTCTTTGAGATTTCATACACCGTATTTTGATCGTACCCATCCCCACCCCCTTCTTTTCTCAGATCTGCTCTTATTCCACATCCACCCAACTTTGTGTTCTTTTTTTTTTTTTTTTTAACCTATTGAGTCCCATTGGTGCTTGCATATACTCTTGGATGTGTGGCTGTCCGTTAGAGCATGGTTGGCTTATCTTATCAGGGGCCATGCCCTTAACGAAAACTGACTCTCCCGTCCCTGATGCGCTCAGTTAAACTATAGATCCTTAGCTAGAGGTGGTGCTTCATGCCCACCTCTTATCTCCATGTAGAGATTTTTGTCTGGCTTGGGCCTCTACAGGCAAGCCTTGTGCACGCTGTCCCAACCACTATGAGTTCACATGTATAGCTGCCCTGCTGGGTTTTGAAAACACAACTTCCTTGTAGCCATCCACCGCCTCTTGCTCTTAAAGACTCTCTGACTCCCCTTTTTATTCGGCACCTTACATTTTAGATTGTCATATATTTCTTACAGGGTACATACCCAGTCAGAAGTGAGCATGGTCTAGTAGTTTTCTTGCTACTGTGGCAAAATGCCTAAGAAGAGCAACTTAATCAATGAGAGGTTTATTTGGGCTGAGGGTGTGCGGATGCAGTCCATCATGAAAGGGAAGGCGCTGCAGTAAGAATGGGGTGCGGTTGGTCACATCGCGTCTGCAGTGGAAAGCAGGGAGAGACAAATGCTGGCACTCAGCATGCTAACCTTGTATACAATCCAGAACCCCAGCCCAGGGAACAGTGTTACCCACTTAGCCTGGGTCTTCCCACCACAACTGACATAATTTAGAAACTCTCTCATATTCACACCTAGAGAATTGTCTCCTGGATAATGCTAGATCCTGTCAAGTTGGCAGTCCAGATGAACCACCGCACTTGTCCACAGAGATTTATCGAAAGGCTGTCTGATAAGTCTGTTTCCTAGTTACAGCTGTGTCTGCACTGTCTTCACCACCGTTGTTCAGAAGCTGAACGCACCTCTTGTCTATGTCCTACCTGTTTGAATTCGAGCATTGCTTATCATTGGTGTGATTGCTTCGTCAGCTGACATGGGACGAGTTACTAGCCGGAAGCGTCCTCAGATGGCAACCGCTGTCACCTTTAGAATTCCATCATGTAGCCCTCGGCAGACGTGTTCTCCACCCCTTCCTAGGTACACAGATTCCACTTTTTATTCTCCAGGTCTCCAGAAAATTCAAAGCGTTTCTTGAGTTCGCTCGGTAAACTCTGCAGTTGACATGGCAGCTATTTCAAATGCCACTGGCAAGAGCCAGTGATGATGGAAGGGCTCGGTCCTGGACAGAGAAAAGTGTGCTAGCCTTCCTCAAACAGTGTGTTTTGTTGTCAGCTTGAGTAAATTTCACTCTTTCTTTACTGCAGAGTCTCATTTGAAGGATAGTTTCTTTGGAACACTATCCAGGTTAACAAGAGGACCCCTTCCCCTCCCCCCATGTTGTTTTTAACTAAATGTGTGATTTCTTCCAGTCTTATAATAATTGTTTATTCTGTGTCCTTCTTCACACCTTCACTCAAGTATTTATTAATCACCAGTTACTGTTACTAACTTTCCTTTTCCCCCTTACTGTTAATGTACTGTTAGTGTTCGTTGGGACTCAACTTTCTCATCCTCAAAATGGAGCTAATGGCATTGCTTAAGAAGGCTACTGCAAAGATGTAGCTGTGCGTGCATATTTGTGTGGTCACACTTGAGAGTCACGGCACACATTGTAAGGATTTGCTCTTTGTATCTTCAGGGGAAAATACACTGTTTTTCCCTTCCCCCATCTGAACTGTATAACAGTAGCATTTTAATAGTCTCTAAATACAGATTTGATAGTACTGCCCTTGCCCAGGAAGCTTCCTGCCTAGCTGAGGGAAGAGAAAATCACGGGAAGAAAGTTCCATGACAGGGCTGCCTGATGAGAAGAAGCCAGCCCTGTCTCAGCCCATCCCTGGTTCCCACACATTATCTCCCCACTTACTGATCTGCTAAACTGTCCATCATTAGAACATTTATAAGCTCCCATGTTTGTGATTATGACTTCCTACTGAATTGCAGGGATAGAGAATTAAAGATGTCCAAGGCTGTCAGGAGACAAAATTAAAACATCCCAAAAGCAAGTTTTAGTATGGAGCCCTTCCCAATCTGGCTCCTGAAGAATTCTTGGAATATTAAACAAGGAAAGAGAAAGCTCCAGGGCAAAAATGAACAGTAAAGCTTGAGCTGAGTGCGCGAACCTTGCCTGGCGCTACCTTGCTGGTCCAAATAGTAAATCACTTCTCCCAGGTTGCCGCTCTAACTGCCTGCTTGGAGTTTCTGCCTCTGCTCACCTCCCGCTTTGGGTGTAACCTTTCCCTTCTCCCTGGAAGAATTCTTATTACTTCTCACTGTCAATAGCACCTACCATGTTTTCGTTTTTCTTTCATTTTACCACATCTTCAAAGTCCTTCAGCATCTGAGCCACAAACCATGTTTCCAACGCCCTTTTCAAATGCATCCCACACTCCACCACCCCAGAGGCTTGCTCTTTCTGAATCCACACACATTCTTTGAGTTTGCCTACCTAGAGTGACCTTTTCCTGTTCATACACGCTCCTTTGATTCTCATGTCAACACTAGAAGGAATATTCTATCATTACCCCACTTTACAGTTGGGTAAACTGAGGTAAAGACTTGTTAAGTGATTTTTTACAGAGATGGCACATGTCCTGATAAAGCAACTGACCTGAGTCCAGATAGTGCAAAACTGGTGCCTCTGTCCCTACACCTTGGGCATCTTTACACCAGAGAATTTGACAAAGAGATTGATGACACACTGGGCATATCCAAGCTTCCATTTGACCAATTTATCTCCAGGCTTCCTCCTTCCAGAAGAATAAATAAAACATCTTATATGCATTTTCCTACCAGGAACATACGCTCAATACTGGATATATGCATATATACTGCAATATACACATCCCAAGTTGTACAAACATGTATTTAGCTATCTCTCCTACAGGACTGTGAGTTTGGAAATATTTTCACCTCTATCCCTACCCTTCCAGCCAGGCTCAATGCCTGGTGCATGTTGAGTACTTAATCATTATGGAGCTGAATTAAAATGAATTTCCTTACATGACATGGGGAGCACTAGTGAAAGCTTGGTTTTGACTGCCATCCAGCAGTTCCTAGACACACACTGATAAACGCAAACTCCTTGTCAAAAATGACAGTGTCTGCCAAGTTATGTATTACAATCCTTTCTGACCTGCAATTGTCCCAGCAGGTCTGAAAATGGAACTTGAAGTGTTTTTGAGAGAGTCTACCCTTAGTCAAGAACTTCTTCTGAAACGGCCTTGGAAAGATCAATTTGGCTTTCTGTCAGATTTCTTAGCCAATTCTAACAGATACAGGTATCCTCAGAATATGCTAGCCCTTCCACGGTCCTTTCAGTATCAATTGTGATGGCTATTGGACTTTGAAGAGCCCTCGAAGAAGTCAGAGGGCACACTTCACTGGCACACGTGAGTCCTGAGCTCTGGGCTGGGGTGAGGGTACAAAAAACGACAACACGCAGCCTCCATGGTGTAAATCGTCACAGTCTTACGGAACATAGACATCAAGTCAGAACTGTGGTGCACTATATTGTAGACACCTGGCGTAGGTGGCTCAGAGAACCCTAGAGACTCTAGCCTTTCAAAGTAGCTTTGCAGGAGAGAAACCTGTTTTGCTGAGCCAACAAAACAACAGGAAATGGGCAGAAGGAGAAGCGCGGATCCCTTTAATTCTACCTCTGACCATCTCCTGAATCTGTACATTAGCATGCCATCACTGGCCTTCCAGAGTCCCTGGCAACTGCAATACCCAATCTCTCTCTCTCTCTCTCTCTCTCTCTCTCTCTCTCTCTCTCTCTCTCTCCCTCCCTCCCTCCCTCCCTCCCTCCACCCCCCCTTCTCACACACACACCCTCTTTATTGATGGTACAGATGGCAGAATATTTTTAAGTACAAAAACTGAATGATCCCTTACTTATATCCAACTGAGGATGTCCTTGGAGGAAGACTCTCTGCTTTAGACACAAAGTCTTGTGATGGGACCCAGCTTCCCCTTCACCTGAACCCTGTGTCTCCACATAAACACACAGCAACTGTGCTGGCCTCCTTTCAATGGGCTCTGCCTCAGGAAGTCTTATTACTCTAGAACTTGTATCTATTATTCCCTCTACTTGTGTTTGTCCTGGTCTTCACATGACACTTTGTTGTAGTGTTTTGATTTTTTCTTTCTTTGTTTGTTTTATTTTTTTTAAATATTATTTATTGATTCTTTGAACATTTATGTGTATATACAATATATCTTGATTATATCCACCCTACCTCCCTTTATAACTCCTCCAAAACAAGGCTCCCTTCAATTTCATGCATTTTTAATAGCCCACTGAGTTCAATTAGTGCTGCCCATGTATATATACGTGTGGGGCCATCCACTGGTACATAGACAAGCCACCAACAGCCACCCTCCTAAAGAAAAATGACTCTCCTTCACTCAACAGCTATTAAACATCAGTATCTCCTCAGGCAGGGGGAATCTCCTCAAGCCTCATGTTCCCCACCCTATCCTCACTGGAATGTTGACTGCCTTCATATAATGCAGGTCTTGTGTGGGCAACCACAGCTGTTGTGAGTTCATGAGTGCATTTGCCCTATCCTGTCCGTATGACAGAACTCCACAGTACTTCTATCCTGTCCGTATGACGGAACTCTACAGTACTTCTCTTCATCCTGTCCGTATGACGGAACTCCACAGTACTTCTCCTCATCCTCTGGCTCTTTGTTTTTTAATGTTTTGGAAGAAGATAGACTTATTGGATGCTCTCTAAGGACAATGGACTAGACAATAACAGGCACTCCATTTACGGCCCACCTGGCTTGTTATGATGTTGCCCCACCCACCCCCTTTATCATGTCAACACTCACGTTTGATCTTTTTCACATGACCATCGCATTTTGTGATTATTTTTCTTATATTTATTTGTTGGTAGAATTGGGTAGCTATTTTAATCTGCTCCCCCCACTAGACCATAAATCACATGGGAACTTGGATCATGTTGGCTGTTCATTAGTATCTGGCACATGACAGGTACTCAAGAAATAAATACTATTGAGTGAGTCAAAGAAAAACATATGGGCTTGGGGACATCCAAGGAGCTCTGATAATCAACAATGACACACTGCAGTGGTGAGTGAGTGGGTAGATGGGAAGACTGAACTGAGGAGTAGCTTGTCTGCCACTCAGAATGGTGACGATGTCATCGACAACCACCGGATTGTCTGAGGAACTGTAACGCAGTAAGTGTCTGCACATATAAAGCCCTCCTGTGCTTTGTCCAAATTCACCAACGTGAGAAATGTGTCCTTGGAATCCCAGCTGAAATTGCTGGGTCCCTACCCTGTGTACTTCTGAATTCTAAAAAGAAGTCACACATTTTACAACTCCTCTAGACACAAAAATCTATTTCCTGTTCTCCAGTTGCTTCCTATATTATTGCTTTATTATTTTTTTTCTCCTTTAAGGGATGACTGAAAAAAATGGAGTCAATTGGGTAGTTTCTGATCTTCTTTGTCAAATGCTGCCAAAAATTTCAGTGGGAGTGTGATAGTTGTACACCATTCTCTGTCCTCTGTTCCCACCTGAAACATAAGAGAGAATTTATGTGTAACCACCTGTCACTCTCTCACTCTGACAAGCTCCCTCCATATTTTATCACCAAACATTGTAAAGTATACAGACATACATGATCCAATGAAAGCTTTATGTTGCCTTCCAAAAAGACTCTATTGTAAAAGAACCAGAAGCTGCTGTCACCCAATATATATCTACACAGAAATGGCTACAACAGGCAATATATTCGGGATTCTCCCTTGCCAGAACCCAACTATCTGACCAATGGAGAGCTTTGCATTATTTGAACTGGATCCGTCTTTTTGATAAATTTGTTCAAGTTTGAGCTTTACTTACAAAAGGTATCCATGTCATGTATTTTCTGGGAAAAGCAATATGTTGAATCTGAAAACGATTCTTTCACTGGGCAATATTAATCAAACAGTAAATCACAGGAGAATCCCATATGAATGACCTAACCCCAGTCTCTCTTCTCTTTGAAATATAACCAGGATTGAATCACTGAGACATGCTGCACAAAACTCTGTTTATTCAAACTGAGACCACAAGATAACTTGTCTAATTCCTGGTGATTAATTGTGTGTGTGTGTGTGTGTGTGTGTGTGTGTGTGTGTGTGTGTGTATTAACTTTCTACCCTTTTCTGCACAGGTTTACTATTGTTGCCAATAGTTTCATTTTGTACCAAATTCTCAATAGAATTACATTTCAAGGAATTAGAATACTTGATCTTTAGTTTGACTTTAATAATGACACAGTGTTTATGTCCCAAACATTCCTCATATCTCAGTCTTCCCCATGAGAAACTAGAGAGTCTCAACTCTGCCAAAGTCCCCAGCCTGCTTCCTAAAGTGAAGATTCATGGCAATTGAGGGAAATTCCATTTCAGGGAACTATTCATCAGTTAGCTTTGAGAATCATCATCATCATCATCATCATCCATCTTTGTCCTTGAATAATCTGCCATAATCGCCTGAGAAGGGACTCTCAATTGAGGGATTGCTCAGATCAAATTGGCCAATGAGCATTGCCTTGATTGTTCATTGATGTGGAAGAGTCCAGCCCACTGTGGGCAGCTCCATTCCTTGGGCAGGTCTTGGACTGTATAAGAAAGCTAGTTAAGCATGAGCTGATAAAGAACCATTCTTCCATGGTTTCTGCTTCAAGTTCCCTCTAGAGTTCCTGTACTGATTTCCCTCAACCATGGATTGTGACCTGGGTATAAACCAAATAAACCCGTTTCTCCCCTAAGGTGCTTTTAGTCATAGTGTCTTACCACAATTATCCTATTTAGAGTCTCCTTCCAGCTAAGTAACAAGGAACTCTACCCTATACACATAAGTAAAAAAAATCCAGACCAAAAGAAAGACCCCAACCTGATCTGTGCATTGTGTTTGGGTCTAAGTGATCTGGATCTTGCAGGAGTTTGAAGAATGAATTCACAAAAGAAATTCAGCTTTTACTACTATGTTTTTTTTTTTTTTTTTTTTTTTTTTTTTTTTTTTTTTTGTGTGTGTGTGTGTGTGTGTGTGTGTGTGTGTGTGTGTGTGTGTGTGTGTATTTTGAGGAGATTTGGGCAGCAGAGCATGTCCTCCAAGGTAGCTCGCCGTGCTTCTGTGAACCTCTGGGAGAACCGGAGACTACAGTAGTGTGAGTCAGAGTCGGGTGGAAGGGTCCAGATTTCACTTTCCACTTTCATCTCTCAAGAGCAAATCTGTTATTGTCAAGTAAGTCTGAAACTCCACTTTGAGATGAAACTGAAATTGAGCTCTGAAAAACCTCCATTGAAGAGCACCAAATTACGAGAGAATGTATGTTTAAATACCAGACTTTAGCTTCCTAATGATTCCTCCTGGGTGAGGAGGAGGGGCGTGCACAGAACCTGGGAGGGCTATCTGGCCCATCCCCCACCTCCTGTCAAGGCTGCATCTGCTCCCCCAGTGCCACAGTAGTTCCTATCCTGTAAACAAGGTATGTTTCTCCCACAGGGATGCAGGCTGCATGAGGAGTGTTAATATTGAAACTGTCTGTCTTACATTTGCCCTACTTTAAAAAATATAGGAAATTTTGAGTTATCAACAAGAGAGCCAATCTTTTCCTGAACATGAGCATTTATAATGAAATGAAAGGGAAAGCACTGTATGGATTGCTCAGGAAAGAACACAATAGGACCACGAGAGAAAGAAACAGTGAGGAGTCGTCCTTGAAATCCGATAAAGCTCTTTGTTGGGAGGGAGGGTATCAGGAGTCTTCCATTATAAAACCGTTAATGTTTACTCAGATAATATTTAATTAATTCTTTATAAAACCTTTCCTTTAGTAGACCCAAACATTTAGTTCAACCAAAATGCTGATAAACATTTTCCTTGTTAGTATAAAACATCGCATAGATTCTGACACGAGGTGCATTCCAGGCTACAGGTACAGGTGAGAGAGAGTAAATGACAGTCTAAGTGTGTGCTGTGACACAAAAGGAGGCTGGACATGTCCCACTTACTCTCCAGATCTCTTCCCAGCCCTTCTGCACTGTACCTGTGTTCTGTGACGTCAGAATGTTTAAATGGTGCCAAAGCTGCCCGTGCCACCGGGCTCCCTGTGGGTTCTGCCCGTAGGAGGCACTCAGATGAGCATGGCTGAGAGGAAGAGGAGAATCAGCCATGCTACCTCACTCCTCCCTGCCTGGTTACAGCGGTGGGTTGGTTACATCGCCCCACCACCTCCATCTGGGAAGTTCCTTCTTCTCTACAGAGACCTTCAGTGATATGAGGCACTGTCTCTTCCATTTGTTTGTGCAGAGCTAGAGCAGTAACTACACCATTGCCATCAGACCTCAGGTTGGGTAGAATTCATTTCCCTAAACCCGGCTATCTACAGCTTTGACAATACCTCCTACATTATACCCAGCCCAATTATGAAAGGTGAGCTCGCTGTTTCTCTCTCCAAGTCTTCTCAGAAAACTGGTTAATGTCAAGGTTATTTCAAACAAACATAAGTTTGTTTGCTTTTCTGTTTGTTTTTATAGACTTTATTTTGGGAAGAGTGTTAGGCTTACAGAGAAACTGAAAAGGTAGAGGTTTCACATATACCCCAAGCTACACGTTTAGTCTCCCTGAATGTCAATGTCCCCCATAGGAATTATGTATGTTTTCTACACAGAGAAAAAGTTGACAACTGATCTTAGATTTAGGAGATTATAAGAAATTCAAAATTGTCTACATTTATATTGTAGAATGAGTTATTTCTGCCTAAATTGGGATAGGGTGGCAGAGTTGAAATAACCCAAGAGAATAGCCTCCAACAGTGAATCTCTATGCATTGGAAGAAGGTTCCATGCAGGCTGGTTTAAACATTTAAAAGAGAAGCCACTGGGCACAGGCCTTGCTGTGACTCCTGGGACCCAAGAATAAAAGAGACCTTAGTTCTTGAAATTGCTCCTGGACATCTCGTGCCTGCGGTGATTCGGCAGTTAAACCCTGACTTGCACACTGTAGGGCCCCAGAGCTCCTTGCCTCCTGAGGCATCTGGCTGCGTTGAGAAGCTAGCCTATTATTTAGAAAGCTTTTCATTCCTCCCACACCCATCCACAGACCTGGCCTGGCTCTGGAGGGCAGGAGGCATAGAGCGAGGCTAATCTGTCATTCCTCTGACAACCTTTCTTAGAATGAGGACGGCAGACACATTCCTGCTACATTTTCTCACCTCCAGGCCCAGATTTCTAGGTGCCAGTGGCATAGGCCTAATTCTCTGAACACAGCTAGTGTTTTATTTATCTGTGTCCTGAACAGAACATTGCGTTTGAGGTGTGCTATTCCCAGAATACACTGGCAATATTCCCTTCTCCACGCCAAATATGTTTCTATCAGCACAATCCAAAAGTGCATTAGCTAAGCTGAAAAAGAAGTAAAGGTCTGGTGACATTTGCTTAACCTTCGAGCAAGCACCCAAAAGTCCAGCCAGACTGACTACTCACTTTCAACCATCTCTGGGTTTTAAAAAAAGTATGTATATAACATTCTGTTACTCTAAATATTGAGTTTACTCCTACCCTTGGAGAAAGGGAAAGAACTGAGTGATGGCCATGGGAAGCCTGCTGAATGTTGTCATAATGGAGCAGGCTCTCTATCTACTTAGACATACATCTACCCAATAGACCTTTTTAGAAGAGGAGAGATCATGTCTTTCCTAAGGGGTGGAGTGCTGTAGTGGCCTCTGCAGGCATCTGGACCCATTCAGGTGACAGATTCTGAGTCTGATATTTTCTATTTGAGTGAATGGTGGGAAAAGTAAGCAGAATCATTCTAATCTCACATGATTTGACAGTTTTTGGGTAGACTTGGACTATCTAAAGAGTGTTAAGAATAACCTATTACACCATGAAGACAGTTTGTGTTTTCTATAGTAGCTTGGAAGATCAAAAGGTGGTCCCTGCTAAGATAATCACCACGGTGGTTAGACCAAGTATATGTAGGTTAAACCAACTTAGCTTCATATTCCTGAAGTTTCCTTTGTAGCTGTCCTCCTTCCTGCACTCCCCTGGGATTCTCAGTGAGCATCAGAAGGTTGTCAGCATGGTGATTATTAACCCACTTTGTGGTTGATCAAGTTGAATTTCAGAAGGGTAGGACATTTGCTGGAACAGAATTGAGTTTTCAGAAACTTTGTCATAATGATTTCATGAATAAGTGAGTAGATATCAATGGGCATAGGTAGATCTGGGACAACATTCTCTTATGTCAAGTTCAAAGTAGTTCCTATTAGACTGGAATTATTCTGTTTTGATGCAAAGGTAAGAAAACATTCTCCACCACATACGTGAGTATTGTAATGTTATGCTGGACAGTAAACTGTTCTTACTGCCTTTGTACTTCTCCTCAATAGAGAAAAAAAGGAATGAAATGAAAATCTTCTGTCATTAAAGGTGCACTGGCCTACATTCTTAGAGTGTGTTTGGGATTGGGTTCCTTGTCATTCTATGCTGCCTGCGAGGACAGCTTCCTCCTGCCATTGGCTCTTCACACCAATCACACCATACTGGTTTCCTTGGGGCACCTACATTTCCTCTGTAGTCTTAGACTGCATACATAAAGCTTGGCACTCAATACTAACTTGTATTGAAAGGACAAAAAAATGTTAACAAAATCAATTGGATTGGAGTCTAGTAGTATCCGAGAGTCTTGCCAACGTGCACTCCCACTTTTGATGAGAAACCGACAAAGCAGTGGACAGGTCAACCTTTCTATCCACATACACGTTTGGTTCTAACTTCCTGTTCTAGTTTCACTTCAGTCGCTATGATAAAACACTGTGGCCAAAAGCAACATAAGGGAGAAAAGGGTTTATTTAGCTTAAACTTCCAGGTCACAGTCCATCCCTAAAAGAAGTCAGGGCATGAATTTGAGGCACAAACTATGGAAAAAAGCTGCTTGTTCGCTGGCTTGAAGTCTCATATTTGCCTAGATTTCTTATACAGCCCATGGCCACCTGACTAGGGAACTGTGCCGCCCATAGTGGACTGGGCCCTCCTACCTCAGTTAACCATCAAGATAATCTCCCATAGATATTTTCACACTCCAGTCTGATCTGAATTATCCCTCGATTGAGATTCTCTTCTCGGATGACTGGAGACTATGCCCAATTGACAATTAAAGCTAGCTAGGAAAGGCACCATTCTTCAGATTTTCCATCAGAACTGGGGTTTAAAGTCACCATGAGTACCCATTTAAAATTTAATAGCAGGTACCATTTTCAAAGGGAAAACTTTGATTTAGCCCTTGTCCCTGATCTGTGCTTTCCTTGAGGCACCTGAGGCTCACTGCCTTTTGGTGGGCATTCCCTGTTGTGGCACTTTTATTTATAGTTAATGTCAGCATTTCAGATACAGATGAAATTCTAGGTGTCACGTCTCAATTGCTTCAGATCATAATTATGATCTGTTAGCCCTCTCTGTTTTCCAACTTGTGTTTCATTGAGTCAAAATATACAAATCCCAGTTTGCTTACCCAAGAGCCCATGGAGATGACTTATGGGTTACAGCGTACAATATTTCTTCTCCGTACTTTATCTAGACAAATAAGTGCTTATAACTCTGGATTCAGGGAAGGCTGTTTATTCTTCAGAACTGACATCCCATTACAAGGAAAACAAAGTATGCATCGGGATTAGTCCCCCAAGTTTCCATCATGTCTTTGGCTATGAATGGCTGTGTGTTTTTCCCTGTCAGTTCCTGACATGTGTGACGCTTTTTTTTTTTTTTTTGTTCTACAGAAGATAACATCCCATCATTCTTTTTTCTTCCCTCAACATTTGACAGTCTTCCTCCAACTCACTCATAAAAATCAAGGTCCAGCTCTTTAATAAAATAAAAACTAAGAAAGTAAAGCTTTTTCAGGGTAAAGGTGACAATTGCCTTTAGAGAACTACCCGTTCACATCAGATGGGATACTCTGACGTTCCACTGAAGATGAGCATGACACTACTGTGGTTTTAGGCAATCAGGAAGGGTGAGGGGTTGAGGGACAAGCAAAGCAAGGGGGTCACCTGCCATTTTAATGGTGCCACCTGGAAGCAGCTTCTTCCTTAACACCCACCACCCATACAATCAATCTCCTGATTGTCCTTTCTGTCATAGCAACCCAGAGCAACAAGAACATATTTGGTCAAGGAACCATAATGCAGTGTATCTGAGGTCTAGAACACAGGGGAAAAAATGTGCAAGGCCAGTCACCAGCTGGAGCCTGTGCAGTGGCTGTCTTGGCTCTGGGTCTCAATGTCTCGAACCCCACTGTGTGGTTTCTCTGAGGAATTTTTTTTTTAAATGATCCATGCCTCTGCCTCTGCAGTGCTGGACTTCCAGGGGCACACTGCCACGCCAGGCCTTCACACAAGAGCCGGGGATCTGAACTCGGGTCCTCGTGCCTGTGTGACTATTTCCCCAGGGTGGAAGCAAGTTTTTCCATCTCTTATACAAACTCCTTTTTCAGCTTAGACTGAGACACAATATTCTTAGCCCACAAGTAGCACTAGACACCACCTAGATGAACACTTCACTTTTGCAGTGGGCTAACCAGGTCATGGAATTGGTTTGTTGCTGAATTCAGTGTTCTTTCCATTTTAACAGCATGTTGGGGACAAAAATTTGTTTCCCTTTCAGACTGAATGTGGTACTTGCTTTTACCTAATGTCATGTGGTTGAAAATATTTGCTATGGGAGTTTGTCACGCTCACAGATGCATTTCTGGCCCTTGGGCCAGGGACTTTCTCAATGAGATTTTGTTGGATAATCATAAAGACAAACTCTTTAACTCCAAAAAAAGCAGTGTGGTTGAGCCTCACCAATACAAGGGGGATGTGGGGGCAGCCCTTTTGGTTGAAAGTACATATTTTACTGTAGTGGAGGATAGTGCTGAAAAGAAGCAGTTCTTTGTAACTAGGCTGATTTCAAATGATTCAAGTTGTTGTTGTTCACTACATGTTTCTTTCATAGGAAATATACAGAAAGGACTGGAGAGATGGCTCAGCAGTTAAGAACACTTGTTCTTGTAGAGGACCTGAATTTGTTTCCCAGAACCTATGTCGGGTGGTTTACAGCCACCTGTAACCCCACTTCCAGAGGATCCGACACCTCTGGTCTCTTCCAGCACTTGCAATCACTTGTACATAAACACACACACACACACACACACACACACACACACACACACACACCTAAAAATAAGAAAAGTAAACCTTTAATAAAGAGCAGAAAAATTGAAAGAATATTCAAAGTCTTTATGTAATGCTTCCCTGCTGTACCAGCTCTAAAAAAGCTGTTCTCTACTTTTGCTGATGAAAGGCAACCCTGATATTCTGAGGAAATGACTTCCACAAGAACTAAACTTCTGAGGTTGAGGCCCCCTTACTTTTTAGTAATTTCACAAATAGCCCTGAGCATCTACAGTGTCCTGAAGATAGGATGAAGGTACATAGACATATTTCTCAATGCATGTATGGAAAAAACTCACCACACTCTACCCTGGCCACCTGTGATTTGGAATTAAACACACCTTACTAGGTCATTGCTGAGATCAACATTTATCTTAAGTTTGAACTCCCCAAGTTCAGAGAAACTTCTCAATTAAGTGTAGGACCTGGGAATCATGGGAAGCAAAGATGAGCTGTTTAAGAGTTGGTAGACAGTTGTGAGCTCCCTAATCCCAGGCATCGCCTGTGGTATCAGTCCAGGCTTCTGTGTTACTAGAATTTAAAGAAAAACACATTCACTTGTTCAAATATAAGCTGTTGAATTTGCCTCCTGGCTTGATTTACCTTTCTCACTGAGCTGTTGGTACACAAGATCTGTGTGATGGGATGTCTCCAGTGTCCCCCCTCTTATTGCCTGAGGATCGAGTTCCCTTTCAGATATTCAAAGCCCAAACAGCACTTTCTTTAGAGACCATACTGGTGGCTGGCAAAATGAAAGTGTGCTTAAATGACTGAGTCAGTCGCCGGACCTGTGAGCCTCATTTTAGCCACAGTCTCCTATCTTCAAGAGACTCTCCTGAGCCCTGTCGGAGCAAGCTCAAGCACTTTTGTCTGTTCCCTCACCATGTCAGAAACTTAGCAGACGATACAGCTGTGAAGATGGGGTGGGGCAGTCACGTTTCCCCATAGAGAGCCCACATTTTTCACTGCCTGAAAGTAACGCATTAGTTCTGTCTTGGGAAATTTTGTCACTTTTTTTTTTTAAACTCTGAAAACTATGATTTTTTTTTTTAAAGAACTTAAAAAAAAACCTTGTAAAAGCATGTGTCTTAAACTGACTTAGAAAAGTTCTCTACCCACACCCCTCATCGCCAAAGCCTTCTCCAGACTGTGTTCCCTCAGACAGATCTTGCTCCTGAGCACCCCTCCACACACACACACACCAAAAGCTCTCCTCCCTTCACCCCTCTCCAGTTGAACCTCCTTTCTGGGGGTCACAGACCTCTCAGGACTGGTCAGATACTAAACTCAAAACTATAACTTTGGGGGCTCTGCAGCATGGATTTTAGACATGGTTTTAGTACAAAGGTCAATAACAGTCAAAAGTGGTTTAAACAATGCATGTCTGTAGCCATAAGTTTTCTCCTGTCCGCCAGATCCTGCCCAGCCCCGTGGTATCATGGGGCCCTGTGGTCCCGCAGCCACTTATAATGACTCAGAGGCTTAATGTTATTTACAAACTGTATGGCCTATGGCAGGCCTCTTGCTAGCTGGCTCTTATATCTTAAATTAACCCATTTCTATTAATCTATGTTTTACCATGTGTTCCATGGCTTTACTCATCTGAGGGCATGTTGCTCCTTGGGCAGCAGGCTGGTGTCTCTCCAGACTCTGCCTTTTTTTTTCCTGTCTCTCTCCTTGGATTTCCTACCTGCCTTCCCATAAGCCAAAGCAGCTTATTTATTAACCAATGAGAACAACATATATTCACAGCGTACAGAAAGACATCCCCCAGCACATGTCTGGGCTCTGTTAGCTTCCCCTACCTCCTGGACATATCCTCTTAGCACATACACATTTTGGAATTGTCCATCTCAAGTATTGCAAACAGATTCAATAGTGCAGGTACCACTCAATATAGGCTAGATGTGTGTTCCTCAGTGATATACCCCAGCCTCGGTTTCCTCACTTGCCAGAGCAGGTTCAGTGGAGTCAGGGGCAGCTGACATTTAAGCACTTTGGAAGCTGAGGCCTTGGGATCATGAACTTAAAACACTAGCCTGGGCTGCATAATAAGACCCTATCTCGATAATAATGATGATGATGATAAATTATATAAAAGGTTCAGTGGGAAACTATGTCCCCCTTGGTGAATGTCCCAAAGTTGAAATGGAGAGTGACTGGGTAGAGTCTGCTTTTGAGTGTCAAAGAACAGTATCTCAGCAAAGTGAGATTTGAAGATCTAATTATTGTATCCTCACTACTGAGGACCTGGGAAGAACCAAGTGCCTAGAAGAGATATGATTTCCACCAGGTGTTGGCAGGGCCATCATTTTAAAAGCCTGATGCACTAAAAGGAATGGTCAGCATGAAACAGCAGATCTGTTAAAGTCAGGTTGCTTCCTGTCACTTTCCTTGTAAAAGTGGGAGAGGGTGGAGGCCTCAGGGGAGCAGGCCTTCTTTGATTAGCTGCTTTGAGGGTGACTATTCTTACAGGGAACAGGCTTGTTTGGAGCGTTGGCTAATGGACTGATTTCTTAGCACCCACAAGTAAGCAGTTAGGTTTTGCTTTGTGACGTTGAACCTTAGTATATATGGTCCTGTTTTTATGTCTATCTAGGGGGAAACAGTGAAGGAACTCAAGGAAACAACACTCACTCAGAAAATGTACTTGGCGTGTGTGTTTTTCTACTTACCTCCTCTCCCACCCAGTGAGGCATTTTCTTTTCTGATGGCAGGTAGAGGCTGGCAGTGAGTAGTGGCCTGCAAGGAGCTGCAGAATATTCTAGATTTTGTTATCTACAAGCACTGGAGAATGCTACACAGGCCTTGGTCATTTGTCGAGTATGTGGACACTGATGGGGAATGGAGACAGCAGAGTATTCTTGAGGAAGGCCATCCTTCGCCTGCCTCACTCCGTGTTATGTCCCTCTCGATCTCATTTGCACTGAGAGGTGTGTTTTCAGGGGACTCACACCTGTTGCTGCACATCTGCAGGAAAGCTGTGGCCTTCCCTAGGAGGATTCCCCTGCCCCCACTCACACACAGAGTTCAGTAAATCTATCTTGCAAAGGAAATTAAATAAAAAAGTACCTTTTTAAAAAGCAATCTTTGTGTGAAATTCCACTAAGAAGCGAGTTTTAGGGCAAAAGAGGCCCAGCAAATAGAAATGATCATTAAAAAACCAACCAAACCCAAACCAACCAAACAAAAAGTCAATGTGAGCCGCGTACATCCTCGAGCGGAAGATTCTATTTTCTCATGAGCTGAGCTGCACAGCCCAGTGGATTAGGCTGACATTTGTATCCATGTCCTTAAGGCCCTGGTACTCAAGGGGTTGAGAAGGTGGAGGTGGGAAAAGAAATCTTGAAATTAACTTGAGGTCATTGTTGGTTAATGCCAGCACATTTGTTTGAGGAGCCAGGAAAGGATTTAACCCTCCACTTGATCTGTGGATGCGCCTGAGGGGCAGTGAGGTCTTGAGATGGTGGGGGAGGGAGTTGCATCGTGCTCCATCCGTTTGTCCCTGAGACTCTGAGCAGATGCTCTCAGCCCTGTGTTCTTTCTTAGCAGATTTTCTGCCCTGAATCATCACACATGTAAAGCCCTGATACCTTGGATATCTTGAGGGGGCGAAGCAAGAGAGAAGGATGTAATTGTGCCAATTCATCTGGCCAGGAGACTCGGGGCACAATGTCCTTTGGGCAGAATAAATTGTTATTTGGGGTCCTTGTGTTGATCATTTTGGCAGTGGTATCCTGGAGGGACAAATACAGAGTTGCAGAAAGATGTTAGAGTGCCCAGGGCAGGAAGTCAATTAGTTATAAGACTCTCCGTGTTCTTACTCGTATTTATACAGGGCAAATTGCCATTAACTCCACAGTGTGATGAATGGCAAATGGTTTGAATTTTATAGCCTGGTTTTAAAGCTTATAGTGTTCTATATTTTATTATTTTCTCATACATATATAAATAAAAATAATTACCCATCATGACCTGCAGTGTTAAAGACACATCAGAATGCTAAAATTATATTAGGTAGGTAGATGGATAAAAATTAGATAGATGAATAGTTGTGAGAGAGAGAGAGAGAGAGAGAGAGAGAGAGAGAGAGAGAGAGAGAGGGAGAGAGAGATATCCTGGTTTTCTCTAGCTCTAAACTCATATTTGAAAAGAATTTCACAAATTATAATTTTAGAAAGAAAATGTTTGTTAGAGTTCTTTAAGATCATCTGTCCTTATTTCCAATGATCCTTGCAAACCTGTATTTTTGGAGATGTGGTACATCTCCACCATTGACTCAAACAGTTCTCAGATTGAAGGGCTAAAGAAACCAACAGTGTAAATACTCGGAAAATACATATACTCATGTACACACACACATACACATATATGTGCATATATATGTATATATATACAAATATATATAATATATATTTGTATATGTGGGCATATATGTATGCCCTGCCAACATAATTTACTTTTAAATAGCTGTTTTATTATAGAAATTTATATTTCTTTGTTCTCAACCTGTCAGACCACTATAACCGTGTCTTGCTATCCAATTAAACCCACTCAAATCCTGCCACATTCTACCCCTCAGATTTGGCTCAAAAGAGAGGGAAAAGACAGCTTCACGAAGGATGCCTCCTGGCCATTTAAGTTTAGCATATCAAGGTAATTGTAGAGTTTAGGGTGGGGAGCTGTGGGGCTCTTCTTTTTCTGCATAATCCCTCAATTTCTTTTCTTTAAGGTTGGAACTTCTACCTTAGTCTTCCCTCTTCTTTCTTGGGTTTGTTTGTTTTGTTTTGGCCAAGTCTAATAGGAGAGGATCCACTGAGAGGGAGCTGGTCATGGAGACTCTTGATTGGGTGAGTCCTCTACAAAGGCAAACTGTCCGGACTGTGAAGGAAGAAAAATAAATATGTTTCTGTTCCCGTGGAATTGAGGGAAATGTCTTCAATGGCTACACAAAGGAGAACAGAGTTGCCTACAAAAGTTGGGCTAGTGTGTGTGTGTGTGTGTGTGTGTGTGTGTGTGTGTGTGTGTGTGAGAGAGAGAGAGAGAGAGAGAGAGAGAGAGAGAGAGAGAGAGAGACTATATGCCTTCCATATACAGTCAATGGAAATAAATTGTATTTGCTTCACATTTCCAATATATGCCATTATTAGGAAAGGTATGTCTTTCCTACCTGGCATGGACAGGCTGTGCAATACAGGGTGGTATGTCCTGTGCTGATCCTGACCTTTCACCTGAGATACCTTCTCTCTCCTGTGACCCATTCCACCTGTCACTGGAGCATCACAATAGTTAAATTTTTACAGGGTGAAGAATACATCATTGCAAAGCAAACATTTCTGAGATTTTTTTGCATCTGTGTTAAATTGCAGCTTGGATATTATCAGATTCGTGTATTTACCCTGTCCTGTGTCCCACACAGCTTGTAAATATTTGATAAGTGTTACCTTCTAATTCCTGATAACATTATGAAAGTGCTAAGAAATGTTATGGCCGATAACCTCTTTCTGAGCCTGAGATTCACATTTACCATGTAGGGTTATTGATTGACTAGAGGAAAATGATTTTGTTTTCAGGGAAACAAAGTCTCTCAGAGGCCACATTCAAACTTTCCCTTCATTTAATTGTACATTTTCCAAGGATGGAGATAAGCTATGTTTTTCCCTGCTGTCTCACAAGAAGGTCAAGCTGGGTCTACATAGGCCAAATATTTATGACATGCCTGAGTGTGCAGCTCCTTAATGACAAATGTGTGATGATGTGACACAGTGAGAGATTTTTGCGACAGTAATGTTGACTGTCTGAGTTGGGCATTTACTTAAGCTGTGTTGCTGGGAAGCAAGTACCTGGTTCTTCATGAAGGGACACATTTCCCAGTGAGGGAGGTCACATTCTAATGAATACCCTGCAAGCTTGGAACAGCCAGGTACAAAGGCACCACAGAACCACCCAGAAAGAATCAGCAGTTCCTGTGTAAGCCTGAGAGAGCTTCATTCCAGGCCTTTGTTTGCATCAAACAATGTTTGCTAATTTAGTTTGTGGAATAAAGCATCAACAAATCGGCCTGTGGGTGTGACTCAATTGGTAGAGTGCTTGCCCCACATGCGTTCAGCCCTGGGTTCCATTCCCAGCACCACGGTCATAAACTAGGTATGGTGGTGCACACCTGTAATCCCAGTACTTGGGAGATGGAGACAGAGAATCCAGAGTTCAAAGCCATCTTCAACTGCATAGGGAGTTAGAGACCAATTTGGGCTACATAAGACTCTATCTAAAATATATGTATGCATCAAATAATGAGCTGAAATTTGATAGGGGGATGTCTTTAAAATCTACATACTATGCCCTTACTTGGTTCATATAAAGACAAAAAAATATTACATGCTCTTAAAATGCAAGAATGTCAGTTATCCTAAGAAGCAGCAGCTAACAGAACCAGGAAGAAGACTGGGCAATCTGTGTGGTATTCTTCTTAATCCCTGTACTGTTTATAGCAAGTGTGTCCAGTTAGTAAAAATTCAAAGAACTGTAGACAGTTAGGATACTTGGAGATGTTAGCATACACATCTGACAAAATTTTCATTTTCAAGTTTCATATATATTTAATAAAAATTACCTACACATATATGAGTATCCGTGTCTGCCTATTTCCTGAAGCTTTTGATCCCATTTTTCCTTAAAGAAAGGTGTGTTTGTCTTTCTCATGACTTCAAAGGCTTTTAAGGAGCAAAAAAAAAAAAAAAAAAAAACCCTTTTTTTTTTGTGTGTGAGGTAATCTCTAATTACATCCTGTCATGTTTTTGAGGAACCAGAAACCTGTTCTTATTACAATTCCATGCTTTCAGCTCCCTGCAGCAAGCAGGGATCATATCATGCCCCAGGAGCCAGGTGTGTGGGAGGCAATCAACAATTATTGAAACACTCAACAGACCACGTGATGCAGGTTCCTTGAATGACCCCAGCTATGACCACCCCAAGTCCCTTCAGTCTCTCCCTGTGTGATAGTTCATGACACTGTGTGGTGAAGGAGTTAAAACATGATGGGGTTAGATGATCTGGGGAGATGTAGCCCCAAATCAGGAGAGATTGCACAAGGCCTAGGAAGAAGCCAAGGACAAGAACTGAGTCACCCCATCCGTGTTGGGCAAACAGCAGCTGGCACAGTAGCCATGCTAAACAGAACAAAGCAAAGTGCAGAGTCACAGCCAGGTGTCTCCTTCCACCACGGTGGGCGCAGGGGCCCTTGAGATATAAGCTTGTCAGAATGGTTATCATGGGTATTTACTAGGCAAAGAATGGCTTGTGTCCTTTGTCAAAGGTTCTCATCTTTAATTTCTGGAGACTTTGCAGTGGATGTAGTATTATAGTGTTATAGATGTGGTCGCTGAAGCTCAAGGGGTTACACAATTAGTTATTTGTCACCCAACAAATAACCGCATTGCTGTGTAAATATAGACTTTTCTGTGTCCAATAAATGCAGCTGTTGCCCGTTTCAGAGCAGTTTCCTCATCTATGAGATCTGGCCCAAAATGATAATGTCTCTCTCCTGTCACAGAGTCCAGTGCTGGGCCAGCAAGATGGCTCCATGGGCAAAGGTGTTTGCTGTACTTGTATTTTAGTCCACGGGGAAAGCTGCAACATGTCGGGGGAATACTTCCCTTCCAGATAGTTGATGCCAGCATAAGCCATGTCCTTTCTAGTCCATCCTATCAGAAATGCAGCCTAGCTAAGAGACTTTTTGCTGAATCTGAAGCCGATTCCTAGAAAACAAGCAGCCATTGATCTATTTTTATTGATGTGCTTTTACTAAGCGACAGGACGTGCCCTGGGAACACCTCTCCTACCCGTTCCACTCCAATAAGCCCCCGAGTTTGATGATTTTCAACACGTGGTTCCTGCTGCCGTCTGGTCAGTGCGACTGTCACAGCCACAGGACTAAGTGGGCACAGCTACCCGAGTATCCCCCAGGAGGACGCAGTGTTCTCCTGCCTCGGATTTATATCCTGACCTGGTTCGGACCCTTGTTGTGGAAAGGGTAGATGGGAAATGGTCCAGAAGAAGAATTCCTTGGACTACTTTTACTGTTTAAAAATTAGGCTGGTGAGATGGCTCAGCAGGCGAAGGGGATTGCCACCGAACTTGATGACCTGAGTTAGCTCCATGGTACCCGCGGGGTGGAAGAAGAGAACCAACTCTGAAAGATGACCTCTGACCTCCATATATGTGCATCTGTGCATGTGCTTGTGAGCACACACATGCTGGCACACACTCACATGCACGCATGCACACATAAACACACATACACACACAAAGTAAATGAATAAAATGTAATTAAAATTCTAAATAATAATAAAATAATGGAATGTTTACTTTAGGTAAGTTTGAGACAACCACACACTTAATCCAAAGTATGCGAACGAACAAATTTGGGGGAATATATTGTCAAATACCCCAACCTCTGGGTCCAGTCTTCTTATATCATCTTGGGACTCCAATGGAAAATGTCCACACAGGCACCTGTATTTGAACACTTGATAACCAACTGGTTGCATTGTTGTAGGATACTGTGAAAGCTTGAGGAGATGTGACCTGGCTAGAAGAAGTAGCCCCAGTTCCCTTTCCTTCCTGGTCTATAGTGAGCGTGAGCAGCTAGCCTCACCCTCCTGTTTCAGCAGGCACAAGACACTCTGTGCCACGCCTTCTCTGCCACCGGGGGACAAACCCTCTCCAAACATGAGACAAAAGAAATCTTTCCTCCCCAAAGTCACTTCTTGTCAGGTTTTCCATCATAAAAGTGAGAAAAGCAGCTGATACAGATGTCATTAGCATCAGGCGTTGTCTAAAAATGGCTTGTTAGTCTCTCTGGAAATAATGGCATAAGATGTTTTGAAGCCCAGAGGAGCAGTACAGGGCACTACTGTCAGGAACAGGATGATGTGCCCCTCCCACACAAAACATCTGCTGGCCTTTTAGTGCCCAATTGACACCCTGATGTCACAGGAATGTGACATCATTTCTCATTGACTCACAAGTTTTATTTATTTTTCTTCAATTTGTTCATCTGTTTCTTTTTTCTTTTTCTTTTTCTTTTTCTTTTTTTTTTTTTTTTTTTTTTTGAGACAGGGCCTCACTATGTAGCTCTCCCTGATCTGAAACTCACTGTGTAGACCAGACTGGCCTTGGAATTCACAGAGATCCACCTGCATCTGCTTCCCAAGTGCTGGAATTAAAGATGTGTATCACCATACCCAGCACTTGAAATTCTATTTGTGATTACTCCCCCCCCACCGTGTGTGTGTGTGTGTGTGTGTGTGTGTGTGTGTGTGTGTGTGTGTGTGTGACAGAGTACGTGTGGAGTTTAGAAGACAGCTTTGTAATCAGCTCTAGCCTTGCATCTTTTCATAGGTTCCAGGGATGAACCTCATGGTTCAAGGCATGCAACGCAAGCACCTTGGCCTGCCAAGCCATCTTGCTGGCTTTATTTTTAAATCAATATAACATCCCAATCATTACCAGGGTCAGTACAAAGAAAAACATATTTTACCTGTGACATCATTGTGCCAACACAAGCATACCATGCCAGCCAATTTCATTTGCTATATTTTTGTGAGCATGCAAGTTTGTACAAGTTATTTATCATCATCATCATCACCGCCACCATCATCATCGTTAACAAGAGCACTAAATGAACATTTCATGCATAACCATACCTACGAGAATTCCTCAGCCTAGATTTCTTTGGTTAGTTTCTCCTCTCCCTCATGTGTGCACTCTCCTTCCCAAACAAGTAGATGTATTGTATATTGTTTACAAATGGTCAAATCATTTAAAATATTTGAGATTCTGCCAGAATCCTGTCTGCCGCTTCCTGAGATGCAGCCTTGGCGTGATCGAGCACAGTTTTGGTTTCCCACATTCTCCTGTGAGAATAAGCTCTCCTGAGAAAGCGAAGATAGCGCTTAGGGTCCCCACCAACTTGGGCACAACACTCCTTTGTACTGGGTGACCACGGTAGAGACATCACTGAGAGGCCTGCCTGAAACGAAAATGGCACTTTTACAGCTATGGATGCGTGTGTCCAAAGAACACTTAATCACTCTGAAGGTTCCCACCCCGCCCCGCCCCCCTTCGTCTGAAGTAAGCAGCATTTTGTAACTGTAGAGTTCTGCTAATGTACACTTCTGCCGGGAAGCTTCCCAGGGTGGGGCACAAAGGAAGCTAAGTGGCAAGGGGGAGATGGGGAGAGAGCCATTAACACTCCAGCAGTGAGGTCAGATGGGAGGCTGCCTTTTGTTTGCAGGATCCAAATTAAGACTCGGCTGCTCCACTTTCCCTTCTGCCTCCCACCTAAACACACTCTTGGGTCATCTCAGGCTGGTCACATCTTTTGACAATTAGCCACCCATTAACAGGATGATTGAAAAGGAGCCAGCGTGGTTTACACATAAAGTGCTTACTCTTTTCCAGGAAGGACACGTGTCTACAGTTTTCATTAATGCTTCGGCAGATTCGTACACAAAATAAAATACTTATGCTCCTGCAAAGGGAAGCGAGTTGGGGGGTGGGGGGGGCACGAAAATGAAAGGACAAAAATAACCCGTGGAGGGTTTTTAATCTTCTTTCCTTTTTGCAAGCATGACTTAAATGGCGGCGGGGTGGGTGGGGGTGTGCGCTCTCCAGTCTCTGTCTTCTTCACCTTTGGAGCCGGTATTACCAGCCGTTTTACTTGTACTTTGCCGTTATTATCTGGGTGATGGCCATGACATGTTGATCATATACGGCAGTGAGAGAATTGATTTCCCTCAACAGAAATGCTTCCAATTTTCCCAGGGCCATAATTTTATGTCCACAACAAAATAAAAGGGTCATTTTCCTTAAGATGAGGGGAATTGAAATCTTTGATAAAAGCTATGGTAAATGTTGTACCTTTGATTGTGGAAACTGCAGTTTTTCACAAACATCTGGCCTGTCTGATTTGGGGGTGTGCGCTGGGGGCAGGAGAAAGGGTTTTGAAGGCTAAGAAATGCTATTTTTTTTCTTTCTTTAAGGAGTTGGATCTGCTTTAAGAAGGCACTGAGTCCCATAGCTCCCTCCCTCTAAGGACTCATATTCCCATGAAAAGGCAACTATAGGGAAGCTGTTTGGAGCGACCTGCCAGGTAGCAACTAAAAAGAATGACCTAGATGGTCAACGTACAGACACCTGGGCAGGCCCTCAGTGCACAGGGAGCCTGCATGCAGCACACTCGCAAGCTTACAGATGTCACTGAGCAGGCAAAGATATTTTAGACCACCGAAGGGTGACAACAGGGAGGTGGCTAGGGACAAGCTACCTTTGCTCAAAGGCTCAAGAACAGGAACAACACAGGCTGCTTCCTGAGCAGCGGCCTCCTCACAGCTGCGCTGTTTAGTTAGCGGGCTTTGCCCAACCTGCTGGAACCCATTTCCCAGTAGCTGATGGAGCAACATTTACGAGCAAATATTTAGAATCTGAGAACTTTGCTTCACCCTGAATCTACAGAGGAGGTTCAACTCAGAGTTCTGTAGCCAAAGAGCTGAGCCTCAGTTTTACCTTTGAGTAGCAGGAAACTCTGTAGAGTGTCTAAAGCACAGGGAAGAAGGTGGAAAGATAACTCTCTTGATTTTTAAATGTTTTAATGGTTTTCTTATTTGTGCATATGTATGTGTATACACAGCATGTGTGCAGGTGCCCATAGAGACCAGGACACGGTATCTGATCCCCAGAGGTAGAATTACAGGCAGTTTTGAGCCGCCTGACTTGGGTCCTCTGGAAAGGCAGTCCTTGTTCTTACCCTGAACCATCTCTCCAGGCCCTAGGCCCTGCTTCTAAGCGACACATCTCTGAACTAGAAGAAATCAATGCCGATACATTTTTTTTCCATATACACTAAATTAAACTAACATAGCATATAGAAATGGTGAGTTTTACTTCAGCTTTCTAACCAAAAGGAGGAATGAATATTCATCTGTTAGAAAACAAATTCCATAATCAAGAATTTGAGAATATTTTCCTGGGGGCTCGTGAAGGGGGGGGGGTGTTTAAAGTATGAGAAAAGCAGAGACTTTCTCAAAGCACATTTTCAGAAGGAAATGCAATTGTTTCTTGTCTTTCCCCCTTTTCTTCAATCTTCAAAAGCACACTTTGCAGAAAAGTGTCTGTAACAGAAGAGTACTCAGTCTATCTTAGTTGTTGTATGTGTGTCTCATGGTTCCATTGAGCTCATCCATTCAGATGGGAACACCTCACATCAGTAAAGAACTCCAAAGCGAAATGGGAGTAAAGAGATCTGTTTGTCAAAGCTATGAGTTAAAAGTGGGGATCAGTAAACTGTAAGCCAAATCCAGCCTATCCCATGTGTTAGTATGGCCCAGCCATGGAAGAGTGAATTCTTGCATTTTTTTAATTTGCTGAAAGAAATCAATAGAAGACATTTTTTAATGTGTAAAAATACCCTTGAGATTCAAATTTCAGTGTGGCCCATAAGTTGGTGGTCATTAGTCAATTGCTCACTCAGTCATTCATCAGTCTCCAACTGCTCTCATTCAGTGTTGAAAACCTTGGGCAGTAGGAATTGAAGAGCATTATCTTTAGTGTGTGTGTGTGTGTGTGTGTGTGTGTGTGTGTGTGTGTGTGCCCGCACGTAGGCACTCTTGAGTGAGATAGAATTGTTCCTGCCTTGTTTGACTTATTTTTAAGATTTATTTTATTTTTAATTACCTGTATGTGTCTCTCTGGGTGGGTATGTGCATGTGATTGCAGGTGCCCTCAGAGGCCAGAGGCATAGAATTCCTGGAGCTGCAATTACAGGCAGTTGCAAGCCATCCCACTTGGATACTCGGAACCAAATTCTATAGGTGAATTTTTCTGTCCCACCTGCCAGCTCCCAAATAACCGACATAAAGACTTCTTATTAATTACGAAAGCTCAGCCAATAGCTGAGGCTTGTTTCTAACTAGCTCTTATAACTTAAGTTAACCCATATCTTTTCATCTATGTTACCTTTACTTTGTAATGCCGTGCTGCTTGCTCTGTATCCTGGCATCTCTGCCCTGCTTCTTCCCAGTGTTCTCTCTGCCTCGAAAATCCTGCCTAGCTATTGGCCATTTAGCTTTTTATTAAACCAATCACAGTGACATATCTTCACACAGTGTAAAGGACGATTCCACAACAAAATTCTGATCCATGGAGTGACCTCTCTAGACCCCTGGCCCAGCTTCTTATGTGGGATCTAAACTTAGGCTTTCATGCTTGCACAGCATTGACTTTACTGACTGAACTAACTCCCAAGTCCCCTTAAAACCTTTATTTTCTGATTCTTATTTTGCTCCTACCTGTGGGAGAAGTGCACGATATGATTTCTGCAAAACATTTCATGTGTGAGCTATCCTACAAACACACCTGTACCCTCCTTTGATAAGGGGATGAACTCTATCTTTTGCTATGGATAAACCTAATGAGAATCTGAGCTTCCCAAGTCACAGTTTGGATGAAGTGAAGTTCAGTAGACTGTGTGTCTGTGGTACAAATGATGTTTTATATTCTCTGAGGACTCAAGCTTGGAAAGTGGGAGGCACTTTCAAGGGCACCCTTCAAATAATAGAAATTCTTAGAACACTTAGAAATGTCTGAACCTAGAAGAAAAAATCGAAGAGCATTGTGCACATCCACTCAGGTTTGGGGGACAGAAGAAGAGAGCACCCTCAGTTTCGTGGCAGCTGTGCTCTCCAGGTATTGTTCGGATGACAGCAATTGAAAGGCGCTCTGAGAACGCCGGACCAGGCAGGGCGAATGACAAGCCACTTCTATGACACTCACGTGAACGGCCCCGCCTCTTCCAGGTTCAAACCCTTGCATTTAGAATAGTAACCATGAATTAGTAACTTGGCTGGCTCATTAACATGTGGTCTGATCTAGGTAAATCAATTTGGAGGATGTCAGTGTATTTAATCTTTCCCAAGGGTAAGTTGTGGCTTTTTCCTATTTGTTGACCTTACAGCTGTGCCCAGAAGAGCCTCCGCATGTCATATACACATCCCCACGGAGCCTGTCTTGCGCACTGGCATATCTGCCGTGAACTAGGGGAAAGACTGTGTCAGTTTACAGCTACGCTGACAAGCACATTGGGTGAGCGTGTCTGGAGCACCAAGGAAGAAGAAAGAAGGAGTCTGCTCGGACAGCACTTCAAGCCACGCTGACAGCACCCGTCATTCTCTAAGTGATGCCGCTCTTTGCTGGTGTTGGATGGGTGAACCTTCCTACCCAGATGGTGGTTCTTAGGAGTCAGCCTCTCTGGAGAGATGTCTCAGCAGATAAGAGTGTTTGTTACTCTTGGAGAGGACCTGAGTCCAGTCCCACATGGCAGTTCACAAACATCTGATGCCCTCTTCTGGCCTCTACAGGCACCTTCACTAACATGCACATACCCATACACAGACAGAGACATACATATATACATGTAATTAAGAACAATAAAATAAATCTTTAAAAAGAATAAAATAAGAGCCAGACTCTGAGAAACTGGAGAGCATGGTGTATCTGTAGGACAAAAGGGTCATAAATAGGTGTGATTTGGGAGGCCAAATGGGTCTTTCAGGATTGCTGCCCTGTCTTGGATTTGGGTTTGTAAGCATTGGATTTGCCCTGGTGGCCACTTGTACCCAGACTGCCATGCAGTTCCTTAGCTTCAGTACCTACAGTAACCACAGGAGGTGGCACTCTCAGCCTCCTCTCTCTTGGTACCTGTGTCCTGGCCTCTGTCAGAATGTCTTCTCCAGTTAGTACTCATTACAGGTTGACAAGTGTCCCACAGAGGAAAAATCTCTTCCATGGATAGAGAAGTTAGGGGGAAATGATAGACTGAAGAACACTGAACAATTTTCTTTACTATTTCTTAGAATCTTTGCTTTGGATATATGCATGAAACCTTTCTAAGAGCACAATGTCATGAGCATTTCTAAATATTACATGGCCAGGAACACTACTTTCAATGAGAAATTAGATTTCTGTTGTCTGTAATTTAGAAAATGTTGAATTAAACTTTGCAGCCATCAGCAAGCTAAGACACATTCATCCAAGTTGGAGGTTATTAAACTAATAGACTGGAACAGTGTTGGAAGTAGCACAGGCCAGGGCTGGGGAGAGGCTCATACGGTAAAGGCATTGCTGTGCAAGGTGAATGTCCAAGTTGGGAACCCAATATCCACGCAAAAAGCCAGCTATGATCTCCAGTGCCTGTAATCCTAGCTCTGAAGAGGAGGAGATGGGAGAATCCCAAGGCTTTGCTGCCCAGCCGGTCCAATTAATCAGTGAGCGGTGAGTTCATTGGAAAGACCCTGTCTCAAAAACTAGATGAATCATGAATGAAGAAACCCAAAGTTTATCTCTAGCCTCCACATGTACATTAAAGTGCATATACTCTAGAACACACACACACACACACACACACACACACACACACACACACACACGGCAGAATGTTGGGACTAGAGAGATGGCTCATTAGTTAAGAGTACTTCTTGATCTTACAGAGGACCCGAGTTTGATATCAGCACACACATTACTGGGTTCACAACTACTTGTAACTACAGCTCTAGGGGATCCCACTCCTCTGGCCTCTGTGGGTACTGTACACATGTGCATGCATACGTGTGTACACACATATAATTAAAATTAAAAAATTTTTAAAGAGGCAGCATGGGTCTTAGTTTTCTAACTGAAAAATTTTCAAAATATGACCTGCCAAGATGGCTCATAGCTAAAGGCACTTGCTGTCCGGCCTAAAGACCCGGGTTCAATGAATAGGACCCACAGAGGAAGGAGAGGACTGTTAGGAAAGTTGTTCTCTGATCTCCACATGCACATAGGAGCACATACCTCCCATCCTGCCAGACACAAAATAAATAAATAATCATGGTCATGTTTTTAGTACAGACAGTCCTAAAACCTTAGAAAAGTCATTGTGTTTGAAGTTTCATGTGCTCGTGTGTCTTATTGTATGTAGTTTAAAAAAAACTTATGAATTGATGCACACACATGCACAAGCAAGTGCTAATGATCTTATATCACTTTTTTTGTCATTTATCAAACACATAGTATGTATTCTGTGAGAGTACAGGATCCTTTTCTAGGGTTTAGGGAATTCTTCCACTGTTCATTCTATGTGCAAAGGGCAAATGGACCGACATCAATCTTACTATCAGTTTAAGCAGAAGAGCTCCCTTGGAGTGTCTTGGCAGTTTCTGTTCCCATGGTGATTGGACAAGAAGATGTAGAGTCAGTGTTTTCCAGAACAATTGGGGGCAGAGTGGTGTACAGCAGAGGTTTTCACCACTCTACAGAAAGCCTGAGGTTTCAAGTCTGACCACAGAGTGAACTGTGAGTGGGTTCCTTGCCTTTCTCGATGACAGTGATGCTGAGGTGTTTCAGGAAGCATGCACATCTACATGATTTCAACTTGAGCCAGAAGAGGATGCCTGGGAAGTCCAAGGGAGGCTGCGAATGGTTTCAGATGGAAGTGATGATAGATTGGAACATCTTGTGCGTAAGCCCCGGAGAGCCAAACATAGGCTGTCAATCTAAACAAACAATATGAACCACCCAATGAGTGTGCATGAAGATGTCATTCAATCAAAGTATCAAAGTCTTGTTCCAGTTATGATGCATGAGGATCCCTCAAATTAATAATGACGCTAAAACACGGAGAGGAGGTATTTAGAAATAGAATTCTATATTTAGTTGATTCTGCAAAAATGCCTGGAGTAAAATAGACAGGCTCCTCCCTTTAGGAGTTTACAAACTAGTTGCCAAAAAGTAACTGGGGACAATTGAGTAGCTTGTGACAAGAGAAAGGATGGACGTAACCGCAGGTCGCTCCACGAAAGAGAAGGGCTTCTCGATGTTGAGACAAGGTGGCAGGATGAGAAATGGAGTGAGGCAGTTCAGAAAAGTAATGGCGGAGATTACATCTGAAGGGCACACTGTGTCATCAGATAAAAAGGAAGGTGAGAGACAGAGTTATTGCGTGGGAGAAAGGCACATAAAAACCTCGCAGTGAGTGACACTCATGTTAAAATTCGTTTGGAAAAACAAAAGCAGTTCAGCACAACTTCGGGAAGCATGCTTCAGGGGAGAAGGAATGGTCTGTGTCGGGCAAGTGAGGAGACGCGGCCCAGATGAGCACAGCTAGTCATCAAAGCCGTGGATGGGCTAACGACAAACAATGAGAAACTCCAGGACTTCGTTTTTTAAAGAACATAGCCGTGTATTTCAGAATGATCAACCTCAACCTTGGGCTTGTTAAGTTTGAGAACCAGTTAGAGACAGAATGATTGGCAATCAGACAAAATCCAAAAGAAAGTTCCTTAGGGTAGTGGTAACGGGGCTGGAGAGACATGAATGGGTCTCAGACATAGCTTGGAAGTAAACTTGAAAGGACACAGAGCGTGGTGGGGTAGGTAAGAGTAAGTTAAGAGATGTGGAGCCCCCTGTATGGAAAACAATGAAGGCTGCTTTTTCCCCCCTGTCAAGGATACCAGTGCCCCTGGGAAAGAGAGTCACATAGTCAGCAGTTATGGGACACATTGGGCATGGTTGGGGCTTGCACTGGGTGCAGAGTCTGAGAACAGAGTGAGGTATTGCAACATGTCAGTAAGTGCTTGGCACCCGGTGGATGAGCTGGGAAAGATGGATGAGTGGAGTCGTGAGTCTCAGGCCAGGATCAGGGATGATGTGGTGGAAGAGATGTTTGGCTTAGATTATTATTAGGTTTTAATAGATGCTTTAATACTGGGAGGATCAAAACAATCTAAATTTATTGCCTTATACTGATAGATGTCACAAGTCCAAAATTGGAACTCACAAGGCTAAAATCAATGTGTTGGCAGGGTTGTATTTTTTTTTTCTGGAAGCTCCAAGGGAGAATCAAGTTCATTGCCTTCTCCAGATTCTAGATGCTGCCCTTGTTCCTTGGCCTGTGGCCCTGTTTCAATGATGGCATCACGCCAACCTCTGACTCCATCATTTCTTCTCAACTATCTCACCTTATCTCATCTCATTTCACTTTCTTGCCTCTTTTCCCCCTTAAAAGTATGCTTATGCGCATACTGGGCCCACTGGTTAATCTCATCTTAAAATCTTTGAGTATTACTGTGCTACTTATGTTTCTTATTACTGAGATCAAACATCTAACAGGAGCAGCTAAGGAAGGGAGAGTTTATTTAGAGTCACAGTCTGAGGGTAGGATCCATCATGGTGAGGAAGGCATAGAGACGGGAACATGGGGCATCTGGGCACACTGGGTCCACAATAGAGAAGCAGGGAGGTGAATGCTGGGTACTCAGTGCCTTTACTTTCTGTTCAGTCTAGGACTGAGATACTGTTGTCCAAATTCAGGGCAGGTTTTCTCTGCCCAGTTAAACCATTCTGGAAAAACCATCTCAGGCATGCCCTGGAGTGTGTCTCCAAGATGATTCTAAATCCTCTCAAACTGACAATGAAGAAAGACCTTCATTCATTCACAATCCTGACAGTGAAGACAGACATTCACAGCTCACACTTGCCAAGTGTTTTTGCCATCTGACTCAACATAGGCACAGATTACAGGGACAAGAAGTAGACATCTTTCGGAGGGGGAGAGCATTATTCTGTCATCTTTAGAGAACACAAGAAGCCCTGTGAAGAAGTAGAGTCACACACAGTAGGAGAGTTGCTAGCCTCCCAGTTTATGAGGGACTTCTAAGAGAGGTCAGAAGAAGTGGGTAGATGAATTTCATATTCCCACCACAAACTAGAGCCTTGAACTAAGCAAAGATGTAAAGCTGCTGATAAACCTAGGGAGTCACATCCATCTTCCTAGAAAAGTTTGAAATGGGTTCTATTCATTGTATTTACTCTTTCATTTGACAAATACTTGTTGAGCCCATAGCCATTGTGAGCTGGGTAAGAGACTAAGATGATCCTATAAAAGAGGATAAGACATGAACAGAGAGCAGCGGTGACCTGCAGCCTGCTGCAGGGACACTGGAGAGACTGAGTGACAAGTGTGCCTTGAATCATTCTTTACACATCACCAGCCACTCCCTCCCGAATTTACTCTTCAAAAAGTTCTGGCAGGTTCTTTCTTCTTATGCAAATAAAATTTCCATCTAAAAAAATGTGACAAAAAATATTTGGGAAAGAACTCAGAGGTTACATTTGGTAAATACTGATCTTAGAAACTTAAATAGTGACAGAAGAAGGTACACAAGCTAGCGATGTGGACACAACTTGAAGCCTACAGCAGAGGGGTAGTACTGAAACCCAAGAAAGGTAAATGCTCTCACAGAGAGACTTCGTACGATAAAAGGTTATGGTTGAGACGTGAAGACTCTCTGTAGGGAAACAGAGTCAGAGGCTGGGAGAGAGCTAGAGGAGAGAAGCACCAAGGTGACAGTTGCTGAGGGGAGAAATCCTCAGAGCTTTGGAGGAAAGGTAGTCAGAGTGAAGAGCTACAGTCTTTGGACCTTGGGCCAAGCCAGTAACCAGGGAGAAAATTACTACACCAGGAAGTGTGGTTCAGAGATGAGAGACACTTAAGTAGATCTCTTGAAGAAGGTGTGATCACAGACAATGTAGATCGTAGACATCTTTGAAGACAGTGGTGACATCAGATAGACTATTCTCGTTTATCATGATCTGTGCTCTTAAGATAATTTGCGTGACATCTATGTGGGAGGGACATGTAGTGTCCCCTCCAAGTCCCATGTGTTGAAATATTACCAAAAGGAGATCTTAGGAGATGGAACCTACGGCAGGGCCTACTGATCATTTCTCTTATGTGTACCCCAAAGGGATGGTGGAGCACTGATCTCTTCTTTGTTCCCATCCCAGCTATGAGACAAGTTGTTTGCTTTACCACACTCTCCTTGTCATGTGTTACCTTACCACAGGCCCTAAACTATAGGGCCGCCTGTTCACTGGCTGCGTTTCCTTACTTTCCTGATGTTGTGATAAAACATATGATCAAAAGCAACTTATGGAAGGAAGAGTCCTTTGGGCTTCTGACTCCAGAGGGTTAAGTGTCCAGAAAGGAAGGGGGGCAGGGCAGCAAGCAGCAGGCATGGAGGCAGGAGCCGGAAGCTGAGGGGTCACAACCTCAAGCATGAAGCAGAAACAGTGAACTGGAAGTAACAGGAGGCTTTTAATCTCAACGACCTCCCCAAGTGACACACTTCCTTCAGCAAGGCTGCACCACCTAAACCTCTCTGAACAAACCCACTTTATGGGGACTAAGTGTTCAAAGGCCTAAGACGATGGGGGACATTTCTCAGTCAAACAACCGTCTGACTCTTAGATCAGGATAGCTTGCATGTAACTGACTGAAACTTCCAAACTTTTGATGTAAAACTCAACCTGTTAACTATCTAAGTTGATTTTATCAGCTATGTATTACAAAACACTAACACAGACATGACTATACACGACAGAGAATTACAGAGGTTAGGGGTCACAGAACTTTTCAGTTGAAGTAAAAGTTTATTAAGGGGGATTTTCAGTCAATTGTCCTAATATTTAGAAAGACTCACTTGAAGAAGGGACGTGTCTTAAGAGTAAGAAAAGAAATAGAAACATCTGGGCTAGGTTGTGGCTTTGCATTCAGAAAGAGAAGGAAGAAGGCCATTGTGCCCAGGGATTTGTTATGCAAACCAGCAGCATGACATCGGCTTAGGCCATCAGTCACCAGTCACACCTTGGGAACTGTGACAGAGAGACAAGGGTGTCACATATGGTAGAACTGAGGAACCTGGTCTTGCTGTGCTCAAGTTGACTCAGCTCAAGACAGCTTACACACAGTGACTTCCCAGAGCCTGAGACCGAGTTAAGTTCCTGCACTCACTTGACATTTACCAAGGTCACGGCCTTCGACCCAGATGAAGGCCTTGCCAAGGAAGACTTCCTGAATTCTCCATCCTGCACCCCTGCCCTGGCACTGGAGAGGTCAGGTGATGCAAAGCCTTCTCCATGGCCCTGGGGAACTGGCAGCTTGGAGAGGAGAAAGCACCCATTAAAGAGACGCCTAATGACTCCACAGACAGGATGATGAATAAGGAAGTGGGCAGGAAGATGCACAGTGCCTCTCACAGAGGACTCTGATACATTAGTGATGGTAACCAGGACACTGGAAGCGGTGCTTGCGTAGGCGGGCCATCCGAGTCAATGATGTCCGTGAAAAGACAGACGCAGAGGTGTCACTCGGGTACAGATAGGGACCAGTGCTAAGTGCATGGGGCATGAAAATGGTCTATTCCATCCTATAAAATACAAATCCACCGCAGAGCGCAGCCCTTACTTTCTGACATCGTGGGCTGAAGCAGTACCAGGGAGAGGAAGAGGAGAGAGTTAACTCACAGAGGCAAGAGTTTCATCACAGAGTGGTAAATTTAAAAAATATATAACAGCTGGGGTTAAACTTTTTTATAAATAAACACAATTTATTTTATAGATAATGAAATTATAGATTACAATTACAGATTACCAAGGCAGTTAATAAGTAATTTTCCTTCAACAAAGAATGTGTTATAGTGGATGACCCCCAAAAGGCCATCTCATTCCATCCCGGGGAATTCCAGGCAGAGTGTCCATTTAACATGTTAAAAGTGATAGGAAAAAAATTTTAAATGCATGTGTCACTGTTGTTGAGACGTGAAAGACCATTTCATCATATTATTATCAGTGTTTTAGATTTTATGTTTATCATTTTTATCAGTCTTTCGAGACTTTCATACAAGGTACTTTTGATCATATTCAGCCCCCACTGATTCCTCAACTTCTCCCAGATCTACCCCTCCACCCCCTACAACCCCAATTTCATGTCCCCTATTTTTTAAATTACCTGCAGAATTCAATTTATGCTTCCCATATACTTCTGGGTATGGAGTCATCCACCGGAACACAGGCAACTATCAGGGGCCACAGTCTTGAAGAAAACTGACTCCGGAAGTCATTCATTTGTTCACAAGCTCTTAAAAAATATTTATTTATTTTTAATTATATGCATGTGCATCTCTCTCTCTCTCTCTCTCTCTCTCTCTCTCTCTCTCTCTCTCTCTCTGTGTGTGTGTGTGTGTGTGTGTGTGTGTGTGTGTGTGTGTGTGTGTGTTCAAGTTCACCTGAAGGCAGCAAGAGGGCATCAAATCCCCTGGAGCCTGAGCTGCAGGTTACTGTGAATCACCTGATGTGGGTCGCTGGGAACTGAACTCAGATCCTTCCTACAAGCAGTGTGCACTCTTCACCACTCAGCCATCTCTCCAGCTTCAAACTATTGTTTTTATTATTATTTACACTGTGTGTGTGGTTTCTGGAGGTTGCATGCCACAGTGCATCTGTGAAGGCCAGAGGAAAACTGCTTGGCCCTTCCATTCTCTCATTTTACCACGGGGACCCCAAGAATCAAACTCAGAGTCCTTAGGCTTGGCATTAAGTGCCCTAACTGGCTGAGCCATCTTACAGGCCCCTAATATTTTTTGATAGCTGAAATCCAATGTTGAAATTTGTAAATGCTATTTTAGACTAAACTAAAGCGGGGTTTATCATTTCTTCCACCCATCATCTTTGTTATTTCCTTCTGCTTTCTTCAGGCTCAGAACCAGCACTGTGGCTGAATATTTTCTCAGGGTTCTAAAATCCATCCATCTCTCTCTCTCTCTCTCTCTCTCTCTCTCTCTCTCTCTCTCTCCCCACCCCCCCCCCTTTTATAACTTTGCTGCAAACGACTCAACTCCCTGAGTCTGGATTTTTTTTCAGCCATAGAAATAACACTGACTATGGGTCTTCTTCAAGAGTAGCAGGAAGATTGAGTGAGACAATGGAACAGGGTACTTAGCACAAGGCCCGAGACACAATGCCTGTTCAATAAATTGCAACAACAGTAACCATTATTGCTATTTTATTAGCTAACATTACAGTGCAATAGAAAGAAAACTGAGCCAGAGAATGGACTGAGGCTCTAACTCCCAATGGCACACCTCTACTCTGTTAACTCTTATTATTTTTGGATAAGTCTGATGATATGCATACCAACAGATTCCCAGGAGCTTAATGTATAAATGGATAATATGAATAACTCTATAAAACATTCAACTGTGATATATGCAAAAGGAATTAAAATGTACCCACTGTGCTTCTAGTTCTGTTTTTAGAACCAGTGTAGGAGCAAATGCAACATACCAGTTAACCCCCACCTACCTGCTATAATTTACAAACTCTCAAACCAATTGAATGATTCTGTTGTAAGTCAGCCTTTAATTTTTTTAAGTTTTACCAAAAAAAGCTTTCAAGTTGCATTTTATTTAATTGCCTATTGATAATATAATAAAGCTCATTGGATCTTTTTCAATACCTACTATGTTCCATGCATAATCTAGTAGTCAATGTTAGCTGTGGAGAGTGAGGATCCTTGAAGTATAGCTCTTGTAATAATTCTCTGTGACATTGACCTTGTAATGAATGTGCTTCCGTGGAGTCGTCTATTAAAAGACTATTATGATACTTATCTCCTATGCAAAGGAACTATAAATTGGTTTGAATGCTCAGCTTCACTCAGGAAAAACACGATCTAAGCAAAAGCCCGGGCATTGTGTCATTCCTGCGTCTGGTGCCATGCTTAATAGATGCAAAGTACAAACCCCTGAATTATGCATTTGCCAGCAATGCTGCCCCAGAGCAAGGGACTGTTGGAAGCTAGCCCAGCGAAGGGCAGCAGAAAAAGTGCCCAGTATTGAAAACCCATGAGAAGAGGGCAACCAGGAGGCCCAGAGCAGTACATATGGAGGCCATGTCTACTAATAACGCATGCCGCTGGTGAGGAACCAGTACTGTAACCAAATGGATGCACAGAGAAAGAATGCTAAGAAAGGGTCCCACAGGAAATGCACACAAGGACTTCATGGAAAGATGATCTCACCAAACTTAAGCAATGGGTGTACGGAACAGAGCCAGACACACTCATTTTGTTTAGCAAGGTCTCAGCCTAGGGATGGAAATCTAACACAGCCAACAGCGCTCCTCAGTCTTTGAATATGTCTACATTTGTGGCCTTTTCTTCCCATTCTCTGGTTTGAAACTGGTATAAATTCTTACATTTGCCCGTATTCCTTCCTCATCTGAATGATATGTCTCTGCCTTCTGGCTAGAGCCATGGGCTTTTGCTCATGGCAGCAGGCAAAAATTACAGTGTGTGAACAGAGACCATCCCAGGGCATCTGCTCTCATTCCTATACCACAGGGTGAGACAATCCAGCTCCCTCATGTTTTCCAAATTCCTGGGTTCAGTTGATCTTTCCATTGCATCGTGAAATCTAAGATCCTCCTTCCATGATGCTACTGATTGGTCTGTCAGCCTCGTTATGAATAAACTCAACCAAGGTTCTCTGGTTTCCAAAGGAAGCCCATTTCAGCAGACAGCATCTTCCTGAAGGATCACAGTGGTACTTCTTATCTGCCCTGTTCTTTTAGTGGGACACTGAGGACAGAGACGAGGGCTCTCTGCTTCACCTGAATCTAGACAGTGCAAAGCTCCAAACACTAGAGTGAACACTACACGAGTTCTGAGCCAACTCCCAAAGTAACTGTAGCTTCCATCTGGATTACAGTTTAAGATGCTTGCCAAAGAGGTAGCCACCATTTTGCTGTCTGGACGCCCAAACTCATCACACAGAGGCCACATGGAAAGGTTCACTTACAGTGAAATTGAGTCTTCTAGACAAGATCCAGGACAATTTGAGTCTTCCAGACAAGATCTCATCAGACATGAAGGTGATTTATATTTTAGGTGATTTCAGCTCCTGGCCTTGGAGCCACCCTATTAATGCCAAGGAAGCTGAGCTAAGGTATCCATGTAGAGCCTTGTCCTTTTAACTCAAAGGACTCTGTAGGAATAAGGCCAGATTCTAGGAGATGGAGCTGAGGGACCACATGAAAAGAGCATCTTTCCCATCAGGACCTGATGAACATGATCACAACTTATGTTTCAAGCTGATGCTTAGATGAGATGAGACGTAGAATCTTAGAGGAAGGTCATGAGCTAAGGCCAGAAGGCCAGTTGTATAGCAGGTTGTATTCCATTTGGTCCTTCTACAATTTGACACCAAAGTTCTCCCAAGGAAAAGAACTGTGTGTTTTCTCCTCTTGAATCTGGCTGTGGTTGCTTCATGCAAACAGAGTAAGGTCTGGACATGCTATGTGCCTTCCAAGGCTCATCTCTTTGGAAGGCATGAAGGCATGTTCATCTTGAGCATGTGCTACCATGCTGGAAGGAAACCCAAATAACTAGTTGAAGACCACAAAGAGAGGAGGCCCCATAGGAAGGAGTTAAGATAGCTCAAAACGGCCCAGTTAAAGCATGTGCAGGGGAGATGACTTGCCTACTCATACTTTGCCCTACCCAGGGTTCACATACCAAGTCATGCTGCAATTGTTTCAAGCCACTAATTTCAGAGAGTAACTTTAAAGTTAAACTAACTTTCAGGTAGTTTTAAATCACCAGAACAGACAGATATTCTTATAGACAGTGAGTGGACAGAGTCCTCCATCAGGAGTAGATCAAGCCTTGAATTGGGGTGGAACTATTCATCGCAACAGAAGTTGGAATGGGAGACAGGCCTGCATTGGTGAATGGAATCCGTTATGAGGCGGAGCCTTGACATATGATGTCGCCTTGGGTTGGTCAGAGACAGGAATCCAGGGCTTTAGTTAACTTTAGACCCCAGGATCTTAGTTCATTCACCTAAAACACTGAGAGCATGATTTCATTCAGTTCAAAGGAAATATGCCTGAGGTTAGACTCTGGCTCTCAATTTTTGCTAAATCGCTACATGTATCCAAATTTCCCGCTGCAACATGTCCTAGTGACCAGACATGGAGTTTATGTCTACACTGCAAGTCCTGTGCCCACTCTGATAAGGGGAAAAGCCATTGTTTGGCTTTCCATTTCTTTGGAATCATTCTCTCACCAGCTTGCTGTTTATATAGAGACTTTTCACCAAGGCAAGTGCCACAGGATAAGAGCAGAGGAAGTTCTCGAAATACCCCAGAAGAAAATGGGAGAACTGTTGGTGCATTTTCATGCCAAAATGAAGTTGTGGAAAAACAAAAGATTTATTCTTCTTTGCAAATATCTTCCAAGTTGACCAAACATTCAAATTTTCCAGAATTCTTGCAGACCTCATCCTTTGCCAGCAAAAACCTACATTTGCAAGTGGAAAGCAATGTTTTCCACAAGCTCATCTTCTGCCTGGAAGGTTAACTTCATAATGGTGTACTGGAAATTTGTGAAATAATAGAAAGGTAGGAGACTGGCTAAGTGGCTTGTCAAAAATGAAACAGGAGTTCTGAGCATCCCCACTAGGGTGGTGAAAGTCTTCCCACCCTTGTATTGGGATAAGGAGTTTAGATATATGCTTTATCTTGTATGGAATTTACTCTCCAAATAAAACAAATCCGACTTATCCAAGCTATGTGGCCTCAACTGATAAGCAGAAGGCAGTACCCACATTCCAGGGTTTCATTCCTTTCCTCCTGTCCTAACCCCCCTTAATCCCCTATCTTACTATTATTAAATTATTTTTTGCACATGCTAGACCTTCTCCCGAAAAGACAGATCTTTGTGATTTTTTCCCCCTCTAAATTGATCATTTTGATGTCAGCTCATTTTGGAACTTGTGATTAGCAAATATAATAAATCACCAGTAGTGGGCTTGCTTTCCATAGGCTTGAAGTTTTGATGCATTAGTTATTCCTACTCGGGAAAATTATAACTCTGATCAGCATCAACTTCTAAGTCTCCATGGGAAACTGGTCTGTTGCCGATCTCACTTTGTGTTTGAGAATGTAGGTCCTGTGGGCTGAGAAGGCTTACACAGACCTGGTAAGTACATATTTAAAACATCGCCTTCCTAGCCTGTCTCACTGAGTTCTGAGCTATTTTTCTCACAGTTTAAATCAGGTTGGCTTTGACCATTCAGTGCCTCATGAAAATTTCAGGGCACAAGCCCAGGAGATTCTCTTTGTTTGAAGCTTGTGGATGACCGGAATCATTTCTTAGAGGTGTGCCCCAGGATTGGCAGGTCATCTGTCTCTTTGTCCTCATCTATCTATTCTCCCCCAGAAGGGGCTTTTGGCAAATGGAGTTAACAAACTGCACATAAGGTGAACGCCATAGATGTTTATATATTCCAACTATGCTGTTTACACAAATATTTTAGTATCTGTGATGAGGAGTGTCGTCTTGGAGATGTGAGAGGTGGGCACAGGCTTGTTGACATGAATTCCTCTCTGGGATTACACACCGACTCACATTAGAAGCAGCAGGAGGGTGTTCAGGGGAGAGAATTTCAGGACACTGTACGGAATCCGAGCCAGGGGTCGTGACCTTGCCTATTGATTCAGTCTCTCTAATTTCCACAGCTTGCTGAGGCTTGTTCTTCCAGCCTGCTGGTGTACATTAGAACAGAAATCCATAACGTGGCCATGTTCATCCAAGCACAGGAAGAAACTAAATTAAATGTTAAAAAACAATCTGAGGCTGGACTTGGAGACAATTCATCATGGTCCTAGACGCCAGGCAGGTGGGATGGCCAAGGATTCCTTGGCCAGCAGGGCCCCACTTGGGACGTGGAAGGCCTGGGTGACTCATTTGTCAGATGTAGCTGGAAGAGCCAGGAAACACACAGCGGTCAGCTCTTTTAGATGCAACCTATTTTTTTTCCTCCAAAATGAGATATTATACATCTGAGTAGGATAGCTGGACCAGAAGGAATAAGGAGAAAAGAAACGCATGTTCGAGGCAGCAAATGGCAAATTCCTCAGAGCCAGTAAGGCTGTGGTCTGGGGCTGGCTGGTCAAATCTGTGTTAAGGGAAGGCAAATGTCTGCTGAGAATCCTACATTTGCTCCTGGGTGAGAGAGGAGACCAGGACGACGGCACCTCTGACATCTCAGGATGAAGTCTGTGTATGAAGGTGTTGGAAACCTGACACCCTGATGTTCCAGACACCCAAAGGCCCTTCACTGTTCTCTTTCCCTCTGGTGACTTCACCCCAAGCAGAAAGGCAGCAAGTCTCAAGGTGTACCAGCTGATACAGGAAAAGTGTCCTTTCCTGCTTCTGCAGGGGCTCTCATTTATACTGGACATGATGATGCTCCTGCCATCTGTTTGCCATTCAATTATTGATTAGTCTAAAACGTTTAACCTGAAGGAAACATCACTAACAGCAGGTTGTTCTGCTGGGAGCTGTGGCCAATTCGGGGAATCATTCCTCAAAAGGAATTCTCCCAGAAAATCACATGGGGATGCAGCAGAGTGGGGCCTCCTCTGAGGAAGCCAGCCCCTGTGTTTTTTGCATTTTTGTTTGTTTGTTTTTTTGTTTTTTTGTTTGTTTGTTTGTTTGTTTGTTTTGATTTTTCGACACAGGGTTTCCCTGTGTAGCTTTGTGCCTTTCCTGGAACTCGCTTATGTAGACCAGGCTGGCCTAGAACTCACAGAGATCTGCCTGTTTCTGCCTCCCGAGTGCTGGGATTAAAGGCATGCACCACCACACCTGGCTCTGTGTGACAAATTTTAACGAAGGGAACACAAACAACCACAGCCACCACTCAGACAGGGCACAGACTTTACCAGAAACCCAGAATCCTGCTCTTGCTCTCCTCAGGCTAAAATCCACCCAACAAATTGTTAGGCTGACTGCTTTTATCCTGCATTAATTTTGCCCAGTTGTAAATAGTAGAGAAATAGAATCATGATAGATTTGTTCTTTTGTATCATTTTTTGCAGCACTGCTGTTTAAATTAATTAATTGTTATAAGAGCAATTTCCTAACTCCTATTGCTGAGATGTTATGTCTTAGATTCAAAGCAGGCCCCAAGATGGTGGTGCTGCTGACGTGTCCCAAATGATGGACTGGGCCCAACCCAAGCAGGGCTCTGACCAGGTAAACAGAAACCACAACTCAGAATTTCTCAGGAATCTCCTAAGGCAGACCTCTGTTTACCAGGAAAGTCATTCCTTCCCTTATCTATACCCAACTAACTCAGGGGAAGGACATCTAGTTCTTAATTAACCCAAACATCCTGCAACAGATCAAAGTTCCCAAGCCAACTCCCAAGCTTTTCTGGCCCCCAATACCTCCTCCTGCTTCTACCACCTCAGATAAGACTGACAAGGCTTTTGCTGCCAGCTGCTGTTCTCTGTTCTCTGCAGCAGCTCAGCAGTTTGTACCCCCAATAAACTGTCTTGCCACCCACAGAGTGACCTAGTTCAGACATTTCACAGCACCTTGCTTACACTACGTTTCCTTACTATAGATATAAGAGATACTCGTGTCTTCTACAATTAACAAGGAATGTAAGAAATTCAAAAGCAGCAAGGATGGGCATTATTAAAAATGTGTTGAAATTAGAGATATTAAAAGTTCCATCTAAAGATCCATATGTGGTGGTGCATGCTTCTAATCTCAGCACTCAGGTGGCAGAGGCAGGCGGATCTCTGTGAGTTAGAGGCCAGCCTGGTCTCTAGAGTGAGCTCCAGGACAGCTAGGGCTGTTACACAGAGAAATCCTGTCTTAAAAAAACAAAAACAAAAAACCAACCAAACAAACAAAAACCCAAAAAAGTTTTCTTAGTTATTTACATGGTGACAGGGTTATTGAATGGAAAGAAAGTAGATTTTCCAGCTGGAACCTTGACTTCTCCACAGCTGCCCATGCATGCCCATCATTGACTCGCCACCCTAGAGCAGCCGATGGATCTCTGTACCCTCTGAGCTTTGTGAAATTTGAGTGCAGAGAAGAGCTGGTAGCAATGCCATTCATTGTGACGGGCAGTGTTATCAGTCAGTAGAATGTAGAATCCTTTGGGGAGTGGGGCTCTGGGCTCTAAGGGATTGTCTTGATTATCCTAAAGGAATAGGAAGTCCTTCCCTATTGGCAGTACCGTTCCCTGGACTTGAAGTCCTGGACTGATTAAATGGAGAAGAGGAGTTGTGCACAAACATCCAAGCTCTTTGCTTTCCAGTTGGGGTTGCAACGTGAGCAGCTGCTTCAAGTTCCTGCCACCTGGACTTCCCTGCCCTGAGGGGCTGTACCTTGAAGAACTGTGAGCTGAAATAAAGGCTCTAATCAGGGTGTTTTATCACAGTGATACAAAAGGAAATGTGCATCCAGTAAAGGCATGTCATCAGGAAGAATTGCAAATCTCAGCTCCTGATTGTCCAGATAGTGAAAGTGAGTCAGAGAGCAAGAAAATTGTTCTCCTAGGATCATAGAGACAGATGAGTTTAAAAGTTAGGACTCAATGGAAGCAGGAGCGAAAGTTCAGCGGCTGTACACACCCTGTGGCTAGCCCCACCTCCCGGAGCAGCTACTTGTTCTGCATGAAGACAGGTCACCTTGCAGTCCAGACCCTCCCTTCCAGGACACAGTGACATAACCCAGAGCCTCCTGATACTTAGGTAAAAAGCACCACAAAACATTTTTTTTTTTTAAATACGAGCATTCTGTACTCCAAAGACTTCAGGTCAGTGGCTATTTAAATATAATTTGACTATTCAACAGAAAATTTGGTGCCTGGCAGATAAAACGATAATCCTTCTGCCAGAGAAATGCCAGAGAAATAACCACCAAGCTGTTACTTCTCTGCAATGACATCAGATGTTTAGAATTTCATTAAGTATCTGAATTTGACTCCTGGGGTCAAGTTTAATTCACTGGGCTCATTAAAGAGTGGAAGGCAATTTGACAGGTAATTTTAATCACAGAATTGTATGGGTCCTATGTAGCCACGGCAGTTGCTGTCTGTTACAGTGAGTCTAACTGATGCTCTCTCTAATCCAGCTCTAGAAAAGGTAAGAGGGTAGAACTGAAGAAGTCTTTTCCCTAACCATCACCAAAAAGTAAAGAGTGCTAGAACAATCATGAATGAGGAAAATCCTGCACCTCCTCCAACTAAGTAGAAATCAAATCCCTCCCATAGAGAAGGATGTTCCCTGTTGAAGGTCAAGAGGAATAAACACATAGAGCCCACTAGCCACGGGAAAAGCTTGGCTCTGAACTTACACTTATCAATGGCATGTACCCTGGTGATTTGGGCTCCTTCACTTCTGTTTCTCTACCCCACTTAATCCAATTGATTGAAAATGTCTGTACCCCAACACACAGTTGGAAAAGCTTGTTTTTGGGTTTTTGTTTTTTTCTGGAAGATATGTCTGTCATTGATGTAATAATTTGGTTTTGTTTTTCTTAAGTAAAGAAATGTTTTTCAAGTATTTGCACTTCAGTGCCTTGAATGACTTTGACCAACACACCATGTCCTTAGTTTGTAAAACTGTTCATTTTTTCTTGTGACCTATCTTGAAGGTTACATGCTCCTATGTTTATACATACATACATACATATACATACTTACACACACACACACACACACATATATATATATATATATATATACATATATATATATAATGTTTACTGCTTCAATGCAGTTTCAGTCCTTGTAACTTTTTGTTCTTGAGAATATTAATTCAAATTCAGTCACTCCTTTTTTCACTCCTTTTTTTCCAAAATAATGTATTTTGAGCTGGGTGGTGGTGGTGCACGCCTTTAATACTAGCACTCAGAAGGCAGAGGCAGGCAGATCTCTGGGTATAATGCTAGTTTGGCCTACAGAGTGAGTTGCAAGACAACTAGGGCTTCACAGAGAAATTCTGTCTGGAAAAACAAACAACAACAATAATAATGTATTTTGAAACTTTTAATGTTGAACACTTTCTCCCTCTGAATGGGCAGTGGACTATACTTGTTCATACCTATTTAACCAAGCCATAACCAAGAAAAAAAGAATCACTAAAGCATACACACACAGTTTTAAATATATTTATGTTCATCCATGCGTGTGTGTATGTTTGTGTATGAATGAAGAGGTAGGTCCAGAATCACCATTTGAAACAAAGTCAGGGCAAAAGCATTCTGTATGCAGTCACAATGTGTTAATATACTTCCTGTGCAAATGACTCCATGTAGTTTTCAAAATTATGGATTATTCCAGATTGTATTGCCAACTTACCTAGATTAGAGGAAACAAGAGAATCCCTATGCAGAATGCAGTGGCCGCAAGGACTTCACAGTATTAGCACAATTCAAAGTAAGACAACCAAAAGAAGACCTTTATTCAAGCTCCTATAAAGAAAGATTGTCCTAAATTATGATATCATCCACTCTTCTGTCTTCATTATGTACCTGTGCCGTGTCCTGATTATTATTCCAACCAGAAAGACTTATCCCTTGGAATTAAGAAATGACAAGGTCCTCAGAGACCCACTCAGACCACATCTATAAAGCATAATCATGGCTTTATTGATAATTTCCCAATCAAATGGGTTTTTTTTTGTCATCATAAGAGCTGATTGCCATAAACGGCAAAGCAATCAATGAGACAGATGTTATTTCAAGCACCTTCACAACTGAATTGGATCAACCATGCATGTGTCCTTAGATAGCTCATTGATTGGCTCTTATTGTGGCTGATAAAACCAAGTCAACTGGAAAAGAGCTCTTTCAACCTGGCCTTGGAGACAAACTTCAAGCTTCACTGTGGAGCCAGCCAATACAATTGGCCCTGTGAAGTGGTAACTGGCAATAGGTTGAAGCAAGTATGACCAAGGGTCAAGTTAAAGAAAGCTCTGTTTTCTGTAAACACAGCTTCAAAAGTATTTGATGAGGGCAGAGGAGATGGCTCAGTTAGTCAGTCAAGTGCTTACCACACAAACGTGATGACTTGAGTTCAATTCCCAGCACCCACATGAAAACCCAGGTATAGCAATATGCGCTTGTAATCCTAGTGTTAGAGAGGATAGAAGTGGATTCTTGGAGCTCAATGGCCAGTCAATCCAATGAAATCAACCATCTTCGGGTGTAAGTGAGAGACTTGTCTCAAAAGGCAAGATGAATGACTACTGAGAATGCACTTAAGGCTAACCTCTGGTCTCTCTACACACACACACACACACACACACACACACACACACACACACACACACACGGGTGGCTTATTGCAGCCAAGCTAATTAATTTTATGTGTATTTCCTCAAAGACAGACATGTTCCTGTCTCTTTCAGGGAAGAAAGCACACTGATGAAGCAATTAGAAATGCAAGTTAGTCAGGAGGCAGAGCCAGGCAGATCTCTATGAATTCAAGGCCAGCCAGGTCTACAGAGCAAGATTCAGGACAGGCACCAAAGCTACACAGAGAAACCCTGTCTCAAAAAAAAAAAAAAAAAAAAAAAAAAAAAAAAAAAAAAAAAAAAAAAAAAAAAGAAAGAAAGAAAGAAAGAAGGAAAGAAAAAGAAAAAGAAAGAAATGCAAGTTAACAAGGGAAATTGTGCTAATGCCCAGCCCAATCCCTCAAGGCTGCCAGACCACTTAGGGAGAGGAGGCCTTTGAAGGTGTGTGTAGACAAGGCTACTGAACACAAGCCCTAGATCTTGGGAAAAGACTTGTCTATAAAAGCAGTCGCATACATCGTAGTTGTCCAGGCAGAGAGGCTGTCCTTTTTGTTCTGTGGCATCTCTATGTCTATTCATGTTTCCACTGTATTATGTCAGAAACTAGGAGATTCAATCTGAAAATGTCAGGGATACACAGACCCAAGAGAGGTTTTTAAGCTAAGTTCTTGTGAGGCTTGGACACTCTGACTTTCAAAGGGTAATCTTGGTTATACCTACTGCCCTAGAAAATGGCTCACTATTTCTAGGTGATATCGATAGCTCAAAAATAGACACCTAGACACCACAGCCAAGTGCTGCTGTTCTCTAGAAATCATGAATCAAAGCATAGCTGACCCCACTGAGACAGGAAAATGTGGGGAGGAGATGAACACAAAAGTGTTCGCTGGCTAAGTGTGTTTCTATAAACCTGACTGACCAGCATGCTTTTAGATGCCTCAGGGGTCTGAAATCAGTAATTATAACAGCAAGGCATTGTTCTTTGTATACAGTTCACAGATCTTGTCCTGTGCTTCCTTCTGAAGATAATGAAGTTAAACTGCAGAGAAGTGATCAACTTCTTCAGACTCAGAAAGTACAGTGCTGGGGTCTGGGCCTGCTGGTCTCTGCCACACCTCACTAGGGTAGGCTGAAAGATTGCACACCCTTCCGGGCCCTCTTTGACCTAATGGTGGCTAGATTCTGGTCCTTTACAAAGAAGGTGAGTGTTTTCCTAGCTTGGTCCTTTTAGCAACTGGACTGAGTGAGGTCTCTGAATTGAGAGAACCACCTCTCACACACTAGCTTTTAGAAAATATCTCTTCATCTTCATTCCAGAATTCCCTAGATTTGTGGTACGTTAAGTAAAAGAAGAACCAAATTAAAACACCAATCTTATAATGCATGCACATGCTATGCTATGGCATACCCATGAGGCAACATTCCACTGCCTCTCTCCCTATAATACAGCTCTTACAGTCTTTCTACACATCTTCCTCATGGTCACTAATCCTCAGAGGGGGTGGTGTGGTTATCCTGTTTAATACCGAGCATTCAACAGTCAACTGTTCTCAGTGCCTTGACCAGCCATGTTAGTCCCTGCCCTAACGGCCATTCAATGCGAAGAGAAGCTTCTTTGATGACAATTAGAGACAGCACTGGTATAGGGACCTAAAGATCCATATTGAAGAGGCAGTTTGGCAACATGTGTGTTTAGTAAAACAGAAGTGGTATGGTCACATCCCTTTTTATTGCTAGTGGCATCCCCAGCCATAAGCTATGGAGCAGGTCCACGGTGCTGGGCAGGAACTGTTTGCTGTGGAGGGCCTCATAGTCAATCATAAATTGGTGGTTACTCCCGCAAGAGCTGTGCCATTACTGTGTCACTAACTACCTCTTCATGGTTAATTGGTAGTGTAACATGCAAGAGCTACAGCTAGGAGAGACCAGTGTTGTTTTTCTCACCCACCTGGCTGACTGCACAAGAACTTCCAGCACCATCAAGACTGGAGGAAGGCGGACTCTCCCAGCCCAGTTCCATGATTTCTCTATCGTCTGCAACCAAGGTGTGTGGTGTCTTCAGAAAAGAGAGTCTTACTGTCCAGTTCAGGTGAGCAACCAATGGTCCTGATTAAACCCAGGGGATGGCAAAGCCAAAACAGAATGGAAACAAGAGAAACAAGAGTGAGATGGGGGTTTTGTGGAGAAGCAGGACTGGGGGGAGGGAAGTAGGCGGAAGAGCAGAAAGGCCAGAAGGGCGAGTGTGACCAGAATGGCTCAGACACACACATACAAAATGGTCACTTCCTCAAAGTCCTGGTGTTACCCAGAGCTGAGTTCTCATTTTCACTGTCTAGTCGAGAAAAGGAAAAGACTTGTGTTCCGTCTTGTATAATTTATAAGAACTGCTCGCCTCTGCTCTGAAACTCATTTGTAGAAGTTGTATCTTTATTAAGTTGCTATGTGACCTTGAGCAAATCAGCTAACCTCTCTGGGACTCTTGGTGAAGTCTAAATTACACAGAATTTACTTCGCCTTCCTGTTGTGAGGCTTCTCTAAGGAAGTACTTAGTAGATGAGTGACAGTCTACAGAGGTGGATCCAAATTTTCTTAGGCACATAGCCAATACAGGTTTGAAGGTTCTTTTCAGGGAAATTTTGTTTGTTTATTTTTGTTTTGTGTGTACAGGTGGGTGCATGTGTGAATAGCAGGTGTGGATGCACATGTATGCATTTGCACATGCAGGCCTGAGGACAGACTCAGAGGGTGGTCCTTGGGATTCATACACCTTGGTTTTTTTTTGTTGTTGTTGTTTTGTTTTGTTTTTTAAACAGAGTCTCTTTCTGGAACATCGAGATCCCCAATTCGTCTAAGCTGGCTATCCCACAAACCACCGGGATCACACCTGTCTCTGCCTTGCCTGAAGTACAAGCTCATGCCACTGTACCTGACTTTTAAAAATGTGGGGATTGAACTTGGGTTCTCATCATGCACAGCAAACCCTCTACTTACTGAGCCATCTCTTTGGTTCAGGGAAAAGAGTCTGGATGACTGTGAACCAAATTTGACTACGTGTATTTACAAGTTCACTAATGTTGAACTCCGCAGCAATTCTACCCTAGAGAAAAAGGTTAGCAGCAAATAATTATTGTAAAATCTGTTGGCAAAGATACATTTGATTTCACTACAAGAGAGACTTTCTGGCCATACAGCAGTTATGCAAAGAAAAAAAATGCATTTTCTGTGAAAGGCTGGGTACTGTGCTGCCCAAAGATTCCACTTTATTCAAGATGACTCCAGTTAGACCCCACGTTCTCTCCTGGGCTGACAGACCTCACACAGGGCCTCAGGGCCTCTGTCATTTGACATGATTTGCTCCTGTGCACATCTCTGGCCCATACTCCAAGGAGACACTCTTCTTCACTGTGAGGCTAATTCAGAGACAAGAGTCCCATAAGGAAGATGGGACAAGGTGTCCACACCCTGAAACTTTCAATCTGACATACCCTCAATAAATAGAGAGTATAATGAGGTCATGTCATGGAGAACATAGACCTTGGTGATCTTGTTCTCAGTATTCTTCTTTGACTAGCTTAAAACTCTCTCAGAAAGTATGTCCTGGCCACCCGGTCCTAGACTCTCAGTGTCCAGCTAGCTCTTATCACACTGAAGGCTGAAGATGCTAACTGACCTTTTTGTATCTTCACATCCAAGAACTCTTACATTGTCATGCTGTTGACTTGAGGGTGTTCTGTTACCACCACTGCTGCTGCTGTGCTATGGCGCATGTGTGTGCAGCCACCCATGTACGGGGAGCTCAAAGGTCAGTCTTGGATATATTTCCTCAGGAGCGGTCTTTTCACTGTCCTGGAACTCACCAAGTAGGCTAGACTGACTAGCCAATGAGCCTCAGAGATCCCTCTCTCTTCGCCTCCTCTGGATTTAAAGGGTGTGCCATCACACTTGAGGCTTTGTTTTTGTTGTTGTTTGTTTTATGTGGACTTTGGGAACCGAACTTACGCCTGCAAGGCAAGTGCACCATTTCCCAAGCCCTTGTATTTGTACATAATGCTACACTGTCAATATTTTGAAGATTAGGCTCATACTAGGTGCTAACCAAAACCTTCCTGAATGAATTAAGAATAAAGAATATTCCCTTTTATGTTTACTGTAAAATCAGGCAATCTTCCCAGAGGTTCTGTCTCGCAGGGTGCTAATGATAGCAAAAGGTGATGTTGCTGTCCAACATACTTCTCTTAAACTCCTCAACTTTTCCCCATCTGTGAAAACCTACAGGTCAGAGGCAAGATGGAAGTTTCCCTGCTGTGGAAAGGATCCAATTTCTCAGTAGTTTGGTTTCCCCTTCTGCACAGGAAATGCTGTTACTGAGGTGGATGGAGCTGCCTCTCATACTTAGAGAAAAACTAAATTCCACCACCTACCATCCTCCCCCACAAGGACAAGGCTGTGCTCTAACAAAAGCCCATTTGGCCCTATGTAGCCCTAAACATTCCCTCTGCAGTACCTTCCTCTTCTGATTGTCTCTTCCAAGTGAACCACTGGGGACTGCTCGAGACCACTGTCGACAACCGATAAACGCGGTCTTCAAAGCCACTCATCCATTCTTAATGGACAGCCCGTTAATTTGAGGTCTGGGTCATGAATTTGAATGCTGTGCACTGAACACCTCTTCAGCAAGACACCCTGGCTTTGCCTCAGGGTAAATGGTGATTCATTAATTGTAATTAAATTAGGCTGGTGGCTTAAACTAGATGTGACAAAATGAAAATCCCCATATAAAACCTGAGGTGCATATCGCAGGCCTTCCGTCAATAACATCTCGTTTTTGTCTAAGTGGATTTAAAGAGAACAAGATGCCTCTCCTTTAAAGAAAAAAAAAAAACTGCCTTAGCTAAATAGGGAAACAAATAACTTGGGTATGCTTCTCTCTTTTTCATGTACAGCCTGGTGTGGAAACTAAGGAGGACTAATGATAAGGGTTTGAAGGCTGCCTAGGAATCTGGAAGGAGAGACAGCAGTGTTCTAGGGTTAGGCCATGTGACACTGGCTATCAAGCTGTCCTAGGCACAGCTGTCCTGTTATACACACACACACACACACACACACACACACACACACATACACACACACACTGCTAATTCTGCTATAAGGGCATGAGTTTTGTCAGTACAGGTAACCCAGTTATTGCCTAGCATGGTGAACACAGGGACAAAATCCTTGGAGGGAAGTCTGGAGTTCAGAGATCTCAATGAGCATTACTAGGAAACTAGTTAATTTGGGGACCTTGTGTCATAGAGTTTCTATCTCTATGAAATAAGAGACCATTTTTTATAGAAAAGGAAACTAAGCAGGACTTCAACATGACAGAGAAAGAATGAAGTTATGCTAATTGAATAGAATGGAGAAGCTTCCCTCCCTTAATAGAACAGAGCCCTGCCCATGAGGTCACAGTCTCCCTTCCAGGTTTAGCCCACATGAGACCAAAAGAAGGTGGGTGACAGAGGGTCAAAGTCCAAATGGATTTGTTCTACTGGGTCTTGTCTAAATGATCTTCTAGCAGCAAGGTTTGGAGAAATCATGGTTTCTACCATGGTGTTACCTAGGTCAATAAAAACAAAAATAAACATGGTAGAGATTGATCTAAAAGCAGACTCAGAGTCTGCCTTGACCTCTCCTACTTTGGGCTCAATTTTGTTTCCAAATGACACCAAAGTAAGCGTGAGCAGGAGTCGGGTGGGCTGTGTCTGTTGTTCTGGCCTCAAGGACATGGGCCAAACTGCACACAGGTGAAGAGGATTGCCATTCTGGATCTAGCTGAGCCAACAGATCAACAGCAACACCCACGTGAGATGTTACAGCTACCCCCAGAACACAAAATGGCAGCTACTTAATTTCCACTTCCCAAGTTTAAAAATTTTTTTTTATTAATTTCTAAATTCATAGTGTGTTTTGTTCATATTTATTCCCATTCCCATAACTCCTCACAGACCCACCCCCACTTTCCTCCAACATCATGTCTTCTCTCTCTCTTTTTTAACAGCTCACTAAGTCATATTCATGCCACATATGCTTCTGGGTGTAGGGCCACCCACTGGAGAGCGGTTCACCTATCAGGGGTCACATTCTTAGAGAATTCTTTACTCTCCCTGCCCTGGAAGCCATCAGTTGTCCATAGCTCCTCAGTCAGAGGTGGGAGCTCATGAATCCCTTCCCCCTACATGCTAGAATGCTGTTGGGCTTGATCTGGTGTAGGTCTTGTGCAGGCAACCTAACTGTTGTGAGTTACTGATTGCAATGGTCCTGCCATGTCTAAAAGACAGTTTTTCTTTGGCCCTCCTTGATCTCTGCCTCTATTGCTGAAGGACCACACACATTGGTCATAAGACATAGAGAAATCAAAGTCACACTGCCCAGCCGCCCCTCCCTGCTGTCCAGCTTTTACAGTATGGGAAGGTACTGTGTAGGAACCTAGGGGGAAAAGTCTTCAACAGTCCCACTCAACTGTGTGAGGCTGAGAACAACTTTCAAATACAGGTTGACAGCTTCGGAGTCTATGTTCTACACACTCAGTTTCATGCGCCTCATCCTTCTGTGCCCCTCAAACTAGAATGGCAGAGCTTCCTGTGAGCCACACAGCAGGAGTGAAAACTCTGCTTCTCCTGCTTTGAATGCTTGTGATTATGATCCTTTCCACTAATGGACTTGGTCCTCTGCAGTACCTGCTCATCCTCCCATCCATCATCCACAGTGAGGTGCTGAGTAGTCTTGACAGGTAAAGATCTGGAGATGGAGCTGTGAGTAAGATTTGTAAAGTCCCTCTTCATTCCTCACTGTTGGTCTGTCCAGGTAATCCAGCAGAGATTTGATTGACACTGCAATTCTGACCTCTGCTGTTAGAGAGTTTAAAGAAAGGATAGGCTAGGACACGAGTGGATGGTCTGCCTTAATTTATGGGGTTCTCCTCTGCATACAGTCATTCTTTACCTTGCTGGACACAAACTGGTATCTTACCACTTTCTTCAACTATGACACTACTTGGGGTTAGTGCTGACCCCATAGGTTAAGGGATCATTCACCCAAGACAAATGGAATAATACTATTTCACCTCGGATACCAGTCACTGTCTGAGTTACTGATATTTCTGATTGACTATCTCAAAACTTGGGGCTTCTTACAGCTCCCTCCTTGGGTATAATAACTTAACAAAGTTGGTTCATGGGACTCTGTAAAGTGTTATATCTATCAGATAATTGTCAAAATTCGCCCCCAGGTTGTCATATGTAAGAGATGCACAGAGCATGAAATGGGAATAGGGTATCAGGCTGTCATGGCTCTTTGACCCACATCTTGGCACCTCAGTGTGTTCACCAGCCTGGAAACTCTCTGAGCTCCATCATTTAGGGATCATTTTAATGAAGTTTAATTAAGTAATTAAGCTCACAATTTAACCCCACCCCCATGTCGAAAGGAGTAGACAGGGGAACAGAGCTGAATATAGTAACCCTAGAATGATGTAATTGTTTCATCAGGCAACCCTCATCCTTAAATTCTCTAGGATCCACTAAGGGTCATCTCATTAGCACAAACTGAGGCATGGGTGAAAGGGCCTTGTTACAGATTACCAAGAAAAAAATGCTAAAAGAATGCCAGAGGATTTAAAACCTGTGTCGGGAATCAAAGACCAAGATGTAAATCGCTCTATTAAAATAGTACATTCTAGCCGGCTGGTGGTGGCGCATGCCTTTAATCCCAGCACTCAGGAGGCAGAGCCAGGTGGATCTCTGTGAGTTCGAGGCCAGCCTGGGCTACCAAGTGAGTTCCAGGAAAGGCGCAAAGCTACACAGTGAAACCCTGTCTCAAAAAACAAAAACAAAAGAAAGTACATTCCAGGGCTGGATAGATGGCTCAATGGTTATGAGTATACACTGCTCTGGCTGAGAACTTGAGTCCAATTCCCAGCATCCATATCAAGTGGCCCACAACTGCCTCTAATTCCAGCTCCAGATGATCTGACATTCTTGCCTAGACTCCATAGGAACCTGCCCTCACATCACAGAGATGCATATATAAATGTAATTAAAAATAAAATTATTTTCAAAATGTTATATTATTTGGTGTGCAAAAAGTCCTTTAAACAGAAACTTCTTGAGTGACATTAAATTGTAATAGAGACCAGAATGATAGCTCAGTTCAAGTAAATAATTGAGAACCTGAAATTCAGGACATTTGACATTGGGAGCATTGGGACATGAGGACGTCTGGTCCCTTCTATTGATGAATCAGCCATGTAACCTCAGATATGGTGTGTTGTGAAAGCTTCGCATACTTTTTATCCTGCATAAATTTTATGAAGAGTGAGGAGGGAAATGACCTGCAGAGACTTTTAAACAGTTTGTTGTTGTTGTTGTTGTTGTTGTTTTAATGCCCTGGAAATGTGAAGTTCCAGGGTAAGAACTTGAAAAGCTAAAACATAAAAGATAAACTTTTTTTTAGAACTGTGATAAAATAGGCCAGATGGAATTGGGAACTCAGGGCTGGACCTAGAGTTTAGACTATTTGTTGCCACATTCAAACCCAGAATGAGATTGGTACAGTAAGAGACAGATGTGTACATGTTCACTTGCTTGCTTTACTTGTGCTCAGCTCAATGTCTCCATTCATACAGTTCAAAACGACCTAGCTAGGGGATGGTGCCACCCTTAGTGGGCTGGCTGAGGCTTCCCATATCAATTAACTTAATCAGACGCTCCTCCACAGACACAACCTCAGGCCAACCCAATGTAGGCAATGCCTCATTGAGTCACTCTTGGCAGGTAGGTTGTATCAAGCTGACAATTAAATCTAACTATCACAGAGTCTGGAGAGATGGCTCAGGGTTAAGAGTCCTTGATGGATGCTCTTGCAGAGGACCTGAGTTTGGTTCCCAGCACACACATCAGGCAGTTCACAACCATGGTGACTCCAGGGGATCCAATACCCTCTTCTGACCTCCACAGGCACTGCATGCACATGGTGCATATAAATGAATTCAGGCATATTCACATAATATAAATAAGTAAATCTTTTTCTTAAAGCTAACCATCATAGGAAAGAAGCAGAAGTTCCAGTGGAGCAGGATGAAGATGGCCACCCCAAACTGGAGTAGTAGCACCAAGCATTGGCATTGGGGGAGGAGATTGTGGAGGGCTGTGAATGTTCTCCTTCCTTGGTATCAGTTAGCAATGACTGCCTACGTTCAGCAGACTTTTCTTAGAGAACCCAATAGAAAGCCCTGTATTAGAAAGGCTATTTATTACACTGGATTACATGACAGGGGCTGAGGAGTCCGGCAATAGCTGTCTGAGCTCTGAAGAGGCAGAGACCCCTGTGTCTACTAAACCTATACCTCAGTAGCCTCAAACCCTTGTTGGGGGCATGGGAGAGACCAAGGTATTCAGCCCCTGTTGGAAGGCTGAAGAAGCTGACGGCAGTGCTAGTAATGACCTCTCTCTGAGATAAGCAAAGGAAGGTGAGCAACAATCTTTCTACCAGGCTGCTCACTTAGAAGGTGCTCTACACTTTGAGGACAGCTCCTTACCGCACATTGAATCCTCTCTGAAAATGCCTTTAGTGATACACTGGGGTATGTCTCCCTAGGCTGATCATAAATTCTGTCGACACCAAACCATCGCACTGACCAAGCCAGGGGCTGTGTGCCATTAGTTGCCTGGCATCTATGTATAACTGAGAAACTAACTTTCATGAATGGAACACAACCCAAAGTGGTCTGTGTCCCCTCTTGGTAAAATTGGATGATAAAATGTGCATATTCCTTGGTCTATTTCCCTTCTGTCCCCAAAGACTCTGAGGCCCTCAAAGAGGCAGAAGCCACAAGACAGAAGGAATCAGAAGTCATGAGTGACTGTGTGGAGGGAAGTCACCCTCCAGCCAGGGACATCTGCACCAGACTTTTGCATGCAGTTTTGAAAACTTTATGCTATGATGTAGGGCTGTGATGCCTTTGGAGCCACTGATAGAGGGAGGAAGCAGACCTTGCAGGGCTTCCTGCAGTCTCACTTTTAACTTTGGAGGGAAAGAGCTCTGCAGATCATTTCCCTCCTCGTTCTTCAGAAAATTTATGCAGGATAAAAAGCATACGAAGCTTTCACAACACACCGTATCTGAGGTTACATGGCTGATTCATCAACAGAAGGGACCAGACGTCCTCATGTCCCAATGCTCCCAATGTCAAATGTCCTGACTCTCAGGCTCTCATTTATTTACATGAACTGAGCTATCTTTCTGGTCCCTCTTACAATTTAATGTCACTCAAGAAGTTTCTGTTTAAAGGACTTTTTGCACACCAAATAATATAACATTTTGAAAATGATTTTATTTTTAATTACATATGTGTGTGTGTGTATGTGTGTGTGTGTGTGTGTGTGTGTGATGTGAGTACAGGTTCCCATGGAGCCTAGGCAAGGGTGTCAGATCATCTGGAACTGGACTTAGAGGCAGTTGTGGGCCACTGAACATCCCACACACATAAAGACAGTGGGTGCCTCCAGTAGCCATTCATTCCCTGGGCTTCTGGGCCTGGAAGGTGCCGCTCTCTTCACCCTTGCCACAATAGCTGATGCTAAGACAGGAGGACAGAAGATCTCACACAGGAAAACTCCAGAAACATCTAGAACCTTCTGATTCATCAACACTCAATTGGGCTGGGGAGTATGTGCTCCTAGGAAGCCTGGATTGCCTGCCCCTAATAGAGAAAAGCCTGGGTACAAGGCATCCTACTAATGTATGTCCAGGTTTCACTACAGAAGTGTTTTAAGGCCTCGTGTTTGACTTATCTAATCTAAAGTGCAATAAGCTTTGATTTGTCTTTATTGACTTGAATAAAAATGGAGTCTAGCTAGAGATTGTCTAGCAGAGAGAAAACAATGGCATCCCTTTATATTCACTTTGGTTTTGCAAAAATGTAGTGGAAACAAATTGCCTAGGCATTTTCTTTTGTTTAACCTCCATACTCCGGAGAGTCCGAAAGTAACTGCTCTTGTACCACCTCCTTTTGGCACAGCCTCCGCATAGCACCCCGGGCCAGTGGCACCTGCCAAGGCCAGCACCAGCTGTGTGTGTCCAGGTGTGTGCTGTGGCCTCTCATCACAGCTGCTTGCAATGCCCAGGGAAGAGCAGCTGCCTGCCTTTTTCTTGCTGCTTTCTCTTCCCCACTGAGCTACACAGGGGAGAATAATTGCCTTTGCGCTAAGCTCCAACATTCCCACATCCCGGCACCTGCTCAACCACTGTCCTCCCAACAGGAAGACAATTTCTGCCACCCTTGGTGACTCCTTCATAGCCGACCTGCTGGTTAGAGAAACATTTTCAAAGAGCCAGTTGGAATACAAATTGTGGACAGAGCGTTTTGGAAGGCTGGGCATCATTTTTCCCCGTGAAACAGAAACTACAGGTGGGAACTTGGTAGGATGGCTGGGCAAAGAGCCTCAGCTCCGCTTATGCCCCCAGCCCTGTCAGCAGAAACAAATAGAAAAAAAACTAAATACAAGGAAAAGAGGAAGCAGGGCATGGTCATCTGGTAAAACCGTGGTATTTATGAGACACTCTCAAGAAACCCAGAGTTAGCCTGTGGCTGCTAGAAAGCTAGGATCAATTGACTCAGGATGTGTATTCATATTCCAGATTATAAATTTAATTCTACAGCAGTTATTCATTTCATCAAGGTCAAAAAAAAAAAACAGTGATGGACTGGCAGGATAACCTGGGACTGGAAGACCCCTCTCTGTCAGGAGCCAGCCTGGGACAGGGACAGGAACAGTTCCCACAGTCCCCTTTTATCATCCCTCAAAAACTTGACCCTTAAGACATCATTAAGATTGCAACACTTCCTAAATTTTAAACATTTTTCTATATTGTGAAACCAACCTTAGATTTGTTTATATTAGTAAAAAAATATTAATTTATAAATGAATTCATCAACCTGAAGGCATACTAATAAACTCAAATCTGAATGGCAATATTTTATGTTTTTAGATACTTTATTGTTAGAAAGTCTTTTAATATATATTTCAATTTCTTGGTCAGTAAAGTAATGAATGGGGAGCATATAGACACATGAAGGTATGTCTCCTCAGTGACTCCAAATCAAGTTGACAATGGAGATCAACCATCACAGGAGGAACATCTAGACCTTAGATGTTGCCTGGCTTTTCTGTCCTGCCAGACAGCTCCCAAATAACCACACAGAGACTTATTATTAATTATAAATGCTTGGTTGGTAGCTTGGGCTTGTTACCAACTAGCTCTCACATCTTAAATTAACCCATATTTCTTATCTACATTCTACCACATGGCAATAACTTTCTTCAGCATGGCATGTTCACCTTGCTTCTCCCCACATCTCCTGGTGACTCCATCCTTCTTCTTCCCAGTATTCTCTCCTGCCTAACCTCTTCCTGCCTAGCTATTGGACAGTTAGCTCTTGATTAAACTAATGAGAGCAACACATCTTCACAGTGTACAAAAAGATTGTTCCACGACATTTAGACTGTCTCTTTGAGTTCTCTTTTGTTTCTTGGGAGTCCTGGTTCCTAGCAAGAGCTAGGTAGTCTTGCTTGTTGGAATGAGGCACTCTCAGTACAGCAGCTGGAAGAGAATTGCTGAGCTTAACTCTGCTGTAGGTCCTGACGCTCTCTTGTTTCTTCACATATGCTCTGCTTGAGACAGATTCTGCTGAAGAAAGAGCTGAGGAGAAGGTTGAAGTTGGGAGAAAAGAAACAGGGGTCTGCACTATGTGATAGATACTTTACTTATATTTAAGATTCATTTTATTTTCAATTATATGTATGTATGTATGTATCTGTGTGGCACATGTGTGCACAGTTTCCTGCAGAGGCCAGAAGATGGCAACAGATACCCCAGAACTAGAATTACAGGTGGTTATAGGCTGTCTAAAGTGAATGCTGAGAACTAAACACGAGTCTTCGGCAAGAGCAGCAAGCTCTCTTGACTTCTTACCTGGTGAGCCATTGCTACAGCCCCTATATACTTTTAACGTTATGCTTCATACCATGGAAAATCTCAGACAGACAGAAAATCAGAGAAACTAGGATGAAGAATCCTGTGTAGTCATTTAGTACACAAGATGCACAGCTGCTATTCAGTATGATGTCATGACCTCTGCAACTCTGTGAGACTATGGATTCTCACCCCTGTTGAGCAGGTTTGAAGTCTTTAGTTACTTGCTAGTGGTTTATGGCAGATAAAATAGTAATGCTGGCTCTAAGTTCAATCTTGCTACTAAGAGAGCCTTGCAGCCGGGCAGTGGTGGCACACGCCTTTAATCCCAGCACTCGGGAGGCAGAGGTAGGCATATCTTTGTGAGTTCGAGGCCAGCCTGGTCTACAGAGCGAGATCCAGAAAAGGCCAAAGCTACACAGAGAAACCCTGTCTCAAAAAGAAAGAAAGAAAGAAAGGAAGGAAGGAAGGAAGGAAGGAAGGAAGGAAGGAAGAAAGAAAGAAAGAAAGAAAGAAAGAAAGAAAGAAAGAAAGAAAGAGAGAAAGCTTTGCAATATTTTAAGTAAATCTATACTCATTTTGAAAAAAAAATAGTTATATGCATGTTTACCCTAAATATGCCTGAACTTTTAATACATATAGGAGAAAATGTTCAACAGACATTTTTTTGTCTTCCAGATTCAATGATGTACAGCATGGGACATGGTTCTCTGGTCTGTATTTTAAAAAAAAAAAAAATCTCTCAGATCCAGCTGTGAAAGGCTGATGTCTGGAGACAACATGATTGTTACACACACTGAGTCACACAGCTGTAGCTGTCCACACAAGACCTTCACAAGATCAAGATTCGAGATAGTCAAAATTCTAGCATGGATGGGGTGGGGATAGGGGCTGAGGTCCCACCCCATAGGAGGTGTGATTGGCACATGTATGCATATTGTACACATACACACACACAAACACACACACATAAAGGTTTTACAAATTTGTATATAGAGGTTCACCATCACTAACAGGGCATAATAATAATGTATAGTTACAGAAATAATGTAATCGTAGAAGATAGTATACATTATAGTTATTTTATATTTTACCAGCTATTACAATAATATTATTCTATAGTAATAGAAACAAATGTTTACCGGTAAAGGATTGTTTAGATAATGTATGGCTAAGCCAGTCATGTGGGACAATACCACATAGCTGTACTATGGAACCCCCAAATAAAACTACATTATAGAATAGATATGCGACGTGTGGTTAAGTTAAAAATAAAAAGCTGTTTTTGAAATAGGAAGCACAGGATAGTACATTTCCTCTTCTCTGTAGGTGGCAGGACGTGAGTCCCAGTGAGCACAGTCCTGTGTGTCCTTGTTCGGGGAAGGCTGGAGCTGTTATCTTTCTCTCCCTTATAATGATACCAATTGCACAGGTTTGCTTCCTTAGGATTCATTATTTAATACATTTACTGAGAAGCTACCATGTAGTAAACACTGTCCCAGACCCTTTAGATGGACGACTGGGTAAGCACACCTGTCTTTACAGCACTTGCTTCTCATTGCAGGGAAGAGAGAGAAGAAAGAATGTGTATGCAAACCAACTATGATTATGGCTAGTACGCACCCAGAAGAAATGGATGTTGTTTATACAATGCAATGAATGGGATATGGCAGGAATCACTGCTACCACCTTCCTTTCTTGCTCTAGATTCATCCTGGTGTATGGCAGAGTAAGGCTGGGTAACTTTTGCTACATTATCTTAAGAAATACACTCTAGCCAGGGCACTTCTTGTCCAGCCTACCACGTTGGGAACAAGCTGCGAGACCTCCCTGCCTGCATTCTCATTTCTTGGATACAGAAGGGTTGTCTATCTACCTTCTTTTACCACACATGTGCTTCTGTCTGGTTCCAAGGCTGTGCACTGGATACTATCTCACCTGCTCCAACCACAGTCTACTCTTGCTTTGAGGAGCACTTTCAAGTTTCTCCTTGTAAGAGCCACAAATCAAAACATACCTATGGATGGCGAGCCTGTTCTCTCTGGGTGACCTCCTTTATTTCTTTCTTTCAGTTTGTGCTTCTTAGAATGCGGCTCTTGTTAGCACTCCATGGCTCTGTGTCCCAGGGAAAAAAAAACAGATTATAGAGAGAGGATGTGGTAAGTTACACAGAAAGAAAGAAAAATGAGTGTCCTCCCACACATATGTCAGCTGTCAACAAAAATGTTCTCCTGTGCCCTCAGACCAATGTTAAGGGCAAATGAAATCTTCAAGAACAACCATGAAGTTTAGCATGTAAAGGACAAATGAATATATATGCAGTAATTGTTGCTCATCTTCACAAAAGAAGGACGTAACAAGAGCTTCAACTGCTCAAGATGACAATGAGGGATTAGCACATACATAGACTGATATAAAAAATGTCTGTGATAAATTTAAAATATGATTAACAAATGTAGAGTAGTGGATATTCCCAGGTACAGGATCTCACTACATAGCCCCAATTTGAGATCACATTGCCCCTGCCTCAGTATCCCAAGTGCTAAACAAAGCTCAACAGCTCTGCTTCCAGAAAGGCTGGAGCTGAGGTCCTCCCAGTAAACCCCACCGTGTATACACACATGCACGTGTGTGTGTGTGTGTGTGTGTGTGTGTGTGTGTGTGTGTGTGTGTCCTTGCTGACTGCTCCACTCGTCTGATGGTGGTTGCTCTTATTTCTCACATGGCCAGAAAAGTTTATCTTCACCATATTCCTCTAAAAGCTGTCACCTCTAACACTATAATGTTCAATCTTACTGTAAACTCGACTTGAGTTAGAATCACCAGAAACACGCATCTGATGGTGAGGGTGTTTTCAGAAAAGTTTAACCAAGGAAGGAGGATTAGCCATTGATGTGTATAGCAATGCCCAGGACTGGGGTCCTGGACTGAGTAAAAAGAAGAAAACACGCTGAGCACCAGAGTTCATCACTCGTTGCTTCCTGACTTTGGACACAACGTGATTGGTCACCTCAGCTTCCTGCTGCCATGCTCTCCCTGCCTTGATGGACTGTACCCCCTGCGACCCTCCCTTCCTCAAGTTGCTTCTCTTGAGGTGTTTGGTCACCAAGATAGCCACCCCCTTCAGCTTGTCCTTTCCTCTTTCATTTCCAATTTCTGAGAGTCTGGCTTACCTGCTTCATCTTTGCAAGACTTGGTCCTTAGGTAACTTACCAGATGGATGAAGCGTGGCTTTGGGAAGTTACTACTTGCCTGTGTGTCTATACTGTAAGGTGGTTACTGGCTTCCTTATTTACCACCCACTCTTCATGGTGGGGCAGACACCAAGAACTCTGTCCAGTGCCCACACTTGCAAGTTCATGTCTCCCTCTTCGTGAGAAGTTTTTCAAAGGACGAAGTCAGATCGGCTCCTCAACCTCAGCATGCTGTCTAATGGATTTCAATCTTCTGTGAGGATGAAAGGAAGTAACCTACACTAAGGGCTGAACTAAAGAGATTGTAAAGACTGCCACGTGGTCTCAGCTTCAGCCTTGCTCCAGCCAACAAAGTTTAAGCCACATCTGCACAGAATGGCTCATTGAGCATTTGGAGATAGTTTGGAGCATCCAGATAGGCTCAGGTTGAACTAAAAAAAAAAAAAAAAAAAGATTCATCTCCCACAGTAAAGAAAGTGTTTGAAAAATATGGATGCCATCCTAAGATTTGGGGTGACTTTAGCAGCTGAATTTGATGATCAAGGGCCTTATCTGTTACTGTTCTGGGGCTTCTTTAAAGATCCTGAATTAGCTCCTGCCACTTTAACCACTAAATACCTTATCAATACAATGGCAGAGCATACTGGACTAACCACATTACTATAGCCTGAAGCACATGTCCAGATTCTTTTCAATATTCACTTTGTAACCTTATTACTGATAGTCTCTGGCAGCAGGTAGAATACAACTTTATAGGCAGTCCTTTCGTTTTATGGAGCCTTCCATCTGAAATATTAGAGAGCTGGGATTAGTGATTTCACAGACACGATTTCCATCATTTATAAATCTTTTATTTTAAAATTGAAGGCATTATCTTTAAATGTGTTCTACAAATCTTCCCTGGGAATAAAAGGTCCTTTATGTACTCTATTTGAGGTGACTGGAGGTAGGGATACTTTATGAAGTTTTTGGACCATTAACTCTAGATTTTGATTTTTCTTCATTAAAAAAAAAAAAAAGATGCAATGCATGTTTTGAAAGTGTGATGGAGAAATTGGCTTCACCAAGGTAATCCAAGTCTCCTGGAAGACTCCTAAATATTTAAAAAACAAAAATATGAAGGGTGTGCCCACTGGACTAGTGCTTTAATTTTTATTTACATTCTGCTTTCGGGGTGGCTGTGATCACAGCCTCACCACGACGGGTGATCGGTAAAGAACGTGTCCTGTCAGCAGATCCCTCCAGGGTTCTGATTCAATCTTTGAGTTATGAGATGAGGACAAAATGAACTATTTTTCAAGCTTGTAAATACGTGACAAATGGCAGTGCAGGAACTATTGATTCCAATCATGATGATACAATGCTTCATAGTCAAACCCGACTCTGCCTTTACAAAGGGTGTGCAAGGTGAGCGGCAAAGCCCAGCATGACAGGCTCCAACCTGGACCGGCCTCTGAGAAGATTCCTGTCCGTGTTTACCTCCACCCTGAGAAAATCACAAAACCGAAATGCACTTCCTTTTATTTTTACAGTAAAAGAATGTTGTTGAGTGACCGTCGATCTTAGAACAAAACAGAGAAGCAGAAACCTTCCAAGATCCCAAGTAATTATGTGCTCATTCATCTGCTTTTTAGCTGCATCTTCATGTAACAGATATCATCGAGAAATACCTCTCAAGTATATGCATTTTGAAACAGCGGATGATCTGTAGGTATGGTCTAGTTCACAGACAAATGCTATTGAAGGGTAGGTATATGGAGACAAAGAGCTCAATAGGATAGAATTTGACACAGTTCAGTGGTGGTGTGTTTCTGCTTTGAGCAAGTAGATGTTGTTATTTGGGGGGGAGACCCCCCCCACATGACAGGTGTTTACATGGAAAGATATACACTCTCCCTTTCCTTAAATATTTTTAAACATTTATTTATTTTATATATGAATAGTTTGTCCACATGTACGCATGTGTACCATGTGAGCGTGAATGCCTGGTGCCTGGAGAGATCAGAAAAAGGCATTGGATCCTCTGGAACTGGTGGGAAAGGTTGCTGTGAGCCACCCTATGGGTTCTGGCAATCAAAGCAGGGTCCTCTGCAAGAGTAGCAAGTGCTCTTCACTGCTGAAGCATCGCTCCAGCCCCAAGACACAATCTCTTAACCTTATCACGAGTGTCCCAAGCATTCCCTATGGGTAGGAAACATTACTGAATCTTGACTACAAACCAGGGGAGATACATTTTGGGAGAACAAAGGTTGGTTTGGGTTTGCAGCAGCTGTGAGAAGGCAGAAGCACGTGGCAGCATCCTGGCCATGGAGAGCCCTATCTTCAACTTACCCTCAGGTGGCCAAGGAGTAGGTTATGCAGGACCAACCTTTGTAGAAACGCTGCATGCGGATAGGTTATTGGCCTATCTATTCCCTTCCCACTGCTAACTCAAACAGGCCATCTAGATGCCATGATGGCATTGGGAGTAGTCCCAACTTTTCAGAAGACAAAAATAAATGTAGTGTGGTGGGATAAGGCAGGTGAGGGAGGAAGGCCCTTTAGATTGTCCTGTGGCTTCCTCTATAGAGACATAATTAGTGTGGAAATGGCCAAGGCAGAATGTCATTCTCAGTGTGAGACCCTGGGCTCCAGCCCTTCCTTACATTGTTCATCCTAGTCAAATCGTGATGAGACACCAGACAAGAAAGGAGAGCAGAGATTTACAAGGATCCACTAGCTCTTTATTATAAAGTCAGCCTTCTGTAAAGGGTGGAATTATCCAGGGTGTGTGTGTGTGTGTGTGTGTGTGTGTGTGTGTGTGTGTGTGCTTTAGTACATGTGTGTGGCAAGAGAGCAATGAAGATCCAACCCTGACACAGTACACACTGGTGAGGCCTGCCCTTTCCCCCAGCCTGCGCTCTACTCGGGAGCTACACATCTAGAGAGCCAGGGTATCATGGTTGGGAGCTTATCTGGCCCTAGCTCTCACCCAGTTGGATCACAAAGAACCCAGCCTTGCCCAGATAAGCCAGGCTCATCGACTACTTCCCTAGTAAATTTTTCTCAGGCTGGAATCCATTTTTAGCAGCTTCACTTGGTTGATCAATGGCTTCTATTCAATGTGGATATTGACTGAGGAAACTGGCTCGGAATGCCAGATGCAGTTCAAACTGTGCCGCTCTGCAGGACCCACAGATAATGGTGGGATCTCAGCCGCCTTCCTAGTCTTTAAAGAGCTCTGCCTAGCTGCTGCTTCTTCTTCTTCTTCTTCTTCTTCTTCTTCTTCTTCTTCTTCTTCTTCTTCTTCTTCTTCTTCTTCTGGAGCAAAGCATTGTTGGTTCACAATTTAATTGTGAAGAGTAAAAGATATTTTTTAAAATATATACATTTGATTAGATGTGGTAGCCAGCTTGGGCTACATAATAAAAATATATCGGAAAAAAAACAGTATATTGGTGCATATATATACATACATATATTAAAATTGTTCCCCGCACTTTTATTTTGTGAGTGTATATGTGTGAGAGTGCGTACACACACACACACACACACACACACACACACACACACACACACACTCACTCGCTCACTCACCAGCCATCAGATGAATGTGGAGGTCTGAGGCTAACTTGCTGGAGTCAGTTCTCTTTCCATCATATGGGCTCTGGAAATCAAACCCAGGCTACAGGCTTGGCAGCAAGTATCTTTATCCACTCAGCCATGCTCCTGGCCTTACCCATACCTTTTAAATACTTTGGTCTTTTTAAGCACCTTTTGTACAAAATATCCAGCAGTTTTTATATAGTACAAAAATATACTCTGTAGATATTGGTTAAGAATGAGCTGGCAGCTTCTGCGAGCTTTGCCTTGCCCCCCCCCAACATAATCTGTCCACTCCTTTGTTTTCCATGACACTTTATGGGTGCTATTCTACTATCCTCCATGAAGAATCATTGTTCACCTTTGTCTACCCTTTTGAGAATATGAATGGGCAGGGCTAGGATTTAATAAAAGTCTAAACCAATAAATGCTTGCAGAATGAATGATGGACCTTAACTACTTGCTCTTTAGGACTCACAATGCACCAGGCCTTTTCTTTGATCATATCTGTCTGAGGAGGTAGATAACCCTCCCATCTCCATGGTACAGGTTAGAAAATTAAGGCCAGGAAGGATGAGTAGCAGCTAGAAGTGTGTGAGCCAGGAGTTTACACAAGCAGTCTATTATATGGCCTGGGTTCCTGCTCTAATATATAATGCATATGTAATATGTAACTATAGTACATAATATGTAGCAATAGAGTATATATGGTTTATTATAAAATAATAGATAAAAACATAATATACAATAATACATAATCATATTATACAAGATAGCAATTATGGACAAATACTCAAATTTGCCCCTTTGTGTACAAATGAAAACCACACATTTCCTTTTGCAGGCCATGGAGGAGTTAATCTGCCTTCTGTCCCCATCACTGGGTAGACTAGGTTATGGAAGTCATTCAGACATTTGAAGTGACAGACCACCAGTTCTAGAGCACAGTCTGTTTCTGTTGGCTCAGCCATCTTTACACAGGTAGAGTGCAGGGTGTAAGCACAGACAGGTGAGATGGCTTCCCATCTCCAGCAGCATGACCCTGTCTATACCACAGAAGCATGGGTGATGCTGTTTTAGTGCACAGACGTTGCCCTAGACAAGCTTCTCCCGAGACTGGCCTCTCCATTTCAGGACTGTGGCTTGGAGCTAGTGACATACCCTGGCTCTCGGTTTTCTGGTCTGTAACTGGGACAGATAAGTGTCTTCTCACTCACTGGGCTTCTGTACAGATAAATAAGCAGAGACATGCAATAACTAAGCACAGCAGCTATTTGTATTGGGGGGGTTAATAAAGAGTAGGAGGCTGGAGAGATGTTTCAGTTATGAAGAACAAATATTGATCTTCTAGAGGTCAAAGTCTGGTTCCCAACACTCATGCCAGCCAGCTCACAACTGCCCGTAACTCTTATTCCAGAGGACCACCTTTTCTGGTCTCTATGTGTACCTTCACTCGTGTACACAAACAGCCACACAGACATAAACATAACTTAAAATAAAATAAAAGGGTAGCATGATATCAATATATCTAATCTCTTTAGATGCTGATTCTAAGTGAGTAAACATTGCCAGAAAGGGAATGGGAAACAGAATGCCCCAAATATAACAGAAATCAAAAGAGCTAATGCTACTGAACTGGAAGTTGCTGAAAATGGTAAATTTTATGTTATATGTATTTTACCATGATAAAAATGCCTAGGATACAAAGGAGTAGGCAGGGGACATGAGAGAGAGAGAGAGAGAGAGAGAGAGAGAGAGAGAGAGAGAGAGAGAGAGAGAGAGAGAGAGAGACTTGCCTGTGAGTGCTTTTGTGAAACTCAGTACCACGAGATGGGTCTTCATAAAATGGAAGTGGAAAAATGCAGTCAAAGTCAGAACTAAAACCAACCCCACAAAAAGGTCCCTTATCATTGCTGTGGAAATTTCTACACCTCTTATGAAGATATGCATTGTTTATTGTTTTAAATTTGAAATCACTAGGACTGGTGAGATGGCTCAGCAGATAAAGGTGCCTAATGCCAGGTTGGTGAGCCAAGTTCAAACCCCTAGACCCACACAGTTGAAGGAAAGACCTAACTTCTCTAAGTTGTTCTTTGACCAACATATGTGTACAAGACATGCACGTGGGCACAACAGATAAATAAATGGATGTGAAAATTAACTCAAAATTGCTGAAAATTTTAATTAAAACATTTCTATTGAATGATGATGAAGACATCTCCCTAGCGGTTTGTTATTGTTCTGTGTTGAGGCAGGGGCTCTACACACAGGCCAAAATGAGCTTGATCCTGTTTTGGGTTCCCACTCGCTGATGTTACAGGCATATGCCACCATGCCCAGATAACCATACTCTATTAAGGATCTTCCTTACTGACTTTACTTTTCCAAGAGCTCAAAGAGGCACTCAAAACAGCTTTGATTGTATTTTAAGGAAGTGACAGAAAAAAATGCATAAAGTATTATCCAATATTTTTGCAACTGAGGGATGTTTTTCTGCATTCTAGGGACAGACATGGATTTGGAGTCTTGGACTGTTGACACCTTGGCTAAGAGTCTGTTGTGCCTGCCTCCATGGGTTGGGAAGATGAGAGCTGGTCAGCAGCCCTGGCAAGGCAATGCACAGGTGGGTTCTAGCCTGTGGCTCTAGGGGTCTCGTTTCACATCCCCTACCTGCTTCACCTTGCTTGAACTGACCTGTGTCACTCACAGTGGCCTTTGTCATTCTGGGAACTCTGGGAGCTGAAGTTGCCCCTGCAAGTTCTGACAGTGGTTTGGTGAGCATTGACATCACCTGGGAGATTGTGAGACCTGAGAGAGCTTCCAATACTCTGGAGGTCCAAGGTCAAGGGACTGATGATGAAGCATGGGAAGGCAGGTGGCATGTTGACCTTGTATCATATGTGAAGCTTTGCCCATGTCCGAGAGCATTTCAGGTCTTAGACTAGAAGGGGGATCAGAGCTACTCATGACTACTACACTAGCCTTTTGCTGAACTTTAAGTTAAGTTCAGGAAAAGAAGGTGAGCAATGATCTAGAACGTTGATTCATTGAACTTTGTGACTGAAGTCACACAACTGATAGAGTTTGCCTGAAAAAATCACATGTCTGCATTTAAAAGACACTCAGCCAGCAACTCAAGAGACAGCTCCATTGGTAAAATGATGGCCAGGAAAGCGCAAGGACCCAACGTCCAAACCCCAGCACCCACGCAAAAGTCCAGGAAAGCACAAGGACCCAACGTCCAAACCCCAGCACCCACACAAAAGGCCAGGAAAGCACAAGGACCCAACGTCCAAACCCCAGCACCCACACAAAAGGCCAGGTACAAACCTGTAATCCCAGTGCTGGAGAGGCTGAGACAGGCAGATCCCTGGTGCATATTGGTCAGATAGCCTAACCAAATTGGGGAGCTCTGGGTGAATGAAAGACCGTGTGTCAAAAATTAAGGTTGGAGGCCAGTGAGCCAGCTCTGTAGATAGCAGTTCCCAAGGTGAGTCTTAGAACTCACATGGTAAAGGAGAAAAATGATTCCCACAAATTATCCTCTTACACACACACACACACACACAGACACACACACAGACACACACACAGACACACACACAGACACACACACACACACACACACACACACACACACACATGTGCACCCCTTACTTGTACCAATACATACATACATACATACATACATACATTAATTAATTAATCAATTGCTATCTACATCCTGACTTCCACGGCCCCGATTTTAGTTTTCCTCCAGGCTGGGCTCTGCCTCATCTGTATCCATTCTTCATCTATCTGATCCTGGCAAAGGCCTCTGACCTTTGAATTCCAGATTTCAGAGCAGCCACTGCTCATCTCCATCCCATGTGTCCCCATCTGTCCAGCTGCCGTTTTCATTGTCGTCTCTTAGAACTGTTGAATTTTAACAATGTTGTCAGCAGCACCCCAAAGCCTCCACCTGCCTATTGTCTTCACCATTCTCAGTCAGTCCCCCTCATCCAGAGCCAGGCCAGGACACAACTATGGCTTCCACCAGACTTCATGTACAGTTAAGAAACCCTGTATGGGTCACAGTCTTGGTGACATTGAAAAGTGCAGAGAAAATTGCATGTCAAAATTAACCATCTTTATGTGTTTTTACAAACCCTCAGATCTTCTCCACACATTCAAGATAGTTATCTATGACATTGGACATTTTAATTCAAGGTTTTATGACATCCTTAAGATATACCAAGGTGGGGCTGGAGAGGTAGCTTAGTGGTTAAGAGCACTAACTACTCTTGCAGAGGGCCTGAGTTAGACTCTTAGCACTCATGTGAAGGTTTATTATCATCACTAATATCAATCCCAGATCTAATGCTCTTTTTGGTCTCATAGGCACTGCATACACATTGTTCACAGACATACATTCAGGCAAAATACACACACACACACACACACACACACACAAACACACACAAAATGTAAGAGTGTATAAGTGTCCTAATACAGGTAAGAGGCTAATACCTAATACAGGAGAATTTCCACCAATGGAGAAACATTGAATTTATTTGGTTTTGTTTTTTTCCTCAGTAAAATACTGCTTACTGCAGCAAACAGGAATTTTCACACTGAGGTTTTTCATGAGGAAGAAGAGCGACTCCATATGGGAGGGTAGTTTGCATGGATTCTGAAGAACACACAGCAATGCAGCTATTTCTGATAATATACCTCTTCAAATGCAATTCTATCATGGGCGCATCTGATTGGTTAAAAGGATGACATGTCTCCATATTAATGAAACAGAGTGAAGTTTCCAAGAAGATGAACCTGCCATAATATCCAGTTCTAGCTGATAGAATGTTTTACACCTTCGTGGATGTTAAGGGGTGATTTCCTGAGTAAATGAAAAAAAAATCTAGCTGCCTCTTAGAACAGCTGGGAGGGAATAGAGCATAAAAGAAAGATGTATTGCCAAGGATAGCAAAGCTACACAACTTTCACATTTTTCTTCGATGCACAGGACAGGGCCCCAGTAGGAAGCCCTCTGGGAAGTAATTTACAGCGGGTGAAACTGGGGCCCAGAGAAGTTAATTGAACTTGCCCCGAGTCACACTGCAGATTTGTGATGGGAATGGGATTTGAACCCAGAGCCACTGAGTTATGATGCTCACCCTGGGAGAGTCTGAGTTATACAGAATTATTGGGTGTGTTTTATTGTCCAAGCATCAGACAACCTGGCTGTAAAAGTTGAATTCTGCTGGGCCATATCCCACAGAGTCTGGATGTACTGAGTTCTAACTGCTGACCGGCCAGGAAGGAGTCCTTCTTCTGTTAGAAGGATAAGAAAGCTATTTCAAGTACCATTAAATGTTTCTAATTTAAGCTCTATTAAATTCAGGATCTGTAGTGATTTTCCTGAAAGCCTGGGTGGAAATTTTTGTCTTGTTTTGTTTTTTGCTGTCTTTGAAGAAAAAATTATGAGCTATAAAAACAATAGCATCAATAAGAGCCATATTTAAATATGACCACAGTAGGCTTGGTGGTATGCACCTGTAGTCACAAAGCTTTGAATGATAAGACAGGAACACCTTAAATTCCATTTCAGCTTGGGCTACACAACAAAACATTGTCTCCAAAAATGAAACCAAACTGTGGTGATTTTTTTATTTTATTTGTGCTGAAATGTGATATTTTATTTGTATGTTAATAAAAAAAGTTTGCCTGGAGATCAGAGGTCATAGTCAGCTATAAACAGAAGTCAGGCAGTGGTAGCACATGCTCTTAATCTGATCACATGGCAGGCAGAGTCCCTGTGGGTTCAAGAACGTAGCCAAGTGTGGTGACACATGCCTTTAATCCCAGTACCAACCATAGAGACCTGGAGGTCTGTATAGACAGGCAGTGATGAGGAAGTGATGTGGCTGGGTTTAGAGCCAATGAGAAGGCAGAACAGGAAGGCAATAAAGGTACAGGTTAGACAGGAAGAGGCTCTCCTGGGAAGTTATGGCTACATGGTGAACTAAGGTTAACTGGTGGCTATTGCTCTGATCTCTTTGGCTATTATCTCTGTATTTGGCTCTGTGTTTCTTATCTAATAAGACTGTTTAGAAATTCATCACCAAAAAACCAACCAAATAATGAATGTGGGTTTGTTTTAGCCTTTGATGGTCCAGCTGACAGGTAAGGAAAGAATCAAGGAAATGATTATCTTCTGGCAGGATCAAGTCCAATGTCACAAGCTCCGAACTCTAGTTTTCTGTTCATGCTGACTTGTAGTCACCCCTGGACTTCTGGGTGGCCTGGATCTCTATGACTGGCTGATGAAGGTGAGACACTCACACACTGAGAATGTTGCTGTGCTGTTCAGGGTTCATCATCAGCTTGACAGACTCTACACTGACCTGGGAGGTGGGCTTTGGGGCATACCTGTGGGACATCATCTTGATGGTGCTAGTTAAGATGAGAAGATCTATTCCTAAAGGATTGAACCATTCCTGGGGATCCTGGGTTGTTTAAGCAGAGAGAGAGAGCTGAACAAAAGCAAGAATTCTTTACTCTCCAAGACTGACTGTGGATACATTGTGACCAGCTGCCTCAAGCTCCTGCTGGGTTGACTTCCCCATCATGGATTGTACCTTCAGCTGTGAGCCAAAAACCCTTTTCTCCCTTGCGTTGATAATCTCCCTTGTGTTGATTTTTATCATAGCATCAGGAAAAGTAACCAAGAGGGTTGTATATGATTTCAAGAGGCTCTTTCAAGTGAGAACTACTGCCAAAGTGCCTTTTTATACAACAAACTTCTCCCATCTTTTGACAATAACAGGTCACCCTACTGCAGCTGTTTTGCTGACCATATGCATTTTAGAGCACTTCAGGTCAGGAAGTAACATACACTGTTCTTTACAGACATGTAGATGGATGCTGGCTTCTAATGAACTCCTTCCGAGCTGATATTAGTAAAGTTGTATTCAGATATGAATCTGAGTATGTCCTCAATGACAACCAACGGTTGACCCAATTGTTTGGTCCTTGAGTTGAACCAGTGTGAGACTGGATAGCCCAGCAGTACTGTCACTAGGCAGTGCTGTGAGCAAGGCTAGATCACAGGAAGCCAACAGGTGCTACCAATCAGAAGAGGAAGAGGATGCTGCTCTGCGGAGTCATATTAGAGCTGAGAGAAATGAAAACATCAGCAATGCTGATCCCATCTTCACTTAATAGTTTCATTGTTTGTGTACATGCATGTGTGTACATGTGCGTATATGTATGTAAGCCAAAGGTTGATAACAGGTGTCATTATCAAATATACTATACTATAATATGAAAGGATATGATATAATGTAATAGAATAGTAACTATATCTTATTGCTTTTTGAGACAGGATCTTTTACTGAACCCAGTTGTCTAAACTGGTTGGCTAGTAAGCTCCAGGGATCTGTCTTCACCTTTCTGGTTCTGAGATTGCAGACATGTGCCAGCATATCAAGCTCTGACACATGGGTACTGGAGATCCAAACTCAGGTCCTCATGCTTGCTCATGCATTTTGTTGACTGAACTATCTTCCCAGTCCTTAGTTACATACTTTGAAAATGATATTTTAATTTTAAAACATGTGTCAAGGAACTGTAGCTTAATTAATGGAGTGCCTCCCTAGTAGTATCCAGGAAACCCTGAGTTTGATACCCAGCAATTCATAAACTAGGCTTGTGGGTACATGCCTATAATCCCAGCACAGGGAAGGTAGAGGTAGGAGGATCAGAATTTCCATCATACTCAGCTATGGCAAGTTCCAAGCCAACCTGAGATTAAATGAGACCCTGTCTCAGAGACAGACATCACAGAGAAAGAGAAAGGAGAGAGAGAGAGAGAGAGAGAGAGAGAGAGAGAGAGAGAGAGAGAGAGAGAGAATACAGAATTGTGTGAAGATACTATTTATCTTGACCTTAAAATTTTGAGCTACTATCTAAAATTCAACAACTGAGTTAAGTGCCTTTCTTACCTTATCCCTAATTCCAACACTAGATAAAAGGCTAATCGTGGTCAGCAGAATGTTCATTAAAATGGAATATTTAAGTACTTCTGACATCTCCCGTAAAGAAATTATAATGCCTGGCAACATGAAATTACGTTTTCATGTGGAAAAATATCTGTTCTTCTGAACAGCAGGCTCCTCCAGTGTGGGTGGGGATGGCGTTCCCTTGGTCTCTGCAGTCCTTCCCCTTGGTGAATGGGTCAGCTATTGAGCTTCTGTAGGCCTCTGAGCCTTGTGTGGTGAGAGCATGTGTAAGACTAGCGGTGCTGGCTAGTTGCCACTGCTAACCCCACACACCTGGAATCACCTGGGAAGAGAGTTTCAACTGAGGGATTGTCTAGATCATGGAAGGCTGAGGGCATGTCAGTGGTGGGTTGTCTTGGTTTTTTAATTACTGTAGGACAACCCAGTCTACTGTGGGAGGCACCATTCCCTAGGCTGGGCCCTGAATTGTTAGAGAGCAAAGAAAGCAAATGGAGCTAGCTAGCAAAGGATTTGTGCATTTCTCTCTCCACTCTTAACTGTGGATATGACCCTTTACACTCCTGCCTCAGTTTCCCCAAAATTATGGACAGTAATTTAGAATTATAAGTCACAAAAAACCCTTTCCATCCTTGGTTGCTTTTTGTTAGAGTATTTTATCACACCAGCAGAGTGAAACTTGAACACTGTCCATGTTGCTAACATTTCATAGCTTTGTGGAATTTGATCAAGTCTATACAGCAGCCTCCCAGTCCTACTAAATTCACTGTAATAGCCTGTCTTCCTCATTTTGTGCCTTTTTTTTTCAAGATGCCAGATTAATTTCTCAAAGGTTAATCACATGGCGCTTATTTTAATTATGCCTTTCTAGTCACGACAAATGGCAGTGTTTGACTTCTTGTAGCCTTCCTTTGTATTGTGTGACCAATGAGATTATTAATAAATGCCTTTTCATTATGTGTCCAGGCTGTAGGTGCCCACGGGGTATGGGGCAACCTCCTGTATTTTATTCTGGGTGCGGTGTCAGCAGGGCCGTGTGGATTTGCTAATGAGCTAAATCCGGTTAGTGCCACATGCCCTGGATGGCCAGAGATCTTTTAAATACATCATTGCTCACAGAGACTCAGCTGGACCCGCGCTGAGAGAGATTAACTTCTCATCCCAATTAGCAAAGAGTCCGACTGTTGCACGTGGCCTGCTTCTGTAGCCCCAAACCGGGGACCCACGGACTGACAACACAAGCTACCAGCCAGCTGACAGCAAACCCCAGCTTAGAAAAGGATGGCCTCCAGAAAGGATTTCTTTTATTATCATTATTTGTTTGGTGTGGGCCTCAGAGGCCACCATCTCCGTTAATAAGGTGCGCAGTTGGGAGAGGCAGGGGCTGTCCTGTTTCCCATGTGGGCAACAACTGTGCTGGAGAAACTCGCCGACTTCTTCCTAGAACGATAGAAGGCGAATAACCTAAAGGAGTGGGACTCTGAAAATAAACCTGAAATACTTGAGCAGATCCTGCCGTTTCAAAGCATTGAGTGTCCGTGGTATTTTCTATTCGGTGTTGTTTTTTTAGATAATAATCATATTGGTCTGTAATTATAGAATATGGCAATCTCTATTGGCTTGATGCATATTCATTGATTGACTCACAAGGACTCTAGGATAGACCCAACTGCTCCCAACAAAATTGGTGGGTAACATCTCTCCTGTTCCTTGTTTTTATCTCTCCTCTCTCACTGTCCTTGAGATGAACTCATGTTTTAGCTATGCATATTGTGATTTTGTATTTCCTCGGAGTGGTTTTATTTTTTGTTAAGAACACTTCCTTTTTAATGTCGTGTGCATTTGGGAGATTCAATACCAACCTCAAATCGGGCATCTACAAGGAAACATACAGAAGAACGGGAGATCTTCACAGAAATAAAGACTAGATTTTTACAGAAATAACGATGACAAGAAAAAAATGATTTTTTTCTGGAATATTATTTCTAAGAAGAAAAACATGTACAAGATAAAATATTTGTCCTAGAAATCAGGAGTAGAAATGCATATTTTCTTTACCTCACTTAAGAATAAAAATGATTCACAAAAATGTTCAATAATAAAACATGTTCCGTAGTAAAGTAAAAACATCCTGTTCAGATTCCTGGCCATTCTCTATAAAAAGCAAAGCACCCAGGCCCATCCAGAGGACTCCAGAGGTATTCCTGAACAGAAATCAATGTGTACACCCTAACCACAAGCCCATCTAAAAATCAATGAGGTTTAAAAAGAAAGAAAAAAAAAACACTTGTTTTACAAAAGAATATAATCTTTGCAAGCTACAAAGTAGATCCAATTGGGGGAGTTGATAAATCTTTTTTTTTTTTTCCCAGAAAGTAATACTGCATACTTAAAGATCAAGGGTCATAATCCTTTCCTGTTGTAACAGAAAGCAGAAATAAGACAGGATTCTACTCATATAAATGATTTCTGATGCTCCAACTCTGTGCACATACACAAAGAGTGAGAGAGAGAAATAAAAAGATATATACAGAGAAGGGGGCACATGCACACATATACCTGTGTGTGTACGTGCACACACACACACACACACACACACACACACACACACACTCAATGGCTTTAAAATGACTCCCCTATCTAGAGCAGCCGAAGGCAAAGCTTATCAGGGTCAAAGGTTGACCGTATGTGTAAAGTGTCCACAATGGGCTTTTTCAAGAGTGTAATAGCTTCCTTACCCATTGTGTCTACAGGGGAGCCAGAGTGGCTAATGCTGGGACATTCGGCAGAGCAACAAAGGATCCACTTGAAAAAAATTAGGGAAGTCGTGATGAGTGTATGTTTGTGCGTGTGTGGGGAGGAAGGAGGGGAGTAGAGGAATATAAACACTGGGGGTAGGTTTACAAAAAGCCCATTTCCTGAAGCAGACCTGCTCATTGGGTCCTAGAGCATCCCTTTTTCTTGCAGTATGAGCTTGCCAGCTTCACCCAGTGGAGTAGAAGCCGGTCTCTACCCTGTGGGTTGAGCCTGCTCAGCTCTCTTTGGTACTACACCCCTGGGTGCCTCTTCATGCTGCTCCACTGTCCCCTCTACCCTGCCAAGCCACTCTCCTGTCTCAGGGTCTCACGGGACTTTGGGAAGGGGCGGCAGGCAGGCTGGACTTTGCTCATCTGTGCATTCCTTGACCTGAGGCTGTTTTGATGGCAGGTGGGTGTCACATGGTCAGTTATAAATTTAAATGAAGGAAGATTCTGGCTAACTTAAAAAAAATGTGTTTATTGCTTCTAAAAAAAATAGGAAAGCTGAAGTAATTATCCCAACTGTTACACTAGAGAATTATATTCTCTAAATCGTTTTTTTTTATTCACAGGTGAAAAAAAATTTCAAACAAACTCATTCTATAACTAATTTTTAATAAAATCTAAATATGAACAAGCTGCCTGAAATAATTATCAGGAATGTGCGGTTGTCTACAAAACAGAAAATACAGTGCACTTGATGGAAACTGATAATATTCTGGAGCTTCAGACTGAGACATCTGAGGATGTGAGTCAAAGTTGTGGGAGTCATGGCAACTCCAGACAGTAACTAAGCTCCAGAATTCATGTCTGGATTCATCAAACTCACCTAACACTCATTTAAACCAGAAGCAAATACACAGTTGGTCACAGACCTCCAAGACAACAGTGTAGGATGGTGCCTAGTGGGAAAGAGAAATGCCAATGGAAGCCTTGGGTTCTCAAGTTGAAGCCCCCAGAAGTTTGCACAGCATCACCTCAGCCTTTTAGCAGACAGTTCTTATTCCAGTTCTACTAAGTAAGAAATTCAAGACTTGGTAGTTGTGAAGGGGCATGGACTGTGGAGCCAGCACAGCAAGGAAAGTGCTTGCTACGTAAGTAGGAGGACCTGAGTTCAAATCCCCAGCTTCCACACAAAAAGCCAGGTACTGTGGTGCATGCCTGCAATCCCAGTATTGAAGAGGAAGAAACAGGAACCCTGGGGTTTGCTGCCCCGCCAACCTAGCCAAATGGATCAACTGTAGGCTCAGTAGGAGATGCTGTCTCAAGAAATAAGGCAGAGAGAAAAAAGACACCAATTGTTGTCCTCTGGCCTTGACATACATAAGCACACATGTACACATATGGACATGTAAGTACACACACACACACACACACACACACACACTGCTGACATTGGGACCCAGGGATTTGTATCTTAACTCTTCCATGTGTTCCTAATGTGCTGTCCAATATTAAAATCACTATTACCCATGACTGCCCTCTCGTAACTTGCAGCAGAATTCTCACTTCATAACATTCATCTTTTCATCTTCTTGCTCTCTATCATCTCACCAAGGGCTTAGCCAAAGAGATCATGGTCAACAGTGACAATATCCATCAACCTTCCTGAGGTTCCTCAAATTCGTCTTCTTGGATGCTTCTTGTAAGCTTGTGGGCTAACAGAGGTTATAACTTAATAGAGATTAGTTTAGATGCCTAAAAACTTCTGATGTCCCCTAGGATCTTTCCTTAGCAAATGTCAGATTTTCTTATCTCATTTGACTCTTCAGCTTGGAGTCTCACTCCTACTCCTAATCCTGTTTGGTTAAAGTCCCTCTGAAAGAGAAAACAATCATCAGTAGTTGCAACTTTTAAGATTTATTTTAATTATGTGCATGAGTACTTGTCTGTGTGTTGTTATGTCCATGTGAGCACAGTGCCTGGACAGGCCAGAAGAGGATGTGAATCACCCCTCAGAAGAGGTCATCAAATACCCTAAATGCTGGAGTTACAGTTACCTGACACCGGTCCTGGAAACTGAGTTTGGGTCCTCTGCAACAGTAACAAGTGTTCTTCTTAGATTTTGAGCCATCTTTCCAGCCCTAGTAATTTCAAATTATGAGGCAAGACTCCAATAGAAAAAGGCTGACTGCAATTTAAGTGTCTTTGCTTTGGACAGGAATAGTGATATCAGTTCAGCACTGGTAAGCCTGGTTACCTCAATATGACAATATGAGTATGTATTTGACAAATAAAAAAATCTGAAGCAGGGTGAGTGACAGAGCTTGGTTGATGCAAATATTTCAAAACAGTTCTTCTATAGAGGGGGAGGTGATAGTGTCCTTGGTTGTTTTTGAGCTCTGGTTCTGTGTGGGTGGCCAGTTTATGGGATTTAAATGGCAGATTCTAGAGAAAAGTTAATACAACTGCAATATTATGGGAGTGTGGGGTCAGAACTAGGAACAGGGAGAAAGAAAGTCAGAGCAAATAAGAGGTTTGCCTTGACCTTTGAAATAGCAGAACAAACAGCCCACTAGGGAAAAAGAGGTACAGGAACACTTTTAGTCTTAGTGAATCTCGGACCTCCGTTTATGAGTCAAGCTGAATGCTTAACTCAGAAACCTGAAGACAGCTGGGTCTGGTGGTCCATCCCTACAACCCTAGCTTGAGGTGGCCAAGTCAGGAGGATTAGGAGTTCACCCTTGTCTCAACAAACAAGCAAAGAAAAGGGGAAAGTGGACAGCAAAGTCTTAACTTGGGAGACCTCCTTCAATCCAGAGAAAAGAAAAAATGCAGCCTCAAGCTCCATTTGGGCAGTTGAGGAGAAACGTACCAGAAAACATGCTTTGCCTCTGGACAAAGACTTGCCAGTTAGAGACTTTGCTTGAATGAGCAGTTCCATTTTGCTTGGATTTGCAAGAGCAATGATGGCATTATAAATACCACCCAGAGAACAGCTACCCCCCCCATTCATTTATGACATGTACTTATGCACTGTAGTTGTTGACATCTCATTACCTAGACCATCTAAGGTTAGATTCTCCCAGCCTAAATTAAATCAGAAAAATGCATTTACAGCCAGTTCATGTATCCGAACAACTTTATCTACCATCCTTTCTCCACTTAGGTATTTACATATATCTGATCTACTTTCCAAATCTCCCCCCCCCCCCAGCCATCCAATTTCCCCAAATTTATCACAGTTGCAGAACAGCCTGAGTCCAGGAAATACTGCTGGACCCTGAAAAGGGTGAAGGGAGCCACAATCTGAGTGAACTGGAGATACTGCCTCAGCTATTGTGTGCATGGTAGAATAATGTCCTGCTGATCAGTTCTAATGCCAAGGGTATACAACCTAGCTTTTCTGTACCTCAACTTCTTTATCTACAAAGTAGAAGTTAACAGTGCTCCCCTATATGTCTCACAGGCAGGTCAGAGGTTAAGAACTGTCATAGCCCTGCCATGTAGCATATAATGGTTCATCTGCATGGACTCTAAGAAGGTCCTTAGCCTAAAGGATTTTCAAATGTTCTTTTTCAGTGCTGTGTGAGAGAACACTGACTGTGTTTGAAATGTCTGGTCAATGATGCATGTAGTCTTTCAGGTTAGAGATGAAGGAACACTGTCTTTGAAGAATGTTGGACCAGAAGGAAGCATGGAGTGCCAGAGAAGTGAACCCAGGTTTTGTGCCTAAATCTAAGAAAATATAAAATTAATTCATAAGAACTATAAATATGTTTGCATGGGCAAGACTTGTGTAATCATTGGAACAGACAGGATAGTTGTTTTGTTTTTGTTTATTTGGTTGGTTTTCGTTTTTCAAGACACGGTTTCTCTGTGTGTAGCCCTGGCTGTCCTGGAACTCATTCTGTAGACCAGGCTGGCCTCAAACTCACAGAGATCCACCTGCCTCTGACTCCCAAGTGCTGGGATTAAAGGAGTGTGCCATCACTGCCTGGACAGGATAGTTCTTTTTTTGTTTTGTTTTGTTTTGTTTTGTTTTGTTTTGTTTTGTTTTGTTTTTCGAGACAGGGTTTCTCTGTGTAGCTTTGTGCCTTTCCTGGAGCTCATTTGGTAGCCCAGGCTGGCCTCGAACTCACAGAGATCCGCCTGACTCTGCCTCCCGAGTGCTGGGATTAAAGGCGTGCACCACCAACACCTGGCTGACAGGATAGTTCTTATAGGAATAACCTCTACTTCTTGCCCACTTACCATGTGACATCTATTTAATCCTTCCATGTATTAATAGTCATAGCAGTAAGTATGGGAATTCCATTTTTATTATCTACTTACTTCAAGTGTATTGGTGTTTGTTTGTTTTTATATGTATGTTATGTATTGTATGTGGAGGCCAGAAGAGGGAATTGGATCCCCTGGAACTGGTGTTACAGTTTTGAGCTGCCATGCTTGTGAAGAACCAAACCCGGGTCTTCTGAAAGAACAGCCAATGCTCTTAACTGGTGAGCCATCTCTCAAGCTCTGAGATGCCCATTTTAAAGATGAGAAAATCAAGGCTCACCAAGGCCAAGCAGCTTCCCCAAGGCTGATACAAAAACAGCTATCAGGATTCAGCTTTAGAATGTATTAAACTGGGCATCCAAAAAGCCTTCCTTCTGCAAACTCGTTAGTGCTGATGATGATTGCAACATGCAGACAGGTGCATGACTGGACTTCCCACAAAGGAAGCAAATCCCCAAAGCGAGTTCAAAGGAGAAGTTAAGTGAGTAGATGTAAGGATCATGTGGCAAGAAATGCCTTTAACCAGACCTCAAACGTAGAAGATAATCAAGTGTAGAATGCAGCACTTCAAGCTGGGCAGATGGGAGATGAACCTGAAAAGTCCACAGAAAGTTCACATACTTGAAGACACTATGGACTCAATGAGGATGACTAGATAATTCTGTCTGGACCATGCAATCCCACAAGGATGCTTGTGTTAACACACACACACACACACACACACACACACACACAACACACACACACACACACACACACACACCATTATGACTTCAAATAAAATCTTCAGAAGAAAATAAGTTACTATATAGTTTTACATCAATGAAACAAAGAAATTTCCAGAAAAATTTTATATACTGCTCATAACATGTTAGAAATAACGTATTTTAAATGTTATTTGTAGTTGTAACAAAATGATAAGGATCCTAGGAATAAACCCATTAAAAGAAGTTCAAATCCTTTATTAAATTCAATACAGGAATTTAGCTCAAAGATGTTACCATGACAGTTTAACTTTTATGATTGGCTCTTGGAGTATCCTTCATGGAAATTAACATAATTCATCACTTTCATGAAAATACAAGAATGTTTGAGCATATTGTTTTATAAATTCTGCTATTTTGGTGATTAGTATTTGTTTGTTCATTTGTTTTTTAATGTGCACTGGTGTTTTGCCATGGTGTCAGGTCTCCTAGAACTGGAATTACAGGCAGTTGTGAGCTGCCATGTGGGTGCTGGGAATTGAACCCAGGTTCCCTGGAAGAACAGTCAGTGGTCTTAACCACTAAGCCATCTCTCCATCCCCTGGTGACATGTTGTATAGCTTGAATTTGAAATATCCCCTACAAGCTTGTGTGTTTGAATACATGGTCCCCAGCTGGTGGAGCAGTTCCTTTAGGAGGTGGAGCCTTGCTGGATGAAGTGAGTCTCTGGAGAGAAGGGCTGAGGTTTGATTGGCACACTCTCCCCCTTCCTACCCATTCTCTGCTTCCTGACTGTGGATGGAAAGTGCCCAGCACCTCAAGTTCGTGCCCTGCTATCCACACCATGATGGAGCATACCTCCTGGATCTGTCAATCAAAACGAACCCTTCCTGCCTTTAGCTGTTTCTTATTAGGTATTCATTCAGAGCAATAGGAAAAATAGTAAGTATAACATGTATTTTTGTTGGATATATAATTTAAATTCTAGAAGAGTTTAAAATTTTGTGCCAGTACATTTAGAGTTGTCCATGAATTTGCTCATTCTAGCTTTTTTCTTTTCTTTAGTATTTGCAGGCTCTCTTTTGAGGTCATTGTAGCATCTCAAAGGAGTTCTTTTTTTTTTTAAGATTTATTTATTTATTATGTATACAGCATATATGACTGCAGGCCAGAAGAGGACACCAGATCTTGTTATAGATGGTTGTAAGCCACCATGTGGTTGCTGGGAATTGAACTCAGGACCTCTGGAAGAGCAGTCAGTGCTCTTAACCTCTGAGCCATCTCTCCAGCCCCTCAAAGGAGTTCTTTCTGTGTTTCCTTTTTTGTAAGATCAGCTTTACCGAGGAAGACTATTTCTCCAGCTCTCAGCATTCTAGGGTTGAGGTTTCCTGAGCTCTTCTCAGATCCACATTAGCATCTATTGGAGACTTCCTTGTTCAGGTCATGTTTAGGCAGCCATGCTGGTTGAGACTTCACAGGTGTAGCTTCTGGCATTCCTAGGAGACACAACCTCACAGCAAACTCCCTGTTCCTCTGGGTTTTCCAGTCTTTCTGCCCTCTCTTCTACAATGATCCCTGAGATATGGAAGTTGTACTGAAGCTGTAACAGTTGGGACTGAGTTCACAACTCAGCATATTGATTGGTTGCCAATTGGTTATCCAATACCAAGTGGTCATCCCTGAAAACATCTATAAAAGTAACATTATACAGACTGAGAAGGTTGTATTTTGTATTTAGGAACACACACACACACACACACACACACACACACACACAAATGTAGTGTTATATAATTATTCAATAAAACCTTAGGAGTCAGATATCAGGGTAAGAACCTGATTGATCAGAGAAGTGGCCAAGAAGTAATCAGTGACCTCCTCTCTCTCTCCTTCTTAGATCCAAAAGGGCTGAAAATCTAAGCCCCTCCCTACTACTTCCTGTGTCCTTCTATGTCCTCAGTCCTCTAAAAATTCTATGGCTAATTTTGGTCAGCTAGTGACTAGTTCTGCCCCCTGATTCAAAGTAAACTTTATTAACAGTCTCAGTAGCATCAAAGTACAATCAAAGTATCCCATGACACATGAACAATTAAAGAAAAAGAAGCCATAAATTTGAAAGAAAGATAGGGTAGGGCTACATGGAAGGGTTTGAAGGGAGGAAAAGGAAATGGGAAATGACATCATTATAATCTCAAACAATAAAAAGATTAGATTTACTGATCCATGATATACAATTTTAGATTGGCAGTTGACTTCAGAGTGATACACTTATTCTTTCTTCCTCGGCTGCTCTTGAGACATCAGCTGTCAGCTCTCATGCTGTTCACTTGATTGTGATGTGTGTGTGTGTGTGTGTGTGTGTAGCAACAGGTTTACCTTTTTGCACTGTTTTTCAGTAGTTTTGCTATTGGGTGTCTTAGTGCATTTTTCTTGTAGTTCATGCTTCTTGGAATGCATAGAGCCTCTCATGTCTGAGGACTGATGTCGCTAAGGCTTTGGACAATTCATGGCTAATATCTCTACGAATATTGTTTCTGCATCATTGACCTTCATTATTATTATGAGGCTTCAATTACATATTTGTTGCTCTGCGGTGTGTCTCTAGTACTCTTCTCTATTTCTCCACTTCTCCTGTCTGTACCTAAGTCTGGGTGTGTTGTGCTTTTCTACCTTGTGATCTCATCATCACATCTCCTGTTACACCTGCCTATTGAGTACCATGCTTGTGTCTAAACTTGCTAATATTTCTATTATATACAGGTCTATTTCCTTCTTTTGGTATTTTTCTCTTTGTCATTTGGTCCTATCTTCTGTTACATTTTTGCTGATTCTGATGACATGAGGTCATAGTGTTTCTCAGAAGAACTTTGCAGTTGGAGCAGACATTTAATTGCTTACCTTAGTCTTATGGGGGATAAATCTAAAGTTCGGCTGTGATGCTTTCCGAGTGCTGGCTCACCCTCACTCTTTGGGATAGCAGCTTTTTGGGGATCTCTGCCGGAAGTTTAGAATTAACAGTGCTCTGCCTCCTCGTCCCACCTTCCCCTCCAATTTATGTTTCTCTAGGACACGCTATAAACTCTGCCTCTGCTCCCAACTTCTGAGATGCCTTTTTTCACGCTGTTCTCTTACACCCCAACCCACTGAACATCAGCAGTCATGAGAAGTGACAATAAATACTATCCAGTTTCTCACTCACAGACTTTTCTATTCCGCATTTTTTCCACTTTAGTCCTACAAACTTGAACGTTCAAACTGCTTTTCCAGTGTTATTGATAAGAATATTGCTATATTTGGTGGCTCACATCTTCAACACCAGTACTTGGGATACTGCAGCAGGAGGATTCCCATGAGTTTGAGGCCAACCTTAGCTACATACTGAGCTCTAACTGAGGGCTACAGTGTGGGGGCTCATCTCAAGGTACAGAAAGAAAAGGCAGGGAATGAAAGAGATAGTAGAAAAAATAAAAAGAGATGAAAGAATGAATGAATGAGTTCCAGCCCATGGAAAAATCAATTCACCAGTAGTGGGAGTCATTCATAAATGTATACACATTTTAAAAGGTGAAACACACCACAAATCTATGCTGACACCTCTAATTCAATTTCAAGAAAATAGTACTTAATTTCATTTACTTTATTCTGTATCACTGTCCTCAGTGTCCAAAACCCACACTTGTCAATGATATGAAGGCCTTTGCCAATTGTGCCAACCCCACAGCACAAGTTTCCTATGAGGCAGTCAAAAATCAAAAGCGCAAATGGCATCTATGCAGTTATGATTACTGAATAGTTGAAGGTTTTTGAAAAGGGGAATATCTACAAAGTGTGTGTTTTCTATTAGGTAAGCCCTTTTCTGGGTTTTAAAGTTAAATCCTAAAGCGAGGACAATCTTCCGAAGTCTATTTTCCATTCCTGTTTGCTTCACTGCATCCCATGTTTTTTTCAGTATTCAGTGGGTCTTGCTTCCATTGTTATAAATATTTAATGAAGTACAGAGAACATACACATATTTTTATAAATCCTTTCTTCAATAACCGGTGCCATGCTATGTACAGACCTTCCTCTTGATTTGCTTTGCATACCAGTATATCATAAAGAATATTCCATGATGTTTCATGATGCTCTAAAAATCATTTAACATTTGTATGTAACTCTTGTTTATTTCCCCATTGTTTGCAAGTTAACTCTTTTTACTTTACTTATTGTTATCATATTAAACATTTATTATTTATCTCCTTTCTTCCTACATTGCTCTTTACATAGATACATCTAAAGCATAACTTTGTGTCATTGATCCCAGAAGGTTCTTAAAATCTTGGGGAGACTGGCATGCGAGAAAATACTTACAATACACTCCCCACCCTCTCACTGCCCTTGGTAAGTTCCAGAATGAACTTTCTCCTCTAAGAATTGGAGGACTGCATCCATGAAAAGTACAAGTGTCTTTGAAGAGTTCTACTGGGATGTTCTTCATAGTTCAAGAGCAGTGGTGGGTCAGGTGACCTTCAGACTGTCATCCCAAATGAAAAGGGGATGGTGGGTGTCTAGGTGGCAGGCTACTGGTGAGCGTAACCAACAAAGCTCATGTAAGCATAGTTCTGCAAAGGATGGTAGAGCTGACTGGTAATTGTAGAATGGCCAGAGATCAGTGCTGGAGAGCTGTGCTCAGTACCCCAGAAGGAAACAGATGTGTAGCAACTGAAGTAGTCCACTGATTTGGTTTCAACGTAAAAACTATGATGCTAATTTGAATTGTTACCATGGAGAATCATAAATTTCTGGAATTGAGATACTTTACAAACCCAAATCCCTTGACAGAGGGGGAGGCCAGGCCCGACTCAAGAAGGTACCTCTTACACAGACCTGCCTCCACCCAGAGCCCATACGAAAGCACATGGGAAGCTTGCTGATTGACAGGGATTCTCTTTCAGGGAGCAAAGGGCCAGAAATCTGAGCAGCAGGCAGCATTTCCCCATCACACCATCATGAAGATACTAAAAGATGCCACAGACAGGACATAAGGATCAAGCTGCTCAGTGAGGGAAAGCCTGCTCCTTCCCCTTCCATACAGCTACAGAGCTGCACCCAACAGGAGCTGTTTCCAGCAATGCTCCTTCCAGACACCGGAGAGGAGGAAAGCACCGACGGGAAATCCATCTTCCTACCTCGGGTATTTCTTCCTAGAATCATTACACTCATTTAGACTTGCCAAGTATGGTACCACTTCAGGACGATTCTCTCACACCTCACTCAAATTCAGCACCCAACACTTAACCACTGGTGCCTGGGGTGGGTGGGAGAGCTTGGCCCCGAGGGTGGGAGAGCTTGGCCCCGAGGTTAGAGAAGCGAGAGCCGGGGAGCTGCCCCTACCCACCACCAGCTGTGACACTCGGGGAGAGAAGGCCCTGTCCCTCACCTGGGCAGCACAATAGAGCCAATCCTGTTGGTGGAGGTATGGGTGAGCCAACCTCGAAACTGTTTGTTATGGAACAGCGGGCGAGAGGCCATGGTGGGTTTGAGCCGAGGAGACACACCACGCAGGTAGCAGCCAAGGGGGGCACAGTGCGTGGAAAGTTACACCATGCAAGCAAGGCATCCACGTGGAAAGTGTTATTAAAGGGGGAGGGGAAAGGGAATAGAGAGAAAGAGGGAAGGAGAAAGAGGGAAGGAGAGAGAGAAAGGAAAATGGAGATGCGTGCAGCCTCCTGAAGAAAGAGGGGAAGGGGCAGAAGGAGCAGGGCAGGTTTCTTTCCCCTTACAGGGGGCTTTATGTAAGATGATGCCAGTATGCTGGGCGGGTCCTAACAGCGTTGTTCCACAACATTGTTAGCATGGGAGAGCTACCCCCAAGACTCCTCCTCCATCATGCGGTAGCATGAGACGGGGTGGGGGGGATATGCCCCCCCCCCCCATCAATGCCCGAGACAGCTGAGAGAGCCGCCCCTGCTCACCACCAACTGCAACACTCGGAACGCAGGCCCTGCACCTCATGTGAGCTGCACAATAAAACCAACCCCATTGGCGGAGGTGTGGTCGAGCCAGCCCTGATGTTGTGAGCAAGGAAGAGCTGTCCCCATTACTCACCTGTCATGGTACCACATGGGTGGGAGAGAGATTTTGTCCCTCCCTCCCCATCCATCAAAGCCTGAGGCAGGTGGAAGAGCTGGCCCTGAGGTCATAAGAGTGGGAGAGCTAGTTCTGCCCCCCCCCATCCGCTGCAGCACTCGCGAGAGTGCCCCCTACGCCATGCCTGGGTAACACAGCAGAGCTGGTCCTGTAGGTGCAGGAAATCCCACCCTGAGGATGTGAAAGCAGGAGATCTGGCCCTGCCCCTTGCTCATTGTTGCAAAGGGTGGACTCACCAAGGCAGAGCTCATCTTGGTGGTGAGGACACAGATGAGCTGGAGGGCTGACCAACCCTGCAACTACCTAGGCACAGAACCAGGATTATGGTCAGCCCACCCTAATATCCACCCACCTGTAATCTGCTGGAGCACATGGTCCTGTAGACCCAAAGCTGCAGTATTTCCACAACAGAGTCAACAGCAGGATTGCCAAGAGGGGTTCCAGTTCAATAGTGTAGCAGAAACCAGAGGCCTCGAACCTGATCAATGACTCTTTGCAATGAACACTTGCAAGTAAAGATGTATGGACAAAATGACTCACTATGTCACACTGCAGCTTCTATGACAAAAATTTTCCCCTTCTTTTTTCCTTTTCTTTTTTTCTCTTAAATTTTATTGGAGTGGGGGTTGTAAGGACAGAGGGCAGATACACAGGGACTGGAAATGACTGGGACCAAGATGTATGATGTGAAAGACAGAAAGAATAAATAAAGAGAAAGGGGGAAATGCTAACAAGTGATTATTTCTCAGATTTGCTGATGATGTGGGACTTCATTATTTCATGTGAAACAACACCAGTTTTAAGTGCTGAGTGTGTTTCCCTGCTCACAAGGATGCTCACACACAGTCAATTAGTTAAAAACTCAATAGACAAGAACAGAAGCTTAAGTATAATAAATATTGCTACTGAATTCTTTTCTATCCTAAGAAAGAAAGGAAGAAAGAAAGGAAGGAAGGAAGGAAGAAAGAAAGAAAGAGAGAACTATGCGTGATTTGAGCCACACAAAGTCAGACTTACCCTTAATCTCAAGCTTTTGAGTGCAACACACAATGAGGGTCTCACCCCAGTCGTCCATTGTCCAAAAGAGTGATTTCTTCTTATAAAAGATCACCAACTTCATGGTAAATTAGAAAAAAAAAGCAAAGTCTTGTTTTGCTTTCTCTTTTAAACCATTTTGGCAAAAAATGAACCCAAGGCTTGGGCTTTTGGAAAGTTACCTTCAAGCATCTGTGTTCAAAGTTTCCCCATCCCTGATCTTCTGTGGGTCTGGAAGTGACATTACCAACACCCATCCCTGCCCATGCCACAGATTCGCCTATCTCAGGAGCAGATTCAAGCATGTTGGAGCCTCGTGAGAAGGCAGGATTCAGCCTAGAATACTTGTCAGCCCACAGCGTTCTTCGTAGCAGTGGGGTTTTCCAAACAAAACACATGAAGGGGAGCCGTGTCTTTGACTTAGTTTCTCATCTCTTCCCCTTTTCCACAGAGCTCTGTAAAAATCCCTTCCCACCCTCAAGGCTCAGGTGGAATAGAGCTCACCCAGGAAACTGCCCCTGTTTCCTCAGTTACACGCCTGCATTCCAGCCTGGGCTTCTCTCCCCAATCCAGCCATCTCTACTCCAATAATGCTTAGCATAGGCACCTTGGAAAACAGGAACAAGGGAGGGGTCCTGTTCTTCCCTGAAATCCCTCAGCTCCTACAGCAGCCTCCGCCATAACACTGATTATTTGATCAAATGCCTGTCACTGACTTCATTTGCAAGTGGGACCATTCAGCTCACTTGTATTAGCTGGGGTTCTCTAGAGGATCGGAACTCATGAAATGAATATCTATTACAAGGGGATTTATTAGCTGCGCTTGCATAATAGTGTCTAGGTTGTCCCACATTAGAGAGGCTGGGATTCCAGGAGCTGCTAGGTCTCCACAGTCCTAGTCTGGTGCTGTAGGCCTGGAGGATTCCTGGAGAGCTGCTGTTTTTCCATCTCGGGATAGGTGACTTGTCAGGCAAACAGCAAAGCTTCCTTCTTGTTCTTCTTGTTCTCTTCCTCCTCTTCCTCCTCCTCCTCTTCCTCCTCCTCCTCCTCCTCCTCCTCCTCCTATCTCCTTTTATCTGGTTGCCACCAGAGGCTGCCATCCATATTTAGAGTGAGTCTTCCCAAATAATGTGACCAAGGAAGTCTCTCCCAGGAGGGCCCCGTGGCTTGCCTTTTAGCTGATTCCAGATCCAGTCAAGTTGACAGCTGAGATTAGCCATCACACCACTGATGATTTGTTAGGAAAATGTCTCAGAAACGAGAAAAGGGGGACAGTCAAAATACTGACCCGAGGTCTTGTTCACTGGCCAGCTTCTGTGTGGCACAGGTGCTGTTGGTTCATGCCCACAGATGCCCCCTAGTATTTTTCTGCCATGTGACAAATGACCACAGTTTGAAGGAAACAAGACAGTAGGAGGTGAGGCTCCATCGTGGAAATGTCTGTTTGCTTGTGTATGAGTGACTAGACCGGTGACCTTGAAACAAAGACAGAGTGGATGCATTGTGTCCTAAAGCCCAGGAGTGCTGGGCTCACAAGGGTAGCCATTAGTCTCCTCCTCTGGCTGGATTCCATTCCCCACTGATATCCTCACATCTGGATGCTCTTTGGTAGCCCAGCACAGCTGTTAAATTAAGGCTGTTGGCAGCTCGTTCTCAAAACCCTTTAAAGAGCTGTTCCCTAGTGAACCAGGCAAATGTCACCTATAGCAGATCAGGTGATGGGTTACTACTTCTTCCTCAATTAAACACAGTCATCCATCCCTCCCATGCCAGCTTCATGATGCACCCTGGGTAAGAGAGAAGGCCCAGGTCACCCAGGAAAAGGAACAAATAAATACCACGAAATAAATACCACGCCTCGCTCCTGAAGAAAACTTAGAGTGTGTTCATTGGATTTCTTTACCTCTATAAAAAATGTCAGCAGCTGCTGATATTGTTTCTATTTTCAGGGTTATTGATTGCAACCTTAAAAATAAAGCAGTTACTATCTCAAACAAATGGACAAATAAGATAAACAGTCAAAGAAGAAGAAAGAAAAAAGGGGATATTGCCAAGAGGCAGGATGGCTACTCTCGCTGTTTTCCTAAATATGGTTGCAGAAGACAACTGTATCCTGACTTCCCCATCTGTGGACCTGCACAGCTGGAGTCCAGTTAAGGCTCACCACCTTGGTCTAAGTGGACAGTACATCAGAGGAAGACCATTCTGTCCACTCATGGAGTGAATGGAACAGCCCCCAGGATGCTGTGGTGGTTCTCCTCCATTTAATTCTTGAGTGGTTGACACATTAGGCATGAAACAGAATCTGTTATGGAATAGCTTGGAACAGGAAAATGAGCACCAAGTTGGGAATTAGGAGATTTAAGTATGGGATCGGTTACTACCATGTGGATGTTGAGTTTGATTTGAGCTCTACTACAATTTGTTATTGATGGGATGGGATTATAACAATGTTGAAGATGGAATATAGATGTGGCAGTGCATGCTGAAGCCCAGTGTCCTATTGAAAGGTGGTTTAGTATTTTATCACTATTCAATATTATTTCAAGTGCAGCTAATATCTCTCATTCCTAGTATGATCTTCAAGTTCCTACTTGAAAAGAATGAAATCTCAAAAGCCTGATATTTTGGAATTTGGTAGGTAAGACTCAAAGAAGGAAGGTTTCTCATCTGCAAAGAAAAATGAAATCATAAAAATTGCAGGTAAACACATGGAATTGGAAAATTGTATACTGAGTGAGGTCACCAGGTCCCAGAATGACAAACACCACATATTCTCTCATATGTGGATCCTGGCTTCAGATTTTTCATTTCATATACTAAACCTAGAGTACACATAGAAGCCAGGGGCACAGTAAAATGCAGGTAAAATAGAAGTAGAGAAGGGAATAGTGGGGACAGAAATATTCAAGCATGAAGAAATATGGCAAATAGGAAGTGATCGGGGAGAGGAAGGAAGACTTTGAACTATGGTTTCCAGAAGCTGGACTGCATTAGAAGAAGGTAGAGCCTAGGAAAGCAGCTGGAAGCCTGCAGGGGTACCCAGGAGAGGCCTGATCGCAGCTGGGTGAAGAGAATGCCATTGGAGATGGGGAACTGAAGTCAGAAGGAGATTGTTAGAAAAGAGGGTTCAACCAACAGAAGTTGGTTGAGCTGATGTGAGCACTGAGAGGCAGGCAGAAACAGATCCTATGTGTGTGCCATGCACTGAGTCAGTTTAAGACTGGATGCTCACACCCACCACTTTCATGCATCCAAATCCTAACTCTTGATGTGGTGGTATCAAAAGTCGGGTATTAGGGAGCTAATTAGGTCAGGAGGGTACAGCCCTCAAAACTGAGATTAATGCCCTTATTAAAGAGGCCCCAGAGAACTCCTGTTCTTTTTCTGACTTTAGATGGCACATCAAGAAGACAGCCACCTGGACGCCAGGACAAGAGCCCCTCATTGGCATGAAGCTGCTAGAGCTGGGCTCTTGTCTTCTTGGCCTGCAGAGCCTTGTGAACTAAGTCTGTAATTTCCAGAAGCTATCTACTTTGGGAGGTCTCATTACAGCAGCCCAATTAGACTCAAGCTATAGATGAGCATAGTGTGCAGGTTAAGTAGAATGGCCACTACCATTGAGCAGGACCTGCTTTAGATAGCCAGTGGAAACCTCTCTACCCTGGAAAGGTTAAGTAGGGACTAGAGTCTTCTTCAAGAACTCAGGCTTTGACATGAAAGAAGGTGAAAAGCATCTTTAGCTTGGAGGCCAAAGGAGTTTGTTGATGAGAATTCCTGAGGTTGTGGTGGCAGGATTGGAAAAGAGGAAGACCAGGTGAGGAAGAAACATGGAAGGTGCCTGAGAAAGTGAGTGCTTGCAGGATCTGTGTTCAAATGGACACTAGGTCCAGGATTCTAAAATGAGGTAGGCTGGAGTCCAGGCAAGTCTGTGAACTGACTGCACCCAGGGCATCTCCATGGGCAGGGAAACTGAGTCACCCAGGAATCATACACTGTTCACAGGAGACACTCTGAAGAGCTTGCACACATATGAACGCAAGGGTTTTCAGTCATTCACATAGAGATCTAGAAGATGACAGGGTCCATGAGCAAAGGAAAGACACTGTCCAGTTTAGTTGTAAGACCAGCTTGCCTCGAAGCTACCATGTGAGAAACTTTTTTCTAAATTATAAGGGAACGTGCTGGTTAATATGTGTCAACTTGACACAAACGGGACCTAGAAAGGCAGAAGGCAGAACCTCAATTAAGGAATTGCCTCCTTCAGACTGGCTTATAGGTATGTGAGGCTTTGTGTGTGCATGCGTGCGTGTGTGTGCGTGTGTGTGTGTGTGTGTGTGTGTGTGTGTGTGTGTGTGTGTGTGCCTAATGTTGACGTAGGAGGGCCCAGTCCACTGTGGTGGTCCTGGGCTGTCTAAGAAAGCAAGCCACTAAGCAGCATTCTTCCATGGTCTCTCCTTCCGTTTCTGCCCTGGCTTCCCTCAGTGATGGGGAGTAAGCTGTGAGCTAAAGAAACCCTTTCCTCCCCACACCGTTTGTGGCCAGTGTTTCATCACAGCAGCAGAAAACAAATCAGGACAGAAGCAAAAGCACCAATTTAAAAATGAACTGGCTAAAAATTGACCCATGACGACAAACAGAGTCGTGTAAGAGAAACACAGTAGGATCTGATAGCAAAGTCTGATCCTAACTCATCTGTTCTCAGGATGGACTCAGGAGGCATGCGGGTGACCCCAGATGGCCCACTGTCTCATGATGCCACCTGAGTGTGGTTATATCGTGGCATAGAAGCACCGTCTGGCAATGAGAGGCAATAAAGTCTGCCTCCTGTCATGGAGACTTCCAAACCAGAGGTGCACATGACAGCCTGCAGGCTGAGCTCTCCTTGTGTACATGACAGGGCCTGAAGCAAACCTCAGTCTTGCCAGAAACAATGCAGGGAAGAAAGTTTAGGTAAAAGCTGTGGAAGGCATTCCAGTTCATCTTGAGATAAGCAGAGAACATTAGGCATAGATGAATGGATAAATTAAATGTAAGTCAATCGATGATCAATCAGAACGAAAATGATGTCACAGCTCAAGCTGAAGGGAAATGGGATTTATCACACTCCATCGATGCAAAGTTGTGCATTATTCTCAAATTTTAATATCCTGAAATTAAACTGCCTCTTAGAATCAATGAGATCTTGTGATAACTGTCAGCACAGCAGCAGGTTGGTTGAGATTGTGCAAGCCGATGATTTCAAAAGTTGTTCCTTCTCCCCTGCCCTGACTGCATCAGTGTTACCAGAAAATCCCTTTAAAATGCAAATGTCTGAGACCCACCCTGCACTTACCCTAACAGGAAATCTAATTCAATTGTCTGTGGTTTAATAAACTCACCAGGTAGTCCTGGGTACACTCGTATTTCACAAAGACTGGATTCAATTGGGGGTGGGGGAGACAGAGACAGAGACAGTGGCCAGTATGACCATGGATTTTGAAGTCTCCCAGTCTACTGTTTTCAGACAGAATCTTAGGGAAGAAAGCACTCATGGTGTAGTTTAAAGAAGAGCTGATGGTATACCTCCCATTCTGAGTCTCAAGACCTGAAAACAGGAGGTAGTGGGCAGGGGATTGATGTTCCCACTAAAGCAGCCAGGGAAAGGAGAGAATTCAACTACCTTCTGTCTCCTGACAAGTCTTCATGGGGGAGGGGCTCTCCACTTTTCTCATATCAGTTCAAACTCTTGTCTCTTCCAGAGACTCCTACAGTACATCTGTACCGAGAACTAGTGAGCAGGTATCTGGACAACCCGTTGCCCAGCAAAATTTACATGAAATTACACATTACCACAGGGATCAGGGGATGAAAAGAAAATCAAAGGAATAATACAAGACACTCCTTGAACCTGTAAAAGGTGAGTGGTTGTGTGGCAAGAGCAGGAAAGAAGGGGAATCAGATGCGTTTAGCCACATCTCGAAGGCCAGCCCATGTTAATCAAACTTGACATTTATGTCACAAAATACCCACCATGAATAACTGAAGAGATGAGGGGCTTGACTTGGCTCACAGTTTCCAGGGTGGGAAGAGTGGGCCAGCTCGCAGTTGGGCAGCAGGGAAAGAAGGCCTGCACTATCTGGCCTCTATTTTATTCCACCCAAGAGCACAGGCTGTTGGATGGTCCACTCACATTCATGGATGTCTCCCCCATTTGGCTAATCCCCCATAAATGCACCCTCAGGGACACATGGAACAATGTGCTTGACTGAGCTTGAAGGTAGCTCTCCATCCAACCAAGCCGGCCATCAAGATTAACCATCATACAGATTGCCTCTCTCCATTTGCCAGCCAAGGGACCTAGAACAAGTGACGTTTCATTTATTTATGGCGTTCTTTAGGAAGTTTTGCTTCTTACAGATTGGAGGCAGAAAGACTAGACTAGTCATTGCAAGGCCCTGGGTTTGATCTCCAGCACCTTTCCACATCATCCACACATTTGATGGCATTGAGAGTGAGGAAGAGCTTACCTCGAAGGGGAAATGTCGAGCAAGGCTCTGAATGTGAGAATGATTTGAAGAAAGATCTACCCGCAAAACAATCTTCCTAGAGCTGGGGACATGGTTCAACAGGTAAGAGCTTTGGCTGTTCTTCCAAATGGCCCAGGTTCTGGTACCCTCTTCAGGTCTCCACAGACACTTGCACCCAAATGGTACATTCATACAAACACATAAAAATAAAGCTTTCTTTTCAGGTGTACAAATGAGTGAAAAATTGTGGTGATATTTTGAACAAATAAAATTTGCCTGAAGATCAGAGGACAGAATAAGCCACTAGATTGAACATAGAGGCCAGGCAGTGGTGGCACACACCTTTAATCCTAGCATTCAGGAGGCAGAGGCAGAGATCCATCTGGATTTCTGTGAGTTCAAGGCCACACTGGGCTACGTGAGATTAATCCAATCTAAAAGAGAAAGAGTTAGGCAGTGGTGGCACACACCTTTAGCTCCAACACTTGGGATCACACACCTTTAATCCCAGCACTAGGAAGGTTGAAACAGGAAGTGGTTTGGCTAGGCAGAGAAAGGAATATAAGGTGGGAAGAGACAGGAATTCAGGCTCTTTCAGGCTGAGGCATTGCTGAGGTAAGAGGTGGTGGCTGGGGCTTGCTCTGCTTCTCTGATCTTTCACCTTTCACCCTGATGTTTGGCTCTGGGTTTTTATTAAGACCATTTAGGATTCGAGCAAAAAAAAAACTATACAAAATTGAAGTTTGATAGATTCTGGGTCTACTTTTACAAGAAACTATTAATGACATAATTAAGTGATCAACATTCATCACAACATTTTAATTGATCATACTCTTATTCTTGCTTGCACATGCAAATTAAGAGTTCATTTCACAATCCACGAAGTTTGGTTTGATGAGTTATGGCAATGCATAAGATTTTTGCCTGCCAGGTGTGATGGCTAATCTTGATTGTCCACTTGATAAGATCTAGAATTCACCATGGAAAGAAACCTCTGTATGCGTCTGTGAGGCCAGGTTTCTAGGCCAGGTCCAGGTTTCTTTTTTTGTTTTGTTTTTTGTTTTTTGTTTTTTCAAGACAGGGTTTCTCCGTGTAGCTTTGCGCCTTTTTCCTGGAACTCACTTGGTAGTCCAGGCTGACCTCGAACTCACAGAGATCCGCCTGCCTCTGCCTCCCGAGTGCTGGAATTAAAGGCGTGTTCCACCACCGCCCGCCAAGGACAGGTTTCTTAAGAAGAGAAGATCTACTCTCACTATGGCTAGGACCATCCCCTGGGCTGGAGCCCCGGGCTGACGACTACCAAGGAGAAAGCTGGCTGAGCAGCAGTGCTCACCTGGCTCTCTGCTTCCTGGCTGCGGGAGCACTCTGAGCAGCCGCCCCAGGCTCCTGCTGCCGGGTCCTGTCTGCCATCAGAGACTGCACTGTGAGCCCAAATTCACCCCCTGCCTCAAGTTATCTTCCTCACGTAGTTTGTCACAGCAACAAGAGGAGTGATTAAGACACCAGATACCGATCTCTGCCAAGAGACGCTTCAATTTCTGGAGGAACCCAAATCCTAACAATTATAACCTTCTCCCACCCCACCCTCCTCCTCCCAAGGAGACATTAGGAAGAAAAGGGATTGAAAATGTTCAGGTCTCTAAGTGTTCCCATCTTCTTGAGTATATTGGAAGTGAGCACATCTTTTTTAACGGACAGTGTGTATTTCAGATTCAAATCCTGGCCTTATGAAGTCGCTCCGAGACTTTGCACAAACTGCTCATCCTTTCTGAGACTCAGTTTCCTCTCCTGTTCAACAGGAGGAATGTTCACAGGGGACTGCGAGTCTGACAGGTGATTCTTGTGTAGTGCTTCGAGGACTCCCAGAGCCTAAGGAATGTTCAGGGTTGGGGACTGATAACCACAGTGGTCTGTAATCCAGTACACGGTTGTGCCTGTGCGCAGGTTTCTTGTCAGCTGCTGTAAGGATTCTGCCCACAACCACGGCAAACACTGCTCTGAGAGACTTGATGACCTGACCTGAACCTGAACCAGCTCAGGCTGGGACCATGCTGCTTCACTCTGATGAACCAAGCTATTCTGTCTAGAAAAAAACTCAAAATCATTTTAAACCTCCAGAAAGCAAGTCAATTAAAGAGTCTTTCTAATCGAGTGCTACATTATCAAAATGAAAATAGTGTTTCATTAGGGAAAGCATTTCGGAGGTTATAATTCTTACTGATAGTGAGGATCCCTCAGGAAAATGACTACGGGTGAGAGACAAACATATTTCAAAGTCCCCATCTATTCTCAGTTGAACCAACAGGAAATTCATTTTCCAAGCCCCTGTCCAGCTCGTGGCCCAAAACACTTCCATCAACACCTCAGAGAGTCTCTTTCCTGATAAATAATGTAGGCACAGAAGGATGGAGAGGCTCTCAGGAAGGAGGGATGCCACACCATCACGGTTTAAGTTTCCTCTGTAGAAAGCCAAGCACTGCTGTGAGGTAGGAAACTCAGGGTTGCAGCCTCAGATCCAGAAGACAGGACACGAATGTCCTACTGTCTGTCACTGCTTTGTGGATCTGCAAGACCTTTGGACTTCATTTGAACTCTGAAGTCTAAAGAGAAAGTGTAGAAATAATGTGTATACACACACTATATGTATGTGTATATGTATATATATATACATATTAATGTGCACATATATTAGAGAGAGAGATGGATAGATGGGTAGACAGATAGGCAGACAGATCTGCTGGTCCCCTCTCTGGATCTTCTGGGATGAATTCTGATTTCACTCCAATGTCCTCTGATCTCACCAGTTCCTGTCTTGTTTCTTCATTTTCTCTTGATTAATAATCAATAGTAATCATTATGGAAAAATTATTTCACTATAAATTTAGAACATGATGGAAAATCTACACCCCCCCAAAGAATGTTAATTTGTGCCAAAGTCAAACAAAGACATACTGGAAAGAGACAATATTTGGGTCTTAAGGACACCACAAAAATGAAGCTCCCTAAGCTGAGGGTCAGTGGTATAGGAAAGAATTTAACCAGTCCACTGGCCACACCTGTTTTAAGGTCAATAAGGGGCTAAAGACTTACCTCAGCTTTTAAACTTCCAAAAATTTAATCAGTCTTATGCAAGATGACTGTCTCCTTTATGCCATGATAATAAAAAAAAAATGGCTGATCTAGAAGCCAAAATTTTCTATAATGTGAGATATCCTGAGACTTGGTGGTATTTCTCCACAGTATCCATACCATGTAGGTTAGTGTAGCTAACAGAAAAATAGCTCATTAGTATATCATTTCTATATGATAGAACTGGAGCAAGTGCAGCTGGATGACATGAAGAAATTTTCTTTTTGATTTAGAGTTTTTTATTTTTATTTAAACGTATGTGTGTTTGTGTTTGTGTAAACGAATGCTGTATGTGTGTGGATGCCTTTAGAGGCCAGAAGATGGTATCAGATCCACTGGAGCTGCAACTATAGGTGGTAGAGAGATGTCTGATGTGGGTGTTGGGAATTGAACTTCGGTCCCTTACAAGAGCAGCACATGCTCTTAACCACTGAGCTGTCTCTTCAGGTTCAGCAAATGCTTTCTATGGAAAACTATGCCCTTGGGTTTGAACTATCATTGACTCCAACAGTTGGGCCATCTAGTCAACTCATGGGGGTCTTAAGTGTGGATTAAAGATAAACCACACAGGTGAACTTGGAGACAGCCTTGTGGACAGCAAGAGAACTAATGTAATCTCTTGCAAACAGAGAGCCCTGGAGCACACTGCTTAAAGGCTCACCTGGGAGACCTGGGAGCTGGCGTAGCATGTGAGGAATCGCTGAGGTGCTGGGCATATGGATTATGTAGAAGTACTTTGACTTCTTAGAGTGACACATTGTTGTAGAAGGTAGGAGGAAATGCTAATAGAAAGGTAGCTGTAAGTGTCAAAATCAGAAGCCCACTGCTTAGCAGGAGACAAATGCTGTGGATGTCTTTCTGTATGCTATGAATATGTGTTGCTCTGATTAGTTGATAAGTAAAGCCGTTTGGCCTATGGCAAGGCAGCTTAGAGGCAGGTGGGAAATCCAAATGGATAGACGGTAAGAGAAAAGAGAGACAAGGCAGATGCTGCTAGCCACCGCCAGGAGAAGCAAGATGTAAAGGTACTAGTAAGCCACAAGCCACGTGGCAAAGTATAGATTCATAGAAATGGGTTAATTTAAGATATAAGAACTAGATAGCAAGAAGCCTGCCATGGCCATAGTTTTAAAATAATATTAGCCTGTGTGTGTTTATTTGGGTCCAAACGGTTGCAGGGCTGGTGGGTGAGAGAGATTTGTCCTAAGAGTGGACCAGGCAGGACACAGGAAAACTTTCAGCTACAGACAAATATGGGTCTTAGGACAGAGAAATACAGCCCGTTCGCTTGCAGTCTCTTCTCCCAGGTCTACAAAAGAAAGCCCATTGAAGGGTCAAAGAAAGGCTCCATGCATATTTAACACACACTCTGCTCTTTCACATACTAATATCTTGCCAGGGAAAGGTAAGCTCTAGGAACCATGCACACTGGCTAACATCCAACGGAGGGCTTCAGCTTAACATACACACAGTGAACAACTGACACCAACATCAGCTCTACTATGTACTGAAGATATAGACACAGGAAGAGGCGCTGGAGAGATGGCTCAGTGGTTAAGACCACATACAGAATCCCAGTTAGGTTCCCAGCACCCACACTGGGCAGCTCACAACTGCCTGTAACTCAAGTGATGGGGGACTGAATACCTCTGTGGATAACTGCACTCATGTATCACACTCACGAACACACACATACATGAACACACACACACACACACACACACACACACACACACACACACACACACAGCATCTGACTGGCGACTCCACCTTTCTTCTTCCCAGAGCTCTCTCTGACCAGAAGTCCCACCTATACCTCCTGCCTAGCTATTGGCCATTTAGATTTTTATTAAACCAATCACAGTGACACATCTTCACACAATGTAAAGGATGATTCCACAAGAGCTTGCACTGTGGCAGACTATGTAAAAGAGCAGTCATGACAGAGGCATCCAGCTCTTGAAATGTTCAGGAGCCAGCTGGCTTAACTGGAACAGGAGCTAGGAAGGGAATCTCCAGCTTCCTCCTCCTCCTCCTCCTTCTCCTCCTTCTCTTTATAAAGTAATTTTTTTAAACTTTACTTTATGTGCATTGGTGTGAGGGTGTCAGATCCCCTGGAACTGGAATTACAGACAGTTGTGAGCTGCCATGTGGGTGCTGGGAATTGAACCCAGGTCCTCTGGAAGAGCAGCCAGTGCTCTTAACTGCTGGGCCATCTCTCCAGCCCCCCCTTCTCTTCTTTTTAACTTTTTTCAAACCATTGTGTATTTATGGGTAAAGACATATGAATATAGTAGAAAGAGTTCCCACATGACCTGTTGCCAAGTTCTTATACTAGGATGATATAATTGCTACTGTTAATAAACTGATATTAGTTTATTATCATTAGCCAACGTTCACAATTTAGCGAAAGTTAGTTACTTTTTTCTGTTCTCTTCCCACCCAATGTCCCACTGTAGCATCATTAATGGTTTCTCTTGTATCTAACAGTTTCTCAAACTATCTTTGCTTTGCAGGGTCTGGAAGTTCCATAGGATTTGCCTCATGCTTTCTCAGGGACAGTTTTCTGATTAGATGTGCACTGTGAATTTGGGGGGAAAGAACGCAGAACAAGCTGGTATCTGCATCATGCCATATCCAGAGCACATGCTGACAGCATGGTCACTGTTCTCAGGCTGACCTTGATTGCTTGGGTGATGACTGTTTAGTAGTTAAGTGAACCACCATCCCCAGACCTCTTTCCAAGCTGAGCTCTGCAGAACAAAGTCGTTATGCACACCCAACAGGTAAAGGTAAAGACTGGGGAGTTATATCGTGTGTGTGTGTGTGTGTGTGCGCGCGCGCGCGCGCGCACGCAAGTAGTTGCACATTTGTATGTGTACATGTAGAGGCCAGAACAAAACCTGGGCTGTTCTTCAGGCACTGTCCTCCATGGCTTTTTTGAGACAAGGTCTCTCACTGGCCTGGAACCCACCAAGTAAGCTAGGCCAGCCAGCTAGTGAACCTGAACGATCCACCTGCCTCCACCTCCCCAGCATCAGCATTATAAAAAAGCACCACAGTATCCAAAGTCCTGGGCATCAAACTCAGACTCTTATGCTCACAAGACCTGTGTATTACTGACAGCTATCTCCCCAGTCCTGTCCCCACTCTGAAGGACAAATATCTTCATCAATCATGTCTTCAACACAAGAAAACAGTCTCTTTTCCTCGGTGTATTTGTTTATCCCTTAATTTATATCAATATGAATCTATGCATGTTTAATAATTTGAATTTCCATCCAAAACTACTTTGTTCAGCTTCTGGTTTGTTTTGTTGTTGATGTACACACTGCTTCAGCCTGTAGATTTTCTTTCAGTTGGCTTCTGCATCCCTCCAGCCTTCTCCCGTTATGCCAACTGCACTCTTAAAAAAAAAAAAAACAAATCACCATTTTACTTTCTGGCAATTCTCCTGCCCTTCCTCCATCTTCTGAAATAAGTGGGGTCAGTTCTTTTCTATGGCTGTTTTGAGGATATGACTCGGTTCCTGCATGACTGGTCTACTATCCCATCATTTAAGCACAATACCGATTTAACATTTGCCTATGCATGGGATATGCTGAGGTGGACAAGTTCAGCTGAGTGTGGCTGAACTGAGCAGAATAAAAATAACTGAACTAGCCTCTGACTTCTCAGAGGATCTCAGCACCTCAGCTCGCTGCAGCTGTGTGAGCCTGCACCAGGGGCTAGACCTTCCAGACTGGTCTTAGAAAACCCTCCTCTACCACTTCTCAATCTGTCCTAGACTTCACTTGATCCTGTCTGCTCCCAGAAGCTCTTTTTCAAGGTCAGGAGCATATTTATTGTAGTACTTGTCCTCTCTGACACCTCTCAATATGTCAGGCTGTGCCATTGCTTTTATTAAGGTCTGCTCCAGTTGTTAGAGCCCTTTGGAACATTTTAATTCTGTATTTCTAGTGTTGGGAGACCCTAAAACACCAGAGCTAGGCTGTGGGACAGATGGGCCATATCTTACCCAAAGCCATCACCAAGGTGAGTTTCCCTCAGCACAAAAATGCTAGGAAAACAAACAAAACAAAACAGGTGTATATGCACGTGTGTGCATGGGTGCATGTGCTGGTATGTGTGCATGCATATGGAGACCTGAGTTGATGTCAGGCCTTTCTCAATTGCTTTCCATGTTATTTGTGGAGACAGGGTCTCTCACAGAAATATGAACTCACCAAATCTGTCTACGCCAGTATTTCCGTTTGTTCAAGAGACCCCCTGTCTCTGCTTACTGAATGCTGGGATTACAGGCCATCACCATGCCTGCCTGGATTTTATATTGATTCTGGGCATCCAAACTCATGTCTTCATGCTTGTGGGGCAAATGCTTAGTCAACTGATCCATCGTAGAAGCTCCAGTGTGATATTTCAATATATGCATGCTCACTATGTGGGGCTCTAGTCAGGTGACAGTGTTTACATTCCCATATCATTGTTTTGTGGTTGGAACTATCCAGCTCCACTGTCCCAACTAGTCACCAAGTTAACACTTTATCATAAGCTATCGTCCCCATAGATGTGGAAAACACTAGGATGAGTTTTCTGTTTGGTATGTGATACTCAACCTCACATACAGCCCCTCTTCTCAACCTCGAGGAACCTTGACATATTCCAAGTAACTTTTAAAAGCAAGAGAGAACTTTCCAGCACACGTTAAACAAAAAGTATTCTGTGTTTGAGAAGACAAAAGTGCCCCTGATCTGATCATTACACACTAGACTTTGAATTATTACATCATGAGCCATCATCTGAACAATTAAAATACACACAAATTTAATGCACAGTTATTTATTTTCTAAAGAAGGAACAGTCATCGTTGCCATCTCTGCGACATAGAGGGTGAAACAACCCACCCTGGGTGTCTTCCTCAGATGCTCCATCCACAGGAGCAGGGAACAGAACGTAAGTGCTTAGTGCTGGGGAAGAAGGGAGGTCACTTCAGTGCCCAGGGCCAGGCCAGAGCTGGGAGACAGTCGGTGACGGTGGAGAGACAGTAGACAGCACTGATCCGTCTACTGTCACGTGTTTGGGGGCATTCTGCTTTCTGACTGGGGACTACATTCGAAAGTTAATGACTAAGACTCTCTCTAAGCGTATGCGTTATACAAATCAGGACCCTGTCCGGGTTTCTTCCAGGAATGGAGGCAAGTTAGTCACATTAAATAAATGGTTGTCAGAAAAGGAGGCAGTAAAAAAAACAGCATGCGCTCACTCACACCCGTGCACAAGTATGCTGTGTGCAGAGGTCAGAACACAACCTCAATTGTTCTCCCAGCTGCGACATGCCTTCTATTTTTGAGACAGAGTCTCTTCACTGCCCTTAAACTCACTGACCTGGCCAAGCTGGTTGGCTACACAGCCCCAGGGATGAGCCCATCTCTGCATCCTCAGTGCTGGGATTATAAGCATGCACCACTACAGCCTGCTTTAAAAAAAAAAATGTGTGTGTGTGTGTGTGTGTGTGTGTGTGTGTGTGTGTGTGTGTGTGTATGAGGTGGTGGAGGGAAGGAGGGTGTCTAAGAATTAATCCAGGTCCTCGTTCTTGTTTGGCAAGTGTGGCTGAGCCACTGGCCCAGCTACAGTGAAGCTACATTTGGATGGCAACAGTAATTTACTTAGTTAGCACCCTTGTCACAAGAACTTGTGAGAAGCTCAGGCTCATAAAGGTATAAACATTTGCCAAATAGATTTTAAAAAAGGAGGAGGAGGAAGAAGAAGGAGAAGAAGAAGAAGAAGAAGAAGAAGAAGAAGAAGAAGAAGAAGAAGAAGAAGAAGAAGAAAGCCCTCAATAGTTAAACCAAATGAAATGCAGAGGTTTTCCAAGCATACCTTTTGTTTGCATTGGGGACCACCGTTGGGTGATTACTATACATAGATAGGGGCTCTTCGGATTTTGGCATCAGGAAAATCTGAGTGTAGAAACACCTTCTTTTGATAGACGAGTTTCTTCCTGTATCAGCAAGTCCTTCCTGCCACCCTCCTCCTAACCTTTCTCTGGCACCCACCCCTCCTCTCCTTCCTCCAAGGCTTATTATAAGCACCCCATCCATTCCTGGAAGCTGGGTTGTCAACGCACCTGGAACCTTCTCTGATCGAACTTTGTACAACGCGATCTTCTGATTATCCATCTTCGTGTCTGTCCGAGCTCCTCAACAGGCAGAGACTGTATTTTGCTCAGTGATACAACCTAGCACAGTGCCTGACTTAGAGGAAGTACTTAATATTTGTTTAAATTAAGTATTGCTTAATAAAATAACTCATGGTCAAGTAAGTTATAATTAGATGTAGCCACTGGCTTACTTCACAAGGTCCCTTACACTGAGACTACTTATAATACAGTCCAAGGGGTGAGAAGTGAGGGCACAGGGGTGGAACCATTTCAGAAAGGGCCCATTAGATGCCTCCCTCAGTTGGCGCATTGGTGGACAGTGGGTCCTCACACTTCATAGTGTTGGAAGTCATACAGGTGCCTTTTCTTCCTTAGCTACTTTTGTATTTCCAAAGCAGAGCTGGTAAAGGGACTTCTCTTCATGCCTCTGAGCGGCCTTAATTGATGCGGGTCACCGAGCGATTGATGTGGTGGGGCAATCACTATCAATTGGAAGGCCGCTGAGCTAAGAGGATCAGCCAGCCCACAGTCTGCTCTGCCAGCTCCAGAGAGCAAGAGCCTGGACAATTGATCTCTGTAGCTTTCAATGATCAAACTGCAATGGATTCGAGATGTGTGCTGTTTCAAAGGCTCCCGAATGCTGATGTCGGACCCTGCTAAAAGGGGCATAATGAGCCGAGCACCATTAAAGTTAGAGTCAATTAGCAGAGTCAGGAGACTGACATTGTGTGTTTCTGAGTACAATTTCCATCCTTTGTATCTATAATAAAACCTTAGTGATTTTCCTGTAGGGTGACTGTTCCCCAGGGAGCCACTTGTGTGGCGAGGAGGAGTGTATGAGGTGACGGTACCAGGAAGCTCCTGTCCCCAGAGGATTATTAATGCCATCTCTAAACTTTACCAGTAAGTTATCCCAGCAAAGCTCTCGCAGAGTGGACTTGGAAAACTCTATATCCATAGGCAGTAGTACATTATCTGGGAAGTAAAATGTCCACCATCAGGGAATGCCCGTGTTAGCAAAGGGAGATACTACTTTTCAGAGTTTCCCAAGCTGATATGTTTTGGACACCATGCCCCATGTCCCTGTCAGGGATTTCTAGGGGATAAAAATCCACCCAAGCATCTCACCCTTGATTCTCTCATGAAGCAAGGCCCTCGCTGTGCTCTGAGAAGAAGATCCACTTTGAGAAATGCATTTTGAGGTAAGAGCTTAGGAGTAACTTTACATTGACTCTCAAATGTTTACTGTGAACAACTTTGCTAGAGAGTTCTCCTCTGTGGCTTTCAGGTTTTAAACATACAGAGGTCATCGTGTTGAGCAAAATAAGCCAGGCAGAGAAGGACAAGTACTGCACCTTTTCTCTCATATGCAGAATCCAGACTTCTAAAAAGTAACAACACTTTGGTGCACAGGGGTGTCTACTTGGGGAGGGAAGTGATAGCTGGAGGAGGAGAAAGGACACAGAAGAGGGCAATAGGGTGTGTGACTCCATTTGTCTTGCTGTGACAAATACCCTGACCAAAAGGAACTTCAGGAGAGGAGGCATTTATTCAGCTTGCAATTCCAGGTCACAGCCCATCACTGAAGGAAGTCAAGACAGGAACTCAAGGCAAGAACTTGAAGAAAAGCCTGTTTGCCTTACATCATCTCTGACCAATGAACTCCCCACTTCAAAGCCAAATAAGTGTGGCAGTAACCATGGAGACTGCTGCGTTCTCTCTGGCTGGCTATCTCACAGGCTTATACTCAGCTAGGTTCCTTATATAGCTCAGTACCACCTGCCTAAGGAGTGAGTCGCCCACAGTGTGTGTGTGGGGGGGGTTCTTATCTCAGCAATCAAGGCCATCCTCTACAGATGCTAGCATCCCCTGCTGATATGTTAGTGCAATGTATTTGTCAAAAGTCAAAAACCAGCATCAGTAGGCTACTATCAAACACCATTCACTGTTAAAACCTCAGCCATTTCCCAGAAGTTCCCCATCCTGTGTCCCATGAAAGTTCTTTGTACATTTCACCATCTGTGAAGGTCTGTCCACATCTTCCTGTCTGCAGCAGGTTCTTAGAAGTCCTTTCTTATATTTTGGGGTGGGGACTTTGATAGTTGGGTGGGGGGAGATTTTTTTTTTAATACCAAGAGAGAACAAGCAAATACAAAGAAGTCAGAAATCTCATATAATAAAAGGGATGAAGGAAGTTTGAAAGGGCAGAAAATTGCAAGGAAATTAAAAGTCAGGAGACAAAGCGTATCGACTCTTCAGTTTTACCAGATCAGCCCTGCCCATAAACTGATTTTGTTGAATATATATGGCAAAGATAGATGCAAATCATATTTCAAAAATTTGTAACATTCATATATCAAATCATAACATTTCCCCCTAAAATGTTGCTAGGTATAGTTCAAAAGATAAATAAAAGGCAAATATCAAACAAAAAGGAATTAATAAAATTTAGGGTTAAGAAAGGCAAGGCAGGCTAGAAATGGGATGAAGGAGAGTCTGAGGTTGTAAGTTCTAAAGATTTTTCCCATCAGAATGGCAGACATTGACTCAAGCTGGTAGCTTCTAAAATGCTGCAGTCTGTCCTTAGAAGCAGGTAATTTTGAAAGTGGAAAACAGGAAAATTCTTGGAAGGCCTGGCTCCTTGCCGACTGGGCTTGGCCTGAGCACAGAAAGCAAGGTCTCTCCTTGTGACTACATTTCCTTTCCATGTCCAAGATGGTCCATTTTCATCCTGTGCTGAACAGACTCTGGGAAGGTCCTCTGTAAATTATGCTGGAGAGATGTGGGTACCTGCCAAGCCAAGTGTCATCACCCACGCCCAGAGCCAGAATGACCAGGATGCTCAGAAAGCCCATGACGGGGGATCAAAAGCAGCAGTTTCCTACAGCAGCACTCAGTGGCCTGGGATTTGTAGCAGAGATTCTTAGTTGATGTGATGGCTCAGAGACTATGGAAGTGCTGTCATGACATAGGAAATACAGCGACGCACCCATAGAGATGGGAAAGCCGTTGAAATGATTGAGGAGTCCGCCATTTTCAACACCAAAACCAAGACAGGCGTCTAGGTCCTTTCCATCCTCAGCTAACAGGAAGAGAATGAAAAAAGCTAGGTGAGTACAGATCAGAGTTATCCAAGTCCCATCAGTCTGGGCCCAGCACGACCACTATAGCAATGCCTAGTCTAATGTTTTAGCATACGGTGGAGGTGTGATGGTTGAAGTTGTTGCTATTAAGCTGTGTCTAAGAGGACAGGGCAAGAGGTGACAGAAGTATCCATCCCAACCTCAATGATGCTGTAGACTGATATCAACAGCTACCAACTTAGAACTTACCATACTCCCCCTATTCAACTTTCAACTGCTGAATGCTCTATTGCTTGAAGTTGAACGATAGAGCCGAGGCATGGACAAAAAGAAAGAAACCTGCAGTGTAAGTAGATAAGGGATAGCTAAGCCTCTCAGAGAAGACTGCATATGGATTGGCCCTGCCTGACATTGGCTGCAACCAAGATTAAAGATGGCCACAGAGAGCTGTGAGGAAATACCCTGGAACAGCTGAGGCTTCTCCTCTCAGATGTCTCTAGGCTGTGTTAAGTTGACAATTAAAGCTAACTAAGAAAACCCTCCTCCCAAGAAGACAATTCTGAGCAGACCCCACATGTCCCCACATGTCCCCACATGTCCCCACATGTCCGCAGGTGGGTGTTCTGGTGTCTATTTTAGACTCTGTCCCATGATATTGTCACTGTGGAGATCACATATGGAACAAAGCCACTGCCTTTCCTACTTCTCTTTACCTCACTCATGCTTCCTTTCTAAAGGCCTTGACCTTCTTTCTGCCCCACAGCCTTTCTCTGCCCAGCTTCTGTGTGTTCACAAGCAGGAAGAACCACTACATCGGAGCTAGGATTTCTGATTTGCCCCCGCTTTGCTGCATACAGCTGCATGGGCCCAAGCAAGGCATTTTATGGCTTGAATCTGGCTCCTCACCTGCAAAGTGAGGTCTCTCCTACTAAGCCACTGGCTCAAATGCCCACCCAGGATCACAGGGGTGAGGCCATAATGTACATTTCCCAGTTCTCCGGTCTTTATCCATTCATGTGTCCTTCATCCATCCTTGACACTTTTTAGTGCCAACTAGAATGGGTTACTATTATGATTACCTTGATTGTCAATTCCCATCTGCTTTGGCTGGTGAGAAATGCCAACTCTTTCTCAGGTCACCCTCACATCATAGAAGAGTCCAGAGCTGCAGTCAGAAGGAGAGTAGTGAGACCTCCGGAAGCACCAGGGAAGGAGCCAGCATGGCAACCCATAGGCTTCTCAATCTCCACCATGCTGTTCTAGCTCTTTTGGCCTTGTCCCATTCTACCGTGTGATGGTGGCCCTGCAAAAAATCCAAAGCTTCCTGCCACTGCAGCCATGGACCAGTCTCTGTCTGCCATCTACTAAGGCTTGAGAGGCCTGAGCGTGTATGAATTATGTAGGTCAATAATTAAAATTTTCCATCCCTAAGTCCTTCCATGTGGACAGAGAGGGACCAAAGCTTAGAGTGATGTTGCAGATGAATTGTTCAGGGCCAGCCTGGCACCTCCTTTCCAAAGAAGGGGCACTTACTAAGACCACAGCATGGCCTGCACTGGTTAGGCAAGCCAAGAGAAATATTTTAAAGTTCCCTGATTTACTCCAGAGTGACTGACTGGCTTAATACGGAAACATCTATTTATCAATGGGAAGTCCATTCTTCCAGAATTCACAGCACCTAGCATGCATGAAGCCCTGGGCAAGATCTCTAGCACTGCATAAAACAAGCGTGTTGATCCCTGCCTGAAATTCCAGCATCAGGAGGTAGAGGTAGAAAGATCTGGAGTTCAGGATCATCCTCTGCAACATAGTGAGTTTCAGATCAGTCTGGGCTACATAAAATCCTAAAGGAAAAAGAATTCTCTCTTGACCATATGTCTTTGAATATTGTTATTAAGTGTATCATAGAAGATTTCTTGAAGTTCAATGAAGGATTCTAAACAATTCAAAGTGACATTTTAAATATTTTAATAGCAATTATCATCTTTTATTATTATCATTGAAACTCAGATACAGGGCATAAAAGGAATATAGCAAAAATTATTTTACTTTTATGAATAAAAAATAGGAATATTTCCACTGACCTAATTTTGGACATTAGTCAATTTTATTCTTTTTTGAATTATAATAGCATGTAAATGAAATGATTTTACTTAAATTTGACTTTTTTCCCTCTCTCAACACATTTAATGTGATAATTTAATTGCCTATGCGGCTGTTAATGTCTATAGTAGATGTGCTAATTATGTAAAGCCATTTCATAATGATCAGAGTAAGGGTGAGGACTTCATCCGAGGTCATTTGCATTCTTGTGAAGGTTCCATTAGCTTTTGTTCATGAACTAAATTTACTGCTTTTAAATTTTAAAATCACAAGAAATTAGGGGAGAAATGCAATGAATTGGGAAAAAAATAATGGGTTCTGCAATCAACAGTTTAACAGACTCTACTCCTAAATGTCAACATCAGTCAACTTTTAATCTGCGTAATTTTATTTTATGTGCATAGGTGCTTGCCAACATGTACATATGTATGTGCGTCATGTGTCTGCAGTGCCCCCAGAGACCAGAAGAGGGCATCAGATCTCCTTGGAACTGGAGTTCTGGATGATTGTAATCCACCATATGTAGGTGCTAGTAACTGAACTCGGATCCTCTACAAGAGCAAGTGCTCATAACCACTGAGCAATCTCTCCAGTTTTTATGTAGGCTTAAAAATAGTTTCCTTTGCTGACACTGCCCCCTCCTTCTCAGGATCCAATGATGTTTATGGCTAAAGTAAATAAACAAAGCACCTCTCTGAGAGTCAATAACATTCTGAAGAGGGGTTGGGAAGGATGTAAGAGCTGGAGGGTGGGAAGGAGTGCTGAGAAATGTTGCCTTCTGGACATGACATGACCATTGCTCATGAGCTCACAGCAGCAGAGGGGTAAGTTACATACACAAGATAGTACAAGGCTGTGCTCATTATGGATGAGGGAGGGGCTCCAGAGGCCTCCAGCCCCTAAGGATCATCAGGCTGTTAATGGTTGCTTGGAGAGTGGAGTCATATTCTTCAGTTGTGTAGCCACTGGTAAGTTGTTACCCTTACCAATTAATAAGCCCCAAACTTGCTCAACCCCAAATAAATGCAGCAGACCACAGAAAGAAAGACAGAAATAGAGAAACACACAGAGAGAGATAGAGACAGAGAGAGAGGGGAAGAAAGAGGGAGGGAGGAAGGGAAAGACACAAAAATAGGAAAGAGATTTTGTGAAGATGGGTCCAGCAGGGCAAGATAGAGACAACAATGGGAAGAATACGATCAAAGAACATTATATATGTATGAAATTGTAAAAGAATAAATATAAATGTTTAAAAACAAATCAATAAAATTTAGCCAAAAAGAAAATACAAAACAAATAAAAGTGTAGCTTCATGCAGTGAATCTAGGTGGAGAAGAAAAAAAAAAAAAACAAGAAAAATGCACAAAGAAAAATCCTTCCTGTGGCCAAATCGGACAATTCCTAACTGTAGAGATAGTGTGCGGTGAGCACCAAATATTTATGGATATCTTTCATTTCACCTCCTCAACAGTCTGCACTGTGTGGTGAGAGCATTTCCTTATCCTTTTAGAGTTCAGAGTACTGAGGCTTAGAGGGAGGTAAAGCGGCCTGCCCCTCTGCCAAGCAAGCGGCTAAGAACAAACACAGAGACAACACAACCTTTTTGAGTCGGTGTGACCCACTGTCAAACTGTGTGGCTCCAACCACTGGGCACAGACTCTTTACAGTCTATGCAAGAACTGCCCCCCAGAGCCTCTGCCCTTTGCTCTTAGCTGCAGTTGTGTGTGGTGCTACTTAAATGTACATTTAAAATACCCCGAAGGCACCCGAGGATGTGTGTCTTCTACCTGAAGATCACTAGGAACGGCTCAAATGACTGCAGCGTCTTTTACTCAAGGGTTGAGAGGTGAAAGCTCCACACCCCGCCATCACTGGTGTGTTGTGCTCTTCCTGTCCTTGGATGTGCGGTTCTTCACATGAGACAAATAGTTTTGTTGGGACTTCTCCAGTCTAATGAAACATATCACAGTCCCTCAATTCTCAATATACTTTGTCTGTTTCAATTTCATGTACTTCATTTTCCTTATCACCTTCCCTAATTTGAGGTTTTCCTCCAAGTCTGTCATAATGCTGCTGGTGCAGTCCACAAACCGGGAATCACCGTGTGCCTTGGCTCCTCCTTCTCCTGGACCCCCAAGTCCACGATGACAGTAAACCAGCATGGCCTCGTCGCCGAGACCGTCAACCCGTGAGGCAAAGTCTTTGACTCTGAACAGGAGACACATACTAACCACTTAAGTTCTCCAGAAACAGCAGAAGAAAAGACTGTCACAACCAGCTATGTGACAGCTTCAGGGAGGATGCTTCAGCAAACAACAGGACCCTGCATGTCGCAGACACTCAGAACGGCATCCTGCTGCACTGTGTATCCCTTTCCAGCTATCTGTAAGACTGTATATATGACCGATTCTAACCTGAAAATCACCTGCAATCACAGGAGAATGCTGAGACTGTGCTCAGGATGGGAAAGGTATCTGTGTGGTTTTTAGTCCTTTCTATAAGAACGAAATCGGGTGGGGCAGAGAAGAAAAGAAACACATTTCCTACATGCTTCTTCACTGGTTCTGCCACAACAGTAGATTTCAACCCAAAATAGCTTGCTTTTTTTTCTAAATAATCCCCTAAGAAACAGTTCAGTCTAGACCATTATCCTGATAGTTCATAATTAGGTTCAATAATAAGGCTTGTTAGGCTGGCCAGGGTCCGATTGGCATATCCGAAGCATCTAGGCACAGTGACCTTGCTTTGAGAGGGTATTGTTAGAAAATCCATTATTATCATCGCCCACACTTCAGAGAAGTGGCTGTTTTGTGAATTGATGGTGTGATGTTGCCACTTTAGATAAAAGAGTCCATGAATTATTGACTTAATGAGTTAATGTTGTTTGATTTCAAACAAAGTCTTTGATGCAAGACCCAGAACTTGTAATCACGGCGCAGGGAGTGCAGGTAATAGACTCCGCTGCGCACTTAGGAACCATTGAATCTGAAAAAAGACAGGAACCTCACAGAGACACCACTGTCTCTCACATGTGTGACACCTGGCTTGGTGTATCTCCGGCCTTAGGATGGCTTTATCTCTGTTAATTTGCATAAACCACAAAACATTTATTTGTATCCTCCTACCCCTGGCATTTTTAAAGTTTTTCAGGAGTCTATAGTGAGAGACTTGGGATTATTCCCATGTAGTCTTTCTGGCTGTGTGTATGATTGCTGCTGGATGGAAGTACAAAGGAAGCCACCAGAGGAAGCACATCACAGAGAAATAAGCCAGCCTTCTCATGAGCCAGACAACAAAATGGAAACCAACTCTCCTAAACAGTGGTGCTTTTCCTCAGAGCACGCCAAACTGTAAAAATCCTAGATACAGCACTGCTTGCAGGCCTTCCAAAGACCTGGTGAACAGGGGCCCCTTGATTCCATGGGCTCTTTCTTGATGCTAGCCACTAAGAGAGCTTCCTTCTCAATATCCTGTTGAGTACAAAGTGGGTATTATTCTTCCCATTTTACAGACACGGAAGCAAGGTTTGGGGAGAAGGAATGAATTGTTCATAAAAGTAGTAGGATGGAGACATTGTTCACAGTTCTGGCCAATGTTTGGATCCCCCTGCTCAGTCTCCGGAGTCCTAGAATTACAGAGGTACACTATCATGACTGATCTATGCAGTGCCAGGGATCCAACCCAGGACTTTGTTGATTACAGGCAAGTACTCTCTCACCTGAACTACACACACCTTTCTGCTCTGATTTTCTGTCATTGATGGCTCTGTCATTCATAGACTCCCTCCTTGGCCCATCCCTGCTGTGTTCCAACTCTGCCTCCTCCATAGTCCGGAAACAAGCATTCTTCTGGTACTTTTCCTCATCTTCTCACCCCCTTCAGTCACCTTTTCTTATGTCCCTGCCTTGTTCTTTCCTCCTTGGGTGACCTGGTCACTGATGTGGGTCAGCTTAGACTAAGTGTGGATGAATCCCAGGTCTGGGTGCTGCTCATACTCACACCACACACACCAGCATTTCTAGAAGCTTATTCAAAGACTCGATACATCTAAAACTAACTCGTTTCTTTCTCTTTCACCTGTCTCCTTCCATTTTGTCACTAATGCCCCAAGATTCTTAGCCACCCGATTGAGAATTTCAGCACTTCTCAGGCTCCTTGCCATCTGTCTTTCAACGGCTGATTATCTTGACTCAGGCCCTCGGGAGCACTATCCTAGACCACTGCCACAGTCCCCAACCTGGCCTTTCTGTCTCTCCCAATTCTGGTTTATTCTTTAAACCCTTCTGGAACCATCTCACTGAAGACTATACTTTCAAGGATCACTTCTATAGTTCATCTGAAACCATCTCCATGTATTAGTTCTCAGACTGTGTGACTCTGGCTTCCCACAGCTCTGATGTCTACCCATCTCATCACCTATGGGACTACGGCCAAAGGAGTCCGCTAATACCTCCAGGATTTGGGTCACTGCCCTGTTGTCCCACCTTCCTGGCCCAGGATACTCCATAGTATGTGTTCTCCCTCACTCAGATTCGTGTCCTTCTACCAAATCATCAAAACCTAAGCAAGTGTTCAAGTGTTTTCCCATCTAAGTCTTTCCCAACCTGTCTGCTGCTCTATATTGGTAACAGCTGGCTCTCATTCATAGTGGTCTCCGAGATAATTCATTTTCTTAATGATTATATGGCAAGGTAGGTAGTTTATGAATCTGTCAATTATCATCATTATCTTTGAGACAGGGTCTCACTAGGCAGCCCCGGCTGGATTAGAACTCAGTATATAGATCTCACTGCCTCTGCCTTCTCAGTGCAAGGGCTCAGTACGTACCACCATGCCTGGCATGAATCTCTCTTTTATAATTCATGATTCTATAAAATGGATTCTAATAAAAACCATTTTACAGGTAGAAAAGTTGAGGTTCACATAGATTGAACCTGGCCAGGGCCCTGTGGGTGGTAGGCATGGTTACTCCTTAGAGGACAGTCCCACTAATCTTCACATGAACCTAGACTACATTTTTCAAACAATTCTTCTCTGTCCTCCCTAAGGAGTCTTTGAGTGAAGGACGTTTGAGTTGGGACCACCCTATTCTGTGCTCTCTGCTCAGGTCCTCTGTTTTCAGACCTCTCTGACATTAGGTTATTGTTGCCTTTTAAAAGTTCATTACTGTGCATAATGTGTTCCTGGGAGGCAGCAGCTTCCTGCCAGTTATTTCTCCCTGTTTCTCCACTCAGCATTTCCTCAGTATTAACCTCAGTCATCTCCAGCTCTTGTCCTGTATTTACACATCCCCTCAGCTGGAGAAGCCTGTGCAATGTAATACCACATGGAACGTGTGTGTGTGTGTGTGTGTGTGTGTGTGTGTGCGCGCGCGCGCGCGCGCTTAGCAAGAGGGTGAGTCTGCCATGTACTCCTCTCCCAGCTGTCCTATCCCTCGAGATCAGATCGAAAGCAAAGTTTCACACATCCTCAGCCGTAATTTGAAATACCGGGAGGGCCAGATGCTTCCCCAATCTTCCCCAGCTTATTCCTGTGAGTCCCTCGGTGAGGCTGACCCTGTCTTTCAGCCTTCTGGCTACTTGTTCCTCCCCCCTCTCACAGGCCAAGTGGTACTAAACTCTCACCTCATCTGGCCCTCCATTCCCTTTGTCTGTCTGATATTCTGCCATTGCCCTAAGGCCAAAAGCTCTCTGGGGCAGTGGTCTTGTTTGGTGTTTGGCACAGTTTCATTTCCTGGACATCTCTATGCACACTTGCGATGGCATATAACTAATAATAAAAGTCGGCCAGCCTCAGGCAGCGTTTTCTATTGTCAGCTCCGTGGCAGCTGGGGGGGAAGGGGAGGCAGAGCAGAGCAGTGCAGGAACAAGCGTTCTCACCACCTACTGGCCAGTGGGGTTGAGCTGTATCAGGGCCTCTGGCAGAGCCCCTAGAACCCCTCTCCCTCAATACTCAGTAGCTACGGGGACAGCAAAGTGAGAGGACTGTGTAGCTAGGAGCTGCCTGGGTTGGGGTCTCCACTGTTCTTCAAATGAAATGTCTGTCCACTGTGTGTGTGATGGGAACAGACGGAGGCAGCGTGCCACTCAGTACCTGTTGCTGAGTGGATCGGGCTTTCTGCATACCCCACCTGCTGCACATAGAGTGACCATGGGTCTAAGCATCTTTTCCTGTTGTCGTTGTTGCTGTTTTCTTGAGACTGATTCCCCAGTAGTCCAGGTTAACCTTGAACTCCCAATCCTCCTGCATCTCCCAGGTGCTGGGATAACAGGCAAGGAAGGACCTTTCCTTGTCCTCGGCCTTGGCCTGTGTTCTCCCCAGATCTTCTGGCATGTTGAACGAGCCATCGTGGGGTTTAGATGCAAGCATCCTAATAGGCATGATTAGAAGGCAGAATGGAACAATGGAAGGAATCTAGGATGGTTTCACTTCTGGTACCATTCAGTCCTTTACTAGCTGTGAGACCTTGGAAAAAAATCACTCCACCTCAGTTTTCTCTCCCACGGTTAGAAAAGCAAGATACTCTCACCCTAGCTGTTTGCTAAAAGTCCCAGGTAGTTTCTTTTGTGTCCTGGAAAATGCTAAACAGTAGGCAATTAATATGAGCATTAAATCCAAATCTTTTACAAAGGACAGATGCAGAAGTAAATGTGCTCCAGATACTACCATGGGGTTTGATAATGGACAGAACAGCCATACCACAGAGTGAAGAATAAACAAGGTGTGTTTTACAATTTTTCCATGTATCCCAGGATTTCCAGTGTCCTGGTTAATCCCCAGCCCTTGACACAGCTCTGCTCCAAGGGCGGCTGTGGCAGCATTTGTTGCACACAAAGTAAGTGACCCTTCTCTAAGCTTCAAATACAAATCAATGCTGACTTTCCCATCTATTCTGAGTGCGAGGCTCATAAGCAACTAAAGGATCTCGTTGGGAGTAGAAGTCATGTGCAGAAAAAAACGGACTCTAACTGGCAAGGGCCACATAAACATGACGAGCAGGGAGCGACCTTTGACATTTGCATAAAATGAAAGGATTGAATTTAGTTTACAAAGTGCGTGTGGAGGGGTATTTTTTATGGAAAGCACTTAGTTGTTCCAAAATGAAGACAGACTCAACACACAAAAGGAGGAGGCCTGGGCTCTAGGGCAGCACAGGTCCGCCTGTGAAAGCTCCTTAATGACCTCAGCTGTTTCTGTCTCACACGGTGCTGGCTCAGGGACCCGGTTCTCCCCACCTTTCTTTGCTCTCTTCTGTGCTGTGTGTGAGCCTGCCTCATCAGGGTCCTTGCATGCTGCGTGGGGATTATTCTAGGTGAGACAGCAGCCATCCCTGAATTGCACAGTCAAATGCTCCTCGGAGCCCCACAGAAGGAAGTCTGAGGACCGAACAGACCTGTCAGAAACCCAAGATTAACACCGAACACAAGGAGGATGGCGATGGAGCTTGATTGGCAGAGTGCTTGTCTAGCATGCACAGCTCCCTAGGTGTGACTCCTAACAGGCAACAGGCGTGAATCAGGTGGAGTGACAGTGCCTGGAATCCCAGGCCTTGAGAAGCAGAGGTAGCAGAATAAGAAATTCAAGGTCGTCTTTGACTTTAGTGAGTTTGAGGCCAACCTTGGCTATGTGACTGTATCAAAACCAAAACAAACAAACAAACAAAACACACACACACACACACACACACACACACACACGCTACACTAAGACATAGATGCATACACAAGAGTTCATGCTCTATTCAGGGAAATACTTTGTTTTGGTGAACAATTAATATACCCTATCACACTTTCTGACCTCCTGGCCTATTTATTTTAACAGATAACTTGAAGGGCAAATTCTCAGTTGAAAACAAGAAAATAGGTGGCAGTTTTCAGAGTCCCTTTGCCCTGTCTCTGTTCCATATATGAGCTGGGTCCCCAAAAGCAGTATTTCAGGTTTCTTCCTTCATGACCAGGAGGAAGAAAGAAATCAGGGTGACACTCATGGCCACACTCATGGCCCTGGATGAATCTTCCTCAAGTGCCACTTTATTGGTACAAAGATACAGAGTCCAGCTGATGCGCAGTGAGGAAAGAGGACCCACTTGAGAGGAATACTCTGTACTCTGAGCATCTGTCTATATCCAGAGCTGTGCACACTCCCTGTCAAAGGCAGGGCTCATCAACATTCCTCTAGGAAATGCCACAGGATTAGTTTGGCTATTGTTTTTTCAATCAATTCTCCATTAAACAGATCAAGACTTTGACGGTGAGAATTTTTGTTGCTAACATCTGTAGAGGAGCTGCTGAGGCTATTGACACCAAGCAACTTGTACACGTGCTCTTGATCAGGAGGCTGAGCTACAGAAGGTGACACCTGGATGGGGATTAAGTAGGTGGGAGTTCAAGTCTAGGTATGCCCCTTCTTGGCTCTGCAATCTTGTACGATCACTTTGCTATTTTGAACTATGGCTTCCTCCTCTAGGCACTAGAAAAATAACAGCCTGTACCCTAAAGGGTATCATGACTGGACAGTTGTGTCCCGTCAAGTTTCTCCATCCTTCTGCTAAAGAGGGAGCTAAATTAGAGGATTGATAAGAGCTAGATTTCCAAAACGCATTATAACCCATTTCTCCCACCTTCCTTAGAAAAATATTTAGTAGTATTTTTTTTAACTAGGATATTTTATATTCTCTAAAAAAAAAATCATTGCCTCTGATTAATGGAGATTTTAATATTGCTTCCAGGTGTTCCTGCCACAGTTTCCATTGCATGTGTGGCCCCATGCACACCAAGAGACGTGCTGGTTTCCTGCCATCCTTGCGTCCTGCTGTCAGCCACGTTCCTCCTTGGCTTCTTTTCTCCCAGTCAGTAGCAGGTCCAGAGACCAGGGAGGAGACGTTGAATTGACTCCATGTCCTGAGCACTGGCTGTGGGACCCTTCTGCAGATGAAGATGTCAAAAGGCAATCTACAACAAGAATGACAGTGTGATTAACCAGAATGAGGCCTAAATCAGAAGCGGCATGGACCGCTGGGAAATTAAGGCACCAATTTTCACTGTCAAGATCAGCTGTGATAGGGCAGTATATCCTAGCAACAGCAGGAGTCTTAACCTTGCCATCAAAGCAAAAACTAATTTTGCAGTGTTATCTGTTCCAATATCTTTTAATCCAAAAAGTCTTTAAACAGAAAGTAAATACTCACACATTGCTTTGCTTAGATCAACCTCTTGCCTCTAATTGGGAAATCCTTAATTCAGTAAATTAAGAGATTATTGAGTCTGAACAAAAATGTCATTAGCTTTCTTTCTTGGTGCAACTGTGGGAAACCCTGTTTGAAAGACGAAGAGGGATCATAGCTGTTACCATTAACAGCATTAATGGAGGAAATGGCACTGAAGATCAGCCTCACATCTCTTAGAAACCAAAATGTCCTATCTCACTGTCCTACAGGACAGCATCAGAGTATGCCCTTGTAACTGTCCTGATCTGGAGTTACCACTGGGCAGAGCCATCTCCTATAGTACAATTTCCCATAAAGTCATCACACACCAGTGATAGAAGTTCCTCTGTCCTTCAACAACAGTGCACAAAAGAGGCTTAGCTCTGATATATTTGTGCTGAAAAGCATTAAGAATCATAGAAATTTAGCTGCCAGGTCCATTCTGAAAACAACACACATCAGTACACATCAGTAGTGCTATCCATAGCACTGAGATTAAGCTGTCTGAACATGCAGTTTCCCTTTTGAAAAATAAGGAAAGTGGATATTTACTTCTTTGGCGAGCCTTATTCTCTAAGTGAAGATAAAATAGTGCACCTCCTAGGATTTATGGGTTGGAGGTCCTTTCCCAAGTTCCCCACACTGCTCAGACTCCCAGAAGCCTCCTCTGAAGCAGCTTATTTTGCTTAGCTCATTGTCCACTTGAGAACTAAGCCTTGGTGTATGGAACCTATGTTTGCTATGAATGAAATTTTCCTCCATTCAATTAATAGGAGCTTTGGCTTATCATTCATGGTTGTCATTGTGTGGAGGTGTGTTCTTTCTGTACTTAACTCGTTTACAATATTTGGTGAGAATAGACACTGGGTGTTATCAAAACTTTTCTCCATCTGTGAGGAAGATTACAGCTTTTGTTCTTCATTCTGTAGGAATAGCATATCATGTTAATTGGTTGGCATACATTGAACTATCCTTGCATTCCTTGAATGACTAACACTGGATTGTGGTGAATGATCTTTTTTAATGTGCTGACAATGTTTGGTCAACAACTGTTGTATCAATATTCATTAAAAACCTTGGTCTGTGGTTTTGTCATCTGGTTTTGCTATCAGGATAATGCTGGCCTTTTTTGAAATTCTTGTTTGAAAGAATTGCTTCCTCTAGAATATTTTAGAATAATTGCTATTGGCTTCTCTCTAAACTGAAGAGGACACACAGTAAAAGAGAAATATTGGTATCATGGATTCTGACAACCAGTATTGTTAAAATGACCACAGTACTCAGAGTTCTTTTTAGATTCAATCACTAGCAAAACACAATCAGAGTTTTCACAGAATTAGCAAAGATAATTCCAAAATTTGTATAGGATGATCATAAGAGACCCCAAAACCCTGAAGCCACCCTGAGCACCTGGGGAAAAGCAGGAGGCACCATGCTGCTCAGCTTTCTATTGTATCTGAAGTCTACAAAAGCCATTAGTGATTGCTAGGGAGAGAAGAACTTTGGTGGAGCTGCCTACAAGTCCTGGGGAAGCTCTTAGAATGCAGCTTTTCTAAGTTACCCCCATGCTGGAGTAGGCTTCTCAGAGATGCCCATGCCTTTGACTCAGTAGTTCACTAAGATAGACTTGAATGGAATAATTTCTTTGGTATGTCTTTGGTGCCTACACCTGGAGTGGAAACACATTTGTTCATGTCTCCCAGGAAAAGTTACACAACAAATACACACTAGGAAAACATATATGCTTTTAAATAAGGGATGTGGGGTGGAGAGATGGTTCAGTGGTTCAGTGGTTAAGAACACTTCCTGCTCTTGAAGAGGACCCAGGTTCAGTTCCCAGCACCCATGTGGTGGCTCACAATCATCTGTGACTCTAGTTCCAGGGGATTTGATGATCTCTTTTTTGATCCTCCAAGGGCAATGCATACATGTGGACATACATACATTCAGGCGAACATTCATATACATAAAATAAAAGTAAATCTTTAAATAAAAGATTCTGGGAAAAGAGGATCTCTATACAGATCATAATAAAATTTGACTCCTTTCTCACACCAATTACAAAACTCAACTCAGAATAGACTAAATATTTAATGTGAAATTATGCCATGAAGACTATAAATACCAAAAATCATGCATGCATTTTTTAAATATTAGAAGAAAGGAATTTGAATATTTTTTACCATAAAAAATTAAAAAATATTTCTGAAGATCTATGTTTGGTTTAGTTTAAACACATATTAAAATATCAACTATCCCATAAATAAGTACAATTTTGTATTTTCTGTATTAATTAAAGATAAATTTAAATATATTCTCTATGTGAACAACAAAAACTAACAAAAAATGAAAAAGAGAAGATGGCAGGAAGCTAGCCTAAACATTACAGAGCTTGAGATCAGAAACTAACCAATAGACTTGGAGATGTCACTGTAGATGTTTGGAAACAAAGCAAGATAGCTCATGCAGTTCCTCCATGGTACACCCACCAGGTCCCACAGGTCTCCCTCAGGGCTGGTGACTCAACACAGCAAAGCTGACCACATGTCCACCCTTCAAGCCAAGACAAAGCCCTGATTCTACAGAAGAGTGAATCATTCTGCTGGGTGTGAAAAAGCCTTCCTTCTCAGGAATTCATTATTGAGATAGATTAATAGAATTCCCATCTACTCCCCAACTTCTTACTAATTCCTTAGATTAAAAAAAAAGCTGGGAAACCACACCCCCTTTATTTACTAAATTCAAGCCAAAGACCACACTAGACTGAATCATGGTTGTTCAGAAGAGGAAGTCTAACTTCCTATGATGTTGAGGAAGACACTGGTTGACAGCACACAACCAGATTTTGTCCACAAGGAGCCCTCATTTCCCCTCATCTTCCTAACACAAATGTTTTCTGGAAAGATGAAGGGCCTGCTCAGAGAGCTCTAGAAAGCCTGAAGTTTGCACAGAACGCCAATGCAGCTTTGCTGGCACCTCCACTTGGCGGTGCTGCTGTGGCCTGGCTGCTCCGACCTGCATATGAGGTTGTTATCCAATCGGGAAGTCTGTCCAGAGCGCTCCCTTTCCAGACATCCAGGATCTCCATCGGTGACTCCACTCCCAAACGGAGGTCTTGTAACTTCTGCCCTTCCTGGGTTGTCAGCACTGCTGCGGAGCTGTAGGGCACAGTGCAGACTCCACTGAAGGCTGGCTTTCTTTGTCCCACAGGCAAAGTCATAGCCTGTGACTCTCTCACTTTTCTTTCTCACAGAGTGACTGTTACCTGCTTGAATGCTGGGACAGACTGCGTGGACTGAACCCTAGCAGTGACACACACTGGTTGTGTGATGTCAGACGAGCTATTTGCCTGGGCCTCATCCAGGATGTCAGGAGAATGGGATCATAGAGTACATATAGCAAGACAGTAAATTTTAGGAGTCGGGCTGACTTGGCCAAAAAAGGCTCCACCAGCTGCTACAGTATTCCTCCAGGGTATGTCTTCGAAGGTGTTTCTGTAGATTAGCACTGCAATGGGAAAAGTGTGTGAAGGAGATTGGTCCTCCTAGATGTGAGCAGATAGCATGCCCCCAATGCTGAGGGTCCCAGACAGGGACAAAGGGCAGGGGAGCGGTGAATTCACTGTTTACCACACAGCTAGGGCACCCGCCTTCTCTATGCTCAGGCATCCCTTCAAACTTGGAGACTTAGACCTGATGTCCCCTGCATCTTGTTGCCCTTCAGCCTCAGTTAGAGTTGCACACCAGCTCCCTTGTATTCAGCATGCACACGGCATGTCAGGGGACTTCACTGTCTCTATAACTGCAGGACTCAATTCGTGGAGCATGACTCCACTCCCATATATGTCAGTGTCTGCGTCTCTAGAGTAATCTTTGAGACCAGTTCCCCTCACCTCAGTGATGTTCTTTTATGGGTCTTCCACAGGATGGGATAGTTCGCTTCTTTCTATTATCAAAAAACAGCCCGCTGCGTGGCAGTATTACCATCTGTTCATCCATTCACCGACTGAGGCTTTCAGTTTGAGGTGGTTGTGAATAAATATTCCCATATAAGTTTTTGAGCAGACAGAAGTTTGAAAGACTCATTAGGAATGCATTACTGGTCGTGTGGAGAGTCTACATTTAGTAAACTACAGCTTGCCCCTCCCAAGTGGCTGTGCCATCTTGCGTCCAGCCAGGAGTGATGTTTCTGTGTGATGGTTCCAATCGAGCTTTTGGTGTCTGAATTATGCAAATCAGATAAGAAATACCAATCACAGAATAATCTCATCTTAAGGCTGAATCATGTCTGGCTCTGCCACCCCATAGTACCTATCTCCATTTTATTACTTTTATGAGTCTCCCTGGTGAGTTTCAGCATCTGTCTGTCACTACTAGATTGCCTGCTTTGGATGAGATGTACAGTGAAATGTCCTGCTGTTTTACCAGAGTGTGTTCACACACTGTATCCTTCAGTCTCCCACTACCAGGAAGTATAAACCCTAATAGACCCAACTGCATCTCTCTAGGGAAGGGCAACAGTTCAAAGGGGATCTCTTATCCTCCAGGTTAGATGTCCAGTAAGTAGAAGTCTTCCCAACACAGCAAGTTACTGCATTAAGATAAAAGATGGGGCTGGAGAGATGGCTCAGTGGTTGTGAGCACATATCGCTCTTGCAGAGGACCAGAGTTCCCAGAGTTTGGTTTGCAGACTCACCTATAAGTTGGGTGACTCACAACCACCTGTAGATATAACACCATCCTCTGACCTCAGGTGCACACTTGTGAGTGCACTCGCATACACACACACACAATACACAAAAATAGTTAAGGTAAATCTTAAGAAAGATAAACAATGGGGATGTCGCTCCACTTGCAGTTGAAATATCTGTGACCCTTACACTAGACCTCACAATGATTTTGCAAATCAGGTGTATTTAATTTGACATTCTCTGGTGGTATTCAATGGGTAGTAAGTATCAGACTCTGCCGAAAGAATAGCTGGTTTGATGCAAAGTAAATGTGAACGTGGGAGATGTCATTAAGTGACTCATCAGTGGTCCTGTGTGAACAGCTGAGATATAGTATAGGGAATTACATAATAAGGAGGTGGCCAAGATGGGAGAGGACTATGGACATCAAAAGAAGTGATCATCAGCTACCATCTATCCTCCAGATCAATGACTGTCCCAAACCCCCATGACTGTCATAGAAAGTGACTCCTCAGCTCCCATCTCCTTGTCCCAACTCTTGTCCCAACCTCCCCGCCTTGGTGCTTTCAAGGAGCAAAGGTAAAAAGATGGGTGGTTTCTTGGTATACTGCAAAGTCATATGCAGGCCACCCTAGACCATGAAGGTGGATTTCCAAGAGGAAAGGGGTCATGTTTGACCTGTAGTTAAGGATGGAGATGAGTTTTCTTTTTAACACAAAAAGCATACATATCCTCACCGAAATTCAGCTTTTGGGTGAGCACCAGGGCGTGGCCCCACAGCAGCAGCTGGGGTACACACACCTGCTAGGAGAGATGTGAGAAGTACGTCCATAGTACACCACAGGGAACCTGCTTCTGAAGGGTTTCACTCCCTTCCTTTTTCGGTTCCTATCTCTGACCCACCTACCATTTTTAAGAATATGCACAAACAGCCCTTGAAAGGGGATGCTATTCAAACACATAGAACCCAAGGCAAGTCAGCCTCCTCTGAGGCCTCTGTTTCTTCTTCGGATATCGTAAAAATTCGAAAGGAATGATCTGTATGCAGACTCAACTCTGAGTAGAACCTCGGTAGGGAAAACCAGGATTATTGTTAAGGGGAAATCTCCCTCCTTGCAAAATAGCCCTGTGAACTGCTCCAAGCAGCCCTCACTCTAGGCAGCCCCCTGCCTCCTCACAGCAGCAGAGATCCACATGTTAAAGGTGCCTCTAGCCGTAGCTCAAATGTTAAAAGATCTTTTAATAAAAAAAAAAATTCTCAGCCAGATATTGGGGTAAATGCTGAAAGATCAGAGAGACAAGAGAAAAAGCCACTGCCACCTCTTACCTCTAGGATCCCTCAGCCTGAAAAAGTTTCCTCAGCTGAAAAGCCTTTAGTTCCTGTCTCCTCACGCCTGATATACCTTTCTCTGCCCAGCCATCATTTCCTTCTTAGTGCTGGCATTAAAGGCGTGTGACTTCCCAAGCAAAGGCATGAGATCTCAAGTGCTGGGATTAAAGGTGTGTGCTTCCCAGTACTGGGATTAAAGGTGTGTGCCACCACTACCTGGCTCTGTTTCTCTCCTAGACTGAATCAAATCTCATGTAGTCCAGGGTGGCTTTGAACTCACAGAGATCCAGACGGATCTCTGCCTCTGAAGTACTAGGATTAAAGGTGTATGCCACTATTGCCTTGCCTCTATGTTTAATCTAGTGGCTTGTTCTGTCCTCTGATCCTCAGGTAAATTTTATTAGGGTACACAATGCATCACCACATCTAGCTTTATCTGTTTGCGGGATAGCCCTCAAGTGTGTGAAAAAACAGCAGACACAACAGGAAAGAAAAAAGGCTTTTCCTCATTCACATGAAAATCCAAGAGGGGAAGGAACGGTCAGAGCCAGCACCTGTGAACAGAAGGTCCCTGACTTCCGAGTGTGGCCCAGCAAAGAGTAGTACCCACCAGGCTTGGGAAGGCAGAGGAATAAATGATTTAAGGTTTTAGAAAAAAGACTTCTGAAGGAAACTTGACCTTTACCTCTGAACTCAGAGCCAAACTCTGCTGAGTGAAGGTGGTCTGTGGTGGCAAATTGATCCGTACGAAATCCACAAGGGTCATTGGGGGAGAGGAGGGGGGCGGCTGCTCACCTTGTTGTGGTGGAGACTGTTGATAAACACAGCCTTAAAGGCAGCCTGCAGGGAGGAAACGGGTTAGAGTCAAGGACAGTGGCAAGCCTTATTAAGGACAAAAGCCAGGGGTTGCGACTGGGGACTGGCAGTCCAGGCTTTTCACAAACTGCTTGCCTATGGCTATAGATCCTGTTGGAGAAAGTGGGGGGTTAATGAGGCCAAGGGGAGAAGGCTAAATAACCCAAGCCAGCCAACCTCAGACTTTTTCCACCGCCCTGCACTCCACCAACTGAGTCACCGCACGAAGCTCACACACTTCCCTCTGGTTACGGAAGACTCCTCAAGGTCACTCTGTAGATTGCACAAAGTTCTCAATAAATACATATACGTGCTGTCTTGCTTTGATTTTCTTTCTTTTTTTCTGAATAGACACCAGTCGTCTAATGTAGAAGTAAGATGTGAATCCAACTGTGCTTTTCTTTATTCTGTGAGTTGGCAAACAGCTGACTGCTTACCCTACAGAAAAACTATACATCATGCTATGAATACAGTCAAGAACAATAAAAAAGGAAGACATAAAACTGAAAAAAAAAAAAAAGCAGACAGTTCAGCAGAGGTGAGAAGTGAAGGGTTGTGTGTGTGTTGATGTGTGTAGCTCTCAGGTGACAAGAGTCAGCTGTACCATAACAGGGAGGTCTAGAGGAGAAAGACCCTGACTCAAATGGTGTGTCAAAATCTGAAAGCGCGTGTAGTTTTAAGAAATGAATAAAATGTAGATAAAGAGAATACCGGTAGACCAAAGAGTGAAAAAGAATCAGTTCTATTTTTGAATTCAGGGTAATGGACTATCACAGACATGGAAAAACAATAATGTGAATGAACTGGGTAATCTATAATCTTAGAGAAAGTATGAAGTTCATAGTACAAGGAACAGGCACAGAAGAAGCTGCATTCCCTAAACTTGGAATACAGTGTGTGGAGAGCTCCTAAGAACTGCTCTTGCCCACTGTAGGCATAATCGTGAGCTTTGATTTTTAAGCTGCAAGTATGTTACTTAGGAAATATTTAAATTTACTTAAATGCTCTGAAAGCAATAACCAGCAGGCATTAAAATTCCAAACAAGAACACTATGTGTAATTATCCATCAAATCCCATCTGCTGGAATGGTGACAACTTTACCTAAGTTCTTTAAATGTTCATCAATTGGATTAGTTAAATAAATATCTGTAAACCCATAAAATAAATGGACTATTTCACAGCATTTTAAAATCAAGGGTAAAATGATGTCAATGGGCATGGGAGGATCGCTGCTTGTATTGTTAAGTGGAAAGTCGAGCATAGGCCGACTAGATGGCTCAGCAGGTAAAGAAGTCTGCCTGTTCCTGGGACCTACATGGTGGAAGGAAAGAAACCATTCTTTTCACATGCAAAATAAAATTGTAAAAAAATTTAAATTAAAAAGTCCAATTTCAGAAAGCATATACTATGATATACATACATACATACACATGTATATACCAAAAAGCATATTTGTGTATGTGCATGTACTCCTGTCTTTGAGTCTCCACATACATAGAAAAATATGTATGCAATGATATCAAACAGGCTATTAACTGTGACCACTACAGGTTCTGGGGGATCAAACTCAGGTTCCCATGCTTATAATGCAAGCATTTTACAGATGGAGCTATCGCCCCAGCATGGGGTCTTACCTTTTTGTAACCTTGTTGTAGAGATGATTTCAGAGGATGAACTTATGAGACATTATTGATTCCTACTCAGATCCTACCTCTAGGACTAGTGCCTTTCTCCTGAAGTGAATTCAGACTGAGACTAATTCTCATTGATTTTTAAAATCTAAATTGCACATTCCTCCAGCTACATTCCAAACACAGACCCAGGTCTTATACCACTGGTCAAGCCCATTGGAGAGCTTTGGCCATCAGCATTATGGATGACTCTATCTGCACCCGAGATGTGCTTAATACTTTCAGAGCATCCCATCGTTTGGCGTGGCCTAGTTGCTCTACTTCACATATGCATTAGACCAGACCAGACCTTTCTTATTCTCTCCACAACTCTAAAATATCAGGACTTGGGAGCAAGCACAGCACATAGGTGCTGGGCAAGAAAGATGAGAAGTTGATTGCAAGGTGTTCCAATTATTAACATGGGGCCTAGAGCAGAATTTACAGAGTAGACACAATAATTAACAATTCTAGTGGCTTAAATTAATGAAGGGAACCATGTCAGTTTGCTAAAGTTCATGGGTGCTTGATGTTGCTTTGTTAGGTGTCTGAAGCCTGACATCTTCAAGCAAGCTTCCCTCCCTTTCTGGGTGGTTCTTTCCCAGAACGGTCCAGGAGCCATAAGTAATAGTGGCCTGCCGCCCTCAACTCCAGGAGCAGGATCTGACTAGTATAGGAAGCATCTGGGACTGGGGAGATGTCTCAAAACAACACCTTCAGCAAAGCACAATGACCCGAAGTTCATCCCTAGGACCCACATAGTGGAAGAAGAGAACTATTCCTGCATGTTGTCCTCTGACCTACACACATGCGCTGTACATGCCTGAGTGCATGTGCCTCACTCAACATATACACAAAGAAGTGAGTTAAAGTGAAATTTTTAAAAATTGAAATGGGTCAGTAAGATGGTTCAGTTAGTGATGGTCTGACAATCTGAGTCCTATTCCCAGGATCCACATGGTAAGAGAGTCAACTCCCACAAGCTGTCTCCTGATTTCCACACCCATGCCCTTGCATGAATGCACTCATTCTCATGAATGAATGATTGGATGAATGAATGAATGAGTGGGTAAATGAAATATAGAAAATAATTGACTGACTTTTTCTTACAGAACCAAACAGTAAAGACTCTGGGTCTTTGGCTTGCTCATTTTTGTTTAAGGCATTTCTAGCTCAAGTTGGTTTCTACCTTATGGCATTATCCTGGCTCTTCCTCCCAATGTTACAATTACAGCTGTGCACCACTGTACCCAATATAAGAACTTAGGTTTTGTGTCCAAATAGGCAAGATTGGAGTTATTGACAAAATATTTATCCGACCATTTGAAATGTAAGCATTTCAAAAAATGGGAGCCATTCTTAGCTCTCAAGCTAAGACAGTTGGCTGGATTTGCCTCAAAGGCTGTTATAACAATCCCAGGACTGTTGCTATGGATGGCTAGGAAATCTGGTCAAGACAGTGAGGGTTGACATTTTCTCAGGGTAAAGGCTGAGAACCTGACAAGTTCATCTAGAAAGACCAGGGAGCTGATCTTCCTTTTTCTCCTCTTCTATCCTTTCCTTCCTTTCTCTCCCCATCCCTTTTTTTCACAAGAGATGACCAAGTGAACATAGTATGTTGTTGATAGCAGTCATTGTGTGACATCTTCAAAATCCAGTCTGAGAACAAAGACTCCTTGTGGAAGAGAGCTGAGATGAGTGAGAAGCAAAAACTTGATAATGTATTGCCTGGAACCTAGTCCACGGTGGTACTTCTTGTATGTGAAATAGTATTATTTAGGATAATTTACCTCCACTGGATGGTTTCTAAAAGAATAAGCCATTGTGATACAAAGGTGACATTCATAAATATGCAAATCAGGTGTCATGAATAAATATACAAATTTCCTACCCAATAGACTTTGCCTGCTTCTCTAAGAAATGATTGCTGTCTCTAAAACCTTATGACTCTCCCATAATTTCTGAAAATGACTTCTAAGAACATCATAATTGTGCTAAAAATATGTGGCCCTGTGTTTTTCTGTAGTTGCCAGCAAAGCCTGATAATCTAGAAACGATATCACTGCAAGATGAAGACCTTTTCCAATAGCTGTGATAATGCTACTTTGCAGGTTGGGGATATGAGTCAATGGGAAGAATGTTTACCTGACATACACAAAGTGCTGGGTTTGATCCCCATCATTTCATAAACAGACATGATGTACATGCCTGTAATCCAGAACCTGGAGGCAGGAAATCTAGGGACTATTGTCAAATTCTATTTCTCCACATACTTATTCTTGACTCTTTAGGACCTTTCTTTAGATATAGTGTTAGCCTAAAATTTAAACTTCCTGTTTTGATATTAATAATGTTTAATTTTTTTTCACATTGAACAATAAATTTTCCTAATAGCACTCTCTTATGTCTCCAGAAGGAAGATGAGGCACCACAAACCTGGTTCATAATGATGCCATTGAGTCAATAAACATCACTCAAAATATTTGTGTCGGACTACAAATTGTTCAAGGCAGTTCTAAGTCGAGTAGCTAAGATGGTCCACCATCTTACACCTCTAGCCAGAACTTCAGATAAGTTTTACCCATTACTCTGAGACTGGCTACAAATGCAAAAACTAGTCCTTATGTGTAGCAGGATTCTTAAAAGTTCTTATTAATAAAATCAAACCTGAGAGCCAGGTATTGGGGTGAATATTGGAAGGTCAGAGAAACAGAACAAGCCACAGCTATCTCACCTCGACGGATCCTCAGCTGGTCTTGTCTCCTCAGACTGGAGGCCTCTGAGTACTCATCCGGAATGGGTCTCAGCTGAATTACTGCTCAAAAGCCTGAATGCTTAACCAGCCAAAATCTTCTAGTTTCTGGTCCTCACGCCTTATATATCTTTCTGCTTTCTACCACCACTCCCTGGGATTAAAGGCTGGCTTTCTGGGATTAAAGGCATGTGTCACCATGCTTGGCTATTTCCAATGTGGCCTTGAACTCACAGAGATCCAGAGGGATTTCTATCTCTGGAATGCTAGGATTAAAGGTGTGAGTGCCACCATTTTCTAGCCTCTGTATCTAGTGGCTGTCTGTTCTCTGACCCCAGATAAATTTATTAGAGTACACAATATTTTGGGGAACACAATACCACCACACTTATGAGACTTAACCATTGTTTCATTTTTTTTTCCACAGGATCCCACAGAAATACTGTTGCCCCCTAGACAGCAGGAAGCAATTCTAAAATGATGACCCCTCTCCCAACAGGTTTTTTTCAGGGTTATGGATAATTGCCATTTGTTAGGGGTTGGTTATAAGTTGTAATAGGGTTGAAGTTGAAACAATAGAGTTTAGACTCAGGAATCTCCTTCGAGAAAGAAAAAGGGGGATAGATAGGATAGAATAATAAGGTAGATTATTATAGCTACTTGTAAACTCATTTAGCAACTATCAGCTTTAGATAATTTGCATTGGTATAGATTCTCATATGGTGATACAAATGTAAAATTATTTTTCTATTCTTATTTAAGATAATTTGTATATTAATACAAATTCAAAACTATACTTGTCATATTGTCAATGTGTTCCTACTTCTGTTTAAAATATTTTTGTATATTGATACAAATGTAAAATTATATTTGTCATGCTATATGTTTGTTCTACTTTTGTTTATATTTTGTATATTGATAGAAATTAAGGATATTGTTGTCATATTGCTTTATACATTTTCACCTCTGATTAAGATATTTTTGTATATTGTCATCACTTTGAGGTTATTGTTCCTATACTGTATATCTGTTTACAGATTGTTCAATTTTATAATGTGAATCCTTAGTCTTTAAGTTATATAGGTTGATAAGAGTTACAGATTAATAATCATCCATGCTTGTCATACTTATGTTAGTTAGGTTTTCTAGAGATATATAGAAATATATGTTAGATGGATAGGTAATCTTCAAACATTTCACAGAGTCAAAGAATATGGCATTTAAATGTTTTAACCACTTAGAATTCTGTTGACCTGAGACACGATTGCTCCTGGCAGTACTGATCTACTCCCAAGAGGATGTTGGGCTTCAAAGACACTCCATATGGAGTTTGTCTTCTTCTTGGCAAAAGTGACCTGTTGGGCACAGAACTGCCTTTGCCTGGGCTGCTCCACAGTAAGCATGCTGTCCAATCCAGATGAGTAGGATACAAGGAAAAGCAACTGCTGAACCTTGCCAAGACAGGGTAGGACACTCTCTCACATTTTCCTGCTTCTGAAAATGGTCTGTCAGATATTCTAGGCCCGTAGCCAGAAATGGATGCCCCAACATTGCAGAGAAACATTGGGTGACTATCCAGGCTGCCAGCTGTCTCTGTCATTTCTTGCGTATTTCAGACATTGCTTGCTCACACTTCCTGCTCACTCAGGTAATATTATTTCCCTTCTCAGGTCTTGTATGGGGTTGAAGACTAGATAGTTACAGTTACAGTCCTCTCATGACTTAGCTAAGTGCATATCAGTTACTAGATTTAAATTCTTCAGAATAGGACAGCTATTGGAGTAATCTCTGTAATTTGCTATTTACTTATGCTCTGGACATTTAGTACATGTTTCTTGCTTGATGTTGTTCTTGTTGGTTGTAGTTTCATTTTTGTTTATGTTATTTCTTTCTCCTGGGCAATACTTGATAATTTTTCTTATTGTATATAATTTTGTATTGTGTTTAGAACCTTCTTATTTAGACAAAAGGGGGGTATTGTGGGAATTGGTTCCACCAATAACTTTGGTGTATAGGCCTTAGGTCATGGCTTCTTGTCTGCCTATGTGACCACTTGAAAGAGGAAAGAGAGGAAGGTCGCTCTCTCTTGGGTGGTGGAGACCAAATCAGGCAGTGTGGAGTGGCATGTGTCCATCCCCATCTTTCCTGGGCAAACAAAAGGACTCTGCAACTGGACCTACCTTATCCTTATCCTGTATCCACGAGTCTGTTTCCCCATAGCTCCCATTAATCAATGGATATAAATTTATATATACACCCTTCTGGCTCTCATTTTAAGATCATCTTCCATTACATAGTGAATTCAAGAATACAGGAGAACTTACAGAAACAAAACAAAAAGAAAAAGAAAAGGATAGAAAAAAGAGATGGTTCCCTACTCTCCGATATTCCTTCCAGTTCCCTCTCCACCTCAGTCCATTCTCACAAGCATACTGATAGCCCAGTGTTCTGAGAAGAACTGTGAAAACATTGTTTTTCCCTATTACAGAATGTTTAGGTTCCTTTGCATGAATGCATCCATCAAGCTACTGTAACTAAGAGGCTTTGGCAGTCAGAGACTTACTAGAATAAAGCTCATTTCTCTCTCCTGTAATGTCAAAGGGGAGTATCCAGTCTGGTAGACTAGATTTGAGGGCAGGGACTCAACTCTTCTCTGACCCATCGCTAGGGGTAGTTCCATCACCTTTAGTTTTGGGTCGTTACACTGTAACCCTCCCATGGAGAAGGGGAACATATGGAAAAGAAAGTGTGATGAGAACAAGTGTGAACGATCTCCAGACCCCGTCAATGGGGAGGGGGTACTCACACAGCTGCACCCAGCAGAGAAGCCTGGGGAATGTAGCATCCCTGGGCCACCCACCGTAGGTAAGATTCAAATTCAAATGTGACAGAATAAGAGGAAGGTGGTGTTGGTGGCAAGACAGCCATCTCTGCGCTAGCTCTGTGTGTTAGCATTCAGCTCTCTAAGTTACTTCGTTTGTGCATCAAGAATTTCCAAGCCCTTACCAAAGGCAGACACTTCAGTGTCCAGCTCTGTAGCCAATCTCCCCATGCTGCCTTGGATGTTTGTTTTTGACATTTGTTCCATTTGGTCCTCGAACTTCAGCAGTGATCATTAAATATGTGTTGCTGATCCAATTTTACAGATTAAAAGACTCAGGCTTTCAACAGTTTGTCTAAGGTTGTTCAAGTTCTTGGTAGAAGTGAGACAGAATAGTCTCCTGGACCAAACTTTAGGCAGGCTCCTCTGAGAGAGTCTGACCTTGGACATGATTTCAAGCCCAGTTTATCAGGAATTATATAAGGTAGTGGTCTAGTCAGAATCTCCACTCTTGGTATCTGACTAGAGTTCTCCCTTCTAACCTCCACTGTCTGGTTACCCTGGCCAAGCCCTAGTGAAAGCATAGTATGGTGGTGTGGCCAAAGTCCACCCACACACTGAGATTTCTTCTTAGTAACTTTCCATCTATAAAACATGGTTCCCTCTACAGTGTTATGCTGGTTAGGCTTTTGTCCATGTGACACAAGCTAGAGTCATCTGAGAATCTGGAATATAAATTGAGGAACTGCCTCCATCAGACTAGCCTATAGGCAAGTCTGTGGGGCCATTGTCTTGATGAATGATTGATGTGGGAGGACCCAGCACACTGTGGACAGTGCACCTATAGGCAGGGTGTTCTGGGTTATATAAAGAAGTAGACTGAGAAAGCCATGAGAGCAAGTCAGTAATCAGAGGTCCTCCATTGTCTCTACTTCAGTTCCTTCCTCTAGGATCCCACCTTGAGTTTCTGCCTTGGTTTTACTCAGTGATGGATTGTAGCATTTAAGATGTAATAAACTCTCTCTTCCCTAAGTTGCTTTTGGCCCTTGTATTTATCACAGCAATAGAAAGCCCATTGGGAGACACACCTGTCTATACAGTCCCTCTTTCCTTTACATCCAGAGTTGAGCCCTTTCTCTCTTTCTTTCTTTCTTCCTCTCTTTCTTTCTTCCTTCCTTCCTTCCTTCCTTCCTTCCTTCCTTCCTTCCTTCCTTCCTTCCTTCCTTCCTTTCTTTTTCCTTTTCTTTTCTTTTCTTTTTTTCCCCCGACACAGGGTTTCTCTGTGTAGCTTTGCACCTTTCCTGGATCTCACTCTGTAGACCAGGCTGGCCTCGAACTCACAGAGATCCACCTGTCTCTGCCTCCCAAGTGCTGGGATTAAAGGCGTGTGCCACCACCGCCCAGCCAAGCCCTTTCTTTATCCCGATGACTAAACCCCATTTCCGCACTCTTGAAAACGGTCTACCTTGCCACCCTAATAAGGTGGCTTTCTTTAACAGACAAAAATTTGGGTGTAGTCAGTGAAATTGATTCTTTGTCCCTCATGCCACACAACTGCAGCTATGCAACACATGCTTATTCTCAGTTGCACATATCACCCACAAAGCACCAGTGGAAGACTTCAAGGACACTAGAAGAAGGCCAAGATGGAAGCTGAGGAGATAGTCCATTCAGCGTAGGGACTGCCAGACAAGCATGAAAAACTGTGTGATCCCCACACCTACATTAAAAAGCCGGGCTTAGTAGTGCATATCTAAAGTCCTGGCACAGAGGAAGCAGAGGCCAGGGGATCCCTATGGTTTGTTGACAGTCAGCCTAGACTACTCTTTGATCCTCTGATCTCAGTGAAACTCAAAAAATCAGGTGAATAATTTTGTTCATGTCTGTGGAATGACACCTGAGACCAGTCTTCTTTGGTTTCCATTCACACATACACATGTACACACACACACACACACACACACACACACACACATACACATGTACACACACACACACACACACACACACATACACATGTACACACACACACACACACACACACACACACACACACAGCTGAAAGGCAACAGGAAAGCTGGGGAAGCAAAGGGTAGCTACTCCCTCTGAACTCTTTGCATTATCTGCTGGTGGAGGCATTGCCCAGCCCCCTTGCTGGCTGGTGTCCAACTAAATCCATCTAATAACAGACATCAGAAGAGAGGAGGAATAGGAGATGGGTGTCACCTCATAGCTGCTTTCCTGGAAGTGGTCACATACACCCAGGATTGCCCTTTGCCATTCAGCCCTTCCTCCCTTCCCTGCTCTTCCTGTGGTCACCTTGTGCTCTTTCTCCCCAGTTCGAGTCTCCCCCTTTTCAACATCCTCCTTTGGCTCTCACCACCCCACCTTGCCACTGTCTCCTCCTCACATGAATATTTCTTTGTCTTAGCTTCCTAGAATGCTTTATTTCTCTCTAGGATTCTTACTGAGACAAATACATGTGGGACACCAGATTGCTAGCTAGAGTAATAGGCTCAGAATCACCCTCTTCGCTACATGAACATGCTGCATCCCTAGCACATCCATCACAATAACTGGACCTTCCTCCAGTTCAGGGTACCAGCCTCTCTGGGGGAAGCCTGGCCCAGCCTGTGGTTGCAGAGCTGAGATTTTTTTTTCTTCCTCATCTTTTTTTTGCACATATAGATTTTGGTCCCCATTCTGTGGCTTGGGGTTCACCTGCAGATGAAGGTCAGCATCAGGAGGGAGGTTCGTCAGTTCCACTGAATGTGCAGACAGCCTTGAGATACAGTTTATACAGATTAGAAAATCTTCCCAGAGCTATGAATGCCCAATAATTCTCATCAGTGAACGCGCGGAAGTAAAATCATCAAAGAAATGAGTAATGGCCACTTCACTCATCCCGTGATCATAACTAAGTAATGGATAACATTCATTGAGGGTGTACCAAGCATTATATAAAGGAATTTGCACAAAATTCTTTTGCCTATCTTCATGAAGGGTGTTGCTAAATTTCCTTCCTTGGGGGAGACATAAATAACATTTCCTCCTCCTAAGGTCCCCAAAACAAACTGAGGCCCAATTCCACTAAAGTTCATTGGCGGAGGGAGAGGGAGAGGGCAATGAGTTTGTTGGGCTTATGTACATAGCATAAGTTACTTACAGGGGTGAGTGAGTATTCTTCCCCCAAAAGGCCACGACAGAAAGTCTTTATCCAGTAGGAATGAGGGCTGTCCCATAGCTTCATAGGTGGAGCACCCTCCCCTAGACTTCCCCAGCCTATACACTCTGGCTCCTCCCCAAGGCCATGAATAGTTAGGGGAGAGTTGCCTACAACAGGTGGTATGGAGCAGAGTGGCTGGATACTCAGGTGAGGGTCTTGGGACCCCCCTGCCCCTCTATTAGGGGTATAAACGGCCAACAAGCCCAGCTGGGGTGATGTCTTGCAAGTGGACACAGGTCAATGCCTCATGATAGCTATTGTTTGGCTCAGAGAATAATCCTATACAACAAAGAGTATGGAGAATGTGCTCAGGGAAAGAGGTAAACTCTGGATTCTGACTTTAGAATCAAAGAACATGGGATGAGAAGGGAACCAATGGGTCATTGAATTTGCCTTTCCTTCACGAGCTTCAGAAGAACCTGAAGTTCCTCCACAGTGATGGCTCATCAGCAGCAGTGGACACATAGCTGTTCAACATCTCATGATTCAGGCTGACCCAAAGGAAAGGAGAGGAGTCACGGTACTGGGTCTGCTGAAGAGAGGTCTGGCACAAGGTACCCTGGGCAGGGGTGTCGGGGACCCAGGTACTCTGTAGAGGGATCTCCAGACTGAAAACAACAACAAAACCTGGATATAGGAGCTAGGCAGATGATTCAGCCAGTAAAGTGCTGCCATGCAAGCATGAGGGCCTGAGTTCAATCCCCAGCACCCACCTAAGGCCTAGTGCAGCAGCAGTGCATGCGTGTAACCCCAGTCCTGGGAAGGAAGAGAGGCCGGATACCTGGAGCTCACTGGACAACCACTCAGCCTGGCCTACATTAAGCTCGGGTTAAGTGGGAGATCCTGCCCCCCCCCACACACAAATAAACAGATAAATATAGGGCTGGAGAGATAGCTCAGCAGGTAAGAGTAATTGCAATTCTTCCAGAGGACTTGGGTTCAATTTTCAGCACACACATAATGGCTCAGAACCATCTTAACCCCAGTTCCAGAGGATCCAATGCTTCCTCCTTACATCTCTGGTCAACAGGCATACCTGTGGTGCACATTCATACACACAGGCCAACCACTCATATAAATAACTTTTTAATGAAAATAAATAAATATGGTAGAGACTGACTGAAGAAGCTACCCAACACAGATCTCTGCACATACACACACACACACACACACACACACACACACACACACATACATATTTACATGTGAAGAAAAACTGAATATAGCATTCTCTATAAAAATAAAGTATTGGCTATACTGATAGAAAAGTAAGATTGCTTGGACCCAGAAAGGAAATACATGGAGCACTGATCTAAAAGAATGAGGTTTGGAAACAGCATTTGGCCTGGAGAAGTATGTCAGTTCTGGTTGCCTGCAATCAGAATTTTAATGGGAAACAGAAGACAGCCTATGGCCTGAGTAAAGTAAGAGCATGGGTTGCAAATCCATCTCCATTCGGGGTTTTGAGGGACCAAACTAGCAGTGAGGATAATGGGGTAGAGGGCAGCCATCAAAAGAAAACAGGCTGCGTGCGTGTCTCTGCCTCGCTCTGGAGAGCTGAGGGAGAAGTGTAGGCAGTGGCCCCGTGGTCTGCTTTCTCAAAGCTTTAGGCTGATGTCTATAGACTCTGTGCGTTCCCGTTTAGACTACTCTTCTATTGGTTGCAGCAGGCATGCTCGGAGATGCTCAAATCCTTCTGCAGGGTGCACTTTTTAGTTGGCCTTGGGTGATTTCTGGGGACATTCTGCAGGAAGCTGAATAACAGGCCCTTAAGATCCATGTTCTAATCTCTGAAACTTGGCCTCATAACATTTTTACCTTCAGTAGCAAAAGAGCTGGGACACTGCAGGTATGACTGTGTGAAGTGTCGCCATGTGGGCAGATCATCCTAGGCATGAGCAGAGTTGTCTTGATTAGGGAGACAGGGAAAGAAACAGGGGACAGAGGTGGTGGCAAGAGGACTAGGGGACTCTGTATTAAAAGAGAAAAGATGGGGTGGGGCTGGAGAAATGGTTCAGCAGCCAAGCGTATGCATTGTTACTGCAGAGAGCTCAAGTTCAGTTCTCAGCACTGGTGTCAGGCAGCCCACAACTCTGTAAACTCAGCTCCAGGTGATCCAGCTCCCTCTTCTGGCCCCCACACGTGCCTACACTCATGTGCATAAACCCACACAAACAGATACATAGTTAAAAACGAAACCTTTTTTTTAAAAAAAAAAAAAAAAAAAGAAAGAAAGAAAATACGTGTGAAAATATAATTTGTGTTGTCTTCTAATAATTTACAGTTGGGTCTAATAACCAACATAAATTTTAAGCCATGAGCTATGAACGCATGGTCCAATAAACAACATCTGTATTGTGGCAAGAAAATACCAGAGGTTTGGATTGGTGGCCAAGTCGTAGGTATGGGGAATATTGTTCTGCCTGATTTTCTGCTTTCATCACCCAGGAAGTCTAAACTCTGATTTAAAGTTGGGAAAATGGGGGCCACATTTTCTTTTAGCACTTGGGCTACAGAGTATGCCATAAGAAAACTAAGGCTGATGTGAAGTAGTTTAGGTTTTAGACTAAAGAAAATTGATCGTTTTTTTTTCCAATGGCTAATAGGAGTTTTACAGGTCTTGATTTTTCTTCTTTCCCCGTGTATGTGTGTATGGTATGTGTGCATATGTATGTGTGGGTGTACACGTGTATTCAGGTGCAGGTTCACATGTGTTTGTTTGTCTGTGGAGGCCCAAGGTTGATGCTAGAAATCTTTGATCCCTCTTACACAAGTCTGTCAATCAAACCCAGAGCTTGTAGACACAGCTAGCTGGTCCTGTCAACTTGTTCCAGGGATCTGGTTTCCTCCCCCCAAAGCTGAAATGGTAGGTGGCTCTCAAGCTCATCCTGCATTTACGTAGGTCCTGGGGGTTTGAGTTCTGGTCTTCCTGCTCACTACTGCAGGCAAGTGCTTCAACTCCTGGAGCTACCCCCTCAGGCCCACAGTTTTGCTTCAACATGTCAAGTTTTGTGTTTTTCCCACACTAAGAAGCTTTGAAGCAAGAGTCACACTCTCCCCCCTTCCCCCCTCCTCCCCGCCACCATACGAAAAATATCTGGAAGCCATCTTGTAAAAACATACCCTACTTAGAATTTCATAAAAGCATCAAAGGTGGGTTTTGGGAGGGAATGGCAAACTTTAAAATTGAGCCACAGATGAATGATGACAGTGGCATGCCATTTCCTAAATGTTGGCCTCTACAGGGTTCCTGGAACGTGAGGGCTTCTGTGCTGAAGATGGAGGCTACACCATTGCCACTGTTTGAATTCCCGTCTAGGTCATCCTCCATGCCTCCTGCTCACATGGCCAGCCAGTTTCAGATATCAAAAAGGGTACCTGCCTCATTTTGGTAATCCACCTGAGCCTTTGCAAAGAAAGACAGCCCAGCTCAGCATTGTGATGTCCATATTAATTTGTCCTTTCAGCTACTTCAACAGAGGATGGATGCCCTCTGCTGTAGCTTGGCTCAGATCCATCTGTCACTTTGTTGACCTATTAAAAACAATGTCCAGTACATCCCAGCTCACAGATGAAACTTGGAACTGGGACACTGTTAAGGAAAGAACATTAGGGAGAAAAAAAGCCTTTCCACATGAAAATGAATAGACATTCCCAAACATACCTATAGTATACAACAACAAATCAAGACCTTTCAAATTTTCAAAGGTTAAATAGATCTCATTCAAAATTATAATGGTAGATGAGACTGTAGAATATTGACTGTTGACCCCCCAGAAACATTCTTGTGCTCATTCAATAAACAGTCTCATTCAAATGTTGATTTATAAAACAGATTCCCCCAAGTACTTTCAGAAGTATCCCTAACACATGTCGGCCATTCTGAAACAACACCAAATCTGTTTTCTACAAAGACAAAATAGGGTATTTGGGGGAGAGAATCAGAAATGTTTTTTCGGTACAATTTCTCCCCCTCTGGTAAACATTTACAAGACCAAGACATGAAAATGAAAGGGATTTGTTGTTGTTGTTGTTGTTGTTGTTGTTTTAAATTTCCTTAAGGGCATACGATCCTTATTGGAATCGTACAGAGAAAACTCTCAAGTGGCTTTCACACTCCTCCTTGGTGGTGCCGTTCACTGCAATACAAGAAAGGGCTGCTACAGTCCAGCTGCTATTTACATGGCTCCAAACAAGGAGGAAAACATCAAAGAGACGTGGCATAGGAGTGAAATAAGCAGTTCTGGTGGGGTTTTTCTCAAATCCCTGACCTCCAAACTTCAAATCAGGGTTTATTTATTAGCTAAGAAGAGGCTCTGCCTCTGGGTTGTAGAGTGCAGCCCCACCGGAGTCTGAATCCATTCCTCATATTGTATTAACAAACATGTCTTTCTCTAGATGGGAAGCAAATTGTTCAGCTTGACTCCTGGGGCTGCACTGCCCGCAAAAGCTACAGATGACGGTCCCCATCCCTCTGAGTGGTTATTTCACTTAAAATGACATCACTGAGAGATTCAAAGAGGGGAAATCCTTCCCAGCCTAGGTCTCTTTCAAGGACGTCGAAGAATAAAAGATTCTTTCCTCAAATACTAATATGCATTTTGGAAAATAGTCCTTTCGCAAATCCATACTCCACAGACTGCTCTATAGAATTTCAATTGCATTTCAATTTCAAATCAATTCCTGTTTTTGCCAGAAACATTGGTCCCTAAAATGGACTGCTCTTTTGTTAGTTCAAAGATGTGTGTGTACATATATGTGTGTGAATAATTCATAACTGCATAATATTTAAAACATTGATTATTTGTGAAAAATAATTGTGATGAATATATATATAACGTAAAAGAAATAAAAGTAAACATTTGATAAAAATTACCTTTAGAAATAAGTTAGAGTTTTAAACATCAATTCTGGGCAATAGCACAATTCTACAAAGCTAAGATTTCCTTTGGCACACTTATTTACCACTGATTTTTCTTTGCCACAAGGGTTTCCGATTCACAGGCCAGTTCTTCCACTTCCTAGCCGCCTCCTCTTGTAAATCAGCAAAATGAGAATGAGATTATCTCCCTCTTAGATCCCGAGGATTAAATCAGATAACGAATGAGAGAAAGCTGGTGAGCCATCAGGTGTCATTGCAAGATAAAGTATCACGGACACATTTTAAAGCACATGGGGAGACACCATCACTCTTGGGTGACACACTACAAAACGCCTTTCCCCTGTTCCTGAACCTAGCCCTCTCTGGATTGCTGGGGAAGCTTACTGTTTCTGACAATGGACTCTGGCTGGAAACTGTCACTTATTTAAAGACATACATCAACACGGCCTACAAATTACAAAATCGAGGGCCTGGTACACAGTAGGTCAAAAATCACGGGGAGCTGCTGCTACCTCTGTGGCTGATACTGAAGGTTTTAGCCATTGTTGCAGATCAGAAACAGCAAATAATAATAATAATAATAATAATAATAATGGTATTTTTTGTGTCGCCCAATCTATTGCCTATTGAAATCAAAAAAGAAAAACAGTGAAACTCTGCAGGACATAAGTCAATAAACTATTACTGTCTCAAAACTACGCAGACTGAAAGACAAGCAAACAGAAAAGGTCTTCACACTCAGAACTGGTGCCTAAGGACTGCTGCATCCCCTTCACTCAGCTGTCCTGTCCTATAGCCTGATTGGAGAAGAAGTCCTTGACAGTGACCCTGCTTAGCTAGTGATAAGGAGGAAAGAGGTCGTGGTCACAAGCATTACATATTTCCGGAATGGAACTTCTGATGCCTTCGTGCATGAAAATAAATGCTCGTTTTTCAGATGCTTGAGAAGCAAGGGCAGGAAAGAGTAATATCTGACTCTGTGATTTCGTGAGGCGGCCCCTGATACGGGCGAGCGTCTTGGTATATTTCATTCCAAATACTTTCTCTGTTATTTTTGGGAACTGCCAAAATGAAATAAAGAAATAAGATCTTGTTCTCTGTCTTTTTGGGCTGAGAAATAATCAGTTTTGCTCTCTCTCCCCACCCCCACCCCCGTGTGTGTGTCTGTGTGTGTGTGTGTGTGTGTGTGTGTGTGTGTGTGTATTTTAGATACAGTTTGACTTTGTCACTACAGAACCAGTAACATAAAGGCAAACACATTTTTCATTTATCTGTGTGGTTATTTCATTTATATAACTGATAGGTGCTGTACTCTTACCCAGATAAATTGGTACCAGGTACTAGAACCTAGCTATATAAAAATGACATTGTCAGCAAATGAATAAAAGGCAAAAACAAAAAACAAAACAAAACAAAAAATACTTAGATGGAGTTAAGTGCTAAGCAGGACCAGAGCATGTCACAGACAGGACTGACAGGGAGCCGCTTAGAGGATGGCCAGGAGAATCTTCAGTGGGGGGTGGTGGGGTGATGCTCTGTCATGGGCAAAGAACAACAGAAAGACTCTAGATCCATGCTTCCAGCATGAAGTTCAGTGGGAACCAAGTCCCGGATGAAGAATGAGGTAGACAGTTTGAGTTCTAAGGTAAGAACCAAGACCACAGTTGGACAGCACAGCAGAGCTGTGAGCCAAGACTAGAAACGCAAAGGAGCATGTTCTAAAGGAAGAGAACCAATAAGTGAGCACTCGTTACAACCAGGACAGATTAGCTTGCCTTACATGATACAGGCTGCAAAGTCCGGTGATGCCTGAATGCTGGAGGGGCAGGGGGTGGGGGGTGCATAAGGAACTACCCAGTCCTCGGGTCCAGAAGCCTCAGCTTCCCGCTGAGGCAGAAGACCAAAACGATTCCCAGAGAGATGCTGATCTTCAGTCAGTCCATGGTGGAAGGTCAAAGAAGCTGGGTTCTGTTGACTACACATGCACTGTGACCAGGCTCCGCATGCTCCTGTGGCCCTGCCTTCCCCACCTGATGAGTGTGCTCTCCAACTGTGAGCTGAAATGATCCATTTCCTCCCCACTTCACTTGTTTTTGTTGGATATTCTGTTGCAGCAGTGAGAAAAGTTACTATGTAAATCCCTGAGAAGTAGACAGGGATGTGTAAAATGAATGGCGGCTGATGCTACAAGATCCAAAATGACCCACCCAGTTGAGTGTCGCCCCATTCTGCACTCAGAAAACCACCACAGCAGCAAAACGGTGCTTTGTCCTGTCTACTAAAGGGTATCACTTATCACCCATCAATAGAAGGTCAGACCATCTGAATTGTGAATTTACTACAACCACGGAAATCTGGAGGTGGGCAAGGTCTTTCTAGGATGGTGTTTAACTTAAAAATAATATTTAACCATGTCACACCTGCTTCTCAAATATTTTTTGTGAGGTAATTATATAATTGTTTTAATAGTCTCTCATATCATTCAATAAACATAGATGTCTAGTAATGGAAGTTATGTGTTGTTCATAAGGGATTATGGGATGACTTTTAACCCATAGATAACAAGTAGATGGCTAGAGCAATTTAGGAAAACCTGGTAAGCACTCATCATCCTGAAAGAATTTTTCAAGTATGTCTTTAATGTATATTATTTTCTGATCACTTAATTATTTATTCTCCCTATGCACCATTTGAGGGAGTTTAAATTGATAAATATTAGAAAATTAGGTAGTATAGTTTGTTTAAATAATTATCTTTAGAACACTGCTTTCCCGAGACAGGAGGATTATTTGAAAGAAATATCATCTTTAAATTGCTTCTCCTGAGGCATTTCCAAAGGGCAAATAAAAGAACAGAGAGGAATACTGAGCAATATAGGCGATATAGTATTAAATGTCTGCCTAATAGAGAATCGTATGATTCAATTCAAGAGAGAAGGCTCCACTGAGTCTGCCGTAAGAAAAGTAATGAGGTTTTCTAACCAGACCAAGCAGCCCTCTGCAAAATGCAGATAGAAATCTTTTCAGTACAAGACAAGAAGGATTTGGAGTTGAGTGGTGAAAATGTGCGCGCTCGTCAAAGACGTGACCGATGAACTTCAAATTCACGAGGGGTCTTTAGTCGATTGCATTCATCAAAGGACACAGAGTGTGTGTAATAACTTCAGCCCATTGCCTTCACTTGTTTGTCATTGTGGTGGTAAGCGGCAAGGTAGGGATCAGCTGTGCAGTGCAGTCTCGAACCACTGCAGGCTTGGAAGGGAACCAATTCCACTTCCAACCTGATAGAAATCTACCAGAATAGATTATTTTATACTTGTGGAAGCCAAAACTTCAGCCAGAAGTTTGCTCAAGGACACAACACTAGAATCCTGATGTTCTGACCAGGTTTCATCCCTTTGGTACGTACATTCCCCAAATTCATTCTTTCAGTTAGTGTTCTTAATGAGAGATAGCTGAAGAACAATGTTTCAATTGACTATGCTTTGAAAAAATAATCAAAACCCAGGTTGGCTTGCTACTAACAGAAGGCTAGGAAAACCAAGGTCATGCTCCATCTGGGAAAAAAAATGAAACCTAGTAGGAGCTAAAATGCAGGTGTTCCTCGCTGCTCTAGGCTTTTTGAAGGCTTCCTGGAAACAAAACTAATCCTAGCTTAATACTTTATGCTGGGTCTGTGCTCCTTATACAGTGAGATCACAAAAATAAATGAATAAACTGAAATCTCTCCCATCAAAGAGCACCAAGTCTATCATTTTTCAGTAAACATATTATTCCCAAATAAAAATAAAATATTTTTACATTTAAAAAAGAGAGGGGTTGGGGAAACAACTCAGTCAGTGAAGTGGTTATATTGTAAACATGAGGACCTGAGTTTAATCCCTACCACTCACATTTTAAAATATAGAGCATGGTGGTGTATGCTTATAATCCCAGAGCTGGGGAGACAGAGACAGGCAGATCACCGTGGCTCGCTGACCCGCCAGCCTAGCACACCTGACAAATTCAGAGCCACTGAGAGACCCTGACTCAGAAATTTACATACATGAGGAATGACATCCAAGCTTGTCCTCTAGCTGTCAGCCATGTACACACATAAATATGCCCACACCGCATGCACAGACACACAAAAATAAATAATAAATAAATAAAAATGAGGTTCTGTGATCAGTTATCTCACTTCACCTTTAAAGGAAAAGAGTAAGCCTTTCCTGTTTTAAAAAAACCCTGACAAACAGGAGTGGAGAGATGGCTCAGCATTAAGAACGTCTGCTGCTCTTACAGAGGGCCTGAATTTGGGTCCCAGCACTCAGCTTGGGCAGCTCACAACTACCTGTAACTCCACTTCCAAAGTCTGATACCCTCTTCTGGCCTATGTTGACACCTGCACACATATGCACACACACACGTGAAAACAAATGCATATACATAAGCAAATAATAAAAAATGGAAAACAACAGAAAAGCCACATTCCAATGGCCTGAGCATCAAGCCTTCATTCCGGTTGTCATAGACTTTCATGGCAGCAGTTCAAAAACAGATGGGGTTGAGGCACATCTACAACTCGTGGTTTATTGGGATCAGCTCCTGCAGAATGCACAATTAATTTTTCAGAGAAGGACATTACAGCACTCCTAAGGCTCCTTCCTCCGTGGAGAGCAGTCTCTTGTACCAGTATGAGTGAGCTTTGGGTTACAAAGTCCTCTGGATTTAAAGGTCAATTAGTTTGGTTCCACTTTGATTAGAAGCCATCATAACAGTGCTGCATGAGTAATTTATAGAGGCATAAATATTGACATCAATTTTTGTCAGATATTCCGATATCATAAACATCATGTAAATCTAGCCACCAGCAATCAATTTGCACATAATGGACTAATTTGATTAGAACTATATGGCCGTGCTATTGGGGCTTCAGAGTCCCTCGCCTCTTCCCACATTAAATCACCATTTTAAATCATGCCATCGTGTCCCTCACAGCAAGCAATCAAAAACAGAAAATTTAAGTCCATTGGATCTTTGCCTAATTTAATGATTTTTTTCACAGGGGTTATGCTCGTTTGGAACTGCCAACAAGGTTCTGGCCTCATGCCTAGAAAGGACTCCATGCTACGGCTATCCCTTCCGCCCTTCATTCCACTCAGCAAACTGACTTTTCCCACATAACCAGTTCTACGGCATATATCATATGATTCTGTTTTTTCTTTTTAAGATTAACATAAATTAATTATACAAACTAATAGGTTATATGTGACATTTTCACATTACACATATTATATCTTTGGACCCTATTCACCCCCATTTTTCTCTCCCACCTCCTCCCTTTGCTCCAGCCCTGGTCCCCATTCTAGCTTCTAATATGACTTGGTTACTTTCTTTTTTTTGTTTTTTAGCTTTATCTTATTATTTTTAAATTATGTGTATGTGTGTGGCTATGCGAATATGTGTCCTGGTGCCGGAGGAGACCAGAAATACAACTTTTTGGAGTTTGGATGTACCGGCAGTGGTGAACTGTCCAATGTTTGCGCTGGGAACAGAACCCAGGTCTTCTACAAGAGCAAAAAGCACTCTCAAAGGCTAAGCCATTTCTCTAGCCCCCAAACTGATTTTCACATGAGGATGGTCACTAGTGGCCTGAAGCAAAAGAGAACATTTTATTATAACTGATCTTGATAACAGGGCAAGCCAGAGGACAAAGTTTGCTGCCAGATCCTTGAGAGCAAGGGTCTCCATTTTGTATTTCTTTCTCATCACACATGGTGCTTTGTAAAGCATAGGCCAACTAGAAAACTCTCAGCGAACTCTGTAGAGAAGATGAGCATGTTCGCACACATTTGCATGAAGTCCTGTGTGTGTGCAGGTTTGTACACACGTTCATTTGCCGATAAAGGCCAATGGACAGTCTCAAATGTCATTCCTTGGGTACTACCCACCTCTTTTTGTTTGTTTTTGAAACCAGATCTCCTACTGCTTGGAGCTCATAAATTAGTCTGGGCTGGCTAGACTAGTGAATGCCACAATTCTCTGGTGGACAACCACACCCACCCAGCATTTATGTGGGTGCTGGGACTCTGAACTCCAGTCCACACACTCAATCAATTGGGCTGTATCCCCAAACCCCAATCTCAGGTTTGTCTATAAAACTCACATACATATACACACAAATACATCACATTAATTAAAAAAAAATTTTAAAAGAAATAAAACATGTATCTGAAATAAAAAGTACTTAAGCTAAGCACAAAGAAGACTCGGACCTCTGATGGAATAATGGACAGAAGTGTGAGTTGGGGGATGAAGCTGAGTCAGCATTTGGTCTGTGGATCTGTGATTCACCTGTGCAGTGCTCTCCACTCCCCCACAGAAAAGGTTTATATCTCAAGTTTCTGTTTCACAATACTGAAACACTGAGATATTATCACCTTTATAACAGAACTGTGGTTAAAAGTGTGTGTGTGTGTGTGTGTGTGTGTGTGTGTGTGTGTGACCGTGTGTCCCCTCCCCCGCGGGAGCATACATGTTCCTATGTGTGCACACATTAGTGTGCAAATGTGTACGCATAGATGCGCATGCGTATATGGAGGCCCGAGGTCTACCGTGGCTGTCTTCACCCAGCACCCTCCACGTCATTTTTTGAGCAGGGCCTCTCATTGAACTTGGATCTCATTGATCCACCAAGATGATCTCGCCAGCGAGCCCCAGGCATCCTCCTGTCTCAGTCTCCTCAGGGAACTTAGAAACATTTGCTGCTATGCCTGGCCTTTCCATGGGTGTGGGATGGAACTCAAGTCCCCACGCTAACACAGCTATCGCTGGATCAACTGAACCCTCTCCCCAGTCCTTTGGTGAAACTTGAATGACCTCATCTACCAAAGGCATCTACCACTGCGCCTTAGCTCAGAGCAGTTGCCCCACGACGTTTGTACAGCAACCCTCGGCTGCTTGTGAGGGTGCCCGAGGTACCTTTAGTGTCGGGAGGAGTTACGGCTGCTGTGTTCCAACCTGGGGAACCACCACCGCCCTTGGCCCTTTGGAGCAGTTTCTCAAATGTCGGCAGGGAGGTGAGACCTGTGGAAGGAGTTTCTGACTCCTCAGGTCTAGGGGACACTGAGAACTCCCATTTCTGCCTATCCTCTGTGATGCTGGGCCTCGGGGCACAAGTTCAGATCCACCGCTTTTGAGGAACTCCATTGCTCTAATAAGAATCACAGTAGGAAAAAAAAAAAATCTAAGTTATGGGTTACCAAGTGTGGAATCCTCCCTGTTCTCTCCACACAGGAAAAGACTGAATTAGGTTGGGTTTACCAGTTGTTCTCATGAAGAAAGCTATAGTGACTACCAAATGGGCTGTGAGTCTTGAAAGAACAGAGCACCAAGGTTCAGATTCTCAAGGACCCTGCCATCTTGGCTCTGTCAACAAGGCCAGAATCTCTCCTCTCCTGACTCCGTTCAACAAAACTGAAGCACACTGGAAACCACAGACTCTGAGTGCATGCTCACTGCAAAACGACAGCTTGTCTGGAAGAGCAGAGCTACCATCAATGCTGTAACCGAACGGAGAGGAAGCAGGGACAGAAATACACCGCACACAACAATGCAGAACTGGGCGTAAAGAGCCACAGCTTCTCTGGCGCTGATTATGTGGGACACTGTTGTTTTAACCCATCTAAACCTCAAACCAGCTCTAGGAGGTATGCAGCATAATTAGTCCTGTTTTTAAACCCAGGAGAGTCGAGGTGCAGAAAGACTGAACTGCTTAAGGTCACTCAGCTAAAATACACTAGGGTCAGAATTCGAACCCAGTCTCATTCCACTCCTATGCTCTCCACAACCATGCTGTCTGGAGCCTTGAGCAGAAAGATGAAATTAAGAAAAGTTAACATGTTGGCTGGGAACATGGCCACATGTACAAGGTGCATGCTATACAAGCAGGAAGGCCCAAGTTCAACCCCCCAAACCCATGTCTTTAAGAGTTAGGTGTTGGCTTGGATATAGCAGCATACACCTTTAATTCCAGCACTCAGGAGGCAGAGGCAGCAGGATCTCTATGGGTTTGAGGCCAGCCTGGTCTACTAGAGAGTTCGGGGACAGCCAGAGATACATAGTGTGACCTTGTTTTGGAGGGGTCCAAAACACATAAATGAACAAAACAGATGTGGTGGTATATGTTTGTAATTCCAGCAATGGGGAAGTGGAAAAACGCAGATCTCTGGAGCTAACCAGACAGCTGGTCTAGTTTACTTGGTGAGTCCACATTAGTGAGAGACTCTGTTTTATACAAAAATGGTAGATGGCAACACACACACACTTACACACACACACACACACACACACACACACACACACACACACACATGAAAAATGGTCAAAGATTAAGGGTGATTTTTGAGAATGGTTCAAATTTACAAACTGGAAACCCATCCTCTTTCCTTCAGTCCCCAAGTGTTTACTGGTACCCAGATCACTGCCCTAGAAGCTAAACATGGGGAACAAATACTGTACCTTCTTCAAAATTAAAATATGCCGAAGAGCCAGGCTGATCACCTGCACTGGATTATGGCATGCTGCCGCATTTCTCCAAATACCCTGCAGTCGGAGAAAGAAAGCCTCCTGATGAATGATGTCTCTGTCCTCTGTCCTATGCATTAGAGCTGGCTGCTCTCCCACAAACAAGGCCAAAATTGTAAGCAACTGGCACAGAGTCAGTGACAATATGTAAATTACTTGTAAAATATACTTAATCCCCTGTAATAAATGCTGTTTGAATTTTAATTTGCTAACAATATTTTAATGTGGTAATTGAGGTCATGAAGATGTGGCTAGAGATGAAGCCATTTGTAACTGTCAACTTGAAGAACACTGTGTTGTCCAGGTTCCTAAAAATATTCCCAAGAAATACAAGGGAAACACGTTGTATGGGGTTGACTGTGAACAGACTCCAAATGGCAGAAAAAGACACTATACTGAGGAACTGTAGCAGGTCTTGGAAAGAAACTGTCAAAGCCTTTTGATAACTTAAACATCTTTACTTAGAGCATGAGCCCTCAAACTACATAGAAATTATCTTTTAAAAAGTATTTATTTATTTATTTATTTATTTATTTATTTATTTATTTATTTATTATGTATACAGTGTTCTGCCTGCATGTATCCCTGCAGGGCAGAAGAGAATGCTAGATCTCATTACAGATGGTTGTGAGCCAAGACCTCTGGAAGAGCAGTCAGTGCTCTTAAACTCTGAGCCATCTCTCCAACCCCCCTAGAAATCATCTTTTTGTTATTTTTATATTGTTGGTAGGTTGGTAGGTTTGCTGGTTGGTAGGTTGGATGGTTGTTTTTTGAGACTGGGTCTCATGAAGTTCAGAATAGCTTTGAACTTTCCATGTAACTGAGGAAGACCTTGAAATCCTGATCTTCCTGCTACCACTACCCAAGTGCTGGGATTACAGGCTTCTTGTAATCATGGTAGTAGGAACTACCATGCCTGGCTTATTCACTGCCATGGCTGGAACCCAGGACTTTATGTGTTCCAGGAAAGCACTCTATGAACTGAGCTACATCTCTGTGCATTTTCCTGCTGAAGTAAAATCATCATTAAAACATATGGTCCCATATCTTTTAACAGTTTGAAGCAACACCTAATCTCATAGCTTTCGTAGTTAATCAAGTCTGCTTCCCAGAAGAGGGCATTCACTGTGGGTTGCTCAACTCACTCTCCTTTTCGGTTGCACTCTCTCAGACCATCAGTTTCAGGACCCTTGGAACTGACCCTCCAGTGTAAAGCAGTTTTCGTTTGTTTCTTTGATGCTGAAGAGTGAGGAATGTGCTACAAGTTTGCACTGACTGACTTTATGATTACTATTGTCCAGCTACTGCCCCAGGCTAGCCTTCATCCTCCATCTCTCCTTAAAACGTGGAGTTCAGTTAGTGTTCCTGCACATAAGGCCTGCCCTGGAATGGTTGCTGTACTCAGCAGCTATTTTGGGGAATAGAGTTTTGACTAGAGCTGGGAGTTTGTGCCCCCTTCTCTTCCTCTATGCTAGGATTTTGCGTGGCTTGAGCTTCTGTAGGTCTTGTGCGTGTTGTTATAGTCTCAGTGAGTTCATTTGTACATATGCCTTGTTGTGTCTAGAAAATGCTGTTTCCTTAAAGCCTTGCACCACCTCTGGCTCTTACTACTGCATCTCTACCCACTCTTCTATATGGATCCCTGAGCCTTGAGGGGAGGGATATGGTAAAGATATACCATTTGGGATGCACACCAAAGTCTCACTCTCTGCATTTGAGTCTCTTGGCAAAGAACTCGAAAAGATGTGACTTGTTCCTCTTACTGAAGGATTTACTTGGTAGCATATGGTGCCTATATGGGGTATTGTCTCCCCTATTATATGGCAACTACATTTGAATTCCCCCCTCTCCTTCTGTGTGCATGTACATATGCATGTGTGTGTGTGTGTGTGTGTGTGTGTGTGTGTATGTGTGTGTGTGTGTGTGTGTGCATGTTGTAGGATAATGCTCTTGTACACTGTAAAGATTTGTCACTTGAATTGGTTTAATAAAATGCTGATTGGCCAGTAGCCAGGTGGGAAGTATAAGTGGGGCGACCAGACTAGGAGAATTCTGGGAAGAGGAAGGGCGGAGTCAGGAGTCTGGATTATGTATGTTATTGTGTTGTCTTTGAATTGTTTGACTGCTGAGGAAGGAGCAACAGCTCTAAGAGACATTTGATTATAAATGTTGCTAGATTAATCCAACATATATATTTTGAAAAAAGTTTTGACTTCAAAACTCAAGTCAAAGAAAAAAAACAAAAAACAAAAAACAAAAAAAAAGCCGGGCGGTGGTGGCGCACGCCTTTAATCCCAGCACTCGGGAGGCAGAGCCAGGCGGATCTCTGTGAGTTCGAGGCCAGCCTGGGCTACCAAGTGAGTTCCAGGAAAGGTGCAAAGCTACACAGAAAAACCCTGTCTCAAAAAAAAAAAAAAAAAAACTCAAGTCAAAAGATATGTTACTTTGGAGAAGAGGTTATGCTTTTATTCCCACGGGGAATGAGAGGCTGTGGGTTCATTCTGTGTTAAGAAAATCAGATTCGATTGAGGAAGACCCCCTGAAAAATCTTCAATAGGAACAGATGGCCCAGATGATTCAATGTTCAGTTTGCCTCTGTTGCAGTTTCCTCTGAGTTCTGCATCTAGAAAAGCTTCAAGGCTGCTACCTGAGATGATCCAGCCTCACAGACTACTCCAGTCAGGACTTGACCATAATCCTAAATTTTCTCAGGGTCCCCAAAAGATTAATACCACCCCTATCCCAGCATGAAGTAGCCTAGAAAAATATGCCCACATTCCCAAAAAATGGATTATGGATGTTTGTCTTTATTCAGGGGTGTTGGTTACAAATTGTTACCGGTCATAGTCAATCTCTTTCTAAAAGAAGAAATGGAGCTAGGATATAGAAATTATGGGGGCAAAGTGTAGATTATTAAATCTATTTTAATTAAAAACAATTGTTAATCTTATATATTTTATACCAGTATGGATTTATTTTATTGATACAAATTTAAAGTTAATTTTGCTATACTATATGTATATTTCTCCTCTTGTTTAGGGTATTATTTTTATGCACTTCATTTTAAAATGTAATATATAATTAAGAAATAAGGATTAATAGTCATCTATAATAGCAAACCTATAGTCATGTTAGGTATGTTTTCAAGGTCATACAGAGATATATTTCAGATAGATAGGCAATCTTCAAACATTTCAAAGACATACAGAATATGGCATTTAAAATGTTTTTTTTTTCAAGAGAATTAAATCGTTTACTGATTACACATGATAATGGATGATACACAAGCTTCCTTGCCATCTGTTATTTTATCTGATACCATCATTCAATTTTGATACTGCATAGGGTATGCCAACAACCATTTTATTGTAACCAAACCTTGATTTTGCTTGGATGACCCTTTTAATGGTAAAACTCACTGAAGTCACAACAGTAACTAACAGTTTAACTACACCAAGGTTTTTGAAGACAATGGCATCTCCACCCAAGCAATTATAAATAAATCCCAAATGGAACTTGGCACCACCCTGAAGGAATTCTAACTTCACACTGTTGGGGAAATTTACCAAGATGGCTTCAGAGTAGACTAACTTTACACAGCACATTTAAAAAAAGAAAGAAAAGAAAAGAAAAAGACACATTTATTCAGCATCATGATCAGGCTATTACATTTGGCAATCAACAGCATGGGTAAAAAGAGGTCTACAGTAAAACCCTTTGTTGGAATGCTTTATGAAACTACACTGTTGTACAATTCATCACAAAAATACAGTCCTGGAGTTTTTTGCCATACACATGAGTATTGTCTAAAACATGTCTTCTTTGTAGCAGCTAGGCCCTGCCACCACTGTGCTTGGCTGAGTTCACAAATCCGCTGTAACCTGTAGCTTCCCTGTCACCTCTCTGGCTCTCTTCTCCTCTCCTGCTAAGCTTTGTTTCCTGGCTCTAATTAGAACCTCCTGCCACGGCCATAGCTGCTGCTGCTGCTGGAACCACCATAGCCACCTTGGTTTCGTGGTTTAGCAAAGTACTGGCCACCACCACCATAAGGGCCAGAACTTCTCCCTCCAAAGTTTCCTCTCTTCATTGGTCCAAAATTTGAAGACTGATTGTTGTAATTGTCAAAATCACTGTAGCTTCCACCACCTCCAAAATTGCTTCCATCATTACCAAATCCATTATAGCCACCCCCACTGCCACCATATCCACCACCACCACAACTGCCACCGAAGCCACTACGAGCACTGAAGTCCCCCCCCCCCCAACCAAAATTGTCATTGCCACCAAAACCTCCTCCACAACCACCACCAAAGTTTCCGGAACCACTTCGACCTCTTTGGCTGCACGAAGCACTAGCCATCTCCTGCTTTGACGGGGCTTTTTTTACTTCACAGTTGTGGCCATTCACAGTATGGTATTTCTGAGTAACAATCTTGTCCACAGAGTCATGGTCATCCAAGGTGACAAAAGCAAACCCCCTCTTTTTTCCAATGTCTCTGTCAGTCACGATTTCAATCACTTCAGTTTTTCCATACTGCTCAAAATAATCTCGCAGGTGATGTTCTTCAGTGTCTTCTTTAATACCGCCAACAAAGATCTTTTTCACAGTTAAGTGGGCACCCGGTCTCTGAGGATCTTCTCTTGACACAGCTCTCTTAGGTTCCACAACTCTTCCGTCCACCTTGTGTGGTCTTGCACTCATAGCAGCATCTACTTCCTCCACAGTGAATGGCGTATGTGACGAACCCAGAGCCCCTGGATCACTTGGTGTTTGGATCTCTCACGACCACACAGTCCATGGGTGTTCACCATTGCTCCTCAGGCTCTCAGTTGTTTCGAAGCTCAGCCCTCCAAAGAAGAGCTTCCACAGCTGTTCCGGCTCTGTGGGAGACTCCGACTTAGACATGACCTTCAGCGATGCTTCCTCGGGCATGTCAACAGGCAGAAAGCTTAAAATGTTTTAATAACTTAGGCCTTTCATGACAATGAGACACATCGGCTCCTGGCAGTAGCAATTACTTCAGAGGATGATGGGCATTGAAGAAACTCCACATGGAGTTTGTTTTCTTTATGGCCAAAGCTAGCCATGTGGGAAAAGAAAGTGCCTTTGCCTCAACTGCTGACAGTATGTTGTACAAACTGGACAAGCAGGACACAAAAGAAAGTGACTGCAGAACTCTGCCAAGACAAGGTGGGACAGTTCTTCAGAAATCCTCTTCACAAATAAGCCTGTCAGATATGCTAGGCCTGCAGGCCAAAGATGGATGCCCCAACATTGCAGAGGAACTTTGGGTGACTGTCCAGGCAGCCTGATGGCCCTGTCATTAGGTAACATTATATCCTTCCGGGGTCTTTGATGGAGTTGAAGAAGAAATAGTTATAATTATAGTTTTCCTTAGTTATAATAGAAAGCACACTAGATATAAAACTTTAGACTCACCAAGATAGATAATTAAGGATTTTCTCTAATTTTGTCAAATGCAAATGGATTGGATATTGTTACTGTAATTCTTACTTAATAACTATTTTTTGTTTTACTATATTAAGGTTAAAACCTTCCTTTTTAATTGGACAAAAAGGGGGGGGGAATGCTGTGGGATAATGCTCTTGTACACTATAAAGATTTGTCACCTGAATTGGTTTAATAAAATGCTGAGTGGCCAGTAGCCAGGCAGGAAGTGTAGTCAGGTGACCAGACTAGGAGAATTCTGGGAAGAAAGGATGAATTCAGGAGTCACCAGTCAAACACAGAGGAAGCAAGATGAGAATGTTGGACTGAGAAAAGTGTGGAGACCCACAGAGGTTTCCTAGTGAGAACTTAGTCAGGGTCTGAGAATCTGAGCTTGCTTCACCCAGCAGGACTGCATAAAGGGATGATTTGAGCACAGGCGTGGTTACCAGGTGTTTGGAAGGGTCTACACTTGGCTGTGTGGTATGCTATTATCTAGCAAGGGGGAGGGCTTTTGCCCTACTCCTTGGTATTGTTATAAAAAGCCCTTTTGAATAAATGGAAAAGGCCTTTGGTTATTGACCCAGGTCCTCCTAACGCTATCCTGTGTTTTTGTCTTTCTCCTCTTCACTATCTTTCTATCTAGTATTTTCTTATCTCTCTCTCCTCCTCATGAGACCCCTTGAAAAGGTGGGAGCTGGCCTCCCACAGAAAAGGTACCAAGCCACATGACTAAACATAGATAAGAATTATGGGTTAATTTAAATGTAAGAGCTAATTAGTAATAAACCTGAGCTACCAGCCGAGCATTTATAAGTAAAATTAAGCCTCTGAGTCAATTATTTGGGTAGCAGCTGACAGGTATTTGGGAATAGGCAGGTGGGAGAGAAACTTTGTGTGTGTGTGTGTGTGTGTGTGTGTGTGTGTGTGTGTGTGTGTGTGTTGAAAGCTTCTAGTAGTAAGTTTTCATATGGTTATTCTAAAGGCCTTTGGTGTTAACTATCCCTCCATATCCCTTCCTCCACCCTGGCCTCCCATCCCCCACATTCTTTAATCCTCTTGTTCTAATTTCCAGTTTATCTCTTTATAACACCATCCACTTTCTGATTGACTTTGAAGACCCATTCCACAAGTTGAAAGACACACATAGCGTCATTATCAGGAAGCAAAGCAGTGACACATGAACTCACAGTAATCAGGACAGCATAGGCAAGATCTGCTCAAGTTCAAAAGAGAAAAATCACAGCATGGAGCTGGGAGGTGGCATTAAGTCCCACAGCAGCCAAGGAGCTGTTGGCAATTTATAGCTTCTGGGAGAAGAAATAAGTTTTCTTTAAGGTATGGCCTCTGGTTGGTTGACCATGCTGCAGCTGAAGGTCCAAATATAATCAGCACAAAATGTACCTGATGGAGTTAAAAAAAAAAAGGAAAGATGGCACACAATCAGATGGATAGAAAAGGGGTGATGGATCTTGGAGGACTTGGGGGAAGGAGATAATTATGATCAAAATATATTGTACAAAATTCTCAGAAAACTAATAAGAAATGAGAGAGAAAAAGAATTTGTAAATCTCTATAATGGCTACACTACACTGCGTTTATATGCCTCTCTGATTATACTGAATATTCCTTAAGGCAAAATCTGTACTTTGTTCACTTTTATAATTTAAAAGAAATTAATAAACCTGATGTTATAGTATTCACTAAGCAATCATTGAATAAAATAAAGAATACTCAGGAAAGCTCTATTGATGTATGTATGTATGTATGTATGTATGTATAAGCATTCCTATGTCATTTGCATGTGTGATTGCAGTAGAAAAATAAAAGCTGATCTCAAGAATGAAAGCTTCAAAGTGGACTGTGGGCTGCATGGAGTGTGGAGCAGCTTCTGGGGAGCATGCCAGACCAAGCTCTCAAGGAGTCTCTGCACACCTCCTCCCACCTCAGTGGCCAGAGCATTTCTACAGTTCTGGTTCCTTTCTGACGGAGCCAACACGGTGATGCCCTGTAGACTGAGCTGGTATAACACGGTATCTCATTGTGGACCGAACTTCCATCTCTCTAACATAGGGTGATTCGGAAAATCCCTCCCTACATGTGTGAGTGTGTGTTTCTGTTCATGCCTCTATTTTCCTACTCACTTGACTTACTATCTGCAAATTTCTTTACACGTTCCCACTAGCACTCTCCTGTTAGTTACACAGATTGGATTTCTCCATATTTGGAAACTGTTTTGTTAAAGTTCACTAAGATGCTAGTTTGAATATAACCAAGCTTACAAATATTATTTGGTTATGTTTATAAAGGTTATTTTGTTTTTTAGGTGTGTCCCTGTGTGTGTGTGGGGGGGAGGGTGTTTATTTGCACATGTGTGCAGCGTTCTGTGGAGGCCAGAAAAATGCATACTATTCCTTGAAGCTGGAATTGCAATTGGCTTTGAGCCACCTGGGTTTGGTTTTTGTTTTGTGTTTTGTGTGTAATCTTTCCCTGGGGTTAAAGAGATGGAACAGCAGTTAAGAGCACTTCCTGCTCTTGTAGAGGACCTGAGTTCATTTCTACACACCCACATGACAACTCACAACTGTCCATAACTAAAGCTCCAAGGGGTCAAATGCCTTCTTCTGGCCTCTCAGGCACCACCCTACACACACATAGCATTCTGTCACACACAGACACATTAACAACACTAATAAAACTTGAGTCTTCAAAAATAAAAGGAGTGTAATTGAAGATCTCTGGTACATAGGAGTGCACAGACATATATACATGAACACACACACACACACACACTTGGACCCATGTACATAAGCACATACATTCATACATACATACATATACATACATGCACACACACATATATACATGCACACACATACACATGTGCACACATATATATACATGCATACACACATGTACACACATACATATATACATACACACATACATATACACATGCACACATATATACACATGCATACACACATGCACACACATGCATGTACACACACATATACAGGCACACACATGTGCATACATACACACAGGCACACACACACACACACCTATGCACATATACATACCTACACACACAACACACACACACAAACACATGAACACAATATTTTTGAAGAAGATGTTCTTTGTTTCTCCATATCTGAGAAATTACTATGCAAACATTTTTCATATAGAATGACCAAAAGTGGGACTAGAAGTGTGGAGAGAGGGAGGAGCCATCTTTTGCAATTTGGGGGGAGCATTCAGGGGCACAGAATCTGCATTCTCTTCAGCAACAGCAGGTGGGTGAGTGCTAGCCCCTCAGCTAGCTGGTGACCAGCCCGTCTCCAGCTGATTGGTTATTTTCACTGTTGGTGAGTTACTTTGTCTTAGTCACAGCTGGGTGATCTCAGCTAGCTGGAGGATGCTGCCTTCTGAGGGCCTCTTCCCTCCTGAAGCCACACTAATAGCCGAAGTGTGGCCATGCAGCCCCCTCAGCCTGGGGAAGAGCACGGTCAGCTGTCTCACAAACAGCATCTCTAACATGTAGGTAATAAACTGAAGCTCTCATCCAGCTGGGAAGAGGCAAGTTGGAGCTGTTTTAACACTTTATGAGTGCCCAGCATCTTCAGCCTCTGCACACTCGGAGCCCCCAGTGATTGACAGACTGGGCTTGAGCTCTGGATTTGGTAGCAGCCTGTGATGAGTCTGCCTGAAGAGGCAGAGGCCTCCCAGATCTTTATTTTTAATGTGCATGCAGGGGTGTGTTGGAGGAGGATAAATGTACTGTATATGATAGTCTAACGGACCCTCTGTTTTTTAGTGTTGTGAATATTGACTTCCAAATGGATTTAATCAAAATCAATAACAAAATGTACGGTAATGAAGTAATGTAAAAGGCAGTAATGTATAGGCCAAGAGGTTGACTACTATGGAATATATTAACAGAAAGCAGTGTTAGGAGAACGAATTGCCCTGTTCCCAGTCTTTCTTCACCTGATATAAAACAATAGGAAAGAGAAGGGAGATTCTAACAATGTCCATGAATCAGGTCCTTTCCAGAGCTGTAAAAATATTATCTCCTTAGCAAATTTAGCAAAATGTCATCAGAAGACAGAAAGAAAAGAAATTAAAAATCAGTTTACAAGATCATAAAACTGACTCAAAGATTCTATGATAAAATGACTGGCTCTTAACAATATTTTAATGATTTCCTAAGAGTCGAATGACTTTAAAATGTTTTATGTATATTCTTGGAGCATGTCCAGACACCCTAGAGTTAAATGTTAAAGGGTACAATTGTTAAGATCTGTCCACTCACTAAATCTATAACCTAGTAGGTGAATTGGGGAAAATATACTATGTAGAATTGTCCAGAAAGGCCCAGGATGGTTTTGAACAAACAAATTTCCCAATAGACATTATGGCTTTAAAACACAGAGAAAAGCAGCTTATCCTGATGGTGTCTAGAAGTCTTGTTGTTTCAAAGGAATCCTAATGATCTCCTAGTCGGCTTCCCTCATACAGGAGTTGAAGGGTTCCAGTGAGAATGGTTAACCCCCTACACAGAAAAGCTCACAAGTCTTGAGTCTCTCAAACTCTAGAACAACTCAAGCTCAGTGGCCACTCTAGCTTCCCTCTTTGCACCTTCTGTGTCCTTTCCTCGTCTGTCCTTCTATTCTCTAGAGAAACTAAATGAGCATGAATGAGAGTGTGAGGCAGCCAGCTCTTAATCATGGGTGAGATGGTGGATCTCAAACAAAAACAAACCTTCTTTTGTGGGCCTTATTCTTGGAGAATAAGGACGGGGAAGAGAACAGAGAGTGTAGGAGAAGGTAAAAAGAGAGGAAAGAAGGAGAAGGGGAGGGAGGAGAAAGAGGAGAAAGGGAGGGAGGGCATGAATTAAAGCGGAAAGGACACTGTTTGCTTGCACAGTCCCTCAGTAATTGGTGTGCACTTCCAGTGCCCATTTCTGCGGTGTGCCCTCCTGATTTGAGAGCGGCACTGAGACACAGGGTGCTGAGAGTGGACAGCCTAGGCACAGAGCATCTCAGGTCTGCTCGCATTTCCTCCTGGTCCAAGGCAGACTTCCCCAAAGCAGCTGTAATGCCAGCCAGGGCTTCCGTTGGCCCTTTTCAGCCACATGCTACTTACCACTGGTAGCCCATGAGAGCTATAGCAGCTTGGGACTGACGAGGCTGTCTTAAAAGCTATCTTTGCCTGCTCAATATAAGGTTAGAAGCAGGTCACATGCCAGGATTTTTACCAAATTAATGCTTCCAGGGGGGTTACACTTATGGGATTTTCTTTTTTTTACCTAAACAATCCCACCTTCGTTCATTGCTGCCTTTTCTCGCCTCCTTTCATCATATGAACTAATTCAGAGGGGTAGACTTCTAGACTAATATATAAAGACTCAAGATATCAAGCAAGCCAAGATTTACCACCAGGCTGCATGCCCTCCACCTAAGTCATTCAGAAAAAGAAGACTCTGAAATAGCCAGTAATTTCATTTTGACAGGTTTCAAATAATCTTTGACATTCTGCTTCTTGGTGCACAATTTTCATCAAAAAAAAATTAAAGAGATGCTTCCATTTGGGAATCATTTCCTTCATCTATTTTTCATTTAAATTGCACATTGGTATATTGAAGAAAAGGCTTCCTAAATCAGTTACCAGATGAATGTAGGAATGTAAATCTAAATCTAATTGCCAAGCTTATTGTTCCCCATGCAGACAGAAGAGGCTCTTTCCTTTGGCTTTAAAAAAAATGTAGTGTGTGTGCGTGCGTGTGTGTGTGTGTGTGTGTGTGTGTGTGTGTGTGTGTGTGTGTGTAGGTCAGAGGGCAACTCTTCATGCCATGCACGTCCCAGGTATTGAACTCAGGTCATCAGGCTTGGTGGCAAGTCCCTTTATCTGCTGAACCATCTTGCCAGCCTACTCCTCTTTAAAAAAAAAAAAAAAAAATTTTTAAGGAAAGAAAGAAACTAACTACTTTCTTGCATGGTATTTCCATATCAAAGAAGGATATTGTCATCCTCATGCCAATTCAATGAGGAAAAACTCCCTTATACCCCTGTCAGCACACACATAGTAACTCAGATAGGTGAGGCTGTTTGCTTACAGTGGTAAAGTCCATAATGATTCCGTAGGCACCTGTATGTTCCTATCCATTGTATGTAGGCTCTGGAATAGAAAATCCAGAAGAATACAGCAAACAATGACACTTGGTTGACAGATGTGATGTCGAGTTGATAGAAGGCTCTGAATTCCAAAATTTGAGGTATTTGGACTTTATCCATAAAATGATATTGATTGAGTATGAAATGAAAAGAAATGAGACAAAAGCTATTTCAGGAAGATTTATGTATTGTGGCTGCTTAGCAACAAGGGAGGGAGAGTATGAGAAGGAGCAGGAGTTGGATAGGAGAAGAAATAGAGGCTGGCTGGGCATGGAGTTACCGGCGCAGTCATCCACAGCCCAGGACAAAGGGCCTGACCCCAGTGCTCATGTGTTGACATCTCACCCTAGGTGTCTCAGAATTGACCATACTGGAAAATATGATTTCTGAAGATGTAATTAAAGAGACCATGCTAGGGAGACTAGGTCCTAATTCAATATGACTAGTGACTATATGAAAAAGAAGAAAGAAAGAAAGAAAGAAAGAAAGAAAGAAAGAAAGAAAGAAAGAAAGAAAGAAAGAAAGAAAGAAAGGAGGGAGGGAGGGAGGGAGGGAGGGAGGGAGGGAGGGAGGGAGGGAGGGAGGGAGGAAGGAAGGAAGGATTTGAGCAGATGACACATAGAGGAGCTTGCCACCAAGTTTAAAGACCTTCATTCAGTGCCCAGGTTTGTAGGAGAAAACTGACTTTCATGAGTTGTCTTCTGGCCACTATACAAAGGGTCCAAGCACACAGACACACACTGAGTAAATAAACAATTGAATTGAATTTTTAAAGTGAGAAATTTGGATGCAGACACACTCACAAGAAAACTACAGGAAGGTAAAGGCAAGATGTAGGTAAACCTTCCATAAGCCAAGGAACCCAAAGATGGCCAAGACACCTCCAGACGTCAGCTCATGGCAAAGGACATTAGTTTTCTCAGTTTAAAAAAAAAACAACTGAAAAGCACCCCAGTCTTAGACTTCCAAACCATGAGACACAAGTGCCTGCCATTTAAACCATCCAGTTACCTGCTTTACATCCCTTGTCGTGACTCAGACAATGAGACCTTTTCATCAGACTCTCACTGTGTGGAGTGAATTCAGGCCTGAAAAGAGTAGATGGAGTTCTCCCTCTCAAGGGGCTTCCACTCTAGTCAAGAAAATTAGGTAGAAAAAGGAACAAATTATAAACATGTTTTAAAGTAAAAGTAGGACGGGTATAAGAGATGCAGGGAGTGGAAGCGTTTCTATGATGAGGTGAGTCTGGTCCCCAAGACCTGGAGGTCACAGGCTGAGTGAGTAACAGAGAGCCTGACCAGAAAGCTGCGGTGTGTTGATATGCTCAGAGAGCAGAACCCAGAGCCCTGCAGGAGTTCAGGTGAGGTGCAGGAGGCTGAGCAAGGCTAAGGGAGATTTGTGAAGACATGGGATTGTATTACAAACATTCCAATAGTTAAATGGAGCACTATCTATAAGTGTAACCATCACAGGAAGCAAACTTCAAAGGAGGTATGTAGATGTAGGAAGAGGCCATTGAAGCTTCCAAAGTTGTTCAGGTAGAATGATACTGTCTTTGGCTAAACTAGGAGCAAATATAGTCAGCTTGTGAAGGGCGTGTTTGGGCATAATTGCCAGCAGTTTATGACAGGGCTACCGTTTGCCCATGGGATAAGTGTTTTCCCCTGTCTCCAATGTTGAAAGGAGATGTCTCAGTCCATAAGTACTTGTCGTATAAGCATGGAGGACCTGAGTTTGGTCTCCAGCGCCCACATGAAATTCTGGACATTACAGGATGGCTCTGTAATCTCAGTATCAGGAAGTGGGGACAGAGGATCCCAGGGGCACTGGACAATTATTCCAGCCAAACTGAAAGTCTCTGTGTACACAGAGAGAAGATATATGGAAAAAAATAGTTGAAAGGGATTGAGGAAGATACTGATGTTGACTTAGGCCTCCACATGCATTATACAGACAGGAGTATGTATGGTTCACACATGGGTGCACACACATAAACCACATTCGGAGGATAAAAGAAAGAGGGAGAGAAGCCAGAAATCACACACACACACACACACACACACACACACACACACACACACACACACCAGAGCCTTACTATGTAAAGTCTTCAATCCCTCACACACATTCATATTCCATATCTCTCACTGTGTGGTCTCCTCCATCACTCCCTCAGGACACTATCTGCAAGAACACCAGTAACAGATGCAGGACCTGGGCTAGGAGCTTCAGATCCATGAACAAAACAAACCCCCTCTCCCTATAAAGTACTCGGCTCTGGGCATTTCATTTTGGTGATGAAAACAGACTAGTAGAGGCAGCTACGGGCTGCTAATAGAAAGAAGCCTCCACATCTGAATAGGATTCAGCACTCCAGACTCAGTTGAGCCCACATTATGACTGGGCCCACAATGACCGCCAGTGTTTTCAAAGGGTGCATTCCCAAGCAAAGTACATTTTAACAGAGAACCTCTCCATCCTTCAAAATGTTCGCTGCCTTTCCCTCTGGTGCTCTCCCTGGTGAGAGCCATTGGTGGAATCGTTTTCAAAGTGCTTGCCTTTCATCACAGGCCAAAATAAATCATAAAGTGTGGTCCCAGCTTTTGCAAGGATTGGTTCAATTGCGAGAAAGTGTATGTTTGATCTGCAGAGGCTCTCCAGGGGAAAATGTTCTGAGCAAAAGGGCAGCATTTCATTCTCTAGAAACAAACGCTTCGTCGTCCTTCGGCCATGAAGGCTGCATCTGCTCAAGGGTAGGCGCTTAGAAGAGAGAGACCAAGCGTGACTGAGATCACGGGGGCATGGTTCCTGTCTGATTATTCAAATTAAATATCTGACTTCAGCAGGTGCCCAGTGATGGGTCCACTTGGACTGCATCTGTCTTCATTTTCCTAGAAAATGGCTAGTATTATTTTCTTCAAACTCTGTTATGATAGATTTTCCAAGTGTTATGCATACGTCAACGATTTGTATATTTTCATAATTCTAACTATTAAATGGGGGCTGCTATAAAAAGCAGTTGCCTTATAAAGGCCAACCCCTGCTCTCCCCATGTGGGCAGATATTTGTCTCTGATTAGATTTATAGTTTTCTTTGTATCCATAATCAATTCGGTCTCAATCAAATAACTCTAATCAACTTCGCTTCTTAATTTGATGAATTAGGCTAATAAACTCCAATTTTCACCAAGAAAATATAGGCTTAAAGTCAACTCCTTCTCTTTCAATGAGCCACTTCTACAATTTCTAAAATTACTTTATTTTTTATGGATTTTGACTAAGCTAAATTTTCTGTTGGGATAGGTTCAAAGATAATAAGGGTTTGTGTACCGATGGACACAGCCAGATGTTTGCATTTGCTTATTGACACATTGTGGTATCTTCAGTCTCTGTAGTGTTTGTTGGGAGTTGTTTTTCCAAGTGTTAGGAATAATCTGATGCTGGGCCCTGCCATCCATGTCCCATACTAGTGCATCGATTGTGGACAGCTGTAGCCTCCTTCACCTCACTTCTCAGACGGCTCGTGGCTGCCCACACTCCTGGTTCTCAACAACACAAGCTAGTAAAATCCAAGTTGAGTTTATTTAATTCTATGATCACTTTTACATCACCTCCTATGTACATAATTTGTGGAGGTTTTAAGTTTGTTTGGGGCTGGTGATAGGAGATTGATAATTGTCTTGAATAGTCACTGATCTATAGAAAAGCAAGCTTCAGGCTCACCTGGTTACCTCCTCCTTATTGGGGTGAGCACTTGTGACAGTCCCTAAATGAGTGCTCCTAAAATCCTAATTTCCTAAGGATTGGAGTGGTAGGTACATCTTTGGGTCTCTTAGACTTTGATGTTGCCTGACATACTGTGGCCCCTAATTCACAGATCAAATGTTTCCTAGGTAAGAGGGGCATCGTTTCTACAGATGATGTGAATTTTCCCCTACTCCTGGAGGGGAAAGAACAGCCATGGTTAGAAGCCTGGATCTTTTGTCCTATCTCCATCATCAGGGAAGTGGGGAGGAAGAAAGAGAGGTTGGTAAGTGACTGATCAAGTCTATGTGATGAAGCCTCTAGGCAATGCCTATATGTGGGTCCAGAGGGTTTGCAAACTGGTGAACACATGGAGGTACTCTGAGGCTGGCCCACCTAGAGGGGTCTGCAGCTCCAAATCTGCCCTGTGTATCTCTTCCACCTAGATGATCCTATGCTGTATCCTTTGTATAGCACACCGGCAGTCTAGAAAGTCCAACAGAAGCTGTGGGTAAGCTGAGTACCCAGCACTCACAGTTGGCATGGAAGTGGGGCAGTCTTTAGGATGGCCCCTTATCCTGTGGCATCTGCTCTGGCACTGGACAATCGGGGTCAGAATGAGTCAGAACAGGGTTGGGCTGAAAGACATAAGCTGATGTTGAAGAACTGCTCAGTGTATGTGGGGTCGGGGAGGGACTCAATACAATAGCTGAATGAAAGCTCCATGTTTTACTTGAAATAAATGAAAGTTTTCCTTATACACATTCCAAAGGTCATCAGAACAAACTCACAGGAAAAGCCACATTGCTTGGTGACACCAGTCTTCGAGCTCTTATCATCTTTGGTAAGATAAGGAAAGTAACTTGGTAAATGCCAGGGATACAGTTAAAGCCCTGGGCAGGACTGAGCACATTATCTAGCTCAGTTCTCTTACTGAGGCCCAGAAAGGGACATGATTGGTCTTAGCCAGATACTTTATTGCTGTCAAATCAAGAATTATAACCAGTTCAGTGAGTCTTAATTTCACCCACCCACCTTCCCCTCTCTCTGGGTAATTAGATATAAAGAGACAGGCTATGTTCTCTACTTCTGCTCCAGGAGAGGAAATGGAAATAGAAAAGACAATTTGGTAAATGTCACCATTATAGTATTAAAACTCAGCTCCAGCAAGGTAAGAGATGCTGAATTTCCCTCAGACTTTCTTCCTCCTATGATGAGAGTACACTGCCTTGTTCTTTCCCATCTCAGAGAGCTAGATGGACATGGACCTGTGGGAGAGGCAGTGTTAGCAACCACATCAGGAGACTACAGCAATGGTGCTCAGTGGGATCAAATCAGCTTTATTATCACAGTACGGATTTAAGTGACTTCTTTAAATCTCTTCTGTTCTAGTCCTGCATTCATAAAACAGGGATTCTTTAGCATTAACATTATTATGAATATTGTATTATTGATATTTATAAGTGACTTGATTTACCTTGTACATAGGTTTCTACAGATATTTGTAGACAAATATAATACAAAAATGTCAAGTCACCCATCTAAAATACAAGCCAGAATACAGAAGCTTATTTTGACAAGACATTTCTTTTCTGTTTTTCCTAAGAACCTTATTTCAGAGTGAGAAACTTCGGCTGCAAAGTTGTAGTAAAATTATTCTGTGCTATTCATACTATTCTTAAAGGTGTAAACTTTAGCTAAAAGGGGAAATCACATCATTGGATAGAAGACACTACACACATCTACTTTTCATTATTCATTACCTCAGAGCTGGGGTTACGACTCAGTGAGCAGAGGGCTCACCTGGCATGCATTAAGCCCTGAGTGGAATTCCCCAGCACTAGCAAGCTAGGTAAGGTGGCCCACACCTGTAGTCACAGCTCTCGGCCGGTGCAGACAAGAAAGTTAAAACAGTCATACGCTGCTTGTTGATGCTACCATCCATTTCATGGACTTTCTCCTTGACATATTCAGATTTTAGCAATTTCACTGCCTGTGTGGGTGGTGAGGGGTTAATATGGATGTGTTCATGTTGTGCACATGCAGGTGTGTGCTTGCCTGTGGACATTAGGTGTCTCTATCACTCTCCCCCTTGGTTATTGAGACAGCATCTCTCACTGAACCTGAGCTTTGACAATTCAGCAAGTCCGGTTGACCAACAATCTCTAGGAATCATCTCTGAGGTTCCAAGTGTGAGCTGCTAAGCCTGGGTGTATATATTTAATGCAGGTGCTTTATGCTGGTACAGCAAGTGCTTTGCCCACTGAACGATCTCCCTAACCCTTCGTGATGCATTTAATAAAGTCTACGGGATAGAAGAACAAAAGCCACAGTCAGGATGATGTAGTCTAACTCAAGACACAACCACCACCGAAGGCCTGTTCTGGACCCCAGTGGGAACCTAAGAGCCATTTGCCATCTGTGCCAGTGCCCATTGACTCTGGGTGGTCAATGTCGGGGCCTATTTTGCAAAAAGAAAATTGGGATTCCAAGGTGGTCAAGAAAAAAATTCAGTTTGACCTTAAAGAAATTAAAAGAAATCCATAGGGGTCTATCAGGGATAAAATGTCTAAGAAGTGGGTAAAAGGGCAAGAGATCCATGCCCCAAAGCTGGCTGTGTCTGCTCTGGGATGTAGTTTCCATTTGCAGCTGAAAAGGCACCCACTTGGTGCATCCTTAGCCATGCTGCAGAGAGTACTGAGAATAAAGATTTGTAGACATTCCTTTCAGAGCAAATATCTGTCCTAGGAGCTCCCAACAGTGTAACCATTCCTGTGTATGAAGGAAACGCTTGCTCAGTGAGTGACAGAATAAAAGATCACACAGGATGGCAACCTAGAGCCAGCAAGGCTAAGGGACACATAAAACGATCCCTCACTCCCAAAACTCCTGTCCAGTTTGCTACCACACCCTAGCATGCACACTCATGTACACACACACACACACACACACACACACACACAAAAACCTATTTTTGTTTCTTGAAATAGGATCTCACGTAGCCCATGTTGGCCTCCAACTCTCTATATATCATAAGAATAACTCCTGATCCTCCTGTCTCTACCTCCTGAGTGCTAGGTGTATACCACCACAACTAGCTTACGCAGCACAGGGGTCAAACTTGGGGTTTTGTGTTGCTAGCTTTCTTAGTTTTTATTCTCAAATTAACACAATCTAGAGCAGCCTGGGAAGGGGAAACAGCAATGAAGAACCACCTCCTTCAGACTGACCTGTGGGCACGTCTGTGTGGACATTTTCTTGATTGCTAATTGATGTGGGAGGGCCCAGCCACTCCGGGCAGCGCCATTCCTAGGCAGGTGGCCCTGGACTACATAAGAAAGCTAACTAAACATGAACTGGTGAGTGAGCCAGTAAGCAGTGTCCCCCCACACTCCCTGCCTTGAGCTCAGTCTTGACTTTCCTCAAAGATGGACTGTGACTGTAAGTGTAAGGAGAAATAAACCTTCTCCTCCCTGAGGTGCTTCAGTCACAGCGTTTATCACAGCAACAGAAAACAAACTAAAATACTAAGTAAGTACTCTACCAATTTAGCTACATCCCCACCCACCACCTATTAACCTTAAGAAACCCTCTTCACTTCCCATTTCTGGGATTGTATCACCAACACAATCTGAATGTAATAACTAGATCCCCATTACATAAATTTTGAGGATCTTAAAGAGTTAAGGATAAAGACATTCTCTTCTAGGGATATATTTCTCCCGTTTATCCAGAGTAGCTTGCCTTTGCAAATTTCCAATATTATTTTATTTTAAGACATTAAATTTTATCACTATAATAAGTAGAAATAAAATGTGGAATTGGTAGCAGAATTTCAGGGCTGCGATAGAATTCCCAAAGGTTCCCCATGTCCTTTTAAAGATTAAATACAATAATGAAAGATAACTGTGTAAAATGCCAGCTCTTCTCTTCCTCATCTCCTTTTTGTGTACTCAGTCAAGAGGTCTTGCTGCCAATCATATTCTAAGAAGGAAACAGTGCTGGATATTTTGATCCCACCTGTGTTTCTGTTAGACCCCTCCTCCGTTTCTCTTATTCCATCACGAGTTTGATGCTAATTCTGTGTATATATACCTCCTGAAATAGACACATCCTCTCTAATATCATAATGTAGACAGATCGTTGGTGGTTTAGAAAATACTGAACAGATAGAATTACTAATTTCGATGAATTATAGAGAATAGTAAGTTGGAGAAAATGATATCCATTTATCAACTAAATCTGAGTGTGTATTATATGTGTCTGTGTGTGATTTTGTATTTCTCTTAAGATGTATCAAAAATCTTACTTGATATGAATATTAGAGTTTGCCCAGAGCCAGATGACCTGAGCTTGAATAAATATAAAGAAATGTTTTTAATAATATTAAAGCTTTTTTCAAATATATTTCTGATGAGTTTTATTTTGATATTCCAACATAACCACAAGGAATTTTCACACACATAGACAGAGAGAGATGGAGAGACAGAGAGACAGAGAGCATAGAATAAGACACTAGAATTCAACATGTCTTTTCACATGGCAACAGGGACTCTCGTCAAATTTTGTGGGGCTTCTTCAGGTTCAGATCTTGTGGGGCTTCTTCAGCTTCAGAGACATTTAAACCTAGGCCCTCACTTCAAATGCAGATAACAAGCAGACTGTAGACAAGCTGCTCTTTCTCCAGCGCACACACTCTTCACCCCAGCACACCCAGAAGTTGTACTTTATCTTCAGCACAGCCGAGAGAAACAGATCACACCTACTGGCCGTCTGGGGGGGGGGGTGACATTTCTTGCCAGGTACTCGATGTTCCTGTCATTTTACCCTGACTGCATTACTGTAGAGTAGAATATTCTTATTTCTACTTCAAGACTATGACAGGAAGCCTTGAGTGCTGGCCTCTAATCCTGCAGCCAGAGGCAATAGAGCCAATTCAAGCCTCGCCTTGCTGGATATCCAGCTCTTATACAGGACCACTAACTTTGATGAGTAGGGAGTCTGAATCTCATTTTCTGCCTCCTATCCCCCTTTCCCCTCCACCTTCTCTATTTGGAAGCACGATCTCACATCACTGCTTCCTCGAGGAGTCTCACGTACTGAGAGTAATGCCGTTTTAATGTCAGCCTTTCAATCCTGTGTCCTCATGTAATAATGTTATCTCCAATGACAACTTAATCCAATTTCACAATTATTCGGACCCTATGTGCTACTAAACTAGAATCCAAGGGAGTTTAAACTACCCTCATACTCAATTCAAAACTATGTTCTCTACAAACTGACTGTCGGAGAATCAGAGGGACACAACCCTTTCCTGAAGCTCCTGACCCACACTGGAACAGGAGTGAGAAACAGAAAGACAAAAGTCTCTAGTTCATTCTGGTTCAGTTTCTAAATAAGGCAAGGCAAAGGAAACACCTCTCTGCCCTATTCCAACCCCGGGGGGTGGGGGGGAGGTCATCCTAGGTCCTCTACCTCAACCTTGACCCAGGCCTGCTCAGGCTCTTCTCACCCAGAGGCTGAGGAAGGTCTGTGCTATGGAGGCCTCCGGTCAAGTGCACAGGGTTTTCTATGGACAGTGTCTGGCTCTTCCTAGTGTGCTTGCTCTCTTTATAAAAGACCTAAGAGGAGTGCCGTCTTCCCCTGGCTACCCAGGTTTCAAGTACACCCTCAGGCTACACATCCCTAAATGTGACACAGACAACCCTGGGGGTCAGCTTCCAGCTCCATCCTCCTACACGTAAATCCTACCCACCATTGAGCCATCCTCTGTCCCCATCAAAGACCTCGGCATCCTAAGATGGGGAAGCACGGCCCATGACTTCCCCATAAGTCACAGAAGTCCAGTCCCTGAATAATCAGTAGTCCAGGCTCCTCTTGTGGATCTCCTACCTTCCCAATGTCTTTACCCAACTCTATAGAGACACTACAGAAGATACCTATCATTTCAGTGAATCACCTCAACTTAGTTATTCCCTCCTGCACTATATTAATACACACTTATGTTATTCCTATTTTATATAAAGAATACACACTTCTACTTTTTTGGGAGGTGGGCTTTTTTGTTTTTGTGTTTTTTGCTTTGTTTTGCTTTGTTGTTGTTGTTTGAGACAGGGTCTCATTGCCAGCTTAGAACTCACTGTGTAGATCATGCTGGCTTAAACATGCAGAGATTTGCCTGCCTTTGCCTCCTGAGTGCTGGAATTAAAGGTGTGTACCACCATGCCCAGCCAGAATACACACCTCACATACACAAAGACATATGTACACACACACACACACACACACACACACACACACACACACACACACACCAGACTTTCCCCCCATATTACCCCCCTCTAGTGTTCTGTCTGGAGACCACTTTTGAGAAATGCTTTTGTTTTTTCTCTTTGGTCTAATGCTGTTCCACAAATGGATGTCATTTTAGAAGCCAGAAATTCTGCTTTGAATACACCTGTATCAAAGCTCAGGGCTTTTACAGCATTACCACATCTCCACTGAGCATACAAACCCTTCCTAGTGTTCCAGGGCTTCTGCCTGCAATGAGAAATGCTGGGTCACATCCTGACCTTGAGCTATTTGCCCAGCTGGGATGTTTTTTTCCACCACCCCTCCAAGCACTCAGCTATTTCTGAACCCTGGCTTCTTTGCAATCGCTTACCAGGCAATAATTATACAGGTCCTCTGTTCGTCCTAGAAACGGGAAGAGTCTCAGCTCCTCCGGGGGTGGAGAGGCACAAACATCACCAGTGAGAAACAACACAAGAGGATTTCCAAAACCCCTAAATGTCCCTCCCACCTGCAGCCCTGAGCTCTGAAATGATGGAGCCTCAAATCTGGACAACTCCTGACCCAGCCTCAAAATGAAGTTTGATCACCGCGGCTGTGCCAGTGATGGCAAAGTAGGGGTGGGGGGCTAGTAGACGGTAGAGAGGGGGGCTTTGTGTCTCAGGGTCTCCTAGCAGAAAGCAAAAGCTCACAAACAGAACTCGTGGGAACTCTGGGAGCAAAGGACACTATTGGAAGGAGCCAAGTAAACGGCTTCTCCTGGACATGTCATATAGATCAGGTTTAGGTGGATGATTTAACATGAAGAATGTGTCATAAGATTTTAAAATTAAAAAGGTTAGGAGTCTAGTCTCTGTAATGGGCTTTCAGGCCTACTTACATCTGTCACTGGTCATTGGCTCTGAGAAAGCTATCTCTAGGCTTAGCTCTTCATTTTTAAAATGAGGGAAACAGCTCCCCAACTGACTCCAGAAACAGGCGTTGTAGATGCACTCAAAGACAGTATCCCTCAGTGAGAGACTCTGTCCAAATATAAAGTGGAAAGCAATCAAAAGAAAAAAATCCTAAGGTCAACTTGGGGCCTCCACATACATCTGCCTACACACAAATACACACATGCACACACACACACACACACACACACACACACATCTATACCACACAAATGCACACACAAACACACATACACATACATGCACACACAAATACACACATATGGACACACATAAATACACAAAACACACACACAATTGTAAATAAAACAGCAGTCTTAGCTTTACAAATTAGTATAGAATGGATTCTGCCATTCAATTCAATAGCAGTGTCTGCAACTGTATTTTTTTTAATTCAATACATAGTTCTATCATTTTCTTTGCTGCCTTTCACAATCGAGATTTTATTATGTACTTGTAGTTTCAAATCCCTTTTTCAAAACCATCTAAAATTATCTCTAGTTTGCCCCATGTTTATGCTTTTATCTCTGTTTTAACTCAACACTCTGTTGCGTTCCTTCCAACCTTTAATTGGCTTCCTACTTTCTTAACAGTTAATTAATTCATTGCAAAATAGCAGGTATAAGCTTTGATCATAGAATGCTTTTCTACAAATATGACCCCCTGGCTAGAAATCTGCCCAGGCCTTGAAATCTTCCGCAATTCTTGGTAATTTGCTTGATGTTTGGTACCTGTTCCTGGTATCTAATTGGTTTCCCAATGTTTTGTCTCTCTTCCTAGTGCTGACTTGGTCCCTATGAATGTCCCATACATGGGCTCTATTTAATAAGAAAAGCAGGTGGTTTGCTTGCCTCTCTGCTTGACTGGTTGCCTAGCAGAGAGAAAGAAAGGAAACAGAAGAAGAAAGGAAGGCATTGAATTACACAATTCATTTTGACTGAGGTTCTGTTGAAAATTTTTTTTAAAAAGTCATCTACTCCCAAGAATGTCTTTTTTTCTAATTTCACAGCAGAAGGAGATTCCCAAAAAATGACACTAAGGAAAACCTACTGCTTCAACAATCAGTGAACATAAATATGACCAATAAGATGATATCTGCCATTTATTCCTGTGAGCAAATCCATCAGCAACCAAGAGCAGCTCCTACCTATGGATGCTAAAGAGAATAAAATCATGTATAAAACTCAGTGAAGCCAATATCTTTTCATTCAAATGGAAACTGCTGAACTTGTACCCATCAAATCAACAATGTCATTACACTGAACTAACTCTGATCACCCAACTGAATACAAAGAACTTCAAAGAACACATATTCTCTTGGTAATACTAGGGAACACACACACACACACACACACACACACACACACACACACACACACACGTTCCCAGAATATTTGAGGTTTTATTCTTGTTGTGCTTATAGACACTCCATTGGTGTGGTTTTTCTCAGTGTCCATAAAGAACTCAAGCAATGTGTCTCCCTTTCCAGGCCTTTGCCTTTAAAGCTCTGATTTATGGTCTGAGGGCCTGAAGACAGTGTTTTACATAGCACAGTGCCTGTGGGCAGCCAGAGTCCCTGAAGGTGAGTGTATCATCTGAAAGGGTTTTAATGCAGCAAAGGAAGGAGTACTACCTCCCGGTAATCACATGATCAGCACACCTAAATGGACAGCCTGGGTCTGCATATTTAAACCTGCAGCCAGAGACGCATCTCTGTTTGCACAATGCTGTCCCGTGGCAGAATTACACAGCTCGCCATAGCTGCAGCCAGATAATTATTATTGATTCGCTCTCAAGCTGTCAATCTGGGGACAGCTCTGAGGCAGCTGGTGATGGACAGGGGGAGGATTGGACAGCCACCATCCAAGGAGGAAACTTCATCTCGAAAATGAACTTAGATGAGATGGTGCCGGTGGATAAGGGTAATTGATGATTGTTTCAGAGGGAAGGAAAAGAAGCAGGAAGATTTTTAAAAAGGAAAACCTTCTTGGCATTCATCTTGCTGTCCTTACTGGAGTATCTAGGGGCTATCTGCAAACTCCATCAAGTTTTTGTGCAGTTTTATACAGTAAGGCTGTTATTATTACTATGCCACCATAATTAGAAAAAGGAAAAAAAAACACTTTTCAAATAAAGAGTAATTTCAGCCTGGAGAAATGGCTCAGCCCATAAAATGCCTTCCATGGAAGCATGAGGATCAGAGTCAGATCCTCAGCATCATGTAAACAGTCTGATTGTGCGGCACATACCTGTGAACTTGGCACTGGGGAAGCAGAGACAGGAGGAACCCAGGGTTCCCCAATCAGCCTAGCCTACTCAGGGAGCTCCACTCCTAGTGAGAGACCCTATCTCAATAAACAAGGTGGGTGGCACCTGTGGAAGAATGACAGCTGAGCCTGTCCCCTTGTCCTCACGTACACACACACACACACACACACACACACGCACGCACGCACGCACGCACGCACGCACGCACGCACACACGCACACACACACATACACCTCCAGAAAGTTATTTTATTAAATATAGGCATTTTCTCATATTCCTTGAGGCTTATACATTTTTGAAATGCAGACACCATAAATTGTACTTGAAGATGCCCTTAAATGTGTATCTGCGTGGTCATTTTAACTTCTCAGGGTACTTGCTGTAGCTATTTGATCCTTTGACAAATATCTGTTAAGCTCCTAATATTTGCAAGGCAATCTCCTCCTCTGAGCATGCTAGGTAAGCCATCAAATACCAGTTGACAACTTGATAGATGGGTGAATTGAAAAACCAAGTAGCTAAGTGACTGGTCTACACTCATGGATCTCATTAGAGGCTGAACTAAGCATGGAGTTTTTGCATGATCCCTGTGTCTTGGAGCCTTATTTATTCTCTAAAAAATATCTCCATTTGTTGAGTGACTGTTCTGAATAAACTACATAAGATACTCTATGTAGATTAAATGTGATCATTTAAAATTTACAGAGGCAAAATGGTTCACACGAACACTTTCTTACAGACACAGAAATGAGCCTCACAGATTTTCTGGACTCACCTAAGTGGTTGTGTAGGATCTCAGGCTCCCCAGTGTGGGGCTAAAACACAGGCAACTATGTCTTAGTATCAGAGCTACTTTGCTAGCTATCAGCACCAAGTTGAACCTACAATACAGCAAACCAGCCCTGGAGATGGCAAATCTTTCTTGCCTGAGGTGAAGAACATACCTTCTAGGATGTACTCCAGCAAAGCCTCAAGACCTGCAAGCCAGCTGTGCTGAGGAGTTTTTACTGTCAACTTGACACTATACAGTTTTCTGAAAAGAAGAAACCACAACTGAAGAATTTCCTCCATCAAATAGACCTGTGAGCGTGTCTGTGTGGATGCTTTCTTGATTGCTAATTGGTGTGGGAGGGTCCAGCCACTATGAGAGGCACCATCTAGGCAGGTGGCCCTGGGCTGCATAAGAAAGCTAAATAAAACATGAGCCGGTGAGTGAGCCAGTAAGCAATGTTCCTCCATAGTCCCTGCCTTGAGCTTCATCTTGACTTCCCTCAAAGATGGACTGTGACTGCAAGTGTAAGGAGAAATAAACCTTCTCCTCCCCGAGTTCCTCTGGGTCATGGTGTTTATCATAGCAACGGAAAAGCTAACTGATATTACCAGTGAATAATCCCCCATGAAAATTGAGGGTGCTAGACAAATTTATTCATTTCCCCAGTGCCCCATGGGTCAGCAGCCCCAGCCTGTGGTGAGCACAGCTTGAGTTGGTCTGCGCAAAAGATGAACTGGGCCTCCATAGCTGTTTTTGCGCATTGCAGTTATAGCGCTATTTTCTGCTGCTGAGCTAAGGGAGGGCATCTAGAGAAACTGGAGGCGTCGCACTGATATTTACATTTTTATTGCAAATACCTCTCACACTGTTTTAAGTAAAGTCACATGAATTTGGAGTCTGACAGAAGCAGCTTTCAATGCTCTGCCCCCAACTCTACCATCCGCTAGTTCGTTGTCTGTCTCGGGAGCCCACACAGTCTTAGAGGACACACTGGCCATTCTGCATTATGTTCCACTTGAGGCGCGGCTCCTTCACTAGCCCACTCTGATAGCTCAAGTCAGCCATTTCCCCATCCCCTAGTATGGTGGGTGCTTTAATTCCCTTTCAGTACCATTTGATGAGGCATGCTCAGAACACCCAACCCTTCTCTCTCATACCTCATTTCTGAGGAGTGCTGAGAAGGAGGCGCTACCTCCTTCTCTGTGGGGGGAAGGAGGGCTTTGCATCCTGGGAAGGGTCCTCTCTGCACCTCAGTGGAAGCTACAGGTGTCCTCCCTCCCCTACAAAGGACATAAATCGCGCTTGTATCAAAGGCAGCACTGGCTGAGAAGAAGGTCTGGGAGGGAAGGGGCCAAGCTGCGGAGAATACTTAAGTAGAATTGGCAGCGGGAAGCTTTGATGGCCCTAGCAACACACACTTGAGTGGCAGGGCTGCGGTGTTGATTTTTCTTTTAATCTTCTCTCACCTTCATGATAACATACTTCTCTGCTGGAAAATTCCGTTTTTATCCGTTTATGGAACTAAGGCCAAGAATCGCAAAAATATCACTTTGGCTGAATGTTGAAATAAGCCCACATTCCCTACCATTACCAAAAAGTGGGGGTAGCGAGGGGGAGGGTGGGGAGTGTGTCTATATATAAATATATATATGATATCTCTTTTTGTGGTCCTGATGTTGCCTTCCATGCTGTTGTTGCTAAGTGCTGATTCCAGGTACTAAAGCTAGCCTGGTAAACTTACAAATGGAGTTAGGTAGCATCAGTCTGACAAGAAGGGACAGAAAGACAGAAAGAGGGAAGCTAGGAGATGAGAGGAGTCCTCATGGTTTTTCATTACCAGGCCTGGGTGGCTTACTGGTTAAGAGCCAGAAGACCGTGAGCCAGCCAGTGTTGATCAAGCTGGTACAAGAAAGCATATTGGAGGACTAAGAATTGTTGTTAGACAAATTAAACAGAAATGTCTTTGCACCTCTCTCTCAATGCTGAACAGAGCTCAGCAGGGGAAAATAGCTGCATGGAAAATACAGGAAACTAAAAGGATCTGAAATGGCATTCAGGGCTATGTAGCTGGAGTCAGGCGCTCTGACACTGCACAGCTCACTAAAACCCTAGGCAAAGGTGCTTAATAAGAACACACTAAGATAACTTAATTATCAAAAGGGATGTCGTCCTGGTTGGGAAACTTACAAAACTGCACAGAGTAGGTAGTGTAAAGCATGCAGGTAGGTGTATTTTCTCACAGTTCTGGAGACCTGAAGTCCTTGATCAAGGTGCCAGAGTGCTTTGCTTGTGCTCAGGGTTCTCTCCTGACTCATAGAAAGCTACCTTCTTCCTTGTTCTCACCAGACCCTTTTCTACCACATGCATGCAAACACACACACACACACACACACACACACACACACACACACACACACACAAAGGCTAACACACATACTGAGTGTGGGAGACTTATTAGGACACTAACGGCAGGATCATCAGGTGTGCTGGTTAGTTTTTTTGTTGACTTGATTAATGATTGATGTAGGAAGGCCCAGCCCATTGTAGGCAGTTCCAGCCCCATACAGGTGGTCCTTTGTTGTACAAGAAAACAGTCTGAGCAAGCCATAGGGAGTAAGACAGTAAACAGAGTTCCTCTGGAGTCTCTGCTTCCATTCCTGTCTTCAGGTTCCCATCTTGGTTCCTGCCCTGACTTTCCTCAGTGATGGACTGTGATAGAAACATGTAAGCCAAGTAAATTCTTCCTCCTCAAGTTGCTTTTGGTCATGGTATCTTTATCACAACAATAGAAGGCACACAAAGACAGATAGATGATAGTCGGATGACCGCTAGATGATTATGACCGATGACAGATATGTGGATTGTTAACGGATATACAGATAGTAGATAGACGAAAAGTAGATGGCTAAATAGAGTATATATAGACCCCCTGACTAGCACAGGCCCAGCCCCCATCTCTGATGGCCCTTATGTAACTGACCATCATGAATATAATTTGCCTCCTTTTCTACAAGAACCAAGCTAAAAAGCATGTGCATTTGTTAAGATCCCTTCTAGGTTGCTAACTGAAACATGATACAGAAGAGCCAAGTGCTATTACACTAACTTGATCCTGAAGCTCCTTGCTAAGAGCAAGTTTTAGAGGATTTATGTTTGCATAAAAAGCCAAAAGGACTATCAGCTATGTTTCCACAGACTCCAAGTCTCCTGTCTTTGTTTTATTTACCAGCTTCTAAATTTAGTTTACAGGGCTTTCTGCTATGCACTTGGGCTGCTGGTCCTTGCTAGACTGGTAGACAGAGTGCAGTATCAGAACTATGGCTAAGAACATAGATACACAAAAGACTTTTTATATACTAGAAAACATATTAAATATCAAGATATGACTTTTGAATGTGACTGTATAATATTCCATTTATAAAAGTATCTGCAAATAACATAATAGTTTCTATTCATAATATAAATCAGGGACTACAGATATTTTGAGTCCTTTTAAATTTTCACTCATTTGGAGTCTAGAATGATGGCTCAGTGGCTAAGGGCACTTGCAGAGGAACAAAGTTCAGTTCTCAGCATCCATGTAAGGCAGCACAACTGACTGGAACTTCAGCCGCAGGATATCCAGCACCCTCTTCTGGCCTCCAAATGTGCGGCACACACATAGTGCATATGCCCCCACACAGAGACACGTATACAAACAAATAAAGATAATACCATTAAGTCTCCTAATTTTTTCAATTTTTACTCGCTTTAGCTTTCCACAAGAGTCTTGATTGTTACATTTTTATGCACGCATATCCATAGACTCATTCTGAAGACGTGAAAGAGAAGAAGATAGGCGGTGAGAAGTCAGATGCTGTAGTTCAAAGGACCAGGGCTAGCCTTCAGAAGCTCAACACCTCTCAGATGGCATCCTTTCCTGAAGTAAGTTATCCAGCCAGATAATAAATAGTTTGTTCACACAGCTTTCTTGTCAGAAGCCTACTTATTAGAGACTGGAGCCATACAGAATGGAACAAGCAGGAAATGGGGCACTTTGAGAAGCAAGAGCAGACATCCGCAGTATATCCTAGCATGACATCCATGCCTCCTGGTCTCCATCTACAGAGGAGATGGGCAAGCAGGGTAATCCTGAAGAATGGAGATGGCAGTTTTTGTCTTTCACCAGACTGTAGACAGGCTTCATGAGATGGCAGCTGTACCATATGTAAAGTGCTGCAGTCATGTAGGAAATTCTAGTTAATGATATTTATATTAGCATTGCCGCCATTTGTCACTCTAAAAGCCAGATTATCAGATTTTCTTTGTCAGGATCTTGTCGCATCACTTTGACAAAGGCCACTTTAGGGAGAAAGGATTTGTTTTGGCTCCAGTTCAAGGTGTGCATAATTGTGGTGGAGAAAACAGTGGCAGGTCACATCGCATCTGCACTCAGGAAGCAGACAGGCAAATACTAGTCCTCAACTATCCTTCTCTTTTGCATTCATTCTTGGGCCCCCACCGTGAGATGATGCTGCCACCCACATTTAAAGTGGGTCTTCTCACCTCAACCCACCTAATCAACCTAATCAACCTAATCAACCTAACTAATCAACCTAATATCAACCTTAGTTGTGCAGTGTCCAGAGATTTGTCTTCCAGGGGAGTCTAGAGCCAGTCAAGTCGACCACTTACACATTACCCACTACCCTGTCTGCACATGGAAGAATAGAAGTGAAAATCCAATCAATCAGGGGAACATCCTAGAAGCATGGACATAGACAGCAGAACAAGCGGGGATAACAGGTGGAGAATGGCAGGAGAGACAAAAAGGCAGCGAGAGAAAGATACGAACATTCAAAACACTCTATCCTAAGTCTCTTTAATTTCAGAGAAAACAAGGATAACATTCCCAGAGTTTCTCAAAATAATTTTATTAATGCTAAAATAGAATTGTCACTTAAAATAGTAAACTAAATCTCTAGGTTGATATTCCATTCAACTTCTCTTGAGAAATGTTCTATAGAGTAAGCACTGGATGTTTTCCTTCCTTTAAAAAAGTGGTGAAATTAATTTTCCTTCCCTTACAAATTCAAGAAAGCAACTGGCCTCTTTCCCCTGTCACTTTGGCCAGTAGGCAGCTGAGAACCTAGTTTTAGTCCTTTTTTAATGGTCATCAAGGGCCTTAGGGACCTTTACATTCTAGCCATTTTTCTTGGACCTTGGTAAATTTATACCATTTTATCCTGAATTTCACATGTTGATATTTTGTTTATGGTGTATAAAATCCTTTTGCATATAAAGAAAATGTGTATCTTACCATCTGGTAGTGGTCTATGTGAGATAAGTCCTAGTTGAAATAAATTAAAATGCACAATGAGCTATTTTTGAAGTCTGATGCATGTGCAGCGTGACCTTGGAAGGTTTCACTCCAAATGATGTATTAAGTTAAACTCAGGAACTGAAATGCTAAGCTACTTTGAGAATACCCTTCCATGGGATGGGTTATTCCATCGCTGTCAAGGAATGAAGCATTACTGAATGCTATTCTCTCACTAAATGAAGCCACAGGTTTATCCTAGAGTGATGAGCTTTCCCCTTTTTCCTGTGGGTAAAAATAAGCTTCAGGTACCAATCAAGGATGAAGAGCCCAGTTCTCAAATCCTGCATTTCAGAGCTCAGAGGCATAAGGCTCAGAAAAGATGCCCTGAGCTGCCTGGCTAATAGGACACAGGCTGCAGATGCTGAATTTCAATGTCTTTATGTCTCAGTTGTCTCTCCACTGTAGTGGTATTGTGTTCCCCAAAATATTGTACACTCTAATAAACTTATCTGGGGTCAGGGGACAGAACAGCCACTAGACAGACATAGAGGCCAGAAAATGGTGGCACTCACACCTTTAATCCTAGCATTCCAGAGGCAGAAATCCGTCTGGATCTCTGTGTTTAAGGCCACAATGGAAACAGCCAGGCATAGTGACACCCGCCTTTAATCCCAGGAAGTGATGGCAGAAAGCAGAAAGGTATTTAAGGCATGAGGACCAGGAACTAGAGCTGGTTAAGCTTTTAGGATTTTAGGAGCAGTTCAGCTGAGATTCATTCTAGATTAGGACTCAGAGGCTTCCTGTCTGAGGAAACAGGATCAGCTGAGGAATTGGCGAGGTGAGGTGGCTGTGGCTTGTTTTGCTTCTCTGATCTTCCAGCGTTCACCCCAGTACCTGGCTCCAGGTTTGTTTTTATTAATAAGACCTTTTAAGATTCGTGCTACACTCCACATAAGAGACTACCCTGCCACCTATGTAATCTAGGACTCCACTCCAAGCCAAGCTAAGACTGACCCCACAGCCCTTATCACATCGTGACGTACATTGGCCATCTATTCTGTGGTCTCTTGATCCTCTGGCTCCTCCCATTAGTGTGCCATCAATGACTATCTGTTCTGATTTGCTACTTTAAGTTGAATACCTGGTAGGTGGTACTTGTTGGTTGAATGAATGATTGAGGGGATACAAAAGCATGTCTGAAAAACAACAACAAAGCCTTTTACTTTTTGCCAAATGTTTTAAAGCTCATAACTTTTGTTAGTTAGCTCCTTGAACAAGAATCAACTTATCAAAAGTTAAGTACATCAAACTAGGAGACCAAGTAGAGAGAAAGACCATGACCTGCCTTGACAAAGATCTAATAATTTCCCAAACCATACTGCTCCCCACCTTTGGGTGGGTTGTGTGTTCATTCTAATCTCTTGCCAACTAAATCATTCTAAGCCTTACAGCTCCTGCCTAAGCCTCTTTCCTGACATTAATCTACATATGACTAAGCATATGCCAACCTGTCTAAAACTAAACTCGAGTTTTTCCATGGGTCAGTTCTCTGAACATTCTTGCCCCGGGTCATAGCATGTTAACTCTTCTTGATATGGTCTTGGGTTCAGAGTTCAAGGTCATGGGAAAAGGAGCGGGTTCTGAGAGACTAAAGTAGCAGCAAAGCCATGTTCAAAGGATGGGAAGACACACAAAGTAGAGATGAGTCAGTCTCACAGTATCTACCAGTGCCAGGCTGAGTTAACCCTGACTATGGGGCAGAGGTCAAAGGAGTGGAAGACAGGGTACACTGAGACAAAGACAGGGTACACCGAGACAAAGACGGGGTACACCGAGACAAAGACAGGGGTACACCGAGACAAAGACAGGGTACACCCAGACAAAGACAGGAAGGAATGAGACAATTCATAGGCAAGAAGGCAAAGCTAACGTCACATCCCCATCTTACCCAGGGGCTGTCAAGTTTGAAGGCTTACCTCTTCTAACTTGGCTTTCTCTGTCTTGGCTTTGTGTTGAGTGGTAAGTCCATTTTTCCAATATCTATTTATTTTCACCCTCAATTCCCAATATTCTCTCTCTCTCTCTCTCTCCATATATATATACATAATTCTTTATTGATTCTTCAGGAATTTCACATCATGCACCCCAAACCCACTCACCTCCCCATCCCTCCATACCACCCCTCACCACAGCAGCATCCCTCCCCCCATAGGAACCCCCCAAAATTAATTAAAAAGATAACAAACAAACAAACCCCACCTCATCCTTCCCGTCTCTCCAACAACTCTTCATTGTCCTAGTGGCACCGAGAGCTGTGGTGTATCAGACGGTACACCCTTTTGTCCAATCCGCCCCACCGGCAAAAGTTCATTTCAGTGGGTCATTGGTCTGGTTCAAGGCCTCTGCCCTCTGGCCTCTGGCACACCGTCATCACTGGACCCTCACTGAAACTCCTCTCAGATATCCTGTTGTTGCCCCGAATCATAAAGATCCTGAAGCTGTTGTTCCACAGGCCCAGTCCCTTCACCCACCCTAACAGGTCATAGATGGGGTAGATGTTAGGGTGCGGGTCTGGGTTGTAGCTGAGCTGGTTAGTCTAGGTCACTGGGGCCACCCCCCTCAGGGAGGTGTGGAGTCAGCTCTCCTCTGCCCATGGTAAGGGGTGGGGCCATCTCTCTGAGTCCCTGGGCCAGCTCTCCCATGGGGGGGGGGGAGAACACAGCTCTCCTACTATAGTATCCAGCAAGGGGTAGGCCTAGCTATCCAAAGGCCACTGAAGGGTGGGACCAGCTCAGCATGACCCTCAGATTTCAACTTGCATGGATCCTCTGCCCCCCTCACTGTGGTAACACAGGCCATGGACATCAACACAGACTATTATTTCTTCAACATTGTCACCATGCTAGGGTAGCTTGGAAAGCAAGAAAGGAGGCTCAACATGCTCAACGTAATTTTAGGAAACTTCCCTTAAATACCGAGTTCCTTCTAAGCAATCCTGTGTTGTTTAACATCTAAGCCAGGCTTTAGGCTTGCGAAGCAGCTTCTTATCACTAAACATAAAAGTTGACAATAGGCACCAAGGGCTAAGTGCTCTCATTTCCACAGGTGAGAAGGTAAGCTGCCTGCCCCAAGACACATCAGGAACCTACACACACACACACACACACACACACACACACACACACACACAGAGTGTGACACTCACGTGACTCATCTAGTTCCATAAAGTCCACCACAAGTCAAAATAACCACTGCTCACCGTGCATCAGCTCTCCGAGCCCTGCCTTTTCCACAGCCAAGAACCAAAGATCATACTCTGCCTCCCTACCCAACCCTGCTGCAGTCACTTGCCTATGGTCTGAGCTCCTGCTAATGCACCTAGGTTGGCAGCATTCATTTATTTTACCTGTATTTATGGGGCGCCTACTGTGTGCAAGGCATAAAAATGCATGAGTATTAAGTGGTAAGACGTTCTCATTAAATAACTATAGATAAGAATGTTATTCTTATTTTTTAAATCACAAAAGATATAGTGGTCCATATAGTGTTCAGAGCAAAGTAAATCACAGGGCAGTTGGCTCCAATGTCTTTTTAAATAGGCAGGGTATAAATAATAAATGGAATAAAAGCAACACTGTGAAAATTTTATCAGAGGCAATAAGTACAATGGAGTTAGAAGATCTGTGTGACCTTGGGTGAGTCCTCTCACTGCCGTGGGCTTCCAAGGAGTGACAAAAGTACCTTTGGGAGCAAGCCACAGTCAGCCTGGAGAGCAACATGCCAGGGTGTAAGATAGAATTGATTGGGGAAATCATTATGATAAGGAAATATTAAAACAATTGCTAATGTTGGAGCAATGTCTTACCAATAAGAGATATCCAGGTTAAAATGAAAATCAATAGGGAGTAAGGTACCAGATTTGTCCTCTTCGTTGTAACAAATATACCACCGTAATATAAGATGTGCACAGGGCAGTAGGGGAGTGAGGTGCAAGGAACATGGGGACTCCCTGCGAAATCTTTGGGACATTTCTGGACATGTAAAACCATTCTAAAGGGTTTACTTAAAAAATAAATAAATGGCCTGGCGGTGGTGGTGCACGCCTTTAATCCCAGCACTCAGGAGGCAGAGGCCGGTGGATCTCTGTGAGTTCAAGGCCAGCCTGGTCTCCAGAGAGAGTTTTAGGAAAGGTGCAAAGCTACACAGAGAAACCCTATCTCGAAAAACCAATATATATATATATATATAAATGGTACTCAAAACCTGCCTTCATGAAGACTGTCTAGCATATTAAATAAGAGTAGCCCATCTTTTCCCAGCCATACGAAATAATCAGTAGTGGGTTTAGGACTATCTTTCTGCTGTGAGGCAATCTTCACTTTGAAAGGTAATTTCAAACCCCTTTAAATGTCAGCAAGTGTGTTTATAACACTAATCAGAAAGCTGAAGTGGGCTGTATGAATATCAGAATAGAGAACAACAACGTAGGTTGTCCTTGACAATTGGATTCTCTTTTCATAGGACTGGGAATATACTGTGAAAACTGAGTTGACCAGTGCTAGCCTTCCTCTACCCACCTAGGCTCTTTAACTCCCTTATGCCAATGAAAGTCAAGTAGTTCCTGCCCAGGATGCATCTCTCAATCCCTAAGGATGTTCACACACCCATCTTCAAAGGATGGCCATGGGAGACAAAGGGACTGAGAACAGATTTGGTCTAATTTCATGTGGTATTTGCTACCATTTAGAAGCACAGCAAACTTGCATGTGCGCGCGCACACACACACACACACACACACACACACACACACACACACAGGATTCAACAAGGAAAATTCAATAGTGTTAATATATACCCAGTGTGTGTTAAAGGCTGTGTGGATAAAAGGAAAATGTCCTACCAGCTTTCTTCATTAGCATTATGGAATCCGTATGCAACTGCACAGTAGTAAAGTTTGTGAATACAGACTAATTTTATCTTTGAGGCATGGACTTCTGAAACACACCTCCTTTGGTCCACACATTGCTTTTTGATAGAGTCTATTAGCAGGAAGCTCAAGCACCCTTTATTAAGATTCCAACAGCCTTAGCTCTCTGCTCACAAATAATTGATGCTCCCTTCTCACAAGCATAGTTTGCAACTGATCAGCAAGTGGTAATTGGCACCTTTGCAGACTATGAGGCAGAAGGAGGGGGAAGAGGCCCTTGCTTTGCCAGCAGGAAGCTGACAACAGAGGATAACTGGATAACCATGCTCCTACTAGGAGGAGGAAGCTTCCTGACACATTGCCTACTTTGCATTTCCCATCATAAATACTAAGTTTAAAGACATGTCAGTTTAGGGTGTTCCCGGGGTTTATCAAAGACAAGATGTCGATCTTACAATTTATTCTCAGATGCTTGCAAAATTTGATGTGATCTCTAACAGTGCTTAGCACTGGCAGCTCAGATGCTTTCTACACTCGTTGCAGAATAGTTAATGATGCTGATGCTGTCATACTGGATACACAAACACGAATTATTACTAAATTAGAATAGAATTCCTATAGAATTATGCACAATGCACTGTGGCCACAAATATGGTATGAATAAGGAATCTGGGTTAACTTATGATTAAATCTTTCAGAACTCTAACCTTTATGTTTGATGAACCACGTTCAAAAACTCCAACTTTGCCAGATTTGAAAGCAAGTTAATGGCATCTTCAGGACAAAAGCTTGGCGGTATGCCCTTGATGGCAGCACCAGGCATATAATCCTTTTCAAATTCTCTCTTTCAGAATAAATCCAGGGTCTCTTGGGAAGAGGAGAATAGTAAGTGCTATGCAAGAACAAGTTCAGAAAGCGGGACACTGCGTAGCTAGCGGTCCGTGCTCCAGTGGCTGACTCCACACGAGCACGTATGTCTAGTCTATGTCAGCCTTGCCCTAGCAAAACACAGATGCTAGCCTGTGATGAACCACGCAGACCAGGACCACCACCGTGGTCTGCATCTGCATCCCTTAACCTCCAAAAGGGCTTCTGCTCAGATGCTGCCCCTATAAGCCACGGTGGCTGGAACCACAGGGACTTTAGCAGAAAGGAAGGCAGTGCCACCAAATGTCCTAGAAGACACTCTACTCTCTGCCTTGCACTGCAGTTTTTAAAAAGCCAAACCAGCTTCAAAACGTAGGAGGTGTGAAAAACATTATAGGAGGCACACAGCTCCACACAGATGCACATATATAGACATAAATAAAAATAAACCCTTTTTAAAAAGTTTTGTTGTATATGGCATAATAAACCTCATTGTTGTTACTACCAAACTTGAGAGAGTTCTAACACATTTTTCTTTCCTGTCTAAAGTTTCATCCCACTTTCTCCTTCCCATGAATTAGAATACTATATTCAAAATTATCTTTTCATCATTTTTAGATACAGACAGTTTGACCATTAATTGTAGCTGGAGAGTTTTCTCTCCAGCTCCTGCCAAATCCGCCAGTCCCAGAGCCCACTTATAAAATAAACACACAGACTCTTATATTATTTAAACTGTTTGGCCTAATGGCTCAGGCTTCTAGCTATCTAGTTCTTCTATCTTAAATTAACCCATAGATTTTTATTAATCTATAAGTTGCCACATGGTTCGTGGCTTACCCTTACCTTACATCTTGCTTGTCATGGCGGCGGCTGGCTGTCTCTCTCTTCCCTTCCTGTTTCCTCAATTCTCCTCTCTGTTAGTCCCGCCTATACTTCCTGTCTGGCTATTGGCCAATCAGTGTTTTATTTATATAGAGCGATATCCACAGCAATTCAGAAAACTATTCTTTTTTTTTTTTTTTTTGGTTTTTCGAGACAGGGTTTCTCTGTGTAGCTTTGCGCCTTTCCTGGAACTTGCTTTGTAGACCAGGCTACCAGGCTGGCCTTGAACTTATAGAGATCCGCCTGCCTCTGCCTCCCGAGTGCTGGGATTAAAGGCATGCACCACCACCACCCGGCTCAGAAAACTATTCTTATAATCTGTCAGTTTTAGGCTTGTGATTCAGACTTAAATTGAAAGCAAAGTACATTAAAACATTTTTAGGATAAAATAATAAATTCTAAAATCAGTTTTACACAAAACATAAAAGCTTGAAATATGTTATGTAGAGTTCAGATATTTTAAAACAACATAAGACAATAAATTTGAGGGAGAGGGTGTTGAGACAGGGTTCCTCTGTGCAGCTTTGGTACTTGTCCTGGATTTTGCTCTGTAGACCAGGCTGGCTTCAAACTCACAAAGTTAAGCCTGGCTCTGCCTCCTGAGTGCTGGGATTAAAGGCACGCACTACCACCACTGGGCTAAAATATGTTTGTTGTATTTTCTCATAAGTACGAGGAAAGATTTAAAATTATGATCCACTAATAAATATCATATTAAAAAGAAAAATATATAATCTAGTAGACAGTAATTACATAATGAGATTATATTGGGTATAACCTGTCCTTTGAAAACATATTGAGTTAATCTCTAGAAAAAGCTCATATTTTACCCTAAAACTCCTACTTAAGAAATTTCTAGAAAGCACAAAAATATGTAGTAAGCATACATTCCAGTAGTCATCAGTGCAGTGTTACCACGTGTCTGAATACCTGTAAAGGAACAAGAGCAGAAGCAGCTACTTAGATCTTAACATTGTCATCAAAATAGTTAGGAGTGAATGGGTAGAGACCCTGAAAGAATTTTGAGATTGCCAGATAGCCATGAGCATACCCAGAGAATGCTGGGTCATTCTATGGCAGTTCTTTCCTTTTGATGATGCCAGAAAGCATGAACCTAGGCGACATTTAGTCCAATAGAGGCTGGAGTTGTTTAGCAAGCAGGAGAGATATCCATTGGGCAGCAAACCTCAGACTCTATGAGTCCTGGCAGCTGGTCCACCAAGGCCAGTGTGTGGCAGCACTTCATCCCATAGCTCACATGGGAAGAGCAGGTTCACCTAGCTCCTATCTCCTTCATTCCCTGCAGCAAGTACTACTGGCCTCTGTCTTGTTTTCAGCCCCTATAACCTTCTGCTTGTCCATTTGCAAAGGCTCTGTGAACAAGCTGCCTGCTACTGCGCCAGGTGCTACTGCCACAGAACCTTTGCATTTGTTTCCTGCCAAAGAAAGGACCAAAGGAACTGTGGACTCCTGTAGTACTCACTGTCTGCTTCAACTCCTCTATAAACGTTCACAAGCAATCCTCTTCACACCTCCTCCTTACACTCACACCCTCTGTCTAGTTCCATTTCTGTCACTGTGATAAAACACTGACAAAAAGCGTCTTAGGGAAGGGAGGTGTGTATTTGGCTTAAATTGCACATTATAGTTCATCATTTGGGAAAAGGCAAGGCAGGAACTCAAGCAGCTAGTCACACCACATTCAAGAGGAGAGAAAAACAAATGCATACCCAATGCTTCCTACTTGCTACTTGCTAGTTTGTTTGTTTTTTCTACACAGTTCAGAGCCTGGCCTAGGGAATGATGTCACCTACAACGGACTGGGTCAATCAACAATCAGGACAACCCCACAGACATGCCCACAGGCCTGTCAGATCTGAATAATTTCTGAATTGGAACTCTTCCCTTATGATTCTTGGTTTTAGCAAGCTGACATTTAAACCACTCAGCATATAGCAATAAGATTTTACTCACGACTCAGGTCAATTTCAAATGTCTGCTCCTCCCTGAAGCACTCCAAACAAGGCTTTCTGACTGCTTGTATCACCCCAAACTCCTCTGCTTGCTCATATAACACTAGTTCTCTTTCTAGAGGGAAGGCTCAGCACATCTTAGCTACATTCTAGAGTCCTCATGCTCAGAGAACTCACTCTGGTGTCCTGATGCATTGTGGGTCTCTGGTTCCTATTTGTTGGTGGGATTAGATGCCCAGAAAATCACTGAGAGTTCTAGTCACCCATTGATGCAGTAGCTGAGATCAAATTCTTCTCTTAGCTTTTTTCTAGAGGCTCATGTGGCACTTTGCTGTAAAAATGATGCAAAATAAAAGATTTATGAACACAAAAATTGAAACTCATCAGCTACAGACAGGCTGCCCTGGAAGCCAGAACAAAGGCTCACTGTCTTCTACTCCTTTGAGAGCCTCACACCTTATAAAGAATATTTTGCCAGGTTCATTAGTAGCTGAGGAAGCTGCCGAGCCATGACAAAGCCAAGTACCTCTCTTCTGCGGCATGCAGAGAACGTGACCCAAACTCTGGCCGGATGACACTTCTCTGACCTCAACAAGACATTCACATTCAGTAATTTTTTATTGTGGATTAATTAATCCCCCTTTTTTTTCAGTTTTGTATAAACACTAAGAGCTGTGTAGGGAAAATTCTTGCAGAAGCCAGTTCTCTTCAAGGAAAAACTCAGAATCCAAGACTCAGATCCCCTGCTTTTGACAATTTTGTCTGGCAAGTTCCTGAATGAATCAGATTAGCACACGATTATGATAATTACCAAGGCCTACTTCTCAGAACTGGTATCACTTTTGTACTTAATTGTGGTTAAATGTCCTTGTGAATCTCCTGGCAGAGTGGTGTCACCCCTTCAATTATCGAGCTGGAGTTACAAAGGGGGCAGCATTGTCCTCTATTAGATAAGAAGGGGGCGTGTCAGCCTGGATTAAGTCTGTAACAACACCCCACTCCCAAGACAAGTGCTCCAGTGCTCCCCAACAATGGTGCTGCTGAATTTGTTTTCCAATTACATCTTGAATGAGCTCACTAGGTCTCAAGGCATGGTAGGAAAATCTAGTTTTTGGCAATTAGGCTTGGGTACTGCTTGGAGGTAGCCGTATGTTCACTGTCCATTTCCACTCAGTCTTCAGAAGTATAGTTTACAGAAAGACAAGAGGAATTCATTGCTTCTTATATTAGGAAGCTAGAATTTTTTTTAAAATGATGGCCTTAATGTAGCAGAAAGACCACTGGGGAAAGAACAGGGAGCCATTGCCAGAGGGAGGCAGACAAGACACACGTTCATAATTGTAATAGTAATAACTGCAGTGCAGAACCTGAGGCCTCATCTCGGGTCTACTTTTCCACTGTGAGATTCTTTGACTATTCACAGGTGTCTGTGGGCAGTGAATGCCATGGTAGGAGGCGCTGAGGCTCTGATCTGTGCACTAAGAGCTTGAACCACAAATGAAGGCACATGTTCTTATGCTAACACTAAACGCTTCTTTAAAAATAAACTCTGCACTAAGATCAAATACTTGTGTCTATTAAAGTTACCCTTTGGGTAGGGAGAGCACTATAGTTAATAACTGCAGTCTGAGGAGCTGTGGAGAAGAGATCTTGTTGCCCAAGCACAAGATCAAACCTCAGTTCAAATCCCCAACACCCACCTTGACTCAGCGTTTTGATGTTTCTATAACTCTAATAAGACATTTGAAAAGCAGGTCCAGGCATTAAGAAACTGAAACAGAACCCCAAAAGGTATCTACGTTGGCTTGCCAGTGTCTGCCTCCATTTCCCTATCATTGAAGATAAATACATTTCATTACTTGAGTTTTCTACCCAAGCCACCTTGGCTCTTGGCTTTACTGTTTGTAAATAATAACATCTACACATCACAGAAAGTCACTTTTCCTATTTATTAAAGCAGTTATGCTGTACTATGTATCCATCTATAATTTACACGGTTTGCATATTTACATCTTTATGTGTGTGTGATAAATATTTATGTTCACCCTCCTCATTCCTGTAAGCAACTCTCATTGAAAACCAGTCTAATCCTGTTGTAATTTATACAATAGTCTCTCGTTAGTGATCATGGACATCATAAGCACTTTACACACATGTACCCACACACATACACACAAACATATAGTGCATATGCATATGTTTGCAATGACTTTCTTTGTTTATCATCTTTACACGTCTGTTTCTTTGTTGGACTGGAAAGGAGTAACTTGTTCTCAGCTGAGTTGGGAAGGCAGACAGATAAAAATGATCAAGCAGTGCTCAGCAGAGGAAATCTGCATTTTAAAAAATGCTCTGAAGGAAGCCTGCGTTCTCTCAGGACACGAGGTTCTCCCTCTTCAGTCTGCTCAGTAATGTAGTACTTCAGTACATGATTTTCCTAGATTAATTACACAAGGCTATTCAATAATAATGACTCATTATTCTACCAACTACATCCTATACCAGCAAGCCTGGAACTGGCCAGATCCATCAAATGCCACTCAAAGGAACTAGGCTACCTGCTGAGAGACACACCTGTGCACACAGAGAGACACACACAGAAAGACACATGCTCTGGCATGCTTGCTCTCTCTCTCTCTCTCTCTCTCTCTCTCTCTCTCTCTCTCTCTCTCTCTCTCTCACACACACACACACACACACACACACACACACATGCGTGCACGCGGGGGGGAGATAGTGAGGGGAGGGAGGGAGAGAGAGAGAATGCTTGTGATCACACAAGGATTTGGGGGTTGGAGGCCCCTGTGGAGGACACCTGCATCTGAGGTGAGTGGCAAGGAGACGCTCCTAATCAGTTTAATCTAATCCCATGCATCAGCAATGTTGGTGTTTATAGAATGTTGCCCATCGAAGGAGCAAGACACATTCTTCTCCTTTCCTTCCTTCTAAGTCTTCATTCACACACCTTCTTTCTGGAGACTTCAGTTGATGTTAGGCCTGGCCGTGATTTCCTACAGAAAACTGATAAGAGACTCGAACACAAAGACATATATAGGCAGCTAATTGAAGCCTTTTTTCTAGACTTAGTTAGTACTCTATATGACCATTCATATCTTAACAAAGTTTAAAATGCATATATATATATATATATACATATATATGTATATATATTAATCTTGTAAATTTTGATATAAAATTCATACTTTAAGAAAAGTTTAAAGAATCAGAATAGAATCAAAGAGTTGAGATTAGTAATAGAATAGTCCCTTAATTAATTTGGCTTTTGTCCTGTCCCATAGCAGAAGATGGCTCTTTTCCTCTGACATGATACAGGGAGTTTGCATTTTCCCTTTAACAACATGCTTGAGTTTAAAGAAGGAGAGAGCCATTCTCCAACTCCAAAGTCAGCTTTAAATTTTAATTGAATTGGGACTATCAGGAGACCAATAGTGTTAAATTTCTTTAGAGAAGAGCAGAAACAAACATTTAGGAAGACTTATAAAATTTTTTAGATGATATACCCATACACCATTTCACTCTGTTTCCTGGAATAGATGATTTGTCCCTTTTCTTCAGTTGTCTCATTTGTCTAGTGTTCTTCAGATTTCTTAACCTTCATTCTCCTAAAAGACAAAAACAAAAACCTTTTCCCAAGACTAATTTTGGGGATGTTCCTTTTTGGCAAGTTATTATCTGATTAAATTAAAAGGAATGTGTTACTGGTACAAGTTAGTTTAAATTGGATGTTCATGCTGGTTGATGAACTATCACCTCCTCAATTAAGAGGTCTCTCTTGTTCAAATCGAACCTTTATCAATTTTGATGGTACCTACAGCTTATCTTCTCCTGTAGAAACAAAAGCAGAACCTTGTCCCCAATGTAATACATATTCTGGTTTCCATTCTGAGGTTGGCACATCCTTAAAGTATATAGGCTGATTTAATTCTGTAGTTTTTTCTATTATCCAATGTCTCTCTGCAGCTGCCGTTCCTTTCTCATTGGCATTGAGAAAATTCAAAGTTAATAGAGCATTATGCAGTCTATTTCTGGGGGGTTTTGTTACCCCTTTCTGTTTATTTAGCATATCCTTTAGAGTTCTGTTTGATCTTTCTATAACTGTTTGACCTGTAGGATTATGTGGTATGCCTGTAATATGCTTTATATTGTAATAAGCAAAAAACTGTTTTATTTTAACAAAGACATATGATGGAGCATTGTCAGTTTTGATTTGTGCAGGTATACCCATGATGGCCATAACTTCTTGCAAATGAGTGATTACAGAATCAGCTTTTTCAGAACTCAAAGCAGTTGCCCATTGAAATCCTGAATAAGTATCAATGGTATTGTATACATATTTCAATTTTTCAAATTCTGCAAAGTGAAACACGTTCATCTGCCAGGTTTCATTCCTCTGAGTACCCTTTGGGTTACATCATGCTGGTAATGGCATTTGATTGTAGAAGGAACAAGTAGGACTTTTTTTTACTATTTCTTTGGCTTGCTGCCAGGTTATGGAAAAAAATCCTTTTTTAAACCTTTACTATTGACATGATGTTTTTTATGAAATTCTGAGGCCTCCAGCACATTTCCTATCAATAATTTATCAATCTCATCATTGCCTCCATCTCTCAGTTACTTCTTTAAATGCAGCCTAACCCTGGCCCTTCTAGCCCCCACTCAACTCTCTTGCTTGATAATCTAACTATAGCTAACACAATTTTTATCTGACACTTCCTCACTCTTTTTTTTTAAAATAAACTTTACTTTTTTTAATGCTTTTTATTCATTTTACATACCAACCACAGATCTTCCCATTCCTCCTCCCACTCCCCCTCATCCAGCCTCCTCCCCCATCACTCCTCCAATGGGGTAAGTTCTCCCGTGGGCATCCAACTACAGTTAATGGGATCCAGAAAGCCGGCCCATGCTTCAGGGATAGATCCTGATCACACTGCCAGGAGCCCCACAAACAGACCCAGCTACACAACTGTCTCCGTATGCAGAGGGTCTAGTCCAGTCCCATGCAGTTTCCACAGCTGTTGGTCTAAAGTTCATGAGTTCCTTTGGGCTTGGTTCAGTTGTCTCTGTAGATTTCCCCATCGTGATCTTGACCCCCCTTGCTCATATAATCCCTCTTCCCTCTCTTTAACTAGACTCTTAGAGTTTGGCCTGGTGCTTGGCTGTGGATCTCTGCACCTGCTTCCATTAGTTACTGGATGAAGGCTGACAGTTAGGGTATTCACCAATCTGATCACCAGGGTAGGCCAGTTCAGGCACCCTCTCCACTATTGCTAGTAGTCTAATCTGAGGTTGTCCTTGGGATTTCTGGGAATTTCCCTAGCATCAGGTTTCTCCTTTACCCCACAATGTCTCTCTCTATCAAGACATCTCTTTCATTGCTCTCCCACTCTGTCCCTCCCCCAGCTCAACTATCCCATTCCCTTACAGTCTCATCCCCCATCCTCTACCCTCTTGCATACAATAGTTATAGCCAGAAGCTGTGAAGAGCTACTGTGGTGAGGAGAACCATGTTGGAGGTGGTGGCAGGCATGGAGAAAGAGAATACCTACTAAGTCAATACCTACTAGGTGCCACTTTACAAGCCCTCATCAATGCTGTGATTAAATACCATTACCCTAGTAATGAAAAATTAGAAATTCAAAGGCATTCAATAACTTATCAAAATGGGTTCAGTAGGAGAGAAGGGGAGTTGACATGGATAAGAGGGACCCAAGAGGGTTGAGGAAGAGAATAATCAGAATTCATTATATGCAGATATTAAATTGTCAAATAACATGAATTAATCAGTATAGAACATGAAATCATATTTGCTCAGGTAACAACATTCAGGGTTTAAGTACATGCCATCTCATTCAGCATGTCCCATTTGATAAATCGCAACCTATGGGGCAGGGATGGTGTGAGACCTTGAGTTTTCATAGGTTTTACCCTACCTTATTTCCCTGTGCTCCCACACTATACGGCTCTCTTACAATTCTTGCAAGGCTCCCAGTGTCAGCAGAGCTTGCCTCCACTGCCTATCCCTCAGAAGGCTACTGTGAATCACAGTTGCCATCTAATAAGGAGGAGATCACAACTTAAAATGTATAGGAGATCTGTGAGCCTGTCTCAGGGATGGAGAAGTGATCCTGAAATATAGGATGTCTGAGTCTTGATGGCTAGGAGAGGCAGTTTGGTGGGAAAAAAAAAAAAAAAAAAAAAAAAAAAAAACAAAGAAAGGGGCTGGGAAAGAAAACCAAAGAGCATCTTCACAGCCAGCAGCAGGAATTTGGTTTCATTGGGGAGTGGGGTCTTTCAAAGTTAACATCAAGAGAGAAATGGAAAAGGTGAGGTGGGGTCCAATTAAGGGAGACACTAAATAGCACACTCAGCACCCAAAAGCTTGTGAGTAAAAATTAAAGTTTCAAAATGTTGTTTAGGGGTTACATACGTAGATTCAGACTTCAGAAGGAGCAATCTAGGAGGGATGTACTAAATGATGTGAGAGGGTGTGGCAGTTTGAATGTCATTGCCCCGTAAGCTCATAGGAGTAGCACTATTAGGTATGACTTTGTTGGAGAAAGTGTGTCACTGTGGAGGCAGGCTTTGAAGTCTCGTCTATGCTCAAGCCACATCTAGTGGTTCAGTTCACTTCCTGTTGCCTGTGGACTAAGATATATTAACCCTTGGCTCCTTTTCCAGCACCGTGTCTACCTGCATGCTGCCATGTCCCACCATGACGATCATGGACTAACCCTCTGAAACTGTAATCCACCCAATTAAATGCTTTCCTTTATACAAGTTGCTGTGGTCATGGTGCCTCTCTACAGCGATAGAAACCCTAACTAAGACAGAGGGCAAGAACAGAGTGAAAGAATGGGGGAGGATGAAGGCAGTGTGGTTCTCTGGGAATAGGGTGCCAGGCTGCCTGGAATATCAGGAAAATAAGCAGCAGAAGGGGAGAGTGGAGGAGATTTGACAGGAGCAGCTCATGGCCTGGATCACCCAGCTGAGTGGGGAGCACTCCATAAATTCGCCCCCATGATGAACACATCTATAATAAAAGCTATAATAAAACAATCTGTATTTCACTGTCTGAGCGCCCTGAGATGCTCATGCTAGGAAATCCAACAAGGTAGTCAGATGCCTTCCTGGTACCCACACAGACTAATGTAGATGTGTTTTTTAAAGATGGTAACATGATGAACCATCACCACAATGTGACTTTCCAAACTGATGAATATCTCTTAAGATCCAATAATGGCGCTGGTGATGACTAGCAGTTAAGAGACTAGCTGCTCTTACCCATTCAGGTTTGGTTTCCAGCACCCACATGACAGCTCTCAACCATCTGTAATTCTAGGTCCAGGGCACCTGATACCATCTTCTGGCCTCCATGGGCACAGCATGTACATGGTATACCCATATACATTCAAAAATAAACAAATAAATCTTAAAACAAAGATCCAACATAATTTACCACCAAAATAAGAGCCAAGAAAAATTTCATAGTGACAGATGTTTGAAATCACAAGGGCAGTTTTATTCCTTTGTTATTTATATGTGTAATAAGTCATATTTTAAACTCATTCTCATGATAGTGTGATTCAGCTTAAAAGGTTGTAACACGGAGGCCAACCAGCCTCAGTGCATGTTTCAAAGTCATATTTTGTAGTGTTTTATACTACTGAAGACAAAATTCATGGATAATATAGTCAGGTATACATATTGCCCCAAGTCAGTGCTTCTATCAATAATACAAGGGTGAGAAAAAAGTAAGTTATAGCAAAGTTTATATGTGTGTGTGTGTGTGTGTGCATGTACATTATTACTAACATCTTATTATCATCATCATCAATACACCAATGAGTCCACTTAACGCTGGTTGACCACTTCTGAAGAGATGTGGCACTATCCATTGGGGTCTGGACAATTTACTAAGTGACACATCCCCAAAGTAAAGTAAACCTCCCTTCCCCCAACAGCCATCAGCTGCCAATATCTCCCCTTCGTGAGAACCTCCCCCGTCTGACTGTCTTGACTTTGTGCAGATTCTGTGCAGGCAGCCACATCTGCTGGGAGTTAATGTGTGATGTCCTACTCTAACCCAATCCACTAGGTGGTACTTCTGATCTCAATCATGTTATAGGCTGTCAGGAAGTCTTCAAAGTGTCAAGGCCAAATAAAGATCCAGTCCCTAACCCAGGACAAGGGGAGGAAAATTTGCAGAAGTGTCCCATGGTATCATCAGGCATTGCCAAAGAGAGGAGATAAAAAGTAATAGCCTAATTTTCATTAAGTGATTGCTCTCATAAAGTAGAAGAACTTTACTCACCAGGACATTAACCCTGCATTGCTCAGACAATTAAAGGAAGTCATAAATTAATCCATAATCACAATCTGAAAAGAGAATTTATCCTGGTGCAGAGGATGAGAAAGAAGGGGAATTATCTCAGAGAGGTTTCTATTCTGCAAGACACACCAGACCCTCCAGGCTGTATGGTTATTACCCTCCTCCTTTTATCTACATCATTCCACTTTATCTCTTTTCTCCCTTCTTTCCTTCCATTCACCTGAACAGTCCCCACCCCAAACCTCCAAGGTCAGGATTTAAAAAGGGAAATGGCGAATATTCTTTTGTTTACTCTCAAAGAATATTGACTTTCTCTAATACAAAATTTCATTCAAAGAACGTTCCTTTGTGCTAAAGACTACCATGCAGGGCTAAATAAAAATGGATCCTAGAAAGCGAAAATAGTAAGGTGGTTAAGGGATTGTGGGGTGTTATCTTTTTTGTTCTATTTTTATTGATGTTAATGATAATATTTGAGCAATGGATATGCATAGAAAGAGAGAATACAAGGAGCAAAAGGAACAGACATGGGAAAAGGTGGGTCATCTACAACACTCAGGGCACAGGAAACACCTGTTTTAGAATCCTAGTCATGAATCTACACAGAGGGCATTGTTAGCCCATTTTAGAGATGCTGAAGGTGTGTGTAAAACCTCATTTTTTTCTTGTAAAGCTAAGACTGAGATTCAGCTTTAGCTGTCTCTAGAGATCAAACTTTGAGCTTTGGAGTGAGAAATGATGAAGAAGAACAGACAAATGATGGATGCAAAAGAAACACGTTAAAGCTTCTGCTACTCCATAGCCCTCTAGTAAGTGATGAAAAGATGATTTGTGGGGCTCCTTTAGCAGGTGGTTCTTCTCTCTCCCAGTTTTGGAGGAACACAATGGGAAGATGAGATAGGAGCCAGAGCACTGGGGTATGGACACCTGCCTAGTCATCACGGACATGATTCTCCTTTAACATTTTGACCATCAGTCAGTCTGTATGCATTGCCTAGAAAGACAGTCGACATGGTACAAAGATCTATTTTAGTATTTAAGATTCAAAAGCCTAGGTCTAAGGGAACAGTGAGAGTTTTGGGGAGCCTAAAAAGAAATATGGGAAGTGCACTAAGGGGCAAAAGTTCTGGTTTCTACAGAGAATTCTGCTCAACTGAAGACATGGGGAGGGTGGAGGACCAGATGAGGGGGAGAATTCAGGGACTGCATGAGTAAGGTGGCAGCATTTGCTTCTAACTGTGGCCAAGCACTTCAACATCCCTATTCTCGGGACTTCATTACAATAATATGTAGAGAATTCTGAGTATAGAATCACTGCAGGGAACATCTGATTCAGAGAAAAGGTAAACAGGGGCACAGGGTCAAATGTGCAGCTGGCCAATCTTATGCTTTGCTCCTCGCTACCAACCTATCTGGCTTCCTCTGGACCCCAATACAATAAGAACAAAGCACCCACAAAATGTCCTTGACACAAACAAAATAAATGAAATTCATGTTGAATGTGCTGTTTGCTGTGTTCTTGAGCCAGCCTGAAACAACCACTTAGAAATGAAGAATGCATTTCCAAAGAGAGCAAAGGGACTCTGGGGTTTGTGACTTCCTGTGGATCCTCAGGCCACGCACCATTGCCCTGTAGAGCTTCCAAACCCCTGTGGACAGCTGGGTGTTAGATTTCTGCACCATCCATATCCTTGGCTTCCCTCGTGCCTGAGCTGATGTGCACTGTGTGCATCTGTAAATAGTGGGTATAAGGCAATCATGCATCCCTTTGATTTTGACAAATATCAAACAAACAAAAACTGAAAGGAAACCTGGGCAATGATTGCAGTGGGTAGCCATTCCAGCTTTGACCTGGAAGTTCCAACTGCCATTGAGGCTTCCGTAACTGTCACGCCTACAAGGCGGGGCCAAGAGAGGACCCTGAAGACCCGAGATCCAGATGCGCTGGCTCTCTTGGTTCCTGGATCCTGGACGCTGGAGGTAGACCGAGCAGAATTTTCCAGAGAACACCGCTGGACTGTGCTACACCTTTCCCAGACCCTGTTACCTATCCCTTCACTTGTAAGTTACCCTCAAAATAAACCTCCCTTTTAACTACATGGAGTGGCCTTAATAATTTCACCAATAAATGGTATATTTTTTGTGTTTTGATTCTCATAAAATGCTCCCCAGTAATATTCTAATAGACACACCATGACTCATGGTTGTTTCTGTTATTTAGATACACTGGTTTCCTACCACATCTGGAACACATAAAAATATCACACACCACCACAGATGGTACCTTGAGGACAACATGGTGTTACGGTACCTCAAAAACCAATAATTTACTCTGAAAGTCTACACTTCCATGACAACAAATGTACGAAGATATTCATTGTGAAATTTCAGAACGCACAATATGGGCAGTAACTCTGATGTGTAACATTAGAGTTGGTTGAATAAAATGTTTTACCTTTAAAATAGATACTACATACTCACCCAAAAGGATGGAAGCAGGACATGTAAGCTGATGTGGACTCAGTGTTGAACAAAACAGCAAAAAGAACAATTGTCCCGTATGCCACCATATACAAAAAACAGGAAATATCCGTATCTGTCAATCATCTGTCTATACATATTATTAATGTTGTTGTTGTTGTTATTAAAAGATTCATTTAAAAAGATAAGGATGGTACCTGTATACATAAGTAGGATTATAATAATGGATATGTGTGGAGCAAGAACGCTCAGAGGTCTACAGAGTTTTGTGGGACTGTATATTAGCTTTGACTCTTCAAAAAGTTAGGAGAGCTTGAAAAAGAATTTCTCCTAGCTTTAAGGAGATGAAACAAACAAGACAAAATGCAGGGTATTTGTTTCCCAGTGTGGTACAGCATACATATCTCTACACATCTCTACAGATTGCATTCACATAGCTTCAAGTTTCATTTGCGTATGTAAAGTTAATTCATCTATTTATATACTGAGCACATATAGCACAATATTAGCAGTCAAGAACCTTGACAACTGTATTATTTTCAGAACAATGAACTCTCTTGGTAACTTTCTCTTCAGCAAAATGTTGGTGGCATCATGAGTCCTTTGTATTTTCTTTTCTGTAAACTGTTCCTATAATTTGCCAATTTTTATTTTGGATTACTGGTTGTTTATCTCACCAAACCACAAGAGATTTACATATTATAAGAAAATATCTCCTTTGTGATAAAACTGAAGATATTTCTTCCTGTTTTTCTTTCCATGCTTATGAAATTTCTCCTAGGCAGAATTTTTAAGATTTATTTTTATTTATGTGCATGTGTAAGTTTTGGTATATATGTATACCATATAAATGCAGGTAACTACATGGGCCAGAAGAGGACTTTGGGTCCACTGAAGTTGGAGTTGGAGGTTGTAAGATTTTCAGATAAGTGCCAGGAATCAAGCTTGAGTCCTCTACACACTCAACACACGCTCATAACTGTTGAGCCATCTCTCCAGTCCCCAGATAGAATTGCTATCGTTAGCCATAATCATGAAGTTTTTCTTTTTGTTACAATTATGTTAACAAAAGTAAAGATTGGGCCCATGTTTTCCTCTAATGCAATTATGATGATCACAAATATAATTAAATATTTAAACCATCTGAAATGTATGTATGTATGCTTAAGTGAAGTAGTGATAAAATACATGTTTCCTTCTGTCTCCTATTGTTTCAATATCATGTTTGAATAATTTATTTTTCTCTATTACTAAATTCCTGTGTATATCCAAGTCAATTTCCTATACATATGTCCTTCATTTCTTAAAGCATCTTGTAAAATGGGTGTTGCTCCTGATGAGGCTACATGGGGTCAGAGAAAGTGTGTGTGTCAGAGTTAGAAAAACACAAGGGCAGTAGGATCTGGTTATGGAGATGAAGAAAATTTAGGGCTGTGGCAAATGCATTTATATGAGATAAAAGCTTCATAAATTAATAAACGTCATTGTATTTATTATGGCTCTTGCCAAAGGAAATAAATGCAGTAAATGCCTTGTTAAAAAAAATACCATGTTATTGGTTGAATTATTAGTGAGCAGCGACCCTAATTAACAAGGTAATAACTTGCCAACTTGCTGACAGGGCAGTTTTTCAAAACTCATCTGTGCCAGGTAAGCCTCCTACAGGGAAAGAAAAATGCATGAGACAGCAAAGGACAAAGAATAAGACTGTGGTCAGTGATCAGCTCTCATAAAGGTGTGTGTTCTGGTCCCCATCTCCTTCAAACCTGCCATGTCCCATCCCCTATCCCAGACCTGCCCTCACCACAGTTGATATATTTAATCTTATGCCTGACAAGGAGAGCTGTGTTAGAGACCTCTGTGTCTTTGCTGCCTTTCCATCCTCTTCCTTGCTTCCAGCCACAGCTCCTGGGTACCAGTGGGTGATCTCTAAGATGCTGACTATGCCTGCCCTTGCATCCTCTCCTTTACTTCCAGCCACAGCTCCTGGGTACCAGTGGGTGATCTCTAAGATGCTGACTATGCCCGCCCTTGCATCCTCTCCTTTACTTCTAGCCACAGCTCCTGGGTACCACTGGGTGATCTCTAAGATGCTGACTATGCTTCTTTCTAGTATCTCCTTTGCTTCTAGTCATGGCTGGAGGGTACTCAGAAATTTGAACTCTTAAGATGTTAGCTATCTTCATTGTTTTATCCTCTCCTTTGCTTCTGGCTGTGGCTTGTGGGTGCCACTAGTGGATCTCTAAGTTGCTGACTACCTAGATTTCTTAGTTTGCTCCATGAGAAGTAAGCTTTTGTGACAGTGTGGCTCACTGCATATCAGAGTTTAATTTTCTCAACCAGTGAGCAAATAAGAAATGTTCGTTAGCTTTACATGATCTGTCTGCCCAGTGTTCTTCCGATTTTCGTCTCTTATATTAGAGGAAAGAATTCAAAGAAGGTCAATTCCATCCATACTGCTGGTACCCCACTGAACACAGATCTGAAGAGGCAAGGCCAGAAGACCATTCAAGATGTAATATGAATAAAAAGGCAGCCAATATGATCTCCTGAGTTAGTGATGAGAAGCTAATACACTGGGACCCTTTGCTTATCTTTGCAGTGGGCCCATTATCTGGGAAAAGGAAGACATTTATTTACATTCGAATCCGAATATTTAAACAGTAAACTTTTCTTCCTTCCAAAGGCCATCTTTGTGACAACCGATTGTTAATATTAATTCCAAAGGAATCTCCTCTGCTCCCCAAAAGTTTAATTAAGAGTTATGTTCTAACAAGCTTGATGGAGACTAAAAATTAGTCCAACAATCTATGAATCAATACTTATCAGAGACTTCAACCAAATAAACTATTGATTCAGATGAGGTTTCCTTCAGAGAATAATCCCATGTTCTTGTCTCATCCCAGCTTGGTAATTTAGGAGAACGTGAGGTGTGACTATAAAGTAATGAGAACGATTACACTTGTCACACATGAAAATCAATCTTGTCATCCAGTCAACTCAAGGCACTTAGATAATTTGAGACCTCTTCACTTACATAAATTGGAACACTCTAGGGTGGAAGAAAATTTTTGTAATGGGTTATATCTCAAGATAAGTGAATATGGGGTTGGTTGAATTAACTGTTCCTCTAAATTAATAGCTTGGGTTTGATTCCGGTTTTAGGTGTCTTTTCTTTATTCTTTATAGTATTCCACATGTGTGTAGAACATATCTTGATAATATTTACCCCTTTCTTCTCTCATTCTAACTTCTACTAAATCTGTCCTATGTCCTTCTCTCAACTTGAGTTTTTTAATGGCCACTGAGTCCAGTTTGCGCTGCCCATACATGCATTGGGTAAGCACATCCTCTGAAGCATCGTTAACACACCAAGGGTCACACCTTTTATACAAACACACCTTTGTTTTCATTTGAAATTTTTTTGTACAATATATTTCCATCATGGTTTTTCCCTCCCCTAACTCCTTCCAGATGCTCCTCACTACCTCACCTCCCTACCCCCCCCAACTTCATGTTCTCTCTCTCTAAAAACAAAAGAAAATCAAAACAAAACCACAAAAACCCAGTAAGACAAAAAAATGCTAAAACAAAGCAAAAGACCCCACCACACACACACACACACACACACACACACACACATGCACACATGCACACACGCACACACAAAGTTCATTTTGTGTTGGCTTACTCCTGGGAATGGGCCCTGACCTGAAGTGTGCTAAATATACCTAGTGACACTCCATTGGAGGAAACTGATTTTATCTTTGCCAGTACATATCAATTGCAAGGAGCTTCTTGGTTAGGTATGGGACCCCATGTCCACTTTCCCTTCTCAGTGCTAGAACACTACCTGGCTTGAACCTGTGCCAGTCCTATGAGTGGTAACACAGCCTCTGTGAGTTTATATGTTTATCAGTCGTGTTGTGTCTGGAAGGCAGTTTTCTTGGAGTCATCCACTATTACCTCTACCTTTTAAAATATTTCCACCTCCATTTCCACATAAATCCCTCAGCCTTGGGGGAAGGGTTTGATGAAGGTATCCCATTTAGGACTGAGTCTTCTAAAGTCTTTCTCTCTTTGTGTGTATGTACAGTTTTGGATCTCTGTGTTAATTACCATCCACTGCAAAAAGATGCCTCTCTAATGAGGGTTGAGTAAGGCTCTGATATATGGTTATAGTAATATGTTATTAGGAATCAATATATTGCTTTGTTCCTTTAGCAGAATAACAGTATTAAGTTTTCCCCATGGCCCTTGACCATCCTATCCAGTCTTGTTTCTTGACCACTTTAGCAGTATCAGGTTCCAGTTGGTTACATGTCACGGAATGCGCCTTAAATCCAATCAAAAAGTGGTTGGTTAATCCCATAACATATATTCCACTACTGCCTCAGTATTTATCACAGGCAAGTGGCTGTCGTAGGTCACAAGGTTTGTAGCTGGCTGATATTGATGATTACCTTTCTTCTCTAGTTCAGAGTACAAAGGGAGATTGCAAAGTAAAGCAATTCATCCTCAGCAACAGTGCCTTACCATAAGGTTGTAAAGAATAATCCATAGCTTTGGCAATAGCCTGTGATGCTTTGGGGACCCAGGAGACCCTTTTAGCCAAGGATTCAACAAGATGTAACCCATTCCCAATACTGGAAGTTTTTTTTGTTTGTTTGTTTTTTGTTTTTTTTTTGGTGGCATAGGATGTCCAGTTCGGGCATTGTCTCTCCCATTATGTAGTGACTCCATCTAAATCCCTTTCATATGCGTATATATTTTAGGAAGCTTCTACAGTTGTAAGTTTCCATACAGTTTTCAAAGGGCCTTTAGTATTAATTACCCCTCCCCAAACTACTGCCCCTACCCTGCTCTCCTGTCTCCCTCCACATTTATTCTTCTTATTCTAGCTTCCCCTTTATCTCTCCATAACACTATATTCTATTTTGTTCTTGGGAGATCCAGGTACCACACTCTTAAAGAAAACTGGCCAACAACTGTCCATTGCCCACCAGCTAGGTATGGAAGCTGATTTTTTGTTTGTTTGTTTGTTTTTGTTTTTTTTGTTTTTCAAGACAGGGTTTCTCTGCATAGCTTTGCGCCTTTCCTGGGACTCACTTTGTAGTCCAGGCTGGCCTCGAACTCACAGAGATCCGCCTGCCTCTGCCTCCCGAGTGCTGGGATTAAAGGCATGCGCCACCACCGCCCGGCGTTGGAAGCTGATTTTATGAGGACAGCCTCTGCAGTGTCCCAAGGTCTTCCAATACGCCAGACTTGGGAGCATGTGCGTGCACGTGTGTGTTGGTTGGAAGAAGGTGAGATTGGAGGAGATTAAAAGGAGAGGAAATACTTTTAAGAATTTGCAGTGACAGTGAATAGGAAATAGCCAGGCTTTCCACGGCTCGCGCTGTACAATCTTAGCGAGCTGTTTAGACCCTCCCTGCCTGTTTCCTCACAGAAAACAAAGGCAAAAGCAGCGGCCTCCTGTGCCTCATGTGCATGTCCAAGGCAGTCGTGGTTGTAAAACACTCAACATCATCCACGTGGAGCTCGATGACAATGACTAAGGTGACATAATACCAAAAACAGATTTTTTTTTTAGGTAAGATTGTCATTAGCTCTCAAAATGTATTTTAGAAATGAGAGAAGCCTTCACTTTGGAAGCACCTAATTTCAAATAACTTATTTGATATGAAAGAAACTGTATTATAAACAGGAAATACGGCCTGGCTGGTGTGTGGACAAGGACAGAAGCCATATTGGGTATCTGCTCTCCTCACCTCTTGTCTCATTTGCATAATTGTGAAGAAGGACCTGCCTCATATTCAACAGCAGGTTGCTTGAAATCCCAGTGAATCTGTACTGTCAAAGCAGCTTGAGCCACATAAAGGGTAGACATTAAGTAAAGTCAGGCACCAGTCAACAGCACATATTGATTGATTTCTGTGTGAAGAGCATTGCATTTTGTGCTGAATGAGATCCTGTGCGCTCATTCTTCGAGGCAGGGAGTTGACCTGGTGTAGGTTGACCTGAGTTTTTCTGTAAAAGCATTCCCAAGATAGCTGCTTAAGCAGCTGTTAACCGAAAGAGAAAACTCCATTCCTGGTACCTTTCACTCCTCAGCCTCATGATGCTCCCAGGGTGTCTCCCTTGTTGTGGACCCATCTATCTTCACCACACAGCCTTTCCTCAGACCTGAGAAAGGCTTTAGAGCCTGGAGAGCAGGCTAAGAATTCAGCTTTGCACTGTTTAAAAATAAACAAGAGTGGATTGTGTGGTAAGCCAAAGCTATCTATATTCCTTTATAACTCATTTTCAATTTGATAATCACTTTGGATATTTAATTGCATTTAGATTGCATTTGGATTTCTTCCTGCAAATGAGCAAAAGCTGAAAAAAGCACCTTGCTCATAGGGTGGGAGCCTTGTTGTTTGATTTTTGCTCTTGCCTCTTTTTCTAAAATAGCTCCATGGGTTGGGTGGCGGGGGGGGGGGGGGGGGGCGCTGCTGCATGGACGTGGATCCCACATGAGCTCTTGACGGTCATGTGCCAGCTCTATCTGTGCTCCAAGGAGCCAGATCTCAGGAAGGTCCCCTAGCACTTGTGCCTGTGTGCTCTCTGAGGGTATCTGGGCTTGGTTGGTCCTCACTCTCTCGTCCCACCTCAACCCTCTCAGTATTCATTTTTATTAAAAATCACATTATTTACATTAACCCACGTTCTCCCTCTGAATTCCTTTTGGAAACTGAAGAAGAACTGTGAACAGACAGTCCATATCCATGCAGCTGGATTCTCTGTGTCTTCATCACTTCACGTGCTCAATATGCATTCTTGGCAAAAGTGTCTGGGAGGTGTTTTGTTTTCTGTCTATCTGTGCTGGGTGTTGCCTGTATGAGGAAATGAGGAATAGCAATCAGCAGCAGAAGTTTAAGATCTCCTGGGATGCAAGAGAGGCAATCGTAAAAGAATGTCAAGGTGGGATCCTACGAACCTGAATAGTCAGATACACCTAAGCATGAAGGCAAGTAAAACTTCCCTCAGTTCTAATTGGCTCAGCCTTAAAAATGGGACACTTTGATTGCAGCATTCTCAGACTTTTTCCTGGAAGTAATCGTTGGAATGAGCTTAAACCTTTGCCTATAAGATGGCTGCAGAGAAGAGACATGTGTCATGCTTCAAATTGAGTCTGCCTACAGCAGAAATCAGTGAAAGAAAAGGAAGGAGGAGGAGGAGCACATAGAAGGAAAGGAGGAGAAGGGAAGGAAGGATAATGGAAGATAGATGATTGACATAGATAGATGATAGATAGATAGATAGATAGATAGATAGATAGATAGATAATAAAACATAATTGATTGACAGATATCAGATATGCGTAGATAGATGAGAGAGATGGATGATGAATAATTAAATTACAGGTAAATAGATAATAGACAAATAGATACATGGTAGATAGATGATATAGTTGATAGGTAAATGATTGATAGAAACATAGATCATAGCTATATACAGATAGACACTCAGAACAGAAAAGACTGGAATTAAGTGGGTTAAGAAGAGAAAATAAGTATTGTTATCTCTAAAGGAAAGTTCAGAATAAGTCTCAAATACATTCTCTCTGTTTCACAGTTTTGTTGGAAAAGTGTCCCCTTCTTTCCCAAAGAAATATTACATGGGGTCATCAAACAAGGGAGGGATAGATACACTACAGGGAACTGCCTACAAAGATTTGCAATTTAACAGCTTTATGTAATTTTTCGTTGAATTTTTATGCCATTGATTAGTCCTTTTTTTTTTTTACCTTTACTTATTTTATAAGAGTGAGAGTTGGGGAGGGGTGAGTATGCCACAGGGTGAGTGTTAAGGTCAGAGAACAATTTCCAGGAGGTTTTCACCTTCCACCATGTGAATTCCCGGGCTTAAACTTAGGTCCTCCACTCCATGTCCCTCCCCACACCAGCCTCATAGGAGTGTAATTTGTGGCTCATTGACTTTTGGTTAGGATTGCAGTCCAGTGGAACTGTGTGAGCATCCCCACCTCCAATTATCAGGTGCACTGCCACCTGATCATCCCAAACACAGGCATCCTGTGACATCCAGATTAGTGTCCCCTGGCTGATGCAGTCACAGGAAGAGAATCATACCTTTGTTTTCTTGTTGAGATGACTCTTAGATCCACAAAAAAAAAAAAAAAAAAAAAAAAACTTTTTTGCATGGAAGAAGAGTAAAGAAACAAAGACTTGGGAAACATACAGTGTATGAAATTTTCTTTTACTAGTACATCCTTGAAGCCAAGTTTTGGGGATTGTTTAGTTACTTTATTTATTTATTTATTTATTTATTTATTTATTTATTTATTTATGTTTTTTTTCTGAGATAAAACACCATGACCAAGATGATTTATAAAAGAAAGCATCTAACTGGGCTTATGGTTCTAGGAGGTTAGAGTGCATGATGGTGGAGTAAAGACATGGCAGTAGGAACAGCTGTGAGCTCACATCACCCAAAGCCTGCCCCCAGTGACACACCTCCTCCAACAAGACCACAACTCCTAATCTTTCTAAGAGTTCTACCAATTAGGGACCACGTTTTCAAACATAGGAGCCCCTGGGGGCCATTCTCACTCAAACCGCTACAGGAGTCTAATCACAAAAGTGTTGCCTTTCTGCTCTTCCAAAGGACACATTTCACACACTTGTGCACATGCACATACCTATTCTAGTAAAGTCATCACTTGGGAATTAAGGGCTACTCTTTCCCTTCATTCCTGGGAGTGCTCCACTTTGCATGGAAACCAGATTATATAACTAGAATAGAAGAATCGGGTCATTTAATTGAGTATTAGGCAGTCATGAGTTAAGACAAGACACCTTGTAATTAGATGCAGCACGCTCAGGGTTAAAATTTCATGATCTCGTTTCCCCTGTATTTGAGGGGTGTGTAAATACAGCTCAGAGCAAAGGTGTCACAAAGAGGCAAATTACTGCTCACTGAGTTTGCTCTTGTCTCACAAGCCCTTGTGTCTGAACCCTCTGAGATACCGAGATTCTAGTCTGTCCTATACGAAATCCTGAATTTGGATTCTGTGGTCCTATTTCATATTTTCTGTGCAGATTTAAAGGAAATTAAACTAGACCTAGTTGTGTGAAAAATATATTGAAAAAAAAATCTGCACTTCCTTTGAAATGTGTGAAAGGGGACTGGAGAGATGGCTCAGTGGTTAAGAGTGATTGCTGCTTTTGCAGAGGAGCTGAACTTGGTGCCTAGCCACCTGTAACTCCAGTCCCAGGGAAACTGATGCTTTCTTCTGGCCTCCAAGGACATTCCACTCACATGGTATACACTTACTGAGACCTATATACATAATACATTTTTAAGTTGAAATTCCCCCAGATCATTGAGTTTATTCCAGGACATTTTAGCTTAGGAAAATATTTTCAGAGATAACAGCTGAAGTGAAAAATATGAAGCAGTTGTGAAGAGAGAAAGAATCTGCAGTAACTGAAGAGAAAATCGAGTAATTGAATTCGTTATGCACCAGGCATGGGTTCAGACAAGATGCTGAAGCCAGAGGTCAACAGTGGGGTGTGTGCAGCACGTCACCTCTGTGACAGCATTCATGCTAGCCACTTCTGCTGGCTCTGCTTCCCCTTCAGAATAAGTGCTCCCTTTTACTGCTTTTAGCTCTCAAATTCTAATAACAGTGATGATAATGTAATATTTATATGTATGTATATATATATATATATATATATATATCTTTTTTAAATTATTTTTAAGCTATAACACTACACAATATTATCAGAAACACTATTTCATTTTTGTCTTATTTTATTTCAGTCATTTCTAACTAATAGATTGCAATTGTATTATTTCTCACTTTTTGTTTAATGTAATTTCCTCTGGCTTGAAAATACACACTGTATGTCAGAAATACCTGAAAATAGAAATTTAAAATGGAAATATAATACAACATAACTCTCATGGTCCCAGTAGGACTTGATGCATAAAATAATTTTGTGGTTATTGTTGTTGTTTGCTTGCTGTTTGGGGATATTTTGGGGTTTTTTTTAATTGTTTTTGTAAGGGAAGGAGATGGTTTGAATTCTGGTAAGTATTGTTTTGTGTTTCTGCCTTGCATCTTATTCAAACATCCCCACCAGTATAAATTAAAGCATTAAATCTTCTTATTCCTCTGTCAGAAATAACAATGGTTTTTCCTATGGAATGAGAACATTTTTGGAGATCATGTGGGAAGGAAAAATGTTCTCAGAATGCTCACAAGTCCTGCCACACTGAGACTCTTGATTGATCTCAGATTCAGCTCCCTCAATAACTACCCAGCACCATCTTTATAATCAGAAATACAGACGGAAGCCTCATGGTCATCTAGGCCACTTGGTTATTAACATCCATGTTCCTTCCTCCCTGGTTGGCATGACTGACCCTTGCAAGCTTTTGATCACACAGCAGAACTAGATTGCATCCATCCTGAAGCTGTGCATACTAAACTCCAAAATACTTAGATTCTTTCTGAACCAGTCCCAAATGTGAGTGCCTCAAACACTATCCACTAGCAAGGCTTTGATTAGTCACACCCTAGATTTCTCTGGCAGTACAGAAAAAAAAGAAAAAAAAAAACAAGACATATTTTCTGCAATGAGAAGGAAGCCTAAACCATAGCCTGGGTGAGAGAGGAAAATAGCAATTTTGCATCACAGCTCTACCAAAAGCTAAATAAAAAAAATTGAGAATCTTGTCAATAAAATATACATCACAGAAATGCTCCAAAAGCTACTCCAAATTAAGCAGTATCTGCCAGGAACCATCTAATTAGAGTCTTCTACCACTCATACGATTAGGACATTATGACTACAAGTGTCCTGGTTACCCTTAATTGTCATCTTGACAAAGCCTAGAATCATCTGAGAGGAGAAGCTTCAACGGAGGAATTTCCTGTATCAGACTGGGCATGAGCATATCAAGGAGAGGCTGTCTTGATTCATGGTTAATGCAGGAGCACCCAGTCCACTGAGGGCGGCACTATTCCTAGTCAGATGATCCTGGGATGTATAAGGAAACTAGATAACTGTGAGCCTAAGAGCAAGCCAGCGAGTGAGCTGGGGAGCAGCGTTCCCTCGTAGTTGCTGCTTCAAGCTCCTGCTTCGAATTTTGGCCCTGATTTCCCCAATGACAGACTATAACCTGGAAGTGTAAGGCAAACGAGCCCTTTAGTCCCTAGGTTGCTTTAGGTCAGAGTGTTTCATCGCAGCAACAGAAGTAAACTAAAACAAAGGAAGAAATCTACACATTTAAGAACACAGAGGGTAAGCCAATTGTGGTTGGCGCACGCCTTTAATCCCAGCACTGGGGAGGCAGAGGCAGGTGGATCTCTGTGAGTTCCAGGCCAGCCTGGTCTACAGAGTGAGTTCTAGGACATCTTGGGCTGTTACACAGAGAAACCCTGTCTTGAAAAGCAAAACAACAGAAACAAAAACAAATGTGGAGAGTTATCAATGACTCCCAGAATCTGGAGGAGAGCTATGGGGTGGTTTCTGACTTCAGGTCCATAGAAGGAGCCACACCTGTGGACATTTTCAGACTTCTGGTCTCCTCACTTGCACTGTAAAAAAAAAAAAATTATTTACGTTGTTGTAAGCCATGTAATCTGTGACAATTTGTTATAACATGCCTAGGAAGTTACCTCCATCATCCACAGAACTGATGACTTCCTAAGCCGTCTGCCTCAGGCTGTGCTATGGTACCATATCTCAACAACAAAGCAACCTATAAGGGAAAATGTGTTCTTATTGTTCCTATCAGCAGATAGAAGCTGACACCCAGAGACTTTCAAATCTTCATAAAAGGGAAACAGTGACACTCACCCCTTCTCCCTGATACCAAGGATTCTTTTAGGGAATTGCATTTGTACAACATAACGTATTAGAGCTTTCATTAAAAATAAAATCTGAATGACGTAACTTGGAGTTGACATAAATGTAGCTCCATATTCTGTGCTCTTTAGCCATGTGTCCATGTGATACAGCAGAGGCACAGCCCGGGGTGGGGGGGAGGTAGAGTGGTAAATGTTTACATTGCTTCTCCCTCCCCTTCCATGTTCACTGGGCTGTGGAGGGGCTGACGCACAGGTCCTGTTTACAGTTATCAATGTCTTCTCAGCACTTAGACCAGTACTGAGTCTCTGCATGAACCACTGCCCACTGCAAAAGGAAGCTTCCCTGACAAAGGATGAGAACAGGGCCAATCTGTTTAAGTCATCCTAGTTAAACTCAGTGTATTCCCAAAGACTTATAGGAGAGGGACTTGCTGAGAAGAAGAGGTTCCATGGAAATCAGAAGAAGAAAAGAGGGGGTGACTGTGATCAAAATTCATTATAGATGTATATGAAACTACCAAAGAATAAATAAAGTATACTTACCTGCCAGGGGAGATACCATGATCAGGAAGGTGGTTTATCCCCAGGGCGAGGCTTATCCATTGCACTCTGGATGTGCTGTCCCCTGCAATTTCTCCAAATGAGGGAAACTCGATTGCATAATTTGTGGTAGTTGGGGACTGTGATCAGGCTCTCTCAGAGAGGGAGAGACAGAGAGAGGGAGACAGAGAGACAGAGAGAAGAAAAGGGAGGGAGGGAGGGAGGGAGGGAGGAAGAAAAAGAAAGAAAGGAAGAAAGAAAGAAAGAAAGGAAGGAAGGAAGGAAGGAAGGAAGGAAGAAAGGGAGAGAAAGAAAGAAAGAAAGAAAGAAAGAAAGAAAGAAAGAAAGAAAGAAAGAAAGAAAGAAAGAAAGAAAGAAAGAAAGAGAGAGAAAGAAGGAAATTTAATTTATTTTTTAAAGGGTGATCTGAGATAACACCAGATTTCAAATATCCACAATGCACCTCTAAAGTAGTTCATGAACCATTCAAGTGGATATTTTGACAAACTTTCCAATAGGAAATAAAGTAAAGGTCTCTCTCTCTCTCTCTCTCTCTCTCTCTCTCTCTCTCTCTCTCTCTCTCTGTCTGTCTGCCTCTCCCCCCCCCCACCTCTCTCAACTGCTTCTCAGAACTGTGGCTTTCTGCTTGGCTAATTACATTCTATTGCCTATGTGGACTAGGATTTTTTTCTCCAGGAAATCTGGACAAGTGATTTTAAAGAGTGAAGTAGAGAGGGCCCCTCAATTCCTTTCTTCTTTTCAGGCACCAAGATACCACATAAAGCTACTTATGCTCAGGGCTGGCAACACAGCCCCAGAGGGGCATGGTGATATACTTCCCAAAATCCTCACTGCACTACCCAAATGTGTCCTTACCAGCCTCAACCTCAACCCAACTACATGTCTGCTAAAAGGTTTTAAAGAAATGAAAGGTAAAAACACATATTCAACATTCAAAAACATTTACTGAACACCTCTGTTTAGTTTCCTTCTTTGATATGATGAAACACTCTAACCCAAAGCAACTTGGGGAGGAAAGAGTTTATTTGGCTCATGCTTCCATGTCACAGTCAATTGCTGAAGGAAGTCAGGGCAGGAAGGAACTCAAGGCAGGAACTGAAGCAGAGGCCATGGAGGAAGTGTGCTTGCTGGTTACATTCTCAGAGATTCATGCTTTGCTAGCTTTCTTATACAGCACAAGACCACATGCCTACACAATAGTGCAACCCACAGTGTACTCAACCTGCTGCTTGAGTCAATTAAACACCAATATAGTCCCTCACAGACATGGCCACCGTCCAATCTGGTCTACTCTCAGTTGAGACTTCTGTCTCAGATGGCAGTATACTGTATCAGGTTTATAACCAAAGCTAACTAAGACAGTGTATCACATAAAAAATCTGATTAGAAGTTTGGGTTGTTCATATTATGCCATGTTTGTTAGTTGATGTCCCTGGGAGGCCTGCTTTTTTCTGAGGGGAGACAAAGAGGGTGTGGATCTGAGGGAGAGAGACTGGGAGGAGAAGAGGGAGGAGAAACAGTGGGCAAGATGTAATAATATATAAGAGAAGAATAATTTTAAAAAAAAGAAAAGAAATTTGACTATTAACAAAACCATAAATAACTAAATAATAAATGTAGAAATAAAATCTATATTAAAAATACCATAGGTTTTTGGGGAAAGCTGAATGAAAGAAGGGCAATTAGAGTCTAGTTTTAGAGGCTGAATGTGATCAGGTCAGGAGATCTCTGGAGTGGGGATAGAGGGTAAGAAGAGGACAAGGTTTCCTGATACAGTTCCATTCCATTGATAGGGCTCAGGAAGTCACATGATACACTGGGCATTGCATCAGCTTCCAGCGGTGCAGAATGCAACCTTGGTGAACAATTGTGAACACTGCTGTCAGAGCTGTGGACAATGATACCTACCCATCTGTATGTTGAAATGGTTAACATACAGACTAATAGTGAATAGCTGATCATTTTTTCCAAAGGGGACACTCAAGTAAAACTGTCTCCTCTAAAGCTAATGGAGGAAGTGGTAAGTTTCTTAGCCAGCAGAGGAATTGATCCTGGACCTGTGTGGAATTCCCTGAGGGGCTGAGGACAGCTGCAGTCCCTCTCCTCATTCATGTCTCTTCAGATGCCTGCTATCCAGATGTGAGCTTCTGCAGGGTGTAGGGGGCACAAGTCTTCAATTCCAGGCCTCTGGAGGCAGATACAGGAGTCTAGCAAGTTCCAGACTAGCCTACACTACACAGAGAGACCCTATCTCAAACCTGGACGACAGCAACAACAACAAAAAATACATAACCAAATCAGAGCTTCTCTCTTAGAAAGTGCTCAGGTCAGAGAAATGGTAACTGTTTGGCTGTCAAGACCACACAATGCACAAACACCTTGCCTGGAAGAGGTTGACTGGAAATCGGACCTGGACAAAAACAGAAGCCTGATCAAACTTTAAAACAACAACAAGGACAGGATGAGTCTATTTTCTAGATATTCCTTTCTTTTAGGAACAGGCACCCAAAGGCAGGAAAATAGAATTTATCACAATCTAATAAATACAGGCTCCCAAGGCTGATACCATATGGAGATTTCTCTACTGGGGAGCTATGTGGGTGACAGTCAAATCAGAGCAATACAGATTAGTTGTCAGCTTAGAGTCCCCTATAGTCCACACCAGATTGCAGGAGTATCCATAGTACAACAACCAGAGTAAGGGGACCCCCAGGGAGTTGGGGGACTGACAGCTGCTAAGCCACCTGGCAATCAGGTGAAAATCTCTCACCAATACGATAATATTTCAGACTTAGAGCTGGCCTGGCATAGACAATGGGTCATCCCACAGTAAGGACATCAGTGCTTTATCCTAGATCAGGGACCACTCCACAGACAGCTTGGACCCTGGTAAGTAAGGGGCCTTGAAAGAACTTGAGCTTCGACGACCACCAGAAGAAACTTCCATGTGAATGATATAAATTAGAAGAGGTGCCATTTTCACCCAATATTAAAGTAACTTGAAAGGCCACTTGTACGAGTAGGGCATGGATCCAGAGTCAGAACTCAAGGAGAAATCGTAGGAGACCCACATCTACTATTTGCTGGACAACTTGGAGAAGACTTTTCAGTGCGCTCTGCTCTCCGTACCTCAGGTTATCCAGGCACCGAGTGGAAGGGGCGGCTGCTCTCCCTTTCTCACAGAGCTGTATAAATGCTGAAGGAGTTCCACAAATCTAAAGAGATCAAACAGATGGTCTTTGGAAAATGTCATTGTGTATCGAACCAGACTCGAGTTTTGATGAAGGCAAAATGCCCATCTGACAAATTCTAGCTCGTGCTCAAGCCAAGAAAGACCACACGATCTCCCTTCCATCGGGGATTCTAAAAGCTTAAAGCATTCTGTGGCATAAAGCACATTCGACTCACTGTTGTAAGCAGATGTATTTGCTGAAACAGCCAATCAGGCGGGGTGAGAGAATGGTTTGGAACTGTTTTCTTCTCTCCTGCTTCTTTCCTCAGGACTCTCACCCTTACTTCGTTTTCTTCTAGCCACCGTAATGATAACTTAGGGTCTCAAATAAACTCTAGCCTCCTAGTTCCCGCAGTATGCTTAAACTCTAGAGCAACAATGATAGTTCTGCCCTCTGGTGCTCATTCACAATGCTGAGTACTTTACACACATCCACACATTTACTTCTTCCACGACTTCATGAAGCACCCACTGTATATCTACCTTTCACACAAGCTACTAAGGCACTTGCCTCGATCACAGGGATACTGCTATGCACTGTTGCAGAATTTTCAATCCAGGGCTTTGTGGTTTAAATATCTGTACTCTTATTCATCAGGCCACAGAGATTCCAGAATTCTTGATCAACTGTTGTTCACCACACATACTTCCAAAAATTATTATATATCCATGCTGATACTTTGAGTAAAATTAAGCCATGCCAAAGACAGAAATCACCAAGAAGATGGTCTATTTGACTGACTGGCACATGGTTCCAAAGAGAATTATTTTACTTCTATGATTATAAACAGCTTTTCCCTAAACACACAACTGTTCAGAAAGGGACAAGAAATTGCTGGTGTTCAATCAATTTTCACGATCGAACACTAGATTTAGGATCTGTTTGTGTGTCTGGGTTCACAAACATCGAATGACCCATCAAGAGAAGCTGTGATGTCATCTGGATGTATCAGCTCCATTCACTGAGTCCTAGGTTTTCTTTGGACCCTCCAGAGTTAGTGACTTCAGAAGTTACTATGAGGGAGAAAGGGTAGTTATTTCCATACAATGACTCCTGAAGCAGAACTTGTGCCATCTAGATCTCATATAGGGAGAGGAGGGAGAGCAGGCAGTGACTTCTTTGTGCGTGCCTAGGTGTTTCCTGGCCTCAGCCATGCACTTAAGAATGCTATAAATCTCTGTGTTTTCTACATGGATCAGTTATTGTACATTATCTGTTTCTTCTTTCCCTGGAGTCTGCTTTGTACAGATTCCGAAGAAATGGCTCAAACTTTAGGAAAAATGAAGGAATACATGAGCAAGAAATATGAGTAGTCCCTGGAAGCAATCAAATCTATTTCTAAAAGAGTGTGGTTTTCTCCTATTCATGCATTATGAGCCAGGCCATATGTTACAAACACAGCTCATCCCGTATGTCCAATAATTCAGAACCAGTATCCACACACTGCTACATACCTTCCTGATCCAGGCCTATGAAAAGTTCCAATGGCTTGCATGGACTTGATACTGGTGCCAATTTATCACTCCATTTTGCCAGCCTAACATTATCCCTAGTTTCCAGATAACCTAATCATTACAGTAATTGCATGCCAAAAGAAAACTAAGAAAGTTGAGCATGTCCTGGCTTCCAACTGTCTCCAGTCATTATCCATAATCAACTAATATACCTGAGTTTCCCTGTCTAAGTGAAGGCACTGTTACATGATGGCTTCTTCACATTGTTGAGAAGGTCTTAGTAATATTAAAGGATCTTCTATAGGGTGTTATTTCAACAACTTTCTAATTGTTCTAAAATATTACTTTGATCTCCAGATATTATCAATTACAAAATTATTCTAAAAACATGATCCTCTAAGCCACATACACTTCCCCAAATGATTATATCCATGCCCACATATTTGGGAGTCAAACTAAGCAATATGGAAGGCAAGAATCATCAAGATGATCTACTTGACTGACACATAGCTCCAGGAGAGAATTATTTTGCATCTATGATTCTCTGATTGCAAACACTTTTCCCTTAATAGATGACTGTTTAGAAAGGAACAAGAAATGACTGCTTTGAAATCAAATTTCATGATCAAATACTAGATTTGGGATCTGACATTCATGTAACACCTGTAGGGGCTATATTCACTTAAAGAATTTACAATAATAACTTGCTTTAATATTTATTAATAAAAAAAACCTAAAAACACAGAGCCACATGGCACTGTTCCAGGTGTAGACTGTACACACATGATATATACATTGTTAGAAAACTTTTCCAAATCAAATCTCAAAGCTGGATTTAGGCCCCTCCTCTCTACAGTGAAGAGAAAAAAAAATTAGCTGTTGTTATTAGTGCCCTTTCTTCACTCTTTCCACACAAAGGGACAAAGGCAGAGCTTCTAATCCTGGACCACAATCATCATTGCCAATATGTCACTGCCCAAGACTATGAAAGGCATTGAAAAGGGACAGTAGGTAGGCTCTACCTCCTGTGGACGAGGTGGGCATGCAGATTGTTCACCTCAAAAGCTATCATGCTTAGAGGTTAACAACTACCCAAGATCAGCCCACTGCAAAGATCAGGGTTGTACTCCTCAGGATCCCTGCCCACTTGGATGCTGCATGGAATAGCATGTGACCCCTTCATGCTCACATATGCCCCCCATACACACACACAAAATCCATTGCATCAGCCACTACACTCATAAGCACTGTATGTTTTTGGTGCTAGAAGCAGCATTCTAATAGGATAGCAAATAATTATAATTGAGGTGTTATTAAAATAAATAAAATCTTATAAATCCAGGAATCAATCAATAAGCAGGGCCTAGCCATACCTTTGAGTGCCAGCAGTCCCTTCCCTACTGTGTAAGTCTTAATCAATGAGTTGCTGGAACAGAGAGTCTCTTTTAGGCAGGACAAGTCAGGGATCATAGGGACTGGAACAGTATTAGGCAGTGAAAACATACCACTCTAATATGTAAACAGCTGTGAAGGCACACTGGTGCTTGCCAGTTAGCAATACCACTTACATAACAAGAATATTGCCATTTCAGAGAAACACCTGGCTGGCATAGGAGCTTTGTTTGAACTCTCGCCAGTTGAACAAGTTCAAATAAGCTTTTCAGGGAAATGGGACACATTTGGGCAAAGGCCTAGAGGCCAAGAGAGTAGGGCCAAGGTTCAGCAGCAAGGAATATTTGATTCGCTATTAAGACAGAGGCCAGTCACCATCCTTGACAACCGGAATGGCTGTGCATCTTTTACCAAGGCCAGACTGATCCCACTGCTGGGCACTGGTTCCTGCTGTTAACCTAGCAACTGAAGTCCAAGATGTGTGACATACATCCTTGGATGCATCTAAGCCATTCCCCCTGTTCACAAGAGGAATGTAGACCCACTCGTGTGTGTGTGTGTGTGTGTGTGTGTGTGTGTGTGTGTGTGTACATGTACACACATGTGGAGGCGAGGTCAACACTGAGCATCTTCTTCTCCTCTCCACTGTATTTTTTGAGGCAGAGTCTCTCAGTGAACCTGGAGTTCACCTATTCAAGTAGGCTGGCAAACCCGCTGCAGATCCACTGTCTCCATTTTGCAGATGATGGGATTATAAACCTGTGTCACTGCTTTTTACATGGGTACTGTGGCTCTGAACTTGGTCCCTCATGTTTATATAGCAAATATTCTACTGACTGAGCTGTTGGTCCAACCCCAGAGCCCACTCCTCTAGTGCTCAAATCCAGCATCTTACACACACACACACACACACACACACACACACACACACACACAAAAAAAAAATCAGGTCTTTCCCATGGCTTCCCTACAGACAATCAGACCGCCTGGCAACTTCCAACCTAGAGAAGCCGTCCACAGTGACCCTGCACTGTGACCAGACAACTCACTGGCTGAGAGAGGAGAGCTGCCACCCAGGTCTTCATGGCCACCTGTCAGGAAGGCCAGAAGGAGACCATCAAAATGGAGGGGACATCATTCAGTTTGGATAACTGTCGAGTTATGGAAGAGCTCAGGTTGGATATGAATATGCCTTAGGACAAATCGAGTCTGTAGTTTGCTGGTTGCAGTTCATAGACATGGTCACCAAAATTAATTAATTAATTAATTAATTAATTAATTAATAATAGCATTTATCATCTTTTGACCCATTTGAATCCTTCAATAATCCTAGGAAATATTGTATTGACCAGTTGAAAATCTTTAAAATATAAGTTTTCAATATTAAGGTTCTAGCCATGCTTTATAACTGGACATAATCATTGGCTATATCTGGTAAATTTTCTTTCTTTCATACAGAAACCAGTCTGAAGCTCAGAAAAGTGGAGCAATTTACCCAGAGTCACACAGCTCTGGAGCAACAGAGCCAGGATGAAAACTAAAGCCTTTAGTCTCTAGGTCTAGTACCCCATCCCAGGTACACTCTGGAATCTTTGACCCAAAGTCTAAAGACACCTCCACCCTTGACCTAAACCAAGACATCATGAGTGTGACTCTCGCTTCAAGATAAACGAGGGCAAAACCAAGTCCCAGAGCCTAAGAGACAGGACAAAACTCCATACTTTAAAGCCTTAGTCCAAACACTGCCAGGCCACCTGGGGACCAGTGTGCTTAGGGTCCATTTTGGATTTCAGGGCCATTCTCCATAGAGGTTTTTTTGGTAACTCGACAGAGAAAGGTACCCAGAGAAGCCTCTATGAAAATTTCCTAAACAAAAGCCAACACTTGCCAGTCGTTAACCGGAGGTCAACAGCTGTAGCGGCTGCAGGACTTTGACTTGGATTTGGAAGCATGAGGAACCAGCAGATTCTATTTCTGCAGATCCACATGCTAGCAGTGTCCCACTGACACGCCTAGGGGGCGCTCTCGCCGTGCTCAGCAGCATGCCTGTAGACGTTGCCAGCAAAACAACCTGAATTAACAGCAGATGGGGTCTCATTTTTGCTCAGTTCTCTTCAACATTTTGAGGGAAAGACGAGACACACTTTTAAAGAGGAGTTTACCAACACGGCCTGTTTAATGATCCACAAAAATATATTCAAAATCTGCTCATTGGACAATTTCCTCCCCTGCCTCACTGGAAAATCAGTTTTGTTTGTTAATCTGCCCCCAAAGTCACGAGTATATGGCTCTCCCTTTTCACAGCATATGGCAAGTTTTAATGGTTACAGATGACCACTGTCTCCTGGTTGAAATGGCTGTTTGCAAAGACCTGTTTTTATCCCTGCCCTCCCTTGTCCTGAAACACAGCAGCGCGGGCTAAATCCACAGTGGTGAATTACTGTATGCCAAAGCAAGGGATCCACGTGGAAACCAGGGGAATTGTATCTGCTCCTCAGCAGCAGAGCTACTAAGAAGAATAATCAGTCCCTCAATTCCAATCACGGTGGGACAGGAAGGCCGCTCCTCCATCTCACCCTCACTCCAAAATCCCTTCCTGAGGCCTGTGCAGGGGACATCCAGGCTTCAGCCAACTTACAGTGAGCGAAGTCTTAAACACTATTGTGCCTGGGATGAAAAGAATTACACTTTTCAAATAAAGCAAAGGAAACTCGGATGATTAAAACGGGAAGATATTACTATTTGAATTGGAAAGACCTGCTGACCACACACAAGACCTGTCAGGGTTCAAGCCAGATGGGGTCTCAGCACTGGGGTGGGGGGAGCATGGGGTCCCACCCCAACCAAGAACTTATTTGCAATTGGTACTCACTAGCAATTTTCAGGTTTCCCCAATCACTCCAGGGCCAGGCTAAGCCCTGTGACTAGAAGTAGTCGACCAAGGCAAAATGAACTCCACCGGATTTTTTTTGTTGACTCTTGGCTTCATTTTGTTCTATACAGGCATATTTTTGTCTTATTTGTCTTCTGCCTATTTGTTTTGATTTCCTTCATTTTTGTGTTTTTATGGAAGTTTTGGTTGTTTTGTTTTGTTTTTGAAAGAAAAGGAACATAAAATTGGATGGTGGAGAAGGAGAAAGGATCTGTAAGGAGATGAGGGAGGGGAAACATGATCAAAATATATTGTATGAAAAAATATGTTTGACGATACCTGCTGACAAAGAAATTAAAACAGTTCTGTAGGTAGGAAACCAAACAGGTTAGTTGTCGTCAGTGCTAATATTAAAGTGTGTGTGTGTGTGTGTGTGTGTGTGTGTGTGTGTTCGAGCATGCGCATATGAGCATATCCACATGTAAACACAGCCCCTCCCTCATCCAGGAAGACCAGGCTTTTCTGTGTATGTTTGTATGTGTGCACAAATCCAAGAAAGGTTTTGCTGCACACAAAGCAGCCTGCCCCGCCCCCACGCTGGAAGAAGCAGGTCCCCAGGGATTAGGCAAGAAAAGAATTGTTCATAGACAGCAGAGGCCAGAGAACAATGCAGACCTCTGTGACAGACACAGTGGCAGCCTGCTAGCCTGGGTGGGGGATTGACCACATGGCCAAAGAGCTGGTCCTGTCGTCTCTAGAAGAGACCAAAAAGGACTCAAATTAACAACTGTTATGATTGACAGGTGGTTTAAGAGATATGTAGCCCAGGAAGACATGTGGGGCGGAGTGTTAGACACTTTATGGCACAAAGTAAAGACAGTTCAAAGTGTTTCCTACAAGAATATAATATCTGCTGATTTGTTTAAGGAAAAATAATGGAGATGGCTAGAGTGCAAAGTCCTCTCCAAGAGAAGAAAGTGAGGATGTCCAGTTCTTCAAATTAATCTTAAATTAACTTATACAATCATCATAGGTAAATTGGTGAAAGTACAGACTTTAATGCTTTTAAATACATTGACAACTCTAGATTGTGTTTAATGTCAGTTTTATTCTGTGTGTTTTGTATATTCCTTATCTAAAATATGTTTCAGATAATACACCAAAATTAAATAAATTACCTCCCTCTAGCTTATTATCTGCTCCCCAACTTTTCCTGGAATTTATCAAAACTTCACGGCCTCTTCTAGTGGTGTAGGCGGCCCTTCTTACATCTCAGAAGTCTCATAACACAAGCAGATACTTCATGGACTACTTTGTTTGGATTCCTCCTTTCTAAATAAATTTAGATTAAATTTTCATAGGTGACTGGCTTCCCCAGAAAGATGCCCCTGGGAGTCTACAATGCAGAATTGCTAGGAAAGGCCTGTCTCTCTCCCTCCCCATTGCTAACTATAACTATATGTGTTTGTGTATTTTTTAAGGCAAATAGCCAGAATTTTGCTTTTTGCAGTTGTCCAAAGAAGACTTGTCTTATATAGACTGTCTTTCAAAGGCTTTGACTCAAAGGGAGTGCTTAGTAGGACCAGACAAAGATCCTCATTACACCGTAAGTCGTTTTTAGATGAGCAAGAGGGTGGATTTGTATAGAAAGGCTTTGGCATGCAAGTCCACACAACCTCACAGGACCAAGACACAACAGCACACCAAACTGTCCAAGCTAGGGAATCTAGCACCCACTCATCAACTCAAATGGGAGAATGTCACCTCTGGCGATATCATGGCACGGAAAATGAGACAATTATGTGGCAAGACCATAACACAACATAATCACACAGTTTAAGTTGTCCCTAAATGCTTGACTCCTTGAAACAACCTGAACATATTAGAAGAATTATCATGGTGTCTTTCATTTTGTTTCAAGAAAACTTGACCTATATCTATCTATCTTTGAACTGAAGTGATTGGGACATTCACCTGATCAAGTGAAGACACAGCAATACATTGGGACTCTTATGGGTGTCTAAAGAAAGATTCCCACTTTTGTATGTGCTGTGATGTTATATAAATGTCCCTAAACTAAAAATGACTTGCTATAAGTAAAACACAGGGCCTAGAAGTTCATTTTAGAAGCCACAATGGAAAAAATTGTCCTCATTCATTCACAGCTGCACAGCACCTTCTAGCCAGTCAAGGAACCAGCACACTATGACAAATTTGACCAGCCTTGACAGGTAGTCTGCTTGCCAAGACATGGGTAGCAACTTACCTTTCCCAGGTAGTTATCCTGGCTGACCCAGCTTCACCAAGGGATGACGGTTGCCTTCTCTTGGATGATTGATTCATTTCAATCATGACTTTAAAATAGTGAGGTACCAGGTTGGCAAGATGGTTTCAGTGAGAAAGGGTGTCTGCCACTAAGCCTGACAACCTGAGTTTTATCCCTGGAACCCATGGGGTGGAAAGAGAGAACCAACTCTTGCAAGCTGTTCTCTGACCTCCATACATGCACAATCACCCACTCACTGACCCGCAATAAACAATAAAGTAACAAGAGAAAATCAGAGGGAAGTTGGGTATTCAAAGGGCCAATCATCACTCCAGTTCCTGCCTTGAACTGACCTCTTGGTGATATTCCTCACTGAGGCCTGCAAGACTGAAGTGAGCCATCTGAGTCCTGGTGTCAGAAAACCAAAAGGAGCTTCCACCCTCCCCCACACACATACACACAAACACCTGAATTTCTGGAGGGATTATGGCCATACAAACCTGGCCTCAGTGATGGTGTGTATACTTTCTGACGTTTGTCCCTATCCTCTGTTGTATTGATTCCCATCCAAATGGTTAGACCTGAACAAGCCTTTTAAAACGTGAAATAATAGGCTGCTTGGATCCTGCAGGAAACTAGACCATTCGGCCACAATTGGAGCAATTTTCCAGCGAAGTTGATGCATTTGCACCTCACCTGACTGAGCAGAAATTAACCCCCATTCACCAACTGACCCCACACACCCTGCTCACCCTACTGCACTCCAAGATGTTTGTTTTGATATGTTATTCACTATGGTTGCCATGCACTTATGTATTTAAGCTGCCGGGAAGACCCGGTGACTCGTCCATTTCACTGGTTCTTTATCGCTGAATGAACATAATATAGGTTTCAGGTAAGTAGAGTCTCTCATTACTGAGATAAAAAGGAAGCATTGTCTCCGGTTGGATTATTCAAGGTGTCAAGGTAAATCATGAAATTCCCATAGAAAATGCTCAAATGCCTTGTAGTTTTGTGGGTGGTGTACAGTTCCCATGTATAGTGAGTTGTTGGGGCACTTCAAATATATTTGAAATACCGTATGTCTAAGACTTCTGTGAGAACATTCACTTTTAGCATCCAAGAGTCTTAAATAAAAGTATGCTCACTTAGAAATAACAAACTTTCTAAACTGCCTATCTCTCTAATATTGTAGTAGTACTTTTCTAATTTCAGTTTAAATCAAATTAGTAGGCAGTCCAAGTGTCCTTGGACAACAAATATAATGAATGATGTCACCATTATGCTACCCATCATCTAAGGCCATACTTGGGGAAATGAGTTTCCTGCCTTGATGGCAGCATGCCATGGCTGTTAGGACCATGTCAGTACCATGGACAGAGAAGGTACACCCTGTGTCCCTAAGAGAAGGCATGTCACTTCAGCTGGATGCATGGAAGGAAAAGACAGAAAACCACAGCCAAGAAACACAGCAACAAAAGTCTCTGACTTTCCAGGCCTAATTAGCTGTTTGTTATACTAAGGACTTGTGTTTTCATTGAAATTATGCACCAGTGAGAGCTTAATGCACCCTGATCCTCATTGAAAAACAAAACATGGTACAATTGTCAAATACATATTTTAATCACAATGAAAAGCTTTTGTCTTAGTATGTAGTCTGGAGACTCTATAGAAGCAATAAAACAGTTAATGAATTTGGGAAGTAGTCCTTCCTGCTATTGATCCTAATTGATACTTGATCTTAATATACATGTGATACACATAGTGTAGTTGTTAACAGTATGCCTAGGTGCTTGCTGGCATTCACATATGAAAACCATAATACAGAACTCATTCTTTCTAGAAAATGAACAGCAAGATAATTATAGTGGACTTCTGGGAATTAAACATTGTTATAATCTTTCTGCTTCCAAAGTGCACATTCTTTCATTCCTCAGCACTACCTAGGAAAGGGGGAATAGTTCCAATGACAAAATGCAGGAAGACATCCAAGAGACCATAATGTTCCATCACTCATTTTCAGTCAGTACGAAGAAATATGAGTTTCTTTACATATTTACTCTGGATTGCTAAGCACATGTTTGCAATTGCTTCTTGATTTTTCTTGCTAGGAGAAGTCATCTTTGATGTGGGTGACTCAAAACAAGGCATGATCTCCAAGTCTAGCTCATTTTCATTTCAGTGATAACACCAACAAGATGTCCCCACTAAGCATGATAGCAAAAGCTGTCAGAGTGAGTTCCCATTTCCTGGACAGAAGCATGCTGATCCAACTTGGCCTAGGGCTACCAAGTCGCCTAATGACAGAAGCTTTAATTTAAAATACATTGTGGGTAATAGACCAAGTGGATAATCTACTTGTGGATAATTGAGAGTGTATCTGTGCCCACATTTTAAGATCTAGGTATTTCATAGAGGTCCTGTAACACAACATGTCATAAAGTAACCTGTTCCTAGTACAGGAGGATGCATTAAAATCAATAGGGTTTTGCAAGCTGTGCATATGATAGATTGTACGAAATGTAATTAGTATTGGAAAATTGCTGTGAAATCTTGAGCTCTTTGTGCTTAAATGACCAAGATGTTTTCCAGTGGGGGCTTCTGTTTTCCAGCAACCTGGTGAAGACATGGCGAAGGATTAAGTAACAGTCACTGCTCTGGTTTTTTTAAGCAAGTGAAGCCTGTTGTTCTGTTCAGAGGAATAAAAGAATGTACAACTGGTCACACCATGACAGGATGGTACTGCCTGGGATAAGGTAAAGAATAGCTTCAGCAGCCCTTGAGATGGAATCTTTGTATCCTGTATCTGACCTCCTGGAAATAAACAATGATCTGAAGCTGGCATCCCTTAGGCTAAGGTTTTATAATGGAAACACACACACACACACACACACACACACACACACACACACACACACACACACACACAAGCCTTAATTATGAAAATAGACAGTGTGATGCCATAATTTAGGTTCTCAGTTCTACATAGACACATGCACAATGTCTCTCACACAAAGAGGGGGGAGGGAAGGAGAGGGAGAAGGAGCAGGAGGGAGGGAGGAAGGGAGGGAGGGAGGGAGAGAGAGAGAGAGAGAGAGAGAGAGAGAGAGAGAGAGAGAGAGAAGATGCTTGGAGAAAGACACATAGAATAGATGCATTTTTTTTTCTTTTCTCTCTTTTTAACCTCATCTGTTCATTCCTGGGTCACACAAGCATTGTGCTGAGTCTGGGTGAAAACACCCCTTTGATGGAGGATACATGCTGAAAGGGAGAATTCTGAATTATGTTCTCTAAATTATCTAAGGCTTGGAGAGCAAGTATTGATTTTAAAAATGACTGAGCCAGGCCTCGTATTGCAGAGCTCCCTCCCTCCTTCTTCCCTCCCTCCTCCTCCCCTGCTCCCTGCAAGCACCCCAAAGCACAACAAACGATCTCAGGCACCACACAGCCACTACCAAGCCCTAGGCTGGCATTGTTTTAAAATAATCAGAAAGTCATCCATCAACCAAAGAGTCATTGAAATGAGCATGTGGTAACTAAAGACACGTTTTATCTGTTCAGGGGCTCTACTGGGTGAGGTAGGAAGGGAGTTAGGAGGCTATTAGACCAATTAACACTCTCTGGAAACAGTGAACTGTGTTTGCTGCTTCACAGAAAAGCAGGAGACATCTGTCTACATAGTCAAGTGCTCCAATGCTCCAGGCAGCTGTGGGATTCAAGCCCCTCTCACAGCAGAGAGCTGGAGTCTAGTCTATGATCACCTCCCATCATTCGCAAACAGTTTAGTGGCTGCACTGTTGTTCTGGGCAACTGTGTGTGCAGGTATCAGGGTGAACACATGCATACTGACTTGAATGGGTCCCTTGAATTGCTACTAGACATTAATGATAGAAGAGAAACGAGGGCCCATGCATCATTATTACCATTATTAGTATCCATGCATCAATAATGTCAATCGGCTTCATTTAATCAATACTAGTTATGAACACATGAGAACATCATCACATCAACTGAGCTAACACTAGCAATCTGCTGTCTAGCCTTCTGAGCATGTGGTTTTTGTATCTGTAAAGCTAACTGGGTGACCTGGAAATGTAGCTGCAGGTAGACCACTTGCATAGGATGAATGAAGCCCTGGGTTTGATTCAGCTCCACATAAACCAAGTATGGGGGTACATGCTTGTGATCCCAAAATTCCAAAGGTAAAAGCAGGAGGATCAGGAGGTCAAGGACATTCTCAGCTATATGAGTTGAAGGCTAACTGTGGCTATAGGAGACCCTGTCTAAATAAATAAATAAAGTCAGTGAGTGCACAGAGTGATTGCACTCACTTGGCAGGGTTTCCTTTCCTGGATAACCTAGGGTAGCAAAACTCAACCCTCTGTCTTTATCCATAACAAACAGGTGCAGACATCTTACCTGGCAAACGAGTTCTCAGGCCTAGCACATGCTTTATGAGACACCAAGTCAGCAATGCCCCATTTAAAGCTGGGTCTCTAGTGCCCATCTTCCCAGTGAGTCCCCCACCTACTCCATTTTTTTAATGGTTTAATTCCTTGGCTTGCTGTAGCTGGAAGTATGACAATGGAATTTCTCTCATAGAACTCTCCCATTTATTTTTTTCCTTGGCCTTTTGAAGGAGATGCGATTGAGTGATGGCCCTGATTTCATTACCGATTCCTCCTGGAAAAGGGCAAGTTTACTAGGTCAAGGTTGAAACACCAAGTCATGGGCTAAGAAGAAACTTAATCTCCCTCTAAATCACTCTGCAACTCAGGAGTTATTAGGCTAGAGACAGTTCTACAGAGAACAGAGTCAAGTCCAGGGCTGGCCCTTTTCCAGTGAATTTGGGCAGTTAGATTTAGCCAAACAGATAATTCACTGCCCCCTGTCTCCTGCCAAGGGAGAGTGGTTTGAATGATGTAGGTGACATAAAGTTTAGGATAATATAAATCCATGTGGCCTAAAAGGAAAATTCAGCTTGGAGGAAATTTTATGCATAATTTATTTTCCTATTTAATACTCATATTTTCTTCCTGCGTTCCTTAAGGTATTGATTGGCACATATCAAACAAAGGGCACTGATTGAAAAGGCACCTGGGAAGAAAGGTTTTAAATATAATGAAGTTAAATATAATGAGTAGCTACAGATTTTAAATGTTTTCACAAAAAAAAAAAAGACAGGTGTCATTCAATAAATGCTTTAATGAGTTTGGTTTAGTCACCCTGAGGCATGAGGCAGCTATCAAAATATCATGTGGTCCACTGTAAATAAACACAATTCTTTGTTTTCAGTTATAACATATATAAATGATAAAAGTATAAGATAAAATGTTAAAAAAATAAATCATGTATAGTGTATAAAATATGAATTAGATACTTAGAAAACAGCACTGAGTCTCCGGAACAGCATGCTTTGGGTTGTGAGACATTAAAATACCAATTTAGAGTAACTTCATTAAAAAAAATGTCATTTTAGAAAAATAAGTCACTAAAAAGGATAATAGGGAAAACCATGACACTACTAAGGTATGACCTATGAGCCTGGTGCTGGTGGCACACTCAACTTAAAAGCATTGCAGGAGGGTCTGTTTACAAAGAGACTAATAATAAAAGAGATGAGGGGCCTGGCCTTGCCCAGAAGAGGCCCTTAGCAGAAGACAAGCAAGGAGGAGAGCCAGAGCCTGCAGGAAGCTGTCCTTGTATCAGGGTCAGAAAGGGGCACAGGGCAAAGCACCCTGACCCCACTCTTCCCCTCCCCTTCCAATCTCCTCTGGGGTCTCCCCAGCTGGAATCCAGGGACACAGCCCTGTGGATGTCAGGCAGGAGAGATAAAAAGAAGGAGGAAAGATCTGTAGACCATCAGAAAAGAGCAGGCAGGCTCTGAATGAAGGGCAACTGGAAGAAGCCACTCAGAGAAAATATGCGTGTAGCCTGTACTTATTTCTTCCAAAATGTTTATTAATTATTGTAGCAGATTCAGCATGCATGTAGTTAAATGTGTTAGTAGACTGATGGATTACTTGAAATCATTGGTGCTCATCAGTATTACATATATATATATATCCATGTGCCCAGAATATATGCATACAAATTTTATATGATCTGTATGCTAAACTTACTGTTTTTAACTTTACCTGGAAAGGGCATGGCCCATGAAGACTATTCTTAAAATCAAGGACAGGGTAAGGTGGAATTCTGGTACAGGCAAAAAAAAAATACATAATGTACAGCAGTAGACTGGAAGAGGGTAGAAGCTGAACTTGACTGCCAAGGGTGAGTGGAGTTAGGACTGAAAGAAACAGGTGTCCCTAGGAGACAGTTCATCCGCAGAGCTGAAGAAAGGGCTTCTGCCATTTACTGGAATGGAAAGGCTCCTCCCTCCACCCAGAAAGCAAAATCAGAATCAGAATAAGGACTTGCCTGAATATTTTCGTATTATCCAGCTAAGACTGCAAATGTCTGTGTGCCTTTCCTAACTACTAGATCCTGCACCCTCCTCCTTTACAGAAAGAATTGTTTCTGTTCTCAGATCTTCTGCAGAAGTGGTCAGAGATCATTCAGCTTCCAAGACTCCTTTGCCTAATGCCAGGGCACACTGGACAGTCTGGCTTCACCATCACATTAGTTACTTGTCTCATTATATTGAGAAAAACACCCGACGGAAGCAACTTAGAGGAGAGAGGGCTTGTTTGGGCTCTCAGTTGGAGAGGATGTGGTCGCTTGTGGCGAGAAGGGCACAGCTGCACAGGAGCAGGAGGGAGCTCATGCACAACTGGGCTGGGTGTAACCCACGGGGCTCACCTCTCAGTGATCTTTCCTGCAGTGAAGTCCCACGTCCTGCAGGTGTGTCTGACCTTTTGACATTGCACCTCAAGACCGCCATGTGCAAGTCATGCTCTAGAACCACACAAAAACAAAAACCTCATGTTTCAAGTAGATATATTGTTTGCCTCGGGTCTCATCCATTGCTAACGGGCTCCACAATCCCCCGTAACAGCACAACCAGCTGGGAAACAAGGATTTAAACAAAGCCTATGGGGACATTCCACATTCACATCACAACACTAAGTAGCAAGGATGCTTGGCAGATTGTATTATGAGGCTTGGTACAGGCTTCATGAAAGCAGGACAGAACTGCAGGCAGACTTTACAGAACTCGGAAAAACATTCAAGGCCAACTAGAACCTGCTCCCAATTTGTCTCCCAGTCTGTCCTGTTCTCTGTCACACCCAGGCTTCTGCCACATCAAGTACCTCATCAGCTCAGTACATCTGTGAAGTCAGCAGATCCTGATCCAGGCCATCGGCCTTAGTCTACCTTGCATGTGTAGTGTCTCCATCTCCAGCTCCACTGTCAAGAGTTCAGTCAACATCAGAACCATTGTGAGTCCCCTTCCTTCCCTAACATTTCACAAGGCCCTGTAGCAGACACTCCCTTCTCTGAGCGTGAAGAACACTAAGCTGCTGTATCCATCTGGAACGACTTTGCCTTCTGCAAGCCCTACTGTTAGAACAAAGTTGGTCAAGATTGTCTGGCTAAAAGCATAATCATTTTTATTAGTAGTAAAGCAAAATATATCAAGCCCCATTGATCACAATGAACCTAATACAAATAACTCCTAGCATCCTGTAGACTTACACACCACATTTTTCCCAAGTGTTTACATGTTTGCACCTTGACTTCCACTCCCAAATCTCACATACCTGTTTATCTCATATACATCCCAACAGATAATATGAAATTCCATGTCCACATCATATACATTTCTATGATCCTTGTGTGACTTTGGTTGTCTTTGTGTCTCTATACTTACTTGCTGCATTAAATTTGTATCATCATTTTTAGATGACTTTTTAATTACTTCTTTGAGAATTTCATACAATGTATTTTGATCATAGTCACTCTCTGGTTCCTCCCACATCCACTGTTCCCACCCTCGCCTCTCTACTCATTCAACCTTGAGTTTTCTGCTTCCCCACTCCCATTGAGCCCAGTTTGTTTTTCCCAGCTACTCTTGAATGTAGGGCCTGCCCTGGAATTCGGTCAACCTACCAAGAGTCACATATTTAAAGAAATTTAACTCTGCTCTCCTGGAAGCTATCAGATACCAATAGCTCCTCAGCTCCTTTTGGGGAGTCAGCGCCATCTCCCCCACATGCAGGGATTTTGTCTGGAGGAACTTGTTCAGGTCCTATTCACGTTGCAACAATTGCTGAGATCATATGTGTAATTGTCCAAAAAACACTGTTTCCTTCGAGGCATCTTCGGCCCTTGGGGCTACCAATCTTCCTGCCCCATCTTCCACAACGTCTTCTGAGCCTTGGAAGGAGAGGAGTGGTATGTTTGTCCCATTGAGGACAGAGCACTTCACAGTCTCTGATTTTCGGCACGTTGACCCATGTGTCAGCTGCTGTTACTACAAGAAGTTTCTCTGGTGAAGACTGAGAGATGCTCTGCTCTGGGAGTCTCGTCAGACTCCTTACGTCATCATCGTTTTTTCAAGCTCTCTGAGATCCCTTGATTCAGAAACATGGCTTCTTTCCTCTCTTCCACTCCCTATCTCCAAACTTTGCAATAAACTATTCACCTTACACAGAGTAAAACAAGGAAATCTTAAATGACCGTGCCCCCAGTAGCATGCATTCTCACACCTTAATTACTGGTGTAGTAAATCATGGCAATCTATTAGACACTGCTTTAAAAATTGTCCCAGTTCCAATTTAACAGTGTAGTCAGATGCATAACCAAAAGAAACACCTTTCACAGAAATTCAGTAATTCATATAGAAATCTGGCAATAAATGGCCCTAAATCCTCTCTCATCTGTACTTTCAGCAAGAGCACCTTGGAAAACATATTCCCTGTCCTTGCTTCTTTCCAGGGCCTTCCCTGGATGATGCCATTTATGTGGACAAAATCCTCCTTAAATCTCCGACTGAGAAGATGGACCATTAGCCCCTTTAAACTGGCTAAATGACCAATCACCAGCAGGTAAACAATCTTTCACTACAACAGGGCTGCAAGCTGATTATGAGTGTCATTTGCAAAGGTGGAGCCCTTCTGAGGGAAATCTCTCTTTTATTAGCATAAAGAGGTCTAAAGAGCACTGGCCAAGGCCAGGAGGCCCTGGGTGGTCCCTGGGGATCCCTGTTGATTTATGAGCTCCCAACACATTCACCTACGACATCACAATTTATCCTTGTGTGAAATACTCTATTATTCCTCCACCCAGGAGGAAGGTCAGAAAATATCAAATGGAATATGATTTCTTAAGCAAGATAGGGAGGGTAACTGGTTTTATAAAAAGCCTCTGTGCCAAAACCAATTAAGCTGAGAAGCTAATCTGTAAGACTGTAGCCAATGAACAGGATCAAGGGGGAGAAGCCAAGGCATTCTTAAAGTGTCCGTTCCATGGTCACTGAAGACCAGGTTTGTAGCATGGAAGAAACCATGTACCTACTTGGATGAGGAAGAGAGGATTTGAGTTTGGGGGGCAAGAAAGCAAAGTGCTAATTAATATTGTCTCTCCATCATGAAGCCATACAGTATCCTGGTAACACCACAGTGAATGTCACCTCAAGTCTGGACCAGGCCCCCTCTAGCTGTGATAACAACTGACTTAAAACATCTACCCCTGAGTGAAAGCTGTCTGCAGTATTATATATACATATTTATAAATAAATAAAACATCCACCTCTGTTTTGCATAAATAATCAATGGTAATAAAATATGCAAAAGAGACTCTTCTACCTGCTAAAGCAGATTAGGTATGCATAGATTTTGCTTCATGACACACCCTGTCTCCACCCCATCAACAAAGCTGCCTTTCACACTGCCTATTCTGCTCACCTCAGTCATGCTCTACTACACTGGTCTTCTGGTCTGGGAGGTTTTGTCCTCAACACATAGGAATACATATGTACATCCCATTTTATGTAGACATCACAGTTTAGCTTCCTGAATATTTTTAACTTAAAGTTTTTGAGATTTTCTTACATAAGTACATTGTATTTACATCATCCTCCCCTTCTATCTCTTCCTACATTCCCCTCATGATTGTCCCTTAAACTCATTGTCTCTCTTTCCTCTTTCTATAATTATCACACACACACACACACACACACACACACACACACACACACACACACATGCACACGCACACACACACACAGAGGGTGGGTTGGAAGAGAGGAAGTTTTATGTGCATGGCAAGAAAGGAAGCATGTGGAGGAGATGGGAGTGTTGAGAGCCACCTGCCTTCCATAAGAACAGACTGATGGCCAGTCACCATGCAGATAGACTAATGGACAACTATACCGCTTTTTAGCTGAGTGATCAGGCTGATGGGTTATGGCCCTTTAGGAGATCTTCACATGGACCGGCTCTGTCTCAGAGTCCTGGACATTGTTGCTACCCCTATCTCTAATCTGTCACCACCAACCACCTAGCCTTGAGGTTATCATAACTTCTGCTAATATTTTAAATTACTAAATTTTCCAGCACTTCTTTCATGGCAAACTCTATCCCAACACTTCAACCAGAGTAGATGGCCTAACTCTACTTAATTATACTGTAAAGTTGACGTCACAATCATCGTTGCACAAATGAGAAAGTTGAGGCATGTCCAGTGAGGGTCTACTCACATATGGTGAAGCCTGGACATGATCCTGTGTTTTAAATCATTGTCATAACTGCCATCCTTCTTTGGACTTTCTGATCTTCCAAAGAGCATGTGGTCTTCAGAAATGAAGGAAAAAAAAGACCCTGTCAGAGTTGTATAAAATTTCAATGCATCACTACCTTACCCACTACACTATAGAGCCTGTTCTTAAGAGCTTAAGAGCATGTTCTGTTCTTGCAGAGGACATGAGTTGAATTCCCAACACCCATGTCTGGCAGCTCACAACTGCCTAAAGCTCCAGCTCCAGGGGGCTCTGATGCCCTTTCTGGCCTCCATGAACATTGCACTCACTTTTGCACACACACACACACACACACACACACACACACACTTAAAAATAATAAAAATTAATCTTTTTAGAAAAATCTTTGCTGTATTGAACAGGTTTTATCAGAAGCATTTCAGGAAGCTAGAAACAACTCTTAACTAAGAAAAGATAAAGAAACCCTAATACACAATTATGAAAGGGGACAGTTCCATGTAATGAATACTGATTTAGCATGTAGACATGTCAGTCAGGCTGTAGCATACCATCATTTTCTGGCCCTGTCCTCATTGTCCCAGCATTAGAACATTCTGTTCCTGCACCTGGCTCCACCTCCTTGCAAAGTCTTCAAGAGTCTTGGCCCTGCCTTGCTCATCTCCATAGCTCCCGGCCAGTGTGGTACTCAGCTGTCAGGAGGGAATGAGTGAAAGAATGGAAGGAAGATGAACAAGCCAGGAAGGAAACAGGAAGAGACACCACTGGCATTCAAGTTAAAGAAGAAGAAGACACCCGCATGCAAGGTACTAAAACCAAATAAAGGCTCCACGACTGAGCTACGCACACATGGACCGGTTGCTTAACCTCTAACCCTCAGCTGGCTCATCTAGAGTTTGGCAATAAGATAGCAACAGCTGTGAATGAAAACTCCTGAGAGGAATCTGTGTCTGCAGAGACTGAATGGCTGAATAGATTGCAGCACTGTGGAGAGATTGTAATGTTGCAGGTCCAGGGCTAATTACCTTATCATGGACCAAATTTGGGCCCTCAGGAACAGCCATTCCTCCCCTGATGAGTCAGAACTAACATCTTGTGGCAATAGATAAAAACCTTTTAGAATCTATTACTTCAGCAGACAACTAGCTTCTACCAACCCCAAAGCTAAGAATGCCGTGAGACAGCATCTTGAGCCTCTAGAGAAGCTTCCCCCATCTTGATGTGACTGCCTCACTGATGTACCCACCGATATATTTTAAACATGCCTTGATTTACTATTGCCTCTGCTCCATAAAACTACTGAAAAAAAAACCTTCATGAAACTGCTTTCACATTGGAACATGGAATTTAGAGTAACCTAAATCTGTGTACCTGGGCCATGGACACTCAAAATGGCTGTAGAATAAACTATCTTTTGTTCAGTTTAAGAAGAGGGCTGTGGTTTTGGTGTTGACACACCTATTCCAACAAACTATCATAAGACTTACAAAAAAAAAAAACTAACATGATTGCAGTAACAAGCAAGGCCTAGAGTAGAATAGATGATTGATAAATAATTACTATTATGAATGAATAATTTTTAAAGCAATGCAGTCATTGCCTTTATGATAATAAAGGTGAGAAGGTCCTGGCCGGGTCCTCTCACATCCTCCCTGGCTTTGGTCAGTGTACTCTGCCCCTCTGTTGTTGAGAGTCACTCTGCCTACATAACATCCACCTAAATGGAGTTCTAAATCAAACTGTCCTCTGCACCATTCTGCACTGGGAGTCTGATTATAATCGTGCCCTGTGCTATTAGGACAGGGATGTTTAAAACTCCTATAAAACAAGAGCTAATGGCTGATCTGCTTAATTAAAGTGAGCCTTTTGTTGTCACATTTACAAAGATAAATGAAATAATCAGGTGTGTGCTAATGAGAGATAATTAGATTATGCAGCTCCAATAAATAAAGACCAAAATGTTCCCAATTGTTCCTGCATGTCAGAAGAAGACCATGGTGGGCTCTAAAGAGGTGCATACTAGCTAAGGTAAGCAGACAGGCAGATATGTGGAAGCCAGCTCTCCAGCTTGGGGTTGCCACTCAAATTTGTAAGAACCAATAGCAAGCCAAATGGTGAAACCCTATTCAACTCCAACTCCTAAGTCTTTGGTTAAAGCAAAAATGTTTATAAATTAGAAATAAGTATAATTTATTTAAAACATACCTAATTTAATTCATTAATAAAGGGCATTAGGGAATATAAAATTAAAAAATTTCTTGCCTCATAAGTTTTTTCCCTAAAATGCTACATTAAACATGAAGATAAACTGATCCAATGTCAATTTTAATTGTTAGTAAGCAAATGTATCTATTTCCGTGTGTGAAAACCAAAACTGCTCTAAGTCACTTCCTGTGACCAGTTCTTATAAAGTCAGCTCTGGTTCCCTAATATATTAGAAGGATGAGAGAGAGAGAGAGAGAGAGAGAGAGAGAGAGAGAGAGAGAGAGAGAGGAAGAGAAAGGGAGAGAGCACCAGCTTAAATCCCTCTAGCCAGAGGGAAGCCAATCTCTTCCACATGTGAATTGATTGATATGAAGGTGAAGATAAAATTTTTATTTTGCTCAGATAAAGTAAATTCAGATTGCCCAAGACTGATAGCATATCAAAAGGAAACTCCATTGTGCAAATGACAGAGGTCACTATAAAAAAAAAAAAAAATCTGCTAAATCAGTGGGTTCCAAACTTGTTTGCATGAAGCAGTTTTATATGTGTGCTTGTATATATGTAAATCTTCTTAATATATATAGAGAGACTTTTACCTTCAAACTTTACCAATTAAGAATTGAGAAAGGAAAAAAATCTATCCTATCATTTTAACATCAAAAATATAAAATATATATGAGCTTGAGATAAAAGCAGACCTTTAAATTGAACACAAATAGCTTTATTAAGAAAGCTGACTGTTGTCCCTATTTTCTGCCTTACCCTGAAGCAATAGAAAATCCATCATGGACAGGCACCCTCCAAAGATCAGAGCTGAGCAACTGCAGAGCTAACCTATTGTTGCCAATATCATCAGGACTCCCCAAAGCCTGGGAACTGATGATTTTTAAAGTCGATATTCTAAGTCATTTTGTAGAATTAAAGGTTGATTTTGAAGCAGAATAAAGAAACCAGATCTTCAAAGCCCATGAATTCATCGCAGCCCCTTGTGGTCCAGCACATAAGTGACCCTGTCTGTGACCTCTGAGGAATAGGGCCAGGCTTGACAAGCAGTATGGGTTTGCAGACATTCATTGAAATGAGGACAAGGGATTTTTCTAAGAAACTGATAATTCCTGGATCCAGTTTTCATCTCAAAGAATTTTCCAATTTATGCCAATGTCGATGTTACTCTTAGCAGTCCTTAGAAGGAAAAGAGAAGAGGGATAAGCCAAAAATGCCTGGCCTGACTTTACCCCAGGCAGCACCCGATCAACCATGTTTCTTGTAACATGGAGGTGGTACCTACCTTCCAGGACCAGGGACACAATGTACACAAAACCAAGAACTAGAGAACTATAAAACATAGAGCTTCTTTCCTAATCCAAGACTTAAGTTACTAGGACTAGAACCTTAAGAATGTGTTTAATCTTATGTTGAACCCTCCAGTCTTAAATATAATGTGAACCTATGCAAAAAAAAAAAAATATTTTCTACTGGTAATTCATTCACAGAGCCTAAATAAGTGGGCCCTGTCCTCACTATTGAAATAATATATTCCTGCTGTCCCTAGAAACCAAGGCATGGGCACAGGGGGGGGAGGGAGGGAAAGGCAGTCATAGATCAAGTGTCTAAAATGTCAATAAGTGGCAAAGGAGAGTTATGGAGCACATAAGGGAAGGAGGAGGCTCAGAATATGGGGCTTGGGATGCCCTTTGACCCCACTCAGAAAAGCCCAGTAATAAATCCAGAGGTGAGGGACATCTTTAGATATTGGAGCCATCCAGGGAAGCCATAGAAAAATTTTCCAGCATCATAAACACTTGGGAAAGAAAAAGACCTCGTATGGGAAGATGGACAGAACGGTGAACAAGGGGAAAGGCTTCCATGAGTCCTCTTGTTTCTCTGTTGCTATTGTGGTTGTCATTTCATCTGGGAAGTCCTTATGCCACTAGATGGAAATTTGGTAAATCCTTCATTAGGCCTCTTCCTAAGTCAGGCTGAGTCCTTTGTGGAGTCATGTGAAAGTGATTGGCACCTGCAGAATGCTACACCTGCCATTCTGGCCACACTTGGAGTTCTGCAGGCTTCATTCAAAATTATAGGTCTGTGTAGAGCAGACCTACCTTCCTAGGGATTCCACATCAAGGACATTACTAATCAAAACAAGCACTGGGGGCCGCTGAAACGGCCCTCAAATCTCAGCTTACTCACCCATGGCTTGTCCAGTGCTGTCCGTTGAGAGCACTGGGAAGTGTGCCTGGCTCCTTGTGGTTAGTCAGAGGTCCAGGCATGTTAGTCCTCAGGACCAAAGGAGTCCCTGCTGAAGGATCCACATTAAGGAGGGAAGAGAATGAGAGGACTCTAGTGACATTGGAAAGCCAGGCCTGGGACTGGTGTCCGACACATCCCACATTCCACTGGGAAGAAGAGACACATGATCTCACTAGAAGCAAGCAGTATGTGATATTCAGTCTTCCTATGTGAATACCTGGCATTGGCTCAGCTATACCAGGAAAGGCCACTGTTGTTAGAGGTTTTTTACTCTTTGGGGGGGGACTTGTCACCCATCTCCCAAATAAATCACACACAGAGGCTTATTCTTAATTATGAATGCCTGGCCTTAGCTTGGCTTGTTTCTTGCCAGCTTTCAACTTAAATTATTCCATCTACCTTTTGCCTCTGGGCTTTTCCCATTCTCTTACTTCTGTAAATCTTACTCTTACTCTGTGGCTTGCTATGTAGCTGGGTGGCTGGCCCCTGATGTCCACTCCTTCTCCATCCCTCTTTCCAGATTTCTCCCTACATATATTTTCTCTGCCTGCTAGCCCCACCCATCCTTTCTCCTGTCTTGCTACTGGTTAGTTCTTTATTGGACCATCAGGTGTTTTAGACAGGCACAGTAACACAGTTTCACAGAGTTAGACAAATGTAATATAAACAAAAGTAACACACCTTAAAATAATACTCTACTACAGGCCACATAGAAAGATCAGGAGGAAGAGAAGCCCCTACACTTGGGTGCAGTATGTTCAGCACTCCCCCAATTAATTGATTAATTACCTTTGTTGCAGTCAATTGAAAACTCTTCATTGAGCACGCATTGGGTGAAAGACACTATGGGAGTTGCTAAAGGAACTCTGAGGCAGAGATGATTGAGTTCTCATAGCCAGAGAGGACTAAGTGAGCTAGAACATGCCCCCGCCCTCTGTGTGCATGAGTGTGTGTGTGTGTGTGTGTGTGTGTGTGTGTGTGTGTGTGAGAGAGAGAGAGAGAGAGAAAGAGAGAGAGAAATGTAAGCACATGCATATGTGACTACCTGTTCCTATCTAGGTGTAGGTTGAGTGTCAGAACGTCTTCCTCAATTACTTTTTTTCATCTTAGTTTTTGAGACAGAGTTTTGAACTGTACCTGAGACTCGCCATTTTTGGCTAGCCTGGCTGGACAGTGAGCTGCCAGCCTCTGCCTGTCTCTAACCCCCAGCATTGGGATTGTAGATATGCATTGTCAGGGGCAGACTGGATCCAGACTCAGACACTCATGTTTGCACTTTATCCGGGGAAGCAGCTCCTCTCCTTTATCATCTGTAAGCATGCCAGCATTATATCCTGCCCAAGGTGGTTCTGAAGAAAAATGAGATAAAGGATGTCAAATGTGCAGCATGCCACAGCTCCTGCCTTCCCCTTTCTCTTCTTTTGCTCCTCCCCTCCCCCACTTTCTTCCCTCTGTGTCCCCCCTCTCTTTCCCTTTCTCTTTATTATGGCTCCTGCTATGGATATAAGATATCAGATGATAATCAACACAAAAGGACACTAAACCCCATTGGAGAACAAGTAAACACTAGAAGATGACATTTGGGAAAGATCCTAAACAATAGGAACTGTTTTTAATAGTTAGAGAGGGGAAAGTAAAAGTTTGTTAGACAGGCAAGTTGGCTCAGTGGGCAAAGGCACTTGAACTGGATTTCCAGATCCCATGTAAAGACGGGAGAGAAACAACTCCACAAAGTTATTCTCTCTCTCTCTCTCTCTCTCTCTCTCTCTCTCTCTCTCTCTCTCTCTCTTTCTCTCTCTCCCCATAATCTATTTTACTTTTTTAGGTGGAGAGGTGAGAATAAGGAAGCACAAATCACAGTTCTTACCCAAACCCATAGAACACTGAAAACAGGACTCAAGGGCTAATAGTTCATGCCAGGCGCATATGGATGACCCAGTGTGTCAACCTAGGTCACGTAGCAATCATCTAGAAGAGAGAGACAACAACAGAGCCTCAGAGGTTATCAAAAGGATTACATTAAATGGGGTATATTGTGTAGGACATTGAATCCAAATCCTGTGATGGTCACCATAAGAACTCAAACGAGATTAGCAATTATCTTTATAATAATAACCACAGTTAATAGCAGTTCTTGTAAATTTTAGTTTCTTCCTTTTATCTACAGGCATACAATAAATATCTGATAAGCAAATGAAAACTCAAAATGAACAAATCATGGATGATTAGGGTTACAGAAATGATTTCAAGAGCAAAATACTTTTAGTTTCCCAACCTCCAGATTATGTATTTCACTAAATCTATTGATTAACTGAGAGAACTAAAGTTCAGTTTGAATGTAAAGATATAAACACTTCTGTTCCCATTTCTAAAACTCAGCTTATTTACTGATTACAAAAACCATGTATTGGGAAGAAATGGTCCTGGGAGCATGTTCAACCAAACACAAACTAGCTCAGATCAACAAAGAGCAAAATGCAGAGAACTGGAACCTCTCTTCTTTCCTTCCAGAACCACCAAAGGTGAGGAGGAAGAAATTAACAGAGAAATAAGAAAGCAGTATCCACGGGCCTCAGAAGCAATTCAGGATTAAGCAACCCTATTTTCCAGAGTTACTTAAAGCAAAATAAGCTGCAAAGGAGACCATCAAGTTGGCCATTGAAATAACTAAAATTGGGATGAAACTCCAGTCTATTTCATTAGGTTATCATAAATAGTAAGTAAGAGAGATAGGTGATAAGGAGAGAAAAGTAATAGGAAGATGGACAGATAGACAAATGGTAGATGGATGGATGGATAGATAGATAGATAGATAGATAGATAGATAGATAGATAGATAGATAGATAGATAGATAGGTGACAGATGGATGACTGATATCATCTATAGATAATCTATGGCAGATTATAGATAGATAATAGGATAGATATAGTACATGATAGATTATTGAGATACATACATACACGTATTCTGATGACAGTTTCCAGTGTAAGTAAGCAGGAGATGGCTAAATGTTAGCCATTATCATGGTGAGAGCCCACCTTTCTATGAGGAAACTAAAAACTAAAGAGACTTCCCAAAGCTCAGGAAGTGACACAGCATGCAAGCCCATGTTACTCCTCTTCATCGTGTAGATCTAACCCAACATCCAGTACTCAGAACAGCATAACAGAATCAGTAAGTATTGTGACAATAGAAGATTCCCTTCCGGGCAGACAACATTGCCCCATGCACAAAGCCTTTACCTGTGTGTGCTGACTCCAACACCACTGCACTGTGGCTTCCACCAACCCAGTCTTCCCTCTGTGGCATCATTAGTTCTCCAGACTCCTGCAGGGGCCAGATTAACACTGCTGAGTGCCAGGGAAATCATACTCCCTTTTGATACTGAAACCCGTGGATTTTAATCAATTAGAGGTTGTTCTAGAGAAATCAAGTGATACTAACTCACTGAGCCTGCAACCAGTGTTCACCTGGAGTCCCTTAGCAAATAAAATTTTTAAGACAAAGCCTAGGCTGGTCTTGAACTCCCAATCCTCCTGGCTCAGCCTCCTGAGTACACTGCCAACCCTGACCAATTTACTATACTTTGAAATTCACAATAGGACTAAAAAAAAAAAGTAGGCTTTTGTCTCTCTCCTTCAGCTGGAAAATGTGGTCTTTGTATGCTCAGCAGTTTGACACGAATGGTAACAAACACAAGAAAGCTTTGAAATTCGTATATCAAGTTCCATGCAAAGCAGGATGCAAAGAAAACACTGTGAGGTTTAAGCTGAGCCTTTGTCTCACCTGAAACTTGGATGACTTAGTCACCTCCACAGCAATGCAAGGACAGTGAGACTAACTAGTAACACCCCTTCTGTATAAGCATGTTCACTGAACGTGGTGCTAACGTTCATTTAATCGACATCAAAATCCTTAGGTATATACTTACTTTGTTCCTATTTTAAACGGGAGTTTGTGAGCCAAGGGGAAGGCTCAGTGGATAAAAGCACTTGCCACTCAAGCCTGATGACCTGAGCTCAATCCCCAGAGTCCACAAAAGCCCAATGTAGTGGCACACATCTGTAATCCTGGTACTCCTACAGTGAGATGGGAGATGGAGAGAATTACCCAGGAGCTCAGAGGCCAGCTAAGCCTGACGGTAGCTCACACATGCCTTCTGCTTCACCATCTGCTGAGTGACCTCAGACGAGACATTTGTCCTCAGTTTCCTCTTGTGCAAAAAGAAGACCATATTTAAATAACGCTATGACGGCATTTTGTTGGTGTTTGGATCAAAACATGGCCAACTTTTGAGGAAACCATGTGGAACGGTGGTTAGACTTCAGACAGTCGACATCAGAACATCAGTGTTCAAATGTTAACCCTATCACTCCTAGTCCTGTGACCTTAGACATGCCATTTTACTCTGAGATTTGTCATCTAAAAACTGAGTGTTGATAAGACCTGCCTCGTAAGAATCGTGGCTCAAAAATAATCTTCATGAAAGATTAAAATACTTAGTATAGCAACTGTTAAATAGTGGGTGCTGAATGTTCTGTTATTAACTCTTCCTTTTTTTTTCCCCTCTCAGAAATACTTACCATTGCTTGATATCAGAGCTTCCAGACCCTGGCCTGGGCTCTCCTCTGGGTATGTCTCCCCCTAGAAAATTATATCTGTCCCTACTTTCCACTGTGAGATAGATGACTTCATTCCTCTGTCTTACCCTTTCTTCTTCAGGGATTCCCAGTTATCACCCTTTCCCTGGCCATGAGATGTGGGGAGTATGGGCATTAGCAATACAGATTTGAATCCAGGGATGGTGGTTTGTGCCTGTAATCCCAGCACGTGGGAAGCTGAGGCAGAAAGGTTGCCACGAGTTGGAGGCCAGCCAAGGCTACAGAGTGAGACACATATCCCCATCTCAAAAAAGAAAATACAGAGTCTTTAAAATTGTCTGCCATAAGCTAATACCTAAAATGTGCAGAGAAGGTGAATTCTCCTTTAAATTGCATCCTGGTCTAAAAGCATCCTTTATGATCTCCCCACCTTTTTTCCTTATTTAAAATGGCTACCATGGATTCAAGCTTTAAATTTATCTTTTCAGATTCATGTGAGTAGGAGTCAAGATCTGCCTCGAGGTCACAGTACTTGTTAATCTGTGCCCTCTGCTCCAAGGAGTCCAGTGCATCTCCTGAGCACATCCTGCTGAATGCCCTTAGAGATATCACCAAGATTTTCCTCTCAAATGGAACTTGGCTTTTCTTTCAAAAAACCAAGTTCAAACACACAAGAAACACCTCTATCCTAAGACTCCATGCCTCACACCTGTCTTGTCTTTCCCATCAGAATACTCAACATCAGAAGCCAGAACACTCAACCCATTCACACTTAGCCTAACAGGATGAAAACAACCTATTAATAAGCACCCAAGATGCTTCCATACCATAGTTTCTGTGCCAAGTACCCCTGGTGTCCTTCTTACAGCCAGAACTACCCTCCACCCTGGAAGCCTTTGGATGGTGGCTGTCTTCTTCAATGTGCATTAGAGGATGTTTTAGAGAAATCAATTGGTACTAACTCATTGAGCCTACAATCAGTGTAAATTCACCTTGGAGTCCCTTAGCAAATAATTTTTTTAAAGACAGAGTCTCATGATGTAGCCTATGTCTGATCCCTCCATCCCTGCCGTCTTGGCCAATGGCTCCAGCATCCACATACAGAAACCTTGCTCACTGCTACTTGATCACTCCAGTTTAAACAGTCTTCGATCCAATGTCACTGGAGGTACCAACACTCAAGTCTAAATATTATCCTTCACCCACTAATGGTCCTTTTGGAAAATCTGGACCACTGCAGGGTGCCCCCCACACCCTGTCACCTCTGTGGCATCAGCCCCAAAGTCCAAGCCTCCATCCTCCCATGGCTGCTGCAGCATGGGGATCACTAAGGAGAGGTAACCAGGAAGTTCCAGCTTGCAGCCTGGGCTGACTACCTCAAGCCTCTCCCCTCACACTCCCCTTGCTAAGGATGAGGAGCTCATGCTTCCTCACGCCACCCTGCTAACTTTGCACCCCCTTACAGAGACCCCTTTCTTTTTCTGAACCAAGATTTGTTTCTCAGGAATCCCTCCCCCACTTCCCTGGAGCGGTAAGAACAAGGACAATCTTGCCTCCTCTGGGCCAGTCTCAGGTCATCCACAAAGCCCCCTGAGTGGTTTCTTCTCCAGGCTGACCAACCCCACCCTGATTCCTTCTGCCCCTCAAACCAATGATGTAGTGATCTTGTTACTCTCTGTCCTGTGGACTCCTCAGGCACCTACAAGGTAAGCAGTGACCTCTGCCAGAATACAAGTCCCATTCAAAATTTCCAGGCTGAAAGCAGGAACAGTCTCTGCTCCAACAGGACTGAGGAGTAAGATCCTCCCCCTTGCTCCACTCACAAATCAAAGTCTGTGAGGAAGAAAGAAAGAAAAAGAAAAAAACTCAGAACCGCAAGAAATGGTAATTCCAAGTGATTGGGGAATTTTTTTTAAAGAGTCTTGATTCCTAAGGGCTTGTCTTGTTCTTTTAACTAGAAAGTTTGAGTCTTGATCCATTAATCCAAAGCTAATAAATGCCAGGTGGCAATTTGCCAGTTTGAACTCAGGAGTGGAAGCTTATTCATTATTAGGAAGTAGTGATCTCTGTGGGGAGAAGCTTGCAAACAGGATTAGCAGAGCAAGGGAGGGCAGAGCCTTTGGTGAAAAGTGTGCCCATTGCTAATCAATGGGCGGCAGCCTCCTGCAGCAGTCACAGGGAGCAATCGCAGCTGCACGATCGTTTTCAGGAGCAAGGGGTGGACTTTGGGCACTGGCTGAGTCAGGATTTCCAGAACTTTTCCACTAAGTGTTTTGGGCAACAGTGGCTGTTAAGCTTGCATTCCCTGAGGACTTTGAAACAGAATCAGAAAGTTCAAATGGTCAAAAATACAAACAGAAGACATAGACATACTTGTTAGGGATGGAGTTCCAGAGGGTAGAGTGCTTGCCTAGTGAGCACGAAGCCCTGTCTTAGAAACCCAGCACCATACAGAAGCAAGTGAGGTGGCAGGTACTGTAACCCCCATGCTCAGGACATGGAGGATCAGGAATCCAAAGTTATCCTCAGCTGCGCAGTAAATCTGAAACCAGCCTAGGAATATGAGACTTATTTATTAATTAAATAAATAAGTAAAGTCCAAAATGTAGCTCAAGCCTCCTACTTATTCTTTTGTTTTGTTTTGTTTTGTTTTGTTTGGGGGGGGGGGGCTCATTTTGTTTTGTTTTTCCTCTTACTTATTCTGAAGTCCTTGTGTAACTTCCATGTTGTTCCAAGAATCAGCTGTTTTATTCATATGGAGAATTTGAGAATGAGTTTCTCCAGGCTTATTTTTCTTAGCCTAAAGACTGCTCCATCCATAGCTTCACATCTTCAAGTTGGAGGACCCGCAGCCCTATCAGCCTCAGTGAGACTGTCTCCAAAACCTTGATAGTCAAGTCCATGGTCCTTCGTCATCCAATAGATTCTTAGATTCCAGGAGTTATGCTAGGAAAGGCATCATAGCACCACAGAGTCTCAGTATGGGAGTTCAGGTACCGTTTTCACATTCATAGTATGCGAACTCAGGCTGCTCAACCCCTCCTTTATACAGATGTCTCAGTTTTCTCATCTGTATAAAGGTATCGACTCTGTAGGTTATTCTGAAGAGGGATTAAGTCAAAGTATGAAGTACTCAACCCCAAAAGTGTAACTTAACTGCTGGTTATCACGATGTTGGTAGTGTGTCCCAACACCTGGAGGGTCACGAAGAACCGTAGTCTGTGAACTAAATGGAACTTGAGAGTGTAACCTGAAGGCCTGTGCTTTCTTATTTGTTCTGCTGTTGGCTGACATTGTTGCTGCAGATAAATGGCTGATGCCCTGGTACCCTAATCTGTGAAGAGAGAACATGATGCCTGCTCCATACCTCCCAACACCTCTGTGAAGATGGCATGGAATGGCTGTGCACAACACATTGAGAGTATTTGCTAATCTTGTCATGCAAATCAATTCTTCAAAGGAACACAGATTTCCAGATGGAATAGGGGGCTTTGGCACCAAGGAGAATTAGAGAAACAATATGATAAAGCAAAGGAGACAAACTCAGCCAGCTATGAGTTTTCCATCCCTCTAGAGAAGCATACTGCTAATGATGACCAATGACAAACGAGACATTGAGAACAGGAGAAGACATGGTAGATAAATGCTTTATCTGTGCTCACTTGTCTAATCTTCATAAAAATATATATAATATGCATATATTATTGCTTATAAAAACATATGCATATATATACCATAGATAAATACATACATATATACATACATACAAGTGGAATACAACCTGGAAACTAAAATTCAGAAAGTCTGTGAAAATTGTCCACATTTATAAAAGTAGATCTGAACCAAGGCTGGTTTGGTCCCCATACCTGAACTTTAAAACATTATGTTCTGCCATGCAACCATCAAGTAGACCTTTGAAGATCTCTTTATGGCAGTTCCTGAATGTACTTTACCAAGCACTAGCTGATGGTATGACTTCAAAGTCAGTAACTCATGATGTCAGAAGGAAGATAAGCCAAGCCTAATGTCCAAGACCCTCAGGAGGCTGAGGCAGGAGCATTCTGATTTCAAACCCTATCTGACATTATAGAGTGACTTTGAGACCAAGCTTGACAACTAATCAAGATCCTGTATCAAATAAGGGTGTGAAAGAGTCTAGAGTTTTATCTTAGTATTAGAGCATTTCTTTAGAATATACAAGACTCTAGGTTCAAGAGGAAGGGAGGGAGGGAGGGAGATGTTCCAGGCCTTTTTCTTCCTTGTGATAGATCAGAAGGTCTGAGGTGTTCTGGGATTAGAATTATGTTGAGTAGGGCTTAAACCTCAGCTCAACTGAAAACCAACTAGGTGATACTCAGCAAATTATTTAACATCTGTAAGAAAAGAAAGCTTTAACATAAGGACAAGGAAGATTTCAATCTCTACTTTGCAAAGATTACTGGGAAGGAGGAGGAGGGGGGCTGGTGATTTTAACCATTATTATTCATTACTGGTTTTTATAGTAATATAAAATTCTTTCATAAAAATATGCAAATCACTTTCCAGACTATATAAAAGTTAAAAGCTCAGATACCCTTTGATATCACTCCAAAACACCAAACAAATATGAACAACCTCCCAATCATTTATGTCAGTTCATAAATGGTCTCCATCTAAGAATGCTACATTATCTTTCTAATAAAAAGGACGCACTGGGATTGGTTAAATCCTAATAGGGAGCAAAAGCCCATGTGGGTCAGCAGAACAATGTCCCAGGAGCACTAAAACGATTCTTGAATAATTTTCAAGCCTACTTGTTTCTGGATATTCTACTGCTCTGAGACCAAATCAAAATTCACTGTTCAACAAGTAAAATCCAGGTTCCCAGATCCATCTGGTAAAATTTAACATGCTGCAAGCATCAAAGGCTTAAGATGAATATGTTTAAAAACTTGATGGTTTGTCTATGTCTGCTGAGAGAGATAAAGCAAGAAAAGTCAGCCATGGAGAGTCAGGCAAAGAGAGTCAACCTCTGGGCCTTGAGCTGACAGAGTTAAGAAAATTTCCCACAAGGGAGCTGCACCCACAAAGGTTGATTGCCTTAGTAGAACTTCAATTACAGTGGGAGGTTGAAATGTCCAAAGGTCCAAAGCCAAGTGTCTTGGGCTATCTTGAGCATCCTTCATAGCCATACTTTTACCCAACTCTATGTGTGCCCTATTATACTTAACATTAGTTGTCAACTTAACACAAAACTAGAGTTACCTGGGGAGAGAGAACTTAGCTAAAGAATTGCCCAGATCAGATTGGCCTATGACCACATCTGTGAGCCATTTTCTTGATTACTCATTGATCTAAGAGGCCCAGTCCACTGTGGGTGTTGCCATTCCTAAGCAGGTAGGCCCAAACTATATAAGAAAGTTAGGTGAACACAAGCCTAAGGGCAAGTCAGTAAGCAGGCTTCAGTTCCTGCCTCCAGGTTCCTGCCTTGAGTTCTGCCCCAGCATCCTTTGATGATGGGATATAAAAATGTAAGATGAAACAAACCTTTCCCTCCCTAAAATGTGTTTGATCAGAATGTCTTATCACACCAATAGAAGCCAAAATAGGGCATGTTGCATTCCTGTGACACTTAGCTAAATCCTTTTGAAAATATAAGCAGACCCTGTCTTCCACCAACACAAAAGCTAAGAACATCATTGGGTGGTATCTGAGGCCCATAGCAGAGATTGCCCTACTTTGCTCTAAATCACCTCTGAGGTTCCCATCAATGTATCTGGAAAGTGTCTTGATTTATGATTTCCATTGTTTTGTTCCTATAACAAAAACTTCAGCTGTTACCACATGGGAACATGGAACTTGTAGTAGCCTGAGTCTGAGTTCCTGGACAATGGTCATTCACATTTGACTCTGGAATAAACATTCTCTGATCCTCTTTGAGGTAAGAACTGTGTTCCTTGCTTTCACATGGGCAGACAGTCACTTAGCAAGAAGAATTGTCTAGAATTCCTATAGACTAAGAGAAGGCCTATGAGTCCAGGAGGGCCACAGGAATGTGTGTATGGCACTCACAGCCAGTTCTGCAAATAAGGAGGACAGATGATGATCTGAAGAGGACCCTGGATCATCGTCTATGCTCCCTACTCCCCCCCCCAGCCTCTAACTAATGTACAATAGCTTCCTGGCAGAGACATGGAGTAGACAAGAAACTAGGAGGGAGGGGCCCACTCAGGGGGCTACACTGACCTTGGAAGCAGCCACCATTGAGGCCTAGATCAATTCAGAAATTTAGCCAAAATAAAGAGCAGCCTGGCACTTCTCTAAGATCCTCAGTACTTACCAGTCCAAGGAGCTCCTAGGAAGGTGGTGTAAGCTTAGAAGATCTCTGCCTCGAGAGTCAGGCTGGTCTCTACTGGGTCATTGTAGATACCATACTTAACCTCTCTGTGCTTAATTCCTCTGGATGAAAGGTAGAGTGAGTTAAAATAGTATCCATCTCACTAGACTTTAATGGAAAAATGACTAGAGGTAGCAGTTAAGATGATGTCTTAATGCTGGGCAGTGGTGGTGCATGCCTTTAATCCCAGCACTCGGGAGGCAGAGGCAGGCGGATCTCTGTGAGTTTGAGGCCAGCCTGGGCTACAGAGTGAGTTCCAGGAAAAGTGCAAAGCTACACAGAGAAAACCTGTCTTGAAAAACCAAAAAAAAAAAAAAAAAAAAAAAAAAAATGATGTCTTAACCTCAGGAATCATGCCCACCTTTTTATATGGGTATTGAGGATTAAACTTAGATCCCCTGTTTACCCAACAACAACTTTACAAAGATTGAGGAGCAATCTCCCCAGCTCCTAATTTATTTTTAATTTACCTTATGAATATCCTCACGTTCACCCAGCATCCACATGTGCACAGCTAGGGACCATGCATCCAGAGGCAGGGCTCACAGACCTGCACTTATCTCTTTGTTCTCAACTGGCAGGAATAATTTGTTAGGGAGCGTTGATTCCCCGGAGTCAGAGCCCAGGCCTTTTATATCTCCTCCCCTGAGTTTGAGGGGCTCCACAATGACCTGGGATAAGCCAAGAGCTAGAAAGGCAGCATCTGGCCTCAGTAAACTAGCAAGCTATCATTCGGACCAGAATCACCGTAACTGGAGACCCACGGTCTTAGTTAGGGTTTCTATTGCTGGGAAGAAACACCATGACCACAACAACTCTTATAAAGGAAACCATCTCATTGGGTGGCTTACAGTTTCAGAGGTTTTAGTCTATTGTCATCATGGCAAAACATGGTGGCATGCAGACAGACAGGATGCTGGAGAAGGAGTTGAGTGTGGAGAAGGAGCTACACTTTGATCCATCAGACAACAGGAAGTCATCTGAGACCCTGAATGTGGCTTAAGCATATATGAGACCTCAAAGGCCATGTCCACAGTGACACACTTCCCCCAACAAAACCATATCTACTCCAACAAAGCCATACCTCCTAATAGTGCCACTCCCAGTGAGCTTATGGGAGCCAACATTCAAACTACCACAACCACAAAGTCTTTCTGTGCATCAAGACAACCAGGCTTGTAACACACACACACACACACACACACACACACACACACACACACACACACACTATCTCCAGGAACACAATGGTCTCTGCACTCTCAGGCATCTTCTACCCCAAAGCAGATTACTCACAGATTTTAAAGTGGTCAGTGATGAGGCTGGAGAGATAGCTCAGGAGGAGAGAGCAGAGGCTGCTCTTGCAGAGGACCTGGGTTCAGTTCCCAGCACCCATATCAGACAGCTCACAACTCTAGCTCCCAAAGGTCCTGACATTCTCTTCTGGCCTCTACTTGTTCCAGATATGCACATGGCACACATCCATACATGCAGGAAAAACACTCAAACACATAAAAATAAAATAAATAAATGAGTTTTAAGTGGCCAAAGATCTCAGAATCATCTTGGAACTGAAGAGCCACTTATATGCTCACAGAGAGTTAGGCAACATCACCCAAGGAGGGTCATATGACTCATAGTTACAAATAGAACAGGTAACGAATGAGACCCTTCGTTATTCATGGGGCCTTCTGCTTCAGAGGTAGGAAATGTCACACAAAAGGGAGGAGATGAGAGGCAGGCACTGGAAAAGCATGCAGCCTTTGAGGGGCAGATGGATGGAATCGATTCCCGAAATAATTCAGAAGGAGACAAATCTACTTCACTTGAATAATGAGAATAATTTTTAAAGATATAATTTGGGTATAGAATTCCTTTTAATCCAAATGAATGTCTTACGTTTCCCCAGCTCACCAAATAATCTACATCTCAGTGAGCAGGCTTGGGCTGCTGGCTGATGGCAGCCACTGACATGACTTCTACTCCCACACTGGTGCTTTGGGGAGAATTGGTTTCAAGCCGAGTCCTGTTTTTCTCTTTGTGTCCTGGTAAGCTTTTCCTCTGGAAATAAACTGGGCTGGCTGTCCCTTTGATCCCATTGTGTGACTCTATCTCCTTCATCAGGCTTTGGCACCTGACCTATTACGAGGGTATAGAAAATGGTACAATTTCAGTGTTTTCAAGAGCCAGTTTTCTATTAAAAAGGGGGGGATATATGACAGCCACCTTTAGATCCTCTTGTTATCTCGGTTGCGTTTTCATAAATGTTTTGTGAATGTATACCATTTATTTGCCAAAACTGGAAAAAAAAAAAAAAGAAAGAAAGAAAGAAAGAAACCACCTAACAAGGGTGACTTCGTATCCCATTGACTCTGGCCCTGAACATCCACGGGGACCACAAAGGCTGCAGAAATTGAGTCTCATAGGATCAGTGTTGTATCAGAAAATGGCCCAGGCCTGGCTTCTGGGGCTGTTCAGAAAGACAGCCACAGTGGGGAGTAGGGAGTGAATGTGGAAGAGTCATTTGCAGCTCTAAGAGATGGCTGCCTCTGCTGCCCATCACTGTGTGAGTGGGTTAGAACTTACACAGACAGACACCTCTTGGCTCCATCTTCATTGGGATCCTCCACTGATTACAGGAAATAGCTTTAAAGGGATGAATACATAGTCCACATAGGAGGTCTCTGGGATGACTCAGATGTCCCTGCTCTCTGACTCCCATAAACAGAGAGTCACCATGATCATCACCCCCGTCTCATCATGTATCTGCACACAACATGAAATGGCAAGCATCCAAAGCGATCTTTTTTTTTAATAAATCCTCGAGTGTGACAAAACCAAAGAACGAACAACAAAGCCAAGGTGTTTGACAATCCCTGTTTTGACTGAGTTAAAACGCCAGACTTAGCAAGCACTTCTGTTGTTTCTAATGAACCATGATTTAAATAGTATTGATTTTTCTCATTCAAGAAAATTCCTGGTTTTTAGGGAGGTTTTTTTCTTCCTGCATGGTATATATTGCATGTTTTTTGAACCCATCCTTCTAGATCCTAAGCCCACAGACAGCCTTTGCGGATGACATTACTTAACTTGAACAAAGCGTTTGGAGTCCTGTCTACAACTTCGCCATGCTCCGAGAATCCACACTGTGACTCATGTTGATGAACAGCATTTGCTTCCATTTGCTTCTGATTATAAGTCAGTATATCTCCCTCCATTTGTGGAGCGCCCCTTTTTAGCCTCCAGCTATGGGACGACACCATCTGGGATTGGCAAGGAAATTAAATTAAATTAAGTTCAAATTCAATCAACAGAAGATTGTTGCCTCTTTGACTTTACCAAGGACCTTGAGTGCATCCACATAAAAATGCCTCTTTCTTAAGAAAGAAATGGGCCCGCTCTGTGCTACAACACTGGCCCATGATCTAAGACTCCCCCAGGGGGAGGGACCAGTAACTCACCCTATCTCATATGGCCTGCAGCAGCTAGGAAAGAAATCGTTTTGTTTCTGTAGTCTGTGTTTGGCTTAGGAAAAAAAAATCATTATGTCTTAAGAAAAAGAAATTTTAAGTTATAAATAAATAATAAATGCATTCATAAACAGAAAAGTATTAGGTTGTGGAGTAACTTACACACTGTGATAAAAAACTTCTAGATGGATTCAAGGGTTTATTTTATAAATAAGAATGAAGCATAAATGTGGACTTTTTAAAAAAATTCATCTCAAGAATCTTTAAGCATCAAATAAGGAAATAAATAAATAAAAATACCAGAGGGTCACTGAAATGGCTCAGATGGTAAAGGTACTTGCCACCAAACCTGACAGCCTGCATTTAATCCCCATGACCCCTAGGTTAAAAGGAGGGGACTGACTCTGACCTCCACACACAAGCCATGGCAGATGAAGATAGGCTCATACCCATGCACACACACATGCACACACACACATGCACACACACACTAAATAATTAAAAACACCAAAAAGGTATTGATAAGAGTCAGACATACTAAATTTGAAAAAAAAATCCTGTCATATGTCATAAACTAAATACAAATTCAAATGACAAAAGAGAAGAAATATCCTTAACACTTAAGACAGTCAGTATACTTTAATAAACACACATTATACAAACACACATATGCATACACTCAAATACATGCACATACACACTCATAGCACGACATGCACATAAACACAGATATATATATATATATACATATATACATATACACACATACACACATGCATATACCACATTATATAGTCTTAGAATATGCTAAACAGCCTATTTGTGCTCAAAAGGCATTAATAGTAGTTAACAAAGCAATACAAATGGCTAAAAGTTTCTTCCAATTCACCTTTTAAAATGTTTGGATACACACCCCTAAAACAACAACAAACTTCCTGTGGTAAGCTGTCAAAAGGTTGTTACTTTGATAACAATGAGGCAGAATCAGAACTACCCTACACAAGTTCTTAAAATAGAGGAGAAGTGTCTCCAGGCCCCATCATTGACAGAGACTCATTCTTTCTGGAAAGTGTGGACACTAGTTGGTTTCAAATGCCCTGGTGGATAGCTCCACTCACACATAAAGACCACACTAACTGGACTTAGCAGGAAGAGAGGGAGGAGGAAAGAGAGATGAAGTTACAAGGGGGAGGAGGTGGGAGAAGAAATGGAGGGAGACTGAGGGGTAAATAAGGAGTGGGGTGGATAGAATCATATTTCACTGTACACGTGTATGAAATACTCACAGGATGAAAAGAGAACTCTCATGAAGGAGCATATGAAAAAAATGTATGTAATAACATGATTAGGGATAAATTCATCATCCAGAAACAACTTCAAGGCTGTAGATATGGTTTCTGGGTAAAGTGATTGCCCCCTAAGCATGAGCACCTGGGATCAGGTTGCCAGGACTCACTGACAGCCAGGCATGGAGACATGTGCCTGTAACACCAGCACGGAGCACGGGCTTCAAATTTAGAATTTCCAACTCTACCAATACTTTTCTTGGTGGTTTTTTAAATTTGTGTGTGTGTGTGTGTGTGTGTGTGTGTGTGTGTGTGTGTGTGTGCAATTCATGAGATCAACCATGGTGCAGAGACAAGTGGATTCCTTGGGGGTGCTGGATAGCTATCCTAGCCAAAACATTCAGTGAGAAAAGAGAGAGAATAGGGTAGAAAGAGATGGAGGCCAGTATCCTACACAGATGCACATACCTCTACACATACCCCACACACATACACACATACACGCACATGCACTCACAGGCACATGCACACACACCACATTAAATACACAAATAAATAAATAATAATAAATAAAAATGGGGAAAGCAACAACCACACAGATGTGGAGTTTTTGTGATGGATGCTTATTGTAGCTTCATACACAACATCAAAAGTTAGACTCACATCAACAACCTGGATACACAAACTATAAATACAAAGTGGAATACATACTGTAAGAATATATAACTACATGAAGAGCTTATTTGTTGCTTGGTATTTTTAAAAACAAAATTTACACATGTGTATGTATTCAGCCATATCAATGTGTGTTTTGTGCCTGTTTTGTTTAAATGTTGTACAACAGTCTCAAGACCCTATGCTCACTTGCACACCCATTCATAATGTACATGTGGCCAAAGATGGGGAAGAAGAAAAACAGCAGCCTGTGAATAGTAACAATCATGGAGCAGAAGCAGCATTTGCCATTTCTAAAATTCATACATCCCTTTGTCTTTCAAAAGGTATAAAATAAGACCGCACTGTCTTTTCACTTATAAAGTAACATTTTACGAAGCAAATAAGAATAGCAACTTGCTTTTCTTGTCTTTCCAGGGGGTAGAGGCCCTGTTCTCCATAGTCGTACCGTGAGGTCTGTCTCACTACCACTTCTCATAATCCTGTTATCATTATTTCCTTAACCAGTTCATAACAGGAAGTGCAGACTCACAGTCAGGCAAAATACCAGTAACAATTTCCCAAGGGGAAGAACTAAGTGGCTGAGCCAGGAAACGTGGTTTGTATTACCAAAGGCAGCTTCACGCTTGCCTCCCCCACCCCTCTTCTCCCCGGGGCCTGTGCTCTGTCCCAAAGCCCCACCTCAACAGATGCACTCAGATTTGGAAAGGAAATATCTCCAGCCCAAGACCTACTAAAGGGAGCTGTCCACCTTCCACACCTGAGGCGCTCACAGGCACGACAGGCAGTGGCCATATGCCCAGAAAGACTGAGGAGAATGAATTAGCTTGTATTCTTCCTGGCAACTCCTCTCTAGATAGAGAACTGTCCACTACCAGGTACCACTTGCTGAGCTACCAGGTACCATTTGCTGAACACTTGCGAAGGGCTGACCCTCTGTTACGCACTTCACCTGGGTTACCTGTCCCATCTTTGATTCTTAAAGCAACCTCACAAGGTAAATATAAATATTACCTCTTTACAGAAGAGACCTTTGAGTTCCAAGGATGATAAGTCATCTGACAAACTCCCAGAGTGACAAGTCTAAGTCTGAGTCAGTGCAGGCAGCTGTATTCTAAACCACTGTGCCTCGTGACCTCTACACAAAAGGAGAACCTCTGCTTATAAAGCCAACCCAGAGTCAAAGCCTACTGCTGGATTTGGAAACTGTCTCCAAGTTTACCTGTAGACTCACATCTCATTATACATGCATTTATTCAGTCAGCTTCCCACCATCAGTTCACTGATGGTGGGTATTAGAAACCCACACAATGTCGACTGCAAAAGAAACTGGATGGAGCTCTAGAGATGACTCAGTAGTTAGAGCACTTTGTTGTCTCAAGTTCATCCCCAGCACCCAGGTTATATGGTTCACAACCACCTGCAACTCTAGCTCCTAGGTATTCAATACCCTCTTCAGGCCTCCAAGGTACCCGCACACACTTGTATATATACACAGAGACATACATACATACAAATAAAAATAATTTTTAAACTGGAAACTTCATATATACTCACTCAGTGGTTGAGTTGCTGTATTATTTTACGGGTGTGTACACTCTCCAGAACACTAAATGGGTTCATTTTAATCAAGTCTCTAATAAGCAACAGACAAGCATGATGAGAGGACTTAAGGATGAGTAGAACACACATGATACGAAAATAAAAGGGAAATACTGGGAGTTAAAGGGTTAAGTTGGGATGGGGACAGAGGGACAGGGTAGGGAGTGGGTTAATATTTGAAGAACAGCTGGCAATGGGATGACAAACCCAGTTGATTGTCTGTAACACAACTCCTACACCAAGGCTCAGAGACCGTCAGAGAGGACAGAAAGGTTCTAAGAACAGAGTACCAGCTGGACATATCCTCCTCTATGTACGGCAGGGAAGGTGCACCTAGGAAATCTCAGCAATATGATTGTCAAAATAAGACTTCCACAATGACAACATCAGTTGACATCTCAAGGTAGATGGAGGAAATCTCACAAGGCCCTACCCCTAGGTGAAGTTCTCCAGGCAATTAGTAACTACTAGAGAGAGAGAAAACCAGTCTTCTCTGGGGATGAGCTCCCTGATAGGTTATCCCGTCTCAAGTGGCCAACACACTCAGCAGGTTTCATTTATACATACATATGTGTGTAATAGTAATAATTTTTAAAGATGTCATGAATTTGAGAAGGAGTTGAGGGAGACACCAGTCTGGGGAGTTCTGCCTTTGTCATTTCCAGCTCCCCAGCTTGAATGCACATCCCTGTGTATCAGCCCAATATGATGATAAGTTTTTATGATGTTCGTGAAAGATGCCCCAAAGAGAGAAGGCCAAGGGGTCCATGCCACCATATAGGACCCCCTACTGCATCAAGGGCAAGGCCAGGCTGGGGCGGCTGGCCCACAGGAAGACATGCACCACTGCTGCCTTCACACCGGTTAACTCAGGAGACAAGGGTGCTCTGCTGGTGGAAGCTGTTAGGACCAATTACAACAGATATGATGAGATCCGCCACCACTAGGGAGGCAACGGCCTGGGTCCTAAATCTGTGGCTCATGTTGCCAAGCTGGAAAAGGCAAAGGCCAAAGAACTTGCCACTGAACTGGATTAAATGTACATTGCTAAGTTTTCTGTACATAAATGTGATTAAGAAATTATCCCAGAGGAAGGAAGGAAAGAAGGGAAGAAAAGAAGGAAGGGAAGAAAAATTAACTGGACTCATGTTGTATAACTTTATTACACACCTGAGGAAAGCAAGTTCTAGAGAAATCAGTATTTGCCAACGGAAATAACAGAAAGCTCAGGGATGCAATAAAACATCCAGAATTCTCATGCTGACAAGTTTCTCATTTACATGGAAGTCGTGCAACTCAATTGTCAGAAAGTGTTATGTGGCCATTTATGGCTCTGGGGGAGGGAGTATCTTTTATTCGTGGTGTGGCCATTGACAAGTTGCTCACACTACAGTAAATAACCTCCTATCCACTCTTGTCAAACAAGTCTAATTAAATTTAGTGGGTCTCTCTCTCTCTCTCTCTCTCTCTCTCTCTCTCTCTCTCTCTCTCTCTCTCTCTCTCACACACACACACACACACACACACACACACACACAGAAGTAAGAGGGGTCTTGTTCAGATGAAAGGTTTCAATAGCAGAGGGAGGGGATGAGAGGGGAATGGAGGGAGAAAATGACTAAAATTTACTATATATGTGTGTATGAAACTGTGAAACAATGAAATGGGGAAAATAAAACTTATTTATGCACATATATTGAAAGACATTATAAAAGATATTGAATGCTACCATTTGACACTATTAAAGTCAAAGCCTAATAAAAATGTCATGCACAATATCAACTTGGCATAAAGAGATAATCATATTATCTCAACTCTCTGATAATCTCTCCTGCTATGAAGAGCTGGACCAGTGACCCATGTGTTAATGATGACACACCTCGATACACAGTTTTACCCTCTTCCCACGATACCATCCAGGTCACTGGGTGTACCTGTCATTTCTTAAGCACAGACTACTTTCCATGAAGGGCTCAGAAAGATTTTTTTCCTTGCCTTTCACTGGCTCAAATAGGAAAAAAAAATGTATTCATTGCCAGACAACTACTGACATGACCCAAACCCCCTATAAAAGACCATCACAAGGTCTAGAAAAAAGGGGGGGTCAGAGATTATCAAAATGCTCACTACAGCCAAGTATGAAAGGGACCAAAGCACCTCCCGCATCTTCATGAACAGGTCTATCCCCAAAGAGAAGTCACTCCAGGGCTCTGTCTCCACCATGTACTTTCCCCATGCTCAGGAGATGGGTAGCTACTTTCCATTTTCAGAACATGTTGAGCAATTTTATCTAGGGGCAAGACCTTCTATCTCTCTTCCTAATTTATACATTTATTAATGTTCTCAAGAGAGAAAAACATGATCCCTCATCTTCATCTAATGCCCCATATGTGCTCAAAATACATGTGCAAAGAGAAACATTAATTATTTTGTTTTTTATATCTTAGTCATCCTCCCAAATCTACGCATTCAGGGCAGCAGAACCAAAGGGGGTTAAATTCGGCACAATCCTGTGGACTCATAAATATCATTATAGTTTCAAAAGTTGCTAGGGTAAATCAGTCATCTTACTTGGCTTAAAGACTCAATATTTCAAATTCTTCCCATTCTTCTTCAAAATGGTATTCAAGCCACCCCCCCCCCAACCTTCCCACTGCTCGCTGAAGGTACTTACCATTTCAGGCCACCCCTCAAAGCCTCCTGAATCCTCCCTCTATCACTGAGCAACTCACGCCCTCATCATTTCTCCTCCCTCTTCCTGTTGGAATGAATGCCAGCCCATGCCCTGTGTTCTTCCTTCTATAGATAACATGTACATGAGACACTTCTGCCTTAACCATGATGGTGGAAGGATGTAGAGAAATAGAAATGTGGTTTGTTTGTTTTTTAAATCATAAAAGGTAGCACTTCAGTAGTCTATCTATTATCATCTTATATGTAGAGTACTCTAAGCATCCTTCAAAGCCATTTGGATAACCCTATTCTATTAATGCATGAAAATGTAGAGATGGGAGAAAGGGGCCAAATGTAGCTAAGTGTAACAACATAAACAAAACCCATCATCCCCATGAAATCATCAAAGCTGAAAGAGATATGTCTGCCCCTTCGAGGCTGAGGTTTAAGTGCCAAAGGGTAACGTATTGGTGAAATAAAGAAAAGAGACATGTTTCCAGTAATTCCTGCCTGTGTCTAGACAGGCGACATCTAAAAGCCATATTGGCCGGAACCATTTTGCCATCAATCTGCATGGTGATGGGGACAGAAGTATCAGTGACACTGGGGCCATTAATACATGAGCAATGGGAAAATACCAGCCAGACGAGGGCCACAGCTGGAGAGATCTTTCTGATTACAGACAGGACTTGGGTGGCATCACGGTCCACTTCCTTAGTTAATACTTTTCTCTGAAAAATTTATAAATTGAAACCTAACAAAGGTGCCTGGTGAAATGGCATTCACTTCTGTTGAAATGGGGATTCTTATTGGAAAGTCCATTGTCGGTCTTAAAAGTGGCCGCATTGTTCTCATTTTATTTTCTTGTCTAAAATAATTACATATTTTCAGGTGAATCTAAACCTACATCCTGGACTTCTAGCAAGCATAAACATGTATCATGGGATATGAAAAGCCATGTCTTTTGTAAACAGTTTTACCCATTCAAGGAAAACAAATGACCTTCTCATAGATCAGTTAGGGGGAAAAAATTTAAATGTTGTCATGGTTTTCAAACAAACATGGTAAACACTTCTATGAGAGGCCAGCTTCGATGCTGGGAATCAATGCTAACTAAGCTGAGTCGATGCTAATTAAAAATGCATTCAAATGGAGGGACAAGATAAAGAAGACAGAGAAGGGAGAGAGGAACAAAAGCATCAGGTCCCCCAGTGTGTGCAGACAGAAACAGTGCGATGGGCTGTCAGCAAGGAGCAAGAGTGGGGCTCCATTTATGTGTCTGCTTTTGGTTTTAAATAGGAAGCCTTGGGACTGAAAGGTTGCTTTGGAAGCTCAGCTTGGAGAAGAAGTAAAGTCAGCTTAGTAACAAGAGGACCACACTGAGAACTTTAGTTTTCCAAAGCAACCCAGGAGAGGTGGCATCCAAGCTGGAACTTGGAAGATACATGGAATACATTTCTCTAGCTGGAGAAGGTGGAGGAAAAGGGAAAGTATTCCAAGAACTGAGAAGGGTATGTGCAAGGCAGAATTGTGCACCACTGCTTGCCATACCCAGGTCATCTAGTAATACTACTGATAAGAACAAACTGGGGTTAGAAATCTTGAAAATAACACTATCCAGATGGGGATATGGCCCAGGTGGTAGAGTGCTTGCCTAGTATAAATAAAGCCTTGGATTTTAGCCAAGCACTAGCAAGCACTGCACTAATCAGGCACATGCCTATGAATCCAGCATTCAGGCGGTGGAGGCTAAAGATTCAATAGTTTGAGATCATTCTTGGCTACAAAAGACCTGTGAGGCCAGCCTGGACTACATGTGATCCTGATTCAACAACAACAAAGTCTTATCATGGACTGGAGAGATGAGCTTGTAGTTAAGAGCACCTACTGCTCTTGTAGAAGATTCAGGTTCAGGTCCCAGCATCCACATCATGTGGTTCTGAATCTGATGCCCTCCATGGAATTCCTCACACATATGGTGCACATAAACTCATGAAGGCACAAACACACACACACACACACACACACACACACACACACACACACACATAAATTGGAAAATAAAGATTGTTTTAAATAATAGGAGTGCCCCAATGTTGAAGACTGCCAAGAGGATGGTGTAAGGTGAGAACAAGATACTCCCCCACAGCCATGTCAGTGAGAACAGTGTCAGAGGCTAGGGTCAGCTGATCATGGCCTTAGAAAGCAGGATATTCAGACATGAAAAGGATGAGCTATATCAGAATATGATAGAATATTCTAGAATAAAAGGAAGGCTCTGGAGAACTAAATCACATTAGGCTAAGGGAAGGAGCCACCAAGAGAAGAAATCTAACGACACACTAAAAAGGGAGAATTGTGAGAGCAAGTTTCCTGAAGTGGGGGGGGGGCATGTCAGGAGGCAAACACCTCCTTGGAGTCTTGATAAAGATGCAGGTGTTTAGGAAAGCAGAAATTAAGGAGCGAATTCTTTGTGAGAAACAACAAAGCTTATAAGTAAACCTTTGTGTTCTGTAGTTGCATGGGGTGGTCTCTACCGAGAAGGATTAGGAAAGATTTTGTGTTATGAAAGAAATAGAATTGGTCAGGGATCTGGAAGCACTGGCCAGGGAAAACACAACATAAATCATGGAGTGTCCTGCAACACGATGGCTATCAGAAGTTATGAAGTTATACCAACACAAAAATGTACAGTTTTGTAAATTTCCCAACAGTATTCAACAGACTGTGCAGCTAGTCTTGTGTAAGAGGCATCTGTCATGAGCATCAGTGGGGCTGGGACAGGATGTGATTGAGTTTGCTTGAGGCTCTGAAAAGGTTTTTGTCTCTAGCATCAATAACACAAACCAAGCCTAAGCGGTAGATGAATACATGGTACTGCTAGGGGAAGAGTTATAATAACAACAGTGATTTTAGGTTTGTCTCCAAAGAAATCGGAAAACATGTCAACTGAGCAGGCTGAGGAGTAGGTGAGTTCAACAGAGTGATGTCAACAGGAGGCTGTGCCCCAGAGAAGAGTGGAAAGCCTGGTGTGTTCATCACTTTTCTGTTGCTGTGATAAAACACTATGGCAAAGACAATTTATAGAAGAAGGAATTTATTTTCAGCTTATAGTTCCAGAAGGTTAGAATCTATGGCCATCACAGCAGGGGCAGGTGATAGCAGCCAGGCAGGCATGAGCTGGAGCAGTAACTGAGAACTGACATCTTGATTTACAAATATGAGGCGGCAGAGAGAGCCAGCTGGGAATGACATGAGCTTTTGAAACCTCAAAGCCCACCACCAGTGGCACAAACTCCTCTAAGGCAACACCTCCTAATCCTTTCTAAACAGTTCCACTGCCCGGGGAACCAAATACTATAACATATAAGCCTGCGGGGGGTGGGGCATTCTCATTCAAACTACCACACTTGGTGTAGGCTTCAAAACAGGAGGAATGTTTGGAAAACAAAGAGAAATAGTATCAAAAGAAATGTGGGAAGTGGGAGATGCTGTAAAGGAGACAATGTACATACAGACCTTTTCAGAGGGGAATAAGACATGTGATGTTTCCAGATGGGAAACAGGCTGTGGTTAGGCACATAGATATCAGGAAGGGGCTGAAGTACCAGCAATATGGTGAGGAAGATAGAGAGGAATGCCCAGGGTAAGACAGAATTGAAGAGGATGGTGCTCTTGAGAACTACACAGATGAAAGATCAATGGAAGACTGGTAATAGAGAGTCAGTCTATCTATGGCACCCAAGACGTTAAAATTGAATTAACTGCTTTCAAGATTTCCAATTTCCAGGTAATACTTTCAGATCCCAGAAAATGCCAAAGGACACAGGGGTGTGGGTTCCAATCCCACAACTGCTCTCCATGCTAGTCCTGTGCATCAACTGTCCCCAAGGCCCTAACAATTCTACCCTAGTGGCCTGAGCATCTCAAGCTCTGTGTCCAATTTTGTTGGAGTTGGCTGTAAAGAGCGAGTATCATGAAACTTCTTTTACTTATTTAATCCTGGCATGTTGGTGACTTTTCTACTAAGTCATAGTTTATCTTTCCCAGCGTTAGTGTAGACTCTACAAAACTGTGATTGGTTTTACCAACCAATTTAGTTAGGTTACAACCTGCCTCACAGTTCTTCAGTTTCATAATCTGGGAAGGAAATAAGTTTTAGATGTCAATTTCTCCTCTTCTCCTACCTGCTTATTGTCAAGTGACCCAGATAAGTCCGGCTGCTAATATCACATCTTCACATGCAGCAGCATCTAGGCTTTGAGTCTACAATTAACTAGAAACATGAGAGTTGGCACTACAAGTATTTGTCATTTTTACTTCCCTGCCTGTTCCACTGCAATTTTTAACTATTTTTGCCAATTGTGAACTAAATGCCTTCCCAGGGTTTTATTTCATAGCATTATGGTTAACCATCCCAATTACAAGAAAACCAGATACTTACAGACTTCCTTCTTTTATTCATTAATTTAATCTTTCATCTTTTTTAACCTGTCACAAATGTCACAGTAACCTGAGAATATGTGATCTTACCCACCCTAAAAATTCCCAGATGAAATTTTCTGCTTGTTCAAATCAACTCTTTCATCATGTACACATTTTAAAAGAAAATGATCATGAGGAAACTATATCTATCTCATGCCCATCTACACACTTTTAATGATTTTTGTCTGTATGTCCAGAAGTATAATCCTTCATGGCAACAGAGGTGGGTCTGTGAACATAAAACTTACACCCCACTGTGGCTGGTGAAGAATTAAAGGGCCAGACAGGAATCTCACCCTGGATCCCAGAAGAGCAGGACACTTTCTGCTTGTACTGGAGAATCTTGAAGAAAACCATAGTCAATTGGTCACTATAGGACAAGTCTCCACTTAGTTGTTCTTTGTCTTTCTCTGACTGGATAGTTGTTCTTGTCTGGGGTTATGATCAGAAAAGGATGGGCTGAGCAGTATTTCAAGGTGCTGGACAATGGCTGTGGATAGCTATTATTAGTAGACTGTTTGAGGAGCTTTGACAAGTTCAGACAGCTACTGAAAAGAAATGCAGAGTGTCTCTCCATAGCGTCAATAAGCTTGTTGGTTGCAGGTGTGTATACAGTTTTTTATGGGGACTCCTTTCCTCTGCCTTAATAAAGTTGTCTTTCTAAAATACTGAAGAACACACAAACTCGATGGCTTCAGGCATAGTGTTTTACAAGTACAGGTAAGATTGTAAAAGAGAGCAAATGGGTTTGAAGTCAGTAAAAGTTTGCATTGTTAGCAAATAATTATGATTGAATGTAACTCATTTGGTACTGGATATCTCTCCAAACATCACCAGTCTTGTCAATTTATAGATGCAAATGAGGTCACATTAAAGAAAACGCCTATACATTATTGGCTCTTGCTTCCAACTTCAGAGATCCAGTACCCTACAAGTACTTCCTGGGTTAGATAGGAACTCCATGCACTCTTCTGAGATTATCCCTTCACTTCTGGATCTGCTCATAGAATTCAAGGATGGGAGGAGTTGCAAAGGGGTTCTCATGGAGGTCTTTTGAGGGACCTGTGAGCTTCATTATTCCTTATTATGTCCATAAAGGAATGTTAGTAGGTCAGATCTCATGAGGGGCTCATATGAGTCCTCCCAGCCACTCAACCTCAAGACTCTACTGGTCAGGGGCTAGGGAGGTGTTCAGTTGGTAAAGTTCTTGTTGGACAAGCATGAAGGCCTGTACTGGTTAGTTTTTGTCAAATTGACACAAACCTGGACATACCTTCGAAGAGGGCGTCTCAATTGAAGAATTTCTTCCAATAGTGTCCTGTGGAGCCTTTTCTTGATTGATGATTGAATATGGGAAGACCCAGATCTCTGTTGATGGTGCTGTCCCTGGCAGATCCTAAGATATATAAAAAAGAAAGGTGAGCAAGCCATGGAAATCAAAGCAGTAATTTTGCTCCAGTTCCTGCTCCAGCTCCTGCCTTGAGTTTCTGCAGTGACTTCCCTCAGTGACAGATTGTGAAAACAAACTTTTGCCTCACTAAGATGCTTTTGGTCAGTGTTTATCACGGCAAAGCAGAGTGTGGGTGGGGGTGGGGGGGGACTAGGACACGACCTGGATTCAGACCCTACATTTTCAAATGGGATAGGACATAGTGACACATGCTTATGACCCCAGCACTGGAGAGGCCAGCCAGTCAAGTCCAATTGGGTAGTTCCAAATTCAGTGAGAGACCCTGTCTCAAAAATTAAGGTAGAGAGCAGTTGAGAGAGAGAATTGGTGCTGGTCTTGGTTCTCCACATGAACAAGCACACACATACACCGACCGCATGCACCCGTGCCTACAAAAGAAAGGCAGTGGGTGCTGGAGAGATTGCTCATCAACTAAGACTGCTTACTGCTCCTGCAGAGGACCCAGCTTTTGGTTCCCAGTACCCATAGAGTGGCTCACACTGACCATAACTCCTATTACAGGAGATCCATCACCCTCTTCTGACATCTCTGGGCTCCTTCAGACATGGTGTGCATGCATACACTCAGGCACACACTCATATACATATTCCTTTTTAAGTGACAAACTAGCCTCAGCTAAATAAATCTCAACAGAAATGTTTAAAACAAAAGACAGACAGTGATGGCCATGCCCAACCTATAGGAGGTAGCTGCACTGCAGAAAGAATTACCTCAGCATAGGGTGACTCACAAGCCAGCAGCTGACCTTGCACTAAGTGAGGAAGAGCCAAAGGCTCCCAAAGGTGTGGAAGGAGAGGCCCACATTCTATATTTTTATTCAACAGACTTCTGGAAGTTCTAGCCAGCGCAATCAGGAAAGAGGAAGAATAAATATCATAGAAATCAGAAAATAAGGCCTAAATCACCATTTCCAAATTATGTAGATTTATGTTTATGTCACTTCCAAATCCTACCAAGAAAAAGAATAACAAATTTAGCAATGATCCTGTGTGCAAAAACCATATGCTAATACTAGAAGCATTTTTGTATGCCAAGAGCAAATGAGCTTAAATTAATATAGAACTACAAAAGTAGCAGTCAAATCCTTCTTCGTATAAAGTGGAAGGCGTGATACAGCCTGACTTCAAAACCTACTACAAAGCTATTGTAATAAAAATGATATGGTATTGGCAATTAAAAAATAGATAAACAAATGGACCAGAATAGAAATTCCAGAAGTCAGGCCAAACATATGCAGCCAACTGAAGATTGACAAAAGTACTAGGAACCAACACTGGGAAAGGACCATTTTTTTTCAATAAATGGTAATGGGGAACTTGGATATCCACATGCAAGAGAATGAAATTAGACCACAATGAGGAAGAAATACTGAGAAAAGGCATAATACATTGTATTCTGAGTTACTGTTTATATTTTTATGATTTTTTAAAAACTGTGTGTGTGTGTGTGTGTGTGTGTGTGTGTGTGTGTGTGTGTGTGTGTAACATGCATGCAGTGCACAGAGAAGCCAGAAGAGAGTGTTGAACCTCTGAAACTGAATTTACAAGAGGTTGTGAGCCACTATACATGGGTTTTGGAAGCCACTCAAGTCCTCAAAAAGAGCAGTATGTGCTTTTAACTGCTGAGCCATCCCTCCAAGTCCTGTTATGGCTTATTTCTATTTTTCACTCTTATTTTGGTTGTTTCTGTTCCTGTTTTTATTATTAGTTACAATTTTGTATTTTGTTACGTTATCGTGTTTTAACTTGTGTCTTGCCAGACAAGGCCTCACAACACTCCCTTCTTTCCCCTCCCCCTGCAATTGTTCCTCTACAGTATCTCAGGCCTCTAACTGACATGCTACCCTTCTCATTCATACTCTGCTCTGTCTTCCCTCTTCTTTCCATTCCTTCCTAGTATCATTATTTAAATATCAATACCCTTAGCTCTTAAAAAAAGAAAAACCTTTAAACTACAGTTTTCCCAACCAACACCCTAGTGCCCTGCCTCTGAACCTTACTGGGGACATAATGAAGTGCACAAGGACCTTTCACTGCAAGCCCAAACCAGGATTGCTTACTGGTAAATCTTTATGTACTTTACTGCAATCAGCCTCGCCCATAAAAAGCAGGAGGAAACACAATTCCAAGTAAGGACAACTCACCAGCAGGACTCACAGGAAATAAAATAAGCACACCAAATAATAGGTAAAGGAGAAAACATAACTGAATAGCACACTCTTCCCAACAGATGTTCAAAACACAACAAAAACCCACAGAGATGTAAGACAACAACCCACCGTGACATCTCCACAAGCTCACTTCCTCAATACCCCAAACCACAGATAATGAGATGGCTGACATGCCAGAAAAAGATTTGAGAGCCCTACTTTAAAAAAAAAAAAGATCAATAACCATATAAAGAATTCAAATGAACAAAGTAAGGAAATCAATTTAGAACCTAGACCAGAGAGTTACCACAGTGGGTAAAATGGCCAGTACCTTGGAAGAGAATATCAAAATCATGAAGGAAAAACTTTAGTGAGGAAATAAAAACTCACAAAAAGGACCAAACAGAATTTCTGGAAATTAAAAATTCAATCAATAAAATTAAATAACAGAGTGGAAACATCATCTATAGACATGACCAAGCAGAATGGATTTCAAGAATAGAAGATAAGTCAAAATAAATGCAAACAGAATTTTTAAAAAAAAAAAATCAATTAATAAGCATGACTGATACTGCCAAGGGCTTTGGCGTATGTTCAAAAGACCAAACCTAAGGACTCATAGAGTAGAGCAAAGAGCTAAAACAAAGTCCCAAGGCACAAATAGCTTATTCAATGTAATCATTGCAGAATTTTTTTCCAAATCCAGAAAAAGAAATAAACATTCAAGAAGCATTTAGAACCCCAAATAGGCATGGCCAGAGAAGAATCTCTCCATATCATATCAAGATGTCAAAAATACATGGGAGTCAGCCTGCAAAGACAACAGGCAGAATAAGGTCAGATCCCTTGTCAACAATCCTAAAAGCCAGAAAATCATGGAGTGTTGTGCTTCAAGCTCTGAAAGTAAATAACTGTCAAGCAAGATTGCTCTATCCAGCAGAGTCATCTCTTAAAATGGATGGGGGAAATAGTACTATGACAAGGTAAGCACAAATTAAAGCAGCTCATGACAACCAAGTAATCACTACCAATGACACATAAAGGAATATTACATACAGGGGAGGAACAAAGACAGTCCTTATGAGTACATAAGAAAGGAGAAATTTTATAGGAGAAATAGCTGATCCAAGGGGTGATAGGAAGCGAACTCAGAGTGCCCACTGAAACAAATCAGCAAAGCCCTTGCAGGTGAGAAAGAAAGAATAACCAAAATTCTACCAACCAGAATAAGAACCAAAACAACAAAAGAATACACCTCAGTGTTCTAGACATAAAAATAATGTGATGGTAAATGCAAGTATAGTACATGTAAGCAATAGAAAAATTAAGATAAATGTTAATAAAATAGAGACAAAATGACAACTCAAAGACTCAACAAAACAAAGACTTGATTCTTTAAAAACAATAAAGAAGAATGAGAAATCCTTAGCTAAACTAAGCAAAAGAGAGAGGAGGCCCAAATTAACAAAGTTAGAGACCCCAGGAAAATCTAAAGGATCATTATGAGATATTTTGAAAACAAACATTCCAAAAGTGAGAAGTTAGAAGGAATAGATGAACTCCTAAACACATACATCCACCAAAATTAAATCAAGGTGTATACAATTTAAATAGGCCCATCACAAGCAACAGGATTGAAATAGTAATAAAAAGTTTGCCTGCAAAGAAAAGCCCAGGACTAGACAGATTCACTGAAAAATTCTATCAAACTTTTAAAAAATACTTAATACCAACACTTCTCAAACTGTTCCACAAAATAGAAAATGGAGAAACACTACCAAATTCATTCTACAAAGCTAGTATTACTCTGACACTAAAATTAGATAACACACAGACACAACTACAGGCCAATTTTCCTGATCTACCTGGATGTGAAAGTTCCTAACCAAGTACTTGCAAATACTAGAACATATTTAGAAGCTCACTACTAGATTGGTGCCACCCCAGTAATGCAAGGTTGATTCAGCACATGCAAATCAGTAAATGGAATGTATATCAGTAGACTTAGGACATAAATCACATGATTGCCTCAATAGACACAGAAATAGTACTTGATAAATTTTAAATGTCCTTCCTAATAAAAGTCCTAAAGAAAGGAATAAGAGGAACATATCTCAGTTTACTAAGGCTATATATGACAAATCTATAGTCAGTGTTATACTAAATAGGGAAAACTGAAGAGGACTGCTCCTAAGCCTGGGATGAACACGTTTGTTCACTCTCCCCCACTCACTCAGCATAGCATTCAAAAATCTTAAATACATAAATAGAACAATGCTGTTGGATAATGCTCTTGTACACTGTAAAGATTCGTCACTTCCATCGGTTTAATAAAACGCTGATTGGCCAGTAGCCAGCTAGCAAGTGTAGGCAGGGTGCTCAGACTAGGAGAAGTCTGGGAAGAGGAAAAAAGAGATGGAGTTGCCAGCCAGATGCAGAGGAAGTAAGATGAGAATGTTGGACTGAGAAAAGGTACCAAGCCACGTGGCTAAACATAGAAAGAATTATGGGTTAATTTAAGCATAAGAGCTAGTTATATAAGCCTGAGTAATAGGCCTAACAGTTTATAATTAATATAAGCCTCTGTGTGTTTATTTAAGACTGAATGGCTGCAGGACCGGGTGGAACAGAAACTTCTGTCTACAGAACAAGAGAAAGATATAAATTAATACAAATGGCAAATAAAGAAGGCAATTTATCCCTATTTGTAGATGATATGATTCTATATTTAAAAAACACTAAGGACTCCACTATGAAACTCTTAAATCTAATAAATACAACGAAGTCAAAAGATTAAAAGTTAACATACAAAAAATCTGTACCTCTTTTATATATACTACACTTTCCAAAAAAAGAAATTATGAAACCTACCCCATCACAATAATATATTTACCTAGGAATAAATACAACCAAAATGGTAAAAGGTATCTATAATGAAAATGTTAAGACACAAAATAGAAATTAAAGAAGACAATTTAGGAATTATTTTATCAATTTAGAAGATCAAGGACCTTGCAAACTCACAGGTTAGCAGGATTAATGCTGTGAACTTGGCTGAATTATCTAAGTTAATCTACAGGTGCTACACAATCTCCATTAAACTTCCCATGACATTGTTCACAAAACTAGAAAAAAAAACATAAAATTCATACAGAAGCACAAAAGACTCCAAAGATACGCAACAATCCTGAGCAGAAAGAACACAGCTGCTCATCTGAGATCACAATACCCAATCTCTAGTTATACTACAGAGCCAAAGTGACAAAGATAAAAATATTGGCACACAAACAGACATTTAGAGAAATTCCCCACAGGCTCGTGTTTGAAGCTTGGTCCCCAGTTAGTGGAACCATTTGGGAAGGATTAGGTGGTGTGACCTTGTTACAGTAGGTGTGGCCTTGCTGGAAAAGGTGTGTTACTGGGGATGGGATTTGAGGTTTCAGAAGCTCAATTCAGGCCTAGTGGCTCACTGTCTTTCCCTTCTGCCTACAGATCCAGATGTAAAACTCTCATCCACCTTCCCAACACCAGGTCTGCCTGCATGCTGCCATGCTTTGCACTATTATAATAACGGATTAAACCCCTGAAACTGTAAGCCAGTCTCAAGAGACCATAGTGTCTCTTCACAGCAATAAAACCCTAAGACATATATAAAGAACTACAAAAATTAAATGCCCCAAAACAAATTCTCACTCAGTAAATGATATAATAAACTGAACAGACAGTTCTCAAAGGAAAAACTACAAATGGCCAATATTTAATTTTTAAAGTGTTCAACATCTTTAGCATTTAGGGTAATGCAAATTTAAAATTGGTTGGAAACCCCATATAACTCCAGTTAGAATGGTTATCATCAGGAAAAGAAATGACCACACATTCTGGACACAGGGAAACCCTTTCTCACTGTTGGTGGGAGTGTATGATGTCGCAGGTAGTATGGAAAACAGTCGGAAGGATTCTCAAAAAATTAAAAATAAAATTATAATATGACTTATCTATACTATTCTTGGGCATATACCCCCAAGACTATATATATCCCACCACAGAAATACCTGAACATTCGCATTTATTGTGGTTCATTTGGCCTTCACACCTCAAATTTGTAAGCTTCCAAAACCCTATAATAAATCCCTCCCTGCTAACCTGGGTGGGCTCTGTGGAATCCAGTCAAGCCCTGGCCAGTAGATAAAGAGGAAGAGAAACCTCTCACAGAGTGAAGAAAGCTGCTCTTATATTTTTGGTTGTGAGCCTAGCCTTTAACAGCTGAGCCATCCCTCCAGCCTGAAAGCTGATCTAACTAAAAGGAAAGTGTGTGCAGTGGCCAATAGGCTCCCAAGTTGGTGGTTGATTTGACTAGAAGAGAGACATCTTCTATGAAGTGAAATAGGGTTTTCTCCTCAAACTCTTTCAGTGTTTTCTCAGGACGTTCTTCCTTGCTAAAGCACTTCTTTGGTTGTTTCCTTGCTCACTGCTCTTACCTATCTGTCTATCCTTTCACAGCATCCTAAAAATAGAAATTGCCCTTTGGTCATCTACATCAATGTCTGAGCATGAGGCCTTGCATTTAGTCAGTGCATTGATGTGCTTTATCATGTGGAATGTAGATGTAGGTTTGAAGAAGTCCTCAGCCCAACATAAGGAGCAATGAAAATTTCCCTTTATAAATGGAGTAGGGGAGGAGGGGGTCTCTTCTTGGTTCTTGTTACTGTATTATGTAGCCTCAAAACATTTGTGTATGCACGAGCTTGGGCCTGCCAATATTCTTTCAGGGAGTCAAAAAGGACTTACCCAACCCCACTCCTCCCTGAGGACTTACATGCAGTAAGTAATGGTGGCTAGGGGGAGGGGAGAGATTTTCCACAGTGGTGTAGCCACCGGTAAGGTGGACGTGCTTCTGTAAATAACTCCTCACCCAGGCCCCTGTAAGCAGCCCTATCAAACCCATTCAAAAGAAACACAGGACTTGAAAATAGAAGGAGGACTAGATGGGAAGAGGGGGCGGGGCATCAGAGAGAATGGGCCGGGAACAAGAGAGAGTAATGGGGAATGAATACAGTCAAAATACATTAGATACATGCATGAAATGTCATAATGAAACCCATTATTATGTATAATTAATATATGATAATATAAAACTTACCCAAAGGAGGGATGGGGTCTAGTGGATGCTGCCAACAGGAGTCACCTGACAAGCTTGTTCTGGCCTGGTGGCTCTCCAATTTGTATTTATACCTACACACGCCTCCTCCATCAAAATATGCCATACACAACTAAAAGATATTGAATCAAATATTAATGCCCAAGATGCCCATGCATTTTTGTAATGTTTTCAACCTCCCTCACAAAGGATTTTTAATGCACTCTTGTAAGTTTAGTTCAGCACAAGGCAATCAGCAGATATCAATTTCTCTTTGAACTACAAAGACTTGTTAACTGCAGAAATGCTGCTCATGCCCTATGGAGGCAAAGAGTTGCTGGATCAGACTCAAGGAAGTCCTCTTGTCTATAGACCCTGGCAAGAGAGCACCAAGAAGCATTCCCATGCACCTGCTTGACTGATTTCTAAAGAGAAATTCCTCCTGTTCCACATTCCTGTACTTCTTATCCTACCTATTAGACTCTTGCTCATTTGAAGCTAAGTTTTCATTCCACCTCGATTGCCTTCATCATTCCAATTGAAAATTCTCCCAGCTCTCTATTTCTACTTTACTTAACAAGAAAAAATTACTTTGTCTATAATTGTTAATATCATACATAATGTAACCCAAGAGCAGCTTGGGGTGACTTTTCATTTACGAAACCCCAAACATTTCAAGTTGTGAGGTATTAGTAGTCTAGATCAATGGGTAACATTGTCACTTCTGCTAAAGAGAGTCAGGATAAGGGATATGCATAATTCAAGGATGAAAGAGATGAAATAGATTTGGAGGCTTTAGCTTAGGATCAACACATCTTTTAGAACATTTTCTGAGTGGAGAACAAAATCCATTTGTTCTTTGAGGCACGTCTTGTTCTTCTGAGTTCCTGGCCTGGAACTCAACAAGTAGGCCAAGCTGGCTTGACAGCAAGTCCGGGTATCTACTGGTCCCTAACTCCTCATGATAAGCCTATGAAAATCACCCCAACTTTGCACAATGTCTTTGCACTTTAAGAAGGATTTCTTGAGAAACAAGAATAAGCAAGATACTAAATGAATCCATTCGAAGAGCTCAGAGGATGAAGGGAAACTCCATGATCAGCTCGTGGCCACAGATGCTCACTCTCCCTACTTGTAGAACTTGTTACAGTCACTGCCTGTGAACAGCAGGGTCCCTTGTGAAATACCATGAATTCTCACCTCAGGAGTCATGGAGACTTCAGACAACCCAGCTCTCTTAGCTAGAGAGCAATATTATCAATCTCCAGCTCATTAGTCCTCACATTGCCATCTGTCAGCTGTTCTCAGGGTCAAATATCTTCAGAGCTGAATGCATTGAGGCAGGCAAGAGGCAAATGCCTCTTCAGGATACAGAGAAGGTCCTCATAGGAGTGTTGTTTGTTCTTACTGAAGGGCCCCCACAGAAGTAAAAACACAAGTGAAGCAGACCTGTTACCTGAAACCAGGTTCTTCCACACACTAGATTTATGACCTTAAGCAAATCATTTGACCTTACAGAGCCTTAGAAGGACCCATAGGAATGTGGTGATTGCTTCTGACTGTTCAGGAAGGACCGAGAGAAGCAAATACCCAGAGTTGGCCTAGTTGTTTATCTCTTTTTTAAGATAAATTTTATTTTTAATTATGTGCATGTGGGGGAAAGATGTGAACTTGAGTACAAGTGCCCTTGGAAGCCAGAAGTGTCAGATCCCCCTATAGCTGAAGTTACAGGCTCTCTGACTTGGGTGCTAGGGACCGAACTCCAGTCTTCTTCAATAGCAGTATACACTCAACTGCTGAGCCATCTCTCCACCCCTGCCTGTCTCTTTTTATAAAAATCCAACTTAGGAATCTGCAACTTTCTGAGCCCCAACACAAGATCATATTTGAATTTATGTATAAACTTATCTGGGTAAATTACCAGCAACATGTGCCTTATTTAAAGACTCAAGAATAAATTTATGGAAATTCTAATCCCTATGTCTGGCACATGAAATAGTCAATAAGCATTCATTTCTTATTCTCACTTTCTGGATTGCAAAGAAACTAGGTAATAATCATATTTGTTCTCAAGAGATTTTTGGAGGCAATATTATAAGAATGCCTAAATCAATAATACATAGTAAGAATCAAGATGATACCAGTAATGGGGCCAGGGAGGTACTCAGCTTTCAACGTGCTTGCCTGAGGAGTAGTGTCACCCTCCTGGGGTTTTGACCAAGCAAGACAGTCCCCACAGACATGTCCACAGACCTGCCTGATAAAGGCAGTTCTCCACTGAAGCTTCTCCTCTCAGGTACAATGACAGCTGGGGACAGTTTTGTGACTGTATGGTTTTATGTGACACATCTGTCTTTACATGTGGTAGCATTTTAGAGAGGCAGGTTTAGCATCACTGAAGTGTCAAGAGGCTCCTGCCAGGAGTCTGCTCCATCCCAGCCCAATAAGCAAGGAAACCAGATAAGGAACTTTTAACACAAGCCTAGCATACTTGCTCTGCGCCTGAGAAACCATCAAGGCTGACAATAGACGGCCTGCACACAACCTCCTCACCTGCTGCATCTTCTTAGGGCACTTTGGCCTCCAGGGGCAGAGCGGCCGGTGATAGCAAAGGCCCTGGGGGTCACATGGCTTCTGAATTTGAGTTCACCTAATTTCATTCCATACCCTCATGTAGCAACAGATAAAATTCCATCCACCCTGGTCATTTTTAAAACCATGCCTTCTTCCTTTGCTACTTCGTTTCGAGTTAACAAACAACATCAATGAGTTTCTGTGGCTCAATAGTATTATTCTTTATAGCTTTAACTGCTGAACAAAAGTAAAATATTATCTTAAATATAACTTCACCAGGACAGGTATGGTAGTGTACACCCTTAATCCCCAAACTTTCAAGGCAGAGAAAGGTGGATCCCTATATGAGTTCAAGGCCAGCTTGGTCTACACAGGGAATTTCAAGACAGCCATGGCTACAGTGAGACCATGTTTCAAAAAAAAATTACCCTTGTCTTGGTTAGGGTTTCTATTGCTGTGACAAAAGCACCATGACCAAAAAGCAAGTCAGGAAAGAAAGGGTTTATTAGGCTTACACTTCCACATTGCTGTCCATCACTGAAGAAAATCAGGACAGGAACTCTAACAGGGCAGGATCCCAGAAGCAGGAGCTGATGCAGAGGCCATGGAGGGGAAGCTGCTTACTGGTTTCCTTCCCATGGCTTGCTCAGTCCCTCTTCTTATAGAACCCAGGACCAGCAGCCCAGGGATGGCACTGCCCACCATGAGCTGGACCCTCATCCACTGACCACTAAATGAGAAAATGCCTTACAGCTGGCTCTCACTGAGGCATTTCCTCAACTGAGGCTCCTTCCTCTGATGACTCTAGCTTGTATCAAGTTGACACACAAAACCAGCCAGTACAGCCCTTATTTCAAAAAACACCCATCTCCACCATGAATTCTACCCTCAGTAGATTCTGACTGCACGAGTGTCTCTGTGTCTATCTCCTTCCTCGGACAGCATTGCCTCCTGGACTCCTGGAGCCAACATGAAAACGAAGCATTATTTTATCCAAGATTTGTAATGCCTAGCGATATTGATCCAGCCTGCCGCCTGCCCAGAAGGGTGTTCTACTTGGGGCTTTGTGCTTGGAGACAATCTAATAAAGGCTTACTGAATAATAAGCAGTGGGAGCCCACCAATTCTAAAACATGTAGATTGACAGGAATAATCCCCTCCTTGGAACAGACAGGCCAGCAGGCACTTCCCATAAACCCATTACTGCCCACCCCCCAACACACGCCGATAGAAGATGGTAGGTTATTGGAACTCGTGGTTCTAGGAGAAATTGCTTTCCTGAATTTGACCGCCACACTAAATATAAAATATGGACCATGTGCAGTGAAGAGGGGATTGTAGCCCAAACAGCCTTGTCTCTCCAAGGCAGAGGTTAGAAGGTGCATGCACATTGACTCCAAAGAGATGGGGATGGAATGACCTTTTGCCTTGAAAATGGCCACTCCAAGCTATAATTTTAGAGAGAGGGAGGGGTCAGGTATTGGGCTGTAAAGGGTGTGTGAAGCCTCTGCTTGGTTAAACTGTCACCAGGGTAGGATGGGAGAGGCAGGGGAGCAGTGACTCATAATGGTGAGGACACAGTAGAGAGGGAAGGGGACGTTCGGAACACATTAGATCAGGGAGAGGGCTCAACGCCTCTCAAAATCACCAGACTACTGTAGATTCAAGGCAAAGGATTTGGAAAGGAAGCTGTTTCAGATTTACTCATGAAGTGCGTGGGAGTGTCCTCATTTTGTACGAGTTTTTTGAGAATTATGAAATATATTGTGATCAGGCCCCTCTGCCACTCCTCCCAGATCTCCCCCCACCCCCGCCTTTCCTACCCACCCAACTTTGTGTCCTCTTTAAGAAAATATAAAACCATCAATCCATGTTGCCCATACACCCTTGGATGTGGGGGCCTTATCTGGAATGTTGTAGACCTACCAAGAGCCTCATAGAGAAAATTGGCACCCCTGTCCTAGCAGCCATCAATTGCTATATTTTTAACCATTTTCTCCTCGTGTCCATGCTGCCACTGTGGTCTACCTGCAGACAAAGTGCAGTTTCTTAAAGGCCAACACTTTTTACAGGAAAACACTTTATAAAAACAATTTCTGAAGCTGAGCAAAGTCCTGTGCTCCATGGCCAATGTTTCAATCCTAACAACAACAACAACAAAAATGAATTAGACAAATAAACCACCAAAAACTCTGACAGCAATAGAAAATACCGGATGCTCTGTAAGCAGCATGTAAGGGGTGTGGGATGCTGCAGAGCGGACTTCAGCAGTGAGCAGAGCATCTCATCAGTGGGAGGCTGACACTTAAGCCTGAGACTAAGCAGGTGAGCAGGAGTGGACATTTGGGAGCGGTGGGAAGATCCAGGTGGCATACATGCCCTTGGCCTCCTGGCTCTGGTCACAGAGTGTCTGGGTGAGAGGACAATACAAGCTGTCTGGCTTCAGTTTCTGCTGTGATTGGTGTTTAGGAAAGGCAAGCCTGACCTCATGAATCATGAATAAAAAATGAACTGTCATGTCTCTCTTTTATCTCCAGAAATTTTGTCCCCATTTGGCTTTCTCCAGCCATGTTCCCTAGGCTACTGTCTCTTTTAACCAAATTGTTCTTAATGAATGGAATATATGGAAATTAAACCCAAATGAAGAGTAGGACAATTAACAGCCGCTGCAGTTAGGAATGCCTTCATTAACTTGGTATGAGAAAGAAAAATGACAGAGTAATATTGCCACCAGCAATTCCTAAGTCATGTGATTTTTTTGAAACAGATCAATGTTGGTTGCCAAGCAACACACACATCAAGAGAGAGAGAGAGAGAGAGAGAGAGAGAGAGAGAGAGAGAGAGAAGCATTGCTACATTTTGATAGATATTTTTTAGAAATCCTATGGATTGGACACTGATATCGTCATTATAATTATTTCTAAGATCTATGTTACCTTAAAGGAAGATCAGCCTTGTTAATTGAGAAGAGTTTTGGTGAACAGTGGGCAAATACATCTGGTAAATAAACAACAGACAGGAGCAAGGCTGGAAATCACAGCTGCCATCTTGGAACACTTCGTTAATGACATGTGTGTGCTTATTAATGAGTTTATTGCCTTTGTGTCATACGTATGTCACCATCAAATATTAATGTTTTTTATATTATAATAATATCTATTGATAGAGCTGAAATCTGTTTCCCCGTAGGTGTCACCATGAATAATACTTCTGAAATGCTAAAATCAATAATGAGAATATTAGGGGGGCATTATAGTATGTCGATGAAATGAATTCTACTTTAAATGCCGCATGTAGCATAAACCACATAAACACACCAAGTTATCATTTTAAATACATAAACACATGCATCATGGATGTGTATCTTATCATACACAAGGATACATTGTCAGAAATAAGAGACGAAAGACCATCAGTAAATAGACAGGGGCTCTGTGGATCCTGATTCGAAGTCAAGAAGCTTCTGGTTGCTGGAATTAATGAGCCCCTGTTTCTTTCAACGTGACAGAAAATCATGTACACAAGTGGGAGTACAAACGGCTCAAATAAATCCTACATTCATTTACCCCTGGATAGGATGGCTGCCGTTCCTGCCTCCACTCACTCCTCCCTTAATGCCAAGCTCCTGCTTAGGGGACGTTTTTTCCCCTCACTCCACATTCCTTGAACAGCACTGGACAATGTCAGTATGAACAAGAGCCCTGCCTGAAGAATACCAAGGCACAATTGTCCACCCTGCTTCTGGGGCTCTGGACACAGGCGCCGGCTGGTCAGGGCAGCTGGGAGGCTGGCTGGACTGTGTAAGAATCAATACCGAGCTTCAACCCACTGCCTCATGGAATTGCTTAGAAAGAGAGAGGCATGGCAGGCTGTCTTAACCAAGGGGGAACATGCACGAGGATTCCACAGGAGCACACAGCCCCATCTAGATTCTGGTTAAGTGTTAGAACACCTCTGTCGGGTCATTTAATTGCTCTCCTAGGCCAGGCTGGCTGCAGACACCAGATAGAAAGCAGGCTCCCTTGCTATCCCTTGCTTCATGCAGCCTCCATCTACCCACAGAGGGCCTCACTCTGGTGAGCCCTGCTAAAACTTTTCCTTTAATTGCTCACACTTGGACTAATGTGAGAGCGAATGCCCCAGAGCCTAGACAGCTCATCTGACAAGGAGAGAGTTTCACGGGATAATGACCCAACGTGTGTGCCTCCTGAATTACAGTTAACAGTTCTGGAAGTCCAGCCACCTGAATCACGTGACTCCGCAGTAAACCCCTCAATCCCTTTGTTAGTAGGAAGGCCTCTCAACTATCCTAAGGAAGCCCCATCATATTGGTTTAGTCAGAACCTTATAGCTAACCTGGCCACATAAACTCTCTAACAGTTCAGAGCCTAAGTGGAGGAAAGGTAGTGTGTGAACGTGTGAGCATATGTGAATAAACACACACACACACACACACACACACACACACACACACACACACACACAAAATTATGATGCTAAATGATAAGGTCCAAATATTTGCATTATTTAAAGATAATCCCTAACTATACTTTCAGGGAGATTGCATGATCCCCCACCCCCACCCCCCTGGTTTCTACTTCACCTTTGCCCTAGACTGACAAGTTTGTGTCTCCAGAGCCAGAAACACACAAGCCTGTGAAACAAAATGGAAACAAATGTTTACCTCTTTCTTGTTGTTATGCATCATCTACCTTAATCTCCCAAGATCTGAGTGAGTGGGTGGCTGAAGCTTTCAAGGTTAGGCAGTCCTGAGGGCACAGGAGGAAGGGCAGACAGAAGCAAAGCACAGTGCTCAGAATTAGCTTTGGAAATTCAAAATGAGGATACTAGAGAGATGGCTTCAGCACCCACTGCTCTTGCAGAAGACCCAGGTTCAGTGCCCAGCATACACAACCAACCCTCTTTAACTCCAGCTTCAGGGGATCTGAGGCCCTCTTCTGTTCTCCACAGGCACTGCATACAAGTAGTACACAGACACACAGGCAGGCAAAACACCCACACATATAAACACAAATAAAATCTTTTGAAAAATATTTAAAATGCAAACACTCTCCCACCTTTGACTCATATACTGGGTGAAGAGTCAAGAGTTTTCAGGAGCAAAAAAAGTGTGATCATGAGACCTACTATTTTGTATACTAGAAAAAAATTAATTTAAAAGAAAGAAGCAAATTTTGTGCTCACTAAAAAGTTAATATGAGAAAAATCAGTTAGAAAAGAACCATGCCTGGCACTTATCTGTCAGTCTTCTGGTTCTATCCTTCACAATACATTTGGGGTATTGTGAATGAGACAAAACGTAGAAAAGTAGAGGGCGTAGTAAAAGGTGTATGAGGGAGGGACTGGGAGGAGAGGAGGGAGGGGAAACTTTGATTGGGATGTAAAAACAAACAAACAAACAATATTTAAGTTGTGTGGTACACAATAAAGACACACATTTTTAAAAATTGGAAAATTCTGTAACTTGCTAGACAGACTCTTACATGGTTCAAAGAATCCTAAGGGTTTTGTTGTTTTTGTTTTTCTCTTTGTTTTAAGAACTCTATCCCAAAGGCAATGGAGGTGACTAACTCTCATCTGAAAATCTACTTGATTTCTAATCCTAGCTTTTTTTTAACCTTGTACACAAGATCACTAAAAAAAAAAAAAATCCTCTAGGACCAGGCTAACATATTTTTCATGAAACTCATTAAAGTCAAGGCCATAATTTACACTTAAAACTCTGAAATATGGCTGGTCATACCAGCCAAAGAAGCAGGCGTTATCTTCAGACCTTCACTCTCCCTCTTCTCCTCCAAATCCAATCTAAGTCCCATCCCCACCTCCATAAAAGACCACTGGCTGTGGCTTCTCCTTCCTCTCTGGCCCTATCTCCAGAGAACCACCACTCATTCCTCCCATACAGCCTCCCATCCCTTTTACCTCAGCCACCAACTTCCCAAGCACTCCCTGGGAAACTGCCAGCCATGCTGGCCAGGCAAGCAGAGAAGCTAGGTGTTGTGAGATATTTTGATCACACTCTGACACTCCTGAGACTTGTCGATAAAGTTAAACCGTGAATCAGGGGGCAGAGCCAGTGACTAGCTGACCAGAATTGGCCACAGAGAAGTCAGCAATTGGGTAGAAAAGATACACGGGAAGGAACAGATGGAGACTTGAGTTTGGCACTTCCTTTTCATCCTGGGATGATGGAAGAGACATGAATCTTGTGGTGTCCTCAGCCAAAAAGCAAGGTCAGCTAGTTGCTACTCAACCTCTCTGAACTAGCAGGTTATCACCCCAGCCTTTGACTCCTAAGTCTCATTGATAAATAGAATAGAGACTTCATTTAAACCTGTATATCACAGCCATGGCAGAGCCAGGACCACAAGATTGGAAGCCCTGCCAGGCCACAGCCTGAGTGGCCAGCGGGGTGCTGACTGTGGGGCCATGGGGCCACAGACAATAATTAAAATGTCAGTAGATTCATGTGCAGTCACTAAGCTGACAGAAAAACATCAGCCAGGGAAGTGGGTAGGTGATCTTCAGAGTTTCACTGTCCCCCATCTCCTCCAAATCCAATCCCCCAGTCTCATACCCAGCTCTTTAGCAGACCACCTGCTGAGGCTTCTCTACCTCTCTGCCCCAATTCACAGGGGAATAAGCAGATCTGGGTGACACACCCTACTTTCCTCCCTCCAGTGGACCCCTTCAGCTTCCCCCACCCCTTCTAGCCCATCTCCATCCCTGCCAGCTACCAACACCAAGAAACATATTCTTTCTGGAACCCTCAGTGACCACACCTGGCAGGATCTCAGACCTATTCCAGATCAGACAGTCAACAGCCACCATATTCTCCTTAAAAACAGAGAGAGAAAAACAAAAACCAAAGAATGGAGTCCCCACCGAACAAGGACAAGACCAGATATCAGCACCTAGAATTACAGTCATCCCAAACCCAGATGCCTAGATGTCACTGTAAAATCACGATCAATACAGCAAAGAAAATGTGGCTCCACTAGGGATCAGCAACCCTACTACAGTAGACCCTAAGAAATGCAATGTAGCTGAAGCACAAGACAAGGACTTCCAAATAGCCTTTATGAATGTGTTGGAGGTCTTTAAATAAGGAATGAATAAATCTATTAAAGGAACCTATGAAAACACAAGCAATGGAATAAAAGGAAGGAAATAGTTCAAGATTTACAACTAGAAATAGAATCAATAAAGAAAACCCAAATTGTGGGAAACCAGGAATGAAAAATTTAGGAACTCAAACAGGAAACTCAGAGGCAAACTTTTCCAACTGAATACAAGAGATGAAAGAAGTAATATCAGTCACTAGAGATGAGATAGAAGAAATGGATACTTCAGTCATGAAAAATGTTAAATCAAAAAAAAAATCCAGGGAGAAAACATCCAATAAATCTTGGACACTATGAAAAGACTGAATATAAGAATAATAATAGAATAATAATAAGAATAGAGGGGGGAGATTAATCCAAGGTCAAAGGCACGGGAAATTCTCTCAACAAAATCACAGAAGAAAATTTCCCCGACCTAAAGAAGTATGCAGAACACCAAAGAGACTGGATCAGTAAATTTCACATGGCACATAGTAATCAAAACAATAAATGTATACAACAAAGAAAAACCTTAAAAGCTGCAAGGGGGAAAGACCAAATAATATATAAAGTCAGACCTGTTAGAATAACACCTGACTTTCCAATGCAGGCTCTAAAAACCAGAAGGACATGAACAAATATTCCACAAACTCTAAGAGACCACAGATGCCAATCCAGACTTATATTCTCAGCAAAACTTTCCATCATAATAGATGAAGAAAGAAAGACATTCCATGATAAAAATAAATTTAAGCAGTACCTATCTACAAATTAAGCCCTAGAGAAGGCACTAGAAGGAAAACTTCAACCTGAAGAGGTTAACCGCATCCAAGAAAACACAAAGAATAAATAGTCTCAGACCAGTAAATCAAACAAAAGGGGGGGACCACACCACAACAATAAAATAACAAGAATCAACAAACAAACACTGCTTGTTGAAAACTCTCAACAAGATCCAAATTAACAAAATTAGAGAGGAAAGGGGGGACATGGCAACAGACCCAAAGGAATCCAGAGAATCACAAGAGCATGCTTTAAAAGCCTATACTCCTCCAAATTGGAAAATCGAAAAGAAATGGATAATTTTCTCAATAGATAACACCTAACAAAGTTAAATCAATATCTGATGGGCAATTTAAACAAACACATAAATCCTAGTGAAATAGAGGCGGTAATTAAAAGTCTAGCAACCAAAAAAAACTCCCAGGTCCTGATGGTTTTAGTGCAGAATTCTACCAGACTTTCAATGAAGACTTAATGCCAATACTACTCAAAGTATTGCACAAATTGAGACAGAAGGAACATTGTCCAATTTTTTTAGGGGGCCATAGTTACCCTGATACCTAAACTGCATAAAGACCCAACAAAAAAACAAATTATAGGCCAATTTCCCTTATGAACATAGATACAAAAATTCTCAATATATGCTTGCAAACTGTGGTAGTTTGAATATAATTGGCCCCCAGAATTTCATAGAGAATAGCACTATTAGAAGGTGTGGCTTTGTTGGAGTAGGTGTGGTCTTATTGGAAGAAGTGTGCCACTGTGGAGGTGGACTTTGAGATTTCCTATGCTCGGGATACTGCCAAGTAAGTATATCCTTTGACTTCCTGTTTCCTGCAAGATGTAGGACTCTCATCTATTTCTCCAGCACCACATGTGCCTGCACACCGCCATGCTCCCTGCCATGATGATAATGAACTGAACCTCTGAAACTATAAGCAAGCCCCCTCAAGCCTCTATTAGAGTTGCTGTGGTCATGGTGTCTTTTCACAACAATAGAAGACTCTAAGACAGAAGTTGGTACCAGGGACCATCTTGAACATTGTGGTGATAGGCCTAACCATGCTTTTGTTTAGAATAATATGGACTTTGGGAGTTTGGGTTAGGAAAGCAGTGGAATGCTTTAAGTTCTGCTTAATGGGTCATAATTGTAGAAGCATGGAAGACAGTGGTGCTAAATATGATTTGATGAACTGTGGAGATCAAGAGGTTATAGAGGAGAAGAATTTTAGTATGTTGCTGGAAATCTTTCTTGTGATATTTGGTGAAGAAAGTAGCTGCTTTTTGCCCTTGTCTGAATAGTCTGCCTGAGGCTAACGTGAAGAGTTTTAGATTAATTCCATTCTCAGAAGAAATCTCAAAACAGCCCAGTCTAGACTCTGTTTGGTGGTTGCTAGTGTTAACTCTAATAAAGATATATAATGAAAAGAAGCAAGCTGAACAAGGAGAAATATTTCAGGAGAAAAAGAGCACCAGGAAGTGGAATGAAGCTAAGTCCTGTGTTCAAGGAGATGAACGGATTAAGAAATGGAATATAGGGAGGGGTGAATTCAGTGCAAGACCCCACCCTGCTAAGTTTCCTTAATTCCTTGTGAAAAGGAATTAAAGGAAAGCTTAGAGCCAGGTGTGGGGGACACCTTTAATCCCAGCACTGAGAAGGTAGAGGCTAGTGAATCTCTGAGTTTGAAGCCACCCTGGTCTATAGAAAAAATTTCAGGATAGTCAAACTTAGGGAGTGACAGACAGAAAGCTGGTGGAGATGTAACTGAATGAGGGGGCCATGGTCCAGCTGCAGTAAACAGTAGAATTTGGATGCTTCAGCCACATGGTTCTGGTTTTAGAGTTAAGGATAGAAGAAACAGGTTATGAAACTTGCCTCTGTGCCTAAAGAAAGCTGCTGAGACCAGGCTTGTGTCAGGGGTATAAATGGAGGCCTAGTAGTGAGGTCATTGCATGAGGCTGTGAATATGAAGCCTGGAGAACCCAAGATGTTAGAAATGCCAGAGTCATGGGATACCTGCCAAGGAGAACTGCTAACAGGAAGCAGAAACAGTCTAAGAGAAAAAAGTGTGTTGCAGTCAACAAAGCTGAATGGAGTTGGAGAACTGAAGAGCATTTTGACATCAGATATGAAGATACAGAGTTTGGAGTTTGACCAGCTGGTTTTCAGTCTTGTTTTTGTCCAGTATTTCCTCTCTATACTTACTTTCCTACATTTTGGAATGGTAATGAATATCCTGTGCCATTATATGTTGGGAGTATGTGATCTGTTTTTTTATTTTGATTTTACAGGGGATTACAGTTAAGAGATTGCATGAATCTCGGAAGAGACTTTGAACTTTGGACTTTTAAACATTGAAACTGTGATAGAGTACAGAGACTTTTGAAGTTGGACTAAATGCATTTTGCATTATGGCATTGTTATAAGCTTATGGGGGCCAGGGAGTGATATGTGGTAGTTTGAATGTAATTGGCCCTCATAATCTCATAGGGAGTGGCACTATTAGGAGGTGTGGCTTTGTTAGAGTAGATATGGACTTGTTGGAGGAAGTGCATCACTGTGGGGGTGGACTTTGAGGCTTCCTATGCTCAGGATACCATCAAGTGTCTCAGTTGACTTCCTGTTGCCTGCAAGATATAGGACTCTCAGCTCCTCCTCCAGCCCCACATCTGCCAGCATGCCACCATGTTCCCACCATGATGATAATGGCCTGAACCTCTGAAACTGTAAGCGAGCTCCTTCAATGAAACGTTTTCCTTATAAGAGTTGCTGTGGTCATGGTGTCTTTTCACAGCAATAGAAAACACTAACTAAAACACAGACAAAATCCAAAAACACATCAAAAAGATTAGCCACATGATCAAGTAGGATTCATCCCAGAGTTACAGAGATGGTTCAACATATATAAATGTAACCCACCACATAAACAGACTGAAAGACAAAAACCATATCATCATTTCATTAGATGTAGAAAAGTGTAGATGTAACCAACTGTCTTATTAAATAAGAAACACAGAACCAATGTAAAAGAGAAAGCCAAGAGGTCAGAGCTCAGAACTAAAACCTTACCCTTCCTCTTGCGGTGGTCCTACCTCTCCGAAAGAGACCTACTTTCTGTGTGTTTGTCTTGAGAAAGTCTTTCTGTTCTGCCTTCTCATTGGCTGTAAACCCAAACACGTGACTGCCTCGTCACTGCCTGTAAGTACAGCCCTCCAGGTCTTAAAGGTGTGTGTCTCCAGTGCTGGCTGTATCCCTGAACACACAGAGACTTACCTAGCTCTGCCTACCAAGTGCTGGGATTAAAGGCGTGCGCCACCACTGCCATGCTCTTTCTATGGCTCTAATAGCTCTGACCCCTGGGCAACTTTATTTATTAACATAAAATTAAAATCACATTTCAGTACAAATAAAATACCACCATAGAAAAGGCCTTTGACAAAATCTAATACCCTTTCTTCACGATAAAAGTCCTATAAATATTAGGGAGAGGGGATGTACCTTAACATAACTAAGGTAGTTGATGGCAAGTCCATAGCCAAAATCAACTTAAATGGAGATAATCATAAAACATTTCCACTAAAATCACCAACAAGACAAAGTTGTCCACTCTCTCCATACCTATTCATTATAGTACTTGAAGTCTTTAGCTAGAACAATAAGACAAGTGAAGGAAATCAAGGGGATATAAATGGGAAGGGAAGAAGTCAAAGTATCTCTATTTGCAGATGATAAGCTAACATACATACGTAATCCTAAAAATTTCTACCAGGAAACTCCTACAGCTGACAAACACTTTCAGCAAAGTAGCAGAATACAAAATGAACACACAAAAGTCAGTAACCTTCCAATATACAATTGATAAATGGAGAAACAACACTTTTCACAATAGTGTCATATAACATAAAATATCTTAGGGTAACTCTAACCAAGCACATGAAAGACTTGTATGATAAAACTTTAAAATACCAAAGAAAGAAACTGAAAAATATACCAGAAGATGGAAATATCTCCCATGCTCGTGGATCATTGGGATTAATATAGTTAAAAAAAAAATGCCCATCCTACCAAAAGCAACCTACAGATTCAATGCAATCCCCATCAAAATCCCAACACAATGCTTCACAGAACTTAAAAGTAAAATATTCAGCTTCATATGGAAGCACAAAAAACCAGGATACCTATAACCATCCTGAGTGATAAAGAATTGCTAAAGGTATCACCATCTCCATTCTCAAATTGTACTACAGAGCTATAGTAATGATTTTAAAAAAACAGCATGATATTAGTACAAAAAGAGGCACATTGATTAATGGATTAATTGATTAATGGATTAATTGATTAATTGATTAATGATTAATAGAATTGAAGACCCAAAAATAAGCCTACCCACCTCTGGATACATGATTTTTGATAAAAAGCCAGAAATACACACTGGAAAAAAGATGGCATCTTCAGTGAGTGGTGCTGGTCAAATTGGATGGCTACATGTAGAAGAATGTATATACACCCTGCATAAAACTCAAGTCTAAATGGATCAAGACTTCAACATAAGGTCAGATACACTAAAGCTAATAGAAGAGAAGTGGGGAATAGTCTTGAACTCATTGGCACAGGAAAAGACTTTCTGAACAGAATACAATAACACTAATAACTGATGCTAATAACAATTAGTACATGGGACCTCATGAAACTTAAAAACTTCTGTAATACAAAGAACACTATCATTCAAATAAATTGGCAGCCTACAAAACTGGAAAAATTGTTCCTAACTACACATCCAATAGAGGGCTAATATATAAAATATAAAGAACTGGGCATCAAGAAAACCAATAATTATAGATAGGCATAGTGGTACATGTCTTTAATCCCAGCACTTGGGAGACAGAGGCAGGTAGATCAAAGTTCAAGGCCAGCCTGGTCTACATAGTAAGTTCTAGGACAGTCATAGCTATTTACGGAAACTCTGTCTTGGAAAAGAAAAAAGAAAAATAACTCAATTTAAAAATGGGGCACAGATGCAAACAGAAACTTCTCAAAAGAAGGAAACTCGAATGGTCAAAAAGTGCTTAAATGCATGTTCAATATCCTTAGTCACCAGGAAATGCAAATCAAAACTACTTTGAGATTTCATCTTACAACAGTAAAAATGGCCAATATTAATATAAACAAATGACAGCTCATGATGGTGAGGATTTAGAGTAAAGGGAACACTAATGCATTCCTGGTCGGAGTGTAAACTTGTGCACCCACTATGGAAATCAGTGCATTAATTCCTCAGGAAGCTGGGAATCAATCTATCTCAAGATCTAGCACCTATGTCAAAGGATGCTTCATCCTACTACAGAGACACTAGTTTGAACATGTTCATTGAGTCCCTATTCATAATAGTCAGAAATTGGAAGCAACCTAGATATCCATCAACAGATGAATGGATAAAGAAAGTGGTACATTTACACAATGGATGATATTAGTCAGCTATTTAAAAAGTGGCATCATAAACTTTGCAGGTAAATGAACAGAACTAGAAAAAATAATTTTGAGTGAGGTAACTCAGACCCAGAAAGACAAATATGGTATGTATTTTCTTATATGCAGACAACAGCTGTTAAGTCATTGGTAAGCAATCTACAATACATATAATCACAGAGGTAAGGTATAGAGTAAGGGATTAATGGGAATGGATGGCTCTACCTAGGAAGGGGAAATATAACGGATAGTTATAGATGGGTGGGGGTGAGGAAACTGCAACAGAAGGATCAAACAAGGAAAGGGAGGGAAGAGAGGAGCAAGGAAGGGAATATGATGAGGGACAGCTAAAAATAAGGGCTCTTTGAGGGATTGTATGGAAACCTAATACAACAGAAACATTGTACACATGTACAACATGTACACGACTCATTAAACACAGAGAAGCTGAGCTGGTTCCTGTCTAGAGCCTTCACCCCGATGCTCTAGTGTTTGTGGTACTAGAAGGTACTCTGCATGCCACCAAAGGAGAAAGGTAAACACCAACCTGGCTACAAACCCTTCAATCTACACTAGTGACCTGCCTGCACAGTACAGTGGTACAATAGTGGTACAAAGGGTGTGGAAGTAACCCACCAATCTCTGATTTGAGTTTCTCACTCTGCAAGATGGAACCCATACCCAGCACTGCGTGGTTGGGTGTCTCAGAACCTGAGACTAGACAGGCCAGGGACCTAGGGGAAACAAGATACCAGTGTTCTGATAAAGGAACACAGCAATAAAATGACTCCCAACAACATTCTGTTATACTCACAGATCTGTGCCTTGTTCAGACATCATCAGAGACACCTCCTCTTGCAACAGATGAGAACAAGTAGAGACCCACAGCATGACAATATGCAGACCGTGAGAGACTTTGGAATGCTCATGACTAAAAGAGATATCTACATCAAATCCTTCCCTTCAGAGTTCGGAGAACTCTGTGGAAGAAGAGATTGGAAGAGTGTAAGAGCCAGAGGTTATGGAAGACACCAAGAAATAAAAGCCTTTTAGGTACAACAGTACTGGTGCATACATGAACTCATAGAGATTGTGGTAGCATGAACAGGGTCAGCACTGCTCTACACCAGATGGGGTTCTAAAACTGAAAGAAGTGGACATACAGTCCCATCCCTGGTCCAGAAGCTTTTTCCAAGTGATTAATACTAGTATATGAAAAATTATTTTTATCCAAGGGAGTCTCACTGGGAAAACAAATCACTCTTAAGGTTGGGCCTCACGCTCAGCAGTAGATGGACAACACAAATTCTAAACAGCATCTTTGGGGGTTCTTTGTCTTTTTTTAAAAAAAAAAACCTTGCAGGTAGGTCCTTTGGGCATATATTATGGCTTCCAGTTTTGTGTTTTTATGGTTCCTGTGTGTCTGTTTCAAAGAAAACCTGAAATACAAATTTTCTTACTTTCTACTAACTCCGTATGTGAAAAAATGGAAGTTTTCAGGAGAGATAAATTGAGATGTCACAACTCCTTAAAGGAGCTCCCAGAAATATTTCAAGTTCAGATCTTGTTGTATATTTTATTCCTTTAGTGTAACCCTTCCAACAATTACCTTTTCCATGATGGCGATATGAAAAGCTATGGTACTCCTCTGGTGGTTTTTAGAAGAAAAAAAAAAAAAGACTACACAGAGACCAAGGAGAGGTGCAGGACATCAAACACAAACCAACAGCCAATAGATTCTACAGCAATGTGTATTCTGTGACGAGAATTTGCTAATGCAGTCATGTCATTTCGATCAAATCAGCGATAATTGAAACACTACCAAGAACACAGAGGATGGTAGAAAACTCAGAATTAGGCAGACAGACCCAGCCACCAGACTCCGTCCGAGAGCAGCACTGAAAAGTCAAACACATAGTGGAAGGGGGTGCGGATGAGAGAGCAAATTTGCTTTATTTTATGTATGTGTGCTTGAGTGTATGTTTGCACACCATGTATGTGGGAGCCTATAGAGGTCATCAGAGGACATTGGATTCTCTCCAGCTGGAACTATGGGCAATTGTGAGGCACCATGTGGGTGCTGGGAACTGAACCTGGGTCCTCTGCAAGAGCAGTAAGCACTCCTAACCTCTGAGCCATCTCTCTAGCCCACTGAGGAGAATTATTCCTACACAGAAATTAATGTGGTCTTGCCCCAAAATGATATAACCACTGCTTAAGCATTATGATAAGAATTACATCTAATGAGGAATGAAGAGGCAATATCAATGTGTGACTAGGCTGAAACTTTCTAGTCAACATAGCTCCGCATACACAGAGGGGGCATCTTCCCACAGCTCTGAGAGTCTTCTCCAACTGGTTGCCTAAGAATCTACTCTACATCCTAATTTGCCTGTGATCACCTTCACCTCCATCCCCTTCCTCATCCAACAATTTATCAGCCGTCCCTATTAGGAACCCTAATGTCCTAGAAAAATATCAGCTTTGGGTGGGAAGGTTAGAAATCCCTGTACAGGGTAACACTCTTGGTTAAAATAAAATAGATTTTGTTATTAAAAGATAGTCCAAATTTTAAAGTTGTTTCAGTAATACAACAAATCATAACAATTACATTCTTGGGAATTTTTACTTAACAGTTTCTTAACCACTTCAAAAAATTGCAAAGGAATTAGCATTTGTTTGGTCAAAACGTCAACTCTATTGGACAGGGAAGTAAATTCACTCTAGATAAATCCCATACTGATCTGACTTTCCCCGTGAAAATCCGTACAGTGACTTCCTAGTTTATTATGCCTACTTGAAAGGGGTAATTTAATAAGGCCTCGGTACAAATACTTAATTGTGCCCAGCGATCGACAGCACCTTTAAACAGTTGTGTTTTTGCCAGAATTAGCTAATGGAAGTAGAATTGCCACTTAATGTCTCAGCTTGCACTGGTAGAAAATAAATTGCATCTGACATTCCTTTGGCTTTTAAAGGACACACTTAGATAATATTTACAGTCAGATAGATCTATTATTGCATTTGTTTTCTTGGGTTAAAAAAGGGGGATCAAGTAGGTTCTAAGGGATAATATTTCTTTGTATCTACTCCATTTGTAAACCCTGTGTATACAACACAGTTCGTTTAGTGGGTATCTAACCAAAGTCTAAATATCTGAATGCAAAGTTGACATTTCAATAAAGCAAACATCCAGTTGAGTGATGACTGACCCATATGTATGAGGGAGTGGTCTGTTTTCATGGAGGGCGTGAAAAAAGAGTTTGCATTATTGACACACTAAATGTTTTCTCTAGTTGTTGTGAGCAGGATGGAGAGATCCAGCAAGGGGAATTGGCTACATACAGGGTGCTAATCTAGACATGTTATGCACCTCACTCACTCCTGAAAACCACACTGGACTATAGTGCTGCTTTGGTATTTCCCCCTAGGATTCCATTTCTATGAAATTTTAGAATAGACAAGTTTTATCAGTACTGGAGGTGTTAGGAGCAAGCCCAGGGTAATGCTTATTTTTGCTTAAAGCACTATTTCCTGATTTGAGACAACATGGCCATCATGTACAAAACTGAGGAGGTAAGAAGAAGTTGGAATATTGGATGGTGGCATGAATTCATTGTATTCCCAAGGAAATACTATAATTTTATTAAATGTAGACTTTTATTCCCTTGACTTTGGGAGAAAATAATTTTATTAAGTATCCATTATATTTTCGTGAAATTCAAATGCATTAATACTTAAGTAATTTTAAAATGTTTCATGTGAAGAAGTATCTACATGAAAGGGAAAATATCAGAGAAAGTACTCTGAGAAGCTTTGGGAGGTGAATCTGAGGTCTTCATCACGGCTTCACTTCAACAGCCCTGGCAGTCTTCCAGCTCAGGCTTCCAGATAAGAGCTGAGTGAGAACTAAGCTGCATTCTCTCTAAATCCTCCTGGACTCACACTTAGTTTTGATCGAACAATGATGAGTTAAGTCAAATCTATATTTGTTTCAGAAATATTTAGGAACACTGTCCAGTCAGCTTTAACTGTCATCTTGACACAACCTAGACCTGAGAAGGGAGCCTCAGTTCAGAGACTGCCAAAACAGCATAACTTGTGGCCTGTCTGTGGAGTGCTGTCTTGATTGCTAATTGATGAAAAATTTTCCAGTCCACTGTTGACGATCACATGGCCCTTGGCTATAGAAGAAAGCTAGTTCTCAAGCATGAACAAGCCAGCAAGTAGCATTCCTCCATGGTTTCTGCCTCAAGATTTTGTTTCAGTCCCTGCCCTGACTTTCCTCAAAGACAAACTGTGACCTGGACATATAAGCCAAATAAATCCTTTCCTTCCCTGAGTTGCTCTTGGTCAAAATGGTTTTGTTTTGTTTTGTTTGTTTGTTTGTTTGTTTATCACAGCAACTCGAAGGAAACAAGAACAAAAGTTGGTACCAAGAGTCTTTCTCTGGAAGTCTAGCCAAGGCTTAACAGAAGGAGCAGAAGCAGGCAGAGCTCTCTCCACACACCCCATTCATCTCACTCTCCAACTACCAGGCAAAGCCCATTCCCTTTGAGTTATCATAGGAATATAAAAAAGAAATACCTAGCAAGGCCTGGTGGTACAACCTGTGATCTCAGAACTCAGCACTTGGAAGCAGGAGGCTCATGATATGTGTGTATTAGAACATTCTGTGGTATCACATTGAAGGAGACAGGTCCATGTTTTTATGTTACCAATTCAAAAAAAATTTTAGAGTAACACAGCCAAATACCTCATACTACCTAATTCCAATATCTACTACAAAGGTATGGTAATTGAAACAGAAAAATACTGGAGTGGAAACATACATATCCACCAACAGAACAGAAATAAACCGATTAGTGCATTTATAACCAACTCATTTTTCACTTAGGTGCCGTGAACATGTGATGTTAAAATTTTAGTCTCTCTGCTAAATGGTATTAGGATCCTCTCATAGAAATTCCAGTGTCATTCTTCATAGAAATAGAGAAAGGAAACTAAAATTTACATAGAAATATAAAAAGGTCCTGAATGGCTAAATTATCACTGAGAAAAAAGAAAATACCACTGGATTCTGGAGGTGTCATAGTACTGAATTCAAGATACACTACAGAGCTATAGTGACAAAAACAGCATGGTATGTCACAAAATAAATTTATTTATTTTTATTGGGTTTTTTTTGGGAATTTCACATCATGCACACCAATCACACTCACCTTCCAGTCCCTCCATGTCCAACCCTGCCCCTGAGACCTCCCCCCCCCAAAAAATAAAAATTTTAATTAAAAATCAAAAAACAAGTCCAACCCATGTTATTCATATACTCACTGGAGCATGGTCAAACTCTCAGTGGCCCATCCCACAAATAGAATTAAGTTGGTCCCCTTCCATACCCCCACCAGAAGCCATCAATTGTGGAGAGCTAACCTCAGTATCCTTATTACATTTTTTCATGAGTTCTCTTTGATGGCTTCCTACTTAGGTTGTTTCTTTCTTTTGAAGGGTTAGGGGTTTGTGACAGAAACCTTTCATGACTTTCAACCGTGCATCTGAAATCATCAATATCATCAATACCACTGCAAAAGTATCCTCTTTGCTCTTTACAGTCAGCAGGAGCATGGATCATGGGAGTCCACATGTTCCCTGGTGACAGCACAGATCATGAACACAGCCCCTGGCAGCACCAGGACCACAGACCCATGATTAATGAACAGAATAGAGGACCCAGAAATAAGCTTTCCACCTACACCCACTGTACTCACCTTATTTTTGACAAAACAAAAATGTCCAAATTGGAGAAAAAAAAACAGCATCTTCAACAAATGGTGCTGGGAAAACTAAATATCCACATGTAAATAAAAGAAACTAAACCTGTATCTCTTACTTCATACAAAAATCAGTTCAAAACAGATCAAAGGCCTTAATGTAAGACGAGAAACTCTCAAACAGTTAGGGGAAACTCTTCAAGACAGAGGCCTGAGCAAGGGCTTTCTGAAAAGGACTCTTAAGAGTTCAGGAACTAAAGCCAAGGATTGGCAAATGGGATTACAGGAAGGTAAAAGTCTGCTGCACCACAAAGGAGACAATTCACAGAGAAGAGGTGGCCTACGGAATGGGTAAAGGTTTTTGCTAGCTACACATTTGACAGAACACATACACAACCAAAAACTTAATACACAAAACCCAAATAATCCAACCAATAAATGGGCTAGTGAAATGAACAGCTAGTTCCCCAACTGGAAAGTGCGCATGGTCAAACAACATACAAAAAGCTTCCATCTTTCTCCACCAAAGGAAACAACATTGAGATTCTGTCTTGCCACAGTAAGAACAACTGTCACCCAGAAAGCAGATTAACAGCAAATGCATGTGAGGATGTGGAGAAAAGGGACCCTTATACACTGCTGGGGAGAATGGAACCTAGTCCATCTCTGTGGAAATTAGAATAGAGGTCTCAAAAAAAAAAAAAAAAAACCAACCTAAAAGAGAACCACTATTCAGTCCATAATTCCATGTCTGGGTACATGCTCAAAGGAGACTAAATGAACAACCATAGAGACAATTGTGCATCTCCATTTACTATAGAACTTATCACAATTGCCAAGTTATGGAATCAGCCTAAATGTCCAATAGAAGACAAATGGATACAAGAAAATGTGGAGTCTTTTGCAGCCATGAAGAATGAGATTAGACCATTCACACAAAAAAATGGATGCAACTAGAGATCATTATGTTAGAAGAACACAGTCAGACACAGAGAAACAAATACTATGTTTTTTCTCACTGCTGGACACTACATCTCACAGATTACAGATAAGAAATGAAAGCAGCAATGAGGCTTCCTAGAGGAATGGATGGGAACACAGGAGGGAGGGGGACAGGAAGAATGAATATGATCAAAGCACATGAAATTCTAGTGTCATAATGTGTTTATGAAACCCGTCACTATGTACAGTTAATATAAACCAATAAATCATATAGAAAGACACAGAAAAAATAAATAGGGCTAGCAAAACTAAAAGAAATTATACCACTATATTATATTTTTAAAAATTAAATTTTATTAAAAGCAAAGGCCTAAGATTTGAAATTATAAAATTATTGGGAAAAAACTAGATGATATTATTTTGGAGAAGGACTCCAGAACCCAAACAACTAAACAGAAACAGACCAAAGAGTGTTCCTCAGGCTAAAAAGCCATTTGGCAAGCAGACAACCAAACATGAAGAGACTGTGTCATGGGTAGTGCAAACATCTGATGAAGAGTCAATACCCAAGCATATAAAATACACATGTATTCATTTGCATTGGTTATTTGTCCCTTCTCCATCCACATCCCACACTCTTCCTGGCTTTGGAAACCACTTTCTATCCTCTATTCTTCTAAGATCAACATTTTAGATACCATACCTAGCAGCATGTGGGACATGCCTCCTATGCCTGGCTTAATTCATAATGTCCTTGACTTCCATACACAGAACAATAGCAAGAAAAATATCCAATTAAAACACAGGCAAAGGACCTAAATTTATTTTTCGCAAAATAAAATATACAATTGGCTACTATGGGAAAATATCCCTAATCAAAGAAATACAAATCTGTTGTAGAATATTATTTTAAGGTGTGTTACTTTTGTTCATGTTGCATTTATTTAACTCTGTGAAGCCATGTTGCTGTGCCTGTCTAAAACACCTGATGGTCTAATAAAGAACTGAATGCCCAATAGCAAGGCATGAGAAAGGATAGGTGGGGTTGGCAGGCAGAGAGAATATATAGAAGGAGAAATCTGAGAGAAAAAAGAAGTAGCTGAAGAAGGAGGAGGACTCCAGGAGCCAACCACCCAGCTACACAGCAAACCACAGAGTAAGAGTAAGATCTACAGAAGTAAGAGCGTGGGGAAAGCCCAGAGGCAAAAGGTAGATGAGATAATTTAAGTTGAGGAAAGCTGGCAAGAAACAGGCCAAGCTAAGGCCAAACATTTCTAAGTAAGAATAAGCCTCCATGTGTGATTTATTTGGGAGCTTGGTGGCAGGCTCCCAGAAAGAGCAAAAACCTCCCAACAACACATACCAAAGTACAATGAAGTGTTTTCTCACACTTCTTAAATGGCTATTACAAAAAAGGCCTAATAAGTGTTGGTAAGGAGGTGCATGCAAACAATCCCTGAGCATGACTGAAGGAAACATAAATTAGAAAAAACAACACGGAAATTTCCCAGATTTTAAAACTAGTGTTACTGGACGGTCACACATCAACATATACAGACAAAGGAAAGGGGTATCTGCATTCCAGTGTTCATGGCAGCATTTAACAATAGTCAAAGCACAGAATCAGCCTGAGTGTTCAGCAGATGAGTGGATAAAGACAACATGGCATATAGACACCACTGAATACCAGTCAGCTTTGACAAAGGAAACTGTATCTTTTGTATGGACCACAGACCCTAGGTCAGCATAAATGGACCTAGAAGAGGCTGTTAAGTGAGCCATACACTGGAGAGATCTATATGAGCTCACTTACATGTGGAGTGTAAAACACGCTGACTCACTGCAACAGAGTACAATGATCAGGACTTGAGGCTGATGCAGGAGAAATGAGGAGGTATCCATCGATGGACCAAAGTTTTCAGGAGTAAGTTCAAGAGATTTTTTTATATATTACTGTAACAGTAGTAATCACATATTCTGTATTTGAAATTGGTTTTTAAAGTAGGTTTTGAGACTTTTCACCACAACTAGTACCAGGTACACATACATCAAAAAGTACTGTAAATAGCGAATTTACCTGGCGGCAGCGGTGGCGGCAGAGTCCTCACTGACTCGGTGTCACTCTATCACAGAGCAACAACTGAGCTGAATTTACATAAAGGAGCCTGTACATTTCTGAACTCCTGTTCTTGCCATGATTCTAAGGATACAAATGTATTTGTCCCCTTAAAAGTTGATATTCTTCTGGGCGTGGTGACATCATATGCTATCCTCGTTAGGTTTATGTTGCTATGATAAACACAAAAGCAGTTTATTTCATCTTACAGCGTATAGTCCATCACTGAAGGAAGTCATGGCAGGCACTCAAGGTGGGAACCTGGAGGCAGGAACTGAAACAGAGGACATCGAGGAATGGTGCTCACTGGCTCGCTCTCCATGGCTTGCTAGACCTGCTTTCTTGTACAACCCACGACCATGTGCCCGGGAGTGGCACTTATCACAGTAGGCTAACCCTTCCCACATAAATCATTAATCCAGAAAATGTTCCACAGACTCACCTATAAGCAAATTTGATGGTGGGAATTCTTCAACTGGGGGTCAATTCTTCAACTGGGGGTCATCCTTCCTAGATATGTCTTGTTTTGTATCAAGTTGACATAAAAACCAACCAACACACATACCTTTAATCCCATAATATGGGAGGCAGGGGCAGGTAGATTCCTGCAAGTTTCAGACCATTCTGCTCTACATAGTGAGTTCAAGGCCACCCAGAGCTACATACTGACCTTCTCTCAAAATAAAAGTTGATACTTTTGTAGAACACTCTAGACTAGTAGATTGTAGATCGTGTATTTTTGGACCTTTGGCACATGAGTACCTCTTAGTTCCAGAACCCAGTAGTCATAACTTCCCTGAAGGCAGCAACACAACCAAGTGTGTTATTCACCCCTGTTGAATGATGCCCCATCCCAGAAAGCAACATGCATTGAATTTTACAAATATCAGGTACAAAAGCAGAGTATGCCTGCCACATTGCAGCAGACCTGACTCTGCCTAAATCCATTATTTCATACAGTTACCTGTAATTGATAATAGGAGGTAAAGATTAGGTCGCCTACACATCTCAAAGAAAAAGGTCTTCTTCCATACATCTTACAGGATATTATATTATGCTTCTAGATGGGAGGATCAATCTTATCCTTAGTATTGTAAAGGGCATCTTTAAAATTCAATCATACTCCAGAAGAATCGCAAATGCCAAGTGTTTACATAATTGAGCTCAACGACTGTTATTAAATCAGTGGCAAAGGTTACCTTTCCTGATGGAAGGTAGTTTGGATAAATAGTAAAATTGTTTCAAATTCCCATGGAGTCTACACCAACTGTTCCACTCTCTCTCCCCTTAAATAAGAAATGCCTGAGGGGGTGATAACAATTTTCTCTCCTTCCTCCTGTTTTGTTTTGTGGGTTTTTTTTAAACTAATAATGAAAACTCAGAACAAGAAATAATGAAAACCTACAATACAAGGGCTCATGTCTGCAGTGTAAGGAGGTTGAGTTAACATGGCCTCTGCTATTCCAATGGGGTTTGTTAAAGATGGTGGTTCTGTTGTCTGTGGCTAGAAGGCTGTTTTAGAATAACAAAACTTCATCCAGATAAGATTGGAGTATGAACTGAGTAGGTCAGGGAAATCTGCTGGGGGTTGAGGAAGGGTAAGAGACACAGGGCTAGGAAAAATCCACACTAGCCTTCTGAGTTTATGCCTTTAGAATGGGAGAGGTGGGGGCTTTGTTGGAACAGTAATCTTGGGGAAGTCAGCCAGGCCAGGATGATTCACTCTCTAACCAGCTAGTTAAAGACACCTCTCCATCACATGCCCAGAGGGACAGAGTCAGGAGGATCCTTTGGTATCATTTCCTCACTTCATTTTGTCCAGAACCAGTCCTCCAGGCTATCACTCTTTATAAGATATCCCAGACCCCCTTCCTCAAAGAGAAACAACAGCTGTACACCATTCTTAAGGCCCTATGTACTGATCACTCTTCTAAAGAGATGAGCAGCGGGGACCCTTCCTGTTTCTGGCAAGACATAACATGGTATTAACCCTTTGGAAGCTGAACAGACTAGAGTTTACCCAAAAGAGTCAAAGACATACAACATAAATGTTCAGAGCAGATTCATTTATGATTACCAAAAACATAGAAGAAACCAGGGTGATTTTAAGTATAGGAAGTATCTATGCTTTCCTCTGAATTTTCCTGTGAATTTAGGGTTCCCTTTTTAAAAAAATTACATCTTTTAAGAAGGTATACATGCTCATTATTTAAAAAAAAATTAATCAAGTCAGAGCAAAGACCCTTTCAGATTTTATTAACCATCTTAAAACTTTTGCCTAGCATGCACAGGGCCCCGGGCTCAATCCCTAACACTGCAAAATGAATAAATAAGTATTTTAAACCAAATCATCTGACTCTCTACCACAAAAAATGTAATATATCTATCATTAATGTTAACTGAAAAATGATTAAAGCCATTAATAAGCAGGGAAACAGATGAACACATGTTTATACGTGACTTTATTTAAAGGGAAAGCAAACATGCAATGAGCTTCAGAAATCACTTCACCCAAATCCTACCACAAAATAGTCCAAAGGCGTGAGAGCCATACGGTCCGATGTATCACAGCAGTCACCGTTCTCCATACCAGTTTCTGTTCTAGTTACTTTCCCATTGCCGTGATAGGATGCCCTGACAAAAAGTAACTTTGGGGAGGAAAGTGTTTATTTTGGCTGATGCTTCCAGTGGGATAGAGTCCATCACAGTGGGGGAGGACAGGGCAACAGGAAGCACATGGCAGGAGCAGGAAACTGGCTGATCACATTTTATACACACACACACACACACACACACACACACAGGATGTTGGGAGAGAATACGAAAAGGAGCCAGGCTATAAATTGTCAAAGCCCACCCCACGTGGCACACCTCCTTCATCAAGGCTCCACCTCCTAAAGGGTCTATAACTTCTCCAAACAGCGCCACCAACTGGGGACCAAGTGTTCAAATCCGTGAGCCTGTGGGGGACACTTCCAAAGCCTCACAGAAGCTGCAAGACTGGTTCCAAGTCTTAGAGGAGCTATTGATTAGATAGATTTGTGTATCACATCTCCTCAGCTCTTGGCAATCTGGCTTTTTCACTCAATTCCAGTGTTTCTTTAAGGGGTTGTGTCTATGAGATTGCAAAGTCCACATATTGGTAATAATTTACATGCTTTCAAATGCCCCTCCATCCCTTCCCCATGAATGACGGGGCAGTATGTGAGAATCTGTGATCATCATTTTTTTTTTTCACTTAAAACATAGAATACTAGATTCATGTCTTTGAACAAATCCGATGATAGAATTTCTCTGTTCAATACCCTGTTTTCAATTTCTAGGGTCTTATAGAAACATTTCATTTTATTTCAGTTAGAAAATTTAACCAGAAAGTATTTCAAAGACCTTCGTGGATTTTGCCTGGTCTGTGGAAAGTACAGTGACCTTGACACTCATGCTTTTTCAGTCCACATAAATTTTCTAATTAGTGTTTAAATATCCCTTTATTCTAATTATGTATATGTATATGTATTTGTGTATGTACACATGAGTGCAGTGCCCTTGGAGGACAGAAGAAGGCATCAGACCTGCTAGAGCTGATGTACAAGGTAGTTCTGAGCTGCCAGATTGGATGCTGGGAACTGAACTTGAGCCTTTGCAAGAACAGCAGGAGCTCTGTTAACTGCTGAGCCATCTCTCCAGCCCCTCCCATTATTTTTATTTATTTCTGCCCCCAACCCTATTCTGTTCTATCCTCTCTAATCCCTTTGTATTGAGTGGAGAATTTGTTATTCCTGTCTTTATCATCTCTCTAAGTGCATTTACTTATATCCTTTCATCCAAATCTTGGAAAATTTCCTGAGCCTGTATTAATCTTCACTGAAGAAGCATTAACCAATGGGTAATTTGTGTTTTCCTTTGTAATTCACTCTATCATCTGCTTTTTATTTTCTTAAAGCTTGGATCTTGCACTATTTCTTCTTTGGTTTGATACTAGTGACTGAATTTCACTGATAATACAAAGTAAAAGATTTTCTATAATTTTCTTATATTTTCATTATATGTATATAATGAAATATATAGACCAATTTCTGTTAGAATATATACATATTCTTAGATAGATGTATCTTAGATTATATATATATTCTTCTATCTAAGAGCTTTCTTGCTGAGAGGATAGCTTTTGACTTTCATCATTTATTGGTTTGGGATTTGAGCTCAGGAGTGGAAACTGAATCTATACTCTCATCTACTACTTACCTGAGTTTCTATTCCCGCCACCCTCCTCACTGCCATTTCTAGTGCTGGCCATCTCCTTCATACCCTGCTCCGGGTACTTAGAATCCTTCAGTCATCACCATAGAACTCTGGGATTGGAGGGTGGGGTTAGACAATAGACTTATGTCTCCATCTTAAACAGCTTGCTTTTTAACTGTGATTTTATAGGTGTGGTGAGTGGAAAGGGAGAGAAATAATGGAAATAATGGTGTTGATATTGATCTTGTTTATGGGAACCACAGCCAAAAGAAAAATTAACTGGAGCTCTGCTGTTATGTGGTATAGGCCTTGCATCAGTGAAAAAGAAAATATCAAAGCTCTGCTTGGTAGGGAAACATCTATGACCCCAGGGAGCCAACCTTGTACTGTGTACTCATGTACATGAGGTTCACTGGAACTTTCTACTCAGAGAACCCAGTTTAGTTAAAAGCACCACATGAAACAACTCTTTTTTTTTTTTTTGAGGCAAGATCACATGTAGGCCAGGCTAGTCTCCAACTTGCTATGAGGATGGGATGACCTTGAACCCCTGGTTCTCTTGCCTGTACCCTCCAACATGCTGAGGTTACAGTGGCACACAGCTCCACCTAATTTATGATTTGTTGGAAATGGAACCCAGAGCTTTGTACATGGTAAACACAAGGCCTTGGGGGTGTAGCTCTACAAACTGAGCTCTACTCCAAGCCCTCAGATGCTTTTTAACCTTTTATTTTTCAGGATGTACACTGATGTCTAAAAGCAAGCTGTTGGGATAAGTTGGTCTTTATCAGGGGGACCAGAAGTGTTTCCTTCACAGTTGAACTGGGCCACCCAGGAGCACAGGCCAGGAAGCACTCCATCTAAATGGATGCTTCTGTCATAAAGTAAGAGGTGCCCAGCTCACCTCTTTGCTAGTCTGATTCATCACTCTCATGTTAATAACAGAAACCATAAAGAGATGTTACTGTAGCTACCTCCTCACAAACTCAACCTGCCTGTCACTACTAAGTATTCCCAACCCAGACCACATCCATCTTTTATTAGAGAATGAAAGAGAGAGGCATGAGCAGGGAGACTAAAGACAGACTTTACCAAGTGATTCAGTATGGAAACTCAGGTACTGCAGGAGGTAAGATTTTAGCTCTGAGCTCTGACCTCTCGGCTTTTTCTTTTACATTGGTTCTGTGTTTCTTATTTTAATAAGACGGTTGGTTACATCTACACTGCCCCTCCACTCAGGTCATCATAAAAGAACCTAGGACTCACAGCCAGAGCTTCAGAGCCAAGTCCACCCTCGGCCTCTTCCAGGGAAATGCTCAGGCTATAAATAACCACACAGCCCCCTGGTATTGGGGTATTAAGATAGACTGATTCATCCCACACACACACACTCTGCTTCAAAATCCAAGTGAAAGAAGACATTCAGAGCTTTCTCAGGCCAGCAAACACCAGATGGTGAAAAAAAACACGGTTTTCAAGATGACTCATTGTTACCATTGAACTTGATCAAATGGGCAAATGTATTCAGGCCATGAGGCTAAGAAACACATCACTCTGCTTAAAAGAAAATATTTTCCATTGACTGTGAAAAATCTCTGGGGTTACAGGCAGACACACAACCATGAGCTTTTTATATGGGTGCTAAGGATTTGAACTTGGGTCCTCAGGCTTATAGAACAAGCATTCTTGCCCACTTAGCCATCTCTCCAGTCCTCAACCTTATTGTTTAACAAAGGGTCTCTTGCTAGACCTGAAGCTTATTCATTTGGTTTGGTTGGTTGGCCAATGGGCTTCAGGGAGTCACCTGTCTCAATGCCCACAGCAACGGGGTTGTAGACATACATCACCATGCCTGGATTTTTACCTTGGTTCTGGAGATCTAAATTTATGTCCCCATGCTTAAGGAGCAGGCGCTTTATCCATAGAGCCACCGCTCACTCCAGGCCTCATGACAGCATTTTTAAATTTTAAATCTTACCCCGTTGAATGCCTGTCACAGAATCTCACCTTCTCTCAGGTACTAATGCTACTGATGGGTTTTTATGTTGGCATTACTGCACACATATTTTCAGGGGGTAAGAAGATACCATCTTATGCCAGAGACACCTGCAGAATAAAAAAGGAATTAACAAAAACCTAACAGAACTCCATTAGGACAACATGCCTAACTGTGGGATGTAGTAAATAAAGCATATGTTTCATTTTCATACCCTAATAAAGTACTAGAAAATCAGAGAGGCCATCTCACTCTAAGATCTACAGACAAGGCGAGAAACCACATGCAAGTTGGTTAGCCTTTAAGGACCTTCGTTTTCTCATCTGTAAGGCGAAGCTGGACCAGGTGACTTCAGTACTTCCCAGCTCTGCAACCCTATGTGCTACAACCCACCCACCTTGCTTGGCTGTAATCTTTCCTTGTAGCCGGAAGACAATCCCTTTCAACCACACCTCCCCGGAGTCTTGGCCAAGCTGATTCTCACAGCAAAGCTTTGAAATTCCCAAATACAGTCAGCTCAGGCCTGCTGGTGCCGCGTGGATCTGCCTCTTCACAATTCAAGTACTCAGCTATTGACTCGTGACAATCTATATCTGCATTAAAATGGGAGTTTTGGATTAATGTGGAGCTGAGAGCCTGACGGAGGCTCTTTGCTGCCAGCCTGTCTCTGTAATTGCAGAATGGATTTCACCACCCACAAAGGGCAAAATGAATGTGATCATCCCTGGTCGTCGATAGCCCATCGATTTTTTTTTCTTTTGACTCTATGATTCGCACAGTTATTGAAGCTCATTTTTTAAACAAGGAGACTTATTAATCTACATTCTTCAAAACTAGTGGACCCTACAGTGAGGTGAACTCTGGGGTTGACTTGATATGTCACATAAATTTTTTTCAATTTTTTTCACATACACATGTGCACATATGCACACACATTCACATGCATGCTTGTGTTCTCAGTCTTATTGAGAACTGGTCTGCTTTGTAGATGCTAGGATATTGTACTCATTATCAGGCCATTTAGGAAAGGTCCAGAAGAATGTCATCAAATATTTGATACATTCTGGTCTGTGGCATCCGTTTTCTAGGCTAGGTTTTCCACTCATCCCTAAGGTCGTAAACGGGATGTCTATAGCAAAACTTGTGGTCACAAAGATGGAACTCAGATCCGGGACCATTTCTTTCCTGAATGGAGCCTATTAATCTACAGTAAGAGAGAAAGAAAGACCGACCTGCAGCATTCAATTGTGGTTGCCCCAAACCATATCAGTTCTTTGTATTTCCCATGATGCATCTTCCATTTTATGTTGCTTCCATAATTACATCTTCTGATCACTTCTTCTATTGCCTTCTTAATTTTGCTGGAAATTCAGGCTCAAAGTGGTTCAAAACCACATGTGTCAGATTTGGTTTGGGTGGTATGTTGTAAAATGTGGTGGCCTTCTCTCTTCCCATAGCACTAGCTTTTGAAAATAATCAATAAAAATAAAATTGGTCATCAAATCCCATCAGCTTTTTCTCCTTGGGAAAATTTCCCACATCTGTCCCCTATGCTGAACCCCAACTTTATACATTCTGTCTTGCTTACAGGGGACATAATTTAATTTTGCAAGAAAAAGACCATGAGAATGTTGACTATGCAAATTCAGTCATGCAACAAGGGTCAAAATGCTCAGAATTTGCTTGGGTGTGGGAAGTTCCTTCAAATTCCATAAAATTCTGGTTCCATCAAGATTGTGTTATAATTTCCACTATCTAATAAGCAGAGTGAATATTTCACTGACTTCTATTCAAGTTCAAATAAGCCAAGCCCCAGCATTAAATTATTCAATCATTTCCAATAACCACAGTGTTGTGTACAACCATCCCACTGGCCACCAGTTAATGAGTATAGATGTGTGATTTTGAGGTTGTTCATTCCTAATCCAACATTAATAACTATCAATATAATAATTTAAATGTAAGAGAGACTTTTAAGACATTTAGAAGGAAACAGAAACCCTGTAAAAGGGAAATGTAGGCAAGGCAACATATTGAGACTCCACATATACTTCATGTCAATCTCCCAGCAGCATTCAAACCCATGTTAATACTTACCTCGACTTTGCAATAATTTCCTCACTGGGATATCAATGCCTAAACTTTGTCACATTAAATCCATTCCTGTTAATGACAATGACCTTGGGAAAGACAGACTAAATATCTATGGTCCTTAGTTTCCTCAATATTTCATCTAAATAGGTATTGCAGTTCAGAAGACTTGAGATAATGCATGTCAAGTACTTTGGCATTTTTGTGACTATCTTATCAATATTCTATCATGGCCCCAAAGTTAAATGTGTTTATAAGAATCTTTCTCCCACAAAAATGTGGGCTTGTTGAATCAAGGACCAAGTAATGTTTACCACTTATCCCTGGCTCAGAATATGATACAAATAGCTATTCCTGACATATTTAATAAAGAAAGGCATAGTTCACATTCCAAAGAATTCTATATCAAGCCAGAGATGAAATCCATTTTTTCCTCACTAATTCATTTTTATGAATTTTCTTTATATAATATAGACCCTCACCTTACAAAAAAGACAGTTTTCAGAATTAAGAAGATCAGCTGTGCCCTGGCAGAGGCACATGGAATAGGATACTTTGCAAAGAGAGTGCTAAGCTGGAGTGCCAAATGTTCAGGCAGCACAGAGAGTCAGCGCTATTAGGGACTCCAGAGATGAAGTCCTCCAACCTTTCGTTAGTGAAGAGTTTGAGGATAAAACAGACGACATCCGCTGACCAAGGTTGTAATATTTTAGTGCCAGTCATGTGTGTGGATACCAGGGAACAGGCATTTTTCCCTCCATGATGACATGCACTCAATACAGACACCACCTCTCCAACAAACATCAAACTAGCTAGGCAATCCATGAGAAGATGTACTTCAACACTTATGCCATTATTTCCCAGGAAGTAAAGATGCCACGGCTGCCCAATTATAAAAATAAAATAAAATGAATCACAGCTTACCTAGGAGTGGGAGAGTCTTACCTGGCTTGTGGCTAGCTGCTTTTGTGTAGGTTTTTGTCTCTGGGTCTGGAAAATCACAGTGTTGAGAGCAATTACCGATTTTCAAGTTGGGTTTTCTGGACTCCTAGAGTTCTGTGGGATTGCCATGAGGGCCATCGTGGGTGAGAAGAAAGAGTTCGTTTAGAAATCAGCCTTTCCTGGTCCATTCTGTTACTTCCTCTTATCTGGACATTTAAATTTTTAAAATTTATGTCTGATCAAATGTAATACTCCTTTATCCTAGAAATACTTTAGTTATTTTATTCTCTTCTATGGTTTAATTTCTCAACAGAAATAAGGAAAGGGCAACAGCTACTGTGTCTACCTGGTAAGACAATACTCTGATGAATGTACTACTCCAAAGACAGATTTGAACTATCACCACAATTAAAGAATTCTTTAAAGGGTGCAAGAGAAAACTCTGTCAAGCCCCAAATATGGGCAATAATGCTTTAAAGTATATACAAATTACAATATTGAAGACAGGATTGTAAAAACTTAACATTAGGCAAAACTCCAATGAGTCTAAACTCTGTTCATTTGGCCATTTCAACCAGATTTTTGCTTTTCTATGTTGTTTTAAACTATTTCATTTTTTTACCAAATTGCCTACTTCCAGAGAACTATGGAGTCTTCCTTCTCCTTCACAATTCCTACTCCATCACTAAGAAGCCATCCAGACACCTTTAGCTGGTGAGCTCCCTAGTTCCTTCATTCATTCATTCATTCATTCATTCATTCATTCGTTCATTCATTCTTTATTCATTGACTCACTCATGCAGGCACTTGGATGGTCCAGGTGTCCAAGTTTAAAAAAGAAACATAAGGGGCTGGAGAGATGGCTCAGAGGTTAAGAGCACTGACTACTCTTCCAAACGGACCCGGGTTCAATTCCCAGCACCCACATGGCAGCTCACAACTGTGTGTAATTCCAGTTCCAGGAGACCCAAAACCCTCACACAGATATACATGCAGGCAAAACACGAATGCACATAAAACGAAATAAACAAATTAATTAAAAAAAGAAAAACCAAAAACAGAAAAAAAAGAAAAAGTAAATAAAATAAATAAAACATTATTGACTAAAAAAGACACATAATTCAAATACCTCATGACAAGTGCTAGCAGGAACATCCTCTAGCAATGATAAAAGGTGAAGGAAATGGTATGACATTAGAGGAGGGTCAAAATTGAGGAAGCCACCACCTAAGATTTGGGGGGGGGGGGCTTGAAGAGGGATTGACTAAAGAAAACCAGGTATCAGGTGAGGAAAGAAGCCATGTCTATAGAAGAAAGAAATAAGGGGGCTATAAGGAGTTTCAGGTAGACAGACCACCTGCTCAGAGGCATGAATGGCATGGTGTTTCCAGGGATCCCTGAATAATTCAGAATGGCAGGAGTACAGCTCCCATCAAGTGAGTGGAGGTGAGAAGAATATGGTAATGAGGTAGAGATGTGGTCATTAGTCAGGTAAAATGCACAAGGGTCCTGGCAGGTCCATCAGAGAAAGCTTTGTGGACAAAGAACAGGGAGTCCTGAGGATCACGCCTCAGAAGAGGCTATGCTTGCCAGAGAAATCTTTGAAAGACAGAGGAGTCCATATATCAAAATAAAAGATGTCACTGTGAAGTTTCAAGAATAAAACCCGAGACATGGTAGGTCACTCAAGAATCCACATTGTACACAACAGAGAGAAGAGCTGGGAAAGAGGGAAAAGGGCATGAAATGCCAAGTCACTGAATGGAGATTGTGAGCTTCCTGCCGAGGAAGGCTGCCACAGGCTGGGCAACAAAGTCGCTAAAACTCTAAAATAAACTGACTCTTCCCAGGATGCCTTGCCAACTGCTATCCAAGACCCGATCCAGTGCTCTCTGCCTGTCCAGGGAAGCATCAGGAAGGAAGAGAGAGCCAAATACTGAAGAGAGCTGGCAAAGGATGGGGCAAAGAAGAATCAGAATCCAGGGGTCTTCATTAGTGCCCTGGAAAAGGATTAAACTGATGCTACAAAAAAGCTCTACCCTGTTTCCCATTCTAACCCCGACTCGGCCAGTAAAAGTCAAGAAGTTCTCACCGGAAGGGATGAGATGGTCTAAAGAAAGGAAATACATGACCATAAATAGGAGTGATTTCTGGATACTTCAGAGGAAGTAGCCATCACAGGAATAACTTCAAAAATCATGGGAAGGTCCCCTTGTGGGACCACATAGTGCAGCTGCTTCTCTTACAGCATACACCAATGCATACGTACATGCATGTGCACATACACATGGACAGACACACACATACCATTGCCGAAAGTCTGAAATCTCCATAATTACCACTCATTTGTCAGAACTTACCAGAATCTTTTCCACCAGTGTAAATATCCCAGAGGAGAGAGGAGCACTGAATGAATTTTATCTGTCATGTTTGTTAATAACGTAAGAGTAGCTGACTGCCTCTCATGATAGACGAGATGGAAAGAAAGGAAGTTACAAAACTATATTCTTTATGGAATGGAACTGATCCCCTTGCACAGATTAGGTCAAATGTTCTATTACACTGAGTGTCTTAGTTTTATCTGTTGCTATGCTAAAACACACTAACCAAAAGCAACTTGGAGAAGGAATGACTTAGTTCATCTTACACCTCTACGTCACACTCCATTGCTGAGGAAAGTCAGGGCAGGGACTTGAAACAGAAATCATGGAGGAACATTGTTTTATGGACCACTCTCTGACTTGCTTCGCTAGCTTACTTATACAGTCCAGGACCACCTTCTAGGGATGGTACAACCCACAGTGGATTTGGTCCTCCTGCATCAACTAGCAATTAAGACAATGGTCCATAGACAAGTGCCCCATAGGCATACCTGGTCTAGGTAATTGACGAGGTTGAGGTTCCCTCTTCCTACATGACCATAGATTGTATGAAGTTGACAATAAAGATTAACAAGGACACTGAGGAAGACTTTCATTCCTGACACTAGTAAACAAAGATTCAGCAGAGTATCTTCATGGCTCTGCCATGGAGTGCTCTTGGTTCCATCCCTATGACTGGGTGATCAACTGTCTTGATCTAAGCCAACCCTCCAGGCTCTGATCGAAGAACATGCAGGACAGTGGTGAGGACAATGAACACAGGACCAAGAAGTCAGAGCCTGTGGCTTTCAAGAACTTGAAATTTCACTGGGAAGAAAAGTCCCAAGTATCTTGAGAAGCACTCACCGTGCCAGGCAGTTAATGTAAAGTGACAGATTTACATTTTGGAATCTTAAGATCCATCATCAGAAGTGGTCACACCCATGGGGAGTAAAAGTCACACCTCTCAAAGCTGGACCAACCTCAACCTCAACTCTAAGACTGGTTGGCTCAAAGGTGTGTTCCTCTAGAAAAGAAGTCATTTAACCTCACAAAGAAAGCATGGTGGAGAGAGAAACGATAACAGAAACACTGGCAAAGAAAATTCCCTTAGCTTCCCTGAGTGGGAACGTGAGCCTTCACACATTCTTTCACACCCTCTGAGATAACAGTGGAATTGCTAACAATATGGGAGTTTATGGCGAAGTTCTGATGAAAAAGTTTGTGTTGTGTGTGTGTATCTTATAATGGCTCACTTTTAGTCCCACCTTCTCGTAATTTGTGGCACAGGTTTAACTCTCTGTGAATCTACATAATGTCTACACTAGAGGTCTACATTTGACAAAAGAGGCTTCCCACATCACTGGCAACAGTGTTGAAATTCTGCATTTGATGAGGGCCTGGGCAATGATGGAGGTCAGACTGGGTCATGGTTTCAAGTTCTTGCTCTGCCTCCACCTATCATCTCAGAGGCTCCTGTAGGTTCTGTTCTGTGGTGTGCTCAAGACCCTTTTCTGATAACAGGAGTGGCCACTGTTCACTTCACCCTTACCAAATGCTAAGGAAATGAGGCTAGAACTTAGTACCCACTATCTCATTCTTGTTACACAATGGTGTCATCTGGTCATATGAGCATCCTGGTCCTCAGGAAGAACTTCCCAAGACCATGAAGTGAGCAAAAGGCAAAGAGAATATAAACAAGAGCCTTTGTGCTTAGTCACTTGTATAGCCACATGTATAGTCTTGCTGTGACCAAATACCTGACAGAAAGCTACTCAAAGAAAGAAGGGTTTTCTTTGGCTCACAGTTGAAGGTGAAGGTATGGTGGTAGGAGCATGAGGCAGCTAGTCTCATTGCATCTACCATGAAGAACTACACAGAGAAGTGTAGCCAATCTATCAAACTTAAAGGCTTGTCCCCAGCAACCCACTTCCTCCAGCTAGGCTCCATCTCCTAAATGTAGCACAATCTTCCCAAACAACTCCATAAGCTGAATACCAAGTTTTCAAACACGGGAGCCTGTGGGGGATATTTCACACTCAAACCACAACACCATGATATATAGTCTAACTGGGCAACTGATCAACTAATTGTGGGTGGGTTGGGGAGATAGATGAGATGGGATAGATGAAAGATCCATAGCTCTTCTGCAGCTCTGGTTGCAAACTTGACCTGCTCTAAGGCTGAAGAACACTGGCAAACTGACTTTGGTACAAGAATAAAACATCAAAAGAAGGTGAGTGTTACATTTTATAAAGAAAATTTGTGAACAGTGCGGTATTCCAGTTGTCTCCCTTTCAACACTCTTCTCTGATGTGGCTTAACAGTGTTCCCAGGAGCCCAAATGAGTAGACAGACAAGTGAACTCATGAATAACCAAATGTACCTGGGGGCTAAGATCAGGCAGAGGGAAAGAAACCACTTAAGTAGCAAGATAAACAGCATGCTCGGATTGGGCTCCCCAGTAGGTGGCTTCCATTAACAGCTTCAATGCTGTCTAGAACAGGTGGTTCACACTCATCTGGTCCCAATGCACCTTTATGACTTTCTCTGTCCATGGAGCACTAGATAGCTCTTCTACTCTGGCTAAACTGCCCCTCATCATTACACTTTATTTCCTCTGTGATTTGTTTTGCTCATATATGCATTCGTTATTTTTCTTGTTGCAGAGACAAAATATACAACAAAAGAAACCTAAGGAAGAAAGGGTATATTTTTGGCTCACAGTCAATGCTACAGTCCATCATGGTGTGGAAGGCATGGCAGCAAGAGTGCAAGGCAACTGGCCACACTGTGTTTAGTCAGGAAGCAGAGAGGTGAATGCTGGTGCTCAGCATATGTTCTCTTAGCATCCACTCTGGGAGTCCAGCCTATGAAATGAGGCTGCCCACAGTTAGGGCAGAACTTTCCTCTTCACCACAATCTATATGTTCCATCACTGACATACCCACATTTTCTAGGGATCCTAGTCACTGTCAAGGTTACAATATTAACCATCACAATATATCTTCTTTAAAAGAATCTCTCAGTTATTATCTCTAGTCAAAAATCTCTGATCTACCCTCCAAAGTCCACCTGAAATTCTACTTCCTGCAGCCCAACTAGCAGGGCAGTGGAGCTTCTGAGAGCCTGCAAGTAACTGGAGACATCAGTAGACTTCTCAGGATCTATGTGTAGTTTCTGTTAATGGATGCTGAAACACATGGGGCCTCCCAATGCAGCCTCCATCCACCTCACCAATGCCCTAAGATTCAAAAGGCATTCCAATGTCTCAGTTTAAGCACTGGTGTCTTGATCTCAGATTAAGCATGATCAAAACAAGGAAGCAGATACACCATCTATGTTGAGTTTGCTTGTCTATATGATTTACTTGCGTTCACTCCCTCCCTTCTTTCCCCTGAAGGAAGACTTCTTGCTCTCCCACTACGAAGACATCTCTCCCTTCAGCAAATGCCCATGATTCTAGGTTCTGTGTGGCTAGCAAAAGCTCTCACGGTGTGTAGACCTCTCCATCCCTGCTTTACTATAAACATTTTTATTTACTTGTTTGGGTATCCAAACACTAATTTGATCCCATGGAATGAATCTGTCTCATTCATCGTTGTCTTTTTGAGTCAGGAAAGGGCCTGGCACATCGTAGGATTTATTAAATTTTGCTGAATGACTGAATGGGAAAAAAATGAATGGAAAAACTGGAGAGCTCCCGGTCAGGCTACAGGATATGACTGGGGCTCTCAATGACAGTGAGTCACTAAAGGCCACCCCTTGAGTAACCATTAGGGTTACAAGGACGGGGCTGCAGGCCTGCCTCAGGGGGCTGTCCGTGGTCCTGGATGGTTGTGCTGGTTCCATTCCTAAGCCGGCACAGCTCTCTGACAGACGGTCAGCTGTGCCACTTCAGAAGACTCCAGCCTTGGCTTCTGGCAATCACTCCAGCCCTGTGTCCACTGCTTCTTCTCATATGACTCCTTCCTGGGACTGGCTAGTTGCGAGGTTGATTACAGCCTTGGCTTAACCACTAACGTGATGAATCCCCTGCTATGGCCTAATCCAGGAGCTAGGTCCCTGGTGTGTTTCCAGGAAGGCCCTTGACCACCTGTGTTGAACAGCAGGAGTCTCAGGCTCAGATGGAACAGGAGATGGTGTGAGGAGGAAAACGTTCTGGGCAGCCCGGAAACAGCAACCCCCTTGTCAAGGGGACTCTAGGCTGTCTGAGGAAGACTACGACAAGGTGGTTCTTGTGAAGTGCTATTTGTCATGACCCCGCCCCCTCAAGAGTGACATAGGGGTGATGTTAGGAGAGACACTCCTGGACATGGACCCAGGAAAAGAGGATGATCTCTAATCCAGGAAGCTCCTCTCATCTCTTTTTATTTCTGAGTGAGTCCCAAATGTGTCTTTGTGTATAGCATAGGAAATAAATTGCATCTGGAGCCACAGCTAAATATGGGTCACTAATACTGAAAAGGGGAAATTTCAAGTAAATTTGAACATGTGTATTTTATATTTCTTCATATGAACTGGTTAGAACTTAAGCCAACTACTCTTACCAGATTAAGGATTTAAAATTTTCTGATTTAAATTTATTTATGTGTTCTGGGTATTATCTTATGACCAACATGTATATGTGTACACCTATGTATGTGCAGGTGTATGTGTGTGTATAAACATGCATGGGATGGACAGACAACAACCTTTGACATCATTCCTTAGGCACCTTTCACCTTCATTTTTGAGGCAGGATCTCTCATGTGGGCTAGGCTAGCTGAACAGCAAGCCTTAGGGATCTTATCTCCATCTCACCCCACTGACATTACAAGAATGTACCACCATGTTTTTTTTTTAACATGGGTTCTGAGTATCAAACATAGATCTACACTTTTCCCAAGTAATCACTTTATTAACTGAGCTCTTTTCTTGGCCTCATAAACATCCTTTTTTCCCATGTTACTTTTTACTTTTGAGACCCATAATCATCTTAAGCACCATCCAAATATGCTCAGTCATCATGGTTTATTGCTGACAGTGCAGTTTTCTATGTACAGGGTTGTTGTTGGTTTTTTTTTTTTTTCCTTTTCATGTGCATGTCCTTGTATGGGGGTATTATTGTGTGTATATGGGTGGATTTACATATATGTGTGCATTCATGTGGAGACCCAAGGTAGATTTGGGGATCTTTCTGATCATTCTCTCACTGTATTCTTTGAGTCAATGTCTCTCAGTGAAATCCAAAACCTGATGATACAACTAGTCTAGCTAGGAGCTTGTTCAGAGGATCCTCTACTTCTGCTTCCTGAGGCTGGAATTACATGAGGCACACCACTCCTTCCTTAAATTTAACTGTGTATGGAGATCCAAATGTGGGTCTCTGTGCTTACAGAACAAGCACTTTAACAATTGGGCCATCCCCTTAACCAATCTACGGTTTCTAAGTGGTATATCATGTCCCATCCCACTGGATTTGCTCAGGTGGCCCTGCCAAGGATTCTGACTGACACATTCTTCCTAGGCCGCAGTCCCCCACCCAACCATTAATCATGCCAAGTTTCTAGAAGGTAGAATGATAAGAACAGCCTTTGCTCCAGAAGTCACTGTAGCTGAAGCCCAAAATATTGAAACCTGGATCATAAGCCTACCTGCACATGTCAACCTTCTTGCTCTCACCATGACCTTCGAACTAGCCGTAACTAGCCGTAAAGTCCTTTGTGGATGACTTGTCCAGCCAATAGTCCCTACCCCAATCACAGCATTCTTTGAATCATACCATTGGGCTTTCTCACCAAAATCCTGCAACCACCCTAGAAAGTCTCATCTGTGAGTCCCCCTCCTTCCCCCTTTCTGTATGTGTATGGGAACACAAGTACACACTTCATATATAAGCACGTGCATATGACTGTATGTATATGCAGAGCATAGGTGGCCTGCTGCATTGTAGGTCAGAGCAACATTGTAGCCTCGGGTTTTACTGGCCAGGTAATTGTACACTCAGGGACCAGCACAAATGTTCAGGTTTCTTGTCTCTCAACTCAGCTTTGCAAGTGTAACAACTGCTGTGTTCAAAGGACACACTAGCCTCTGAGGAATTAAGGCGTACCATTAGGAAGCTGATGACCTCGGCATCTGTCAGAGCTGGAAATTGGCTGTGGTGTGCCTCTTGGCCAACCCTGCACATCTGTGAAAGAAACCAGTCACGCTTGAATCACTCCTCTTTTGTCTTCGTGGATTTTAATCTCCCCTCCAAGCCTAGGGGTGTTTATAAGACATCAGAGGAAGGAAAGGAAAATATGTTCTCTATTCCCTGGCTCACCCATCCCACTTCCAGATTCTACCACCAAACAAGCCAGCCAAGGTTGAAAGTTCAGATCAGGTGTTTTCCATCTTTCAAGTCTGTTGCCATTAACATTGACTCGCCATCAAAAAGTTGTGGCTACTCATAGCTGAGAATATTCTAGATCCAAACTTCAGAGCAGGCCAAAAAGCTTAAAGGAAACTTCTTTTTCTTATTGTATAATTGGAAGCATCCTTTCTTACCACTGATTTCTGCACCCTTGAGCTCCTGGATCCCCCATGTACATTCCCCATTGATTCTTACCCAAGTGCCTCTGGCCTCCATCAAGCAACCCCTTTCTATGTCAAGTCTTTCTTTCATCTACCAGTCGGTTTCAAAAACAAAAAAAAAAAAATACAAAACCTCTACTTACTAACCGTCACACATACATATATGCATGCCCTAATTTTGCCTTTGATTTTTGTAGACCTCTGAAATGCTATTGTTTATATATTTTGATAATTAAAAAAAGAATAGACTAACACAGTTTCTTGACCTTACATTATTGGGATTCTCAGGTAGATTCTGAAAGTTTTAGCCAAAGGTCTTGGCTAATAACACCGAACATGTGGGTGAACAGAAACACCCATGTATAGTATCAGAGCCAACCAAAGCACCCAGAGCATGTCACCTTTTAAAATTTTGCCATCAGGAAGACTCTGCTTGAAGTGTGAACATCTGTCCACTCCAGTATTCACAGCTGCTGAAACAGCTTGGAATGGCAAATGCATTTAATGGTGATTAAGTCATCCTCCCACCCCTAGAGGGTGCTGTTTTGAAAAAACTCCGTGAAGAACCTGCTGAGATACAGAACACAGGTTTCCATCATCTCTGCCTTCCAGACTCAGAAACCTGAGTTTTCTAAGCTCTATTGTATGATGTTATCACATCCTAGAAAAATGCTAATTTTCCACAAATGAAAAGCTTCTTTGCTGGTGAAAATTAACCAAGATAATAATTAGTTGAGCTAAGGCAAGAGAGCAAAGTGAATGCCAAGGGCAAAGGTCAAAGAAGATCACTTTTTAGATATTTAAAATTAAATTTCCAATAGGTTATCCTTCCTAATCAACACCTATGCTAAACAAACAGTATTAAGCAACACTGCTAAACTAACTACATGCTCCTTTCTTTTTTTTTTAATAATATTGCTAAGTTCCTCCCCACCCCCCAGCATTCTGTCTTCTATCCCTGTAAGAAGGAAAAATCCAGGCAAGCATCCTCCAAACGCCAGGGGGTATGCAGCACAATGTGTTTCCAGCCACTGAAACACTCTCATTGTTTACACACTAGCCACACCACTGAGAGGGTGACCTCTTTCCCCCACTGACAAGTGAGCAGGAACAGCCCTGCAGACTTTGATTGGCGGTTCACTGAGTCTCTGACCTTGAATGACATTGCTGGCAGGTTTTGATTGGCAGGCTACAACACTGCAGACCACCTCCCGTACACAGGAACACTCTCCAGAAATTAGCCCTTATCTTTTCAAAAACACTCTTGTGATCCCCAAACACAGGCTAAATGTACAGCAAAATGTGGCTGTGAGCATCAAACACAGCCTGATAAAGAAGGCATGATCTTTAAGTACAACCTCCAGATCCGACTTTAATTGGCACAGCCGGTGATGCAGCTGGTCAGCCTGGAGTCATCTCCATGAGACCTCCTGTCAGAGTGAAATGGCAGAAATTCAGGCAGGCACACAAACATGTTGCCTGTGAGCACTGAACGTGTAGCTGCTTGGAGTTACTGGATGGTCCTTAACATATACATAAAACATCTAGTGACATGGTATAGAGGGTTCAACTGCTCTCTACTTGCTCACACATATTGAAAAACGAGCACCTGGATCTCATGTCCCTGGGCTAGCCAGGAATTGTGCTCTTTACAATATTCTAGTGGATTAAAACAAGCTGGATCCCACAGTCTACCAAACTTCGGTAAGTTTCCTAGATGAATAAGGGTATGGGTCTCTGACAATGCCAAACTTGCTTAAGAACAGCTGCCTTGCTTTTAAAGTATGAAACTTTAAAATGGGGATGGGGATGGAATTCAGTTGCCTGGCAATCATGAGGCCCTGGGTTCAGTCCCCAGTACCAGATAATCCAAGTGTGGGTGGAGCACACCTGTAATTCCAAGGTGCAGGAGGTAGAGGCAGGAGAATCGTAAGTTCAAGATTGTCCTTGGTCTACATAAAGAGCTTGAGGCCAGCCTGAAATACATGAGACCCTGTCTCAAAAAAAAAATCAAAATACTCCTAATAGCCATTAAAATGAGCCTCCTACATACCTGGGGTGGAAATAGGCACAGGTCCACCTGTCCTCAACCTTGGTTTCTGCAGAAACTCTCAAGTAAGAGAATATAAAAACTGCATACCTTGGATGAGGACAAAGAGAAATAACATATTTGGGGAAGGCAGAAAGTAGAAGAATTAGCAGATCTAATTTAACAACTACACATGGCAGAAACAAATAAGGAGATGCGTCCGTTTCCCCAACAGTGGCAGAAGACTCAAGAATTAGGAAGAAAGGAGCCGCGTCACTGAGAACAGATGATCATCTGCGTGAGCATCTCTGGCTCCCTCCCAACAACAAGCATCCAGAGCTCTCTTATCCCACCAACAGGTTCATTTTATGGAGAAATGACCCAAAACACCCCAGACTTGTGCCACCGAGGTATAGCAAGAATAATGCAGTGAAAGCAGACACGGATCAGGGAAGAGTCTGCATCCTGAACAGACACCTCCACACTCCACAAGCCATTCAGCTGAGATACTGCTGACAGCCAGGCCTTGTCCCCTTGTCACAGGTCAGGTTTCCAGGGAGAAAGAGTTTAAGTGGCAGGGGTTGTGTGCAGAGGGATCATTGGAAACAAGTCCAACACCTGTAGAGCGGGGCAGATAGTAACCTGGCAGAAGAGGAAGTAAGTGTGACCCGGAAGGGCTCATTCTTCCCATGGAGAGATCTAGAATGTGCCAGCCCTTCAGAGTTGGCCATTTTGAAGCAAGATGCGAGACTTCTGTTCTGTCCATCAAGCCCTCGCTGGATGTGGGCTGCTCTCTGCTGCTGAAGGCAATTCAGAAAACAGATAAGGGCCTTCTCGTGAGAACACTGTTAGTGCAGGCTGGGTGGGGTGGGTGATTGGCTTCATCCTCAAGGAGGAAGGGTGTCTGTAGGTAATGTTCTGGTATTAATTAGGTACCACCACTGCCCTGTCAAACCCACGCTTGCCACCACTCAGAATTAACAACATACTCTAACAGAGAATATGGGCTAGCAATTATATAATTATAATAAAATGACAACTGTTCTCACAAAACGATAGGACTAAGGGTTAGTTTCAGGTCTGGAAGGATGGAAGGATGGAAGTTCTGGCATGCTTTTCTAGGTTGAATCTAAGTGAGCTGGATGTGTCCACTTGGAGAAGCACAAAGGACCATGTAGACCTAAGCAAGAGGACTATGTACAGACTCCAGTCCAGCCAGCCAAAACTACAAAGCCCAGGTCCCTGTGAGACACTCTGTCTCCAAAAGCAAAGTAGATGGCCACCTGAGGAATGACACCTAAAACCAACCTGTGGCTTCCATATTTACACACAAAATACTGTGCCTGTACCTGCACACACATATGCATCTTCACACACACTACACTGATGTACACATACATGCATGCATCTGCACAAACACACACACATACACACACACACACACACACACACACACACATTCTTTCAATGGAGCTGCCTCTCCAGTCCAACTGTAAGAATTTGATTCAACAGCATTTATTTTCATAATTCTGGAGACCAGAACCCACTGGGCCCAAACCAGTGTGCTCTTCTATCTTTTCCATCTGCTGAAGCCATATCTCTTGGCTCATGGTTCTCTCTTCAACCTTCAGAATTAATGGCCTACCACCTTCTTCTAGTTCTGACTCCTCTTCTACTTCCATGTGTTTGTGTGTGTGTGTGTGTGTGTGTGTGTGTGTGTGTGTGTGTATGTGTGTATGTGTGTGTGTCTGTGTCTGTGTCTGTGTGTCTATCTGTCTGTGTGTCTGTCTGTGTGTCTATGTCTGTGTCTGCCTGTCTGTCTGATTGTGTACATCTTCCCTTTCTAAGGATACTTGTGGTTGCATTTAGGGCTCTCCTCACTTCTTTCTTAAGACCCTTGGGTTAATCATAAGAGCAAAACTAAGGTTCGAGGCAGATAACATCCCAAGGTTCCAGGTTTTCAGGTGTGCATACCTTTGGGGAGAACATTACTCATCCTACTTTGATCATCCAAGATCAATGTCAAAATGCTCATCTTAATCCTGCTGACTCATCAGCAGTCTGGGTTCCAAACACAAGCAGACAAACTCAAGGATTTGAAAGAAAAATACCCTAAAACCTAAGCCTAAACATATCCCTTCAAAAAAAGCATTTTGAAGATAGGGCAGAAGATTCCATCTCTTAAGAAAGACAGCCAAGTTGTAGGATACTTGGCATCTAGCAGGAGCTCCCAGCCAATCAGATGTTCTGTTAGAAGGCAAAGCTAGAGAATGCACTGTCTAATTGGATTGACTGCCTTAACAAGCCAGAAGGTAACAAGTCAGAGTGACAGATATACTCAACCAGCCATCTGGAATTGGCTGTATAAAGGATGAAATAAAATGAGTCAATTTTTTCTGGGACCACTAAAAGGTTCCATACCCAAATAGACCGAAGGCTTCTGCCTCTATGGAACTGTTGGTAACAGTGTGTTCCTATAGCTTTAAACTATCTGTCTGGTTTTTCAAAGAGTTAAAAGTCAGTGAAGAAATGTATTCATTTTGAACCTCCTTCCTAACTATTGTCCATCAATTAAATTTGTTATGAGTTTGACCAATCATGCCAGCTCTCTCCACAATATCATATGACATCCCTCTCCTTTACTATATTAGTACTATCCTTGGCAGGTTTTCACTAAGACATGAGGTAGATTTTTTTTTTCATTTTCTCAGAATACCACCAAACTCATGCAATTATGTTCCTGTCTATGATGGGGTAACTGGTTTTGTAGTATATTAAACCTTTGGGATTTAATGGAACCCAGCCTTGAATGTTAACTTCCATCTTTCATCATCAGAGCATATTGAAATGGTCATAGAAGAGATGGAAATGAATTCCTCCATGATGGGTTGGTTCCATTCTTACAGGTCTTTCTGTCTCCTGACATCTCTGCTTTCCTTTTTCAGAAAGCCCTCAATGAGCACTTGCCATCTAAGTCACTCTACAAACATCCCTATTTCAGACTCTCAGAGTAGAACGGAGCAAAGGTGTACGGTGGAAGTACAGAGAAGTCAGGTGCTGCCTGTGTAACTATGTCCTCTACTGGATTTCATCCTACCCAGGAACTGCACCCAGACTACTGGTTACATGAGATGTAATGAGCTAATAGTAGCTCCCCAAATGTGCATCTGCATATGAACTTCAGGACTTCTTCTCTAGAAATGGAACCTTCAAAGGCAAAATTTGATAAGAATGTCATGGTTAGGTGATCTTAGGGTTAGGCTGGTTCAATAACAAGGACGTACTGAAATTATTATCTATCTAGTGAATGCACTTCCCTTCTTCTGTCATCTCTTGGGAAATATCTTTCCAGGATATTTTCCTAGCTTTCCATTCATTCTTTTGCTAGTAAATAGTTTGTTTAGTGCCATCATCTTTGCTCACACAGCCTTTCCTGGTCTCTTGCTTTTTTCTCTGACACGTCAGCAGCATTTCTACAAGGGTGTCCACCCCTAAGAACAACCCTTTTCAAATCTTTGTTTCAGCCAGCAAGTTTTAGAGTCATTAAAGCAAATGAACATATTTTTTAGGAAACCACCATTTGGGCTTAATTGGCCAAATAACTAATAGGCCATTTCTCTACCCTCAGAATCAACCAAGCTGATAAAATAGGGGTTTTTTCAAGATTTTTTTTTGTTATGTTGTACATGGGTCTTGCTGTGTGCATATGCAAATGAGTTCAGTGGCCATAGGAGCCAGAGGAAGGTGACAGATCCACTAGAACTAGAGTTCCACAAGGTCGGAAGTCACCTGACATGACTGCTGGGAACCAAATCCAGGTCCCCTGCAATAACCACAAGCATTCTGAACTGCTGAGTCATCTGTCAGCCCAAGGTGCTACTGTAACATCAGTTTAACCACAGGTTTCCAGCTCTGCGTAAAGCATAGCCTTGACTAACTAGTCAGATTGAGATAGGGAACGTTTTTTTTTAAAAAAAAAAAAAAAAAAAATATATATATATATATATATATATATATATATATATATATATATATGGCTGCTGTCCCAATCTAAGCTCTTGCATCTAATAAAGAAGGTGGTTAGCTGATTTGTCCTTTTTTGGTCCTAACACAGGAAATCTGGCAAGTAAGTGTAAACACTGTAAACAAGCAGGAGCTCGGAAACTCTCTGTCTTGAATGCACAGAAAGGCAAAGGTGAGAGAGATGTGATCTTCAGCATCGGGAGAACCCAGGAAAAGAGGGAAGAGCTCTCTGCTGAGAAATTACACAGGAGGCCCAAACCAAGGGATGCCTCCAACTTGCCACTGGATAGACAACTAATGAGAAAGAGAAAAATCTTGTGGGAGCAAAATCCACCTTCTATAAACATAAAGGACAGGCATCATTCAAACAGGAGGTAAGAGCATGCCTGACTATGGAGGAAGAGTCAAATCCAGACAAGCTCATTCCAACAGGGTGTAAAATTCTGTCCAAGAAGGTAAATAAAACCAGGATAGTTGGGGCGGGGGAGACGATTCAGTGGGTAAGAGTAAGCACATGGCCTAAGTTAGAATCCCCAGCACCCACGGTGGAGGTCAGTTCTTTTCCACAGTGTAGACACTAAATCCCTGATGAGTGAGTCAGCTCTCATCCTCTGGGTGAACCACTTTGTTTCTCAGCCTTCTTCTCTTCTATTCTCAGCCTTTTCTGGTATCATAATAAATATGTGTTCACTGTGAACATCCAGCATGCTAGACCCTGGTCCAGAACTCTTACAGTTACCAGATGAAGCAGCTTCACTTTCTATCTCCATTCTACAGATGTGAAAACCAAAGTGCCCAGAGATGAGATGGTCTGGAATCACACCTCTGTGAGAAAAATCAATTCTAATATTAAAAGTATGTCTCCATGCCTACATGCTGAGCCAAGGCTCTGAGATTCCTCTCTGTCCATAGACGCTGTTCTCTTCTCCTCGCTGTAAAGCTGTTGGGAAACTTAAGTACCGTCTCAGGATTCATACTGGCATTCAACCAGTGCCTCGGGTGCAAGCATCTGACCAGCTCTGATAACAGTGACTGTGAGATCTGTTCCAGCCACATCAGATTCTGCTGGGACCTCATAAACTAGACTCAGTCCCAGACAATAAACCCAACAGGCAGAGGAGTCAAACCCCGGCAGAAGTATGCAATCCTCTTCCCCTCACCATGTACCCAGGAAGTACTGCAGCTCTGGAAGCCAAGGGGAAAAAAAAATCCAAAAGGGGGGTGGGGCATGCCTTAGGAACAGAGCAGGAAAATCAATAGGAAGGTGGGTCTTTCAAGAGTCCCTGGGTATGAAAAGAGAGAAAGAGAAAGAGAGACAGCAGCAGGGCTGCTGGAGGGTGGACTTCAGTGGCTGAAGTGTCTACCATTGACCAACGAGGTAAATCAAATCTGCTGCCAATACATTCTTCTGCTGTCCAGATAAAAACGGCAGACTAAGCCGCTGAACTTTCACCCTTCACCCCCGCTCTTCAAGCCAAAGTACAGATTAAAAAAAATCAATAACCCCAATCGATGGGAAAATATTTTTAGTCTCTAACTGAACGATATGTTTTGACAAGGCCAAGGAGGAGCACAAAAGAATGGCAAAAGATAAAAGGCAGAAAATTAGGAATTTTCTTTATTGGGTGCGGTGGAGGCACCAGCCGCTCTCCCTTACCCCAGCGACATCCGTCCAAATTATCTCGCAGTGAAGAAATAAAATGTAAGGAGATGGATTTACAAAAATGGAACGATTCACCACCGAGCACCTTACAACCTGTGATTGCTACTGTTTCCTGTTGCCATTTCCAAGAAGGCAATCTAGACACGCCCCCCGTTCAGTTGAAGGGAAGCAAGTCCCCAGTGTGGACAGAGCAAACAATGAATCTGCAGAGCCCTCTGCCTCCACCCCAACCTGAGATCACATCCACCACTAAACACGTCAGAAAGTGTTTAGAATCCTCCCAATTTGGCTCCATTTTCTCGCAAAATATCCACTGTTTTTCATAACCCAGGACCCTTGAGGCACTTTCATAACTGAGCAAATTAAACACATCGTATCAGTGGGTCCTGGGCAGCCTTGAGCGGTGATTTATTTTTGTGCCTCGCCTGAGCCGGCTGTATTTCCTAAAATTATTTCACTTTTTCACACCTCTATTGAATAAAAGTGATGAAGAAACATGATACCCAGAAGGATATAAACAGGAGTCACGCAGCAAGGTTGTTTGTTTTCACAAATCCTGGAACCAGGAAACAGCCACAGCAACCAATTAACATGTTCAATTATTTATCCCCATCACAACTGGTAAAGAGATAGATTTATGGGATTCAAAATCTATATAAACCCGATAGACTGAGGTTGGGAGCACCAGCAGACCATTTTGCTTATTTATGCATTTTTTCCCTCTGATATCAATACCCCATCTGTTGTCCCATGGCCTTTGAAGTGAATTTAATGACAGTCATTTGACTACAACTCCATATTTGGTTCTTTTATTAGAAGTTTAAATATACATTTCTTTTATAAACACAGACTCAGGCTGAGGGTCACCACTACATGCTGGCAGCCAATTCAACCCACAAAAATAAACTCAGTCAATTCAATAAAACAGACTGTGAGGCCAACACTTTGACATCATGTGTTTTTGGCAGGCAAAGCACAGCTACTTGAAGGTACGTGATTGGCCAGTTCTGACGCTGTTAGGAAGTCACTCCATCCTTAAGATCAACAGGACTGCACAGCAGCTATCATTTTGGAGGATGAAGAAGTGTAAACAGGCCAGTTTTCCAAGACTGCCCCATAAGATCACACACCCAGCCTTGTACTTGTGGATCCTATTTACCCAAGGAGTAGAAACCCTCCTGAGCGGTGGCTACCATCTCCTAACAGGCTCCCAGTAGACTTAGACCTGTCACAACTCTTAACAATGTGCCTTCCATTTCTCTAACGATAAAATCATGCAGCCTCTCTTCTCTTTCCTAAGTGCCGGCTGTATACACTGGGCTCTCTATGCCTAGTACCTTTACAAGCCTAATTTCATGTGTCCTCAGAACAAGCCTACAAGATAAATAGTACTAATTCAAAATTGCACAAAAGATGAAGCAATTACCTAAGATGACACCAGCTAAGTGCTAGAGACAGTGGATAAATCAATGTCTGTCTGATTCTGACATCTACACTGCTATCTCATTCATCTGTGTTTCTACTACCAAGACAGACTAGATCTGATCAGATTCACTGTCTATAGGGGTTGAAATGACCATAGACTTGTAGCTGATGATATCTCATTCATCCTGCCATCTTCAAATGAACATGATGAGCACTTGAAAGCCATTAACTATAATGAATGCATTCATTATTTTAGATCCAAGATATTTACATGGTTACATGTCCTGATAAGTTCACATCAGGATCTTGGTTAAGGAATTCTTGTCCTAGCAAAGTAAAGGATTAATGTACTCTAAGCACACATAAGGGCATCCTGAGTATACTTCACCAGGAATGCTGGAATCCAGAGTACTGATGAGGCCCACAAAAACATCTTTCCATAGTGTTTAACATTGCAATATTAAACTGCCTTCTTTCACACATTTCCCTCAAATGGCCATCCATAAAATGCCATACTTCCATTTGCCTAATTGTTTAGTCCTCTTTTCAAAGTGCCCCAAGTATTCTGGGTATGCATTCCCCCCTGTTGAGGCTCCCTGGAATAGCTGTGATGGTTGATTGTTGAAGGGCTAGTCATTGAAATGAGTTGGTAATTATTACATTGAATGCTTTCTCTGTAGCCAGGGAAGTGTGATGAGCGCTTGAACTAGCTAACAGAAACACATCAAGCCACTGCCAGGATAGCTATCATAAAAATCAATTATTATTATTACAATCTTCAGTTGGTAAGTCACCACCTTGAAAACCCAGAATGGCACCAACCATCACTGTCACCTCCTCATTCTGTTGATCCTTTTCTTACTATTCAGCTTTTTAGTCTGATGTCTGCCCACCTGACTACTCTTGCTTGAATTGCTTTGTTATATCCAAAGCCCGTGGCCAAGGCCAAAATTTCTCCCATTTCCTCCTAGGACTTTACTGTTTTAGCTCCTGTTGAAACATCAATCCCTAATCTGTTTTCAGGAGATTTCTATACAGTTCAAAATAAGGATGTGATTTCTTTTGCTTTGCCTTTCCTTCTCCTTCCATCCCTCCCTCCCTGTCTTCCTTTCCTTTAATTCTTGTAGATATCTAGTTTTCCCAGCATTGACTACTGGGGACAGATTTGCTTTCCCATTTTGTCCTCTTATCATCCCTGTCAAAGGTTAGTACATACTTGGGCTTGGGTCTAGACTCCCCATCATTTGTTCTAGAGGTCTATCTGGCAAAACCATACTGTTTTAATCATTTTAGCTCTATAGTATGCTTTTTAATTTGGTTGTGTAGTGCGTCCTGTTTTGTTAATTCTTACAGCTGTTTTGGTTACTGAGGAAATTTAAAGGCCCCATATGAACTTCAAATTGTCTTTTCTGTGTAAAAAGTGCCATTGCGATTTTCATGGTAATAATCTCAAATCTGTAAACCAGTTTGGGTAGAAAAACACTTAAATGATGATCATTCTTATAGGCTATGAACAATTTTTACATTTATTAATTTGTGTCTCTTTTAATTTTTTTGATCTATGTGTGGAAGCTTTAAGTATAGAAGTCTTTCACCTTATTAGTTAAGTTTATTCCTAAGTATTTTATTCTCTGTAATGGTGTTGTAAATGGAAATGTTCTTGAGTTTATTTTTGAACGGTTTATTCTCAGGTATAGATACATGACTGGTTTTGTGTTCTGACTGTGTGTGCTGGAAGCTACCTTTGATCATTCATTAGTGCCAGTTATTTTGTGGTATATTTGTGGCCTCTCTACATATCAGATCAAATCATCTCTGGTAATGATGTGTTCAACTTATCATTCATATTATTAAAGTTAACATCTCTCATTTGCTTTTTATTTTCCAGGATCATTAAAGGGATCATCTTATTAAATTACAAAAAAAAAATTCTTGAGTAAGAAAATTAAATAATCAAAGATTAGAGAGATTGAAACTAACTTTCCGTGCATGGCAGAGCTGAAAAGTAGGACTCTTATCTCTGGGGTAATGGCAAGAAAAAAAGTCTTGGGGCTGGATCAACTGCTCAGATGTTAAGAGCCCTTGCTCCTCTTCTAGAGGACCAGAGTTTAGTTCCCAGTATCCATGTCCAGTGGCTCACAGCATCTGCAACTCCAAGTCCAGGGAATGTGACACCTGGCCTCCATAGGCATCAAGCACACATGTTGCATAAGCACACATATGGGCAAAACACCCCACACATAAAATAACAAAACAGTCTTGAAAAGAAACAAGGTTCTGCAAGGCCAGGATGAAGGTACTATCTAGAAGTCAAGTGACAACTCAAGCCTCCTTTCCAAAGGTGTCTTTTACCTTGAGGCTACCCAGATATACCAACAAGCTATTTCTAAATCAGCCACAACTAAAAAGAGGAGTCAATCGATTGCAAAGCCAGTGTTGAGTAGAATAACCCTGGAAATATCCAGCTTGAAAGATCACCCTGATGAAAAGGGCTGTTTAAAGAGCTTCCTAGACTTGGGACGGACTTCACAAAACCGGCAGGGACATGCTTCAGGGTGACTCCTTCCACCACTCTTCTGAAGATATCCTGGTGTGGAATTTCTAATACTATCAGATCCTGGCACTTCAGATTCCCAGATCATGACCTTTAATGTTGACTGTGTTTGTGGCATGTCACATCGGCTGGGATTGGAGGAAAGCTAGAGAGACAGACAGGGGTTCAAGTGGCATTTTCCAATGGCTTCTCAAAAAATATCTGTGCTCCGCACCTGAAGGCTCCCAACTCATCATAACACTTTCCCAACACACAAGATCACTTTCCAGGCTGGGAAAACCAAAACTATAGAGGTGCAAGGTAACACTGATGTCCTGTGAAATAATTGCTACAAACTCACCTCTGAACTTGAACAAGTAGTCTTCATTTGTAGAAGAAAGTGGGGACAGGTGCCCCATGGGAAATAATGAGGCAACCACACTAGCATCTTTATGTAAGTGTTTTCATAAATGTATTTGCAAATGTTTATGTAAATGTTTAGTGGATAAACTCTGTGTTTGGACTATATACATCAAATATTACCCTTAATTCAATTTTGAAAAGCAACTTTTTTTTTTCTAAATTTGCTTCAGTAGTTCCAAAAAGATGGAATCCAAATGTGATTCATCCTCCCTCCCATCACCTGTCAGTCATTGCTTGGCACAGAATAGGTACTGAATTTGGTCTTGATAAATAAAAAATTTTAAAAAATTGATTTTATAAATGTACAGTTACCTTTGTCCTTTGGTCTAAACCATAAATCAGTGTGATAATCAAGCCACATGGCTGAATTACACACAATCCAACCAGCCATATGCTTTCTCCATAGCTCTACAACTTCCTCAGAGGGTAAAAATGTTCCCCATAGGCTCACATGTTTGAAAATTGGTCCCCGGCAGGTGGCGCTATTTAAGAAGGTGGTGGAACCTTCAGAGTGGGAGAAGCCTTACTAGAGGAAGTGGGTAATTTGTGGGGTGGGCCTTGAGATCTGATGGCCTGGTCTCACTTCTTGCTCACACTCAGCTTCCTAACTGCTAATACAATGTGACTAGCTGCTTCCTGCCCTTGCACCATGCCATCCCTACCAGGATACAATGTACACCCTCATACTATAGCTTGATTAAACCCTTTTCTTTAATTTCTTCTTGGCAGCTGTTTTGTTACATGTTGCTGGAGGGCTTCTCTCCAGGTTCCCCAAGCCCCGCAGTCCCACAATCCACTTATAAAATAATCACTCAGATGCTTATATCACTTATAAACTGTTTGGCCGTGACAGGCTTCTTGCTAACTGTTCTTTTATCTTAAATTAACCCATTTTTATAAATCTATACCTTGCCACGTGGCTGGTGGCTTACCAGAGTCTTTACATGCTGTTTGTCCTGGAGGTGGCTGCAGTGTCTCTCCCCTCTTCTTCCTGTTTCCCCGAATTCTCCTTTCTCCTTGTCCCACCTACTTCCTGCCTGGCCACCTACTTCCTCCCTGGTCACTGGCCATCAGTGTTTTATTTATATAGAACGATATCCACAGCATTTCCCCTTATCTTTTTTTTAAGTAAGGTTTTAACTTTAACATGGTAAAATTACATATAACAAAACAATTATCGAGCAAGAATTACAGTTACAATATTAAAGAAGATGTCCTATCTATCTTATATTTGTGAGTTTAAGGTTTTATATCTAACTTATCTTTTATCATAACTGAGGAAATTACAACTATCTAGTCTTTAACCACATCAAAGACCTGAGAAGGAACATAATGGTACCTGAGAAATGGTAGATGGATGCAAGCAACTTTTGGGAATCTTGCAAGAGTAGACAAAGACAGCTGGCAGCCTGGACAGTCACCTAATGTTTCTCAGCATTGTTGGTGCATTCAAATTGGCTACAGGCCTAGAGTATCTGACAGACCATTTTTAGAAGCAGGAATTCTGAGAGACCATCTTACCCTGTCTTGGCAGAGTACAGTGGTCACTTTCCTTGTGTCCTGCTTGTCCAGAAAGGACAGCATTATATTTGTACTGTCAGCCATCAAGGCAAGGGCAGTTCTTTGCCCAGTAGGCCATTTTGTGCCAAAAAGACAAACTTCCAAATGGAAATGTCTTAGAAGCCCAACATTCTCTCGGGATCAATTGGTGCAGCCAGGAGCAATTGTGTCTCACGTCAACAGAATTTTAAGTTATTTAAATGCCATATTCTCTAGGTCTACGAAATGTTTGAAGATTACCTATCTATCTGAAATATATCTATGTATACCTAGAAGACTTAACTAACATGGCTACAGATATGATTATCATAGATGACTAATTATTAATCTATTTTTAATTATCCATTACAATTTTAAATGAGTTACATAAACATAATACCTCAAACAAGAATAGAAATATATATATACAGTATAACAAAATTAACTTCAAGTTTGTATCAATAAACTAAAATTTATACCAATGTAAAACATTTTAAACATAAACTAAAATCTATACCAATGTAAAACATTTTAAACAAGTTGTTCTTTAAAAGTAGGTTCATTAATCTACCCTTTTATCTTATCATCTCTATATCCTCCTATATATCTATATCATATCCCCTTTTCTTTTTTAGAAAGAGATCACATTTATAATCAACCTGTTTTAAATAAAAATATTGGTTTTTCTCTGTCCCACACCAGTTACAGTAACCAGGAAAGGAAATAACATAGATAGGAACTCAGTTCATCATCTTGGGGGCCACAGGAAAGAGCCATGATCAATAGAATCAGGTAGATGTTTGAAATCTGATGAGTCCCAGTATGGTTTATGCAGCACCTAATGGTATTATTTTGGAAGTAATCTGGGTATAACCTGGGAATGGTGTTTATAATGGGCCCAGGCATCATTCTGTGGAGCCTTTCAAAGAGGCACAATGCTTCAGAGCCAAACTAAGGAGTTCAAGCCCCATAACTGACAAATGGAGAAGCACAGCCCGAGAACTAAACCTGCCTGAGCTCACACAGCAGGCAGAGGGCAGAACCAGTCTGTCTTTTCATCCACTCTACGCCCCACCTCTTCTTCAGTTCTTCATTTAGTGCCTCCCTGACCTCCCCAGGGAAAGGAGACCCTCCTCCTACAAACCCTCAATATCATGCCTTGTAGACTTGCTTTCAGTGCTCTGTAGTGACATCCACCCTTGCCCAGGACTGTATGGAATCGGTAACTTGTCAGGCACTAAATGGCCCATAAATATCTATGAAATAAGTAAGTGAACGAGTGAATGAATGAATATACGAACTCCTCACAGTGCATTCTCATGACTGTATATAGCCTTAATTTACTTATATATAGAGAAAAATCCATCACAAACAAATTTTTTATTTCCATTCAAAATAACTAATGAAAAAAATCTTTAAGACTGAATAAAAACACTTTTTGAAAAAATGAGTAGATGTTTCTAGCATATCTGCACACTCACTCTTGAGACCCCTGATTCCTCACAAACTACTACTCCTCTTCCTTATCTTCTTGTCCACAGCCAGCCACACAACGATAACGGTGAGTAGTAGGGCATCAAGACATCATTTAGTGAATAAAAGAGTACATGTGGCCAATGATTATAATGTATAAGACAAATTATCTATATAATAATTCAAGATGCCACCCAGAATTTAGAGGGTAGGTTTTCTGTAGAATGAGCCATTTGCTTTTTCTAGATAGAGCTGAATTCTGTGAACTAACTGCTGTGGGATGTTCTGTATGTCCTGTGGGAGCCCTTCTTGGGTTCTTTGTGGCGTTACCCAGCAGGTCCGCATAGAGGATGATTAGGACCATGGGCCTGAGTGCAGGTGTTTGAGATGGTCTGCACTTGGCTGTGCTGGGGGATGCTCTGTATGTCAAGTTGTTCTGATTGGTTAATAAATAAAACCTGATCGGCTGTGGCTAGGCAGGAAGGATAGGCGGGACTAACAGAGAGGAGAAAAAAAAGGACAGGAAGGCAGAAGGACTGGCTGCAGCCGCCGCCATGACCAGAGACGCTGCAGCCGCCGCCATGACCAGAGACGCTGCAGCCGCTGTCATGACCAGCAGCATGTGAAGATGCCGGTATGCCACCAGCCACGTGGCAAGGTATAGATTTGTGGAAATGGATTAATTTAAGCTATAAGCACAGTTAGCAAGAAGCCTGCCACGGCCAGTTTGTAAGCAATATAAGTCTCTGTGTTTACTTGGTTGGGTCTGAGCGGCTGTGGGACTGGCGGGTGACAAAGATTTGTCCTGACTGTGGGCAAGGCGGAAAACTCAAGCTACAACTAACCAGAAAGCTGACTGTGGGGTATCTGAACCCAAGGGAAAACTCGGTCTCCGTTAAGAGGTTAAGGATCTTTCCCCCTCAAACATGAGAATAAATTGGGGCTGCAAAAAGGACAAACAATACACCATCTCCTGCCTGCTCAGCATCAGGGACCCTGGAGCCCAGGTACCCACTACGCATGCTGAAATGAAACCCAGCCATGGTCAAGTATGCTGGCTGAGTGACAGCTGAAGCAAAGCTACCCAGTGCTCAAAGAGACAGCACATGGGCCAGCACAGCAGTGGCCTCCCCAAACTGCCAGGCTGCCCTGACCTGAATGTCCTTCAGACAGAAGGTGCTTTTCTGAAATACATAGAGGCCTACTGTAACCACCCTGTGGCAGCGATAGGTTAAGTCTATAAAAGAAAGGGTTAACATCCAGTTCTGGGCAAAGTGCACTGCCTGCATTATGTTAAAAACTCCTTCTTGGAAAAAGAAGAGCTCTAACTGTTGTGCAGAAAATCTCCACCCCTTCTGATCGATGTGCCTTACTGCCGGGGCATCTAGTAATTTCTGATCCTGTCACCTGTAGCCTTCACTTCAATGACAGGGCACAGCAGGCCAGGGACAGACAGCAGCCAAGTTCCGCATGGCCAGGCATCAACATTGCCAGGAGGTGTGAGTGGAACATGGAGGGGGGCGGTGCACACAGCCAAGGAGAGGTCACCAGGGTCACACTAGGACTGCTTTAAGCCATGGCCAGGTCCTCCATCATAGACTTAGAGTTCAAAGTTCTATTAGGCCATAGGTCACAGATCTCATCTCAAGGTGATTGTCACCTCTGGCCCTTTAGCATCCATCTTGGAGCAGCTACATCCATTCCACAACCAGTGGGCACTCTCAGTGATTCAATGATGGGTCCCTGCCTTTGGAGGAAGCTTACAGAGGCTGAACCCCACAGCCTACCATTTGAATTTTCCTCTCCTCTCTGCTCCTGGTAATAATCTAAGGCATGTTGCAGGTCTGGAGCACATCTGAAATTAGAACCTGTGGGACTCTCCATTACTGACTGAGACTGCACCCACTTCTTAGGTCTGCTAGCCTTTTTCTTGTCCTCACTCCTCATCTTACCCCCACTCTGAGAACCAGCCCACCTCCCTATGGCTTTTTCCAGGGTTTCCCTCCTCCTACTCGCCTCTCTTAGGCCCAATCTGGAACACATAGAGTAATGAAGACAATCCCCCGCTGTCTTTTGCTGTCACATCTCGTTATGGAAAAAGAGCATGTTGCTCTCAAGCCTTAAGGAACCTCTCCTCACCTTCTCCTTTCGCATAAACAATCGTTGGTTGCTTTGGGTCATTTATAATTCAATTTTGAGGCATTCCTATTGCACCAGTATCTATTCTGGAAAAAAAAAAATCATCTTTCAGCATATACAGAGCAAGCACTCTGTATGGTGCTCTGAACTTTTTAATCTGCAGAACAACCAACAAAGCAAACCCCTTCTTTGAAGTGAGAGACAGAGGTACAAACACCTTATAAATCACCACACATCTACTGGGTATAAGCTGCACTAATAGAAGGCACCTAAAGGATAGTTGGATTGTCCTGTGACCAGACCCCACAGCTAACATCGGTAGGAGTCATACCCAGGCCATCTCGGGCGAGATCCACAAATCACAACATCTGTATCCAATGGTCCCTCTCCACTTTGAGAGTTTTCAGAGAAAGGAATCTTATATCCCCTTCTAGTAATAATGTAGAGCTATGGTTTCCAGAAAGGAAAATGTTGTATTGGTCTAGACATGGGATACCCAAGTCACACTTCTTCAAAACTATATTTTTCCAATAACATTATGTTGTGGGCTGAGACATGACTCATCAAACAAGATAACTTCCTACTCAATCATAATGACTAGAGTTTGGATCTCAGAATCAACTCCACCTCCAAGGGATCTAACAACCGTCTCTGGCCTCCATGGGCATTGCACTCAGTTGTGTACACACACACACACACACACACACACACACACACACACACACACAATTTTTTTTTAAACTTTTAATGCTGTGTTGTTTGAAATATACTGTTCTTACGCTTTGGAGTCTTAATCAAGAAATCATCACCCAGAGCAACTAAAGGCGATTCCCAGTTTCATTCCACTCTCTCTCTCTCCAGCTTATGCTATTGATAAGGGTTCTATCCATTTGGAGTTAATTCCTCATGATGCATGAGATAAGGCTCCAGTGTCATCCTTCTGCATGGAGATGTCCAGTTTTCCCAATTGCTCAGGTGCTGTCAATCCTCATTTTGTGTCTCAGCACTTCCTCAAAACTCAAATTGACCATAAGTGTTGATTTCTAGGTTTTCTCTTCTGTTCAACTGGTTAGTATGTCTGATTTGCAACAATACTAAATTATTTTTGTTTGTTTTTTTAACTTAAATTTTTTATTCATTTTTTTAACTTAAAATTTTATTCATTTTTACATACCAACCACAGATCCCCCTCTCATCCCTCCTCCCACTCCCCCTCTGCTCCCCCCTGACCCACACCCACCCCTCCTACAAAAGAATACCATGTTATTTTGTTTGCAACATCTTTAAAATATATCTTGCAATCTGGAGGTATAAATGTTTTGAATATTTGGGGCATTTTTATTTCATGTAAATTTCCATTTCTATGAAAAACATCATTGAAGTTTTGGAATGTTAGGGATTGTATTGAATCTATAACTCACTTTGGATAGTGTGGATACTTTTTTATTAATTTGTCCAGTCCATAAGTAGGGGATATACTTCTATTTACTTGTCTTCCTCCATTTCTTTCATCAATGTTTTGCAGTTTTTACTATCCAGCTCATTCATATCTTTGGCTGTATTAGTTTCTGAGCATTCTGTATGCTGTTCCAACTAAGGTAGTGTTATTCATTTTTTGTTTGTTGTCAGTACATAAAGATGCTCCCAATTCTATCTGCTGGTTGTAGCCTCCAGCTTTACTAAATGTATCAGTTCAAATTGTCCCTTTTTTGAGCTCTTTGGGGATCTCTGTATATAAGATCCTGCACTCACAGCAGAGATTTCACTTCTCCACCTCTTGTATAGATCCCTCTTATTTTCTTTCTTGTCTAATTGTTGCGACTTGTTGATATCACAGAAATAGAGTGGAAAGGAAGAGGCTTAGGAGCAGAACAATGGACAGCAAAGAGAACATGTCAATCAGAGGTGAAGTTTCAGTTAGGTCAGAAGAAAATATTTTAGTAACCCATTGTGTGGCACAGGAATAACAGTTAATGAGGCTGTGTTTTAAATTCTAAATTTGCCAAAGAATAAATGTATTTGTTTTCATCCTGGGATTGAAGCTTAATTCTTGTGCATGCTAAGCAAGTACTGTCCTACTGAGCTGTATCTCCAGCCCAAAAATATATTTATTCTTATAATGTTGTTACCACAAAAAGTATCTAGTTATTGTGTATGATAGATATATTATTCCAGTAGTTTTTCTATGATGAATTTGTATATCAAATATCATATATATCAGATAAGTAGACATAATTACCTTCCAAATAAACACAATAATAAATTTTAAAAACCACTTCAAATCCATGGACCATGAAGAATAATGTTGTAAGTTAGCTGGATGGACAAAACCCCTGATATTGCTAAGTTCTTGCTCTGGCTTCTTTTTTCTAGAGTAGTAATTATTCTATTTCCCTGGCTTGACTGACACTTTATATTATAGTCCCTCAAATTTGTTGTTCAGTGGTGCTGATGGAGACATTGCAGTCCTCTGTGGCAGCATGGATATACAAGCTGATGGTAAACCATTCTTCAGAGAGAGTGTGGGCCAATAGCACAGGCCTCCATGGGGGTGTGACAGGTGGCCAAGCTGGCCAGTCCATTGACCTGCAGGCATGTGAGAGCTAGGTTTCAAGAGAAAACAAGACTGAACAGTACGCCCAGATGTTCTACCAGGAACAAAGGTTGGATCTAGGCATGCTTTACCAAGGTTAAGTCAACACTGAACACAATTTGTTCCCTGGGCACTTTTATGATGATAAGTCACATCCAAGCATTTCATGAATACAACATCTGAAAGTGGCCAAAAGTCTAAGGTACCATCCTCTTCACCAGAAAGCAAATATCAATGTTTTCCATGAATTAGAGTCCAAATGCAAACTCAAGAGAAAGAACTTGAATTAATGTTACCCAGCATTGACCTGTCTCCCACAATATGTTAAACAAAGGGCATGGTCTCTGAGCAGCTTCCAGTCCACTAATTCAAAATCAAGTGTTATACAGTTAGTGTCCCATACAGAAGCTGGTGCTGCCCCTTCAACGTTGCATTTAATTCCCCAATGCCACTGCCAGAAAAAGAAAGAAGTTCATAACTGGGCAGAGGCTGTCAGAACACAGAAAAACTTAATTTGACCAATGGAGTTCTACTGCCCTTGTTTGGGATAGAAAATGTCCTGAGGGTTGGGGTATACAGTAAATAGAAAATGCAGCAGATTCACATAGTTGGAAGAGTATGTTAGACTTAGGGTTGGTCTGTATCACAACATGCTATTCCCTCATGCCTAGAAGGAAAGAGAAAACTTAGAGAAGCCCTGGCATTAACCACCTAGATCCAGACTTGGTGCTCATCTAGATTTGGTTTGGTTTAATCTGATCTGATTTGTCTGCTTTGATATGGTCTGGATTGGTTTGATTTGGTTTGGTTTAGTTGATTTGGTTGTGCTGATTCAGCTCAGTTTGGTTTGATCAGGTCTGGTTTGGTTTGATTGATCTGGTTTATGCCTTCAGGGAAGTTGTTCCCTTGAAAATGGGTCCACAAAAGAACACAAGTAGACTGAATTTTCTTTTCTGGCAATGATTGCTTTATAAACAAAGTCAGCATGTGAACAATCTTCAATGGTTGGAGCTTACCTTAAGGTTCAGGGAACAATCGTTGAAGCTTCCAGTATCTGGGCTAGCTGAGTTAGGCAGACTCTAGTCCATCATGGGGCTCTAGGGTGTTGCAATGAGCAGGGTCTTAATTAGCCAACCTGTTCCGATACTAAATTCAATGCTGCAACTCAAGCCTGACACTTGACCATTTTAGGATATAATCATTGTGAAATCCAAGTGAGCTATCTTCAGAAGACCACATCCCCAAATATGAAGTAATTTGATTACTCTTTGATTTTCTAGTCAGTTTAACTACCTAGAACTGCTCCAATGATTAATCCATGTGCTAGGAAAGCAAGAGGTGGTACTATCCAGGGAAAGGAAAGGAATCAGGCAGAGCAGGGAGACAGGGGACAAGGGAAGGACAGTGGGAGAGGACAATGATTGCTAACAGAACACAGTGAAATCTCTGTAAGAAAACACCATGATGAAACCCATTGCTGTATGCTAGCCTAAGAAATTTATTAAAAGAAACTGTACTAAATGTTCTTAAACATGTATGGGTCATAGGAATAATTTCCACCCAATACAACAGGAGTTTGGGTAGATTTTTATGAAGAAAATAATGTGCTGCCTTTTTATTGTTTTATTATTCTGAAGACATGCAAACCTGGAAACACAAGAATAATAAAACTGAGTGTATGCCATCCTTCTCCAACCACAAGCTCCCTTCATACCGAACTCTGGACCCAGGATTTGCTTCTGGCCAGCTTCTCTGACACTGGGAATTTCTCACTTTCAGTTGCTGTGTCTGAGTCACTCCAAGTGGGAGAAATTAGCAAAACAAGAGAGTTGTGCCCAATGTGTGGAAAGGAGCAAAAAGAGATGAAGCAATGAGTAGAGGGTCCACAGAGCAGAGCAATCGCCATCTCTCTCAGTATGAACCTAGCCTTGGAAATGCCCTCCTGTGCTCATAGGAGGGTGGGAAGAAGAGCTGTGAGCATAGGGCTGAACTCAATCTGGGATGGAGCTAGCAGACATCAGAGGGCCTGTGAGTGTTTGTTAGGGAGAGAAGAAGGGGAATCCCGACCCAGTCAGAGGAAATAGATTAAAATAAAATTCCCTCCCAAAGATGTGAGGCTAGTTTAGGACTGTCCATTTTGTTCTTTTTTTATTCATCTTTAACACCCAACTCACCAAATTTCTCTGCATTCAAGGAGGGACTGAAAGCTGAAAGGGAGCAGTTCTTAGGTGCTTTTTCAGAAAAGAGACCACCCCCCAGCAGCCGTCAACTGCCATTAGCTCTCCAGCTCAGGGTAGGGCATCTGGACCCAGTGGCTGAACCCACACACATGTTCGTGTGGGTAGAGATAAGTGGACTTGGTGAGTTATTTTTTTAAGACATTAAGTTGGGAGGAAGATGGAAGGTATATGGGGGAGTTAGAAAGGGGAATGGTGAATGAATATGGCCAAAACAGAATGTATATATGTAAGAAATTTTCAAAAATAACATTAATAAAAATAAATTTTAAAATTCATAAAGAGAAAAGAGACTAAATAGTCTAAAAGGATTCTCAATAAGCATATTATCTGCAAAGAGAAAGAGAGAGAGGAGAAAAGGAAGAAGTACTTTTTAATCTTAAAAACTGAAAATATTTTCAGAAATTAACTGTGGTGTGATTTTTTTTATGGCCAACTAAGGATGAGAAGCTCCCAGTTGGCATTCCTATTACTTGGTGGGTTGATCTGTTTATTTTCACCTCATAAGATAGTTCAAATGATTCTGCATGCCCACCTATTTCCTCAGTTCCTTAACTTTCTACCTATAAGGTCATCTGCTTCTCAACCATAAATCCTCCTATCTGAGGCCTTTCAGATCCATAAGCATTTTTGAAGCAACTCCTGTATTGTTTATGTAAGTCAATAAACTAATCAATCACTAGTGCCGTGTGACAGCACATGAGTGGGAGGGGCAGGGAAGGTCCTGGAGAGAAGAAAGCATGCTCCTGGACCATGAAGAGCTCAGTGTACTGTGAGAAACAGACTAACACACCAAACTATAGTCCAAGGGGAAGAAGCAAGAAAGTATGCATGGCATATGAGGAGCGCTACGTGTATGAGAGTAACATTGGAAGAAGGTTCTACAAGTTTTGATTAATAATGAAAGACCCATTAAACTGCACCTTGAAAAATACAGTTTGCCATGCTAAAATTGAGGAGCAGAGAAAGGTGATATTGCAGTCAAATTTGTGGCCCATAGAAACATTCCTAAAATACAATTCAACAGTTCTTTGTGATAAAAAGAAAACCTTAATAAGTTAAATACAGAAAGATGGTAAGTAAGCATAATGAAATTTATATAAGCAGCACATAGTACACATTGGAGTGAATGAGGGAATGTCAAAAGCATTTTCTCTAAGACTGGGTCTATTTTCAATGTTTCTAGTCAACATTGTTCTAATTTGCTCTCTGTTGTTGTGATAAACACCCTGAGAAAAACCTACTTGGGGAGGAGTTTGTTACATCTTCCAGGTTACAGTCCATCATTGAGGGAAGTAGGGACAGGAGCTCAAACAGGAAGCTGTAAGCAGGCACTGAAGCAGAGACCACGGAGGAACACTGCTTACTGGCTTGCTCCCTCTGCCTTGCTCAGCTAACTTAATTATACAACCCAGGTCTACCTGCCTGGGGATGGTACCACCCACAGTGTACCCTTCTACATCATTTATCAATGAAGAAAATGCACCCCAAAGATATGCTCCTACTCCAATCTGATTAAGACAATTGAGAGAATTCCAGTTGACACTCTCTCAATTAACTCTGGGATGTGTCAAGTTGACAGCTGAACTAGGGGAAACATCATTCTGGAAAATCTAGCCAGGAAAAAGAAAGAAAATGCCCACAACAAGAAAGGAGAAAGGTAAACTCCCATTTTTAAATATAATTTAGTAGATAGAAAAAATCTAGAGACTCCACCAAAGACAATAGAACTAAGAAAGAAATTTAGTAAAGTGCCAGGATGAAAAGACAGCATCCAAAAATGTCCTGAAGAGATGGCTCAATGTGTAGTGCTCTTTTAGAGGATCTGAGCTCAATTCTGAGCACCATCCAGTGTCTCACCTGCAACTCCAGATCCAAGAGATCTGATGCCCTCTTCTGGCCTCTCTAGGCACTACACTCTCCTACACATACACATACTCCAAAAAAAAAAAAAACATAAATCTTTAAAAATTGGAAATCAGCGATCTTTCTATACCTCAAAAATGATCCTGCTGAGAAAGACATCCCAACAGTAATCCCAGCTGCAATGGTTACAACCAAACAGTAACAAAGCACAATGCCTAGGAAAACAGTCAAGTGGACGTTTTCTTCCTGATTAAGGAAACTGGAGGAAATACGTTAAAAATAGGAAGGCTTCCAGTTTTGCTTTAAAAATAACGTTAAAATGTCCATGTCACTAAGAAAAAAAACAAAAACTTTTTTTGCAATCCCACTAAAGGGGAATGGGGCATGACACTGTTCACAGAACTAAAAAATTGTAAAATTCACATGGGAACATAAAAGATCCTAATAGCCAAAGCAATCTTGAGCAAAAATAAATAAATAAATAAATAACAAAGCTGGAGGTATCACAGTATCTGATGTTAAGTATACTACAGAGCTATAATAACCAAATCAGCATGGTGCTAGCACAACCTAGACACCGAAACCAATGAACACCATGGCGATCACAAAACAAACCCATGCATGTTCAGATAACTGACCATTAACAGAGGCACCAAAGACCTAAATGGAGAAAGAACCTCAGGACCAAGAATACCTTTCAGGACTAGTGTTCCTCAGAATATGCTTTGGATGATGGTGATTTTAACCTATAATTTCAGGTTACTGGGAATAGAAATGGACAAAGTCTGTGAATCTTAGGATTAAAAATAGAGTAGAAAGATCCCCCACCCCCAAAAAAGTACCCTAGAAGTAAGGTTGAACTGTTTAAAAACAGATGTGACTCCTGACACATAAGTAACAGCACTGGTCTAAAAGGGCCAATACCCTCCAGATGTCCACAGACTTACTAAACTCCATATTCATGTATAGCTCTGCATTTCAGTCCTGTTTGAAACAAAGATGAGAAACAACCCAGAGGGCTTTAGGACACTTGATAAACTGTGGTAGATTTTCATAATGGATTCTATGAAAGTCTTAAGGTCATTTAGAACACAGGTCAATTCCAAGCACACAAATTACACAAAGATCAGATATGTCTTGGTGGGTGGGTATCTGTTTTGCTGTGGGTTTTTTATTTCAATGCTCTAGCACAGATCATAAAATTTTATATGTGTTACCTAAGTATTTGAGTAATAAAAGAGTAAATATAATGGTTGAATAAATGATACAACTCAAACCATGGCCCCTTACCAATGTACTTCTTCCTAAACTTTCTTCTCTCAGGACCCTAGTAATTGATTGGCCAGACACTTGTTTAGTGTGTTATATGGTACACACTATTCTAGATACACAAGGGCAAATCAGAAACATACCCTACTTCTTGAGATACCATCTCTTATAAAAAGATATTTAAGAAAACTTAAAGCTAGGGAGAACTACTAATTGAATACCACCTATCTTAGTTAGGGTTTCTATTGCTGTGGCAAAACACCATGACCAAAGAGCAAGCTGGGGAGGAAAGGATTTATTTAACTCACAACTCCAGATCATAGTCCATCATTGAAGGAAGTCAGAACAGTGTGGGAGACCAGCTCCCACCTTTTCAAGGGTTCTTATGAGGAGGAGAAAGGGATAAGAAAATATTAGATAGAAAATAGCGAAGAGGAGAAAGACAGAAACACAGGATAGCTTCAAGAGGACCTGGGTTAATACCCAACGACCTTTTCCATTTATTCAAAAGGGCTTTTTATAACAATGCCAAGGGGCAGAGCAAAAGACTTCCCCCTTGCAAGATCAAAGCATATCGCACAGTCAAGTATAGACCCTTCCAAACACCAGTAACCACACCCATGGTCAAATCATCCCATGATGCAGCCCTGCTGGGTAAAGCAAGCTCAGATTCTCTGACCCTGAGTAAGTTCTCACTAGATAGCCTCTTTGGGCCCCCATAGAACAGGAACTCAAGTAGGTCTGGAATCTGGAGGCAGGAGCTGATGCAGAAGCCATGGAAGAGAGCTGCTTACTAGCTTGCTTCCCCTGGCTTGCTCAGCCTGCTCTCTGAAAGAACTCAAGGCCACCAGTCCAGGGATGGCATCAACCACCATAGGCTAGGCTCTTCTTCATTGATCATTAATTAAAAAAATACCTTATAGCTGCATCTCGTGGAGGCATTTCTTCAACTGAGCCCTCTTCCTCTCTGATGACTCTATTTTGTGTCAAGTTGACACAGAAAGCCAGCCAGTACAATTGACCCCTTGCCAACTTGGCATACAAACACATTACTATTAAACTACAACCCTTCCTTTCTTATTCATTTCCAAGATCTCAGTTTAAAATCATTAATAATTTTAAAGTCCCACAGTTTTGCAAATTCAAACACATTAAAATTTCAGTCTCTTTAAGATATTTAATCTCTCTCAAAAATTCAAGTCTTTCATCTTTTTAGGTTCCTTTAAAAATCAAAATAAATTAAATATCTCTTCAAGAGGGAAGAACCAGGGCACCATCACAATCTGAACCAAGCAAAACCAAACTCCAACAGTATAAATAACTCAATATCCAATTATCTGGGATCCACTCACAACCTTCTAGGCTCTTCCAAAGGCCAAGTTGGGTCACTTCTCCAGCTCTGCCCTCTGCAGCATACACAGCTTGCCTTCTAGCCTCCAGCTGGCTCCACTCCACTGCTGCTGCTGTTCTTGGTGGTCTTCCCATGGTACTGGCATCTCCAAACCACTGGAGTCTTCTGCTTCAACTGAACTGCACATTCACCAGTAGCCTCTCATAGGCTCTCTTCATGGCGCCAACCCTCAACTTCTTTGCATGAGTCCTTCAGTTCTGGGCCTTCAACTGCTACTGAAGCTGCACCTTCAACAATGGCCTCTCACAGTGCCAAGCCTCAGCTGCTCTCCATGACCCCTTCATGCCTTCAAAACCAATACTGTCTAGGTAATGCTTACACATTACTAAGTCCTGCTGCCAACACAAGGTACAACCATGGCTACCTCTGCAACACAACTTGTCTGTGCTCTCAGAAAACATTTCCCAGAAGATTTCACCTCAGTGATGCTAGTCTCTTCTTCATCACCACTAATTTCTTAGTTCCAGGTGACCAGCGCCAAGTACCCCAGCAAAGCAAAGCCTTGCTTTAACAGTTTTTATATATTGTTAATAACAGCTGATTCTTCAGCCCCAGCTAACCAGAACCACAGAATCTTAATTCAGATTAATAAATGGCCCCAATAGGGTCTTAAAACTTCCCTCTGAAACTTCCCAAACTAGGCCTCCATCCTCTGCACTGTTCTCAACATTCTTATCTTCCAAGCTACCACAGAACGTCCCACAGAGCTCATAATGCTCAACGGCTCTTCTAGCACTAAGTTCCAAAGTCCTTCCACAGCCTTCCCAGAAACATGGTCAGGTCTGTTAGAGAAATATCCCACTATGCCAGTACCAAGTTTTCTTAGTTAGGGTTTCTATTGCTGCAGCAAAACACCATGACCAAAAGGCAAGTTAGGGAGGAAAGGGTTTATTTAGCTTACACTTCCAGATCATAGTCCATCATTGGAGGAAGTCAGAGCAAGAACTCAAGCAGGGCAGGAACCTGGAGGCAGGAGCTGGTGCAGAGGTCATGGAGGGGAGCTGCTTACTGGCTTGCTTCCCCTAGCTTGCTCAGCTTACTTTCTTACAGAACTCAGAACCACCAGCCTAGGGATGGCACCACCCACCATGGGCTCATTGATCACTAGTTGAGAAAATGCCTTACAGCTGAATCTCATGGAGGCATTTCCTCAACTGAGACTCCTCTCCCTCTGCTGACTCTAGCTTGTATGAAGATGACACATAAAACCAGCCCATACACCACCTTTGGATACTATGACAGCTAGTCCTCAGGAAGGAGGTTTCTAGGTCTGTTCCACATTGGTTCCTCCAAGTCCTGTGTCCAAAGTGTGTTGCCATAAACCACAACAATGACCAGTGTGGCCAAATACATACAAGAGTGCCACAGTGGCACTCATCTCTTGGAGGTAACCAACAGCCAGTATAATTGGACTTAAAGTCTGTTCAGTAGGAGGGAATTCATGCCAACTACCTATGCTGGTGAACTCATAGACCCTGAGGAGAGCCTACTCTTGCTGTTTTCCTGAACCCATATAATTCCCAATTGCAGTCTAAATACCCATGGGTCTTTTTGCAACAAAGACCATAACAAAAATCCACAACTGGTCAAAATGCAGAGAATTGACTTCAGGAAACTGAACTCCAATTGATGGGTCTACAACACAAGCTCTATACCTAAGACTGGAAATACCGCAGAAGAGAGGGAAGGAGGATTGTAAGAGACAAAGAGACGGAGGACCAGGGGGTCTGCTTCAAGGCAGTGTCTTCTATATATGGCAGGGAGCTGCACCCATGAAATCTCAGCAATATGCCTTTCTAAATGAGACCAGCTCGGGGGAAATGGGCATTTCAAGAAGCAAACATTTTGTCCAGACCCAACCTAGCCAAACCTGGGTATTACAAAGTCATGCTTGCCAAACTTGACCCCATGGCAAGAAAAGAATGGAGATTATGTTTCCACCATGCCAGCCAAACAGAAGCACGAAATAAAAATTAGATTGAGTTATAGGGGGAAAAAAAACTGCTTTCTGACCATCTGTATTATAAGCCATTATAAAAGCTGGCCAAAGCTAGTTCCCTGCACCTTAGGATTCCTGCGGTAACCATGCCTGCTCACACAGAGAATTCTCTGGCTTCACACCAGTTCCAGACACTTCCCAGTGGAGGGTCTCCAATATTGCCTGGATGCCAGCTGGCCTGTTTTCATGAGTGGGGGTCTCTTTCCTTGGAACAACCAAGACACTAAGAGTTGAAACCCAGAACCACTCACTCTCCAAGAATGTGGTCATTAGAGCTCCATCATCTGTCACCTTTAGGTGGTAATTAGAAAAGGGAAGTCAATAACAGTAGTACACAACACTACTTTACTAAGATTTAAACAAGTTGTAATATTGTTGAACACCTATTGATGAGTCCAAATGTGCTGCAGGCCATTGAGCACAGGGATTGGGGGGGGGGGTTGATGGGAGGCTTTTCATTATTAATTTGATGGCATGAGGTTTATAGACAACACAGCATACATAGCATTTGTCACATGAGCCCAGCCGCCCATTGCCAGCAGATCAAATTAGCATCTTGTGGTATGATGCCCAAGGAAGGGAGAATATGTCTGAAGTCGGTAGCTGGGATTGTAGCCCCACCAAAAAAAAAAAAAAAATAGTTGAGCCAGATAATTCTTTAAGATTCTTTATCAAGTATGAGAGATAAAGGAAAAGGCATCTGGGGTACTTGGAAAGCAAGCCTCTGGTTTATCAAACTCTGCAAGAAGTCTGTGCACAGCTGGACAGTGGTGGCACACACCTTTAATCCCAGCACTCGGGAGGCAGAGTCAGGTGGATCTCTAAGTTTGAGGCCAGCCTAGTCTACAGAGCGAGATCCAGGACAGACACCAAAACTACACAGAGAAACTCTTGTCTCGGAAAAAAAAAATACAAAAGAAGTCTGTGCACTGAGGTGCACACCATGTATCACTCAACTTCTGGACCAGAGTGTTTGCCTCTACAAGATGCCAGTTCCTCAAGTTGACTTTCAAGCTCAATATTTTAATGTTCAGTTTTGTATTTTCTCCCCCAGTATCACTACCTAATTAGTATCTACAGGACAAGAGATATGGCTTAGGGGCTGAGAGTATTTGCTGCTCCTCCAGAGGACCTAAGTACAGGTTCTAGCACTCATATCAGGCAACTCACAACCACCTATAACTCCAGTTCCAGAGGATCTGGTGCCCTCTTCTGGTGTCTTCTGATACCTGCACTCACATGTGTATCACATACACACACACACACAGAGAGAGAGAGAGAGAGAGAGAGAGAGAGAGAGAGAGACAGAGACAGAGACAGAGACAGAGACAGAGACAAAGATAGAGAGAAAGAGAGATTTAAACATAAAATAAAACATAACTGCCATCTATATGGTAGAACATTCTACTATCTCCATCCCCAAACTCTCTCCTGAACTCTAGACTTATAACTACCCAGGGCTAGGGATATGATTCTGTTAGTAAAGTGATTTTTCTGTGCAAGCGTTGTGTTCTGAGTTCAGATGATCACTACCCCATATAAAAGTCAGACATGGTAGGATGGACTTTCATCTTAAAGCTGAAAAGACAGAGATAGAATCCCTGGAGCTGGCTGACAGCTAATCTTGTCTAATTACTGAGCTCCAGGTTCAGTGAGATGCCCTTCCCCCACCCCCAAAAAAAGTAAAGAAGTGATTGAGGAAGACGCTCAACATCAAACTCTGGAACCCATACTCAAACACATACACGTGCATATACCACATAGTAAATTAATTAGTTAATGAATAAATAAGTAGGTACATAAAACTATACTCTTGCCTAAGTCACTTGGGTGGCATCTTACACTGTACAAATACAAACCCACACTTTTATTTCTCCCCTGCTTCTATTTGTCCCCACCTTTTCTCACCCTTGACCACTCTTCACTTCACAGTAAACAGCCAGTACACAGTAGGGTTCTGTGTCTGTCTTCGTCTTTGGATGTTCTGACTCCCAGCCTTTAGTGGGGTTTGCTGGTTTTACAACTGCCCAATGTCCACAGTCAGCTCTCCTCTTTGCAACCTATTCAAATTCTTCTCTCCACATTACTGGCCCCTCTCCTACCCTGGCTCACCCCTGGGATATGCCCCCCCACAACTGTCCTCCTTTGCTCCTCCATGTACATGGCTATTGTTTGCTCTTCATCCCTTCCTGCCTCCACTGAGTCCTTTCTTATCAGGAACTCCTTCCCTGGTCACCTTTTGCCAAAATCATTCGTATTCCTTTTCTATGTGTATTAAACAACAGACAACTGAAAAGTTAGAGGCATAAAACAGCATGCATTTGAGGTCATTGGTTTTTATTTTTCAGTCATAGAGAACAGTGGAATCATATCATTTGCAGGAAAATGGATGAGATTGGAGCCAATCATCTTAAGTGAATTCAGCCAGTCTCAGGAAGATAAATATCATTGATTTTTTTTTTCTCATTTGTGGTTCCAAGATTTTTTATAGTCACATAAAATCATGTATGTATGTATGTGTGTGTGTGTGTGTGTGTGTGTGTGTGTGTGTGTGTGTGTGTGTTAAATAAAATTAGCAATAAATTTTTCTAGGGAAAGAAAGGGAATAAGATGGGGAATGAAAAATGAGACTAGGAGGAATATGCTCAATTATAATATATACCTATACAAAAAAATGTTTTAAGTAATAATTGCAGCATTCCTGTTGAAACCTTTTTATTAATGTCCTTTGCCTCCTGGAACATAAGATTTATTTATTAATTTATTTCCCCAAAGTAAAATGGAAGACAACTTAGAACAATGACTTTGTATTGCTTATTGTTATCTCCTGAACAACTGGAGCCGTACCTAAGTGACAGACATATAATCCAAGCTCAAGCCATATTAAATATGTGTTGAATAAATGAATGAATGAATTTAAGCATGAATCCCTTCACATCACAAGGAGTTCAGTATCTTCTCTCATGGGGTTTACGATCTCAGTCATACGACAGTCAGCTTCAGTAAATATTTATTGAGTGCTACCTCTTTGCCTGTCACTTGAACACACGGTGATTAATCCTCACAATAAGACTTTCTAAATCACACAATCTCATCTGAGCCTGGCTGGTAGGAAATTGGATTTCTGGCATACTTTAGGGAATCCTATATTCACGTAGTAGGGAGTAAGTATTGCTCTCGTCGACTCTTCCTGTTTAATGATTAAACCCCTCGGCTTTAGATAAGCCCATGGCCACATGGTTATACCCATGTGCATATACACACATGCACACACACACATGCATGCACGGGCCCAGTCTACTTTCCCTTGAAGATCTGTGTGGCCATAGGACTAAGTTCAAAGCCAATGGAAGAAACAATGAATGCAACTTGATCACCTGCCCTTGACTTGTCTCTTTCCCATTGTAGCACTAGAATACAGACATGGAAGGGAGCCAGACTCACTTGAGGACAGGGCTACCAACTCAGGGTTGGCCAGTCTTCAAATAGCCCATGGGTAGAATTCTTGGATCCTAGAAACTTGGGTGGGAAAAGTTGTAATTTTCCATAATCTAAGTTCAGAATTTTCTTTACTCAAGTGCTGATAAACAAAAGCCACAAAAATAATCAGTGTCTGCAATGAATAGCATCATTAGAAATCAGACATTTTCTTATAATTTTTTGAGGGGGTAGTACTTCTAATGCATCCTAGGGTCTTATGTCTGCTAAGCAAGTACTCTACCACTGAGATACATCTCCCTCTCATGCTTAAAAAAAAAATCATAGATACTTTTGTGTCATGTTATAAGTTCATAGAGTCATGAAAATGTTGATGCTCATCACTATGCTGAATCTGAAGGACTTATTGAACATACCAGCACTCCTTATTAATAATCAATAAGAAATCATATATATTATCACATCACAAGTTTGTCTTTTAAGATTGTGGTCGCTCTAGTGTCTTGTGGACCACCAATAGCCAAACTATGTTTTAGTGAATACAAATTGAATCTATATACATTTCATTATTTTTATCATTTATTATTTCTCTAATATCTATGGTGTTTACTACTTCTTATGAATTTTCAATTTTTGTTTTGTTTTCTATTTTCTGGCTTAAAATTAAATTAATATTTTACTCTCCAAAAAAAAAAAAAAGATTGTGGTCACTGCATTATATTATCATTTTCCATGAGGGTTTTTTTTTAATTCATGTAAAACCATTTACATGAACAGAGTGCATACATCCCTCCAGATTGCCCAATAGAGCTATGATATAAGATTCAAAGGTCCTACTCTAACAAATGGTGAGGTATCAATAAAGAAGAACTATGGATCCCTAAATGGTTTAGAGATGCTTATCAAATGTGAATTGCTATGGATATCTGTATGCTATGAATGCGTTGCTCTGATTGGTTAATAAATAAGGTGCTGATTGGCCAGTAGCCAGGCAAGAAGTGTAGGTGGGACAAAAAGAGAGGAGAATTCTGGGAACAGGAAGGCTGAGTCAGGAGTTGACAGCCAGACACAGAGGAAGCAAGATGTAAAAGTACTGGTAAGCCACAAGCCATGTGGCAACTTATAGATCAGTAGAAATCAGTTAGTTCAAAATATAAGAACTGAATAGCAAGAAGCTTGAGCCATTAGGCAAAACAGTTTAAATAATATAAGTGTCTATGTGTTTATTTGGGTCTGAGTGGCTGCAGGACTGGGCAGGACTGAAGAAAACTCCAGCGACAATGAATAGTTTTCAGATGCTTTGAACAAGAAAAAAAAAGATAAGAGTTTATTAATTAACACGAACCTCTATATCCTGAAGTCTCTGTGTCACAACATCTGACTCTAAGCTCTGGCTGCAATGTCCTCTCTGAGTGCTGTGGTACTATGGTAAGCAACACATTCAAGAAAGGGCTCTGAAGGCTTCATAGCTGAGCTCTCATTGTCCAAGTCTGTAAGGTTCCCAGAAGACCTATAGTCCCCAGGCAATAGCTCCCAAGGTTTGGCTAACTCATTGCCAGCCTCATCTATCAGGAGTCCGGGAAACCCCACTGAAACAGAGCAAAGCAAAGTTCCCAACCATTCAAAACATACAAAACTCCATTTTCTTGTCTAAGAAGGAATCCTCTAAAAAGATTCCATACTATTTATTTAGCTTTATCTGCTTCTACCACACAACTTCAGCCAATTCCCTCGACACCCCTCCTTCCCCTGGAATGACAAAAAATTAATTCCCTGCAGTGATTGAAGGCCTTTGAAAATGGAATCAGGTGACAGTTATCTCCAAACTTCACTTTTTGTCGTCTTCACAACTTTTTATACAAGTTCCACAGGCAGAGAACACAAAATTCAGATTTCCTTCTGGCTTGGAGAGGGAAGAAAGAGTCCTCTTGTGGTGAGAGAAAAGGGAATCTCTAATGGAAGGATGTGGTGGCGCTGCAGCAGTCCTAGTTCTCCATCTTCTGAGCCCACGTGGAGAAATGCTAAGGGCGGGGAGAGAAAGGAGAGTGGAGATGGAAGAGCATGGCTAGAGATGGAATGAAAACGGAGATCATCGGCTACATACGGAAGAACCATGGGAAAGGGGAAGCCAGAGCCAGCATAGCACTGAACAAATGAGGATGTCTCTGGGCAGAAGACAATGGCTTTGAAACAAGTTAGATTTGAGATCGGATAGAAGAGCTGGCAGGAAATTCCCAAGAGGTGTGGAATATTTATAGAGGTCAAGAGAATGAGGAAAGTCAGCGAGGTAGACAAATAAAAGGGAAAAAGGCAGAAGACCACCTGAGGTGCCCTAGAAATACTCCTGTTGAGAGAACAGAGTGGAGACAATGAAGAAATGAAGAAAGAATTTCACAAACCTCGCTGTCGCTCAGAGCATGGGAGGAGAGAGCGTTAGCCAAATGGACAGTGAAACAAAAGATCAAAACCAAGTGAAGCCCAGTGGGTTTTATGACTAAGAAAAAAAAAAAACAAAAATAAATATATAGATGGTTAGTAAATAGCTTACTAATAATACATGCCCATGTAAATAAGATACCCTAAGGTACAGATGTCTTCAAGAAAACTGACTGATGGGTTCTTCTCAGGGCTACAAGGGATTCATAATCATCCCTTAACATTATTTTTTCACAATTTATAGAAATTCTACTACAAAAAGTATATATCTACTTTCTATGTATAGGCACAAAATGTCCATTATTTGAAAAATATCTATATCCCAGAAGGCATCATTCCAAGGCAAATGGACTTGGAATTACTAAATGTATGTCATTGAATCAACACCACGAAGAATTCTGATTTTCATTTCACATATCAGAAAACTATATGTATTAGGCATAGCAGGTCTTACTATATAAAGCACTTCCCCCTGAGCTGTTGGAATGAAGGCATTTCCCTCCATTCCCATTGTACATTGAAGGAATAATATAATTCCTATGTACCAGCTAAGCTGGAAAAAGTCCTCTACAGTGGAATCAGTGAAAAGATACAGAAACCATCTCACAGATGAGTGATACCTAATGGACCCTCAACTTTAATTCTGAGACATGAGCCCAAACTAAAAAGCTGGGAAAGGGAAAGGGGGTGGGGGTAGAAGAGAAGAAACAAGTTTTCTCAGAGACAGAAGCAAAGCAGGGTGTACAAATTTACACAGAGGGAAAATTATGTAATTATCAATGTCCTCATACCCTGTCTGAGGGTGAGCATGAATAAAACATTAACAGGAACTGTACCAATTAAATATTGAGGTGCTGGATGTCAGTGCTCACCACAATAAGAGCCTTTTACACTCATCAGCTATTTTCCTACAAAAAGATTTGTCAAGATGAGGGGAAAAAACATAATCCAGGAATAACAAAAAAGCTAAACTAAACTAAAAAGCATCCTTTCCCCCCCACCACCACCACCATTAATTCCCATAGGAAAACAATGACAAATTTAGGTTGCACTCCACTTTCCTAACATCTGCTAATTTGAGGCATTACCACAGTGACATGAATTTTTCAGCTTCCTTCCAGATATCTGGTAGCGTTTAATGCACAAGCTCCATTTCCACGTTCTATTTTCACTGAAATCAATTCTGCTGTTGTTGGCTTTGAGGTCAGAGCTTCAGCAGTGGATGGCACTGGGCAGACTCCCAACAAACACAAGCTTCAGTGAGGGGATCTTTGAGATGACCTCCTCATGGTGCCCAGGCGCTCACTCTCCATCCTTCCACCATCCCCGGGCCCAGGACCACAGTCCATCCACACTCAGCCACCATCCCATGTTGCTGAACTTGAGTTGCTTCGCCAACCCTTGCTTGCCCTGCCCCCATTTGTCTTAGCATCCATCATTCCCTACAATCCCTATCCCAACTCTTGCCCTATGACTAATACCCTCTCCTTACAATTTCCACGTTTCTTGGTCAGTTCATAATAGATGGAGGTCAAGGGCTTGTCAGGTCTCATCAGGCATCTCCATCGGCTATGTTGCTGAATACCCACTAACATTCCCATGTGGGTTACCTTAATTCTCAGGGAGACCTCACTTATCAATACATTTCCATAGTCCTCCTTCTCTTCTTAGCAAACCTTTTCTGAAGCAGTCTTCAGAGAAAACCTCCATGGGTGGGATGCCAAACCTGGAAGACATTAGTCATTAAACAAAGATCCCAGGGTTAATGTGGGGGAATTCCTTATGAGTTGCTGGTCAAGCACATTCCAGTGACATCACTTCTCAAACAACACAAGCTACTGATACTGCTCTTGGTTGTCCATTAGAACTAGACAGTAAGACCCCATTGCTGAAAACACCACATGCCCTGTTGGCAGGATACTGAGAAATCAAGCCAGGACGATGCTAGGAACCTCCTTTCTATGACCAGCTTTACAAGTGCCAGAAGGTTCTATGCAGTCCACAAGAAGAGAAGAGTCACTGGTGGTCTTATCCATCTGCAGACTTTATATGCTATCATACTGACTACCCGGCAAGATGTGCCCACTGCTGCAATAATGGCATAACTGTTATGAGAGTAACTAACTACATTATGATTGGGTCCAAAGCCTGCTCTGCAGCAGGCCATTCATGCCTGGTATCCTGCATCATCAAAGGCCAATGGTTGAAGAAGTCATAGGCCCTAGAAAGGAGTTTACTACTATTGTCGTGCTAAGTAGACATGCTGTCACACTATCTCCTAAATATTTATGTGTATGCCTGCAGACAAGTTCTACTCTCAGACTTAATCAAAGAAGCCTCTCTTTCACTGAATGATTGAATATAGAGACTCATGGCTGTCCAAGTGCTGAGCATGAGTGAATGTAGAGTGGCCATCCATAGTACATTGATATCAACTCCTCTGAGGCTCAGAAGACATCACAGGAAAGAAAAGAGAGAATATAAGAGCCAGGGGATGTGAAGGACGCCTGTGAAAGACCGTCTTCTTGACATGACATGGTCAGTGTAATCAGGGACTCACAGTGGATGCAGTTGTGATTGGGCCTGTCAAAATTCAATCATGGGTAAGAGAGGAAATCCTGAGGCCCTGGTCCTCCCCAAGTGCTATTAGTTCTAGATGGCTACTGGGAAAGGAGAAGCCATGACCTTCAGGGGTGTAGCCATCAGTAAGTGCCTCATTCTACAGTGGGTAGCTCCATGCCCTGTTCACTAGCAGGCAGAGGTCCTAGAAGGTCTTATATGACAAGAGTAGGAGTTAGATAGAGCCATGGTGAGTGAGGCCAGAATGCATTATACACGTGTTGGAAATTATCAAAGAGTAATTCTTAAAAAAAAAAAAAATTTAAACCAAGGGAAATATTGAATATACAGGAAAATTAATAAGAATAGAACCTATAAAAGAGCATTTCACAACTTTGATGACAAACATTTTTAATAAATGAACGGGGAAGCCAAATATCAAAAAAAGATACATAAAATTATAGAATATAAATTGAGCTACAATTTGTTAATGCACAAGAAGAACCTCACTCACTTTTTTTCCCCATATTTTTGGCTCAATGATACCCCTGTTTTAGAATCTATCTGACAGGATAATCAGAGCCAAGGTCCAAAACCTAGATACATTTTGTATATTCTATATATTCACAGTGACGAAAATAAACCGTATACATCCTGAAGGTTTCTCTAAAAGATGAACGCCTGAGAACACGTTAGAAAATCATGATTGTAATCCTAGGATTAACAAAACCTGTCTCCTGGCTAACTCCTTCACTGCAGTTTCCCAGTTTCAAGATAATGCATGGGAGGGCTGCCTTCTCTTCCATTTCTCATTCCTGCAGGCCAGGGTAGGGATCATTCTCTCTGTGGCCTGCAGCCCTACAGCACTGTCCTGAATCACAGCCGGCCATATGGATTTTTAGTTCTGAATCTGCAGTATGTACCGTCTCATCTCTCAGAAGCCAGATATTGATCCCTGTCGCACTGGGGCTGCACAAACTGGATTGCCTGAATTCAGGGGATTTTTTTTTTTAAGGGACAAATTCAGTAAATTAAATGGAGTGGATGTGTTTTTCTCTTATGCAGTACCAAGTCGCAAGTTTGACTGCACCGTTTGCTTTCTATCTCGGTTTTCTGCTGACAGAGAAATCTACAATGCAAAATGGTATTAAAAGAAGCCACTTTTTGATGGCTCATCAAGTCAACCCTGCCATGTGCCCCAGGCAAGCTCTGAAAATGAGAAGGAGCACAGCTTGATGGCTGACTCACAGATCAGCAAGAAAACATCTCAGATGCTGCCTCTATGTATGGTCAGCCACATACTAAGTTGGCAAATACTTGCTGGATGCTTCCTGGTGTTCCAGGTACTGGAACTGACACAGGGTTGGTGCCTATCCTCTGAGCTTCTGGTACACTAGGAAAGAACCTGAACTAGTCGCTTTGATTGAGACTAGAAGAAACAGAACATGTTGCAGGGTTCAGCCAGACCCAGCTTAGCTGGAATGTTCAGGATTTGTCATTTAAACTGCATAACAACAAAGAATAGACAGTTGACTAGTTTCACTGGAACCAGAAGAGGGGGTAGGAAATACCTACAGAGTATCATGGACTGGGGTCCTGGGATTAAAGAAAGGGTAGCCTTTTTGAGAAACTGAGAAAAGAGCTCCATTGACAAAGAACAAGGAGTAAAAAGAGGAGGAAGAGGAGGAGGAGAAGGAGGGAGAAGAAGAGCAGCTGTTGTTGCCATTACCACCACAAGAATCTGAACTGGAATGCTAAGGAATGCTGGGTTAAAGATCCAGGCCTTTTTCTTAAATGCAGTGAGAATGCATTTGTGCATCTTATGCTTCTTTTGGTGCCATGAAGCCGTTGAGAAGAAAAGCAGAAACTTCTCTCACCTAGGAGACTATTGCTATCTCACAATGATGATGAGGTGATGGAGGTACAGGGTTAGTACTCACAGAGAAGCAGGGATGATTCTAAGTCCATGTAGGCACTCTGGATCACACTTCTGCTGCCTAGGATCAAGTGCCCAACCAACCCACCCCCTTCAACCTCCTATACCCCACTGTCCACTCATATCCTGATACTATGTAGGTGAAGAGAAGTCCCAAGAGGGGTGTTTTAGAATTCATCTATTATACGTCTGGTATCGGTTGGAAAGTAGCCAGTTGTGTGCCTGCCACCAGACATGTGTATATTCTTATTTGTACAGAATTAGTCAGTGAAGATATTCCATTATTGGGAAAGAAAGAAACCCATGCCAGCACTCTGCCTGGGAAGACAAAGTGAGCCTACGAATTTCACACTTCATCACCTCCCAGACCCAAGTTCTGTCTCCCTTGGCGTTATCCCTCTGATCATGTAAAAATTAAATGGCAGTCAGCACCAAGCCAGGAATGGCGGACTAACTGTTCATCCCATCGGCTTTCATAAAGCTCTGGCCACTTCAGAACTGAAATGGATGTTGATCACGGGTTCTTAAGAGGATTTTTAAAAGAAAACAAGTAATATGTTCCCTCCTCAATTGTGTGTTTTCTCCAGAAACCTTCTATGAAAGGTTTTTATTATCTGAGGCTGCTTTTTAGATGTGGCTCCTGCCCTGAGTGTATTTGCATTAAGATGCAGGCCTGGTTCTTGTGTCTCCAAGAACAGTGCCCTCTTGCTATTAGTGCATTCGAAGCCCCTCACACTCACAGCACAACAAGAGGAGTCAAAGCAGATGAAAGGGACCAGATCCATTTGCTCCTAACCAGGCCCCTGAAGAGCCTCTTAGAAGGTCCCGAGTTACAAATACATTCATCTTTTCCATTCACAAATACCTTTTTGAAGGCAAAGATGGGTCTATGAAATGGGAAGAAAATAATGTGTGCCTTTTCTGCTGCTCCTTCTAGAATCTTCCTTCAAAATGTTTTTATCTGCCAGCCACAAGGCTAGCCTTAGACGTGTCTCATTCATCCCCAGTGTATTTTAACATGTATTTGTTTCCTGCAACGGTGGGTGTGTGTGCCATTTGCCTTTCTTGGGCAAGTTGTGATCAAGAGAAAGAACCTGGTGCTCTTGTCTGAGGGACAGACAGAGCCAGGATGTAATGAGTCACATCTACTGCAGAACTGCATGAGCTTTCACAGAAACTCCCTATTGACCTGGAAACCTTTGCAGGAATAGCTGCTGGTTTCCATAACAACCACACCCATGGCATCCAGCTATCCCCCTGCACACTGGTTAAGGGAGATGGGACACAATGTGTGATGGGTTTATTTACGGACCTGTGTGGCAAAGGAAATTTCTGAAAGACCACAGCTGACCCATACCTTGAGAGATTAAGGTGTTAGAGAGCTGACCCTTCAAAGCAGGCATGATACTGAGGTCCAAAAGTGAGCACACAGACCTACGTCTAGGATGTGGCTGAATTTGTGTCTCATGTCGTAACGCACTTTTGAGTGTGTCCCAGTGCCTAGTTGTAAAGCATATAGGAAGTGTGTTTAACTGCCTCTGCATTTTCCCTTCTTTCTACCAACACCCTTTCCGCAGTTTTAGACCAGGGAAATGATGAAAAATGCATCGAAGGTAAGGAGGAGACTCCTCCCCTGAATTCTCCTCCAATTTATCTTAATCAAAATACTCTAGGGCTGAGAGACACCCCTCTCCCTGTGGAAGATACATCGATGAGCCATATAAATAGATTCTAGGATCTCTTCCCAAGATGTAATGGCTGACTTTGTTCTCTTCACACAGAATATGTTGCCCAGTGGTTAGCACAACCACCCTTGTATTTGGCAGGCACCGACTCTAGTTGAGTTCTGATGTTCAGATAAATTGTTTAACTCTTCATTTCCAGTTTCTTTTTAAGTAAGATGGAGTAATAACTATTTCACCATCTCATTGGGTTTATGATATTCCATATGTCCAATACTTTTGGGACTGTGAACTGGTGTAGCCAACTACAGGAATCAGCATATAAGTTCCTCAGAAAACTAAACATAAAACTACCATATGATTTCACTTTTTTTTCTTTCTTTCTTTTTTTTATTTTTATATATTTTATTTTACAATACCATTCAGTTCTACATATCAGCCATGGGTTCCCCTATTCTCCCCCCTCCCACCCCCTCCCCTTACCCCCAGCCTACCCCCCATTCCCACCTCCTCCAGGACAAGTCCTCCCCTGAGGACTGCGATCAACCTGGAAAAAAAAGATTTGACATATGATTTCACTTTTTTTGGATAAGAAGTCAAGAACCTCAAAACACTGGGTCAGACCCCAATGATGTATAACAAAAGGTATCCTTTTGCCTTGGCTCCTAGGAAGCTCATTGTCAACTTTAATGAATAAATATAACATGTTATAAAATTCTAAGATCAATATGCTCTTTGCTCTTTCTCCTGTAGTCATGTTTGGAGTAACACTGATTTCTAATTGAACTTTATTCTATGTATTTTATAAAGCTGCATCAAATGTCAGGGACTTGAAATCAAAAGTAAGACAATCGAATAGAAAGGGGAAATTGAACAGTTTTTTTAATCACACCTGGAATGTGAAAACGAGTGTTCAGAGCACATTCTAGTAGAATAAACTAAAGGCTTAAGCTTGGCAGTGCCACCTGCCTCTTTCACAAAGCAATATTAAGTGGGCACAAACACCAAGAACACACTCTGGGGCTGGACCCCTCAAGTCTGAATCCTTGACCCATCCCTAAGAAGTACTGCGAGTTCTCTGGCTGCTCCACCCTTCTTCTTCCTCATCTGTGTAGAGCACAGGCAGCTCTTCTCTCAGGAGGTTGTCATGACAGCCAAGGGAGTTAGGATCTACAGAAGACTGCCAGGTAAGAGCAGGTGCCTGGTTATCTAGGATTGCCATCATAAAGAATGAAAGGAAGCATGCCTCTGGGCCCTCACAGTCTCCATGTCTGAAGCTAGACAGATCCATAAGGGTATTAAGCAGGGCTTTTTTTTTAATTCCAATTGTTTTTTTTTTTGGGGGGGGGTAAAGATAACCAGTGCTACTCCAAATCAAACTTGACACCCACCTCATTCAAAAATCATATACTTCCAGCTATTTCATGTACACCCCTGCCATTCACTACATGTGCTTAGCATTGAAGAACATTTTTTTTTTCTCAAATTCTCACCTAACAACATAGTAATGTTTCATTAGAATTGAATTTGACTGCCCATGTGTCAAAATAACGATTATGTTTGTTAGGTTTTGCATGTGTCTATGTATGTATGTGTGTATGTGTTCAAGTTTTTCATGTGCACATGCTAGTAGAGGCCAGGATCAAACTAACATGTTGTTCCTCAGAAGCCACCTCTCTTGTTTGGGGGGGGGGGGGGCATAGTCAGGCTAAACAGGCTAGCCATCAGCTCCAGGGATCATCTTGCTTCTGCCTCCCCAGTGCTGGGCTTATAAATGCACCCCCCTCCTTCCTCAGCCTTTTTTAATAGGATTTTTGGGGAAATCAAACTCACATCCTCACACTTGCACACTTCTACCCACTGAGCCGTCTCCCCAGCCCACAGTTAGAGTTTTTCATGTCTGACATTTCAGTTACTGGAGCACCGTGTGTCTTAAATGGGCCCCCAAATCACAACTGCCTTCACTTGCTATCTCCCTTCAATTTTACCTAGGTGAAAACAAGATTTCAGTCCCAGAATGCTTGCACTTTTCTCACTCAAAGAAATCCAAGAACACATACCCTTAAAATTCAACTCGCGCATCTAGTCAATGTTTTTTGTCTTTTATTCTCCTCCTCCTCCTCATTTTGATCCATTGTGCAGCAATCAACTGTACTGATCTAGTAGCAACTCCACCCGGTCATTAAGACAGCTGTGCTAACTGCTAGGGGACCTTCCCCAGTCCAGTTTCAGTCCAGAGGAGACAGAAAACTGCAGAGTCAATGCAGACTGCAATCCCTGGGTAAACTACAGCTCTGAGTCACCATTTCCTTCACAGACAATTTGCATAATTTGGATCTATTTTCCAAGTTCCCTTTAAGCATCCTGTTTTGAAAGGAGGGCACAGGGTGTGCAATCAGAACTTGAAAGGTAGATGCTGCCTCTTGATTCCTGCTAAATAATGCAGTTGGAAAGAGACCCCAGTGAGACACCAAGGCATCTTGGCTTCTGCCTATCAGCTTAGATTCAGACAGAGTTTAATTTCCCAATGCACAGTTCCAAAATCTGGGCAGCAGCAATGTCTAGTTAACTACATGGCCATGTCCTGCAGGGTGGTGGGTGGGTGCAGCTGGGCAGTGGGAGGCTTCTGGTTTGTGTTGATTGTGTGGCCTGGCCTGAAGAGCCTCCTGGGACCAGCAGTGTTGTGCAAATTAAAGTCGGCCTGGCCTGAAGGTCAGCAGCCATCCTCCAGCAATGACTGGCCGTCCCAGCCCACTGCCCTTGAGAAATTGGTATACGGCAAAACATATTTGCTCAGACACAGAGAGAAAGCGATTCTTCACCTAATTACATCCATTTGGCTTTAGAAACATAGATCCAGTCCCTTTATGAGGAAACAAAGCAAGCAAGAAAGAGATAATCACACTTTTTTGTTCCTAAAATCTCTCCCGATGTTCTGTGGGAAAGCTGTGTGGCTGAAGGAAGACGGTGTGCCTGTGTGCTTTGTGAATATACATGCTACATGAACAGAGATGGTAGAAAGCCAGGGCCATGTGCTCCACTCTAGGACTGCCTTACACAAATAGCCTCAACGAGACCCACCTACAGATGGCTTCTTACCACATATGCCTTCTCACTAGCCTATGGCAAAACAGCAGTCTCTCTCTGTCATGGGGGCCTCTGGACACTGCAGTTCAGTCTTCAACTCATGGACTCCTTGTCTTTATTCATTTGCAGAAAAGGGCTGTTTTAGCCAAGCATTTCCCATGGAAGCTATGTCTTTAACTAAGAGCTAAGTCAGTGGGTAGAGGAGTCCAGAGGAATGTTCTAGAAATAACTAACTATGTGGTAGTCTAGGATTCATACAGCCTTGGGAGTCGGAATGCAAGTCTAAGGAGTCTGATGTTTTCAAGTTTGGTTGGGCAAAATTGGAAAGTAGGTGATGATTCTCTTTTGACAAAGGAAGTCACAGAGCCTTTGTCTGCTCCACTGGGACCCAGACAATTGTCTTTATTCCTTATCAAATCCTTCCCTGGTCTCCTTACTCTGCCAAACCTCACTCCTCCATTTCCACCTTTTTACATTATTTGTTGATACTAAAATCTAACATTTCTTCCTTAGGTTTAGTTATCTCTTAATGGGAATCAATGCTAAAGAGATAAAACTGCACATATTTCATACCTGGATCATGAAAGAATGTCAGGTCATGCCAGCCTTTCTGGCATTGCTGAACAACCTGCCCTGCAGGAGGTCCCCACTCTCCTGACCTGTGCTGGGGTCCCAGTTCCATCACTTTGTGGATGCAGTTTTCTATGCATAGTCATGCAAAAGGCTAGAATTGTCTCCAACATAGTATTTGATCCAGCAGCCCTATAAAAACATGGTCCTAGAAAAATAAGGATGAAAACACAGAGAGCAGCTTTCTTCCCTCACCTCCCCCAAATTCGCCTGAAGAGAAGGTGTTTGGTACCACATATTTACCATAAGGAACCTTGCAGAAAGGCAGCAAAGTCTGTCTCAAAAAGGCTTTGAAACCCTCGGCTTAAAGGGATTGCACAGTTTAAGAACAAAGGGTTACAAAGCCCTAATGTGCAGCTTAAAACATTATTACCGACCTAGTTTCTAGTCTTTAAGAGAGAACCACGGCTTTTCTAGTTATTTTGTCTTAATTTGCAAGCAGTCCTAGCTGAATTGTTCATTTATTTCTAAGATCATGTCGTTAGTTACAAGGTTAAGATTCAAACGGGCAGGGGAGAAGAAAAGGCTAGCTGCTAGCAAGAAAAATGGATCCTGTGACCTTTAGCAAGCATTTTGGTTGCAAGGCACGGGTTTCATTACAGCTAATGGTGAGAACAAACAGGTGTAAGAATAGGCCCTTCACCCTCAGCCCCACGGGAGCCCCCGCTGCAGGTTCTAGCCGGCTCACCCACCTGCACAGGCTGAGCACCTTTGGGTCTCATTCTGGAAGGATTATCTCTTTGTTCTTGACCATAGGCATGTCCTATTCTTGAGACCATAGTGTGCCCCTAAAAATAGGCTTGTCTGTCTGGATTCATGGATTTAACCTTAAGAGAACAAATTGGCTCAAATGAGCTGTACTTATATTCAGCTCAGAAAGAAAGCAGTACTAAGAAAGAGGAAGGATGAAAGGAAGGAAGGGAAATGAAAAGAGGAATAGATAGATAATATAGATTATATATAATATATATTACATATAATTATCTATATAAATAATATATAGAGATAATATATATGATAGAGAAAAAGATGAAGAAGGAAGGGAGGGGATAGGGAGAGAGGAAGAAATAGAAATACGTTACGTTCTAACCTTTAATATACTCAGCGTAAAGCATATTAAATGATCTTTTCCACCATGTCAAGTACCAGATCCACCTTCTGTTTGATCTAAACTTGGGTGTAAGTTTTCAAAAGCAAAAGAAAGGAAGAAAGAGAAAGAGGGAGAAGAGCAAGAGCAGCTGCTGAGATTCTATCATTAAGTGCGGTAAAGGATGATTTTCAGCCCCTGGACAGCTCAGGGCACTTCCTAATAGAATCCAGAGCCTTTCACCCCTAAGTCACTGATTTGAATCCAAGCCAGGACACCACTGACAGAGGCCATTACCTCTAGGTGCTGTCTGGTGGCCCATGCGGAATGACTTGATGGTCTCTGTCCTGAGCCGTGTGGACAGTTGCCCACGTCACCTTGTCAGTTTCAAATGAAACTCAGAGGAGCTGATGGATGTAGAGCCCAAGCCGTTCACACTGCGCCCTCCAGGTCAGAGTGGAGGGCACCAGCGCCAGTGTGTGAAGCAGCCCCGGTGTCCCTCGTCACGTTCTGGGACATCAATCCGTCTCATTCTCCCATCACCTCTGCTAGGGACAGAGGAAGTTTAAAATCGTGACTGGGAGTTTAGCCCAGATTTGTCTCCATTTTTCCAGACATGAGAGGTTCCCAGTGATGGATGCCACTTATATGAACTCTCAGTTCATCACCCTAAATAGAAAGAAGGAACTAGTAACACCAGAGTCAAGCCTTTGAATATTCAGTATACAAATCAAATGTTACTGGATTATGTCTTCTGCCCCCTTGGACATAATAGATTCTGCAGCGAAATAAATTATCTGAATCCAGCCAGAGCCACAGGCTGGCATTTCCATACAAGAGGACAAAAGCACACATGTTAAAGATGGCCATCTACACAGCATGGCTCTATGTGTCTCTGCGGATGAAACGTCACAGATCACTTATTTAACCCCCTCCTCTTTTATTTTTGAAATGTGAAAACTGGCATCCACGTAGGCAAAGTGTCTTGTTAAAAGATTATACTGAGGGTGGGAGGAGGGAGGACAGGGGAATCTGTGACTGATGTGTAGGATGAATGGAAAATTTCTTAATTAAAATAAATAAATACAAAAAAATTTTAAAAGGTTATACTGAAGGGACAAGAGATGAGGACTGATGGTTCCGAGCATTTGTTGCCTTTCCAGAGGACCTGAGTTCTGTTCCCAGTTCCCACACCAGGGAATTCACAATTGCCTGTAAATCCATTTGAGTTCATGACACCACTAAGACTGACCCAGAAGTGCACAGACAGGAAAGCCCATCTGCATGCATACCCACACACACGCACACATATATACACACATGCACAGCACACTCACATGAACAATACCCATGCTCATACACATGCACTCACACACATGTGCACACATGCACACACAAGCACATCACACATGCACAAACACACATGTACAGCTCATACATACTTGCACACACAGGCACACATGTACAACATGCACATACAATCACACATGTGCACACACATTCATACACACATACACACACATAAGGAGACTCATGTACCCGCATTCACACATATGCAACACATACAGCATTCATACACACACACATACATACATACATACATTCATGAACACTCACATACATTCAAACACTCACACACACATGCATGTACACAGACAGGATTCTGTTAGTTGCAGAGATGTAGGAGAAGTAAGGTAAAACTGCCAGCTCGACATCTTGCACAGACTCTGGCACGGTGAGTCATCAATTAACAAGAATGAATGAATGAATGAATGAATGAATGAATGAATGAATGAATGAATGAATAAGTGAGTGAATGAATGAATGGGTGAATGAGTGAATGAATGCCTGTATTTTAACTGTTCCTATTAGGTTTTGCGGGAAGCCGCCTGAAACAAAGACTCAGGTCCAGGTGGTTCTCTAGGGAGATCCTGTCTTGAAATGATGGTGGGGAGGAAGGGAGACAGAGGGGAAAGAATGCCATTCAAAATGTCTTACAAGCAGGGCTACTGAAGGAAACTGAGGCCCGTGTCCCCCAGGGCTTCTCAGATGTGATGGCTGGAAACAAGACAAGCAGGGTGTTCTCTCCTCAGTACCTCTGGCCTGCCTGTGTGGCAGAAAAGCACACTCCTTCAGCCACAGATGGCTGCAGAAAGAGGGTAGCAGGTGCTGGCGAGAGGAAGCCATCAGCCTTTCCAGAAACTGGGGGAGGGGACTACGTGCGTGGGCCAGCAACAGATCTTGAGAGCTCAGCTGACTTTGAGAAGACAGTGAATGAACTGGGTGCCAAGTCCAGGGTTCAGAGAACGACACCCGGAAAAGGTAAGTACCGGAACCGGGCTCTGCCTCTGTTTTTCCACTGTTCCTAATACACCCCGTATCTGCCTTCGGTGTGCTCATTATAATTATCTGGGCACCCATATTCTTTTCCTCGATCACACAGCACGCTCACCTTTAGAAAAGAGAGGCGCTTTCTAACCCAAGCCATCCTCGCAGCTGGAAACTTTTTGTGCAACCCCTCTTCACCGGTTCCAAAATGTTCTTGGCCACACCCTGGTCAGATGAGGCTGGGGACGCAATAGGAATGGTGGGGGAGGGGATACCACTGAGCTCAGTCACCGCCTGGCCCTGCATGCGTTTTAGAGCCTAGACTCTGTCGTTGCATGACCTTTCTCCGTCCTGTGAGTTGCTGGCCATCACTATGCCTGGCCACATGTTTGCAGAGGAGGGAACTCTTTGTTTGCTTTATCAAACCACAGTCACGGAAAGTCTGCTCCGAACAAAGATGTTGTGTGTATCCTTCACCAGACACGTGGGTCCTCGGAAGAAAAAGTACTTTTAATGGTGAGATAGGAATAAACAGGAGTGGGAGATGTGCCCCATCCCCCACCCCACCCCCCACCCCCACGCTAGCAAACACCATCCTTCTCTGGCTCCTTACAGCCGCTCTTTCTGAATAGTTGACAACATACACAGTGTGTGGGGGGGGAAGGGGCTATTTCTAGGGCTAACCATTAAAACAAAGGTAACCCAGGACTGGTTAATTCTTCTGATGAGACAAACATAAATGGTGCGTGGATGTGTGCTAAGGTGTAAGAAGAGGAAGCGAATAGAACAAGAGCGAATAATGTATCATTATCAACAGCCCTGTGGTTTTGATGGGCGAAGGCTTTTGTACACACGCTGTATCGATAGGTGTTTCAACCAGCAGTAAAAAAAACCGTTCTTGACACTCATCTATAGGGAGAAATATCCATGTACTCTTGGCTGTAGGACCAATTAGCCCGTGAGAGTGGCGGGGTGGGGGGACAGAATATAAATGCAGGAGGCATCCGCACTTGATTACTCTAATGAAATGTCCATTGATCCTATAGATTAATGTGAGAAGGACAGCAGCTGCAGAGTGCCTAACACCTCCAGGTCGGCAGCTGTTTGTGAGGGCTCATGCATGTGAGTGTGTGTGTGTGTGTGTGTGTGTGTGTGTGTGTGTTTGCATGTGTGTGTGTGTGTGTGTGTGTGTGTGTGTGTGTGTGTGTGTGTGTGTATGCGCACATGAGCCCCGTGAGACAAAAATCAAAATGAGAAGAGAAAGCAGTGTGTGTCTGGGTGAGACTGATTAAGCTGGACATGATGGAAAGGAAAGTGTCTAGCTTCCTCAGAGGACAGCAAGGTGTGACAGGGAGTGGGGAGGGAGAGCTGAGGGCCAGGGCTGAGAGCGCCACTTCCCTGCCCTTCCCTCTTTCTCTGTCCCCTCTTCCCACCCTGTTTGACTTTGCTGCAAGGGGGACAGAGAGCTCACAGGTCACCTAGTTTTTGTTCCATTAATTTCATTCTGCCTTTAATCACCCAGAGCAAATGTGGAGTTCAAAGATGGCTCCTTGCCAACTCCCCGGTGCCTACCCTCCACCCAGAGCTGACATTCTGCCCTGTGCCCAAGCCCACACTGTGTGTTTAGTAAATGCACCAAACTAAGTGATTCCCTCAGCACAGCCTCAGGACCCACTGCCCCTGTAATCACTGGAGCATGACTCCATTCCCCGGAACTCGGTAGCGATTTAAATTCTAGCTCTCTAGAGCAAGAATGTCTAGAGGCTGTTCTCTTCATTACCAAGTAAACAGCTTCCCCCACCCCTGCTCCAAGGTCTTCTTCACTTACTACTATCTGTGCAAAAGTGCACCGGATGGGCTGAGAGCTTTCCCTGGAATCACAAGGGCATCATTTACACGATGTCCCCACCAGCTCCACCTGACTCTGCAGCAGAAGACCATCAACAGACAAATGGATAATAAAACTGTGATACATGGACACAAATGAAATTTTAATTCAGCCATTAAAGAAAATGAAATTATGAAGGGAAAGGACGGACCTGGAAAAGACTGTGTTAAGTAATGTTACCCATACTCAGAATGACAAACCCCACATGTCCTCTCTCCTGAGCAGATCCTGGCTTCTAATATTTATGTATGTACATTTGTGTGGATGTAAAAGTCAGGACACTAGAAAGGGACCCATGAGAAGAGGGGAAAGGGGCTTTAAAGGATGGGTGTGGGGACAGTAATAGAAAGCATGGGTTAGGAAACTAGAAGGGGGATCCTGAGAGTGGAAGGGCATAAGGCCCATGCAAGGAGATGGGGAAAAGGAGATGGGGAAGAGGAGATGGGGAAGAGGAGATGATGGGGAAGAGGAGATGGGGAGGAGGAGATGGGGAAGAGGAGATGATGGGGAAGAGGAGATGGGGAGGAGGAGATGGGGAAGAGGAGATGGGGAAGAGGAGATGGGGAGGAGGAGATGGGGAGGAGGAGATGGGGAGGAGGAGATGGGGAGGAGGAGATGGGGAGGAGGAGATGGGGAGGAGGAGATGGGGAGGAGGAGATGGGGAGGAGGAAATGGGGAGGAGGAGATGGGGAGGAGGAGATGGGGAGGAGGAGATGGGGAGGAGGAGATGGGGAGGGTCAACCAAAACTAAGTATGAAATACCTTGAGGGGCCAGCAGGAGGGCTCAGCAGGTAAAGGTGTTTAAGGTCAATCCCTAAGAACCACACAGTAAAAAAGAGAAACCAGCTTCCTATGTGTCCACTGACCTCACCTGCATGCCGTGACATGTACATAAACATAAAGAAAGAAAGAAATGTAATTTTAAAGCTTTAAAACATGAAAATGTCAAAGAAACTTATTTCTTTATATACTAATTTAAAAATAAAATACAGTCAGCAGTAGATGACCAATACAAAACAAACTCAACGGTATTTTTGTAGGGGTTTTGTCTCATATTGCTTTGAATGGGAATTTTTTTAACCTTACAAGTTTTGTTTATATATTTTTGTTTGTTTGTTTTTATTTTTCGAGACAGCGTTTCTCTGTGTAGCTTTGTGCCTTTCCTGGATCTCACTCTGTAGACCAGGCTGGCCTTGAACTCACAAAGATCTGCCTGCCTCTGCCTCCCGAGTGCTGAGATTAAAGGTGTGTGCCACCACCGCCCGGCCGGCTTGTATGTATATATATATATATATATATTATTGTTGTTTCTGATTTTATGTTTTATGGGATTTCTCTCTCTCTCTGTGTGTGTGTGTGTGTGTGTGTGTGTGTGTGTGTGTGTGCCTGTGTGCTTGTGCTTTTTCTTTTGTTCTCTTTCTTTTCAGTTTGTTTTGTCCTATTCTGGTTAGTTAGCTTGTTTGTTTGTTTGTTTGTTTGTTTTCTAATAAGAGAGAAACAAGCCGGGCGGTGGTGGCGCACGCCTTTAATCCCAGCACTCGGGAGGCAGAGGCAGGCGGATCTCTGTGAGTTCGAGGCCAGCCTGGGCTACCAAGTGAGTCCCAGGAAAGGCGCAAAGCTACACAGAGAAACCCTGTCTCAAAAAAATCAAAAAAAAAAAAGAGAGAGAGAGTGAGAGAAACAAAGGGTGTAGATTTGGGTGAGTGGGGACAAGGGAAAGATCTGGGAGGGGAAGGAAAACCATGGTCAGAATATATTATATGGGAAAAAATCTATTTTCAATAAAAATCAGAGAGGTGTTATCCAGAAACTGAGGGGAGCAACAGAGACCCACAGCCAAACATGAGGAGGAGCCAGGAAAATCCTGCAGAAGATGGGGAGGAAGGATTGCAGGAGCCAGAGTGTTTGAGGACACCATGAGAACACAACCCACAGAATCCACTAAGCGGGGCTCATAGGGACTCACGGAGACTGACGTGACAAACCTGACCCCGTATGAGTTCAAGCTAGGTCCTCTGCATGTACCTCATGGTTGTGTAGCTTGTGTTCTTGTGAGACTCCTAACAGTGGGAGTGGGGACTGTCTCTGACTCTTTTGCCTGCCCTTTGGACCCTTTTCCTCCTACTGGGTTCCTCATCCAGCCTTGATATGAGGGTTTGTGGCTGGCCTTATTGTAACTTGTTATGCCGTGTTTGGTTGATATTCCTGGAAGTCCTGCTCTTTCTTTGAAGGAAAACATAGGAGGAGTAGATCTGAGGGAGAGAGGAGGTGGGGAGAAGACTAGAAAGAATTGAGGGAGGGGAAACTGTGGTCAGAATGTAATGTATGAGAGTAGAATAAAAGAAAAAAATTAAAAAATACAAAAATCATAATTAGATGTTATAATTCATCACATATGTTTTATTTCCCTACTGAAATTATTATGTTATAAAAATATTCTGCTATGCCAGGTATGGTAGTGCATACTCTTAATCCCAGTACTTGGAAGGTAAAGGCAAGTGGATCTATGTGAGTTCAAGGCCATCCTATTCTACATAGTGAGTTGAAGGGCTTAGAGAGACCCTGTCTCGTGTATATGTGTATGTGTATGTATAATATACACATAATATATATGTGTATGTATGTATATGTGTGGTGGTATTGTGTTCCCCAAAATATTGTGCATGCTAATAAACTTATCTGGGGTCAGAGAAGAGTACAGCCACAATATTAAACATAGAGGATAGGCAGTGGTAGCACATGTCTTTAATCCTAGCATTCCAGAGGCAGAAGTCACTCTGGAATATCTGTGAGTTCAAGGCCATTTTGGAAACAGCCAAGCATGGTGACTCACGCCTTTAATCCCGAGAAGTGAGTCTTCAATGCCAGGGAGTGATAGTAGAAGGCAGAATGATATATAAGGCATGAAGACCAGAAACTAGAAGCTTTTGGCTGGTTAAGCTTTTAGGCTTCTAGCAGCAGTTCAGCAGAGATTCACTCTGGATAAGGACTCAGAGACTTCCAGTCTGAGGAAACAGGATCAGCTGAGAAGTTGGCCAGGTGAGGTAGCTGTGGCTTGTTCTGCTTTTCTGATCTTCCAGCGTTCACCCCAATAACTGACCTCAGGTTTGATTTTATTAATAAGACTCTTTAAGATTCGTGCTACATATATGTATTCTGGAAATATAACACATTACATTAATTTTATAGTAACAAATAAGCCTTGGAGAACCCCAAAAAATAAATAAAATAAAACATTTTTAAAGAAAGAAAAAGAAAACCCCAGGACAGCCCTATATTGGCAAGTGCTTAGCAGCGGCCGAGCCCTTCTGAGAACCCCCAGACCTCCTGTGTTCATCTCAGAAAGCAGAGCTCAAGAGATTCCATGAATCACCCTTGGGAGGTCAGAAGAACAAGGAAGAGAGAAACTCCATAAGAAGCTATCCCACTGGGGAGTGGCTCTCTGGAGGCCTGGAGTGCAGCAACACAGAAGCAATGTGCATGAACAAACCTATTGAGTGCTTCTGCATCTCCGTGAAAGCTGTGTGCTGTCGCTTATTGTGTTGAGTGGTTCACGAGTCCCGGACAAGACCACACCTCCTCAATCCCTGACACACCTGTCACCAAGCCAGTGTGACCCAGGCCAAGGAATCATCTTCAGTGCTTAGCTGTGACATATTTATGGATGATAAATACATAGTCACTGGTTCTGGAGACAAAGAGGCTACAGTGTGTGGAATCATCTACTACAAACACCATATTGTTTTACATTTACAGTTGAGTTTGGTCAAATGTTTTGAATTTGGAGCAATAGTAAAGGCCTAGCTTTAAAAAAGGAGGAGAAAGAGGAGGAGGAGGAGAAAGAGGAGGAAAGGAAATAGAAGGAGGAGGAGGAGGAGGAGGAGGAGGAGGGGGAGGAGAAGAGGAAGAAGAAGAAGAAGAAGAAGAAGAAGAAGAAGAAGAAGAAGAAGAAGAAGAAGAAGAAGAAGAAGAAGAAGAAGAAGAAGAACCCAGAGAACCCTGTTTCCAAACCTTGACACAGGACTACCATAAGTCTAGGAGGAGGAGATGTACAGTCTATCAGTTGTTACCTGTCCACCCACCAAGAACAGAAGCTGTGGGGTGGGATGGAAGAGCCAAAGTGGCTGCCTGCCTCCCCACTCTGGGGCACTTGTCACTCATGTTCAGGCCTTGCCCAATGGACATGACTTCTCTGTTCCTTGCAGTTCACCTTGCATTGAGTCCTAAATAGAGTGGTGATGTCTCCAATGGACTTGTTTCCTGATTTCGCATCTCCTGAGATTATTTTTGAGCTTTTATTAGTTAAACATTTGTATAAGTTATAAGTATGTTTGGTTTATTAAAGTAAAGCCTTTAATATCAGTGTGTGTTTTTTTGTTGTTGTTTGTTTGTTTTTTATGTCTGCCTTGAGCTTACCCACTTCACAACCACTTCAAGTTCCTATGTTCAAAGGCCCTGTTATGGCTGGAGAACACTGGTCCACTGAGTTATCCACCACCATACGCTCAAGCCAGACAAAATCCAAGCATGGAGTGAGGAGATGACATCAAGTCCCACTGGTAGCTGAGGAGCTATTGGCAATTGATAGCTGCTGGGAAAAGGAGCCCATTTTCTTTAAGGAGTTGAGGGAGATGGTAAATACAATCTAAGTATATTGTCTGAAATTATCAAAGAATTAATAAAATATTTTTTAGCTAAAGAAATAAAGACACACAGCCACCAAGCCCTGGGAGTCTTTCAGAACCAGCCATGAACATCTCCTGCTGGGGAATTCAATGTCTACCGGCTATGAGCCCCATCTGAGCCAGGGAATCAGGACTCAGCAGGCTGGTGCTCAAAACCGCTTCCCTTTTATTTCCTTGGAGGATCCCAATGGCCGATCAGAGCACACTGACACTCTTACCCTTTTCCTCTGCAACACTTTGAGTTAAAGGCCATCGAGAAAGGAGCCCTTCAGAGGAGATCTGGGAAAATGGACAGCAAGGAAAGGTTGATTATCAGGGGTGCTGTGTGTCTGGTGTACCTCAAAACCAGTGTCCTGAGCATTTTATTGCAAAACACTTATGCCTGGCATCTGTTTGTTCAGCTCACTATCATTACCTTGCTTTTCCATATAGTTAGACCCTGATCCTAGATTGGAATACTATGGAGATCCACAGATGCCAAAACTCCATGAAAACACCAAATTTCACTGGTAGACACCTGATTTCCACTTCTCTGAAATCCCCTTCACCTGTCAGTACCATGCAAGTCCATATTTTAAGGAGTGCAGGTCCAACACTCTTTTTTTACTGAGGAGCTACAGAACTCTAACCGGCAGTTCAATAAATTGTATTACATCCCCCTCGCACTGAGTGCCCTACACGCTCTGGCTTTTCCATGTGTAATTGCAAGCTGTTATTAGCCCTGAGCTGTGTCCGTTACTGGCCACACTCTTGCTGAGCGGTCAATTTTTTCCCGTGCCATTTCCTTTGCTCACACCATGCTGACCACGTTGGCCAGAGGCGGCCCAGGGTTTATAGTGCCGCATTGATTTTTCTTTTCTCTCAATACTGACAGAATCATAGATCCAAGGCAAATAAAGAAATGCATTCTGGGGTGATGAAATGTCTTTCATTCAGGCTGGATTGAATCAAAGCCCATCACAGAAATGGAGGGCTCTGAAATGCTAGGGAAGCTCATGCCTCAAATTGCAGAAAAAATAAATTTTATGTTTTCCCCATTTCGCTCTGGATTCGTAAATCACTTGGGGACACAGACGGTCCAGCCAATGACCAAAGTTGGGTAACAGCAACAATATGAACAAAGAGTCACAGTGACCACCTTCATGAATGGGTTTTGCTTGTGATTTGGTATTGATAAATATTCATTTATTAGCTTAAGTAACACCCAGAGTCTCCCATAGCAGTGTCTTTCTACAACAATGTTAACTGAGACTCCACCTTTGCTAAGAAACACAAGGGCAATTTCACCCAGATGTGAAATTCAGAGTCATCCCTGCTAGAGGGGCAGCAATGACTGACCAAAAACAACATGGAGGAAATCTTCATTCAAACAAATAACATCATGCTGTGATGTGTAAATATGACCTTTGGTAATTAATTCAGTGATAACTGTACCTTGTTGATAGAGATTAATCCGCATTTGATCTTCAGCACACACAGGAGCGCATATTCACAGAGACAGTAGGATAGTTAATAAAGATTTCTGATACAGGAAGTCAGGAGACCTGGGTTTTCATCCTTGCTCTTCCATTAATCACAAAGCATCATCTTGAGCAGGCTCTGCCTTTTTTGACCTTTCTTTCCTCATTCTGGAAAATGGAAATGGTAACAATGACCATGGGTACTTTTGATGGTTCAGTTGGTTGCTGCATGTCAGTAGCTGGTGTGGAAACTGGGGCTTTTTATGAAATATGAATCACAAATGTGAGATGTGCCATTACCAAGGTTGGCACTGAAATACATTGCTAGACAGCATGGCTGCCTGCCCCCTGAAGACTGTTACCTAGTAGGCATTCCACACACAGCAATGCTCAAAAGACTACTGCATTATGATTATTATCCTTCACTGTAGCTATGTAGTTTAGAAAGGAACCTTTATGAGTCTGAGCAATAATAACTTGTGTATGTTTGCATGTGTCAGCAAGTGTATGTATAATTATCTGCAGGAACAGTTTGTACTTAAACAAATCTGTCTACAAAATGACTCGCTTCCTATGCCCAATTTTTGAACCATTCAAAACTCGGGTGTGTGCTTATTTGTTTTCCATTCTGCCAAATCCTAATAAATAACTCAAAGTAATGGGTCATTGATGTATAATTTATAATGTAAGTTGAGGTCCTGGGTTCCATCCTCGGCACAGAGGAAAGAGACACAGAGAAGGAAGATAAGGTATTTTAGTTAGGACTTCTATTGTTGTGATAGAGACCATGGTCAAAAGCAACCTGGAGAGAAGAGGCTTATTTGGCTTTCATAGGCTGAGTCACAATCCATAGGAGGGAGCCAAGGTAGGAACTCAAGGCTGGAACCTGGAGACATGGACTGAAGCAAAAGCCATGAAGGAAAGCTGCTAACTGCTTGCTCTCCATCGTTCACTCATCCCAAATTCTTATACAGCCCAGGACCACCTGCCCAGGAGTGGCATTGCCAACAATAGTCTTCGTCCCACTGCATTAATTATTAATCAAGAAAATAACCCTCAGACATACCCAAGGGCAATGCGATGAAAGTATCTCTTCAATGGAGGGTCCTTCTTCCCAGATAACCCTAGCTTGTGTTGTTGACAAAAAAAAAAAAAATGAGAGTCAATGCAAGTTAAAGCCCCAAAGAATATATTAATATTAAAAAATAGTTTCTATAACCCATCAAATCCAGGTCCCCCAAACTTGAAAATATGATAAGCACAACTAACAAGCTTGACTTAGGAAAGGCGTGTGATGATGCCCAGAAGTGCAGGACACTTTTGATACCTCAGCATCTCTCTGTAATGTCAAAGTTTTGGAGATACCTAGCTTTTCATTCAGCTCTGGTGTCTCCCATATAAACTACACTCATTTGAATGTCAGTCATCAGTACCCCAACCCTCAGGATCTGTTTAAGATCTTCTACCCAAAAAAAAAAAAAAAAAAAAAAAAAACAATATTCTTTATTTTCCAGTGTAAATGACTACAGCTAAGAACTAGCTGATTGTGGCACACTTGGCCTTAAAGTGCTCAAATGCATCTATAATTGGAGATGTAAACACCTTACTTGGAGATCAGGAAAAGCTCCTGTAGTTTTCTGTGCTTCAGGAAGTGTGTGAACCCCTGGGACAGGTAAGGCTCTGGAAGTCAGAAGTGCTGGCATCTCTGCCCTGTACCCTCTGAGGACAGAGGGGCAAGTGAGGCTCTTCTTTGCTGTTGATGGATTTTCTCAGATTGTCCCCAAAAAAACTCTGGTCTTTATTTTGTTTTTCAAATCTTAAAAAAGGACATCTCTTTCTATGTCTCTCTCTCCAGATGGAATAAATACTTGAAGTTGGTTTCTTGGTTGGCTTTTTGTTAATAGTACTTGGTTTATTTGCTATAATATATGATGGTTTAAAAAAAAACTCTATTAACAAAATCTGTAAATGTAGAAGATATTTCTAGAATTAAAATCATGGACCAAAGGGTACAGGTTTTCTAACCTTTTAAGTAGAATGTTTTTATTAATTATTTGAGAATCTCATTCATATATACAATGCATTTTGACCCTATTCACCCCATTTCTTCCCCCTAACTCCTCTAAAATCCACCTCCCACCTTCCCATCCCCTCCCAGCTTCATGTCCCACCCCCTTTTTATTGCCCCTTTTATTACTTTTTATTATTTTTATACTCATTTCATTTGTGTTATCCATATACACCATTGGGTATGAAGCCACACCCTTAAAGAAAACTGACTCTGCCCCACCCCAGAAGCGATCAACCACCAATAGCTCCTCCACTTGTGGTTTGAATGGCCCTTCCTGGTTTTCTGCATTTGTGTAGTGAAAAGTCCCCCTTTTGAACATTCATTTGAGTCTCTACATATGATGTCATCCCAATGGCTAAGCCAGAATTATAAGTCTATGTGGTAAGACCGATGAAATGCTAATATGTATAAAATGTGCCCACTGCTCTTCAGAAAGGGATCTGGCTGATTCATGAATGCTCTTCCTCACACAAAGCACATACATCAAGTTGGCATGCTTCTTAATCCCAGACTCCCCTGTACTTAGATTGCTGATTGATTTAAAGTAGGTATCTACAATCACTTGAGCCAAAAAAAAAAATACTCTGCTCAGTTCTACACTTGGGCCTTGAGGAATGTGCATTCAATAAGGACCTTGAGAGCTTGCATGAGTCAGGGTCTAGTACATTGCCATCCTGGATGTCTTGGAGAAAAAAAGTTCAAGATTTAGCCAGTAGGGAGGAGCTATTGTCACATGACTGTGACAGAGGCATGCCCAAGGGTGTGAGGGTCTCAAATATCCATCCCATCTGCGGGGAGAGGCAAAGGCCTGAAAATGCCTCCTTGGCATATCTGGGCTGAGCTGAACTTTTGAACTCAGGATGAAGAGGCAAAGGGAGTTGAAGCCAATGCAACAAGAGCAGGAAGGACAGTGTGGCCTAAGCATCTAGGGAATGTGTCCCTTCCCTTCAAGACTATTCTTATATATGCATATCCTTGATGGCCTCTGAGACAGCGGGAAGGAAATTCAGAAAGATGACAATATTGCTAGCTGAAGCATCCCTGAGAGGAAAGTGTAAGAGAAAGGGCCTTATACCATGTGCCTTCTCCACAGAGAGACTAGACAAAAACTTATAGTTGCTTCCTCTAACATCATGAAGAGTCCCTCACTCACAGGTCAGAATCTCAAGGAAAAAAAAACCACTTGGTTTTGCCCCCCTCCAGACACTCAGCCTTGCTCAGCATGCTACTGGAATTCTAGCAATGGCCAACTGGGCATCTGGAAGAAAGGGCCCATCTAGGGCTCTGAGGATGAACCAGGCTCAGCTTCTACTTACCTCAGCAGCTAGAGAGAGGAATGAAGTGAGGAGAATGAGGCAGAGGGAGATGAAGTTGGCTTTGGGGAGGAGACAAAGGCAGAGCCGGTCTGAAGCCATGGGGACAAAGAAAATTTACCCTGAAAACTCACCCAACAGGCTCTCAGGAGGTGGCCCAACAGCACCCGGTTATCATTCACCTTAATTCAAATCAATTCTGATTTGCTGGGACATCAGCTGTCTGAAGAGATAGGTGACTTCTCCAATACATCCCTGCTTATCTTTCTCACTGGCTAAATAAGTAAATTTAACAAAGATGACAAGAAAAAGAAAAACTTTGGGGATTTGGTGGCAGAAGGTGTCTGGATAGAATCATAGGCATCAAAGAAGACTGATCAGAATGCTCACTCTGTGTGTGTGTGTGTGTGTGTGTGTGTGTGTGTGTGTGTGTGTGTTCACAAAAATAATTTCATATCTCTTTAGGAAACTTTCAAGTCATCTAAAGAGTCAGTCTGCCAGGCACGTTAGGTGTCAGAAAGCAAATCATTCCTAAAATGAATGAAAGGTCATCATTAATAAGATTACTGCAACTAAGTATCTGGAGAAAGATGAACATAAAATTTAAATGCAAACCAGTATTCTTATAATAGGTCCTTTTAGAAACCTTTAGAGGTAAAATTGCCTAAGTGTCACCCCACATCTGAAGGAGAAATATACCCAGCTTTGGGTATGTTTGCCACGAATCTTAACAGGCTGGATTCTCTCCCTAGGGAGGTAAGGGAACATTCAAGACAAAAGCATCTGGAGCCTTCATCTGGAATAGAGAATTCCACCAGCAAAGTTAAACCTCACAGTGCACACAGTATGTTCAATGCTGTGTCCCCAGTGCCTGGAACCATGCCTAGCAGAGCAGAGCTACCATAAATATCTGCTTAGTAAGAAATGATGAAAGAAAGAGAGAGAGGGAGGGAGGGAGGGAGGGAGGGAGGGAGGGAGAAAGAAAGAAAGAAAGAAAGAAAGAAAGAAAGAAAGAAAGAAAGAAAGAAAGAAAGAAAGAAAGAAAGAAAGAAAGAAAGAAAGAAGGGGAGGGAGGGAGGGAGGGAGGAAGGGAGGGAGGGAGGGAGGGAGGGAGGGAGGGGAGAGGGGAAGGAATGCCTTGCTTCTGATGAACTTGTTCATACCAAACCCTTCTGACACCACATCACCAGCATGACACTCTTGACAGATCCCTCCAGACCCAGTTAGTATCCTCTGCTTACAACCCTCTTCCTGGATTTCCTCCTGGCTGGTTCCTCTTAATCAGGTTTCTGTCAGTTATCACATCCTCAGAGTGGCCCTCCATGACCACTCTGTGTTAGAGGTAAAGGAGCTGCCCCACAAGAGCCCACCAGATACCTCTGTTATCTTCTTCAGAGTAAGTATTACCCTCATAAAATACATTTATATCATGTGTTCATTTTCAAAGACTGCCTTGACAAATACCATAATCTTAATGGCTTGAATATAACACAAATCTTATCCTAGTTTTATAGTTCAGAAGTTTGATACAACTCTAGCTATAATCAAACCATGGTATCTTTGAGGATCGGTTCCTTTCTGGAGACTCTAGTGAAGACTTCATTCCAGAACCTTTTGTGTCTTCCAGGACCCACTCACAGTCTTTGGCATTTGCCTATGCCTCGAACTTCAAAACCCAGGTGTTGCATTTCTCCATTCATTCTTTCATGGTAGCATCTCCCTCTGGCCCCATTCAAGAAGTATTCTCACTTTAAGGACCTCTGTGATTAGCTTAGCTCCATCTTGATCCTCTAGGATGAGCTCATCTCAGCCATACTGGAAAAGAATGTAAGAGCCAAGAGATGAGAAGAAGAGCTGTGAAATGCTGCCATCCGGACAAAGCATAGCCGTTACACCATGAACTCACAGCAACTACAGCTACCTGCATGACAACAAACCAGGCACAATCCCAGTGTGGGTGAGAGAAAGGCCACCAAAGCCCCACCCCATCCGAGGTGCTATTAGCAATCAGGGGCCACTGGAGGAGGAAGGCAGTTCAGCAGAGGAGAGAGCCTTGGTAGGCTGTCCGTGCCACAATGGGTGACTCCATACCCGTGTGCACCTGAGTGGCATTAATTGGATTCAGAGAATTATTTTTTTTAAGTAAAGATGAAGTGAGGAGGAAGATTGTGAGAGGCCATCCCTCACTCCCACATTTCCTCAGAGTACTCTTGAGTAGAAGCAGCAGGAAATATTAGTTGGAAGGAGAGAGGAGAGAGAAACAGATAGAAAATACGGGATAGACTTGGGAGGGCCTTGATCCTCCATTGAGCCTCAACTGTCTCTGCCCTAGGGTATTTATGAAATGCCAAGGGATGGGGCAAAAGACCTCCCGAGAACAGCCAAGTGCAGACCATCTCACACACCTGTACTCAGGCCCATGGTCCAATCATCCTCTTTATGCCGACCTGCTGGGGAAAGCCACTAGGAAAAAGGGGCTCCAACAGAAGATGATGCCTTAGGAGGGATGGAGGGGGAGTTGGAGGGAGGAAGAGGAAGTGGATATTATCAAGATACATTGTATACATGTGTGAAATCGTCAAAGAATGACTAAAACTAAATTCCTTAACTTAAAGACACTTGCAGAGTCTATTTTGCACAGAAGGATCATGTTCACAGGCCCAGAAGTTAGGGGATAGAAAGGTTAGGGGGCAATATTACCCTGCCTATTTACCACATACAACACTAACTTATTCCACAGGTTGAAAACTTTGTGGCAGTCAGGACTTTGTCTCATTTGCAAGTAGCACAGAGATCAGCAGCAGGTACATGTAGCCACTGAGGAAAGGTTTTTGTGAGACAAGTGAACACAGAACAGTTTATTTGTTCTGATATTTGCTGTGCTGTGGTGGACTTTGATCATCTGCAAAGTATTTCTGCTTCACCTAAAATGCCCTTTATAAACTTACAACAAATCTGTACTATAATTCTTCAAGACTGCAAGCAGGGTAAGAGCACTTTAATTAAAAGGTGCCGAGTGTAAGAATAAGAGACCGAAAATACCCAGCTCAAACATCACATCCCCTCCTATGAAGGCTCTGGTGTCAGTGCAGAAGAAGGGACAGAAATGCTGTTAAGGACCAGAGATGGTAGATGACTACAAGAAAATAATGTTGTCAGGATCCACAGAGCAGCTTCCCGTAGGCACTTAGTGTGCAAACAGTCATACAAACTCAAGCCAGACCAAATCCTAGTACAGAGAGAGGAGCTATTGGCAACTGATAGCTTCTGGGAGAGGGAGAGTCAGTTTTCCTTAAGGGTGTGGCCCCTGGTAGGCTAACCACACTCCAGCAGAAGGGCACACATCCAAGAGTACATGGGCAGCATCGACTACTTAATGAATTGCAAAATAAATAAAAAGTAAAGAGGACACAAAGTTGAGTTGGTTGGGAAGGGGAGATGGATCTGAGATGTGTGGTGTGAGTCTGAATATGATCAAAATACATTGTATGAAAGTCCCAAAGAGCTAATTTTTTTAATGAGAAAAAAGTATTCGAAAACTTCACACCCCTTCATTCACGCTAAAGAAAAAGTCCCTGGTAGGATTTACAAGAAACAAGCTTGGCTCGTAATCCCTCTTCCTTGAGCAACTTCTTACTATGTAAGATAACAATTTCTTGGCGAGTGTAAGAGATGGAAAAACTTACATCCATAACCTTTTCTTTCCAATTAAAACTGTTACATCATCATCTGCCCCATTTTTGACCTGCTGGAGTGTGCAAAGGGACTGGTCCTGAAGAACGATTACCACAGAATCTCCATGACTTAGGGCAACAACACATCCAAGAGGAGTTTCAGTGAGGGGCCGGCCCAGTGATGATAATGTACCAGAAACCAGAGGCCTTGAACCAGACCAATGACTCATTGCAATGAACATCTTGTGGGGTGGGCTGATTGGACAAAAGGGGTACACTGTGTGACATGCCACAGCTCCCAATGCCATTAGGATGAATGAAGAGGAGTGGGAAAGATGGAGGAGTGAGGTGGGGTTGGTGTTTTTATTTTTGGTTGTTTTGTTTTTCATTAATTTGGGGGGCATACTTCAGGGGTGAGGAGCAGATATGAAGGAACTGGAAGGTAAGTGGAGTTGGGATGTGTGATGTGACATTTCCAAAAAAAATCAACAAAGATATATGTTTAAAATAAAAAATATATATTACAGTATTAGCCCAAAGGAAAACAGATTAATAAATTACAATGCCTTGGGTTGAGGGCAGTGTGGTCTCTAACAACATGAGTGTCTGTCATCAATGTAAGTACAAGCCTCACTGTTTTCTAGTTGTGTCCATCTAGGAAATCCATTTGACAACCTAAGCATCTTCTCAAAACAGGGAGAAGGGTGTCTTCTCATCAGTGAGAAGGAACCTGGTGAGTACTTGTGTGATGTGCACTGAGCCCTTGTTAATCTATGTTCCCTTCCCTAACCCTCCTGGTCTTGTCCTAGAGGCTAGAGGACGGAAGATGGAGAATAGCTAAAGGCAGGCAGAAAAGGAACAAAGACAGTTGGGCAAAAATGAAAATACCAGCCTGCAATCAGGAAAAGTGACTGTTCCAAGGAGGAAATCAGTCATGGTGGTACTACATCATCTGGTGGTAAGCACCCAGGGAAAACATGGCGTTTCCTCCAGAGATGGTAGTGAGGAGTCTAGCATCTGAGTCTTCCCTCAGAGACCATTCCCTGACCTCACTGAACATAATGTGCCAACATGCCTTGTACATAGAAAAGTCAGGCCATCTGTCCATCAGAGCAAATGAAGTATGGAGCTGACTCCACATGGGACCTGCCTGGTGATCCTACAGGTGAACTGCTCTTCCATTCTATCCAACTGAAAAGCAGAGAGTTTTGATGAGAGAAGAAAATTAGATGAATTATGGGTTTTAGTGTTTAAATTCGTGGAGCACCTTCCATCCAAATAGTTGGGACTATTCTCCACAGCCCATTCCCAGTGCATGAAAATGTATCGTCTCTGCTGCTGACTCCTTCCCATGCCTTTCCAACCATCATAATCACTTGATTGGAGGAATGAACTAATTTACATCACACTAGCAAACATCCCAACATCTCAATGTTTAACACATGAAAGATTTATTTGCTACTGTCCCATCTAGGCAATTTATCTGAACCATTTGTTTCATAGAGTGCCTTAAAGACCCAGGGTGATGGAGCCTCCAGGCCTTACACCTATACTGTCAGATCACATGACCTGCCCTATTGTTACAGCAATGGAAGAAAATGCTGGATGGTCTGACAGGGTAATGAAGTGCTTCCACCCTGGAGCAGTAGGCATACATTCTACACTTCACCCACTAGCCAGAACTAGTCCCGTGACACAGTCAACTAGAGGGTCTGAGGAAGTATAAACTTCCCAAGGAGCAGGAAAAGCATGCTATGGATGAGTCTTCTCTACATCTAAAGTCCTTTAAAACTACAGAGTCCTGGGAATACATCAAAGACAGGAGTCTCTGGGTGTGAGTACTAGGGATCTTACTTAGGAGTTGGCTCTGAGGGCATGCATTCATATTATTCATTCTTTATTGCCTGGTGCCTTTAGATAAAGGCATGTTTTTTGTTTCATGTTCATTATTCAAGTTCCCTGAGGATAAACGCCCTACCTCCATTTTAATTCAGAAAATATTTACCGATTATACACAGTAGAATTACAATCCGGTGTTAAATCTTGAGCCTGAACACAAAACCAGAACACAAGTCTGGTGTTCTGAAACATGGGCACTGGGTGAGACACTGTTAAAATTTATTTTTAATTGAGATAGAATTTACATGCTACAAAGTTCAACGGCTTTTTGAACACTCACCAAGGTTGTAAACTATTACTAAATCCCAGGATGTTTTCATCTTTCAGAAGAGAAGCTCCATATTCACTCCTGATACCCCACTTGCATCTTTCTGATCACTCAATCTGTCTTCTTTCTCTCTGTGTGTATCTACTTATTCTAAACAATTCAAATGTTGTCATATAGTGCGTGCCTTTTGTGTCTGGCTTCTTTCACTTACTACAATGCTTTCAAAGTTCATCCATGCTGAAACTTAAATCAATACTTATTTATTGCTGAACATGATCCCACTATATACCTCATTTTGTTTAGCCATTAATTCATCAATTACTGTTTGGGTTGCCTCCATCTGGGAGTGTTAGAAATAACATGGTTGCAAATCTGCATGCACCTGTTTTTGTGAATATGTGTTTTCAGTTCTCTTGGGTCTATACCTAGGAATGGGACTGCTGGGTGACATAAGCAATTCTTGTGCTTCACAGAACTTTCTCAAGTTCACTTATCAAAACATAATAAGAAAATAATGCACCCCAGGGGGATGTTATAGGGATCAAGTATTAAAATAATCAATGAGGCTTGGTCAGTAAAGTGCTTGCCATACAAGGATGGGAACCTGAGGTAGATCTCCAGAATTCATGGGTTTTGTTTTGTTTTTTAAATCTTGGCATGGTGCATACTCGTAGTCATGGCACTGGAAAGACAGAGACTAGAAGACGTATGGAGCTCGCCTGCCAGCCAGCCTAGCTTAGAGGGTGAGTTCCAAACAGTGAGAGACCTTGTTTCAAAACATGAAGTTGGAAGCGGGGATACATTGGAGGAGATATGGGAGGGAGTTGGAGTGAATAAATGAGAGTGTGGATATGATCATGTTTCACTGTTTACATGTGTGAAATTCATAAGAATGTAGAAAAATATAAAGATTAGTAGTTCCTAAAGAATTAAACCCAGTTTAGTCTCTGACCACCACACACACATGAACACAAGTGCACCTATATATATGAACACCACACACACACACACACACACACACACACACACACACACACACACACGTCAACAAAACAAAGGCTAGTACTCTATGCATACTAAAGCTGGAGTATCAAACTTCAAAAGCAAGAAACAGGACATTTCACACACACACACACACACACACACACACACACACACACGGTAGGTACTCAAGAAACACAAGCCCACCGAAGGATTTCTATAATTATCAAACAATGAGAAAAGAAACAAATCATTAAGTGGTGCTAAGGATCCTGAGCACTGCCTCCTGACAAACAGAAGCAAGAGAATCAAGGCAGACGATGAATCTGTGTTTGATCTATTTTTCCTGAAGCAGAACAATGAATGTTTTGCTGAAATGAAATAAATTTACCTGTGTCTTTCACGGTTTCCATACTAGCAACCCAGCTCCTTAAACAGCCTCTGGTGTGCTAGATACAACGATGCTGTCCACCAGGTACAGATACAGGCAGTATTGAGGAAGGCTGCATGCTCCCAGATCCTTCATGGAGGCATTCTGCCAAATCTCCTTTCTCTGCAGATGTTAAATATGGAGTCACACACCCCCTCCCCAACCATCCCAAGAAGGAAGATTTGCAGGTGTTAAATATGGAGTCACACCCCTCCCCAGCAATCTCAAGAAGGAAGCATCAATTTTTTTCATTAACCCACAAATTGGCATCCATTCATGGGAGACATGTCACTACTGTTTTGGCAGTGTGCTCATTCAGGTGTTCTGTCTAAATTGAGACTTTTAGGCACTAATAATAATTAACTACTTTCTTAGCAATGAAAAAAGTCTTAAATGCCTATTTACTTAATGGTCCCCTAGGGTGTCTTTGTTTTGAATGGGATAAAAAAAAATCTTAGCTGCAAAATAAGCAGGTGATTCTAATCAATAAAGCCAGAGGACTGTATTGATTACAAGAACTCCATTCTTTAGTCATTAACCCTGTGAATTCTCTTCCAAAGCTGGAGAGGACTATTTCTATCTGTTAGGAGATAGGCTCATTCCAAAACTAGAATCTCATTTTACTCTTGTGCCCACCATAACCTACAGGGCTCAGTTCAGGGAATTCACCCCATAGACAGGCAGGTGACCCCATTCGCGGTCTCCCAAGAGTTTTGGAGCTTGCTCCCCACTGGTGATAATGGGTTAATTTATAGTAGGAAGTAGAGTTTAGCCTGGGGTTTCTTTTGCAGAGGTAAAGTTCCTTTTGGTGTTAGCAAAAGTTTCTGTGTCACACTGGATCAGACATAGTGTTGATTTGATTAATGAGAAGTAGTATTTAAAGCTATGTGTACTTGTAATGTACCTGTGATAGGCTAGATCCTCTGAACTGGCTAAGTGTAGAAATTTTATGGTTATTAGTACTCAATGAACTAAACACAGTTTATACTCATTGTTTTTCTCTGAAATCCCAGCTAATAAGCAATAACAGTGTGGACATACACCATTGAGAACCAGGGGTGCTGAGTTCAGTTCCAACTTTCCCTCTAACCCAGCCATTTCCTCCTTCATGCCTGTATCTTCAGCTATAAGTGATTGCATTTCAACCGATGTTTAATGGTTTAATGAAAATATCTATCACTAGGAGAATCAGGCAGATTATGTTTTGTAAGTCTAAAGTAGGATTTAACATTCCACTGACACCGATTTTATGTACTTTGACCCTCAAGCCTCAGGGATCATCTTGGAAGACAGGATGAAAGAATCATAAGAGACAGCAGTCAGGAAGGACCAGAGTAAAACAGTATCTTCAGAACAAGATGGCTACACTCATGATCTCATAGCAGCTACGGTTGCCTGCACCAGATATGCACAAAACCAAGCCAGTCAACACTCTAGCTTTGGAGTAGTAAAGGGTCCACAAGCCCACGTGCCTAACTGAGGAGCGGAAGAATTAGTTTTCTCTACGGATGTAGCTCCTGGAAGGTCAACCACACTCCAGTGGTTGGCCCCATAGCCAGGAAAATATGCACAGAACAAATTGGAGTCTATTGTTCATTATTTTTAAATAGCACAAAGATAGAAAGTAGGGAGAGAGAAGTGGAGCTAGCAGGAGGTAAGGGAGGGATTGGAGGTGAAAATGATCAAAAACATATTGTGTCAAATTCTCAAAGACTTAATAATTTTTAAAGAACTTAAAGTAAAAATAAAATAACGCATGGTTTGAAGTTGCACACTGAAGGCATTACAAGAAGCATCCAACATTCTCAGCTATGCTTTTAGGTACAGAAATTACTTTAACCAGGGCACTTCTGATAGAGGACCTCAGTTATGTCAGTATGTAGAAAATAATTCCAAGAATCCATGATAAATTGGCATTTCCACTGACAATTCAAAGATTTGAATTTTCTAAATCAAGAATTTGAAGCTGGAGCAGAGGCTGGGGCTCAGCTCAGTTGGTAGCTTGCTTGCACAGAACACACCAAACCCTTGGCATAATCCCAAGTACTGCATAAACTGGGAATATTGACACACATCTGTACTCCTGGCACTTGGGAGATAGAGGCAGAAGGATCAGAAGTTCAAAACAATTCTTGGCTAAATATCAAGTTCAAGACCAGCCTTATATAAGAGACTGTTCCTCAAAAACAAGAAAATAAATGAATAAAAGAAAGCATACATAGAGCTAGGCATGGTGGCACACTCCTTTAATCCCAGCACTCAGAAGGCAAAAGGCAAGTGGGTCTCTGAACTGGAGGCCAGCTTGGCCTGCAGAGCAGCATCCAGGACAGCCAGAGCTGTGCAGAGAAATCCTACCTTCCTCAAACAAACAAACAAAAAGAACACATAGTTAAAACAACCTTGACTGATAAAGGGAAATTACATCACATCTACTTTTCTAAACACAAACTTACCACAAGCACTTTGAGGAGGGAATAATGAGATAATGATATCCATGTTGTTTTAATCATTGCAAGTTCTTATTTGGATCTAAGAAAGGAAAATGTCCACCAAATCCTAGAAGTAGAATAATCCAGAGAACAAAACTAGTCATAGCAGCACAGGCAGCCTTTGTCAAAGGGTTAAAAACAACAACTAAATCACAGAGATTAATCGTCAGGGGTCAGAGAGGAAGCTGAAAATAAGACATGGCAGCCACTTAGCTCAGATCCTGGAGGTGGAATATAATTGAACCATGTCTTTTCCTTCTTGACTGTTGATGTTCTTTGTCTTGCTGAGTGTTCTAGGCTAGACTGAGCTCCAAAAATGTTGACACTGATACTGGAAAGGACAATGATAGCAAATACTTATAGGGTTGAGAGATTTTTGAGGGTGTCACAGTGTGATTTAGAACAAAGCCATTCCCTGGCCATCTGGCTCCAAATGTCCCCTTCCACTGCCTCATAGTCCCCATCAGCTAACAAACTGATATGCAGATTTTCAACTTGACTAAGAGGCTCTTGAGGCTAGTTGACCTCAGAAAAGAAACAGAGAGTCCACATTTGATTCCAGCCCTCCACATCACAAAAGGAAGAGGTTAAGAAAAGCCATTAAAAAGGAAATATGAACAATGAAAAGATTACCCCTCAGAAATGTGATCACTGCCTCCCACCTTGAACCCCCAAACCAAGATGATAACTTTCATGCTTGTTCATCACCCAGAACTTTTTATTATACATTTTGGCCATTACTTCATTAAACATCATCACCTCCCATCATGAAAACCACATGTAGTTCACAACCATACTTCCTGTTGGTTTGACAGATTAATACAGTAACTTCCCCATGAAGGACTAACATTCCTTCCAGAAAAACTGACTACAAAGTTAAAAAGCATTAATGGCAATTCCCTGTTACCTTGTGTGGTGGTTTGAATGAAAATGTCCCCCATAGTCTCTGGCATTTGAGTGCTTTGTCCCCAGTTAAAGGCACTGTTTGGGGAGGTGTGGCCTTGTTGGAGGAAGTACAGCTCTGGGGACAGACTTCAAGAGTTTAGAGACATGCCATCTCTAGTTCACCCTCTCTGCTTCCTGCTTTTAGTGAAAGATGTGAGCTCTCAGCTGCTGTTCCAGCACCCATCTGCTACCTCTGCTCTGCCATCACGGACTCTAACCTTCTGAAACTGTAAGTTGAAATAAACTCTTTCTTCTATAAGTTGCCTTGATCACAGCAATAGAAATATAACTAATACATTTTGATTTAAAAAAAAAAACAAACTTCTGACTAAAAGCAACTTATCAGAGGAAAGGGTTCATTTTGGTTTATATTTCCAGGTTATTGTCTATCATTGAGGAGAAGTCAAGGTGGGAACTCAAGCAGCTGGTCATAGTACATCCACAGTCAAGAGCAGAAAGAAATGAATGAGACACAAATATGAATGAATATACCCATGCTGCCTGCTTGCTTTCTTAACCCTCTTGCTCGGCTAGCTTCCTCTTATCCTAGGTAGTTCACCTGAAACTGTGCCACCCACAATGAGCTGGGTCTTTTACATCAATTATCAGTCAAGACAATCCCCCACGGACACACCCACAGACCCCATGACCACACAACTCCTCAACTGTGGCTCTCTTCTCGGGCATTTCTGGGTTGTGACAAAGGAGACATTTAAAACTGATCAGTACAGAGATCAGCAATGACTGAAAGCAAATATAGTTTTTTACACAAATACAATATAGTAAAGGTCCATTATGCTCATTTTCTTCTTTCTTCATCTATTTTTCAACCACTCAGGGACTTCTGGTTATCATGCACCAAAACTGCACTTGAAAATAAACTTGTCACTCGTGAAAATGCCCCCAGAGCAAAAAGAAAAGGCTAAATAAGAGAGCACTACAAGAAGTGGGGAAGGAAACGATATCCCAGCCACTCAGAATATCCCAGAACCCACATGTTCTACCTTCCCTAAGTCAACTGTTAGAACACGCTTAGCTCCCGTGACCCCAGTTTGCTGCTGACACAACCAGCACCTGTAGGTATGTGTGCAAACATTGGCTCCAGAATAATTTCATGGATGGTCTTGAAGAGCTGGCCTGATCCACCCAATGAACCACTCATTAAAGGAGAAAAGTGTAACTCGAATTCTAAAAGGTCTTTTAATAAAAATAAATTAAATAAATAAATAAAACCAGTACCAGACATTGAGGTGAATGCTGAAAGATCAGAGAGACAAAAGAACAAGCACCTCTAGGACTTCTCAGTGGAAAGACTTTAGTTCCTGTCTCCCCATGCCTTATGTACCTTTCTCTGGCCACTGTATCATTTCCTGTCTCAAGTTTCCTAGTGCTGGGATTAAAGGTGTGTAATTCCCAAGTACTGGGATTAAAAGTGTGTGCCACCACTGCCTGGCTCTGCTTCTCTCCTAGACTGAGTCAATCTCATGTAGTCCAGGGTGGCTTTGAACTCACAGAGATCCAGACTGATCTCTGCCTCCCAAGTGCTAAGATTAAAGGTGTGTGCCACCACTGCCTGGCTTCTATGTTTAATCAAGTGGCTTATTCTGTTCTCTGACCTTCAGGCAAATTTATTAGGGTACAAAATATATCACCACAGGAAAGGGAAGAAAGGGGGCATTGAATCTTGGTCCCAAATATTCTCTGTGGATGATATATTGTGCACCCCAATAAACTTATCTGGGGGTCAGAGAACTCAACAGCCACTATATTAAACATAGATGTTAGGAAGTGGTAGCACACACCTTTAATCCTAGCATTCCAGGGACAGAGATCCATCTGGATCTCTGAGTTCAAGTCCACACTGGAAACAGCCAGGCATGATGGCACACACTTTTAATCCCAGCACTTTAGATCTCATGTCTTGCTTGGGAAAGACACATGCCTTTAATCCCAGGAAGTGATGGCAGAAGGCAGAAAGGTATGTAAGGTATGAAGACCAGGAACTAGAGGCTTTTTAGGCTTTTTAAGCTTTTAGGCTTTTAGCAGCAGTTCAGCTGAGATCCATTTGGATGAGGACTCAAGAGGCTTCCAGTTTGAGGAAACAGGATCGGATGAGGAGTGGTCAAAGTGAGGTTGGCTGTGGCTTGTTCTGCTTCTCTGATCTTTCAGAATTCACCCCAATGTTTGGCTCCTGGTTTGTTTTTTTATTAATAAGACCACTTTAGATTCGTGTTACAATCCTCATTACAAAAATCATGTTCTTTCCATGTGGATAATACACAGCTGCCATCCATTTCACTAAGTAGTAAGAAAAGCTATGAAGCCAACAAGACCCTCACCTGGAACACCATTAACAAAAGCTCTCAGCTAGAGGTGGGAGAGGGTCTCTAACCACGCATTCATCTTCCCAGCTAATTGCATGTTCTCAGGAAGCGCTTCTGCCTTGGGGTTATCCTCCTCTACACAGCAAAACCCACAGACAAAATGCAGCCCCTTTCAGAGATGCTGCCCTTCCTGAGTCTCCCGGCTGACCTTATTCAAGCAGCATGGAATGTTTTATCCTGGGTGAAAACAGAACAAGGAAGTTTATGTTGCAGTAGCTTGAGACACTGAAAATCAGCAAGTTCTTTTAATGAAATAAATTACCGTTTGCAAGGTGTTTTTTTTTTTTTTAGAGCTGAGTTTTTGTTTGTTTGTTTGGGTTTTTTTGTTTGTTTGTTTGTTTTTATTTTTTTTTTCGAGACAGGGTTTCTCTGTGTAGCTTTGCGCCTTTCCTGGATCTCGCTCTGTAGACCAGGCTGGCCTCGAACTCACAAAGATCCACCTGCCTCTGCCTCCCGAGTGCTGGGATTAAAGGCGTGCGCCACCACCGCCCGGCAAGAGCTGAGTTTTAATTAAACTTTTTTTTCTACGAAGTTAAATTTCAATTTAATTGCTTACCTCTAGTCTGTAGGCCTTTAGATTTGGTAGAGAAGAGGCATTGTTCCCTATCCAGCCCTCCTTTTCCAACACATAACCCCAAAAGTTTATTCAAAGCCACAAACCACATGATTATACATAGGCAGACTTAAAACTCTCCATTCTTGAAACACGCCCCCATAGGCAATGGCAGCCTCAGGAACATTTATGCCAGCTAGCATGATGGGATACACCAGTAATGCCGGCAGCTGGAAAAGAAGTGAATAACTAAATGGCCAGTTCAAAACCTGGCTAGGATGCTCAGAATATGAGGTATATGTGTGTCTTGTTGTTGTGCCAAATGCAAAACATAAGCAGCCTTGTGAAGGAAGGTTTATTTGGACTCTTAGTTCTAGGATATACAGGACGCCATGCCAGGGAAGGTGAGTTGGCAGGAGCTTGGACCAGTTGATCAAACTGCATCCGTAATCAGGAAGCAGATGAATGCTAGTGCCCAGCTGACCTCTCATTTTCATTTGGTTCAGAACTCGTAGGGCAGTGCCATTTAGGGCGAGTCTTCCTGCATCGATGATCCCAATCTAGAAGTTCCCACACATGCCCGTCTCCTAGGTGATTCTAGACCCTGTCAGGTTGACAATCAATAGTAATCATCACACTTAGCAAGACACAGCCTCAAAAAAAAAAAAAGCAAAGTAATAAAGCTCGCCCCCCAAATCCCATACTAGAAGTCAAAGAAGCCTACGCTCAGGAGTACGCATATCTGAGGTCTGGTTTTCTGACCTTAGATGAGACGTTTCTTCCCAGCAGTAAGTTGTACAAAAGCTTTTCCCAGACTTGTGTTAATGGGGCAATTATAAGAATTAAAAAGCAATGGTGTGGAGGAGGAGGGGGAAAGGGCATAGAAAGTGAACCTCAGGTCTGTGACAGAGCTGCACAGTGGTAAGGAAGAGCAGAGGAAGAAGTGACTGATTCAAACTTGATAACTGTATAGGCCAAAGAAGCCCTGAGCTTTGGTATCTTGATGTCCAAGGTCACCAAAGAAATCAGGCATCATCTTCTAGCTATTGTGGAGGGGTCTTCTCATATCGATCCATGAAACTGGGACTACCACATTAAATGTGCCCAAAAGGTTACATTGAGACCCCATCTTCATTCCATGGTCCTGCATCTATTCTAAGGCTTGATTCGATCATTGATTTTTCTCACTCTTCACAGAGCCTCTGTTCTGTTCAGAGCCTAGTCTCGAATTCTGAAGAAAAAAAAAAAAACACCTCAGAAGCTAAGCTTCTAAATATGAAGATAATATCATATTTTATAAGCTTGCCTCAACACTACACCAGGCAAGTCCACAACAGATCAGAGTCCAGGGGGTGAACTCAGCCATCCAGCAGGAGTATAAGGACCTCAGCAATCTATATGGTCCTGGCTATCAGTAGTTACATTCTTTCTGGTCAACACTGAATACCTACTAGGAATGAAACTCAGTGTGTTAATCAGTTTTTGGTCAACTTGACACAAGTTAAAGTCATCTGAGAAGAAACATCAATTGAGAAAATAACCTATCAGACTAGCCTGTAGGCAAGCCTGTGAGACATTTTCTTGATTGATTGATGATTGATGTGGGTGACCCAGTCCACTATGGGCAGTGCCATCCCTAGGGGTCCTGGGGTACATAAGAAGGCATGTTGAGTAAGACATAGGGAGCAAGCCAGTAAGCAATGTTCCTCCACGGCCTCTACTTCCGTTCCTGCCCCCAGCTTCCTGCCTTGAGCTCCTCTTTTGACTCGCCTTCATGATGGACTATAAGCTATAAGATGAAGTAAGTCCTTTCCTCCCCAAGATGGTTTTGGGCCAACATTTTGTGACATCAACAGAAAGCAAACAAGGATACCCAGTAACAAAGCAGTAGTTCAGGGGGCTGTCCCTTTTCTCAAGGCAATTACAATCCACAATAATAAGGATGGGACTGAAATGACTTATGACTGAAGCACAGACCACCACGATGACTGGGATCCTGTTCTAGTTTCCTTTCTGATGCTGTGATAAGTAATATGGCCAAAAGCAACTTGAGGAGGAAGAGGTTTCTTTGGTTCACACTTGCATACTACAGCCCATTGTTGAGAAAAGTGAAGGCAGGCACTCAAGCAGAGCATGGAGGAATGCTGCCTACTGGATCACTCGTCCTTGCTCACCTAGCTTTCTTTTACAGTCCAGGTCCACCCGCCTAGTGATGACACTTCCTACAGTGGACCCAGGCCCTCCTACATCAATTAGCAATCAAGGTAATGCTCCACAGACATGGCCACCGGCCAATCCAATTGATGTTACTCTTCAGTTGAAGTTTGTATCTTCCTAGGTGACTCCAGATCAATGGTCCTCAACCTGTGGGTCATGAACCCCAAAAGACCATCAGAAAACACAGATATTCACATTACAATTTATAACAGTAGCAAAATTACAGTTATGAAGTAGCAAGAAAAATAATTTTATGGTTGGGAGTCACCACATGAGAAACCATATTAAAGGGCTAGAGCATTAGGAAGGTTGAGAACCACTGCTCTAGATTGTGTTATAGTCACAATAAAAACTAATTAGGACACATCCCATGTGGAGATATTGGGAAGGCCCTCAGAGGTGAGTTTTCACCTAATCAACCTCTACTGTACATCCTCTCTGCCTACCTTGACCTCTGTTGACATAATCTGGGCAGAATTAAACTATTTCTGGACCTTAAAGGATGCCTAAAGGTAGAAACTGCCTTGATCTTTACCCAAGAAAGTCGATGTTTGGTTGTTTCTCTTTGTTCTACTTGAAAAGTAATAATTTTATATATTATATACATATAAGATACAGAGTGAGGTTTCTATGACTGACTGGGCAACTTTGTCACACTTTCAATTTGTCTGTATCCCTTAAGGGACTGGTCGTAACACCTCTGGTTGGATAACCAACTTGAAATACTGGGAAAGACTTCCCAGAGGAGGTGGCTTTTGAGCCAGCTCTTGAGAAAGTAAATACAATTTTAATGACTGCTTTTATATCTCTGTTGGAGGCCAGAAGAGAGGAGAGAGAAAGGGCAATCCAAGCACCATGAAATAAGGAGAACAGAGGCATGAGGGTGGGTGAGAGCATTCTTGGGTGGACAAAGAGGACATAATTAACCCTTCGGTGATGGAAATCACAGAGCACAACAAGTTTCATAAGGCTTTTGAGACCCTGTGCCAAATGAAATTACTTAGGGACACTGAAATTCTAAACATTGTATTATTCTTTTTTTTATTAAGTAGACTTATTTTATAATGTATTATTCACAAATAATAGCTGAATAAAATAAAAACTCAGGTTAATTTCACCATCTCAGTAATTGAAGTGGATCACCCCAATGTTATGATTTTCATGGACTGAGACTCGAATTGCTAAAATCATTTGAATGAAAACTTCTGACAACAGATGTGCATATTGAAATACACTTGTTAAACTACTCTGAAAAGCATTTTCCTATTTTTCATAAAGACCAGGTTCATTGAAAAATATTGAACTAATAAGCACAAGGGAGAATCAGAAACTAGTCTCAGATAAAATTAATGGACAGACCTCTGACACATTTAGGGAGCAGGGACAAAAGAGAAGGGAGGCCCTGCCATGTCTGAGCCCTAACTCCAAGCTCAGTCCATCCAGGTGGTGAATAAGATGTGGACTCCCTGCAGCTGCCAGATTCTTCCTATTACCAAGTCTTCCTAAGTGACCAGAGATTCTCCATGAGCCTCGGGGCCTGAGAACCATGAAACCACCAGCAAGAACTGAGCAATTGTCTGCTGGAAACAGGCAGAGAATGAGAAAGGAGGACAGAATTCAGGCAATTCCTTCTCATTTTGCAGCTCTATCAGGTATAAATGGCAGAGAGATGAAGTAACTTTCCCTGTACAAACCCACTTCCATTCAGTTCTCATACATTCCCACACCCTCAGTCTATCCCAGGGGCTTCAATTCCTCTCCATCAACCAAGCAGACTGGTGTGCAGTGCATAAGAAACTTGTCAGGAGTGGTATTTGCTGCCTGACATTTTCTACCAGACTGATAAAAAAAAAGAGTATCAAAATAAAAAAGCAAGCTTACAATAAAAAAGGATGGGAGCCATCCATCTTCTCTAGATGCTGCAAGTCTGTGAAGAACAAAGCTATTCTGACATTCAACTTCACTTTCAGTGACCTCCTCTCCTAAAATTAACCCTATGGAGGGCTTACCCAACACTAATTTTCCAACTTTTCTCAGTGCTCACCCAGCCATGCTCAGAAGGGAACACAAGTCAGGACTAAGGCAGAGTGAGTGATCACCAACATCATTTGAATTAAAACTTTCTAATGTTGAACTGGCTGCAAGAGATACACCCAATGATGGACATTGTACTTGAGCTCTTAAATTTTGTATTCCATGACCAGTGTGGTTAAAATAATTTGACTAACTCAGAAAGTGTGTATTAAGTACGGATTGTATCAGGCATTATTCAAGATGCTAGTGCTATGACAATGGGAACAAGACTTCTTTTCTTCTAAACCTAAACCTTTAGTGGAGGAAATTACACAATAGCTAGGCAAGTAGATAGGTAATAGGTAGATGAAAGATAGGTAGATGATAGATAGATGGATAGATAGAGAGATAGATAGATAAAGTGGATGGATGGATAGTGAACTATAGTGTAATATGGAGAGAGAATAGAAGGTGGCAGTGAGAAGTAGCTATTTCAAATAAGATGCTCCTGGAAAATTCCCTTTTGCACAGATCACTGCAGGGGGCAAGGAGCAAGCCCTGCATCAATCTCAGGAGCCTTACAACAGAGATATTCATGCAAAGGCAGAGGGTGGGTATGTTCAAAGTACATAGAAAACAGGAAGGGAGACAATGTGTGGGAACTCAGAAAGCAAGAGAAGTGACAGAGACAAGGGTGGATATGACAGAAGACTGTCCCTGGATTGCATTGGATGTTGTTGTAGACCACTGACAAACCCCAGCTTTGTCCTAAAGAGTGAAAAAGAACTACATAGCCATTATATTTGTGTTTTAAGCCAGTCAAGAATTCATTCTCAAAGGATCTCTTTAAATGTAGGCCCCTCCCTCTATCAAGTACTTCACTGTCCCTCAGAAAGCTGGCTCCATCAGTCCTTTACCTCCTGTATCAGGAGTGTTCCAAGTGAGTCTCTGACCATGCACTGCCCTCCCTCTGTGGTCCAGCAGAGGCACAAGATGCCTCATGTGCCACTTTTTGTTTGTTTCAGTTCATATATCATCCAAGAAGTAAGCTTTCATGAAACCAATGTACATGTATACACCCAGTTCACTCAAAACCAAGCATGGAGTGATCTCATCTCACTGAAGGTTTTGTGGTAGGTCAGAGAAAGAAATGACATCAAAGAGCATGATGGTCAGTGTTGTCAAGTCAACACCTAGGAAGCAGGCCTCTGAGCACACCAGTGAGGGATTGTCTAGGATACGGGTCTATATTACACTTAGCTAAGTGAGGAGGCCCACAAAGGTTTCCTAGTGAGATCTGATCTTGCTTTACCCAGCAGAACTGCGTTAAAGGATTGCTTGACCATGTGTATGGTTGCTAGGTAATTGGAAGGATCTACACTTGGCTGAGCTAGGGGGAGGTCTTTTGCTCCACACTTTGGCATTCCTATAAATAGCCCTCTAGAAGAGATGGGAGGAGCCAGTGGGTAATGATCCAGACCCTCCCAATGCTATCCTGTGTTTCTGTTTCTCACCCCTCTCTCCTTCTATCTAATATCTCTTATCCCTCACTCCTCAAGAGTACTTTGTCATAAAATGTAGGAGCTGGGCTCCCACAAATGGCACCAGGAACAGGGACAGGGACTTTGCAAAAGGAGTGTTACAGGGTATTGTGGGTGTCAGGGGGCATGCCCAATAATGAATTAAAAATAAAGTTGATGGTATTTTATTCTCAGGATTGAAAGTAAGGTGGTTGAATGCCAAAGTTAAAAGTGAGGCTGCAGCGAGTATCTCTCCCTATCTATGTTTCTTTTTCTCTCTCTCTCTCTTAATTTCTATCTATAAAAATTAGGGGGGAAACATAATGTAGGAATATAGTATAAGAAAAAACAGGGTAATGTAGAATGTAGAAATATTGGGTAAGAAATACTTAGGCAACAAGACAGAGGAGCTATGTCCTTGATTTTCCAACTATGGAACTATGAACTCCTGGGGAAGAATTGAAGTCATGAAAAATACCTTGAGGAAAACAGGCAGAAAAAAGATTCCTGTGGAAGCTTTTGGCCCGTGGATAGCTTAGCTTTAAGCCCTGAGTGGTAGCGGGGAAAAATTTTCCCTGAGGTGTACAAAAATGAGACAAAAACCCTATACTCTAGTGCCACTGGATGAAAATGCTAGCTGATATCATCATATCATCAGAGTCAGTTTCCTCTTGGAAAAAGCTGAGTTTAGGGAACAGAAGTCTTAGAGAAAGTCTAGTAGTCTCTCTTTCAAAAACAGAAAGCTTTTCAGGTATTTCCTTCTCAGATTTTTTTCTTCTTGCAAAGGCAAAATTAAACTCACCTGGAAAATCTATCAGACTGAGAAAATCACCTGTAATTTCCCTAGGGAAAAAAAAACAAAAAACCTCTTGGAATATGGCAAACCTCTCTGCTAGTCCTGTCTCTCCTGCAAGCCATTATTAGAAAAACAGCAGCCAGAATCCCCTGCAGCCAGAGCCTATGCCTGAGAAAGTGCAGGCAGAAAGCCCAGCAAGGACAGCTTCCCCAGGGTGGAACCACAGCAGAGGTGGTGTGGGACCCAGGGTGAGGCTGCTGGCATGAAGCAGCAATGGAGGCTTTGAAATCCTCCCTGCAATGGGGGAGGCAGGGTCTAAGTTCCTAGATCAGGGACTCAAGCTCCTACCCCCTGAACAGAAAGCAGTTAGCAGAGGAGCTGAGCTAAGGCAACAGTAACTCTGCATCTTGGGGGAAGGGACAAGCAGGGACAAAGGAGATCTATCAGGGAAAAAAAATCTTTCTGAAAGCTTTTATTTCAAGTACTTTCATTTTCTTTCACTGACCTGATAAGGCAGGAAACAAGCACCAATCTGTAAGTGTGTGCATGGGCACGTGCAGCTCACTCTGGGAAAAATATCAGGTGAAGGAAGTACACCTGTCAATGCCAGCTCAGGGAGAACAGAATCCTCCCATGGTGAAAAAGCTCACTTGATCTTGATTTTCAGTATGAACACAAACTGTGTAAATGAAAAGAGGACTGTGGCAGACCCAAAAGGCAGCTTGGGAAATGTAGTTCATAAAAGTGAGGTGGCATCGACAAGCAGTCCTGGAGAAAAGGCAGACAGACTGGGACAAAAACTCTCAAATGCTGCCCAAAAAACTCTGCTTCTTCAGCTAAAAACATTGCTTTTGTTCCAAGTGCTGCTAGCTTTACTTCCCAAAATCGAGAAACAGGTGGTATCTGTCAAAGGGCAATGAAGATGCTAATGACACTTTTCAAGTCATTTTGAAACTCTTTGGAAAGCAAGGGAAAGCAGTCCAAACACTAGAAAGTTGTTTTGGGCGTGGAAAAAAAAAACTTATGGACAAATTAAAAACTTGGGTTGTACTTGAAATTTGAGAGAGGAATATTGGCATCACTAAAAGAGCTCATGGCAATCTTAAGATGCAGCTTCAAAAAATTAAGAAGGGGGAAAATGTGCCCTCAGAAGCTTGCTGGCTGTCTGAGTTTGGTGAGGAGAGTGGAACATCAGCTCCAATGACACTCCTCCAGAGGCCTAATTGCTCCTCAGGAAGTTTTTCTAAGAGCTTTACAGCAGCTCAGTATGCTAATTACTCATGATTTGTGAACTCTGTCTTCTTGGAAAATAATATAAATATTTATTTTAAGAAATCTCTTCTAGATATGGGCTAAAGCTTGTAAAATGGTTCTGTAGAGTTTTCTTTGAATAAAGTTTGTAAAAAGTGTAAATATGTATAGTGATATTCATGCTATTTGTAAATATGTAAAAAGTGTAAATATTGAATGGAAAAAGAGTAAATTACAAATGGGAAAAGTGTAAATGTTGAATGCAAGTTTGTGAGAATTGTATAGTAGTGATGTTCATACTAGAACAGTTTTTATTACTCTTTTACCTTCAGATATATTTGAACACATTTTATGATAGCTTAAAATATAATTTTATGTTCTCAATGGCCCCTGGAAAGCTTAAGTGAAGATGTCATAATTAGGGGAGCTTTTCTGTCTTATTCTTAAAATTTTCCACTCCTCTTTCTGTTTAGAATATGAGCTACTTAAACAGCTAAAAGTGTCTTTATAATTAGCATGGGTTTTTGTTTACTTGAGTGGATATTCTGAAGTGTTTTAGAATGATTGTTTTCTCCTAGGAATCAAAATAGTCTCTTGAAAATTTTATTGAACATCTGCTAAGAGAGAGTATTGATTTAGAAAAGGGCTTTGTGCAGCTAAGACTGCTGTAGTCATCTTAGACCTAATACAAAAAGGATATTCCATCTTTATTATCCTCTTCTCCTTTACTGGGAGGTGTGGCAGCTATGGAGATCACTGTGGATATTTGCAAGCTCTATGGGGATCTAGATCAGAGCTCTGTACCCACTCCTATCAGAAGCTGGTAGCCAAAGACGGGCAACTTTCTTAATAACTTCCTAATGCATGTATATAAAATTAATCAAGATAAATGACCTAATACAGGCACAGTATATCTGAGGGGAGGGCCTTTATTATATCAAGGAGGAATTGTGGAGGCCCACAAAAGTTTTCTAGTGAGATCTGAGCTTGCTTCACCCAGCAGAGTGCATTAGAGGATTGCTTGACCATGTGCATTGTTACTAGGTGATTGGAAAAGTCTACACTTGACTGAGCTAGGGGGAGGTCTTTTGCTCCACCCCTTGGCATTTCTATAAATAGCCCTCTAGAAGAGACAGGAGGGGCTGGTAGATATTGATCCAGACCCTCCTGAGGCTATCCTGTGTTTCTATTTGTTTCTCTCCCCTCTATTTTTCTATCTAATATCTCTTATCCCTCACTCCTCAAGAGTACTTTGTCGTAAAATGGGGGAGCTGGTCTCCCAGCTGGGCTTCCAGAGCTAAGAATGTCTATGTGAGGTTGTCTTGATTAGGTTAATTGAGGAGAGAAGACTCACCCACTGTGGATGGCACCATTCCCTAGGCAGGGATTCTGAACTATGTAAGAGTGAGGAAAGCAAGGTATTCATGCATACATTTGTTCATTCCTCTAGTGATATGAGTCTCAAGTTGGACCAGTCATTGGTTGGCAGCTCCCACAAGTTCTGTGCTATCTTTACCCCAGCATGTCTTGCAGGCAGGACTAATTGTAGGTCAGTGGTTTGGGGGCTGTGTTGGTGTCACACAATTCCTCCACTGGAAGCCTTGCCTAATTACAGAAGATGGCCAGTTCAGGTTCCATATCCTCCATTACAAAGAGTCTTCGCTAGTGTTACTCTCATAGACTCCTGGGAGTTTCCATTGGACCAAATTTCTCCCTTGCCTCCAAAATGTCCCCAGTTCCAGGTCTCTTCCAGTACTCTCTCCCTCCACCTCCCCTACCTAATCCACCTATTTTCATACCCACCTGCCCCAGTGTAACCACAGAATCTATTCTATTTCCCCTTCCCAGGGAGATCCATGCATTCCCTCTTGGGCCCTCCTTATAACCTGGTTATTTTAGCAAATGTGTATTGCACATGAGCTAAGTGCCAAGCACTATCATGCTTAGAAATACATAAGATAAACCTTCAAAAAGATTATTTAGCTATAAGTCTCCATATCCCTGGGTTCTGTGTCTACCAAAGGGAAGACTAATAAATGCATAATAACATGACACTGGGGAGATAAATCTGAATGAAATTTCACTAAGTAATTTGTACAACCCACTTAAATATCGTCATATAAAAGTTTGGTGGAGCTAGTAAGAAATTCCTAAGCAACTGTAAAAGGCCATTCTAGGCAACACTTCTTTCCCCTCTTAGAGTCAAGACAATCTACATAACCCTTATGCCTAGTTCTTGAAGTCTTGAAGAGACTTACCAACAGCTGATCATTGATAACAAAGGAATGTCTTCTCATGCATATGTGGATTTTTATAGTTAATTAAATACATAAATGTCTTAGCATCTGAGACACCAGTTTAAAGCCTGTGAAGCACAAATCTAAAGCCTATCCCCCAGGACTAAACCTGATGTGATTAGCAGTGTGGATGCTAAGTGTTCTCCACTGCCAGTGCTCTCAAAAGCAGCTAGTCTAACAAGTATTATGAGTATAGACATTTGGATCAGATCAAGGCCAGGGCAAAAATTTGAAGAAAAAGGTGACTGAAGTCTCTTTGTATGGGCAAATGAAGGAGAACCCTGTGTTTTCTTATCAAAGGAATAGTATGGACCAACATGGATGGTTAGCCTAAAGAAGCAGGAAGCAGGTGTGCTGTTAGGATTGGTATACCAGGAAGTTTCGGCATGGACTGGAAGATATTTGAGGGTTGTTCTGTTACAGTGCTTTATGTTACAGTCATAAAACACTAACCATAACCAACTTGGAAGAAAGGGTTTATTTAGCTTCAGGTTACAGGCCATCATTGAGAGAAGCCAAGGCAGGAATTGAAGCCAAGGCCCTGGGGGAATGGGCTTGCTCAGCCTGCTTTCTTCTATGACCCAGGACCACCTGCCTAAGGATGGTACCACCCACAGTGGGCTGGGCCATCCTACATCAATCAACAATGAAGAAATTGTCCCTCAGACATATCCACAGGCCAGTCTGTCTGAGGGAGGCAATTCATCAGTTGGCCTTCCCTTCTTCCCAGGTGTGTCTAAGTCTGGGTCAAGTGGACAAAAGCTAACTAGCATGTGGGTGCTACCGTTAGAATGAATATAGAGCTTCCTAAAATAGTAACATTGAAATCTCACTGCTATTGTCACAGTGTGAAGAGGTGAGACATTAGAGATGAGTAGTGCACTCAGGCTCTGCCCTCATAAGTGAGATTAATGTCAGTACAAAAGGAAAAATTCAGCTCCTTTCTCTCTGGGCTCTTTCACTTCCTGCCATTCAAGAATCCAGTATTCCTCCCCTTTGGGAAGACATAACATTCAAGGAACCATTCAAGAGAAAGGCCTCCCTCACCAGATCCAACCTTCCCAACACCTTGACCTTCACATCCTCTAGGAACTCTGAACCTTTTCCTTTATTCTTTATAAATTACCCAGTCTTGGGTATTCTACTAGAGTAGCATACAACAGAATGAAATTGTCTACTAGAAAAGCATGAGTGTGCTTTGATCCCAAGATGTCTTTTTTAGAAACTACTATGAAGATTGTTGCTGTTTGCTGTGGGTGGAGGTATGCATGTGTGTAGGTATACATGTATGTTCACAAGTGCAGACGTACATGTATGTGGTGTCTGCATATGTGTATATGTGTTTGTCGGGGTGCGTGTATATGCATTTGCGTGTGTGTGTGTGTGTGTGTGTGTGTGTGTGTGTGTGTGTGTGTGTGTGTATAGACCAGAGGTTGACATAGGGTTGATGTCTTCCTCTATCACTCTACTTACTCACTGGGGCAGGGTCTCTCACTAAACCTGGAACTCACCAACTCACTTAGTCTAGCTCTCAACTGCTCCTGGGATTTCTGTCTCTGTCCCTCCAATACTGGGTTTTCTATACTGCCACGCCCACCCCACTTGTAGGTGTGCTGGAGATCTGAACTCTAGTCTCTCACACTTGTTTGGCAAGCACCTTATCCACTAAGTCATCTCCCAGCCTCCACAAACTCCAGAAGAGAAGAAGAGCCCCAAGAAGAGGCACCCTTCCTCAGATGCAGCCCTCACCATGCTCATCTCCCTACAGGAAGCTTGATACATGCAGGTGATATCCACTGTCAGAGATTCAGACATATTTTCCACATTGATCTTTGTCCTAAATGTTCAGTTTACCAGCGTTGGTGCTGGACCTACATAAAGAAAATGAACTTAGGCTGTGGCCATAGTCAGGTGCTGCACTGTGTGTGTATAAAGAACACTCAGTTGCCAGGGCCCAAGAGGCACAAAGTCATTACTCATATTCCCAGACCCTGTGGTGCATGCTCTGACAGGAAGCCCAGCTTCCTCTGTCACTGTCCACTCTCTCATCAATGGCCCATGGTGGCCTTCTCCATGGTGTCGTGGCTGCAGTGCCCAGCCAGGCAGAGAAATGTGTCAAGTGGACATCAGTAGAACCTGCCTGGGCTCTGGTCAATCTAGTGTACAAATCCCCATAAGAAACCTAAAAACATCTGTAAAACTGCCTCATTCTGAAGCTCCACAGATTTCTAAAAGAGTGAAAATTTAAGTCTTCTCCTTTGCAGTGCATTGACAAAGGGTACCACAAGCTGGAATCACAGGAAGTTTTCAGGGTGAGTCCTTGGTAACCATGCCCACCCCATCAGCCTGGCCACTTCAAGTAATAATTACTCACTGGGTGAAAGGAAAATGGTTTTCTCCAGCCATCCCCCCCCCCCACCGCCCATCCGCTGTCAGGAAGGTCATTATGATGGAAGACGTGTCTACAGAATTGAACAGGACCAAACAAAGACTAGTGCTGCTACCAAAAGGCAATGCCGAGTCCACATAACAGAACACAGACCCTGCTCTCCATTCCAACAGTCTGCCTTCGGTGGTTCTGCATATGTCTGAGTGATGGAGACAATGACATGCTGCACCCTTCATGGACATACACACATTTGATTTCAAGCAAAGGGGCCTTAAAGTCACTCGTTAGCCCATATTCCCCTACTCCCTTTATGTCCTGACTGTAAGCGTCACCTTCACATGCTGTGTTCATCATCTTTAAAAGGCAGGAGACACTGAGCTGCAGTAACAGTTGTTTGGAGTGTGTTACAAGCCACAGGAGAAACTAGTTCTGTTCCATTTTTCTGAGAGTGTGAAGCCAGGAATGCAAAACCTGCTAGCAATCACCTGATTTCACTGATTTTAACCACTCCTAACCATGTCCAAATACGGAAGCACATTTTTATTTTGCTATCAGAGCTGTCTGAAGTGGATAGTGGAGTGCATTTAACACTGTGACCAGAAATATTGAAATTTGACAGCCGAGGGGTTAAAGGTCTGGGATTTATACATCGAGGTGTTTGTTCCTGCCGTCGTCCAAGAGGCTTGCTCGGAATAACCCCTTCTGCTTACTGAACCTTTGAGAAATGGAGGACATTAAGTAATACATCTTGGCAGGCATCCTGAGATTCTACTTCTCCAGGAAACAAGCTTTGCTAAGCATCACTACAAGAACTCTGAAGATTTCAAAAGACTCCTGTGCAATCTCACTATTCAACTGTACAGTGCAGAAATACCTGTTATCTGGCCCTCCACTGCAAAAAATAAAAATAAAGTAAAATAAATAAAAATTAAAAACCCACTAGTCTGCATTCCTGGACACTACTTGGATTTGTGTGCACCTCAAATCTGACACTTCCTTTGGCAGAAGCTGTATTTGCTGATGAGCTGGAAGAGGACTACCACACCTCATGCCAGCAAGATGCAGCTTCGGCACAGAGACTCTCTCTCATCCCACTGCTCAGTCAGGACTACCACAGAGTTCACACCAGAAGAACAAGAGAAGCTCGGTCACAATGATACTGTAAGTGTATCATGTCCTTATCTGGCCTCCTTCTACATAATTGTTCTTTCCAAGTCACTTAATCTTCATAGAAATCCATTAGGTCAATGTCATTTTATCCTACCTCCCTTTTAATAGCAGACTGACGAAGATGATGGTGGTGGTGGTGGTGGTGATAATGATGGCTAGAAAGAGGAGGGGTAGAGGAGAAGGATAAAGCAGAAAAGACGGAAGAAAAGAAGGAAAGTGGAGGGGAAAGTAGAGGAAGAGAAGGGAAGGAAGAACGTTGCTTATAAAATAACAACTCTGGGTATCCTCCAGAGCTACATCAACCATCAGATATAACTGTGCTGTGGGATGGTCTTTCTGTACACTGTGAATATGTGTTGCTACCATTGGTTAATAAAGAAGCTGCTCTGGCCTATGGCAGGGCAGGTTATAGCCAGGAGGGAAATCCAAGCAAAGACACAGGGAGAAGAAAGAAAGAGTGGGAAAGATGCTGAGAGCCTCCAGGGGAGCAAGATGTAATGGAACACAAGGCCATGAGACACATGGTGATACATAGATTAATAGAAATGGGTTAAGATGTAAGAGCTAGTTAGCAAGAAGCCTGAGCCATAGACCAAACAGTTTGTAATTAATACTAAACCTCTGAGTGATTATTTTATAAAAACAGCTGCTGACCGGGTGGGACCGGGTGGGACTGAGAAACGTTATTCTACACAACTGGGTACTGAAACAAAGCCCCATGAAGCTTTAAGATCACTTGCAAGTCACTGAAGCTTGACTGGTAAGTCCTGATGTACCAAGACTTTGCCATAGACCCATACTCAACAGTATGTGTGTTGCTGATTGAAAAACTCGCTTTCTCCTCCTGGTAGAACACACCATCAGATATTATCTTAAACCAGAGAGGTAAGAAGCCGACCACTGAACTGCAGGCAGCACCTGATGAGGGAAAGTGGGTTTTAGATCTATCCGAACTCCACTATATCACATCACCATCTGTCTGCTCACCTACAAGGTCCCGCCTGATTGAGGGAAGACTGAGCAATCTCCAGCCTCAGACTACCTTCCCATTCCTTCTGGATTCTCTCAGAAGTACGAAGCATAAGAACTGTAACCGTTAGAAAATGAAACTATTTTTAAGTACAGCTTCTCTGACAGTTCCCCCATTGTGCTACACTAACAAGAAGAGATCTGAGTGTTCCCTTCAGCCAGTGGCTCTCCTGCTAGAACGACCTGCAGAGACCTTCAGCATGGACTGCTGAGTCCCAAATCAGGGCTTCTGATTTTGTGTTTCTTCAAGTTCCCAGGTAACACTGATGCTGTCGGTCCACAGATCACATCCTGAGAACACCATTTCTTCTCCAGCCAAGAAAGAATGTCCTGAGTTTCCCTCAATGTTTGGACTCAATTAGAGAACTATCAATTTTCTGTCCAGCAGTTGCTCTCAGCCTTGACATGTATTAAGTTCTAAAACATACCAGACATTATGGTAAGCATCAAGAGAAACACATTAATGTGTCGCGATCCAGCTAAGACTTGAGCTGAGAGTCACAGCTTACATGAGAGTCAGTGCTGTCCAGAGGCCTTGAAAAAACTGCCTACCAGTGAGAGGTCAGATTGAGGTGTGAGCACCAGCAAGAAGGCTTGGCTGGAACCCCTGCACATCCACTCGAACCCTGCTGCACCTCCACCTCACCCACCATGAGACAGTCACATCAGCATCAGCACAGGGAGATGGCTTCCAGCTTGGAAAGACAGTGCCCAAGAGGATACACCATGCTGAACCAAGAAAGGAGAGCAGAGGAGCACACACACACACACACACACACACACACACATACACACACACACAGATACATATCATGTACACACATACTCACATACCACACATGTACATATGCATATATGCATATACACATACAAATATGCACACACATACACACAATAGCACCTACACACTCAAATACACATATATGTGCATATATACCTTTGCACACTCATATAAACATGCATATTCACATAACATATGCACATACATATGCACAAAATGTGTACAAATAGATGCACATACACTGGACATGTGTTCACATACATACAAATATATACACATTCACATACACATAAATACACAGACATACACACATACATAATCACATACATAATCACATAATATACACCACACATACATACACAGATACACAAATGCATATATATACACACACCTCAGAAACAGGGAGGGGATCCAGGGAGATCAGTTTATTTCTCTCCAGAAATGTTGACATTGACATGAATTCCTTCAAATCTAAGCAGAAGCATGGAGCAAAGAGGAAAAACACAGCAAATAGGTATTTTTATGTGTCTGCCATGAAATACCTGCATAAAAAAGAAAAGGCAAGAAAATCTATTTTATACCTCAAATCTCAAGATTTTACATTCCTTCCAGGTTTTTATATGAAGGCTAAGACCCAGCATTTTTATACACATAGTCCACCCTTTATAGCTCTCTAATAGAACAAATGAGAGAGAAAATTACAAGCCAAGTTACCACATGGTCCCATCCTCCCATTGTGTGGAAAAACATCTTTCTTGAGACACAAAAGCCTCCACCTCGGCGTGATCTACTAAGAAAGCTTTAGAAGCCACAGCTTTGACAAGCATTCCAGCCACAGTACCTGGGCTTGCATTTCTCCCACACCAGCTACAAGTGCCATATTTAACCCTCGTTGTGGTCAAAAAAGTACAGCGAGGCCATGTCAGACTTGAACGATTCAGGACAGCCTTTTGCCCCAATATGTGCTCTGAATGTTAGGTCCTCTGCACGGATGTCTCAGCAGCCAGGAAAGCTTTACTGTAGTTTCATCAGAGAGCAAGCTAATAAGCTAATTGAGGTCTCCACATCAGCTGTGTCCCAGTTCTGGACTGAGAGCCATCTGCTAGGCCGCAGGACCCTTTCCAAAAATAATGCTAACTCGTTTTCTCTCATGTCTGGAAACATGTTATGAAGGCAGCCTTGCCACCCATTGAGATGACTTGGAAGTAAGCCTCTCACTAATGACTATTAAACCTCTTGGGTTGATTAGGTCTCCTGTTTCCCTGGCAGGTAGGGTAAGGAAACATCTCTCTCTCTCTCTCTCTCTCTCTCTCTCTCTCTCTGTGTGTGTGTGTGTGTGTGTGTGTGTGTGTGTGTGTGTGTGTGTGTGTGTGTGTGTTGGCTACCAAGCATGTCTCTAACTTCTGATCATCTTCCTGTTTGAGCCTAGCATTTACAGAAAAGCTTGCAGCCCCCTTCCACAGTCACCTGAGCCACACCAACCACCATGCAAGGACAGCAATTTTTCATTATTGATAAAATGTAATGTCATAATGTCATGGCCTTTCAGGTCATCATCTCCATAAGTCAGCAATGACATTATCACATTTTATAATGATAACAAATGGCCACAGTGTTTGCATGTCATTTTCATTGGCTCCCTCAGAATTCTAATTCCATCCCATCAACTTATGGAACTCGGTATCAACTTTACATGTCCACCTCTTTAGCTCTACTGGAGGCTGACAAGAGAATCTGCATGAACCGAGGTCTGTTGACAGGGCAAGGGCCACTCCCTCCTCTCCTAGAGACTGAATGCTTCACTTTCAGAAAGAGGAATTATTGCAGAACATAGCTGTGCTGACGGATTCTGGCATGCAAATGAATTCAGTCCATCTTCTTGCTACTCAACCGTGAACTCTCACTAACCTCTTTCCGCCCTGCTCATGCCTGTAATCTGCATAGTGATTTTTGAGTGCTGTGTCCTGCCAGTTTCATGGTAATCATAGAGCACTAATTGGTCTAAATGATAAGGATCACTCGTGGGGCACTTATTTCCATATATTAGCCTTCTGACTCCCCTCATGCACACACATACATATGCATACATAACCACATGTACACATACACGCACCACACATACACACATACAAACACATACACACATATATACATATACACACCTCAGAAGTTATTACTACACAAGTAGCTCATTATTCAATAAGCAAGTAGAAATACTTCACCACTTAAGCACAGAATTCAAACATGCCTTCCTTGAAAATGATTTATTTTGGTTCATTCATAAGGAAGTAACAGAACAAATTCCTGCCCCAGTCCTAAATATACTAAGTCTAAAATAGAGTTCTGAAATCATCTTTGAACTCATTTAGCACATGAAGGAAGGAAAGGAGAGGTAGGTCAAACTACCATTCCCTGAGTACTCTGTTGGGATGTTCTTATTTAGTAAGTTAGTTAGTTAGTATTTTTATTTGTGTGTATGTGTGTGTATCTACATCAGTTTATGCGCACCATGTGCATGCAGGTACTCTTGGAGGCCAGAGAGTTTCCCTGAAACTGGAGTTATAGGCAGTTGTGGATGCATAATGTGGGTGCTGGGACCTTAACTGGAGCCCTCTACAAAAAAAAAAATATAAAAAATAAAAATTAAAAACTGGCAAGTGCTCTTAACTGCTGAGCCATCTCTCCAGCCCCCCAGTGTTGGGGTATTCTTATATGTACCATCTGATCTAATATGCACAACTCCCAAAAAGGAGACATACTCCCTGCTTTTAGCAGGTAAAGAAACTGAGGCACAAGAAGGTTGCATGCTGACCTGGTTAACCTCAATTGTCAGTTTGATGAGATCTAGAATTGCCTGGGAGATGGGCCTCTCAACACAACTGGGAATTACCTTGATTAATTAGCTGTTGTGGGAAAACACACCCACTTTGGACAGCACCATCCTTGGGTTAGGATCCTGGACTAAATGAAGAGGAGAAACTGAGCTGGGTACAGGCCTTCATCATTCTTGGCTTCCTGCCTGCAGATGCCATTGAACCAGTTATCCCGAGTGTCTCCTGCCAGGACTTCCCAGCAATGATGGATGCTGTGACAGACTGTAGCCTCCAACTGTGAGCCATACTAAATCCTCTTGCCCTTGAGTTGCTTTTTGTCAGGGTATCTTATCACAGCACTGGGAAAATGAACCAGTACATACCTAATAAGACACAAAACCAGCCCCTGAGTTTAACAGTCCTATCTCCAGAGTCCACGGATACATAAAACCCCCAAAGTGGATATTGTTTTGCTTCAGAAAGAATGACCAGGTCCTCCAGACAAACCAAGGTAAAACCACACACTCAGGGGCTGGAGAGGACTGTCAGTCAGTAAAGTACTTGCTCCACAGCATAAGAATCTGAGTTTAATCCCCAACACGGGGGGGGGGGGACAGCATGGTGGCACCTTCTTGTGAACCCAGCACTAGAGAAGCAGAGATGGGAGGATCCCTGAAGCTCACTGGAGCCATCCCAACCAATCATCAAGCTCCAGGTCAGTGAGACTCCCATCCCAGAAAATAAGATGGGAAAGTAATTTAGGAAAATGCCCAATTTTGACACCTTGCCTCTATGTATGTGTATATGTACACAGGTGTGTGCACACTCATACATATCTGTACACACACCAAAACATGTGCACACACAAAACTCATATTTAAAACACAAATTCAGTAAAGTTATAGGATATGAAGTCAACATTAAAAATCAAATCAGTTGCACATCTATACACTTACAATGAACTATATGAGATTGAGAAAATGGTCCCATTTATAATAGCATCAAAAATAATGAGATACTTAGTAACAAAGTTAATGAAAGAGATGAGAGATGTGCACACTAACAGCCAAGATACAATGATGAAATAAATTGAAAAAGACAAAGGATCTCAGGTTCACTGACTGGAAGAATATTACTAAAATGGACTAAAAGTGGTGAAGCAGTGTTTCTAGGGTATTTTATGAAATGACATTTTTTGCAAAAAAAAAAATCATATGAAAAATAAAAAGACTTACAATACCCAAAAATCCTCAAAAGAACAAAATGCAAAGTGTGCATCCTAACTTCAAACTATTTTGCAAAACAGAGGTAATTGAAACAATACATGGTAATGGTATCATAGACATATGAACCAGTACTAACGAGAACCTAGAAATGAATTCACACACGAACTGTTAGCTGATCTTCAGCAATGAACACACACTGGAGAGAGGAACCTGTTCAATAACTGAAGATGAGTAGTTATGTATGCAAATACAAAGGGATGAGGTGGCTGAACAGTTATGAGTGACTACTGCTCCTCAGAGGACCCAAGTTTGGTTCCCATCACCTACACAGGGTGGTTCATAACTTCCTGTACCTCCAGCTACAGGGCATCTAACATCTTCTTCTGGCCTCTGCGGGCACTGCACCCAAATACACATACATAACTAATAATAAATCTTTTTTTAAAAAAACTCAATTTACAATGGACTAAAGACTTAAATGTAAATCTGAAACTATCAAGTTCCTTGAAGAAAAATACATAAGAATAGCTTCATGACACTGGCCAGTCTTGAATATCACACACACACACACACACACACACACACACACACCACATATGCAACAATAGAAAAACACAACACCTCAAACAAAAATCAAATGGCCTCTGTAACAAAGAAGATAATCAACAGAGGAGGAAAAAAAAAAAAAAAGAGCTGACAGACTGGAGAACACCCACTCCAGTCCTGATAAGGAGTTAATGCATTCTTACAGTTCCATAGCAAATATATAACATGCTTATTCATGTACAAATTCAAAGGTTTAAGTAGACACCTCTACAGATGGCCACAGGTTACAAATGCATAGGAAAGTCTAAATCACAACTCAAGTGAGATACCACCTCACACACATCATGGAAGCTACCGGCCAAACAAATGAGGCAACAAGCAGATATGAGGTATCGAGAATATAAGACTGCACAGACAATGTGGAAAACCATGTGGGAGTTCCTCAAAAAGCAGAAGACAAAACTCCCGGGTGGTCCACCCTATCCACTTCTGTATGTACATCTGGAAGAACTGGCACCGGGATCCCAAATAAATATCTGCCTTCCCTGTTCATTGCAGCACTGGCCACTAGAGCCAGGATGAGCATTGTAGTTTCATTTCCACCTCTGTGACAGACGGACAAAATGCGATTAAGGGGAGAAAGAGTTTATTCAGATTACAGTTCTGGGTTACAAAACACCACTGAGAGGGAGTTGAGGCAAAAACTCAAACCAGCTAGTCACATCTCATCCACAGCCACCAGCAGAGAAAGTTGAATGCAAACATGCGGTTCGCTTGTGCGGAGTCATCTTCTCCTTTCTTACACTGTTCAACTCCCCCCGTCCCCCGCCTAGGGAATGGTCCCACCATGGGCTCAGTCTTTCTACAACAATTAACAATCATGACAATCCCCCAAGACATGCCCACAAGGCAGCGTGATCTAGATAATTTCTTATGAAAATTCTCTTCCCTGGTGAGTCTAGGCTGTGTCAAGTTGGCAGTTAAAATTAACCATCACAGTAGAGAAACAACCAGCCGTCCATCAACATGGAGCAAGAAACTGCAGTTTATACACACAATGAAATATTATTCTGTCTTTACAATGGGGGGAAATCTGACCCCTTCCAATAAGATTAATAAATGGGAAAAATAATGTGTTAAATAAGATAAATCAGTCATAGAACAATAAATACTACATAGCTCTAGTTACATGAAGTATCTAAGATAATTATGCTTACAAGGGCAGAAAACAGAACAGTGGCTGCTTTGAGATGCCATAAGGAGGAAATTGAAAATTATTTCGATGACTATAAATTTATACATGATGAAAAAATTTAAGACACTTGCTACATAACATGCTGCTTGTTGTGGTTTGAATGGTGTGAGAGCTGTCCCCCAACTGTCCCCCATAGGCTTGGTCCTCAGTTGGTGACATTGTTCAGGGAAGTAATGGACCCATTAGGTAGAGCCCTGGAAGAAGAAGTATGTGACTAAAGGCAGGCTTTGAGATATTGTAGCATCTCTCTCTCTCTCTCTCTCTCTCTCTCTCTCTCTCTCTCTCTCTCTCTCTCTCTCTCTCTCTCTCTCTCTCTCCTCTTGCTGTAATGGGTGAAAATGATGGCCATGTTCCTGTTCCAGTCGCCATGCCTATCTGTTACTATGCCTTCCCTTCCATGGTGGACTCTGTCCCTCTGGAAGTGAAAATAAACCCTCTCTTCCTTAAGTTGCCTTTGTCCCTGGTATTTTACCCACAACAACAGAAAGGTAACTAATACACTGCCTATACATAACACATTCAAAGCCATCAGGAAGGAAAATCTGAGCCGCTGCTTCTGGCTAAGCTGAATACAGGCAACTTCTGGAACCTCTAAAGAGAACAGTCCTAACTCCCTTCAATTGCTTTCTGCTGTGAGAAACTCATAATCCATCAACAAGTAATGACTTCATTAATGATAAAGAGAAATGTTCAACCTTATAATATGAAGTAAACAATCAGCTAAACCAGGCAGGCTGACACAAACCTTTCAGCCCAAATACTGGGGAGGCTGAGGCAGAAGGATCACAAGTTCAAAGTCAGCCTGGGCTACAGCATAAGCTCAAGACTGCCACTGGCAATTTAGTAATATCCTGTCTCAAAAGAAACAATAAAGAATGGGTCAACAGTGTAGCCCCATGGTAGAGTGTTTGTCCAACGTGCACAAGACCCTGGGTTCAATGCCTAGTGTGGCAGAAAATAAAAATAAATAACTAAAATGTATGCATACATATAAAAAGTCCACTCAATGACAATAAGCCACCCATTAGTTCTGTGCCTGAGTTAGAGGTGGCTACCTCCAGCAGACACTGGGTCGTCTTTCATCCCTGACATGGAACAAAATCCAAGCCGGTGTGTCAGCTTTTGGGTGAAGGAAAAATTAAATCACTCTAAGCTCTTTAGATAGCATTAATTTCCATGTCTTGACTACAGAAAACCTGTGTGCGAATCTGCACATCAGCCCTCCACATCTCACCAGTTCAGGGGAGAACAGCGACCTCCCCGGACACAGTTCTCTATGCTTACTGTAGTGGGTCTGTGATCCCCAGAGTGGCATACTGGAGACCCAGCTGAGGTGTGTCTCCCCTTGCTCCTTTTCAAAGAGCACACAGTTCTCATGCCCCCGCCGCCGAGGATTGTCATTAGAAGCCAATTGCAGACCCGTGGATGCCAACAGTGCTGACAGGCGATGGCAAGGTGGGGGGAGTGGGGGGAGGGTTTCACCACAGAAATGCAGTTCGTCTCTAAATAAACGGAGAAAATGGTGTTGGGCTTGGGATCTGCCTTCTTAACGCACTGAGAGCTGAGGCTTCCGTCTTTCAGCCTTTGCTAAAAGGCCTGTGGAGCTTAGCTTGAAAGACAAGCCTCCATGTTGAGGTCCTTTTAGCTGTTTAAGCTTTTCCTCTTCCAACAGGGGTCAAAGGGCATGAAAGATCTCCTCTGAAGGTTCGAGAAGGAATCATTAAAAGGAGGAGGAGACGGGCGGAAGGTCAGCTTCTTTCCCTAATGGGCACCTCCCCGAGGCCCAGGCGCTGGCTTCCTCTAACCTGCAGTGACTTGATTAACACTTTGCTGAGAGGGACCTGGGGGAAGCCGGAGGATCTGTCATCCATGGCGTGCGTGCAGAGGAAGACAGACACAATAGAAGTCTGGTTGTGGTAAGTCAATTCCATCGATGGTACGCACTCCAAATACCACCGGGTTTCAACAAACCAGACAGAATAAACGTCCGGGGTCTGTGCGTATTTTGAATCTGCCGTGAAGCTTATGTCCTTCAAAGATAAACTTGCCCTGGATAAGGGCAGGTTTGGGAGCAAAATCCATCTTTGCATGCAGCACAGACACAGAAATGGTGAAGGCGCTCACGGATTTTTAGTCAACAAGCAATAAACTGCATTTGCACCCACACACCTATTCCTCACACCCCATCTGGTAACGTTCCCACGTTTCCAAGAAAGAAATCAATAGCAATAATCTTGGAGGGACTCATCGGGTGTGTGGTTTATCACACTGCCATTTGAAGAAGGGGAAAAAAAATGTCCCCCTCATAACTTAAAGCAAAAGATTGTTCTCTCTATATATTTACAAAGAAATTTCAGAATTATTACTGGGGGAAAGTGGTTTGAAGGAGAGATTGAGTCAATTAAAATATATGTGAGAAATAGATTCCAGCACATCCTTAATATCAACGGTCAACAAAACATTTCCAGTCTGCCAATTCCCCATCACTTCCAGACTATTTCTAAGAAAAAGACAGCTACAGAAGCATGTTGAGGCAGCTTCTCAGAGAGAGAAGCCATCCTGTGTCTGGCATGCAGGGCAGGGAGATCACACCCACGCCCAGACTCTGAAATTTAGATCTGGTGTTGTGCACATGAAGGAAGGAAGTATGACTCTTTGTTACTGAGCTTTATTTACTGCAGACCTTGTCTGGAACCCGCTGTCGAAGCCACCTTGAACTTTCCACTGATCAATGCTGGTGCCTCTGCCACATGAAAGAGTGGCTATGGGACAAGCCACCATCACACAGGAAAGCCAGCTGCCCACGAGCCTTGTTAAAAAAAAAAAAAAATGGGCCAGAACCATGGATACTCCAGCCTGGGACTGTGTCTCCACCTCCATCCCCCCTAAAATGACAGACAGGGACAGAGCTTCTGAAAACTGGAATGTAACAAGAGTGGGAGGGAAGGGTCAAAAGCGCAGAACATGATTTCCGTGAAGTAAGAAGACAGCATGGGGTGGAAACGCACCAGGAAGAGGAGGGCTAATACAAAACGAGGGGAGGGGATCAGATTTCCTCCCACCAATGTGGCAGATTAAAAAGTTGCCTTTATTTTTCTGTTGCAAATAAACTTTACTTCAGACATGGCAGGGCTGGGTTGCTGTCCCATAAAATAAGCTTTACCTGCTGTGGTGACAACTTGAGACAGGGTGGGAGGTGGAGCAGGGTAATAGCCATCTTTTCCATTATTTCTGTCAATATTTTTGTTGTGGAGAGAGATGGCTTGGGAAAGTCTAGACAAATGCTATTAAGAGTGAGGGCTGAGAGAAAGGATGGAATCAAATTCTTTAGATGCTCATGGAGGGGAGTCTTTGTCACTGCCGGAGGCTGGGACAGAATGTTCAAAGACACCGAGGTCTCCGTGCAAACACTGCAATCGACCCCCAAGCTCTGGCCTTATGGGGGGGGGGGAGGGGTGATCCCCTGAATGAGAAACTCGGTCTTTTATTTAGTGTGTGCAGGTGTGCATGCAGATGTGGTGTGTGTGTGTGTGTGTGTGTACATGTATGTGTAGGTTTACCTGTGGTGTGTGTGCACATGTATGTGTAGAGATAAAGAACAACTTCAGGAGTCTATCTTCATATACTTTCCATCATTTTGTTTTTGAGACTAGGTCTCTCGTTGACCTAAACTTTGCCTTGTATGATAGGCTAACTGATCTGAGAGCTCCGAGGGATTTGCCTTTTTGCCTCCCATCTCCCATCTGGGATTACAAGTATAGACCACTATACCCAGCTTCTCTCCTTTTGGGGGAGAGGGGTTCAAGACAGGGTTTCACTGTGTAACTTTGGAGCCTGTTCTGGAACTCACAGAGATCCACCTGCCTCTGCCTCCCGAGTGCTGGAATTAAAGGCGTGCGCCGCCGCCGCCGCCGCCGCCGCCGCCGCCACCACCACCACCACCCAGCTACACCCAGCTTCTTGCATGGGTTCTGGGGATCCAAAGCCAGGCAAGGAAAATTCGTACTAAGGCCCAGCCCAAGCTCAGTCTCTAAAAAAGAGCATCAGCAAGCCCTTGAGAGCTGTTGCAAGCAAGTGCATCCTGGATGGCCACAGCCCAACCACTGAAACCCATAAGGAGTGGGCCCATGAACCGTGACCCTCTGTTTCAGTCCACTGAATCAAGAATGAGCTCTGGACTCCATCAGCTTAGCCCAGCTGCCCTTGCCTGCAGACCTGGCTCTGTGCTTCAATATGGTAGACATCCAAATGTTTGGTGAAGGACTGGATGAATGAATAAGGGGCCTGGTCCTTAAGCAGTGCCTAAAAACTCACAGCAGAAACCTCCAGCCACTGCTCCAGGTGCAGTCTGCCTGGCCCATCTCTTGGCTCCTAGAAGGCCTCTATTACCATCACACCCACATTCAAGCCTGCTGCACAAGCAAGGAGGTGCTTTCGGTAGGAATCGTGAGAGACTTTCTGTTCCTCCACTTTGCTTGGCTCCTCTGTAAAGCCTGGTCTTCCTGTCTCTGGGTTTAGAAGAACATTGCCACAGCTATCCCAGCTGCGGACCCAAGGCAAAGTGGTCGTCTGGTCTTGCAGCTCCCGATCGGTCCTGAGTGCAGTTCTATCCTCGCCTTCAAGCTCCCTCCATCTATAGCTGCCGCCACTTCCCGGGATGCCGTTCAGGTGGCCGCCCCTCCTCACTTCAGACCAGATCCTCCCCAACAGTGTACCAGCTACAACCACAAGCACAAGTTAGCCCTATAGGTTCAGTCCCAGTTGGCAGTACCACTTCCTGGCCACACAGACCAGTGCCTGGACCATGCACAGACACTGTCGAAAACAACTAAAATATCCCAGTCTTTATTCCAAGGTTTTGCACCATCACTACCCTGTATACTTTGGGAGCAGAGGTGGAGCTGTGTAAGCTACAGGGAGACCACGGTCCTGTTTTCCTTGCAAAGACGCTGAGTTTCTTTCCAGTTGCTAGTAGCATAACACCACTAACTGAGTAAGTTATGCTTCAAAGAGGTTTATTGAGCTCACGGTCTGGCCTAAGGTCAGGCAGCTACATCTGCTGGTGGCCTTCCTGCTGTGACAGTCCCAAGGCAAATGCAGGAAGCACATGTGAATCATGGTCTCCCTCGTTCTTATAAAGCCACCAGTATTCAATGCTGGGACTCTACCCAGTGGCTTTATATGATCTTAACCACCACCACCCCCAAAGGCCCCACTTATACACATCATAGTCAAATTAAGTCCCTACTCATTTAATACATTAAATAGAGATTCAGTTTCAGTGCAGATTTTCTGAGGGGACAGACAGTACTCCAACCAGAGCAGATGCCATAATCAACAGTTACTGGAAGCAGTCAGGATTGGCACCTGCCCACTTGGTGCCCAGTCAAGTGCATTTCCACATTTAACACAAAAAAGCAGCATCAGATAGTAGACTACCTGAAGTTGCAATGCCTGAAAATGTGTGGTACTTACCAGAGAACATGATGCAACACACACACACACACACACACACACACACACACACACACACTCGAGTGTACAAGAAGAAAAGCTTATAGATAAGTACGCATTGGGTAAACTTTCAATGTCAGACCAAGGTAACCCACCCATTTTCTGATAAGCCACAGAAGCCCCCAGAGCACTTCCTGGAGGACAGCGGGACCCCTCTGTGCCCCAGTTCTCAGCCACAGAACTAATTCTGTCCCCGGGGAGTATCCAACAATGTGTTACAGACATCTTTGTTAGTTACACCCATTAGTGGTGCTGCCCACCCTCAACTGGCGGAGACCAGCGAGACTGTTAAAAATCCCACACAGCCCAGGACAGCACTTCCCCAACCACAAAGATTCACCTTGTCCATGGTGACACTGAAAATTTGAGAGGCTTCACGCTACACTCCACATTCAAGCAGCCACCTGGGCTGGACCTCACATCTCCCCACAAATTTACAAGGAAAGCCAAAGCATCCTTGGGAAAGCTGCAGTCTTAAGAAAGCCGGCTCCTTCCCTCCAGGCTGTGTTTCTTGTCCTCACTTCTGTCTCCAGAGACAAAGAGGTAGCTGAGGATAGACCCCCAGTCGTGTGTGTGTGTGTGTGTGTGTGTGTGTGTGTGTGTGTGTGTAAGCTGTCCACCTTGTTTCTCTCTAACTAACCTGAGGCTCACCCATAAGGCTGAGCTTGCTGGGCAGCAAGCCCCAAGAATCCACCTGTCTCCATCTCTCCAGTGCTGAGATTAGAATTGTGTATCACCACTCCTGGCTTTTTTTTTTTTTTTTTTTTTTAATTTTTTAACACATGTTCCAGGGATCAATTCAGGTCCTCATGCTTACTAGTCAAATACTTCACCAACTGTGACGTCTCCCCAGCCCACAACGGTCCCTTTCATTTTCAATAAAGTAGCCAAAAGACTCAGCCAAGGGTCTTCAGGACCTAGTTAAGGAGAGGAGAGCCTCAGAAAAGGATGCTGGGAATGAGGAACAAAACTGAGAGTCATTCTTTCCGGGCTGTAGGCCTCCTCTGGTGCTGGTTCCGTGACGGGGTGCTTGGGAGTCATCTAGGAGAAGCCCTTCCTCTCTTTGGTCCTGCTTAGATGCCTGTCACCACGCCTTCCTGCCATTTCTCCCTGCAGAGGCTTCTGGGAACAAGATGTTGTCACTTCTGGGAGCCTGCTTCCTGCTTCCTTCCCGCCTGTGTCCCTGTGATCCCCTGCAGTCCCCTCCTCCCTTCTAAACTTGAGAAAACAGTATCAAAAGAAAAAGCAGAAGCCTTCCCAGGTGGCCCCGCCTTCATCAATGCAAAAAAAAATAAAAATAAGCCATAGAGACAGTGGGGAGCATTGTGCCACCACTCTCCCCAGGGTGAGGTGGGGGATCAGTCCACTACGCTGGAAAGCAATGGCTCAAGCCTGGTTAGGCACACTCCAACCCTCCTGTGCCCACTTCTACAAGCATGTGCTTATAGGAGAAGGAGGCCTGCAAACTCAACCCAGGGAAAGCAAAAATCAGACAAATCATGTCCTGGACGAAATGGACAGAAATACAACAAAGCTGGGAAAAAAAATACTTCACCTTCTTTGAGCCCCAACTAAATGATCACTCAGTGCCTAACAATTCAGATAGTTCCACATGAGTCATTCACAGTTTAGTGTAAATAAATGTCTGTGCCCAAGCAGAGCTACTAGTGGTTAATCCCAGAAGCTATCATCCTCAACTTGTGGTTTGCAACCTTACTTAGTAGTTGTCGGGTTTGGGTGTGTACATTGTAAATGTTTCCTGGTTAAACCTCTCAGCTGCCCTCAGAGGTGAAATCACTACCATTCTTAACATTGCTGTTGTACAGGTCAGGAAACCGAAGCCCAAAAGAATCCAAGTAACTTTCCCAGCTAATAGGTGGCTAAGACAAGATGTCAACAGAGGCTGTGTGGCACCGAGACCTTAACTCTTCTGTGTGGTGTGAGTTGGTCCTTATCCAGAAGCAATGAATGGTGAATGTTCCTGTCAGAGTCCAGTGTCCCAGAAGGGTTGGGGCAGGTTTAGGGACTTCTTTTCTCCATATATACAATAGGGATGATGAAAGGACCCACCTCATAGTCATAGTGAGAAATAAATTAAATAGGATGTAAAACACTTATCTCGCTGAGTGACCCACAATAAGCTTCCTAAAATCATTTTTATCCCCATGAAGCCAGTGAACCATGAAATCACAAATTAAGCCGTTTTCTCCAGCTTCAAAGTCTAGACAAGAAAACCATCAACAGGAAAAAGCAAGAGGCCAGAGGCACAGCTCAGTGGTTAAGACTGCTCGCTGTCATACAGAGGGCCTAGGTTCAGTTCCCAGCATCCTCACCACGAGGCTTACAACCACCTCTAACTCTAGCTCTGTGGGATCTGACACCCTCTTTTGGTCTTTGTAAGCCTTGCACATACATGCACAGACACATACATATAAATAGATCTTACAATCTTTTTTAAGAAAGAAATACTATTTTTAAAAAAAAATAGTTTAACTATTTAGAAAGGAGCACTCCAAATTCAAGACATCTACCCAACATATCAACTAACACATCATGATAATTCTAACTCGATGGTTTTACTACTTTGCCTGGATGGTTATATTAAGGTGTCACCCTATAGCTCAAGCTGGCCTAGAACTCACAATTCTCCTGCCTCAGCCTCTCTAGTGCTAGGATTACAGGTATGAGCCATGACACCTAGCAGAGATTGTCTTATTGATTAAATACTAAACTATATTCCTGTCTGCTTTGTGGACTTCTGACTTACATCTCAAGCAGAGTATCATCCGTGCTTTAGGAATTGAAAGAAGGGCTGATAATGACTCCACAAGTCTGAGCTAAATTTAAAAGTAGCATCAGAGACTTACGGTGTGGACATTATGTTAGTTTGGTCCTCAGCCAAAGAACCATTAAACCTCTGAGTTTAACCAGGAGGATGTGTAGAGGTCACTCAAGCCCTCTGCATCCAGAGGGATAGAAGTCCTCTGCCTCCACTCAGCAACTTGGCATCTCCTGAAAAGAGAAGCACACAGCAGCTACATAATCTCTGCAAGGCAAGCTGAGGAGATCGACATTAATTGTGCTCCTTAAAAAACCCAGCCATTACGGATAACAGTGAGCTGAAGACATTTGTTGGGGGAGGGGGTTATGCGTGTATGCACATAAAGCTAGAAGTTGATGTCAGGTGTCCTCCTCCATCACTCTCCTCCTTGTTTTTTGACACGGGGTCTCTCACTGATCCTAGAACTCACCATTTCAGCTGGACTGGCTAGCCCAGGACCCCCACCCCTACCCCAGGCCTGTGTTATAGAAGGATGCTGCTATACCCAGTATTTATGTGGGTGCAGGGGGATCCAAACAGAGGTCTCTGTGTTTGCTCATCAAGCACTTTACCCAATGGAGCCACATTCCTAGCCCCTTGATACTCAGTTTTTACACTTAACACAAGCATATTCACATATGCATTATGTGATCAAAGTTGGAAGAAAGATGCAAGGGTGGTAAGAAAAGACCTAAAGAGAATCATATTGTTATTTCAGTAAGATTTTGTGGTTTACAAAACACATTGGCATCATCTATTTATGATCTGAAGAAAATTCTGTTACCAGTGGAAGGAGTTTCTTACCATTACCATTATTTGAAGCTATAAGGCCAGTGAAGATGTCTTCCTCCCAAAATATCAGCTTCCTCAATGCTCCCTACAGTTGACAAAGTCTCTGATTCCCTAAAGGACATACTGAGTCATTCTCTCTGCAGAAAGTCACAATCTTGTATTTTAACAGTGATTCTTCTGATACAACTTTCCAAGTTCTACAAGCAATGACAGCATGAGTACCATATCCCCTCAGTGAAAGATCTAAACATGGCTAACATGGCCGTGGACATGTAGTATATGATCAGCAAATAAATATTGAAGCTATAACACATGCATAGCAGTCTGCTAGAGGTCAGCCTTGAAGATGATTCCCATCCTCCTCATCTGAGTTGTCAAGAAGCATGTGCCTTGAGCTGATAAGGAGCCTTCAGAGTCCCTCCACTTGACAGTTAAACTCATGAGCAGCTATTAGGAGCTGAATTCTGTCCTGTTACCGTGTGTGTCAGCCCACCCTAAGGAGCCCACCCTCTGTCTGAAGCTTCACTGCACAGCTTTCTGCAAAGCCACAACCTTGCATATTCCAGGGACACTACAGTCATCGTGGTCTATGCAAGTTAGAATCTGGGCTTTGCCATGATGGCAGACTTCTGCCCTCAGAGAGCCAAAATAAGCCCTTCTTTCCTTGAGTTGCTCTGGTCAGATTTTTTTGCCACAGCAATGAGACAAGCATTTCTAAAATCCATGGGTGTGTATCCCACTCCTTTCAGTATAATATGTCACAATGAGCCCATTACTCTGTACAACTTAAGAAAAGGGTCTTCCCATGACTATAGTATTCTGCCTATGCCACCCTGTCTTTGAATGAGTCTCGGCAGTAGCATTTCTGATCCTGAAAACACCAACCTGCGCTTCTCTGAGGCCCAAAGAGCATCAATTTTTTAGTTGGAAAGCACTCGCAGCAAACAGCTTTCCCTTCAATACTCAGCCTCACTCTATCACTTAGCCAGATGCAAATTCTATTTATTTTCTTGTATATCCTTTTGCTGTCCACATTAATTCACTTATAAGAGCTGCAGTTTCTCAAGTTCTTAGTTTAATGGCCTAATTGTAAATATCTTAAGCCAATAGCACTCTGTTAAGCCACACCGTGCCCTGAGCCTAAGGATTTTCAAGTGCGCTCAGGTGTCCATCTGTTCTGAACATGGAATTTAGGTGCAGTGCTCCAGCTGTGAAACTAGACCAGCAGGGAGCTGCGAATTTTAGAAATTTCATATTTTAATATACATGATGATCTTTTGTTGCTACCTAAGTTGGGAATCTGTTGATAAAAAAAAAAAATCATTCCATATCCAAATATTTCATGTCACGTAATAGAGACATAAAAATCAGTTAACTGTGAAAATCAAATATCTCTGAGACATTATTTGGTCTAGTGCACTAATTACTTTTCCTGTTGCTATGACAAAACTCCTGACAGACTCAACGTAAGGGGGAGGGACATTTATTTTGGCTCACAGTTCCAATGGGACATGCCATCATGGCAGAAGAGGAATTGGGGAAGCACCCCATGACAGCAAGGAGGCTGTGACTGCTATTCTCCCATTGCACTGGACAGGACGGTTAGACTAGGAGACAAGACTAACCTTCAAAGCCTGGCTCTGAGAAGTCTGTGTCCTTCAGGGAGGCTCCACATCCCAGAGTTCTGACGACCTTCCCAGGACAACACCAGCGGCTGAGGACCAAGTAAGCGTTCAAACACACGGGAGAGCTTCACATTCAAACCACGGCTGTCCAGAAACTGGTTTTACTTAAATAAATACCTGAAATCAATGAGGCTTCTCCTGTGTTGGCTGTCTGTTGGTTTCATACAGGTTTTGCACAGACCTTACTCGATGATCCGGTCTGACCATACCCTCACAACCCTCCTGCCTCAGCTTCTCAAGTGCTAGGATCACAGCTGTGTACTTGGCACTTCTTTTTTTTTCCTCATTGAAAATGAAGACTTTGGCTTGGCATTCATAAGGCTCAGGTAGAGTGTCCAGCATTCTCCAGCCCCTAAAATGAAGGCTTGTAAGCCATGCCTTCCAAAACCTGACAAGGAAAGGGGAAAAGTGATAAAGAAAGAAAACCTGGGGTGGCTGGGCTTTTGTTTTGAAAGCTCAGAGAGCTAGAGGTGTGGTTCAATTGGTAGAGTGCTTGCCTGGCATACACAATGCCCTGGATTCAAGGCAGAGCACCACATACACAGGTGTGCAATGTATACTTGTAACCCCGGCACTGGTGGGGCAGAGGAAGGAGGATCAAAGGATTCAGGTCATCCTTGACTCTAACGAGTGTTTGAGGCCATCCTAGACCACATAAGACCCTGTCAAAAAGATTTTTTTAAAAGCAAAATGGGAAGAAATTTGATATGTGTGAGTTTGAGGGTAAAGAGTCCACATCACAGAAAGACTGTCAGCACAAAGGAAAAGAATAAGACTGAGCTTCTGAGGAGTAGGAGGGGAAGAAGCCCCAGAAACCCAGAGGTTCATCCTCTCCAAGAAAAAAAGGATTCATCTGACAACAGGTGGGAGAGAAAGGAGATTCAAAATTTGCTCTCTATTTCCCATTACTATGGGATTATCTCCCCTGAAACGGCTATAAAGAAGAGAAAATTCCTGGGCTTAACTAACTTTAGAAAGCATTTCATCTCTGCCCTGTGCTCCCCTCAGTCCTGGCAAGCAGAACATGTTGCCTCCTCCACAGTCATGCACTGGAATTCATTCTCAAGGACCTTCACCATATTGTTCATAAAAAAGCATAAAAAAGTTACGTCTTAATTTTCCACACTTGTTAAAGATAAAGTTGTAATCCCTTAGTGTGCTAAACAGCAGCACTTTCTATCCAGTTGTAACTACTCTCTACTTTAGTGGGGAGATTGCAGAGAGATGGTTCAAACCAGTAGCTGCTTCGCTGTGACTTTCTCCATCACGGTCCTGAGACGGGTCTCTTGAAAGTCTCTTCACTTCCTTCCCGTCAAATGCAAACTTCTCACTTGATCCCTTACAGGTCATCATCCTGGCCACCACATAAATGGTTGCAAACCTCTAAGGAACACGATGGTGACAAACAGTGAGAGAGGCAAGCCAAAGCCTCGGATTGTTTACTCAATAACAAGTCAACACGTGTGCACATGCACATGCCATGAACTATGACCTAATGCAGTAAGGGAAGCATGGCACAAAGCACTGAGGAGCCGAGGAGAAAAACCAAGTCTGCCCCAAGGAAACACGCAGCACGAGGCATGTCCCGGCCATGCAGTAAGAGCAGGGATTTGCTACCTCTGCTGCCTGCTTTGCCAGCAGCCCCTCCTGCCCTTCCTCAAGCACCTGTCCTCACTCTCCATCCACACTTCTGACCTCACTGCTCACATCTCTCCATGACGCTCTTTTTGGTGACGGTGCCTGAGCATTGAACCCAGGCTTGACAACTGTTGGGAAAGAACACTACCACTGAGCTACATCCTGGGCCCTCTTTTTGATTTGAATTGGGGACACACTAAGCTTCCCATGTTGGCTTTGAACTCACTATGCAGACCAGGCAGGCTATGAAATATAATCTTCCTCCTTCTGCCTCCCAAACAGCTGGGATTTCAACCCTGTATTGCCAGGCCTGACTCTCATGGCTCGTAATCAGCACTTGTCTGACAATAATGGAAGCACAGCCCTCCTCTTGTGACCTTCCCTTGCACAGGAAATGGCTGCTGATGGTTGTACCTTCACCCAAAGCTGCACATTCTCCAGGGTATAGGGGAGCTCCTGGCTTTTCCTAAGAAAATATGTCTTCTAAGACCACCGAAGCCCTCAAGGCTCCCTTTCCCAAATATCTCACCAGCACCATCCCTTAAACTTGTAGGGTCTATTACCCACCACTTTCACTGATTCACATTGTTCCAAGTAGACTACAAGGGTTTGGGATGGCAAGTATTAGCTATTGCTTCTCTACAGAAATTTTTCCCTTCTCCCTGACTGTCCCCATTCCCTGATATTTGCTATGAGAGAGCCCTCTTGATCATGCTGTGCTCATGACAGACATCACCAATCAAATGCCAGATTCAAATTTGATTCCTAATCTTTTTCAACACAACATTTCAGCCAACAACATCCAATCAAATGGAAATGGCTTTGAGTTTAAAATCTGCTACCTAATACTTTAATAAAGACACATTTGTGCTTTAATCCATTTCTGTAGATTGATTGAATTTTGGCTCTCTTAGCAAGAAGGCCACAAAATTCTTAAAACAATTTTATAGTAAGTATGAGCAATTAGCACTAAGTAAGGGCTATATAGAAGAGAGTTTGAAGTTTCATCAATAAAATCTGCTGAAATCCAGCATACGTTGAAGATGTAGGAAGCTAAAAAGAACATTCTCACCAGGCTTAAAATGAAAATAAAAAGATAATATTTAATCATTTGAATCATAATTTTTCTATTACAAAAATAAAATTATATTATTGTACATAATTAGAATCATAATTCTTCTGGAACCCCTAAGTCTGCTGAAGTACGCAAAGCAAATGAGCAACCTGAAGCCTCAGGAAAAACAGGGGCTGCCAAGAAGGAGAATGTGACATTGGTTCCCCTGGCACAGACACAGGGCACCAGCAAACCATAAAAAAAATTCACCTAAACACTTAAACAGTTCCTAAATGGTGAGGGGAGACACCTGTGCAATACAAGGACCCTGCAGGCCTACATGAAGGGAAATCCAGACCTCCTGCTGTGGTTTGAATTGAAAGATGTCCCTGATGGTTTTTAATTTGGAGGGCTTACAAGGAATGACTGGATCCTGGGGGTTCTGGCTTCATCAATGGTTCCCTCCATTGATAAATTCATAGCTGAATTGATTGTAACAAGGTGGGGCCTCAAGCTGGGAAGAGGGCTCAGTGGGTGAAGGTGTTTGCTGCCAAGACTGTCAATCTGAGTTTGATTCCTGGAACCCACATTACAGGAGAGAACAAACTCCCACAAGTCATCCTCTGACCTCTACACACAAAAGAATTTACATTTTAAAAAAGAAGATGGGGCTATTGGAGGAAGTAGGTCACTAAGGACCCGCCTCTCAAAGGTGGGATTGTCCTAAACCATTCTTCATTTGCTTCCTGCTTCCTGGTCTCCATGCGGCGAGCAGCTCAGCTTCTATCATGCTCCTCTTCTCCACATTCCTTTGCCTTACCACAGGCTCAGGAACACAAAGCCAAGTAACCTATGAAACAGTGAGCTTGAAAGGACCTTCATTCCCTTAAAGGACCCATCTCAGGCATTCTGTCACAGGAAGGAAAGGCTAATACCCATCCACAGGTGTTAAAGGTTCCCACTGAGTGTTCTACAGGGGGTGAAGCAAGACACTCTCCATTGTGCAGACCTGAAAAGGAGGGAATACTCCACCTATGAGAAGATCATGAAATCCAACTCAGAGTCTTCTTTCCTTTGTGCCCAGGGAAACAAGAACATGAGACCATTGGAGGAAAATTGACTCGGGGTACAGGCAAAGATCCACTGCAGCTAGGAAAAAAAATGAAAGAGAAAAAACATACATATGTGAGGTTGTGGTTAAGAAAGACCCACATACTCAAACCTTAGACATGTCTACATTGAAAGGGATTGAGTGTGTTCTGGATCAGATGTTAAGAGAAAACTTGATTCCCTTCCATGCCCCAAGACGAATCCTATTTGGTCAGGATCTCTCCCCATCTGTCTATATGTGTGCACACGTATGTGCACAGAACTTGTTTTGGACTTTGTTGTGTGTCTGGGTTTGTTGAGACAGTCTCACCAAAATCTCCTCCACAGTGCCTATGCCAGTGGTCATAGCTGAAGAGACTGAAAACCACAGTCAAACCCGAAGGTTTCAACACCACTTCATTTATCCATAAGATAAAAATGCATGTTTATGAAATTAAAAAAAGCACAATGCTCAAACTCTTCCTCTTTGCCTAATGGGAAAGAGAATGAAGAGGGTAGGACATGGGAAGAAAGGGCCTCATGTGCATGACTGATGTAAAGTACGCCTGTAGATGGACCATCTGGTCACTAAGGAATACAAAAATGCTAGCCATAAAGTTTGTTCTACATGGTGCATGATAGAAACCCACATCCTGCTAGGCGGTGGTAGCACATGCCTGCCTTTAACCCCAGCACTCTGTGAGTTCAAGGCCAGCCTGGTCTACAGAGTGAGATCCAGGAAAGGCACCAAAACTACACAGAGAAACCCTGTCCCAAAAAAGAAAAAAGAAAGAAAGAAGGAAGGAAGGAAGGAAGGAAGGAAGGAAGGAAGGAAGGAAGGAAGGAAGGAAGGAAGGAAGGAAGAAAGAAAGAAAGAGAGAGAGAGAAAGAAAGAAAAAGAACAAACCCACATCCTCTTTTAAGACTCCTAACTTACCAATCATGCAGATGTGGAGTCTTTCTTGGGGGCCAATGGACCACATACTCCAGTCACTAAATATGAAAACATAATGCAATTTTGTAACCTGTATTTCAAGCAGCAACTATTGAATGCTTAGAAAAAAAAATTAAAAGTAGCCAAAATCTCATTACCTGCTTCATTCATTGGAGAAATAGTCAAATCACTTGTTGTGGAATATTATTTTAACTAGGCAAAGATGTGCTACATCTGTTTATGCTATGGAATATTACTTTAATTATGCGAAGGAGTGTTACATTTGTTTAATGATGTAAGGATGTGTTACATTTGTTTGTGCTGCATTTGTTTGATGATGTAAAGATGGGCTGCATTTGGTTCACCTTGCCTGCCTAAGGCACCTGATTGGTCTAATAAAAAGCTGCATGGCCAATAGCTAGGCAGGAGAGGGATAGGTGGGGCTGGCAGACAAAGAGAATAAGTAGGAGGAAAAATCTAAGCTAGAGAGAGAGAAAAGAAAAAGAAAGGAAGGAGAGAACAAAGGTGAAGGACAGGGACACGCCTGAGGCCAGAAGCCAGGCAGACAGACAGACAGACACAAGAAGCAATGAAAGTAAGATACACAGACAGAAAGAAATGTAAAAAGCCCTCCCAGGCAAAACATAGATGAAAGTTGTAAGAGCTAGTGGGACAAGCATAAGATAAGACTGAGCATTCATGACTAATAAGAAGTCTCCATGTCATGATTTGGGAGCTGGTTGGTGGCCCAAAAGAAAAAAAGCCCGCTACAATCACTCACAGGCAATGGAACATTTGTGTTTATCTTATGTGAACTCTGTGTCATCATTTTCTGATTCTTGGAATTCAATGGGAGCTCTAAGACTTTGAAGAGCTACAAAATTCACGCACAATATGAATTTCCAGTACTTGAACTGCTTATTGAGTCTCCACAAGCAAATGGCCCTCAGAACATGACCGCTGCTATCCAACACTGAAGAGATTACCGTCTAAGTAGGCTGCATGCATACAGACAAAAGAGCATACAATGGTGTAATGGCTAACCGTGAACAACAATTTAATTAAATTACTAATTCAATATCCTCTGAATGTAGGAGCATTGTGTGGCAAATATCAAAATATAGTTTAGCAGACACATAGATATAGGGGACTCAGTCAATGCTGTCACAGAACAAATTGCTGCATGTTAAATAAAAGACAAAGCTAAGCTTCTAAAGGAGAATGAAATAGATAAACAGGTCAAGAAGGCATGGTGTAGACAATGAGACTAGTCGGGGCACTGTTCTGAACAAAATTTTATTTCGGAGATGAAAATTGTTGATAGTTTTTAGATGGGAACACACACTTAAACGAAACAGCTCTGCAAGAGTGGGGTCAACTGATAATAAAAAGCAAGAGCCAGAAGCAGGAAGGTCATTCTGCAGATTAGCAAGAGCAGGTGGGGACAGACAGAGCACTGGAGAAAGAGCACAGATGGCCAGCAGTGGAGGGTGATTTTGCTTGTTTTGTCCCTGAGATGAGACCACTTCTGTAATACAGACCAGCTGAGCATGCCAAACTAGAAGAGCTCAGAAGAACGGACCGAGTTAGCCATTCCCACAGTGCAATGTGGAGTCCATTGCAGCAGAGTCAAAAGATGGAAAACACCCACCCAGGCAAGGGGTTGCTAAGTCAGTTTTTTTCAAATTCTTCTTTAGCCTCAGAACACAAATATGCAAACAAACCCGGTACTTGCAATGGCTTGACTTACAGTTTTCCCAACTCTTACAATGGTGCAGACAGGACATGCAATTGTATCTTTATTGAACATCTGCAGACATTCATTGCACTCATCTGGAAACAATAATGTCCATAGTATTTACACTGTATCATCAACCACCTGGAGCTGACTTAAGGCATAGAATACAAGAGAGTGTGAGTAGGTTACATGCCGATACTGTGTCATTTTAGATAAAGGATATACAGGGACTGTGGTGTCCATGCTCAGTCCTGGAGCCTGTCCCCTTCAGATTCAGAGGAATGCCTGAATCTTGTTGCTAAGCTGTGATGTTCTGCAGGTCTGATGTATTCAACACATTTTCGGCTTATGGTGTTTTCAACTTATAATGGATTTACCACAACAAAACCTCATTGTGAGTCAAGGAGCATCCAGGTAGGAATATTTAACTCATTGAATCCCCTCCTCCAACCTCAGCAGGGACTCATGAAAAGATTCTGTATGGTCTCAAAGGGACCCTAAAGCAAATTTAAAACCACAGATGTTCCTCAAAAGAGATGACCCCTCTCTCCGATTTTAAAAATTAAAAAGTAACAGTTCCGAGTGGATGGCCCCACAAGCATATATGTGTAGGCAATCCTACCTGAATTCAGCATGATTTAAAAAAAAAAAAAAAAAAGACGTGAAGTTCATCAAGCTGGGGGAGGGAAGGGGTATATTGGAGGCAGCCCAGGAGGAGATGGAGATAAGGCAGAGGGGGTGGATATGCAAAGTACACCTACCTGTTCACATATAAAATTCTCAAAGAAAAAAGAATGCTCAAATGAAAAAAAAAAAAAAAAGGATCCAAGGATGCCTGGAAAGAAGAAAGGAAATCTTGTACAAGATCAGGGAGAATGCAAAAATCCACCAAAGCCACACAGATTAATCTACAATGGCAAATATCTTTACAACAAGCACATGTAACCCAGGCTTATCCACCCAGTGAGGCCCTGCTCGTTCTTCTTATTAAATTCTTCAAGCTCACACTTGCAGAGAATAATGAAAGGTGCTGTGTGTTTGAAGTACATCAGTGCACCCACCACTCATATCTGCTGGATAGAAATATGTTGCCTTGCTTGATTACATCCTTTTAAAGAAATAAAATTCTGCAGGGACAGTTGAAAAGCCTGTTTTCCTTCCGAATCCGACTCATCTTCCTTTGTCACTCCAGACAACCGCTGCCCTAAGGTTAGCGTTGACTTTTGCTGCTAATGTGTCTTTGTTTTATTGTGTGAACCTAAATGTGTGATCCTATCTTCTGTTTTACAATGGAGAATACTGTTCCATGTTCTTCCCTACGTAACTTTATCACTGAACCTGGTCCTTTTTCTGCATTTGTGTCAGTATGTGGTATGTGCACATGTATCTGGGCATGTTCACATGTGTGTAGTCACACAAGCCTGTGCTGGTGCATAGATGTGTATGTATGTGGAAGCCAGATCTCTGAGGATCTCTGGCCAGCCAGCCTATTAAAATCAGTGAGCTCCAAGAGCATTGAGAGACTCTGTCTCAAAACATAGGGTAGAATGTGGTAGAGGAAGACACTCAGTGTAAACTCTGACCTCACAGGCACATCCATGTGTACTTACACTCGAATACATGTGCACGTACATGCAAGCACACACACACACACACACACACACACACACACACACACACACACACACTGCTCTGCTGTGCATTCCTTCTGACAATTCCCTCAAGTGCAAGCCTGTCCCGGCAGGTGCATCCCTGTGGGATTTGGGTACAATATTTTGTTCTTCTGATGGAAATGTGTGCTGTCTGGTCCCTATAGTTTAATTTAGAACAATTAAGGTTCAGAGTACATGAGCTGGCAAGGCACATTACAAACAATGGCTGCCGAACGAACTGCAAATCAATCCACAGTAAATCACCCTGAAAATCCCTGCCTGCTCCACGGAGTCGCAGAGCCAGCCTGACTCAGGCCTTTCTCCTCATCCTTCCATCCTCACCCCAGCAGGCAGGCCTCTGATGTTCAGGTTCGTAATGATTTTGTGCAGTGTTTGTTCTTCAGGGCATAAAACTTTACAGCCTTAGGCTGGGGTCCGAGTAGGAAAGGATGCTGAGGCGATGTGGCTCAGCTCAGAATTATTTTTGCCCCACAAATGGAAACAGTCTTTCGATTTCCCGACCCTCACTCATATCAACACATCATGGAAACTAGTCACCACACTAGCATATCATAGTTACTCCTTTGCCTATCATCTTATTTGACACCTGATGGGCCCCTCCTTTCTCCCTCTGTGGGGATTCACCCCACAAAACCACTACATAGCCTGCCTAGGATGAGCTGCCCGGGAGAGGACCGTTTTGAAGCTCCAGTTCATAAACTGCCTGTGAGCCCGCGTCAGCAACCTTGTCTACTGCTTCAGTGGAGAAACACCAGGTAAGTGGCTGGTCCTGCTTCTCTGGTTCGGGGGAGGCACGTTTCCAAATTCAAAGGGACATGTAACATGAGATATTTTTAATGTGTTCCTATGTCACCTAGCAATCCCAGGGTTAGAAGGAACCCAATGATACGCATGTGACACTTCCTGAAATATCACATAGGCATCAGAGCATACAAAAAGTAGAAGCAATCTGGGTTATTTACCAAGTTAATGGATAAATAATATACAATGAGAACTTGTGAAAGAAACCATGCAGCCCTAGTAAACAAATGTAGATCTACATGAGCCGGTTCAGGAAAATATTTGAGCTGTATCTAAATTTAGAAACAAATTATTACAGATTGAATAGGACGAACCTATTTTGATAACATGCACAAGTTAAAATGTGTGTTGCTGCTGTTGTTGCTACTGTTGTTGCTGCTGTTGTTGCTGCTGTTGTTGTTGTTGTTGTTGCTGCTGCTGTTGTTGCTGCTGCTGTTGTTGCTGCTGCTGTTGTTGTTGCTGCTGCTGCTGTTGTTGCTGCTGCTGTTGTTGATGATGTTGTTGTTAATGATGCTGTTGTTGTAGTTGCTACTGCTGTTGATGATGATACTGTTGTTGTTATTGATGCTGTTGCTGCTGTTGTTGTTACTGTTGCTGTTATTGTAGTTGCTACTGCTGTTGTTGTTGATGCTGTTGCTGCTGCTGTTGATGATGATGACGATTAAAATGATGACGATGATGATCATGATGATGATAATAATGATCAGAGAAGGTAAATAGCAAATTCTTAGCAATACTTATCTCTAGGGCTGGGACTTCAGGGGACAATTTTCTTCTTCACTTATTTTGGGATTCTCTGTTTGTAAAGGGTCTCAGTCTAGTTGAAGCTAGCCTTGAACTCATTATATAGCCCAGGGAGTTTCAAATTTGTGATCCTTCTGCCTCAGCTTCATGAGTGCTTGGATTACAAGTACATGTTGCCACACCCAGTTCTGTCTAATTTCTTACAAGAAATTTATTTCTTACACATAATAAAAATTACCGTATTATTTTTTAGTTATGTTTATGGGGCAGGCATGCCTATGTCCGTGCACGTATCTGCAGAGGCCAAGCGTATATGAACCCCTGGCTCTGGAATTACAAGGAGTTGTGAGCCACTCAACATGGATGTTAGGACCTGAACTCAGTCCCTTAGCAAATACTCTTAAACACTAAGGCACCCCTCCAGCCCTTTACATTATTTTTATAATCTGAAAGTGTATAAGTACTGTGTGGATAAATGGTTATAATAATGTATATAATATATAGTATAGCATATTATACACAATGGAATTCTTTCCTGCTTTTACCTCATTTCTCTATCCTTTCATCCATTCAAGACTGTTTCTGTCCTAGGTCCTGATAATGTTAAAACAAGCCCTCCTAGGGCGCTGATTGCACTGGTCCTGCGATGGGAAACGCCACTCCTTCCTTAGCACCCAGAAGCTTGAGCTGGCTTCTGACCAAGTGAGATAAAGAAATCAAGTAATACTAGGAACGGAGTTCTTTCTCCACCCCACCCCCGGCCCCCCGGAAAACTTTGCTCTTACAGGTGGGCATGAGGTACTACCCTGTGACTTCCCAGCTGATCTTTGGGGAGCCCTCCAGCCTGTATCTACTCAAGTATTCTTGGGTCTCACTATTAGAAAAAAAAACTATCACTAACATTATGTTTAGTGCCTGCCAAACTCTGTGCTGAATTCTTTACCTGTAGTTTTCATGGCATCCCAATGGCCCCCTTTAAGATCAGACCTCTTTTTTTTTTCTTTCAGATGTGATATCAGAGCCCTGACAAGGTCGCACACCCACACACACGGCAACACCAAGGTCACATACAATCCAGGTGTTGAGACACTCAGGGTAATTTTGACATACAGCAGGCACTCCCAGCGGAAGTCACTAGAGTAGGGAATAGTATTCAGAACATTTGCAGAGCTGGGGAGATAGCTCAACAGATACGAGAACTTGCTGTTCTTTCAGAGGACCCAGATTCAACTCCCAGCACTCACACGGCAGCTCACGACTGTCTGTAACTCCAGTTCCAGGGGGTCTGACGCCCTTTTCTGGCCTCCTCAGGAATAAAGCATGCATATGTTGCACAGACATATATTCAAGCAAAATACCCGTACACATAAAATTAAAATAAACTTAAAAAAAAAAGGAACATTTGCTAAGCTGTCAGCCTCCAAAAAGAAACTGATGAAGCCAGAGAAAAACAAAACACAATTATAAGATTTGGGAAGTCCATGCCAGTAGCCTGTCAAACCCATGATTTATGGAAAGCATTAATGAAGTATAAGCAATTCCAGGTGGGTCATTCAATCAAGCTGTTGATGGTGAGATTTCACTGTTTAGAAACTGGGTGGCTACTGACTAGAATACTGATTCCTTGTGGGAGAAAACTTCAGATTGAATTATGTGGTAATTATGAGTTCCAGAAGGAGACTTGCATACAAGTGTGTCTGTATGCTGAGCATGCATGTTACAATTCAAGTCAAAGCCACAGCTGAAGAACTGGATACATGTGGCCATCCCACCAGAGTGTCGTATCACAGCAGTGTGTGGAGACTACAGCAATAAACAGTGTCTACAGGGTCTGCCTCTCCGCCCTTCCAGACTCAGCTTCTTCCTCCATTTGCATCTAATGAACAATCTTTCTTTTGTTTTGGTTTTGGTTTTGTCTTTCTGAGACAGGGCTTATCTGTGTAACACCCCTGGCTATCCTGGAAGTCACTTTGTAGACCAGGCCAGCCTCAAATTCAGAGACCCACCTGCCTCTGCCTCCCAAGTGCTGGGATTAAAGGCGTGTGCCACCACACCTGTTAATGAACAATCTTTTGACACCTAGAATATTCTAGAGTTCAGTGCCTCAGTATGTAATAGTGAAAGTACTTCACAGTGTGGTCTGGAACTATAATTCTAGCAGGGACTGTACAGAGAATGTCCCAAACATGGTATTTTCAGCATGTCAATTCCTTCTTAAAAATCATGAAAGAATGCGAATGCCTAGCTATTCTCACAACAAATGTTGGGTAAAATTCAGCAGTGACTCCACCTGACCCTGTATTTTCCTTTGTTGGGGGACTTCTTAATTACTGATTCAGAGACGCACTACTGGCTACTGGACTACACAGATTTCTTATAAACTCTTGTTTAATTTTAAAACCTCTTTTTGCTCAAAATTGCTTTCCGGTTATTTGTCATCCTTTATGGATCCACATGACTTTTCCAATTCTCTTCTATTTCTGTGAAAACTGTTGTAGGAATTTCAATGAGAATTAACACTGAAGCTGTAGATTGTTTCTAGTAATACGTTTTCACTTAGGTTAATTCTTCAATCTGCAAGGTCCCCCCCACCTCCTTTGTGTGTGTGCATGCACACACACACACACACACACACACACACACACACACACTCATACCTGTGGATGTGGTGCTCACATGCCACACCACATCATATGGAGGCCACAGCATGTATGAAGGTCGGGAGGATGGGTGCTGGTCCTCACTACCCACCACTGCTCCTAGGGACTCTCCTGTCTCTGGGTCTCATCTCCCTACAGGAATACAGGGACAGCAGACACAACAGAAAGTAAAAGTAATATTTTTAAAAAGCCACATGAAGATAGATATCACACAAAGAGTCTGGATTATGCTGTCTTTGGGATTTTTAACTGCAGAGAGACATTTGATTGCAAAAGCTGCTGAATTAAATCAATATATGCGTTTTAAAGCTATCTTGATTCCAAAATCTATGTCTAAGGATACATTGCTTTGGAAAAGAGGTTCTGCTTTTGTTTCCACAGAAAACGAGAACCTATGGATTGCTTCCAGGCTAATATGGTTTGATCAAGAAGACCCCCCTGAGATCTGTCCCTGGTGCTTGGGCAGGCTTCTGGGAATCCGGTGCCTGTGGTGTGACACCTTGCACAGCCTTGGTGCAGTGGGAAGGGGCTTGGACCTGCCTAGGCTCAGTGAGCTGGGCTCTGCTGACTCCCCATGGGAGACCTCAATTTGGGGGATGTGGGAATGAGGGGTGGCTTGGGAAAGAGGGCTGGGGGGGGGAGGAGGGAAGAGGGGGGTCTGTGGATAGCATGAGGAGTAGAAAATTTCTTAATTAAGAAAAATAAAATATAAAGAAGACCCCCTGAGAGGCCCAGATGATCCAACATCCAAACAGCTTTATTTATCAACCAATCAGAGCAACATATATTCACAGTATAAAGCACAACATCACCCATCACCCCAGGACATACCAGGGTTTATAGTACAACAAGATACTGACTATAAGTCCACACATCAGTCCTGGCAATGCAAATTTAAAGAGATGAGCAGGGGTATGGTAGCACATTCCTTTAATCCCAATATTTGTGAGGCAGGGGCAGGCAGATCTCTGTGAATCCAGGGCTACAATGAGACCCCTGAAGAAAATAAAAATAATTTCTTAAAAACAGCCTTCGTTGTGTGGAGAAATGATGCAGTAGTTAAAAGCCAGAGCACATGTACTTCACTCGCCAAGAACCCAAGTTCCGTTCCCAGCACCTGTCAGGTGGCTCACAATTGCCTGTAACTCCAGCTCCAGAGGACCTGATGCCTGTGGCCTCCATAGGCACCCTCTGTACTTTTGTGCATGAATACACACACACACACACACACACACACACACACACACACAATTTAAAAAAAAAAAAAACTTAAGGGATGAACCAAAACACAAATAGCAAGCAAAACCTCAAACCAAGAACATGGAATCTTAAGGCACAGCACAGAACCTGAAAGCTTTAGCTTTTGTCTTCTTCTGCAGGATAACAAGCAGAGGCCATAGAAAGAGGTACAGCTCTCCCTGTACGGTCCTTAGAATTGAGACACAGTGGATGTACTTGGACAGTGAAGTCTCCAGCCCAAGATGAGCAAACCCTCCTACAGAGAATTAAGAGAGTTGAAATCTCCTGAGTGAATACCTAGTGCCCAACCATGGTCACAGACAAGAAACAGGAAAAGAGCTGGTTGGATGCAAGATCAAGCAATGACTTTGCCTCAGGCAAGTGGGACCTTTGGCAGGTAAAGTAGACCCAGCCATCATAAATATCAGGAGCCAAGCCCTTCGTTAGGTGTTACAGGGGAGGTGCAGAGATGTGGAGGACCAATCTCAGATCTTGAAATAAATTTCAGCCCAGTAGACTTGAAGAGAAAGTGCCAAGATTCCGAACATCTGGCACTGAGATGTGAGAAAGTCTTGCCCTCTGCTCACACCTTCCTGGAATGCTAATGGCTGTAAACAGTAGGCAGGGTTTCCAGTGTGTTCCAGTCATGGCGGTGATGTCAGAGGAAACGCCACCTTCACCATCTGCTTCTGATACCCAGTGGCACATCAAAGTTTTTGACAGAGTAAAGGAGACTGTTAATAGGCCAGACATAATTTTTATTATTGTTCAATTTGGCACCTTCTAGATCCTTAAGGATCTTAGTCTTAGGGAGCCTGTCACCTTAAGGAGACCTTGGTTCTGCCCTTGACTGCTCTGATCTGTAAGGAGGTTCTGCTTTTGGTTTTTAAGAGTGGATGAGCACTATAATCTTGGGCACTGCAGCATTAACAAGGACACAATCCTGTGTACTTTCCTTCTCCAACCCTTTACCCTTGGCAGGTATCACTAGTCAGTCACATAACACTTCTCCACTAATCAAAGATGCAACCTCAGAATCCTTTTTGTCACAATACCACAGGTTGCACTGTCAGTCAAAATCTCCCCGAGATACCTTACTGCCTGTCTCTAGTATATAGCTAGCAGCAAAGGGTGTAGAATCAGACACGGTTCTAAATGCCAGTCTTTTCATTAAGAGCCTTGGGGCCCTGGATTCCAGCTTTGCTGGTTATTAGGTAACTGATTCATGTTGAATAAGGTTTTATGAGCCTCAATTTCTTCATCTCCTCTTCAGAAGAAAAGCACAAGTGCCTATAAGAGCTTAAGAGGAGGAGAGACATGTCCAGATCTAAAGACAGGTAAGGCTTTCCTAGACAGCATCAGGTCTGACATGTAGGTGGAAATGATGATACTCTCTCCACACAGGAGGAAGCAGTATCCATCAGAGAAGACCCACAAGGTCATACAGGAAAAGCCAGGCTGCCTAAGATTTTTTAGACTTGAGTAAGAATTGTAATCAAGATACAAAGTTCCATAGTTTAACATAGGAAGATCAATCAGGGTGGGAGAAATTATCACTCTCTAACCTAAAAAAAACACAGCCATTGTCTCCTGTGGCCATATACATAGATATCAAAAGAGAAGACTGAATGCTACCACCATGCTTTGGAGGAAAGGTGTAGGCGCAGACTAGGGAGGCAGCTTGGAGACTAGGAAAGCAGAGGAAATACAGAAACTTATGTCACCCTGACAAGCACTTGGTGGTGAACTGAGAGAAAGGTCAAGGATGACTCCTGGAGTTTTGGCTTAACAGTTCTGGCATGAACTAAGACAACAGACATCAAAAAATGCCAGCTAAGGCTAGTGAGATGGCTCAGAGGTTAAGAGCATCTGCTGCTCTTCCAGAGGACCTGGGTTCAGTTCCCAGTTCCCATGTCAGGCAGCTCACAACCACCTGTATCTCTAGTTCCAGGAATCTGAAGCCTTCTTCTAGCTTCTGCAAGTACCCGTACATGTGACATATACTCACACAGAGATGCACATACACAGAAATAAAAAATAAAACATTTTTTAAAAGACCAGTTATATTTTGGCTTGGTTTTAGATTTCTACAGATGAAAATTCAAATAAGAATGTTAGTCAGACTTATGATAACAAGGATCTAAATTGAAGAAATAAACTCCAAAATCAATCTTGCTGGCATAATCAATGCCTGAATACATTCCCAAAAGCCCACCACCACCCAAGACTGCCAAGAGAAGAGAAGACCATAAGATTTCCCCAGGCCAGGCCAGGCTAGACATGAGTCCCTACAAAAGTGCTTATATTGACCCAAACACCTATCTACACCAAGAACACTTGAACTTGTGGCTGTTGCACATGTTTGGTGCTGTGAAACTTGATCCTGCAACCACAGCAGGTTTTTTTCTAGAAGGAAAAGAAACTGATAGTCACTGTAGAGATGAGCTGGGGTACAGCAACCTGCACAGGGCAGAAGCCAGACGTGGGAGAAGAGCACCCAAGTGATACCTTGCCCACTCTGGCCTCATTTTACAAATATGAAAAATGAGCCAATTAGGAGAGGACTAAATATGGGCAACTGATGGCTTCCAGAAAAGGGAGAGTCAGTTTTCTTTAGTGGTGTGGCCCCTGGTAGGTTGACCATGCTCTGGTGGATGGCCCCGTGACCACAAGTATGCAGGCAGAACAAACTGGAGCCAGTGGGTGTGTTGGTTAGTTTTTATCAACTTGACACAAGCTGGTCATCTGAGAAGAGGGAATCTCAAACGAGAAAAGGTCCCTATTATATTGTCCTGCAGCCAACCTGTGGGGCATTTTCTTGATTAATGATTCATGCAGTCCAGCCCACTGCAGGCAGAATTCTCTCAAGAAGGTGGCCTTGGAGTGTATTTAAAAAAGCATACTGAGTAAGCCGGGAGGGTAAAGAAGTAAGCAGCACTCCTCCACGGCTTCTGCTTCAGCTCCGTCTCAGATTCCTGCTAGATAGAATACTTGCCTTGGCTTCCCTTCATGGTGGACTGTGAGCTGTAAGATGAAATAAACCCTTTCCTCCCCATGTGGCTTTTGGTCATGGTGTCTATCACAAAAATAGAAACCAAACAAGATCACAAAAATAGAAACCAAACGAGACAATGGATTATTAAGTGTTATTAAAAAGAGGACACAAAGTTTGGGGGGACAGTAAGGGGGAGAATACAGAGCTTGGAGGAGTTTAGGGGAGAAGTTGGAGTGAATACAATCATAATATATTGTGTGAAGTTTTCTAAGAATGAATGAAAACATTTTTAAATAACAAAAAAGATATCTTGTCCATTTCACATAGTAAACTAGTTGAGACAAGTCTATAGGCTTCCAATTTTTTTCAGTAATTTTCCCACTTAAATATGAGCACATAGTCATGTGTGAGGGAGCACATGTGTATGCAGTTGTGCGTACATGTGTGGTGGTGTGCATGTGGAGGTCAGGGGTCAGTCTTGGATGTTGGTCCTCAGACATTATCCATGTTACATTTTTTAAGATTTTTAATTGTGTATATGCCTGCATGTGTATGTAGGGGTATGTGCACATAAATACGGGTGCCCGTGGAGGCCCAAAGAGGGCATCAGAACCCCTGGAACTGGTGTTACAGAAGCTATTGTGAGTTGTATGACATGGGTGTTGAGAACCAAACTTGGATCCTATGCAAAAGCAGTACATGTTCTTAACCACTGAGCCATCCCTCTAGCCCCCACATTGTTTTTCTGAGACCTGGTCTATCACTGGTGTGGGGTTCACCAATTAGGCTACACTGGATGGCCAGCAAGCCTCAGGGTTCTGTCTCCACTGTTCAAGTGCTGGGATTATAAGCATGACATTTTTAAGGTAGGTTTGGGGGTTGAACTTGGTCCTTGCACTTGTAAGGAAATAGAAGTAGCACTTCAAGTTCCATTGTCTTATTAATGATATAAGATCTTTGTGTTGTTCTCTATACCTCAAAAAATTAATTTTCATGACTGCAAAATATCACATTTATTTTATGTGACAAAATTACATGTTTGTTCTCCAATTCATGGGAAGCAGTCTGTACAGATGGAAAAGATTAAAAGCATTTGGAGCAGGGGGTGTGGAGAGATGGCTCAGTGGTTAAGAGTACTTCCTGTTCTACCAGTGGACTGGAGTTCAATTCCCAGCACCCAAATCAGGTGGGATACAATCACCTGTAACTCCAGTTCCCAGGGATCTGACACCATCTTCTGGCCTCTGCAGGTACACACACACACACACACACACACACACACACACACACACACTCAGAGAGAGAGAGAGAGAGAGCACATACATCCACACAAACACCCACTAATATGCATAATTAATAATCAAAATAAGTATTTAAAAAAAAAACAACACACTTGGAGAAGTATGAACGCTGCAATTTGCCTTTCGTCCTAACTTAGTCCAGCGTCCCAGGCAGGGGCCTTAACGGAAGCAAAGAACCTGAAGTTTGTGCAAAACACAAACCAGAACAGAAAAAAGCCCCGGCTAATCTTTTCCTTTGCACTTCTCTTTTATTAAGCTTTTTCAAAGCTGACTCCAGGCAGAATAGCAGTAAAGACTCCTGGCACACTCGGGTTCATCAGCAGTATCTAGTACCAGAAGTCCTGTTTTCATCCTGATAACCAGATATCAAAGGGCCTCCAACACGCTGGGCTGCTCCTGATAGAGATCTGAGCTTTCCGAGGCCTCTCTGAACTAAATCTCCGACCTTGGTGAGCCAGGGCCATTGTTACTGGTGGAACACAATCTCTCTGATCCCATGTGGGGAAGCCTGGCAGAAAGAGGCCCGAGTCAAACATACTGTGTGCTCTTGCCCTCGGTTAAAATCGAATCCTGATTGCTTCTTGAGCCACTGTGCCTCCTCTGACTTCATGATGACAGGTCATCTGATGGAAATGAATTCTTCTACGGATCTTTGGAGTCTACCTTTGGTTGGGTGGGTGGTTGGTTTGCTTGCTTGTTTTAAATTTCCACAACTCAGATTGGATTTGCAAAACTGCACGTGTCAGCTGCCCGACCCTTTGCTCCAGTCCTTGGATTCACTAATGTCTGCATTTGTGTCAACCTTTATTTTTGGCTCTGTGCCTAATATATGATAGATGCACAGTTTGTGTTTGTTAAATGAGTGCGTGAATCCCTGCTGCGGGGGGAGGGACTTAAATGAAGGGACTTGCTATTAACTCTTCCATTTGGCTCAGAGTAATTATGGATTTGGATTTGTTTTATAAATAGAAATGCTGGGCTTGGGTGAAGGCACAGTTGTTGGTAAAGTGTGTTGTGTAAATATGAGGACCTGAGTTCAATCCTCAAAACCAGTGTAAAAAGCCAGGTATGGAGGCACATGCTTACAATGCCAGTCCTGGGGAGACAGACCCAGGGGGATTCTTGGAGCTTGCTGCCCAACCAGTCTAGCTGGACCTGTGAGCTCCAGGTTCAGTGAGAGACCCTGTCTCAAAAAAAGAGAAACTCAGCATCAACCTCTGGCCTCAACATGTGTTCATGTGTATGCACACATTAACATGTATACACACATACACGACACCCAGCACATGTGTGTTAATGGTCATATCATGTGCTTTGTGATTTATCAAAAAAGATTTGCGTTCAGTGAGATAAACACTGCTTGCACATTGTATTAAACTGAGGTAAAAACAGTGACGGTTAGGAAAACTCAGGATTTTTTATTGTGATTTGCTAAAGGGCCTCTTAATTATGCTTTGACAGGTATATCCCCAGTATGGTAGAAAACAGTGGCTCAATAGAGCAGGTGTCAGCTGGGATGCTAACACTGTTTCTTCTGTCTGTTGTCGTCATTTTCCAGTCACAGCTAGGACTGAAACAGAAGACATGGACTTGAAGCCTGAGTAGTGAAGAAATCTTCACAAGGGGTAATTAAGCACCTTTGGGTCCTTGTTTGCATAGGGAAACATTGCAGGGCCATGAACTTGGCATTGGGAAGGGAAGAAAAACTAAATTAAATCTGAATCTGGTCATTTCCTGACTTTCCTTTTCTGGTAAGTGGAAAGGAGGAGGAGTGTGGTAGGCTGAGCTGTGCCGAGCTCATCATTTCTGATCAACCCCACAGCAACCTTCAGTTTATAGTGAGACTTCCAGACTTTAAAACCCTGTGTCTGCAGCAGAACGGCTCCCTAGTAAACTGCTGAGCCAGAATCTGAAGCTAGGATTGCCCCTTTCCAGAACCTGTTCCTGTCAATCTCGGCAGCCAGCCCCATGGAACTAGTCTGGGATTAAAGCAACTGGTTGGCTGGGCAAGCAGCTTAGTGGGTACAACGTCATGCAAGAGTGAGGATCTGGGCTGAATCCTCAGAACTGACAGAAAAAAATCTGGGTGTGATGGTACATGCCTATGATCCCAACAGTCAGGGCAGGGGGAGCAGGGGGGACAGGGAAATCCTTGAAGTTCATTGCCTGCCAGCATGGCTGGATTGTTTCAGGTCTATTGAGAGAGCCCGTCTTAAAAAATAAACATGGAGAGCAATCAAAGAAAGACTTACCCCAGATGCACACACGTGCATGCACACTCATATCCACATCCATACTCCACAGATACAATACACACACACATACATTTTATTACAGTGGGGGGGGCATGTGTGCACATGCACATGCGCACAAGGATACTCACACATGCCACAACCCACATGTGGAGATCAGAGAACCACTTGCGGGAGTCATTTCTCTCCTTCCACCACGTAGAACCTGGGAATCAAGAGCAGGTCATCGGGCTTAGCAGCAAGTACCTTTACCTCCTGAGCCCTATCACTGACCCTGAAACTTCTTCACTAAAAACATAATAAAATAGAATGGCTAACCAGGCCGGCACAGGGTCAGAACCTCAGTACCAGCTCCCATCACAGCCCTCGGATCTAGAGCTCTTTCTTCCACTCCCTTGCCCACTTGCCACTTAGTACCCTTTTGCCCCATCTCGGCACAAAGCACAGACACGCATGTGTGGGTCAGGGGATAAGAAGCCAGGCTTTCTGCTTCATGGCCCACTGTAGCCCAGCAACGGTATCCATGGCAGGGCAGCCCCTTCCCTAAACACAGTCCTGAACTTTCTCTCAGTTCAACTCCAGTCTTTCGTGAGATATTCCGTAGCAGAAATCTTAGAGAGTCTTATTAATAAAATCAAACCTGGAGCCAGGTATTGAGGTGAACTGGAAGATCAGAGAACCAGAACAAGCCACAGCTGCCTCACCTCGCCGGATCTTGGAGGCCTCTGAGTCCTCATATTCGAATGGGTCTCAGCTGAACTGCCGCTCAAAAGCCTGAAGCTTAACCAGCTAAAAAGCTTAACCAGCCAAATGCCTAACCAGCCAAATGCTTCTAGTTTCTGGTCCTCACGCCTTATATACCTTTCTGCTTTCTACCATCACTCCCTGGGATTAAAGGCTTGCTTTCTGGGATTAAAGGCGTGATGAGTCACCATGCCTGTCTGTATCCTTGAACACATGGATTTCTGCCTCTGGAATGCTAGGATTAAAGGCATGTGCTACCACTGCCTATCCTTTATGTTTAATATTCTGGCTGCTCTGCCTCTGGCCCCAGATAAGTTTATTAGCATGCACAATATTTGGGGGAATACAATACCACAATATTCTGCATTGTCCACTAGGGCAGAGAGAGTACAGGAAGAGAGAACAGTGGTGGGGGGGAGCCCCCAAGGCTTGCTCTTTCCAGTGTGGTCTCTTGAGCCACAGGCTTCAGCCCAGTCCAGCATGCAGCACATCCGAGCACTAGTTCCTTTTGTCGAAAGACCCTTAATTCCAATTTAGAATTGCTCCACCAAGAGTGCATAAAGGCAGTTATTTGTTTCCTCCCATTCCTAATACATAAAATAGAGCCTACTCCCTGTTTGTCCTTTCATTCACAATAAAGGGGAGAATTTCTCCCCTCTGCCCTTTCAAGTGCAAGAGAATGAGAACCTGAGTATCCCCTAGCTCCATTCATGAATAATCATCTTTTCCTGGGCTTTTTCACACTACACTACATTTTAAAGGCTCAGATAAAGAGCAGACCTGAAGACAGACAAATCACCGATATTTTGAAATCACTATGAGTTATAAATGTCTCCATGCATTTCTTTATTTTTTTAAGCATGATGTTTTGCATGCAAATACTGAAAAAAATGTTCGTCATAACAAATGGGGAGGTGTAGGGAAACAATGGAAATGGTGTTTGTGCCCATAGGTGAACTGCTGTGTGAGGCTGCCGCAATCCGACTTTGTACAAAAAGGGCCACCGAACAGAAGGTCAAGCAGCTGGCCATTTCCATTTCAAAGACACTATCAAAAGGCCAAAAGGCAGTTCACCCAGCAGCCCTTTAGCAAACAATATTTTTCTCCTTTCTCACTTATGATATATTTTTTTAATGCCACAATAGTTGAGCAAGAAGTTCCCTGGTTCGTTCTCCCAGGGACACAAGTGGCTCGTGTGAAGTTTGTAGGGACGCACGTTAGTTGTCAGAATTAGGAGGGTTTAAAACAGTGAGGAACCACTCTTGGCCACTGTGCAAAGGCTTTGCAGCAAGGTGACAAATCACAACCGAATCCGTCCCTTCTGACCCAGAAGAGCCAGGAAGACCAGCTCCACATTAAAACCTATGGCCCGTCACCTCTGCAAGAGGGGCAGCTTTGCAAACACCTCACTGATTCATCCAAAGACCCTTGCAAAACAGCGGGAAGAAACACAGAACAGGAAATGGAGATCTGTGCTGCTGGCTCTCTGAGCTGTTAGATCTCACCTCGTAGCTATTAGCAGAAGCCAGTTTGGGCCAACCTGTCCCTGTCATGAGCCTGTCAGATTGCAACACATCACAAAAAGAAAGTAAACTGAGGAACCTTGGGAGACAGCTCAGTCGGCCACGTACTTCCTATCACCCGGGCATGAGGACCCGAGTTCCTATTCCCAGAAGTCACCGGAATGGTGGCTCTTGCCTGTATCCCAGCACCGTGGAGAGAAGGCAGAAACGGTGTTGGCTGGCAAGCCAGTCTGGCTGAATAGGCAGAGAGCCCCAGGCTCAGTGAGAGACCCTATTTCAAAACACAGGGTATCAAATGATTGCGGAAGACACCTGACTGATGTCAACCATTGGCTCCAACATGCACACATACACACGCACTGCACATGAACACATATATAGTTAAGTGCACACATGGACATGTGCATGCATATACACAAAGGCAAACTGGAATGCAGATGGGCCATCATCAAGCCCATCACTCATCATTAAAGTCCTCTGTGAGCTTCGAGAAGAGCAGGCCTCTGGTCACCACTAAATAAACTAATTAATTAATGGAGATGGTTGATAATAGCATCCCTACTCTCTGACCAGCCTATTGAGGGGATGGGGGTGGGTTGGATCATGTGATCAGACCCACCAGTACAAGAGAGACCTGGAGGACAAGCCCAATAGCAGCACCAAAGGTCAAATCCAGGGAAGCCGCATCCATCCACTGGCCCCAGGAAAGTGAGAGGAAGCTGAGGAAAGGTCGGCTGCTGCAGAAAAATGCAGATGTGGGGTGACACAAACGGTCAGGGTGAGGGAAAAACCCAAGCTACAAAATGATCGCTTTAAAGGAGTGTTCAGCGGGCACCAATTTTCATGAGAGGAAGAGGGTAGCCAGTGAGGTTTTGAGTCACGGGCCAGGCCAGATATTCAGGGTCCTAATCTTCCTGGGAGTTGTCTTTAAAAGGCCCTCCACTTTGCCATCGATAACCCTTTTCTCTGTAAAATGGTACAAATGGCTTCCCAGCTTGTCCTTTTACCCCTTACAGCAGCAGGGGACTGGACTGACCCCTCCCAAATGACCAGTCATTAAGGGCTCAGATCAGCCGTGGAAATCACATAAAGGTCAAGGTAGGGCAATTTCTTTGCTGTTTTGGCCATGCTTCTGAGGGGGGGACAAATGGGGAAAATGTGCATGTATATGTACTAACTGCTCAAATTCAAAAACATGTCATACTATGAAGGGAAATGCATTTATTTCCAAATATGCTGGCGGTTTTGAGTTGTATCACCAAAAAAGTCTGATATAATTTACGTTTTCTTATTTCACCTATAAATGGAGCCTTATTTAAATATCAGCCGTGTTTACAGGATCAAGAGATGCCTTGCTTGCTCTTCGTTTACATTTTTCCAAAGATGTTATGTCTCCAACGCTTAAGAGAAATGTCTGTGGACAGGGAAAAAAATAGAGGGAAAGGAGAGAAAGAGATGGAATCGGAGACGGAGGAGGGAACATGAAGGAACAGAAGAAGCCGAGCCGGGCCCCTGCATTGGCCATTTCCAGAATCAATTGCTGGGAGGCTGGGGAGATGCTTAGTCCAAAAGGAGCTTACCATACAAGCGTGTGGACCTGAGTTCAGCTCCCCAGAGCCTGTAACCCCAGCTCTGGGAAGGAGGAGACAGGCAGATCCCTGGGGCTCTCTGGCTAACAAATCTATCTGAATCAGTGGGCTCCAGGTTCAGTAAGAAACCCTGTCTCAAAAATTAAAGTTGAAAGCAACTGAAGAAAACATTAGGTTTCAACCTACATCCTAAACACACACACACACACACACACACACACACACACACACACACCAAACCCACACACACAGGGGAAAAAAAACAGCAATCACTGGCATTGGCCAGACGCCCTGCTCCATATGGGCCCAACTTCAGTACTGAAGATTTTTATCTACCTTCTTTCTTTATTCATTTAAAATAAAAATTGGGGAGAGGCAGCATCCTGGGAAGACGGCTGCACAGTTAAGAGCTCTGTTCTTCCAGAAGACCAGAATTTGGCTCTCAGTATCCGTATCAGGTGGGGCACACCCACCTGTAACTCCAGCTCCAAGGGTTCTGATGCCTCTTCTGGCCTCCAGAGGCACCAGCATGCATGTGGTATTCACTCACACAGATAGATGTACACATGTATGCACATAAATAAAAATAAATCCTTTAAAAATCCTATAGAGTTTGTTATTGTCTCCCCCATATTGCACATGAAGAAAATCAAGGCTCCTATAAGGTAAATGGGTGTGAACAGCAAAGCCAAGCTAGACACACACCGGATGATCTGATTCTAAGTCCCACTGGCCAGAATCAAGGCAGGACTGCTGATGGGGTGAGGAAGGCCTCAGAGCAAACAGTAAATCCCTACTAGGTTTGAGATGGCACCCAGAAACAAGCTGTCAAGTAGCAAAATCTGTAGCATTTTCTCTGGCCTCCACTGGAAAATTACACAGTTGCTCCCCAACTCTCGAGGCTATGAGACAGACCACCAGAAATTGCTTCTAACCGTGAGTTCTAAGAGTTGGCGGGGAGGGTGGTCACCCGTGCAAAGTCTAGGCTCCCAGGAAGCAGCTTCCAGCTGTCTATCAAGAAAAGAGACAAGAGGAAAGAGGTGAAGAAGTGGACAAGAGTCAAGCAGAGCTGTGTTCAGATGGAGAAGCTGCGGGAAGCACAGTGCGCTTTCAGAGAGCGTACAGTGGCCAACCGTCTGAGTGAGCCTGACCAGGCACCACCTGGTTGGAAGGTGGAGCTAGCCTAGATTAGCACATTGGAGCCCTGTCCTAGCCTGGCTAGTTCCCACACCTCTAGACCTCAATCCATACCAAAATCAGCAACAGACAGTTTTCCCCCTTTGGGCTTCAGTCCATCGGCACTGTCAGAAAGCTGGCAGAGCCAACAAGACGGGGATACATGGGTTGCGGCGAAAAGTATGCCAGCCTCAGCTTGGAGCCAGTGAGGAATGAATGGACAGCTAGTGAATCTCCCCCCATGTACCTGTGTTATATGTATATTATATGATTATTGCCCATTGCATCCTCCAGCAGCCCTAGAAAGCAGATGTGATGGCCCCCACTTTACAGCTGAGAAAACTGAGACTCAGAGATGAATTTATGCGAGGTGGCATACCTGGTTAGGGCAGGATCAAACAGTCCAATGTGATTTATGCTCCCTCTGTCACAGTAGGCAGTTTCCCGGTGATTGTTGACTGTCAGCTTGACTAGATTTAGAGTCACCATGGAAACACTGTCCTGGGTGTGTCTGTGAGTGTGTTTCCAGAGAGATTTAGCTGATGGGGGAGACTCACCCTGAGCATGGTGGGCACTACTCCTGTGGGCCAGAGTGCAGGATGGGCAAAAGAGGAGAGCAAGCTGAGTACCAGCCTTCGTCTCTCTCTGCTTCCTGACGGTGGACTCAGTGTAACCAGCTATCTCCTGTCCCTGACTCCATACCTTCCCTGCCAGGTTAGACTGACTGCTCCCTCAAAACAAAAGCCAAACTATACCCTCCTGTGGTGATATTTTATTTGTGCTCTAACAAATAAAGCTTGCCTGGAGACCAGAGGATAAAGCCAGCTGCTATATTAAACTTAGAAGTCAGGCAGTGGTAGCACACGCCCTTAATCCTAGCATTCGGGAGGCAGAGATTCATCCAGATCTCTGTGAGTTTAAGGCCACACTGGGAACAGAGTCAGCTGGTGGCACATGCCTTTAATCCCAGCACTAGTTAACCATAGAGGTCTGGAGGTCTGTATAGACAGACAGGAAGTGATAGAGCTGGGCAGAAAGAAGAAGTGATGTAGCTGTGCAGAGAGAGGAAGTGAGATGGCAGGGCACAGGAAGGTATATAGGCGTGAGTATACAGGAAGTAGCTCTCTCTTGGACTCAGGATTTCCTATCGGTAAGAACTTGTGACTTGGCTTGTTCTATTCCTCTGATCTCTCAGTTTCCACCCCAATATCTGACTCTGGGTTTTTTATTAATAAGACCGTTTAGCAATCCGCGTTATACCCTCCCACCCCATTAAGTTGCTTTTTGTCAGACATTTCATCACAGAAATTAGGAAAGTAGCTACTACATCATGTGAGTCAAACTTTGGCCAAACTCAAAACATCATGCAGATATTAGCTCAATTTGCGTGTACAAACAATATTCTCACATTAGTAGTTATTTGGGTCTACAAGTCTTTGTATGAAATAGCCATGTGAATTAGTATCAATGGTGTTTCTCTCCATGAAGCAAACGCCTGTACCCTTACACAATTCCCCCGTGGACCCCATCATCGCCACGCCATTAAATGCCATCCCCAGATGAGGTATGAGCATGCTGGTCAAAATGGATATTCACAGCCTGAGAGCACTTTATGATTATCAAGGGACAAAAAATGAATTAAAATCACACCCTGCTAAGTGCCACAGAAGTATTTTCAAATTAGCCTCGTCGCTGCTGCCTCCCCGGTCCCTGGCATGTGGGTTGTACCTGCTGACACATCCCTCAGGAGAACTAATACGTTCCAATGGGACCCGAGCAGATGATTAGGGTTTATTTTCCATACCAGGGACAACAGAAACAGGCCAGCTTTGTCAGCGAGCTAAAGTGCTGTGGGCTTTCTCCCTGTCTTAATGAAATGTGTGCCTTTTCAGAGGGCCATTTCTATGATTTATAAATTCCTAGCAACGCCAGGAGAAGGGAGAGGCAGGGGAAGGACCTGGAGTACAAAATATAAGGAAGAGATCATCCCGGGGGCCATGCAACCACTGACCCTATTCTTGCACCTGCTCGAGATGGGTGCTCCTAAAATTCTGCATTCTTGCCATCTTGTTTTTCTCTCCCTCACCCAGGTCCCAAATCTCCTAGCATGAACACAGACCTATCATGGAGGAGAGTATGAGTCTATCGGAAGAGTGGCTGCCCCCAGAGAATACCAGAGAAGCCTCCACTCGCCCGGTGATATATATTTCTAAACTACAAGGCAAAAGAAATCAATACAATGAGAGCAAGCCAGCATGATTGGCCTAGCATCTGGAAGCCATGATATATATGCTACTGCTTAGAGCCTTCTCCTTCTCTCTACCCAACCTCTATGTCACATATAGGGAGTGTCTTAGGGTTTATATTGCTGTGAAGAGACACAGCAACTCTTATAAAGGAAAACATTTAATTAAGGTGACAGCTTACAGTTTCAGAGGTTTAGTCCATTATCATCATGGCGGGGAACATGACGACATGGCGGCAGACATGATGCTGGCTACATCGTAATCAGAAGGCAACAGCAAGTAAGACTCAAGCACTGAGACCTCAAAGCCCACCCCCTAAAAGACATAGTTCCTCCAACAAGGCCATATCTACTCCAGCAAAGCCACACCTCCTAATAGTGCCACTCCCTATGAGATTATGGGGGCCAATTATATTCAAACTACCACAGTGAGTAAGTGAAACCCTGAGCGAATGTGTGTTGGCATGAGCATGGCCATGTCACTGACCCCAATGCCTTATACTCACAGCAAATGCCAAAACCTTCCCTCTGGGCTCACATGTAGACGTTGACAGTGTTTGCAGAAGATATACACCATAGCTTTCACCCCCTGTGTGTTGATGGCTTGAAGACTAATCCACCACAGAGACCGCTCCTACCAAGAATTATATATATAACAAACCTGCCTCCTTGTCTATCTGTATATGATAACTCCACCTCCTTGTTCAGCTGCATGCAATAACCCTGCCTCCCTGTTCAACTGTTTAGAATAAATAACCTAACTGGCCTTGGTGCTGAGGCTTCTCCCTCAGAGAGCCCAGACCACCCAATCCCAGCCTTTTCTGTGTGTTCAGCCTTTCTTCCCTCTCTCGCCATCCCAGTCAGGTCAATCCCTGGAGCCATGCAAGAGTGCAGCAGTTAAGGGAGAGCAGGACCAGCCTCTGGGTCTCTGCAGGCTGTCACACCTATGGCCTCCCTGCAAGCTCTGTCATACTTGAAAAGCAGGTGACGGTCAAGGCACAGGCTTTCCAGCCTGCCCAGCTTCAGTCTTGCTTTGTTAGAGTCCCCAAGCCACAGGTAAGATGGATTGTGCAACCAAACAAGCTTCATGAGTTTGGGAGAGGACCAGACAGAGATCCAGATTAGTAAGGAACCCTTACATGAATGACCATGTGGATCCAGTTACCCTGGATCTGAAATCCAAGGGCACAAAGGTAGTAAATGGTTCAGTGTTCAGATGACCCATGTTGCTTTTATTGAAATGGAGTGAGTGCACAGAGTGCAATCAGTAGTTCAGGTAAAGCCTGAGCACCCCAGACAATGTGAATCGATTTGCCTAAATCAGAGCCTGAGCTCTGGAGAGCCTAGTAATAACAGGACCTTTCGGTGGCCCTGTAGCAGGATAAAGGCAGGGTTCTGCTGTGTCCCAGGAGCACTATGTGTCCAGTGAGACTCAGCCTCGTCAAGTGGTGAGACTGGAAACCCACCTCACTCACCCCCAAATCCATGGGTCCTGGGAGAGGGAATGAGACAGAAGCCGAGGTAACAAGAAGCAGAAACAGCCTATTGGGGCCCAACGATGGAGGAGACATGAGCATCTTCTCATACTGAAGCTGTGTGTGGTCACACAAACTCCCAGGCAGGCAGCTTGCCCATCCCCATTCTAAAATGCTTTAATTGGAAATGCTGACACGATGTGGCCCATTGTACTGCTAGCCTTCCAAACAGGGTCTGTCTTCCCAAGATCCGCTAAGAGAAATCAATCAGCCATCACTGACGCTGTGACCTCAGGCAGTCACTCAGCTTTTCTGAGCCTTCCTTCCCTCATCTGGGGAAAAAAAAAAGCAACTAAGGAATTAGGGGTGTGGCTCGGTTGGTAGACTGCTCACCTAGCACGCACAAAGCCTGAGTTAGATTCCCAGCACCATATAAATCAGGCATGGTAGTACACACCTGTAATCTCAGAACTAAGGAGGTAGAGCCAGGAAAATCAGACGTTTAGAGTCGTCCTAAAATCATCAATATAACAAATCCAAGGTCAGCCTGAGTCTCTGTCTAAAGAAAGAAAGAGATGGGGGGAGAGAAGGAAGAAGAGAGGGAATGAGGAGGGAGGAGGGAGAGGAGGAAGGAAGGAAGGATGAAAGAAAAAGGCAGTTAACCCCAGTGCAATGTTTGATTTTCAGAAAGTATTAGCTGCCTTCACAGTGTTGGTATAGAGATTTTTCTTAGTTATAAAAATCATAGGAACACACCCAGTCCAAAGCCTCGCTCACAAAAAACAAATCAATCCTTTCTGCCCCTCCCTTCCCACCTCCAGCAGACTCGCACGAACACATTCCTTTTCATCTGATCTAAGTAGGTTAAAACAGAGGTGATTTTTCTCTGTTCTCCAAAGGTTAAAAGACTGCTAGGATCTAAACTCCCCTGGATAGTCTATCACCAGGGCTCAGACCGGGCAGAAGTGCAGCCCTAGAGTGAAAAAGCAAAGGGGACACAGGAGTCTTAGAGAGAAAGAAACGAAAGCCCAGATTAGGCCACCTTCCCAGAGCATTTCCTTTCTCCCCACCCAAGCTGTCAAGTTCACACACCCCACGCCATGGATAACAGACTTAGAAATAAATGAGCATTCTCCTCCAAGGTTCAAGGAGCACTGCTTGCGTGGGGCAGGAAGAGCTGGAGGAAGGGCTGGAGTGCTGGGGAGCACCATCTTCCGAACATAGGAAGCTGTTTCACTCTGGAACTCACAGCAGCTGTAGTTACCTGCAAAAGCCCGGAAGAGGGCTGGATCTATCAACAGTCTATCATAGGTGGGGGGAGGGACCCGGGACCCAGGACCCGGGACCCACCCTCCCTGAGAAACCATTGGCAGGTCATAATTAGTAGGGAGGATGAGGCATGTTCTTCAGTGGTAAAGGCACCCGTCAGTTGCCCACGCTCCTGTAAATAACCTCCCACCCATACTCATACAAGCACCTCCAGTTAAACTTATTGGGTCACACACATCCCCACACACAAACACACAGGGTGGTGGGGACATGAGCACAGAGAGAAGAAATGAGTTGGATAACAAGGAAGCAACCACAGAGCGGGAGAAGAGGTAAATGAAGAGCATTCGGTCACCACATCCAGGCAGATGTTTCGCAGACATGGTCTAACTCTCCTGACTCCAGCCATACCTGGCTATATTTTCATCTCCAGCGTGTGGATTTGTTTAATAACAAGAATCAATGATATATTGCAGCAACTTTCACTGTGTAAATAAGCTTAACCAGCAGAATCTCAAGGTCCGCAAAGAGTCACTACGATTCAAACAACCTAATACACCTGACCTAAAATATCCTGAAGACAACTCAAATTGGCTACTTGATGTCACAGTACGGGAAGAGTGGTTCCCCTGCCACCCAAAGGGTGAGTTCTACTGAATGGTGTCTCTGCTTGTTTCTAGAACACTCAACCCACCTGACACCCTTGCGTATTGGCAGATTTTATGATTAATCAAATTAATGTTTTAATGAACTTCACAGATAATTCGTCACATTACTATTTTGTCAGTTTTAATTCTAGAGAAGGTGAAAAAACAAATATAGCACCAGGAAGCAGCTTAGTGGCCACCTGGGGTGACAATTAGAGAAGGAGTGACCAAAAAGAGAAAAGAGACTTTTTGGAAGCTACTATGAGTCTTAACACGAGGATTTGGCCAACCTTTATCACTTGAAACCGCCAGCTTTTATTACTTATAAAGCATACCAAAACAAAACCCTTTGTAAGGGCATTCCAGTTATGCTCACTGGAGCAAGGTAGCTCAAGAATGTCAGAGGGAAGGCAGCTGCTCCACAGAGGAGGAAGTAGTAGGCCTGCCAAAGCAGCTCTGTGACAGAGCACTTCATCAGGGCATGTCAACAGAACCCAGGATAAATCACCATCTGTCTGCTGCCAGAGGTGGAGCTGCGGAATACTTAACATACCCAGTACATGTTTCCACACACATCGCTACAGGAGCCTTAGTTACCCCATTAGAAGTTAAAGGCACTTAGGTGGGCATCCCAGGACAGTCCACCAGAAAAACAAAGCAAGATTTTTTAGTTAAAGCCTAACTCTCCATAGCCCGAATGTGGGATATCATCAGAGCTTTCCTTTCCCCCACATCCATATTTACCTGATAAATAAATTTTAAAAAATGGAGACACAGAGGGACTGGGGGATATGCACAAATCCCTGGGTTGTATCATAACACCACATAAACTGGGCACAGTAGCACACATCACTTGGGAAGTGGAGGCTGAAAAATTGGGAGTTCAAGGCCATCCTCAGCTACAGCAAGTTCAGTAATCTCAAGCTACATAAAACTTTGTTTCAAAAAATAATGGTAAAGAATGAAAGTAAAAATCCGAGCCCCAAGCGCTTTTGTCTTATATGCATTTGATTATCAAGGGACACTTGATGGAGGAGAAAATTCTCCTCAGGATCCCTAAGAAATTTTCTAGATCTCCTATCCCTGGGGGTGAGACAACTAGGGCTGTGTAGATAAATGTACTGTTCTACCCTTGTTGAGGATGGGCAGTGAGCATCTTTCTCCCATTCACACACAAGTGCTAGGGAGAGGAGGTCTGTGTACCCAGCCATGTTTTGAGATACTACCTATCAGGCCCAGAGAGGAAGACATGAGAAGCAAGAGCTCCAGATGAAAGTTCAGTCTGAGAATAGAGGCACCCAGAACCATGACGTCCATGGTGCTACACTTCCTCCAGTTCCCTCACCAGCATTTCCTGAAATGGTAAGGAAGCCTTCACTTTAAACTCAACCACATTCTTGGATCCCTAAGTCAAAGAATTGTACCCTGACAATAAGCAACGCACCCAAGTTCCAACCCCTGTGGACAAGAAGTCCTTACCTTAACCACCATCATGTCCAACTGGTCTACCTCATAGGCAGCTCTTCAACCAACCCACTCCTTGCTCCAAGCCACACTTCATACTTTGATGGCAAACTCCTTCTTGCTCTCTTTCTGGCAGGCTGACCTTTTGACTTCTGTTCTATAGCTAGCACTATTGGATCCCCGATACTGCTGGCTAGCTGAAGAATTATCCTCCCAGATGATAAGAGTTGTAGCTGTGAGTAACCTGTACCTATGGTTTTTTTCCCCCTAGGAGACTGTCATGACTGGTGGAGCAGCCTAACCTGAAAATTCCTGTGATGCCACCTAGCCCTGTAGTGACACTAACATTCCAGGGGTCTCCACGGCCCCAAGCTGAAGCTGGTCTCCTCTTTGCACCATATCTGTCCAAAGCTCCTTCCTCTGTCCAACTTCCCTCAGAAGATTTCCATCTTGGAGCTGGAAAGATGGCTCAGTAGAGCACTTGCTGCTCTTCCAGAGGACCTACCTGAGTTCAGCTCTCAGCACACAACTGAGCAGATTACAAGCACCTGTCACTCTAGCTCCAAGAAGTTCAACACCCTCTTCTGGCCTCTACTGATACCCACAGTTGCATGCGCGCGCACGCGCACGCACACACACACACACACACACACACACACACACACAAATAAAAATAAACTTTTATAATATTTCTCCTTGGTAGGTGTGGTGGTTTGAATAGGTATGCCCCACCACCACCAGACTTAGGTGTTTGAATGCTTGGCCTATAGGGAATGGCACTATTAGGAAGTGTGGCACTATTGTTGGAGGAAGTGTGTCACTGTGGGAGTGGGCTTTGAGGTCTCTTATATGCTCAAGCTACATCCAGTATGGGATACCATTCACTTTCTGTTGCCTATGGATCAAGATGTAGAACTCTCAACCCCTTCTCCAGCACCACGTCTGCGTACATGCTGCTGTGTTTCCCACCATGAAGATAATGAACTAAACCTCTAAAACCATAAGCCAGCCCCAATTAAATGTTTTTCCTTTATAAGAGTTGCTGTAGTCATGGTATCTCTTCATAGCAATAAAACCCTAACTGAGACAGTAGCATTCCTTCAATGACTTACACAAAAATATCCCCATCTCAGGCTCTACTTCTGCATAATCCAACCTAAGGGATCCTTCAGGTTCACCTAGAATAACTTGTTTTTAAAGGACTCATTGATGATGCAACTCCTTGACATACAACCTTTAAATTAATGCCTCGCTATGTATATAAACTCCAGATGTTAGTGTGTCATATAAACTTGCCTTCTTCTACATCCAGTCCCTACCTTAAGCCTCAATCCCAACAAGGTCTCTGCCTAAGCTACGTGACTTCCCCTAAAGCCATGCTCCTTCATACTTCTGGGTTTACTTCCATTCTTGTTTTGGCCTAAAATTTATTTCTCCATTGTAGCTGTTTGTTCTTGAGAGGGTGGGGAATGAAGGTGGAGGCCAGAGATCAATTTAAGGCGTCATTCCTCAAGTGCCGTACACCTTGTTTTTTGTTTTGTTGTTGTTGTTGTTGTTGTTGTTGTTGTTGTTTAGACATTCTCTCACTGGCCTGGGACTCACTAAGCAGGCCAAGACAGCTATCCAATGAAACCCCAGCAATCCACCTGCCTCTGCTCCCTTACCTCTGGAATTACAAGCATGCTCCACCTTGCCCAGATTTTTTTATGTGGGCTCCGGGAATCAGCTCAAGTCCTTATGTTCGTTCACAAGGTAAACTTTTTACCAACTGAGCCAGCTGTCTCCAGCCCTCCCCTGGTCGTCCTTTAAGACTCAGCTTGAGTATTGCCTCCTCCTGGGACTATTTCTGGTTTCTCCCTACCTTCTCAGACAGATTTAGGTACCCTCCACTCAAATGATGTCATGTACACACCTCTGTCACTTGTCATGTGTCCCAAGATGCCACTGAACCAATCTATCATGTGATGCTGTGACTCTCATGAGGATGGAGAATGGCTTTGCATCCCCAAACCCAACTCTACACCAGGCACAGAGCAGGTCCTCATAAATGTACTGCCCAGGGGTCTTCAGTTCCATAACCAAGGGACTTCCCTCTCCTCTACAACCTGAGCAGCAGTGCTGGGAGTGATTCTTTCACTTTATTCCTGACAAGTCTAACCTTTGGCCAGGCTGCCCTCTCCAGGCACCTCTGGAACACCTAAGAGGTGTGTTTGTAACTAGGGGTCAGCTTGGCTGCCATGTGTCCAGATCTGGATCACTTCTCCATGCTTTGGTGCAGGTTGACTGAACCACTTAATGCCTCCCACCTAAGAATGTAGTACTGGTCCTCCTTTAATTTCCCAACATACAGTCTTATACAGATGTTTGCTGAAAGTCGTGGACGTACCAGAAAGAAATGACAACACAGTGGAAGACAGCTGCCCATTTTCCCGAAGAGACGGTCTCCAGAAAGCAGTGTGGTCAACTTGAATATAAAGCTTCTAGCCTATGAATGAAGCAATCAGTTTTCTACTTGAAGTGATGATACTTCAGACCAAGCATAGTGAGCAGTACGTGCCTGTAACCCCAGTACTCAGAAGACAGATACAGGAGGATCTCTGTGAGTTATAGGCCAGCCAGGGCTAGATAGTAAGATGCTTTCTCAAACAAACAACAAAAAAAAAAAAATGGCAATGACATTTTATTTCATCTGCATACATATTTATATTATACCAACTGTCTATGTCCATACCACCCTAAACAGGCTGATCTCCTTTAAATTAAAAGAATTTAGTCAGAAATTCCTCTCCTTTTTATTAAAATTTTCATACAATACATTTTGATCATGTTTCTCCCCTGCAATTCTTCTTATTGGGCTCGGGATAAATGAAGTAAGCAAATATACTGCAAACATGCTTAACGGCAAAACCTAGAGGGAGCCTTTTCAATCTATGCCTCTGTCTTAGTTAGGGTTGCTATTGCTGTGATGAAACACTATGACCAAAAGCAACTTGAGGAGGAAAGGGTTTATTTGGCTTATGCTTCCATATCCATGTCCATCACTGAAGGAAGTCAGGACAGGAACTCAAACAGAGCAGGAACCTGGAGGCAGGAGCTGATGCAGAGGCCATGGAGGGGCGCTGCTTACTGGCTTGCTCCCCATGGCTTGCTCAGCCTGCTTTCTTATAGAACCCAGGGCCACTAGCCCAGGGAAACACCACTCACAATGGGCTGGGTCCTCCCAATCATAAATTAAGAAAATGTCCTACAGGCTTGCCTCCAACCCAATCTTACAGAGGCATTTTCTCAATTGAGTTTCCCTCCTCTCAGATGATGTTAGTTTGTGTCAAGTTGACATAAAGCAACACAGCCTCTTCAATCCATGTTTAAGTCTGTTATTGACTCATTTATTGAAAGACACAAAATCAGAGTAGACATTCAGATTTTATTTTTCTTTTATTTTACTTTTATTACATTTTTAAAACGGGGGGGGGGGGGGGGGGGTCCAGAGGGCAACTTGCAGAAGTTAGTCCTTTCCTCCAATCATGTGGGTCCCAGAGATCAAATTCGAGCCATTACAGCTAGTGGCAAGCGCCCTCATTCACTAAGGCATCTCATCAGCCCTTAGAACTTGATTTTAAAGTAGCACCTACCTTAACCATGTTCCTTAAAGACAGGAGTGTTGCTTGGTCAACTCTCTATGGCCAGTGCCTAGAGTAGAGGTCAAAAGCCACTGCTTGTGTGTTGGATTTATAAAGTTTTATTAGAACACAGCCAGGCCCATCATTAGGTATTATCTATGGTCGCTTTGATTGATTTGCGAAGAGCTGAACAGAGATGTAACAGAAAATGGAGGACTTAGAAAGTCTGAAACAGTTGCTATCTGCCTACTACAAATGGTTATTTTCTTACAGGGAAAAAAAAAAAGGAATCAGCTGACCCTTCTCCCAGACCACTGCCTAGCACGTAGTAGGGAGACAAAAGCTATTTTTGGTGAAATGGCTATAACATAGAGCCCTGTTTTCTGAAGGGTGATTTAGAGAACAGAACTAACCTTGCATCCCGTGGCAGCTGTTGAATGTGGCATCCTCAAGCGCCCTCCATACCGGCCCTTCTACTGAGTCTTTCAAGCACTAAGTGGCCTAAGAGACTTTCTCATTCTTAAAGGAGCGTTTTCTGAGGCAGGTCGCCTTCCCTCCACACACCACAAACAACTCAAAAGACGCCACTCCTCTCTCCTGCACCTCCATTTTCCACAACTTGAATGCAGAGTGTTTGTGGAGTCGGCAGGTCAAGTGTTCTCGGAGAAAAGGCACTGTAGTGGGACCGTGTGGCTTCTGTCCCTGGATAAGGGGAGGACAGGAGGTGTGGAGGGGCAGAAGGGCCGTGGATGTGAGATCTCGAGGGAGACCGCTCCTTTAAAAGGGATTTCTTCCTTGATGGCTTCCAGACGCTCTCACCGCGCAGCTGCGGAGTCAGGCTCCTGCCGCTGTGCTCCATTCTGTGTTCAAAGGTGGCAGAGGAATTTTTCTAATCTTGATAGAGGATGCAGGTTCCTTCAGAAAAAGGTTCTGCCAGTGTCCTGGGGAGGCGTTTTGTAAAGGTTTGCAGGTAGCTCAGCCCAGCTAAGCCTCGGTCGACAGCTGCGCGGCTGGATATAAAATCACCCGAAAACTCCACACTAGGAAACTGACAGCAGTGTGATTGTTTATTCCTTCTTGTAGAGCAAACTAGAAATTACTTCCCTCTGTGGAGAGGGAGTCTAGTATCAGGAGAGTTAGGGCCCCTGAGCTTTTGAGATTTGTTTTGTTTTGTCTTGTTTTGAATGTTTCTGGTTTTGGTTTTGTTTTTAGGGTTTTTTGTTTTTAGGGTTTTTGTTTTTTTGTCTTTTGTGTCATTGTAAAGGCTCATAACTGTGTTCTCTCTCTCTCTCTCTCTCTCTCTCTCCTTTTCTCTCTCTCTCTCTCTCTCCTTTTCTCTCTCTCCCCATCTCTCTCCTTTCATCTTCAGCCACCTGAAAACAGTCAGAAAACAGCTCTAAGCAGGGTAAGCTAAACCCCTTTCAAAAACAATTTGGGAAGGAGGGAGGTCCTCTGGCAGTTTTGCCCTAGCCTGGAATATGCTCAAAGGCAGCAAGAAAAAGCTTCTCTGAGGGCCTTGGTATCTGAGCCTGAAGATTTGAGGGCATGACTCTGCCCTGAAACACACACACACACACACACACACACACACACACACACACACACACACCTACAGACTGCGTGGAGAGGGAAGGGGCAGCCTCCTGTGGAAGGGCCTGAGTGTAAGAGCTTCTATGGTGTAGATGTGGTCCCCACCCCCCAGATGGCAATATGTTGGGAGTGTGGTCCTCAGTGCAGTGATGCCGAGAGGGGGTGGAACCTTCCAGAGGTGAAGCAATTAGGTGACCAGGGGCATCACCATCAGAAGGGATTAAGTCGTTCTCATGAGACCACTTAGTGCCCAGGAATGTGTGTGAAAATAAAAGGCAAGGATGGCTTCTGGGTCACCTTCTAGTCTCTTGTCTCACCATGTGACCTCTCTCTCTCCCACCATACTAGAGCGGCCACGATGGAATGCAGCCAAGGCAGCGCTCCCCAGAGCCCCAAGGATGCAAGCCTACGGAATCCTCAGTAATACCCGTGTCCCCACGTCAAGAGCCACCAAGGGCTCCTGGGAAGGCCCTAACACAACTGCTTTTACTGCTGCTCCTCCACTCTCTCTTTCAAATCGCAATTTTTCTCCTAGATAGTGTGAAGATTAATTTTATTTATTTCTAACTATGTGGTGGGGGCAGGGGGTGTGCATATGTACAGTGCCCACAGAGTTCAGAAGAGGGCATCAGATCCCCTAGAGCTGGAATTACAGGCAACTGTGGGCCACCTAGACTGGGTACTGGGGACTAAATTCACGTCCTCTGCAAGCTGTACTTGCTCTCCACTGCTGAGCCATCTCTCCAGCCCCATCTCCTCCTGTATGTTTTCATGGTCAGTTCAGAGTCAAGCTTTCACTCATTTGTTTCCTTATTCCCTTGAATTCTTTGAGTCCACTTTGGTCTCCTTCATACTGCAAACAGCTTAAGGGCAGGGTCTTATTAATAGGGGGAAAAAAAACTATTCTCTACCTCATTTGAATCTCTCTCTCCCTCTCCCACCTCTGTAAATTGCATTGGAACTTAGTAGGTTCTCAGTTTTGTTTTGTTTTTCTTTTTTTGCATTTGTGATCTCTTTATAGTCAGCACAATGAATTACTTTGTGTTTAATCCCTTCCCTCCTTGCAGAGTAACCAAAGTGGCTGGCAAAAATAAATAAATTTTGAAAAGATATGTTCTCAGAAATACTAGTGACCACACCTTCCTCTGGGCCATGGGTGTTTCTTGAAAGTCAGGCAAACATCTCAGGGCAAGTCCGCAGATTTGCAGAAAATTCTTCAGAGTTGTAGGTGTTTGAGATGGAAGAGATCTCTGAGATCATGTTACCCAGCCCTTCCCTGGGAAGGAGAGAAGAGTAAGCGGTTTATTCAAGGACGCTGAGGTATTTCCTTCCTTCCAGGAAGTCTGGAGCCCAAGCCTCTTTCTAATTAGCCTCAGCCTACATGATTGGCCTGAGGAGGTCAAGCCACTCTCAGAGGCACCTAGGACGCCCTTCTATTCTCTCCCAAGCCTTGGGAATCCCAGGAAGAACCCCTCCAGCATGGCTGGCTGACCTGGTATCCCTGACATCCTACTGCTCTCTTCTCTACCATCAAGCTGCATTAACCCTTTGCTTACTACCCAGAACTTGTGACTGACCCCAAGAAACAGGGAAGGCCCCTATTGTCCAGCCCTTCAGATCCTCCTACTCCAAGTCCCTGGGTACCAGTCTCCTGGTGCCAGAAGCCCAACTCCCAAAATAGTGTGCTGCATTGGCAGAAGTCCAGGAGCTAATAGGGAGGGTTGTGCTGTGTCTTATGACCCATTCTAACCGAGCTCATTTAGATTTACCTGACTGAGAATCACATAAAATGTACTTTGAAGGTGGAGACTGTTAATTACCACAGCATGGCTCGCCTGTGTTTGGTGGCTGGGGGGGTTGGGGGGGTAGGGAGCTGGATGGTGTGGAGGGGGAGGAGCTAGTTTCCAGAAATAATCCATCCCTCCTCAACAAATAGGAATGAAATGTAGGAAAGGGCGAAGGGGATGGACAGAGAGTCACCCACAGGAACTAAATTGGGTTATAATTAGTTTGTGTGCTTCCAAGTGTCATCTTTCACCCTCCTCCCGCAGAGGCAGCCACAATGAGCTCAGGATCCTTTGTGTCTCTATGAGAAGGGCACGGAGCTCCTTGGGGTGTTGGGGGGAAGAGCTGCAGGCGAGATGACTGCTAGGAGCAGGGAGTCCAGCCTCTCCGTGGTGCCGAGAGGCGCCCCATGCGATGACCCCCTGAACAGACACTGTTTACCGACAGCAACTCCCCACAGCTATTACAGATGGCCTGAGAGTGTTCTAATTAGACAGGCTTGTCAGCGGCCCTTACTAATCCCCAGCTGAGTGAGCTAAGTGTTTGTCTTGGCCACTTCACGCCCCAGCCTCAGAAATCGTAGCCTAGAGTGACAACGGGTCTCCATGTATGTTCACTCTGACTTAACGCTAGCTGTGATCACGTCCCGCGTTTATCTCAGAGGTGTGTTTGAGCAGAGCCATCTCATAGTAAAGGATTCCCACGGCTCTCTTATTGCTGAGATATTTACCATTTTACAACAGCGTTCTCCCTAAGCAGGCGCTTTGCAGGTTTTCTAAGATGAGTGTTAAGTGTGCTTCTTTGACTATTGTGTATACTGTTTGCTCTCATCCTGCTTCCCCACACTGGGTCTTGACCTCACCACAAGCAGGTTCTGAGCAGGCAGGAATTTATTCCTGGTTATTTGACCTCCTAGACTCTAGTCTTAGGCATTAGTCCACTTAAGATTTTGTTCTATGGGTGTAACCTAAGCATGCTCTCCTAGTATTATTAATTCATAAAACATTTTTAGCCCCTGCCTTTGTATGTTATTGTCTTGCTGTGTAGACTAGCTGTATGAAGTGTAATTGGATGTCTAGAATTGTGAGTCAGGAGAGCATTCTAAAAAAAATGAGAATAAACCCAAGGAGGACGATCCACACACAAGCAACAACACATGCAGGTGTGTTCTTATGAACACAATTCCCTCCTCAGAAAGCCTTCTCCCCACAGCCACAATCATCAGGAAAATTCCAGGGAGAAGTGAGGGGTCTTATTTTCTATCAGACAATAGCCTAGGTAAGTATGTCAAGCGTTGGCTGTCTCCTAGGCAGTGTGGAGCTGACCAGAGCTGTAGTCTGCCACCCATACTAGTGGTTTTGGGAGCTGAAGGAAGTCCCAAAGGTACCAACAAAACAGGGCCCACATTAAATCCTTTTAGAGACTGGCATAAAATTAGCAGCAAAATGCTTGATATAAATTTTCATGTCAAACAACATAAGATAATTATAGTCAAATCCCGTTATCCTAGACTTTGCAAGTTCAAAAATATTTTTAACTTTGTATTATGCACAGTTTCACATTATATATATATATATATATATATATATATATATATATATATATATATATATATACATAAAACCACAGGATCATGATAGGTTCCATGTAACCATAACCCACTATCAACTCCTAGAAGGCTTTTTCATCTATATTCCTCATCTCTCCACCCACCCACTCTAAAATCTAAAGTTAAATTCAGGTGATTGTGTGTGTGTGTGTATGTGTACATGTGTGTGTGTTCATGTGGATTTATGTGCATGTGCGCAGATGCATGTGCACAAGGAGACCAAAGATTAACCTTGCTTGTCTTCTTTGATTGTCTCCCACCTTATTATTCTGACGCAGGGTCTCTCACTGAGCCTGGAACTCCGCAGTTCAGCTGTGCTGGCTAGCAAATGAGCTCCAGGGATCCCCACCTCTGCCCCACTCCCATAGCATTGGGTTATTCACATGAAGCACCATGTTGGACCTTTACAAGGATGCTGGGATCCAATCTCAGAACCTCATGCTTACACAGCAGTCACTTCATTGACTGGGCTATGACCCCAGCCCCAGTTAAGACTATATTAAGGTATTTAAATTGGTATCTCTCGTGCTTAGAGAGTCCATTCTAGAATAGATTCCACCTCAACTCAGAGGATTGGGCTGCCCCTATACATCCTCACATGCCTACTACCTGCAAGAAGAACTCATAACTCACTTCCTCCCACAGCTGTCTACAAAGCACACTGTAAACCCTACCAGAGGCCCATGCAGTGTAAAGTGACCAGGTGTCCTGAGTAAGAGCAATTACCAAGTGATAACAGGCCACTGAGGGGCTGCCCTATCACAGGGTCATGTGAGCCAGCCCATCTCCAACTTGTCAATTAACACAATTAACAAGGGCTCTGCAATCAAAAAGCCAGAAACAAGGAAGCATCATCCCTCACAGAAAACAACTCAACCTCCTTGAAAACAAAGATAGAGGACCTGGAGAGATGGAGTAGCAGTTAAGAGCATGTGCTGCTCTTGCAAAGGACCTGGGTTCGGTTCCCAGCTCCCCATGGAGACTCACAATCTGACTGTAACTCCAACAAAAGGAATTCTTCTCTGGCCTCTATGGGCGCTGCATTCATGTACACACACATGCACACACACATGCACGCACACACACACACACCACACACAATTAAAAATAATAAAAAATAGAAATCATTTTTAAAAGGATAAAGAAAGCACACAAAACATCTATAAGCTCTGAAAAGTTGCTTGGGGTATGTAAGAGCATGCATGAGTTCAAAGGTATTAATTAAAGTGCAAAAAAAAAAATCTAAGCCCATAACAACCAAGGAGAATTTTAAGGGCCTTACAACCAGCTTCTCCTGCTCTTACAAGGTGAGCAGCTATTGCTATACTGAGATGGTCTGCCCAATGGCACAGAAAAATCAAGGAAAGTCCCCACTGGGAACCAACCAAGTTTGAGTCGGTCTGTACTAAACGTCCAATCTTCCCAATCAAGCAATGGTCGATCCAGCCATCCATGGGCAAATACACATTTTAGAAGGTACTCCAAGAAGCATGGGTCAGAGAGAGTGTGCATCCACAGGACTGCTCTCTCAGAAAGAAGAGCAACCACTGAGACTCTGAAAGACCTCTTCTTAATTAGCCTCTGTTGGTCACCGCCACCTGAAGTATAAGAACAGCAACACTGGGAAGCAGGCCTTGTCAGCCATGCTTACTGCATCTAGAGGCAGTGCAACCTCTATGCAACAAGGAAGTGTGGTGATAATGTGTTCCCCAATATATTGTGCACCCTAATAAACCTATCTGGGGTCAGAGAACAGCACAGCCACTAGATATAGAGGCCAGAAAATGGTGGCACACATGCCACCTAGAGAGATCCATCTGGATCTCTGTGAGTTCAAAGCCACACTGGAAACAGCCAGGCATGGTGACACAAGCCTCTAATCCCAGGAAGTGATGGCAGGAAGCAGAAAGGTATATAAGGCATGAGGATCAGGAACTTCTAGAGGCTTCCAGTCTCAGGAAACAGGATCAGCTGAGGAACAGGCGAGGTGAGGAAGCTGTGGCTTGTTCTACTTCTCTGACCTTCCAGCGTTCACCCCAATACCTGACTTTAGGTTTGATGTTATTGATAAGACCTTTTAAGATCCATGCTACAAGGAAGTCTTCTGAGCCCTAACAAATGTGGATGGACAGATACATAACGATGATGCGTCATGGACTACAGCTGATGCATGTCCTGCTAAAGCACCAGACCCCATATTGGAGGTGTCGAGAGGTGGCCGTGCTACATCCCACTAGGCTGGCACTTTAATTTGCTGTCAGCTATTAGTGTTGACTCTGCCGCACTATTGCTATTCGGTGTTTCTGCTGCCAAGATGAAACAGTGTCACAAATTGCTGAATTCCTTTGTTGAGAGAAAGAGCGGTTGCCTGCTCTACACAGTAATGGGAATCATGGAGCGGCCTTGGGAGGGGATGAGGAGAAAAAGAAATACAGTGTGCAGGGCTTCTGTAGAACTTCCCTTGCATTGTTTCAGGTAAGGATCCCATAGCATTGGTGAGGAAAATCATAGGCAATTTATATTGAAGGCTTGGATGAATTAGAAGTTATTGAGCGTCTAGCATTGTAGAGGCGTCCTCCCTGGCGAGATATACATCTTCTCAGGAAAGAGCAATCCTCATGTCTTGCTCTGACCTCTAGTCATCACCCAATGAGTCAATCCTCCTCTCCAAGCTCCATACGTGTGGTAGAGGCGTGGTTTATCTCTGTATGCAAGGACATTTCAACCTTCTTAAAGGGTCTCTGCACTTTAGATCCTTTTCCTTACCCATATCACCACAGGAAAAGTAAGAAGGCATGTCGTGCAGATGAGGAAGGACTTTGTTATTCTATTGGTTTGAAATTGCACTGTAAGTGCTGAAAATATGGCTAAGCAGTTGTCTTAGTTAGGGATTTTATTGCCGTAAAGAGACACAATGACCATGACAACTCTTATAAAGAAAACATTTAATTGGGGTGGCTTACAGTCCATTGTCATCATGGTGGGGAGCATGGCAGCATGTAGGCAGACTACATCTTGGCTTGCAGGCAACAAGAAGTCAATTGACACACTGGGCAGTATCCTGAGCATAGGAAACTTCAAAGCCCGCCCCCACAGTGACACACTTCCTCCAACAAGGCCATACCCACTCCAACAAAGCCACATCTCCTAATAGTGCCACTCCCTATGAGATTATGTGGACCAGTTACATTCAAACCACCACAGCAGTTAAGAGCACATACTGCTCTTCCAAAGGGCCTGAATTTGGATCCTAGCACCCAAGTCTAGTGGCTTACAACCCAAAGCTTGCAAGACTCAAGAAGTTCAGAAAATTTCAAGACTCATGAAACCTGCCCCCAATGCTATACAAACAATAAGAAATTACTTGTGGTGAGAAGAATGTTCAGTGGAGCTGCCTACAAGTTGAGTTTTTGTGAGTTATGGTAGAATGGGCTTTAGAGTGACACCGCTACCTTTGAGTCACCCATGCTCCATAAGTAACCCCTCACCCATGTTAGTAACCCTAGTAAGTTGTAACCAAGCTAGACAACTTCACATGGCTGGAATCCTTTTCACTGGAGGCCTATATGGAGTGAAGAGGCATTTGTTCATATCTATCCAGAAAAAGTTGGTTCCCCTGGAACTAGAGTTACAGAAGTTATAGGCTGCTGTGTCGGTGCTGGAAACTGAACCTGGGACCTCTGCAAGAGCATCAAGTGCTCTTAACCACTGAGGCATCTCAGCAGGCTTTTGTTGTTGCTGCTGCTGCTGTTGCTGCTGCTGCTGCCGCTGCTGTTGTTGTTCTTAACAGTTATCATGGTTATGATGGACACTGAAGGACATTGAAGTACCTACAAGTGACAAAACCCAGTATTTTGGTTTGCTTTAAAATATTCTGAGAATGCAGCTGTTGTTTAAAACAATGAAATTCACGGGTAAATGAATGGAGCTAGGAAAGAAAAGCATTCTGGGTGAAGTAAAGAGACAAAGGTGATATGTATTCATTTCATACCACATCCATTTTATTTCATATGATAGAAAGCTAAGCACCAAGCCAGCTACAAACCCTTCTATCAACGAGGGTGCCGGGACCTGCCTGCGTGATACACTGATGCAGTAGTGGTACAAACGTCAGGAGTAACCAACCACTATCTGATTGATTGAAGACCCACCCCACAAGACAAAACCCATGAGCGGCCAAGAACCTAAGACGAGATAGGCCACGGACCTAGGGGGAAACCAGATACTATTGTGCTAATAGAACATAACAATCAAATGACTCTTAATGACTTTCCACTATACTCCTAGATCAGTAGCTTGTTCAGCCATCAATAGAGAAGCTTCTTCCTGCAGTAGATGAGAACTAACACAGAGACCCACAACTGGACCATGTGCAGAGGGTGAGAGACCTTGGAACACTCTGAAGCAGCTTTGTTTAGGCACTTACTTGTCTTTTGTTTATCTATTATGGCTTTCAATTTTGTGTTTTTATGGTGTGTGTGTGTGTGTATGTGTGTGCTCATTCACGCATGTGTATGTTTCTCGTGCTTTTTTCTTCTGTTTATCTGTTGGCTTTGTTTTATTCTGGCTTGTTTGGTTTTTTTATTGCACTGTTTGTTCTCTAAAGAGAGAGAGAAAAGTGTGCAGTTGGGTGGGTGGAGAGGTGGGGAGAGAAGGAAGTGAGAGAGGGGGAACTGTGATCAGAATACACTGTTTAAAAGAAGCATTTTCAATTTAAAAAAAGTACTCTGAGAATGCTATGCTTTTTTTATTTATAAATAATCTACTCCAGGAAAATTGGAGGTTGGTAGAAGAAATGATTGGCAGATGTTGGTAGCTATTAAACTTAATGGATTTATGGGGAACTAATTAATTCCTATCCTAACTTTGTGCATAATGGAAAATATCCATTTCAAAGATACTTTTTAAAAAAAATTATACTAAACCAGAGAGATACTAACCCAGGGCTGGTCAGGGATGGTATCTCTCTGTCTCTAGCTGAATATCTCTGGGAAGGGGCACCTTGTCCTGGACCACTGATGTCCCTAACCTTCTCCTCAGGGAAGATGATGGATGGGGCAGAGTGGAAATCAGCTTTGGGTATTATACACCACATTACATATCTGTGTTTACCTCCACATCACCTGATCCTCCTCTGTTGACCATGAAATGGAACAGTTTCCAGTAAGTGGCCCAAATCCAAGTAAATATTTTGTGAAAGCTTTAAAAATAAATTTTTAAAAATCCATATTCATCTCATGTCTGTTATCCAACTATTGCCCCTGTTCAATCAGATCTAGTGTTTTGACTCACCAGGGGTCACCAGTTCATGAGCTGGGGAAGTGGATCAGTGTATAAACAAGTGTGTGAGAACTGGTGTTCAGATTTCCAACATCCATGTAAAAGTTGGGTGGGCAAGGCAAATCATCTGTAATTCCACCACTCAGAAAACAGGGCAGAGAATCACCAAGCAAGCTGGCTAGTGAGACTAACTGAACTGCTAAGCTCCAGTGAGAGGCCCTGCCTCAGTGAATAACACAGAGAACAATTGAGGAGGACTCTCATCACCAACCTCTGGCCTTTACACACGTGCATGCACACGTGTGCAGAGAGAGAGAGAGAGAGAGAGAGAGAGAGAGAGAGAGAGAGAGAGAGAGAGAGGAGACAGACAGAGACCAGAGAGACAGAAAGAAGACTACATACTCAGGCACACACACCTACACATGTACCCACATACTCATATGCAAATATGAATACACATGTTATACACACATACATATGCAAAAAGAAAAAAGCAACATTCTAATGGGCTGTACAGGAACTCAACTTGTCTACACCTTAACCTGAGAAGGAAGAGCCACTATTGGATCCAAGTGGAAGCTTGCCTGCAGCTGGATTTAGCCTGTGGCTTGGCTTCCTATTCCTCTTCTCCTGTAAACTCTCTCAAGAGACTTTAGTAAGTTTGATTTTCATAATTAAAGAAGTTGAGTCTCTGTGGGAACATTTGAAATAACTTTGGACTTGAGTCTATGCACTATTGAAATCTTGATCTCATAGCCTACAACAGAGAATGTGAGGGCAACCGCGTTCTCTACTCAATGAGGTGATGAAACAGATTAGAGACTGTACAGGGGACAGGGAGAAAACAGCCCATTTGACCTTGGAGAAATGTATTTAAATAACTAGGGCAACATAGATCCTTTTCAAACCCAAAAGTTTGCCTCTGCCCTACCTCACCTTCTCATTCCTGAATATTCTCACATCCTTTGAATGAGGGCAAATCACTAACCTGCCAATCTTACTGTGGCCAATGTTACTGAAACAGAGGCAGAAGAGAAGCATCCTCTCTGCACCAAGGTTTAGACTCCCAAGCACAGGCACAGAGCTATGAAATCAAAGGTTGGGATCCAGGCTCCTAGCACTGTAAGAAAGCATCAGTCAGGACTGCAAAGGAATGCACCTGCAGCCTCTGGCTTTCTGATGCAGGCCCTGTGCCTGCAGGAGTTGATGCACAGGCAGTGACCGAATCGCCTCATTTTTTGTCTCTCCCACAACGCTCAGTACAGTGTTCTGCACTTTACAGGAGCTCCACGAGCAGTTGATAGATTGAAGCAGAATGTTGTTTGCAGCAATTTGGCACCAGCCACAGATACTCAAGCCTCCCCACGGCCATCCCGGTGGGAATTCACCCCGCTCAAAATGATATCAAAAGGCAATGGATGTGTAGCCTTAAAGTTTCAAATGTGTCGATACTTCTAATCTGATAGGGGGGATGGTGTCTTAATCCCATTGCACCTTTCAGTCTAAGATATCATATTAGACTGAAGTGGAGATTATAACTTGACTCAGGAGATATCTCTCCCAGTCTCATTCCATTAGTCACAACAAGGCGCCATCATTAAAGACGTTACTCTCTCGCTGGGGAGAAAGAACTGGTGATGAGTGACTGACTTCCACAATAGGCTTAGGGAATCAGAGTCATTCATTAAATCAAAGAAAAAGGACATCAAGAAAAGAATAAATTGGTACAGAATAACTCTTTGGGCTCATTTTTTCCCCTTTTCTTTGAGTCAAATCTCTATTGCCCTTTTCTAAAATTAGTCACAAGACAAGCCAGGATGTTTAGGTGACTTCTATGGACCTGCAAGATTCATTAAGCACCAACTGTATACAAGTCACCAAAGGAGCAGCTGCTCATGAAAAGACTGTCCACACGGGCCCTGTGTTAGTTATTGTCTCATTGAGACCTAACACAGAGAGACGTGCTTTTCAAACTAAAGCAATATTGAACTATTGGAAAATAAAAACAACGTGGATAAAATAGCCAGGGCTGGAAACATGGCTCGGCAGTAATGAGTGCTTCCTTTTCTTGCAGAGGACTCGAGTTCAGTTCCCACATGAGGAGGCTTACAACTGCCTGAAACTCCAGCTCCATGGGATCTGACAACCTCTTCTGGCTTCAGCAGGCACCTAAATACCCACATGAACACACACATACACACACACAGATAAATAAATAATTTTTTTAAAAAAACTAAGATTTTCTGATTCCAGCACCCACGAGGTAGGCAAACCTCTGTGAGTTTGAGGTCAGCCTGGTCTACATAGGAGTTTTAGGACAGCTAGGGCTACATAGTAAGACTCTTACTCAAAAATAAATAAATAAATAATTATGATTTTTTTTTTTTTAATTTTTGAAATAACCAAGGGCCTGGGAGAGCTGGATTAAGGTCACAATTACATCAACAAAGACACCAACAATTCCTTCCTTCTCTGCCTTCTGAATCTTGTCCCTCGTTGTCTTCTCTAATCTTGGAACAACCTTGAGTGAGCTACATAGTTCCTGAGGAAACTGAGCCCCAAGTCTTGTCTAGGTAAGGCGATGAGGCCCCGACCCCAGTGAGCCGCAGAGCTGAGCAGAGTACCCCAGGCCCTTGCCTTCTGTCTTCAAGGCCCTGCTCTTCCCACCTCCCTCACCAGCACCCCACGCTGCACGGCCTGTGTATCTGTGCGGAGCTTTGCCTGCGCACACAGTTGTTACAGATGGTTGAGCAGCAGCAGCCTAGAAAAGCAGTAGCAACTCCAAGGCTGGGGCACCAGCTCAGTCAGAAAGGGCTTACTGAACAAACATGAGGACCTTGAATAGACCTGCCCCATCCATGTAAAAGCAGGATGTGGTTCTCTCCAGAGCTGAGGAGGCAGATTCCTGGGGCTCACTGGCCACCAGTCTAGCCTATCAGGCTAGCCTCAGGTTCAGAGAGACCCTGTCTCAGGAAAACAAGGTGGACAGCTACTGAGAAATGATAGCCCAGCCCGTATGCACACACATATAATATGTGTTCACATACACACACACACACACACACACACACACACACACACACACACACATGCATGCGCGTACATTTAAACACACAAACAATTTTTTAAAAAAAGACAATGCAAACCAGAATTTCCACAGGAAAACTAACTAGGAACTTGGCAAGTTGCTCTCCCAAGTCAGCAAACCCAAGTTGACTCCCAGCGTAGTGACCTCCCTTCACATCAACTAGGATTGCTCGGCCAGAGGGGACAGAAGAAGAGAGAAGAGCAGAAGCCAGAGGAGCACTTGTGTTTCTCCCTGGATCAGTTCTGTGAGCCAAGTTAAAACCCCGAGACTTGACGGGGAAGGAGGCTGAGACGCCTCTTCGGGTCTCTCTGCGGCTTCGCTGCAAAAAAGCATCAGGCCTGGCATGGGTTCCTGGCATCTCTCCACACACCAAATCACCCTGAGTCCTTTTATGTGCATCAAGGCACTGAAGAGAGGCAATTCAAGCCAGGCTCTCAGCTAGCATGATAACCTGACTGGCCTCCCAAGAGAGCCGCACAACGTGCGTGCTCCGCATGCCCTCTGTAAAGAACAGACAAAGATAACCCCAGGGTGAGCCTGAGAACCACTTTGGGGAAAGTATTCCCGCAGCGCTGGGCTTAAGTTGGCTAATTGGTTCCAGGAGCAGCTCAGGCAGCGCGCGGCGCAGGTAGGACTGCGCCTCCTGTATCGACTGAGGCAGTCACTTGTTGGGAACCTGTGTTCATTATCTGTGTGTAAAGTGATATTAGAGGAGAGACGCCAGGCCCCGTGCGAAATGACTGAGCTCTGCACCTGACTAGAGGGAGGTGTGTTATGTAAATGCACTGCCCAGGGTAATCGAGTTACTGAAGTGGATGTGTTGAATGGATCTGAGCAGGTGCCACCAGAGAATGAGAGATCAGAGGGCGCTGACATGTGAAAGACAGCTAGAATGAGGCCCTCGGCTTCTTGAGACCTGATTTCCACATCTCACTCTAATTACCAAGAACTGAAGGGTTTTTCACTTTCACTGCAGACTGAGCCACGGTGGCTGGGGCTGAGGTGAGCCGTGAGACGCACGCACGCACGCACGCACGTAGAGAAGAAAGCGGAGAAGCCAGCTCCTTCTGCAAACAACGTACCTTGGTTCATTCTGTGATTGAAGAAGCCCATTGGCTAATAATCCGTGGGCTTTAAAAGATTCAAAACCATTTTTAAAAACAAGGTACTAGCTCAGCAGGGCTTCCTGGGAAGTGGCTGAGCATAAACAGCAAAGAGGAGCTGTGATTCCATAACAGAGCACTTGCCTGGAGTGGGCAAGTGCCAAGGATCCATCCCAGCCCTAAAAGGCAAAACAAACAGAACAGAAGGAACGAAAGTCTCCACACCAATAGCCCAGGACATCTGGAGGCGTCCGCACAGAAGGAAGCCTGGATATCCTCCGCCTTATGTGGAAGTCAGACAAGTGGTCTGCGCTCCACCCCATCACTGCCATGGGGAGTCACCTGCCCCCCATCCCACCACAGTCTTGAAGAGTTACCGAGTCCCCATCCCTTTCCCATCACGTGAGCCCGCCAAGACTTAGTGATCAGCTCCCTTCTTTCTTCCTGTGGTTGTTAGATTTCTGCAGTGGCTTGAGGAGCCAGGAGACCAGCCTGACCTCAACAGACAGACCAGCTTATTTCGAACAGGGAAGGGCAGATGCAGCAAGAAAGGGGAGCCTGCCTGAAGGGGAAGGAGACACTTGGAGTTTAAATGTGGGGTTTGGGGGATGCAACTGCCCAGACTTCACCAAGCCTGCAGTTTCTCAGTCCTGGAGTTGTTTGTCCAGACAAGGTCTTAGAAACTGCCTCTGCCCAGGCTATCAGGATGTGGGTCACAGTGAGTGAGTTTGGCAATGGCAGGAAGTGGGAAGGGGCTGGAGTTTCAATATAGCACCTTGATCAGGGTCTGGCAGAGCTGGTTCAAGATTTACTCTTACAGCCCAACCCAAGATCCTCCCACCCTCTTGTCTTCCAGGGGAGCTGATGACATTTACACAAAAGCATTTCTCTGTCCCCACCCCCCCATCCCCACCCACTCTCTAGAACCCACAGACTGCTCCCATCTCTCTCACCTCATCCCAAGAATCCCAAGGACTTTCCTGGGTGCTCCAATGCGATCTCATGAGGTACTTCCTCAAGTCTGCCAGTTCCCTGTGTTCCCTCACTCTTGCTATAACTAAGGGTGGAGTGGGGGGGTCTCTTCTATCCATGCTGGTCCTATGTAACCTCCTGAAATTTGGGGTTCTGGATCCCAAACACAAGTAGACTATGGGATTGGGTCTATGCCCTTCGCGTTGGTCCACCAAATGTACTAAATTCGAGGATAACATAGCTTCAGATTTTCCCAGAATCCAACTCACCTTCAGTAGAGCCCTGTCACCCAGATTCTTCAACAGGGCATTCAAAACTTCCCTTGTGGCTCATCTTCTCCCAAGGCCACCCTCACATCCAGCTCATCAACTCACTCGCCGCACTGGCTTTTCTTTTCATTAAACGCACTGGTTACTCCCTGAGCTTCACCCAACAGGTTTTCAGCAACTAATGTGCCCTCCCTTCTATCCATGGGTGCTTTCCATCCAGCAGGCCTCCCCTCACAGAAGGAGCCTGTAGCACAGGCAGTGGTGTGCAGCCCTCCACGGGGAGTGTCACCCTGGGGGTGTATGTCTACCCCTGTGCTCCGTAGCAGAGTTTTGCATAGTCAATGTTCAACAGTCTGAGGCACTCAGGAGAGCCAACCCCAGAGCTGCTGAGTTTCGAAGACAAGGTTAGAACAAGGTAATGGAACAGCCCTATGGAATGCACAGGAACGACGTCCTTATCACCAGTGGGAATCAGGAGGACACAGATGCAGAACGTGCCGTGAGGAAGGGGACAGTCAGCACCAACGGGCATTCCCCCAAGTCAGGGCTGACCCCGGCACCAGCAGTGTGGGTTCCCTGATAGCCTTCAACCACTTTCCTCCTTCATTCGCACAGCTCAGAGAACATGGGATTATCAAAGGTTATTAATTGTCCAATCCAGCCCTTCATTTGACAGACACGGAGGTCCAGAGAGGTGGGATGACTTCCCCAAGGTCACAGAGTGACAAGGTCAGACCTGAAACCCAGGTCTCCAGGTTGCTAAATATTACAGCCTTCTCCCCCCATCTCTTATAGGGGAGCATCAAAGGATGAGGAAGGAGAGTGAGCCTGAGAAAGGGGGACAACAGAGAAGTCTTTATTCATACACCTTCCCCCTTTTAACGATCTCCCAGTAGAGGCTTCTGTAAACACCTCTGTTTACAAGGGACAAGAACATTGAGATACAGGATGCCAGGATCATTCTGCTGCAGAAGGTCCCCTTGCCCTCCTCACTGGGAGCAGGCAGGCTGAGCCAAATGTGCAGGAGGCGGGCTCATCACATCGCTGTTGTTAGTGCTCATCTCAGCCCTCCTGGCTTTCCCTTCAGGTTTATTTCCAAGAGAACAGCACTGCGAAATTACAATCAGGCAACTAAAGGATGCTGAGTTTGGGAGAAATATCCTTCCCCGGGGAAGAGCTCCCCCCAGTTGGTTACCCAATACCAAGTGGTTAGCCCTGAAATTATATCCATACAAGTAACATTTTGTGGACTGAGTAGGTTGTATTCATATATTTAGGAATATATAGGTCTATATTGTATAAAGCAAAGAAAAAGAGACCATGAATTGGAAAGGGGTCAAGAGCAGGCCCATGGGAGGGGTGGAAAATGGGAGTGGGGAGGGGGGAATGACGTAATTGCATTTTAACTTAAAAAATATCAAAAACAAAATAAAAATGGAATCACAGCACTTAGAGTGTGCTCCCTAGCTCTAGGCTGCAGGGCCTTCAGCAGCCCATAACCTCCTCTGACCTGAGAACACCAGGATGGGTGTTCTGCAAAGTCAAGCTGACAACCAGGTGATCTGACAGCTGTGGACCGCTGCTGCTCACAGCTGTATGGGAACAGCAGCCTCAGATCTCTCTTGTCCAGTTTAAAAGAGTGATCCACTGAGATTTGAGAGCCTTTGGGGTAGGTGTATTTATTTTTGATTATGTGTGTTGATATGCATGGATCCATGTGTGGATATGTACAAGTAAATGCAGGTGCCTGCAAATGCCAGAGATTTCAGGTCCTCCCTGAGCTGTACCTACAGGTGGTGTTAAGCCACCCAACTCGGTGCTGGGACCCACACTCAGGTCCTCTGCAAGAACAGTCTGTGCTCTTAACCACGGAGCCATCTCCTCCGCCCATGATATATTCTCAGATTGTCCAGATTCTCATCCGTGATCTAGCAAGGAACTGAGGCTTTCTCTTCAACGTCACTAATATAAATCAGGTAAAGAGATGAGAAGGGTCTGGAGCAATAGTTCAGTCTGTCAAATGCTTGCCTCAGAGCATAAGGACCTGAGTTCGATCCCCAGCACCCATGTGAAAAGCCAGGCATGGTAGCACATGTTCAATCCAAGGACTTGGGGATTGAACAAGGAAGATTCTTGGGCTTGGAGGCCAGCCCGCCCAGCCTGTCAGGGAGCCCTAGGTCCCAGTGAAAGGCTTTGTCTCAAAAAATAAGGTAGACCATGCCTCAAGAATGACACCGAAGGATGATCTCTGGCTTCCACGCGTGTGAACATACATGCCATGCACATGCGCAGACACTGCTAACAGATCGGGCATTAGCATGTGTCTACTCCCTCAGATACCCTGCTTTGAACACCTAAGTTGGACCCATCAACCGACTCTCAAGGCCCCATTCCCTCGACATACTGCACCGCTTAACAGTGGGCCACTCCCGCTGGGGTGCCTGAGGAAGCTCACAGCACCATCTGTCTTGCGTTCCTGCCGAAGGAGAGAAGAGGCTAAATTAGTCTCAGAACCAACTAGTGCTTTACGGGTAATGGATGTGGTTGGATTAAAATTCACACGAATGTAAGCAATCAATCTGTGGCACGGCACCTTTTATAGACACATGATTAGTTTTCCTCAACAGATAAATGATGTTTTGCAGTAGAAAATGAGGTTGTTACACATTCAAAGACGCTCAAACACAAGCCCAATACAGGGTACAATGTTTACATGTTGTCTGGATCCAGCTTGAAACAAAATACCTTTAAAAGACATTCTGGAGATGATCTAAACAGTGGGAATTTTTGCACTGGATAATATTAGGAAGTTACTATTACTCTTTTTTAAATGTTCATGCAAGTATATCTCATACATTTGACATATTCCACCCACACCTCCTCCTCTTCCTCTCCCTTTGCCTCCTCTCCTCTGCCTTTCCCTCCCTCCTCTTCCCCTTCCCCTTCCTATCACCCATTTTGTTCCTCTAGACAACTTCACTTCTACTTTAATCCACACACACTCACATACACACACTCTCACACACATACACACTCATACACACATACACTCTCACACACTCACACACATACACACACACTCATACTCACATACACTCACACACATGCACACTCACACGCACACTCACACACATACACAGAATTTTTTTTTACCTTTTTGTTGTGGAATTTTTCTTTCTTTTTTTTAATTTTTTTTTAATTTTATTTATTTTATTTTACAATACCATTCAGTTCTACATATCAGCCACAGGTTCCCCTATTCTCCCCCTCCCACCCCCTCCCCTTACCCCCAGCCCACCCCCCATACATACACAAAATTTTATACATGTATAGAAAGTCTAGAAATCACAGACAGAACAGAAATACAATAATTTGCCTTTTTGAGAGTGGCTTCATTCAGCTAATATGACCTCTCCAGTTGCAACCATTTTCCTGCAAATGACATGACTCCTTTCTTCTTTAAAACTGCGAAAAATCCCATTGCTTTTATATACATCTTTCTCCCTTCTTTCTTTCCTTCCTTCCTTCTTTCCTTCCTTTCTTTCTTCCTTCCTTTCTTTGTTTTTTTAAATTTTGAGACAGAGCCTCATTGTGCAGCTCTGGCTGGCCTGGAACTGTTCTAAGAACAGACTGACCTCGAACTCACAGACATCCACCTGCCTTTTACTCCCAAGTGCTGGGATTAAAGTTGTGAGCCTCTGGCTTCTCTTTAATTTGATGTGTGACAGTGACATTATAACATGTAGAAAAGCACTTGTCTTCTAGCAGAGGTGTGCTTTAAGTACACACAGATAAAATTGCATGACTGAGTTTTGCTTTATCTTACCATGTTCTAAAAGGCAGGTGGTATCAATGGAATTTTTCAAAATTTTGACAACTGTTGACAGTAAATGATAAGTTTTAATATGACTTTCCCTCTGTTTTTATATTATGTCTCAAATTTTCTGTATGAAAATATTTAAGAAAAGGGGAAAATACAACCCTTTCCTGTGCACCTTCAAGTCTGGCTCTCTGGGGAGAGCTCCAAGAGGAGAGTAACCAGGAAGCGGAGTCCAACAGCATTTCAGAAACAGCCCAGCAGTTGGATGTGTCTGACCCCAAGAGTGTCCAGAGGAGGTCAAAGAGGAAGTAGGCTCAGGGCGACTTTCTGCCTGGGCAGATAGACAGTGGTGCTTGTTGCCGGCAGGATGCCATCCCCATGCCAGGCTGACTCTGCCCTCACTCCCATGGTGATGGTTCCTGAGGTTACAGCCTCAAATCCTCTGCCCAAATCCTCTCTGGATTAGAATTCAGAGTCTTTGCTGGAACTCACCACCCACTAAAACAGCTTGTGCCGAACAAAAGCGGTGGCTGACCCCACCTGGGCTGCTCCCCAGCAGGCAACTTGAAATATTTGACAGGCTTTGAAAATAGCCACTCACTCACTCAGGGCAAGAAACTACTTATTAGGGGAACACAGAAAAAATATGTCAATTTAACTCTCAGCATTATGTGTATTTCTCTCCAGAGGGCAAGGAGAGGTATATATATTTTAAATCATTCTGGGTTGCAGAAAATATACTATATTGTTTTAGAATCAAGTCACTTTGAATTTCATCAATACATTGTATACTAATGATCTTGCTTCCTCACTTCCTGATGGATAATCTCTTGGAATTCTGAGAGAACTCAAATACCAAAGAAAAGCAGATGCTGTCCATCTATCACTAGGGTATGGATACAAGAGACAAGCTAATGAACTTGACTTGCAAAATGCCATTTATTGTTTTCTCTTAAAGTTACCTGGAGAATTTTATTTTCCTTCATTATTTTTTTACCCTTTTTAAGTGTCTAACAATTAGCTTTAAAAAAAATATCTCTTTGCAAATACACGATGAAGCACAGAAGCATGATGTTTAGAAGCCATTGTACATGGTAACTCAGTGACATCTCCAATCAGCCTTGTCAATGGTAGCTGCATGGCAGAGGGTACCACCCCACAGTTATTTTTCTCCTGCAAATTAATGGCACTCCGTATCTCAGTTGAAATAAGTGTGTTTGACTGTTCTATTAAAGTGTATTATCCTAAATGGGTTGTCAGTCAGAATGTCCTCATTAGGAATTCAAAACTCCAGGTTCATCAGGGAATAGATTTAGAATGGCTAATGATGTCAGGAAGCTGCCAACCCTTATTCATAAGAAAAATTAGATCCATGATGTCTCAAGAGTTCACACTTCCTGTCCCCTCTCCTCTGGGCCCTTTCTCCTTTCTGGCCTACTCAATAGCTTCCCCTCTTCTAGCTCCACCCTCTTTTCCAAGACTCCATACAAAACCCTCACAGCCATGTGCACGCACATGTACACGTACATGAACATACACTGCTTTGCTCATGAGCTTGACATCCCGAACACCCAAACTGTCTTCTACCTCTATCCTCATGCCTACATCTCCATGCCCCCCACCTGGTTGGGCACCAGTCCATGCCCACACGCCACAATCACCATGCCTCCAACAGAGTTACTTTCCATCCCTCTCTACCCCTCCCTACACGGTGTTTTTAGCCCCGGTCATACCTTGTTCACAGCTTCCCCTTCCAGAAGGAGTTCTTAGAGCTTCAAATAGACCTCACCTTTCCCTCTGAGGCTCCTTTCTTGATTTTTCTCATAGCTTCCCTAGAGAAGATGCACAGCCAATTATTTTGCACACAGAGTCCTGCTGTATCCATCGTCACTTCCCGTGTGGCACCTAGCATGTGACAGTTGCTCCACATGTTTCAGAGTTTCAACAAAATACAACGCAGCCATTCAAAACCAAGGAACTGTGAAACTATGGACAAGATACAACACTAAGAAAAATGCAGTGGCAGAATAATATATAAACTATGCTCCCATTTGTATGAAATAAAATCAGATATGGATAGAGCTATATAAAGATATAAATGGGCAGGTGGAGCTCTGATAAATCTCTCAGAGGTGAACAATAAAACTCTGACAATACTGGCTGCCACTGAGGAGGTGGTAGGCACTTGGGTCAGTGATTGGACGGAGACTTGCTGTTTGAATTTTATTACCTTGTGCATATATTACCCACATTACCCATTCAAAGATAACAACTCAATCGAAAGTAATAAAATAAATGTTTAATTTTAATTGAAGCTAAGCTGAACAACCCTGGAATTAATAATGGAACTGGTGGAGTCGTCAGATTGCCCAGGAGTTCAGCATTCAGAGAATTTTATTTCTCTAATTATATGGATCTAGTGCCAAGTTTAATTCATTAGTTTTAATAATGGTGATAACAATTAATATGCTTATAACATTAATAAATCAGAAACAACTTCTTAAATTGAGGAATTTTATCCAACTATGTTAAAATTCCATCAGTTTACAAAATCGGTTCCTAACTGTGTGGGCTCTGGAGTGTATTGTTTTTGTTTCATTTTGCTTTGTGGCCATTTGTGTCAGGTTTGGATGCTGTGTGGTTTGTTGTAAAAGAGTGCAGCGGTTTTAATGAGTGTGTCCCCCATATCTCACTTGGTCCATGGTTGGTGGAGCTGACTGAGGAGGTTTTGGAGGTACAGCCCTGCTGGAGGAAGTGTGTCACCAGGGGGAGGTTTTGAGTTTTTAGTTTCCCCACACTGACAGTTCCCTTTCTCTGCCCTCATTTCTCTTGCGCTTTCATCTGAAGGTGTGAGCTCTCAGCTTTCCGGGCCACAACTACCGCTTGCTGCCATGCCTACCCATCTCTGTGGACACTTATCCCTCTGGAACCATAAGCACAAATAAACTCTTTTTTCTATAATTGTCTTGGTCCTTGTGTTTTATCACGGTGACAGAAAAGGAGCTAATACAGGTAGTGTCTGCAAACAGCAAAAGTTGGAACATTGCAATACGTGCTATTAAACCTTAGCAGGTACCTACATTATACAGGGACATCCTTGCTGAAGTGTGTGCATGGAGGGACTAAAAACTGTCCTTGGAGTTCACTGTGTAGCCTTGAAAATCCCTCCCCATGAAGAACTGGAGCATTGCAGCTAAGAGATTCCCATTGGGGTGGTCTGGCTACATTAGCCCTAGCTTATGTTCACCTGTCTTTGAATTAAAGAACTGAACTACTGTGCAGACATGGAATATTATGGTATCCTCTCCATATTCTTCCATATCCTTTCTTTCCCCCTCTTGGTCTATTAGCAAATACAGTCCATGAACTTCAAAGGAAGATTGGGGGCGGGGAGAAGAACCCCCTTCCCTATGTACTGCCAGGTGGCTTCTTCCCCATTAGATGGGGAGATCGTGTCCTGGGCACCAAGGTCTCATCAGTCTCATTGTTCTCTCAGCCTCTGGACCTGCAAATGTTACTCATGGCCATTAAATTATCTTGCCTTCCGTAAGATCTCTTTTTAAAGAGCTACCTATGATGTATGAGTGGCTCTCAAACTCCACCCCTGGAGGCCCCCAGTGGAATACTGGGGGCAGAATGGAGACTCGTGAGGCAGAGCAGATCCTGGGGGACACTAATAAGGGGCAGGGCCAGTGCAGAAGGAGCACCACTTACTGTTAACATATTATCCCAGCAGGGCAGTGTGCCAGAGCTGAGAAGCCTCAATCTAGCATACTGGCTCAGCTATGAAAAAAATCTGTTAATTCTGGGGTAAAAGTACCCCGTACTCCAATACCTGCATCCCAGCTGTACCCCCAAAAGGCACTATTTTGTAACAAATTCTCAGGCACTACCAATTATAACAATAACCTTAGGTATTACTACAAACCATGGATGCAACTGTTGTAACTCTTATAACTAATGTTGGCATTATAGAGTATATGGTAAAGAGGCAGCTATAGGGTCCATGATAAGGCAATGGGCTATCAAATCTCTGGGGATTTTTCCAGGATATAGCAAGTGGCTGATATTTGATGAATTTGATAAACTATTATACATAGCATAATACACATACCATCTTATCTCCAAGGGGAAAAGGATTCAATTTCTTTAAGGCACAGGGCTGGTGTTGGGGCTCAGTTGAGTGCCTACTCAGTACTCAGAAAGCTCTGGGTTTGATTCATGACACTATGAATTGGTGGGATGTGCCTGTGATAACTGGAACGTGGGAAACAGGCACATCCTGTTCCCCAGGGTCAGAAGTCCAAAGTCACCTTTGGCTTCACAGAAAGTTCAAGGCCAGCCTGAATTGGATAACACTTTGTCTCAAAAACGGGGGCTGGGAGCCCTTTTATCTCCAGAAATCAAGTACGAGTTTTTGATCAGAAAAGTCAGGGATGGACTATGCTGAAAGGAAAGAAGGGGATTCCTGTGCGGCCAGCTGTAGTGAGTCCCAAGTGCTTGGTCCCCCCTTTCTTAGTCAGGCTCCCTAGGAAGTAGAGGGGAGCACATCTGCCTACTAGATGCTCAGCAGCATTCCAGATTCTGACTGTTCTCTTGAGCCAGCCCCCTCTCCACGTTCTTGGCATGTGCTCCAAATGGATTATAGGAAGCATTTGGAACCATTCTCCGGAGAATCCAGAAACGATGTCAGCAGTACCCTCCCAACCCCAGGGTTGTGCACTGCTGGTTGGCGAGACTATTGGAATGGCCTTTCCAAGAGCAACTTGGCAACCACCACAGCCAGAGCTCTGGAACCGCTCTTCAAGCCAACCCAAGGAAACCATCCAAAATGCGTAGAAGGCTTTCTGGTCAAATGCCTTCAGCGTCTCAGCTGTAACAGGGAAAGTCTGGACAACACCTACATTTCTAGTAACAGCAAATGTTTTTCTCTCTCATCCTGGAATATTATACAGCCATTAAAATATTTACAAAGAGCATGTAACGAAGTGGAATACTTAGGTTTGAATTATAAATCAAAAACATGTATAATCAGGTTAATTTAAGTATAATAATATTTACATAAAACCATGGCTTAAATTTCACTAGGAGAAACACACAAAGAAAATTATAATGAGATGTCACTTCACACCATTGGATCAACAGAATTTAAGGTCTGAATAAATCAGGTGTTGATAAACCTATGGAATAGTGGGACCTAGGACCATAATTTAGCAATATTTGGTAATATTGAAGAATTTATTTTCTGAATAGATTCCCAAAGAAACCTTTTATAAATATATAAAAAGAAAATCATGGAAGGTTTTAGTTTGTAATGCTGAACCACAAAGAAACTTTTGATGAACTCAGTTAATGCTTAATTTTTATTAATTTAAAAAAAGATGGGTAAATGGTAAGAATGCCCAAAGTTTCAGATGCTCACACAAGCATTCCATTTCTTAAACAGAACACTGGGTCCCTGGATGCTTGTGTCTTATTCCTCACACCTCTTGGTTTATCTTCAGTATTTCATCACAACTCAAAACACAGAACAAACAAACACATGGAAAATAATTAACTGTATCTAACAACATGGTGTCTTCCTCTTGACCGGGATGGGAGATGAGGTTTCTTGCTAAGCATGTAGCATGGAAATATTCATTTGTTTGTTTGTTTGTTTGATTGTAGCCATCCTTTTCTTTTTGGGTCCCACATCGTGACACAGAGACTTATTAGTTATGACTGCTTGGCCTTATCTTACGCTCATTTCTTGCTGGTTCTTATAACTTAACTCGTTTCTCTTCATCTACGTTTTGACCTGGAGATTTTTACCTTTCTTTCTTTAAGTAGATCTAACTTTACTGCTGTCTCCGTGACTGGCTGACTGGCAGCTACCTGGCTTCTGGCCCTGGGCATGTCCTTCCCTCTCTTTCTCCCTTGTTCTTGTCTTCTCTCTCTCTTTCCTCCTAATTATTCTCTCTACCTGCCAGCCCCACCTATCCCTCTCCTGCCTAGCTATTGGCCTTTCAATTTTTTATTAGACCAATCAGGTGCCTTAGGCAGGCAATGTGATACAAATGTAACACATGTTTACATAATAACAAATGCAGCATAAACAAATGCAGCACACCTTCACATAAAGTAATATTCCCCAGCATAGACAAATGTAACATATCTTTGCCTAGCTAAAATAATATTCTGTAACAGCCTCTTGTTCATAGATTGTTGTTACATACATGCATACACATTTATGCATTTGTATTTCTATTTCTCTCACTCTCTGCCTTACTCAGTTATTGTGTAGGGTTGAGTGAGACCTCATGGTCTTTCCCACATGAACTTTGGCATTTTGGGTGTTGTCCTCATTCATCTGGTGTTGTCCTCATTCAGCTCCTGTTTAGGCAGTTATGTTGATGAGACTTTGTTAATCCTGACTGAAGAGTCCTTTTCCTATGAAGAATTGTCGTTCTCCTGTGGGCTTTGAGCCCCTTGGGAGAACTCCAGAAGTTCCTGAGAGCTCGCTTCAGTCAGCCAATCATGAGGAAGGTCTGCAGCACACAAGCCTTCCCGAGTCTATGATGCCTTTGTCCTCTTTAGCCCTAACTACAAGCCCACTTGGTTTCTACCCATCTGTATCCAGTTCTTTCAGAACTCCAGTCTGACCCTGCCCTGAGACAGAGACCAGTGAACCAGTGCACACTGGATTCTCCCCGGCAGTGCCCTGCAGTGAGTGCCAACAGTGAAGGCACACCAGCAGTTCCCCCCACATCAAACTCCCAGGAGCTAGCCTCCTCCACCTTCTTTTTTTTTTAGACAAGGTCTAGGTCAGTGATTCTCAACCTTCCTAATGCTGTGACCCTTTAATACAGTTCTTCATGTTGGGGTGACCCCAAACATAAAATTATTTCTATTGCTACTTCATAACTGTGATTTTGCTGCTGTTATGAATTATAACGTAAATATCTGTGTTTTCCAATGGTCTTAGGCAACCTCTGTGAAAGGGTCCTTTGACCCCTGGGGGGTCGTAACCCACAAGTTGAGAACTGCTTCTAGAGCTTCTGTATTGCAGGAATCTTTCTGGAATAAGCATCTGACACCAGTGAAAGTGGAGGAGAGATGTCACCAGAGGACCGAAGCCAGGACAGATCCTGAAAAGTATTGCTCCCAGGTCCAGTTGACATTCTCATTTTATACTCTAAAACTACAAGATGGGGTGGGCAAGTAAGTGAGATTTTACAGATGGCAGTCAGCAGGTTGTTAAGGGCAATGACCCATTGTTTTAGTTAATTCTCCAGGTCATTCTGTTTCAGGTACCAAGTGAAATCATGCTTGGCAAGGAGACAGTACAAACTGTGCTTCAAGTAATCACTAAATAAATCAATAAATCAGCATCTAATAATTGCTCTTTTCTACCCTATTCTACTTCACAGCCATTTATCTAGACTGACCTATGAGGCAGCTCCATGGACCCCTCTGTCTCTACCTCCCCAACACTGGGATTACAGATGTGCACCATAGAACCTGGCTTTTTACCCATTGGGTTCTGGGTTTCTGAACTCAAGTTATCATGCTGATACAGAAAGCAAGTTACTGGATGAGTCATGGTTAAAACTAAGCAGATAGATCAACAATTTGGCTTAGCAATTAAGGGTCCTTACTACCAAACCTGAAGACCTGGGCTCAATTCCCAGAACCCATGTAGTAGAAAAAGATAATTGATTCCCACAAGTGCTATGAAAAATTACTTTAAAGTAAAGTTGTGTTGCATTTGTTTATGTTGCAAATATTACTTTAACTATGTAAAGGTGTGTTGCATTTGTTCATGCTGTATTTGTTTAACTATGTAAAGATGTGTTGTATTTGTTTTTACCTTGCTTGCCTAAGGCACTTGATTGGTCTAATAAAAAGCTGAACAGCCAAGCTGGGCAGTGGTGGCTCACACCTTTAATCCCAACACTCGGGAGGCAGAGGCAGGCAGATTTCTGTAAGTTCAAGGATAGACTGGGCTACAGAGTGAGTTCCAGGAAGGACTCCAAAGCTACACAGAGAAACTCTGTCCCAAAAAAAACAAAAAACAAAAAGAAAAAGAAAAGCTGAACAGCCAATCGCTAGGCAGTTGGTGGATAGGTGGGGCTGGCAGTCAGAGAGAATAAGTAGGAGGAGGAATCTAGGCTTGACAGGGAGAACAAGGAAGAAAGAGTAGGAGATGTCTGGGGCGCCAGCCAGGTAGCCAACAGACACAGAGCTGACAGACAGACAGACACAGAGAAGCAGGAAAGCAGGACATACAGAATGAAAGAAAGGTAAAAAGCCCTGAGGTAAAAACATAGATGAAGGTTAAAATAAGTTATAAGAACTAGTGGGACAAGTCTAAGCTAAGGCTGAGCACTCATAACTAATAACTCCATGTCATGATTTGGGGGCTGGCGGTCCAAGAAAACCTGCTATATACAAGGTGCCTTCTGACCTCCACACATACACGCATATGAGCAAATAATGCATAGATGGGCAAATTTTAAGTAGACAAAAAAATGTATGCTGTCAGGATGTCTGTTAGCTTTTTAAAGTTTTCTTAGAATAAAAATCACAGGCTCTTATATAGAATTCACAAATCACTCAGTTTCCCTGGGCATGGGGGCAATGGGAAGCATTCTTGAGATAGTGGAATTTTAGTGCTAAACCAGGAAATTCTCAAGAAAATGGTTCAAATTAGCCACCCTAAAACAGAGAGAGAGATGATAGGTGACAGATAATATGTAGATAGATATAGATAATACATAGATAAATATAGAGATGATCTACAGTAGTTGATTGATGATAGGTATATTAGATAGATAATTTATAGAAAGACAGAATAGAAGATAGATAAATAATTGATAGAAAGATAAATAATGTAAATAGATACAAGTAGATAGTAGATAGATACATAGCAAAGCAATAGATAGAAAGAAACAGATACATACTAGATTGATGATAGATAGATAGATAGATAGATAGATAGATAGACAGACTTTATAATCTGGTATATATATATATATGAAGCGTTGCAGAATAAAATTGAGATTGTTACCGTGGCTTCTATTATTTTCAATGAAAGCAGCACAAATTCAACTCAGTCACCAATTATACTATTTGCCATATTCCATTCTTTAAGTCAAAACAGCATATTCTCTGTGTTCAACATGCCAGCCAGGATGATTTCAGCTGAGTCAACTTAAGATCAAGTCTGTCCCTTGAGAGCAGCATGGAGCTAATATTTCATGAGATTCTTTGATCTTCTTGTTAACTAATGAGGTGTAGGATAAATTTCTGAGATAGAAGAATGATCAGCATTCATTCACTAATTCAACAAGTATTTCCCAAGCATCTAACTAGTGTTACATTGTAGTATTATGTGACCAAAATTGATGATATAGGACTATTCAATCTCTTCCCTATCAATGGAAGCACTGCAAGCTCCTCTAAATTTTCCCTTTCTCCCTGTTCTTAAGGAATAAAGGCTGGGCTGCACAGTAAAGATCTGGGCAGTGAGGCAGGAGGGAATGGCAGTAATAGAGGTGATTGCAGCTAAACCGTGGCACAAGTGGCCCAAAAGGTGGAGATCTTGAGTGAGGATTGCGTAGGAAAGATGTTACGAAGGCTCTCTGTGGACTATCTTCATGAATCCCTCCACATGCTAAGAAATATAAGGATTTGAGTTTTCAGAAGTGATGGCCACTTTACTGTTTATTTTTGCTAAATTCTAAGTGAGACCCTGAGGTGCTTGTTTGTAAGGACTGCAGGGTGTTTACCCACCAACCCTACAGTTCCCCAGAGTTTTCTTGAGTGCAAGTAGCAGGAAATATTAGATAGAAGGATTCAGAATGTGGAGATAAACAGATAGAAAATACAGGAGAACCTCGAGAGGGCCTGGAACCTATTCCAATGAGCCTTGACTGTCTCGGCCCTAAGGTATTTATAGAGATGCCAAGGGGGTAGAGCAAAAGACTTCCCTCCAGCACAGCCAAGTGCAGACCATCTCAGACACCTGCACTCAGGACCGTGGTCCAATCATCCTCTCTATGCAGACCTGCTGGGTAAAGCCACGAGGAACCTGAAAACGGGCTCCCACAAAGGACCACATCAAAAATGAATTCAAACGGGCTGAGTGGTGGGCAATGATTCCTACCAATGAAACCTCCCCCACCTGGCACAGCATACCCACCTCTACCAGTTCCACAGTGCCCTCTGCCCAGTGATCCTCACCCTGAAGGCATACAAACACACCACAAAGATGGCAAGGGTGCTTGTTTGCATTTTATTTCCTATCTAAAGAAAAGTAGGAGATAGCTGAAGCCCAGATGTTCATCACACCGCCATAAGCATGAGTTGTGGTGTGGGGGTAGCGGGATTAACTGATCAATCTAGGTATCAAATCACAGGTACATGGGTGCTCCTAATAAATCATTTACTCAAGTCCAAGTGGGAAAAAAAAAAAGGAAAACTAGAACAATACAACACAGCCAAGATGTAAAGACAGATTTTACTGATTTTGTACTCAATTGCCAAATGCTACAAGAACAATAGACAATAAAAACAGGAACATAATGTGTTTAGATCAGGAAAATCTGTGCTACAATGAAAAAAAAAACTGTCTGCAACTTTTTTTTACAACAGTAGATTAAATACTATGTTAAGGAAGGCCAATATGCTCAAATTCACCTCGTTTATAACTGCGAGCCTCAAGATTCCACACTGAAAATCTGAAAAGACCCAGACATGCAGAGGGGAACTTCCGGAGTTTGTTTGCTACAATCCTCTGGTTCTGGAGAGTGGAAGAACCTCGTAAAACATGGCTTAAGTTTCTTCTCCTGTTACTGTGATAAAATACCCTGACAGGAATGACTTAAGAAGGAAAGGTTTGCTCTCATTCACGGTTTAAGATAGAGTCCATCGTGGCAGGGAAACTGAGGTGGGAACTCGAAGCAGCCGGTTACATGGTCACCTTGTGTAGGCAGCCAGGAAGAAAAGAGGAAGGAACGCATGCCGCTTCTCAGCACCCTTTCTCCCCTTACACAATTCGGGATCCCTGTCACCAGAACGGCACCACCCACAACGGGCGTTCTTCCCACTTCAGTTAACCCAAAGAACATAATTCCCCTAGATTCTGTCAAGTTGACAATTGATAGTAACTGTCCACAATACAAGATCAACATGAAAAGCCAACCACGTGTGTCTATAGTCACAACCAGCACACTTGTGGGCACCGAAATTTAAAACAGGAAGCCATTTGCAACCACTTCAAAGAAAACAAAGTGTTGATACATGAGCTTAAACTTGGACACAGGGTCTGTAGGCTGAGAATTAAAGTGCTAGCAAGGGAAGGAGATCAAAGATTTGGAAAACCGAGAGAAACACCATGTTGTTCACGTATTGGACGATTCAACGAAGATATCCGTTCTCCCTAAGTTTGATACAAAGATTTAATGGAATTCTGATTCAAATCTCAGCAAGTTTTATTTTTTTTAATTCTGTGAGTGTGTGTGTTTACTGGGTGTAGAAGTGTTATGGTATGTGTGAGTTTGGTATAGTGTATGGTATAGTGTGTGTATGCAGTAGGTGTAGGTGTGGCATGGTGTGTGTGGTATTATGTGGCATGGGTGTGTATATTTGTTTTAGTTGAGTGTAGGTGTGACGTGGTGTGTGTGTGCAGTGGGTGTGGTATTATGTGTGGTATATATGTGTGTGCACGTGTGTGTGGCACACGTGCTTGTGGGTGTGCAGGTGTGAGTGCTGATGTGCACTTACAGCCCTGCTTTATCACTGTCTGCCTTATTCCCTTGAGTTAGGGTCTTCAAAAAGCCCCAGCAATCCCCCTGTCTCTGTTAACACTGTGAGGTTATAGCCATAGGCGGCCAAGCCTGGTTTGTTTTGTTGTTGTTTTTGTTTTATGTAGGGCCTTGGGATTTGAACTCAGGTCCTCATGCTTGTGAAGCAAATGCCTTTGCTAGCAGAGACATCGCCGCATACCCATGTTTACAAATGTCTACTGTGGACATATCATACACACAACCAGCACTAGGCTAAAATGGGCCTGGATCCCCTGATGACGCAGTGAGGAACATCCACCAACCCAGGGTATCCTTGTTAGACTTTGCTTAAGTGAGTGGTAACAGCACAGCAATCTCTCGTCACAAAAGCATATTCCCCTTCTTTTCCAAGTCTAAGCCTTTCTCTCTCCTGTAACAATATGATCAAATTGGCATATTAGATCGAACAAACTCCTTTAAAGCAATAAACAAATCCATTTAAATATAGTGTCTTCCTTTGGCAAAATAAATTAGATAGAGCCTTGCCACACAACGATTTCATAATTTAATACACCCATGTTGTGAGTTTCACAGCACTGAACTGACCCTGGGAAGCTTCCCCATCTTCTGGCATTTTAGGAAGAAACTAAGGTGAATAAAAGGTCTCTCTCTCTCTCTGTCTTTGTCAAACACAAAGTGGGAAGTGTCTATTTCTTCTCCCCACTACCACTTTTCTGTTTCTTCTCCCTCCCTGAAGCCTCATCCCACTGTCCACCTGGCCAATTAAGCCAAATGTGTCGTCTTTATCTTCTAAACATCACTTCCACCTTGGTCCAAACCATCCTCCTTCATCTAAAATTGCAAAACTCCCCGATAGCCCCCCGCCAAGTTCCACTCTTGATCCCCCACTATTTGGTGACCAAAAGCAGCCAGGGGAGTCTTCTAAAACACACATTATGGGCTGGTGAGATTGCTCAGCAGGTTAAGGCATTTGTCAAGCCTATAGGCTGAGATCCATTCCTGGCATCTTCTTGGTGGAAGAAGAGAGCTGACTCCTGCACCGTGTCCTCCGACCTCTCCTGCACTGTATGTGTGCATGTGCACTGTATGTGCTCTCTCTCTCTCTCTCTCTCTCTCTCTCTCTCTCTCTCTCTCTCTCACACACACACACACACACACACACACACACACACACACACACACACAAATAAACAAGATCTCTGTAGCCCAGGCTGGCCAACTGGTTATACAGCTGAGAATGACCTTAAACGTCTGATCTTCCTGCTTCCATCTCCCTATGCTGAGATCACAGACAAACACCACTACCATGATGTATGCAGTGCTAAGATCACATCCAAGGTTTCGTGCATGTGAGGCGAGCACTCTACCATCCAGCTTCCCACCAAATGGAGAACACGTGTGTCTCTGTCATGGCCCACAAGACCCCACACAGCTGAGCCCTTTCCCAACTCTCCATTTCTGTCCATGCCACTGCAGTCTCAACTATCTGGATTGAAGTACCAAACTAGTCCTTCTTCACAGACACATACATTCATTTTGAATACTTGTATCTCAGCTTTGTTGAGGCCTATAATCACACCACCAGCCACCTGCCTTTTTATTCACAGCTATGATTTCTAGCCCCATATGTGTACCTCACAGTGAAAGGTTCGAAACACGTGAGCAGTGACAAGTGAAATTATAACGTAATTACGGTACACAGGACAGTAGTATCTACAACTCTTAAATGTAAACTCAACACCAGTGGAACCGCGGGCCGTAATTCATCCTACAGGGCAATATTAAGTCGGCAACAGATGTATGACTTGTTTTGCAGAAGTCTTAAGAACAGGAATGCTAGAAGTCTTGCATTTGTTTTTATTAAATTTTTAAGTGTTTTAAATGTCCGTATCATCTAATATCTCTGGAAACTGTAATATTGTTCCAGTTCAAGATTATATTCATGGGGGAAATTGGATTTGTATTGTCACAATGGTAAAGAAGCTTTTGAAACACATCAGCCATCCATGTCATGAAGGGAGCTATCATTAATTTACTAATGTCAAATACCTAGTTAAGGACCTTTGACATTTCAGGCAAAACTAGGAACTCAGAGAAACAAATTAACTATTTCTACCAACATGGGTCAAATTATATTTTTGCTTGAAATGCTAAAGATAATTTTGTAGTTAGGAAGAGAAAACAATGTCTCATGTAGCTCAGGCTGGTCTTGAACTCCACTTGAGTTTGTAGCTGAGGATGACCTTGAACTCTTGACCACCCTGCCTTTGCTTCCCAAGTGCAGGGATTCCAGGCATGAGCCACCATGCCATGCTGGAGACTGAACCCCCAGGGTTTTGTGTATGCTAGGCAAGCACTCTACCAATATCCCCAGCACAAAATGTAACTTTTAAAAGAGTTATTTTTCCCTTTGTTGTATTTATTGGTTAGTAATCACAAGTCTCCAAAAAATAAGAAAATAATAAAGAGACTTAGATTATGTACAGGTGCTGAAAATACTAACTGCTTATGCTTGCTTGAATTCAACAAAAAGCCACTACACACTGACTCCTATGGCTTCCAGAGAAGAGTTCTCTGTGGAGACCAGTTAATACCTGAAATGTGTGGGAGCAGGGACAAGCTTGATGCTCCACCTGCCAAACCCCATCCTTACCCCAGTCCTCCTGAGAATCCAAGTTTCCAGGGAGCAGTGCTTCACTGCCCACAGAACTCTCTGGAATTTTACTCTTGTCCTTCTGAAAGTGATCAACTTTATAACACAAACTTAAGTGGCTACATGTGTTAAATTTTAGTTTCTAACTTAAATAACGAGATACCTACCTCTAACCAAGTTGTCTTGACGTAACTCATTCTGCTTTTACTCTGCTTCTAGACTGCAATTCCAGCTGGAGTTTTGAGTCTCAAGAACACAAAGAGGAAGGAATGAAGGTTCCAAGGGATAAAGTCAGTGTTTTCGTGTAATTCAATCCTTTTACCGGAGCAGCCCGACTTCACTTTAAATTAAGAGAGACCAGGAGATGCCATCGATGTAAAGCGTGACTGGCGCCACTCGGTACGAGTCAGCAGTCATGTCCAAGTGCTCTGGGACAAAAATAAGAATAAGAGGAAGAGGTGCACGGATGCATTTTCTCCCAATTTAGGGATTTTGCTGCTTACATCAAATCTGAGATGAAGAGCGTTGGTCACAACAGAGAGAAGATGATGCGGTATGTTTCAAGAGAGGCAAGGTGAATCAAACTCAAGTGCAAGAGAAAATCCTACTGGTGTGCCTTCTGGCCAAAGTCATTCAGGGTGACCTTTCTACTGGCCAGGTCCCATTATTTCAGTGGAAGCCCAAGTCTCCATCACTTTAAACCTCTCCTGGATGCAGGCCTGCCTCGGAAAGTAGCTTTGTCAGCCTGGGTGGGCAGATTTTTTTGCTATGGGTTGGATTCTGAAGGGCATCATCACTCAACACAATCTAACTGACCCAATACTCTTCTGGAATAAACATTTTTATTGTCTCCTTTATTATCATGACGTAGACTTTGTTGATAGTGTAACTTACAGATGCATGCATCTCCCATGACTCCAACATTGACGACAGTAAGGACAAAAGCCGTCTCTTACTGAAGAATATGTACTCCTCAGTGCAAATGCTCAGGCATGACAACACTGAAGACCTATTGGAGTATTTGGAAACTTACAAAGATCAATAGTAAATGAAGCTCATTTTAAAAAACATGAGAAAATCCAAAACCATTTCTAATGAGAAACCAACTGGGGGGAAAGTGACATAGAATAAAAATTTTGAGATTTTCCTCTTGGCAAGCAACAGATTCTGGAAGAGAGGGAGGCATAGTACTCAGTTGTGTGTCCACTGCTGAGCACACCAGGCTCCAATAGATAGTTCCGAACCCACGGTCACACAGATGCCAACCTTAAACTCAGTGGGACACAAAAGAAACAAAAACTCATGAATATAGGAAACAGATTTACAGGAAAGAAGAAGGACTGGCGGGACAGGGGGAGGGGGGCAAAAAGGAGAGAGATTGTATTTAGTACTATATTACAATAGTGTATTATTATTAACCAGGATACATCATATACATGTGTGAAACCATCAAAGGACAAAATTAGAGTTCAGATAAGTATTAAGAAATCGTATATTCCTACATGTGATATAATAGAAAAGTGGAACAGCCACTATGCCATGTGTACTAGTCATTTGTCTCACTGCTGGCAAAAGCAACTTACAGGAAAGGGGGAGTCATCCCAGCTCATAATCCAAGGCCGCATTTGGTCATGGAGAAGCCACGGTGGCAAGAGCTTGATGCAGCTGTTCACACTGCATCTGTAGTCCGGAAGCAGAGAGAGATGAGCACTGGTACTCAGCTCACTTCCTCTGTGTTCAGTCTAGGACCTCAGTTCATGGGATGGTACACTCACAGTTAGAGTGGGCTGTCCCACTTCAGTCAACCTAGACCAGAAACTCCCTCACAGGCGTGTCCCGGGGCTTGTCCTCCAAGTGTCTTTAACCCTGCTAAGTGGATGATCATTGTTAACCACCACACATCAACGAACTGTAGTTCATCAAAGTGAAGAAAACAGGACCTGTGACCAGGTGATCTGAAATGAAGATATACCCTACCAGGGCAGACAGATTTGGAATGTATATTTGGAACCTGCAGGGGTGGGTTCCCTGGGAAATACACTCAGCTGTTTGTAACACATCCCCAGCCCTCTTCAAGGCTTTTAGGGGTGCTTCGTGTTTCACTGGGATATTGCCAGCTCACACTGCCAGGGCAAGATTGTCCACACTAAACAAGTAAATCAAGTTCAACCAAGAGTGAGAATAAGGGCCGGTGGACATCTATGAGTTCAGAGACAGTTAATGAGCTCCAGCTCAGCCAGAGCTATAGTGAAACCTCATCCTGCTTAACCAAATTTAGTACTATCATTCCACTGCGGTTAAGTTTTTTTAAATAGAGACCTTGGGACTGCAAAGATGGTGTCTGAGTTAAGGTTTCTAATGCTGTGAAGAGACACCATGACCACGGCAACTCTTATAAAGAAGACATTTAATTTGGGGTGGCTCGTTTACAGTTTCAGAGGTTCAGTCCATTATACTCATGATGGGGAGCATGGCAGAGTGCAGGCAGACATGGTGTTGGAGTAGCAGCGGAGAGTTCCACATCTTGCAAGCAACAGGAAGGAGACTGTGACACTGAATGAAGCTTAAGCAAAAGACCTCAAAGCCCACCCCCACAGTGGCATACTTCCTCCAACCAACCCACACCTCCCAGTCGGGCCACTCCCTTTGGGGGCCATTTTCTCTCAAACCACCACAGATGACTCAGTAGTTATGAGCACTTGCTTCCCTTGCAGAGGACCTGGGTTCAGTTCCCAGCACCCACATGGAGGTTCACAACTGTCTAACTTTAGTTCCTGGGGATCTAACACCATCTTCTGGCCTCCTACATGTATGTGGTACACATACGCACAGGCAGACAAACACAGATAACAAAATAAGTCTTTTTTAATATGGAGATTTTTAACAGATTAAGGTTTTATATATTAAAAGGTGTGGCTAGGGGCTAGGTAGGTAACTTAGTTGGTAGAGTGGTTACCCTAGTATGCATGAGGCCCTGTGGTAGATCTCCCATAGTACATAAAACTGGGCATAGTGGCACATGGCTGTAATCCCAGCGATCTGGAGGTGGAACAGGAGGATCGGGAGGTCAAGATCATCCTTGTTTACACAGCAAATTCAATACAAGCCTAGGCTACCAGAGGCTCTGCCTTTAAAGAGAAAGAAGAGAATATGCTGACCAAGGCCAGACTCTGCCAGCTTCAGCTCACAGCTCCTGTTTGGTCTCCACACTGGCCAGTCTTTCTTCTCTTCCCCGTTGGCCTTTCTCTCTAGGAGCTTCCTATTAAAAGAAAAAACAAACAAACAGGGAAATGCTATTTACACCAAAAATCCAAGGTATGTAATATTACTGGGATATTTACCCCATCTAAACAAGCATCTGCTATATCAGCACTAATGCATATACTACAATTGCACATGCTTATTTTGTGCTAACAAAGAGAATAATCCTGGTTGCTATTTTACGACATCCAATAAATCAGTTCTGTTTTGTATCAAATCCTTTGAGGGATGCTCTGTATGGGATGGCTTCCCAGTGTTTTGAACACTCCTGCTCAAGGTTTCTTTCTTTTCTTAGGTCAGGTACTCCAGCCTTGACATCTCCAGGTTCGCCTGCCTGAGTCAGATCACCCCAGGAGTTTCTGGTTTCTTGAGCCCTCAGTTTTGACCTGATTCCTCTTCCCTAGGAAAAACAATGCCACTTCTGGAATCTTTCTAAACCACATGGGGGGCCGGGCGGTGGTGGCGCACGCCTTTAATCCCAGCACTTGGGAGGCAGAGCCAGGTGGATCTTTGTGAGTTCGAGGCCAGCCTGGTCTACAGAGCAAGATCCAGGAAAGGTGCAAAGCTACACAGAGAAACCCTGTCTCCAAAAAACAAAAACAAAACAAATAACAACAAAAAAAAATCTCTTTTTAGCCAGGCAGTGGTGGCACACACCTTTAATCCCAGCACTGAGGAGGCAGAGCCAGGCGGATCTCTGTGAGTTCAAGGCCAGACTGGTCTACAGAGAGCAATCCAGGACAGGCACCAAAGCTACACAGAGAAACCCTGTTTTGAAAAACAAAAAGCAAACAAACAAGCAAACTAAACCACATGGGGCCGTTGTGTAAGGACAGTTCGGTGGCTAGAAGCGACATTCTACATGTCTCTATTCTGGTACCTGGTCTTGTGCTGCCTGCCAGTCAGATGAAGCCTTCTGGTTTCTCCCTGCTTTGTATCACAGAAACAAAAGACTGATAAGTCAATCACCATTTGAAACTGTAAAGTGCTTCTGGGAAGCCGAAATGTGGAGTGGCATTCCATAGAGCTAGAGTTCCAGGTCACTGTGATCTGTCCAACAAAGATGCTGAGACCTGAACTCCAGCCCTCTGGAAGATCAGCAAGAGCTCTCAACCACTGAACCATCTCTCCAGCCCTAACCATCTCTATTTGAAAGGAGAAAAAGTAAGGCACGTAGGAAAGACTTACCCAAGAGCCCTACTTCGAGTGAGTGCCATTGGACCTCAACTTGGATCCTTAGGGGTTCAGATTTCTTTTTAATACCACTCTCCACTGAAAAGACTAGCATATTTCATCCTGGGAGGTTTGTCACACATGATCTGTAATCTACTTCAGGATATTCCTTGCTAAAATGCATACAGGGCACTGGAGGTATTGCTAGTGCTAGAGCACTTCCTGATCTTGGAGAAGACAAAGGTTCATTCCCATCACCTGCATGGTGACTTACAAGCTTCCATAAATCCAGTTCCATGGGATCCAACAACACCCTCTTTTGACCTCCATGGGCACCATGCTCATGTATAATACAGATATATTTCCACAGGCAAAAAAAAAAAATTAATTTGTGTAGCTAGAGTTTTCCTGCCTTGCCCACAGTCAGGACAAATCTTTGTCACCCGCCAGTCCCACAGCCGCTCAGACCCAACCAAGTAAACACAGAGACTTATATTGTATACAAACTGTTTGGCCGTGGCAGGCTTCTTGCTAACTGTTCTTATAGCTTAAATCAATCCATTTCCATAAATCTATACCTTGCCATGTGGCTGGTGGCTTACCAGCATCTTCACATGCTTCTTGTCATGGCGGTGGCTGGCTGTGTCTCTCTGCCTCAGCCTTCTGCTTCCCAGAACTCTCCTCTCTCCTTGTCCCACCTACTTCCTGCCTGGTCACTGGCCAATCAGTGTTTTATTTATTGACCAATCAGAGCAATTTGACATACAGACCGTCCCACAGCAAACTTGCATATATAAATATGAATAAATACATAAAATTTAAATGAATGCATATAGTAAAATACACATCCTAGTACAACCTCAAGTGATTGGCTTGCCTTGAAAATGGAATGAAACGATCTGCCCTATTCTTAGAGCAGCCTCATGCAAAAACTAGACAAGGTCGAATTTGTGCAGAACGGACATTGTCCTCGGGGTCCTCTGCAAGCTGGAATAAGCCCCTGCCTGGTGAAGAGTACTTCCTTTACCCCTCTCCTTTGGGCTAAACAGAGCCTTCTTAGAAAGGAAGCAGCTAGGGTGGCGTCAGGCTATTAATGGGGAAAGCTTTTACTTTAGATTACTAAGACTGTAAAGAAGATCGGAGGCCCTCTATGAATGGCTATTAGAGATGTTAATTAAATATTTATAATATCTAAATTAGCATAGTGAAAGCTCAATTCATCAATTTGTTCTGGTCTGTTTGTAAGGGGGGAAAGAAATAACTCCAAATGTCCCTGAAGAAAGATGCTATGTGGGTCAATAGGAAGATGACCGAACACTTGATTATGATTGTGGTAAACTTTTTATTTTGATTTTATTTAAAGGTACTTGTTGCAGCACCTTACCTTAAATCATTTACCACAGTCAATATAGTGGAGTGCCATGCATTATTCATTATTACCTAATGAAAAATTTGCTAGGGTATGTCCATGCTGAATGTCTGATTGATTAATTGATTACTTGATAGTTTTACTTCCAAAAAGTAGAGGCTAGATTTCATGTGGACAACGGGGCACTAGAGGCAGAAGTCCTAGGCATCCTCTATTGCTAGCCAGGCTGCAGAAGGACCTAGATATTGCTACACCTTGCACTGGTACCTTGATAACAGAGCTGTTTTCAGGCTTCATGGTTAGTAATTAAGAGGAATAATTGGATCTTCCAGTGCATCTGCTAAGTAAGTGACTGCTTCTCCCGAGTCCTGTGTGGTGAAACAAATGTGAATGCCTAAATGCCCATGGCTCCTGGATGCCTAATGTGTATTATTCTTATGAAGAATAACAATTATATTATGTATCTCATCTTTAACAAATAGAATTTATTTTTCTTTATGTGTCTGTTTGTGTATGTGCATGTGAGTGTAGGTGTCTAAGAAAGCCAGTAGGGGGCATCAGATCCCCTGGGGCTGGAACTATAGAAGTTGTGAGCCACCTTACTTGGGTATTCTGTAAGAGCAGCAAGTGTTCTTAAGTGCTGAGCTAGCTCTCCAGCCCCTTTTTATCTCATTTAATTGTGGGGAAGTCTAGAACAAGAAAGGCAACTGAGGTATTTTCAAGTATAAAGGAGACCCGTTGTACGGTAGACCCCTTCACCAGAAGGAGCTGTCTGGCTAGCTGAAGCTCATCTCCACTCATCCATGTATGGGTAAGCACCATTCAAAAGGAAGTTTGCAATTTTTGCACACACACACACACACACACACACACACACACACACACACACACAGTGGTCTGACAGGACCACAGTCATTTAATAGATATATCTCTACCTTAAAACGAAAATTTAAAAAAAAAAAAAAAGACTTTAGGGAGGGCCTCGAGTTAGTCTGCTCTAGTGAATGTTGGTCTGTCTTCTAGGTATGTCGTTTGCACTTCCTACAGATTAGTGAGCAGATCCCTTTATAGGACTACATCTGTCTCTCTCTCCACAATCTGTCCTACCCTAGGGGGAGGGCTGGCGAGAAAGGGTTAAAGGTTCTCTGGTCGAAATAGCCCAACAGAAGGGCCCCGGCCCAGAGCTGAAACCTAAGTCTAATGACCGCTGCCCTTCACCTCACTGCTGTCCACAGGCCGGACCTGCGGCCCGGTGGGGGCCGCGACCAGGACAGGACACAATGTTCTGCGTTTAACATTTGAACTTCTCCTATCCGAGGCAGCAGGCCGTTTTGTCCTGGGGTCGCTGACCCTCGCTCCCCCATCAGCTGCCCTGAAACCTTAATTGAATGACAGATGGTCATTTTCGGGGGCGCCAGAAGCTACGCCGGCCAGCAGAGGGGCTCAGGCCGGGGCGGCCTTGCTTGGGTTCTGCCTGCCTGCCGGGGGTGGGCAGCCAAGGCGGCCTGCGGCCCACGGGGCCTGGGGGCTCCGGGTGGGTCTCAGCGGCTGCACACGCTGCCCTGCCGGGCTCCAGGAGGAGGCCGAGGCCTCAGGGGCCGCTTCACCGGGTCCTAGCGCCCCTGTCTGCCTGCCAAGGGAAAAGCTCCACGCAGTCCAGTACTGGTTGGGCTTCTGACCCTCCATGTCTAGGCCAAAGTCTGGCGTCCTGGGGCCCCTGTAGACAAGATCTGACACGTGTGCACCCCAGACTCAGCTCCCAGGGCCAAGAGGCTCAGGCCTACCGCACTCCGCAGGGACCAAGTCTGCAGAAGGGCTGGCCCTGAGCGGCCTGCTCTGCTGAACCTACCTCCAGATTTGCCTTTCCCAGACAGAAACCAGGAGGGCCTGGCAAGTCCTGAGTGCTGCTCAGGGGCTGCCCCCACCCTATTGTGGAGAGCTCTCGGGATCCCTGGTTTTACAGAAATGGGTAGGTAGATAGATAGATTAGATAGATAGATAGATAGATAGATAGATAGATAGATAGATAGATAGATATCCCCCAAAGACTCCTGGAGGCACCACAACCCAACCCCAGAGCCTCTGCCGCCCGCCCGCGTCCCAGTGTCCTATTTCTTTAAAATAAAAGCTGCGAGCCCTACAATTACTGGGATTACAGCAAGCGGGTATTGATCTGCAGCCTGCATTGTAGGATAAAGCAGACTGGCGGAGGCAGACAGGCAGCCCAGCCACCACCACCCCTCCACCTCCTGGTCCTGCAAAGCTCTTTAAGTGTGTGTGTGTGTGTGTGTGTGTGTGTGTGTGTGTGTGTGTGTGTGTGTGTGTTTCTAAATGTTTGATTTCAGGCACACTATTAACACCTGCAGGGGGAAAAAATGGAGGGGGGGAAGGAAAGGAAAGAAAAGAAAAAAAGGAGGGGCCCAATCGCCACACCTCCCTGGGGTGCCCCTGGGACTCCCAGGACTGAGCCAGCTAGACAACCACCTTCAGCCTCTTTTTTTAACGTTTTTTTTTTTTTAATTACCAGGGAAAATATACACATAAGCAAAAAAAAAAAAAAAAAAAAAAATCCTCCCGGCAGGAGCGAGCGGGGGTGGCGAGCAGGCCTAAGAAGGCGGTAACGCAAGCCTAATGCACAGATAGCTGACATCAACTTCCGTCAGGCAGCTCCGGGAGATCGAACCTTTCGATTGTAACTGGGACAATTTGCATAGTGATTCCCTTTCAGAGCTTTCTCGGGTCCATAACAAGCGCAGGCAGCTATTCAAATGCAAGTTGCGTCCCCAAATGCGCGGCTGGCCTGAGCAAAAGGAGCGGCTCGACGCGGGGCGAGCCGAGACCGGCGCTGGGGTTCTGGGTCACCTCTTTTCTCCCGGTTTTTTCCCTCGCTCTTCGGTTCCTGAATTAGCTGTTTATTTACGGCTACAAACGCGTGTGAGCCAGAGAGCCAACGCGCGAGGGAGGGAATTGATCTTTACCGGGACTCAAAGCCGAAGCCGAAGGAGTGCAGGAGATTTGGGGTTCTGAGTGGGACTCAGACCCCGGGTGCTAATGGGGAGTCCGTGGGCTTTCTTGCCCACTTCCCTAATACCCTCGACCCTGCAGGAATCCTCAAGCCTGAGAACGGCCGGGCCCCTGGCTTTGGAGAAAGTGGCGGCCGCTGCGTCCCAGTCTTTAGAATGAACGCCAAGAAAGGTACCTGCGACGAACACTGGCTACTTGTTCCGGTTCTGCACCGGGAGGGCGAGGGGTGATTTATAGGGGAGGGGTGAGATTCGGGGCTTAAAACTGGGCTCCTCATTTCCTCGTTTCTCATTTGAAATTATGCAAATTGACTCGGGTTTCCCTCTCTCTTAGGAGGCAAAGCTGAAACCTGGTCGCGCGTCAGAAACAACCTGCGGTGAAATCCGTTAATGCGCACGGACTCGCCCTCCGCGGTAAGCCAGCCTCTCAGGTCCACGCGGCGGTGGGCCGAGAATAGGGAGTCAGAGCAGCCAGGTGCTCCAGGGTGTGCCACGCGGGTCCTCTGCTGAACTCGTGGCCACGCATAAAGCGTGGGAGCGGGGGTTGGGGTGGGGTGGGGGACGGAGGGCAGAGCCCGCGTCACGCCCGGGATACGGAAAAAGGGGTGCTCCCCTCCCAGAGCCCGCCTGCCCTCCACCGTGGGTAACAACAGGTCCTCCCCGCGAGTTTAAAGCAGCAAATGAGAACGGAGAGCTGGCCTAGGAGCGGGATGTAAACGCGGGTGGCGGGTGGCGGGCACGCGAGCGCGCGACTGAGCTTTGCGCGCGGATCTACTCCGGAGCAGCGCGCCGCGGCCCCGCGCACCTGCTTTGTGCGTTTTGTACACACGGAGCGGGCAGGGTCCACTCCTCCGAGCAACCCCCCGACTGGAATCTGTCTATTCTCCCCTACGTCTAGTTGACGTTTCTACACTGCCCAGGTTACTCCGTTGCTCCTCTGAATCTAACTCAACCCTTCTAAAGACAACCGGGCCGCTGACCTTGACACCCAAGGTTGTGGTATACCATCTCTTTCACTTCAACAGTGGCTAAATTTGTGCTCTGTTTTTTTTTGTTTGTTTGTTTGTTTTGTTTTGTTTTTTCGTTTAAAGTAGTGGGAGGAACGGTAGGTTATTTAAACCTGCAGACAGCCAAACACATTTTCAAATATTCTTCTCATATTACTTCAGCGCTGAGAGCGGGCAGGGGGCTTCGGAGCGCCTGCTTTATGCAGAACGCACGGAGTATTTTTCTCAGTTTATTTGTTTTGATATCTTTGAAAAACGTAGGCTGTTTTCTCTATTTTTTTTTCCTAGCCGATTCTTTAGCAACCAAAACAGTAAAAGTGTGTTTGAGATTGAACAATAAGAAAAGCAAACATGTTGGGACAAATAAATCCAGCATAAATTAAAAGCAGATGGGACAAAGCAAATGAAACTCAGAAAAAGATGTGAGCGATTAATATCTGTGGGGGAAGCAGGTTTAAAAACTGAAATTTCTAGATTTTTACTGACAACACAAAACGAAGCCGAAGGAATTAGATACGTGGTCTTGCCCTCGTGTGTCTGACCGCAGACAAGGGGCCTGCTCGTAGCCATCTTGGTCAAGCCTGCGCTCCGAGGATGTCAAAAGACAAATTCACTTTGAGACACTTGCATACATTTTCAGTAAACTACAACCAATTAGGAGACCTTTAGTTCTGGTGGGAAACTATTTTATCTCTGCCTTTGAGGGGGAAGAAAGCCCTGGCAGTTAAGTTATTACTGGTTCCTGAGGAGTTAATTTAATGCAAATAGTCTACTCTCCTGTCAACCCTGGAGAAAGTCGAAGCTCCGGGGGTCAGGAAGAGCTAGTTAGACGGTGAAGAAGCCTCCTGACTCTGGGGACAGACTTAGGAGACAGTGAACCCAGCGCTGGGCTGGTTGCTTCTCTCCCTCTCCTAAAACTGTAACTCAAGATGTAAGTAAAAGTGTTTTCATTTTTTATTGATCCCACTAACATCTTTCATTATCCAGCATGTAGCCACAGCAAATTATTGCTCATTTGATACCCAGAATTCTATTGACTATGGCTTTCATCGGAGAGAGAACTCTAACTCCTGGCAGCTCTGGGCTCAGAGCTAAGGCTGGAAACATGGAGGATATTCAGTCCCTGGCCTGCAGGAATTGATGGACATGTGTTGGTGACATGGAGCCACGTGGGCTTGCATAGAAACCTGCTTTTTACTCTGCTGGCCTTGCCCCCATTCAGGCAAAAGGTCAGCCCCTTTGGAACAGATTTGCCTACTTGGAAGGCTGGGTATTCGTTTGGCACGTTCTTTCCAGCTCTAGCCAGTCTGGGGAAGAAAATGAGACAATGGAAGATTTCTCCTCTGGCTTCTGGTCAAAGCTAGACCCAGGCGGGAATGCTTAAAGAAGCCTTGAACCGTGCATGCCTCCTCAACCAAAACTTCTTGATTTTGATACATGAATATCATTTCCTACATTTCAACCCCCTCCCACTCTTTCAAGACCCTACAGCACTGCAGAGTGGACAGAGTGGGGAGCGATCTGAGATCTGAGTCTGGTTGGCGGTGGGCACCCAGCCTCCACGACAAGAGTCCCTGCTACAGTGTCCAACTGTGTAAAGAAGAAGCCTGTGCCTAGAGAATGCCTGATCTTGGACCCTGGAACTCACAGCTCCAGGTTGCTCCCAAAATGAGCCCAAGAAGAGGGCCTTGGAGGGCTGTGGGAAAGGCCAGGTGAGTTCCTCAGGACACCGGTTGTGGAATCTGCCTTCCAGATCCAAGGAGCTGATGCTGCCCCAAAGCAAGAGACCCAAAGACTTGACCTGCCAAAGGCTGCCTGCCTATCTCCTTCCTTCAGCTCTGACTCTCCCGGGGGAGTCCACGGAAGAGATGGCTGGCAGGGCATTCATTTCTACAAGTCCCACAGCTAAGCACTCTAGACTGGTTTCCAGAACAACCAAAAGAAGCCATCAAAGATTTTCTAAATGAGTCCCAGCAGGTGCCGCCTCCAAAGAGCGCTGCCTTAAAACCTGAAGGTGCATTTAAGGGTGCCTAGGGACCTGGCCTGTTAAACACGTGTGTGAAGCCACTGTCCAAGAAGCCATGTTGTTCCAGCCCAAGGCAATGAAAATGTGGGAGTGGGCACCACAGACAACACAGAGTGTGGAGAAGAGATGAAGAGACTCTCGGTGGATTGTGACACTCGGCTTGAGGATTTAGGGGGTGTAGAGGGAGATGCACATTGCGGCCTCTTTGTTTTCCTTTTAAAACATTTAAAAACAAGCAGAACCCTGTCTGTTGATGTAATCATGGCATGTCCAAGGTAGTATATTCCTCAAGTACACTCCCAGCCGCCACAGTTAAAAGATCTACTAGCCTAGGCTGGTATGGAAAACAAACATTTTGCTGATTCCAGCATAAGCTCTGAATGCAACACACACACACACACACACACACACACACACACACACACGGGGGTGGGGGGGGGCAGACTTCATGCAATTGTTCCTGTACAGGTAGCTGGCTGAGTCTGGAGCTGTGGAGTCTGGAAAAAGCAAAGGAGATCATCCTGAACCGGAAGTTACCTTGGGAAACAAGACTTGAGACCCGGGGTTGAGGTCATGTTGGGGTCACCCAGCATTTCTTTGGAGCAGAGTTGAGAACTTCTCAGCTGGACTCAGTTGCTTCGGATCTGAAATTAGGAAATTGCTTCTTCTGGCCGGCATAGCAGCAATCACCTCCCCGGGTTAAGGTGCCCTGGCCTCTCCTCAGGGGGCTCCTGACTGCAACATTGCACTTCCCAACTGCCCGATCAGCCCCCTCAGGGTTTTGCCAGGCAAATGAAACAAAAAGAACTCAATAGTAAATTATTTTGTTCAGCCTTCTGTCTTTTTATGAAAATAAAAGCCAACACTTTGTCATTTTTAATCGCATAAGCAGACAATAAATCTAATTTTGATATTGATTTTTTTCCAGAATCAAGTGTGGGTTTCTTTTCTTTTCTTTTTTTTCTTCTGCAGTCTGTTGTGTTTCCTTTCTGAGAAGACTCATTGCTTGTGGACTTTATGGGGATGAGGCCCATGGGTCCAGTGTGTGTGTGGAGGGGTGTTGCTCGTAGACCTGGTGGGGATGAGGCTGGTGTATCCAGTGTGTGTGTGTGTGTGTGTGTGTGTGTGTGTGTGTGTGTGTGTGTGTGTGTATGTGTGCAGAGGGTGCTTCTCTGAAACACTCATTTGACTGTGGACTTTTCTCTGTGTCAGGAAGTTTGGGTTTGTCCTAACTATCTGGAGACCAGTTTCAGCTTAACCACCCACCCTTTTGTTCTGAAATAGAGCTAAGGCTCAACTGGTGATTTTAGTGGTTATGACCTCTGAGATTCATTTTGATCTCCTCCTTTAATTAATAAAATAAAGTGAAAGAAAAACGAGCACAGCACGCAGAAGTCTTGCCGGTGTCAGGAGGTCGACAAGGCCCTGTGAGGCCCTGGCAACTCTTCCCGACCAGTCCAGGCTCCAGCCAGATGAACCTTGGCAGTAGCCAAAACCTAGCTGAGAAGCTTCAGGGGCAACAGCAAGGGACCACGGAAGAGCAGGTGGTCCCTTCGCTCACCTGCCCTTCCTCCTTCAAAAACAGGATTCCTTGATGTTGGTACTAAATGTAACTGGCTCCTTTCCTAGGAAGGTCTAGAGGGAAGGCCTGTAGCAGGCCCCAGAAGAGGGGCGAGTGAAGGAGGTTAGAAGCACCGAGTAAGACTGGGGGTAGGAGGGTAGAGGAGGAAAGGAAAAAAAATAAAACGAGACAGGTGTAAGGAATAAGAAGGATGAGAGAATGATGATGTTGGAAAGGAGAAAGGGAGGAAACAGAGAGAGGGGGACCGAATAGACAAAAATACAAAATCACCCATCTTTCTGAAGGGGGGGAAACTGTGGTCGCCCCTACTCTCCCAGCAATGGACGTCCTCTCGTCCCTTTCGGGGCCAGAGCAAACGTCCCAACTATCCACTCTAACCCAAAACACTTCTCAGGACGCGGCAGGCCTGCTTGCCGGCAGCGACCGGCATCCAGGGCACACACAGCCCTTCACGTAGCTGTCAGGGTCACCACGACCTCCGCCCCCAGAGGCGGGTCCTCGTGCTTGGGGGAGGGGACCGGGCTGCTGAGCGCCCTACGGGGGAGGGGGGAGGGACCAGGGGCCTGCGACCGTCCCTAGGGCGCTGACCTTTTCTGCAGCCCCGCAGGGTCAGGATGTAACCTTTCGCATCCCCGCTCACTGCACGCGTCCTCTCTCGCTGTGGCCTCCGCTAGGGGACAGGGAGAGGGGTCGATGCTGGGACTGGCAGCCTCAGTGACCGCAGAGGACCCGACGTGGGTGAAGACCCAAGCCTGCCTGCTCTGCATGCCTGGGGCGCCCGGCATTACAGAGCAGCCGCAGGCCAGGCCGAGGCCCTGTTAACCCAGCGGGTAGCGGGGAGGGGAGGTGGGGTGCGGGGCCTGGGCTTCCTGCGGGGTCTCGAACAGTTTTCCCATCACTCGGGCCGGGGCGAGCTGCGCGCGCGACAGCCTTGTCCAACAGGCTCCCTCCCCCCCCACCTCCCCCCCCGGGAGGCCGCAGTCCTCTTCGGGGACTGGGGCTAAGCCAACCCGAGGAAAAAACCCAGGCCAAAGTCCGGACCGCAAAGGTTCGGCCTCCGGTCGCCGCCCGGACAGCGGGGACCGACCTCACGCCAGTCCGCTTCCACCCACTTCCAGAGGCTTCTGTCTTCGGCGCCTCTACAGGGCTCTCCCAGCGGGGAACCGGGCAGAAGGGCTGCACACCGGAGGCTAAGGCTGCTGTGGCGCACCCGGCCCCCCAGCTCTCCACAGCTTGGGGTTTTCGCGGTCTCCCCAGCTGGAGCCAGGGCCGCCAGAAGCCAAGAGCTCTAGGTTCAAATGCATCAAAGTTCCGAAGTCGTTTATCCGGGTTTCATAAATAATTTTCTTCTTACACTTAAGACCGATTCCTGCCCCCTTCCCATTTTTATTGCGGGGTTTCAGTGGCTAAAAAGTTTCCAAGGAGGGTGGGCGGTCATTCCCCTTTTTCCATCATTAATGTCATTACTACGAACTATCAATAACCTTGTCGTTGGGAGCCGAGTTTCACGGTATTGATCCACGCAGCTATTCATCTCTGCCATGCAAGACACGGAATAATTTTCGCATTACAGTAGCTTGGATTTGCTTTTAATTCATATTTAAAGCTGCAACCGGCTCAGTGGAGCGCTCTGTGAAAGACTAGAGGCGCCTAATTAATAATAAGTCAGAAACGAAGGAAGGCACCGGCGAATAAATAATTAATACAGACATCTATGTCTCTTTGAATATTGCTCCTTTAAAAATTTAGACTTACCAGGACCATACTGTAAGTCTACCATTTATATTGCGGGGATGATTTAAGAAAGCTATTTTTTCCCTTGAAATACAATAATAAATTATTTACGGTGTTTTGCAAACCTAAGTTCCTTCATTAGCCGGCCCCTCTGGTTTGTTTCTTCCAGGTGGAAAACACCAGTTTTTTAAAATAATAATTACATTAAGCTTACAACAAGAACCACCAGCTAACATTAGATTCGGATAGCTAGGGCAGGCACAAAACGGGAGAAGACCAAAGTGTAGGATCCCCTACGCTGGGAAAATGTTGGAATCTACTGCATATGGGGTTTTGTCCCCGAGAGAAAAAGAAAACCCAGAATATTGTCCAGTGACCTTAGACATTTGCTGGCGCCCAGTATGACAGGTTTAAGAGAACTCGAGGTTCTGAAATGACCCCAGAAGAGAGGTGTCTTGGGCATAGAGTGTCATGGTGCCTCTGCACACACACACCCCATGATAAAAAGAGTGGGGGAGAATGGAATTTTAGAGACCAGGCTTTTGAAAAGTTAGGGCTGATTTTCACAGTAGTCAGGAGCTACTGGTATCCCCAGAGGTTAACAAATTCAAGGGGGTAGGAGTGATTGAAAAATCTGAGGTTTTTTGTGCGAGATGGACTAGGATTTGTTTGCCATGTTGTTAGCAATATTGATTTTTTGTTACTTGGATTAATGTATGTTAAACAGGAAAATACGGGCATTAGTCAAGCACATTATAATCATCTATTGCTGAGAGGAAGGTTTCTCCGGTGATGTTGGAAACTGGGGCGGCAGGCAGTTCCAGTGAGGTGGGAACACTCTGGAGCAAAGTCTGGGGGCATCTGGAACTGGAGGGGCTGGTAAGGTAGATTCACCTACAGTTCCACCTCCCACCCACCCTCTCCTTGTAGAGTTACTGCAGCCTCTAATTTAACAAAACCGCAAACTAGGTGCATCAGGTGTCAGGGCTGCCTGGGTCTACCAAAGTTTCTTACCTACACGTCCGTATTCCCACACCCCCACCTCTATGTCTTTGGGCCCTACTGACATCCCTTCAACAGTCTGAGACCTCATTTCAGGCATGGGGACTCCAGTAGCAAAGCGTTAGTGAATTCACCCAGTTACACATACACTTACACGCGCACATGCACACACACACACACACACACACACACACACACACACCACTAACACACACAAATGGAACCATGCATGTGAAATCTGTGAAAGACTGGGGCCGGGCGCAAGAGTCTGGAGACCCTACAGGCAGACTCATAGACCGTGGGATGGGCCAGGCCTAGAGAAGCCTGCATCCGACAGTCCCCTGTATCATGGCAAACCTCTGGCTTGGTTCTTCAATCCCACCGGCTGACACACCTTTCTTCCCAGTCGGGTGATGATGGGATATGGACCAAAGCTTTTGTACTCTTCCTTTTTTCCTTTTAGCGTCACACACACACACACACACACACACACACACACACACACACACACACACACACACACGTGGGGGGGGGACCAACGGGTTGTATTTATGGGGCAAGACCCACATCCAGGCCAAGGTCTTTTCCCTAACTCCGTAGAAACTGGAGGTCAAGCACGAGACCCCTTGTGTCTTGGACAGGTTCTGAAAGGCGCGTGAAAGCCAAGGTCTGGAGGTTGGGGTGGAGCAGGGGACTCTAGTCCACTCCATAATCCTACTAAAGGGCCAGGGCACAGAGCCTCTGGGTCTGAGACCGAGGGTGGGGACTGGAGAGATAAGGTGGCTGATTTGTGAAAGGCGGGCTGGGTCGGAAATGGGGAGGGGGCGTGGAGGGAGGTGAAGTATGGGAAGTAAAGGAAAAAGTAAAATATGAGTCCCCCAGCTTGGAAAAAGCAAAATCCAAACCCCGCAGAGCAGGCCGAGGAGGGAGATGAAGGCAAGAGGGCAGGCGCTCAGAACACCTGCGTTTTATTTTTAAATCTTCTAGGTGTCTGTGGGTCATATAAAGACAAGGGCAGTAACGATTATTCTGTTAAATCTATGGTACTTGACTTCGCAAACACTAATTGATTAGACACCAAAATGATTTGTTTAAAGAGTTTTCCTCCTTCCCAAGTGCAGCTGTTCTGGGCCTGCGTCGGCGGCGTTGCCGGGCGACGGTGGAGTTCGCCAAGTGGGCGTGCGTGCGTCGGCCCCCGGCTTGGGGTAGGTTGGCTGGTCTAAGCCCTGTGCATCTGGGGCTCTCAGCCGGATGGTGGCTGGTGACTTCTGCTCCCCACGTCGGAGAAGTACTAGAGAGCATCGCGTTAGTACAACTGGCCCTCCGTCCACCCTTCTGAGTTTTCCTTACTTTGAGTCGCTTTGAGTCGCCAACATGAGGGTCCTCACTCTCACCCCTTCCTTTCAATTCCCAGTTTGGACACTCTCCACCACCAGACGGCCACTGCTAATCCATCGCAGACCTCCAGAGGACAAGGACTGGAAAAAGAGTATTCACCGCTGCCCCAAATCTGGGAAATTCACCGGCTCCCTCACCACCTTGGGTAGGGTACCTCTCTCCGTTAACATAAAATTCTAACCAAGAGAAAAAAAATCCACTGAAGGTCAGACTCTACAGAAGGCTAATCTTGACCGGCACTGGGCTCTGCCACCCGCCACCCTGGAGCTAGAAGCCTCTCCCTTAGTCCCACAGCCTCTGTGACACCCAAAGCAGGAGACCCCCAGAAAGAGTTTCAACCCAGAAGATTCCGTTGGTAGTTCACTCGGTCCCAGGAGAACAGGCAGTTTTCTTCCTTGCCCAGGAAGTGACCAGAGATGTTCTCTGCGTGGTCAGTTCTCCCACCGCCACCGAGGCGGCTCCAAGCAGTTCCTGGAGTTAGGTGGGGGTCAGAGGGAGCTGACCGCTCTTCCGCAGGCATCTTCTTGAGGAATATGGGGGGAGGAGATGAAAGACTGGGTGGTGCAAAAGTGCTCGGTTTAAAATCATTTTCATGCGCAAAACAATATTTAGGGGGAAAAAAGGAAAAGGGAGGTTAGCCAGACAGAGGAATGAAAACTATATAGGCACAAAATAGAGGCACAAAGTTTGAAAATGGGGCATTAGAAGCCCCACCCGAATGAGAAGACACTATTCCTCCCTCCCTTTTGTGCAGAGGAAAGGGGTTGGGAAACGGTGTCACGTCGCATGGAACTGGGAATTAATTTGTTGTTTTAATTTTTTTTCTTTTTTGGGGGGTTTTTTTGAGATTGTTTTAATTTTTTTTCAATAATGCACCATCAGACCACCTGTTCTAAAATTCTTGTCTATTCTAAGCGCCAACAGCAATTTTCTGAATAAATTTTCTCCAGAGACAGAAAGACTCCAGAGGACGACAGTAGAACCCTGTTGGAAGCATCTAGAATCAAATCCTTCACCCCATTTATCAAGGATTCTGCTGTAGCCAGAATCCACCCACATGTCCCTCCCTGGGAGTTTCATGCTAGCCTCTGCATGCTTCAGAAAGGCTGGAGGGCTTCAGAAGCTGAGGGTAAGGGTCTCTCACCCTGAAGTCCTAGGTAGGGACATTTGCTGAACCCCAGGACTGCCAGATACCAAATGGGAACCGAGCACCTGATGGCCCCCCGAGAGCCTAGAAGCATTTCTTTTGAATGGTCCATATGTTACATCTCTACTGCTCACAAAGAAAACTAAGCCATTGACTCTGAATCACATGGACCATTCTTAGAGAACCTTGTGTGGCCAGCATTTACAAGAATGGCCTTTTCCCCAAGTCTGATGATGTTTCCTTGCAAACTGAAGCCTGTTTAGCAGAGGACACATTTCATTTACCCACCCACTCCCAGACACTTGAGACATTTACAAAATAAACATCAATAATAGAGTCTTTGCCTAGCTCAAGGCCCTAGGTTCAATCCCCAGAAGCACAAAAGCTCATTTCCAATACGAAAATACTGTAACAAGTATCGAGTCGAGCCTTTTACCCCTGTTTTTTAAAACACATGTTTTAATACCGCTTTTGACATTTTTTTCTTTAATTGTCCTGCAGTTGCTTAGAACCAAAGCTGTTAAATATAACTCTTCCCTCCACCTCACACACTTACCTCTCCAGTTTCAAGGCATTCTTCCACAGACTCTAATTCTCTCTTCCCTTGGAGTACACCTAAGGGAGCCAAGCTTTGTGCTGGGAACTCTAAGAAAAGAAGACAAGATAACAAAAGATAACCCCAGTCTCCTAGCATTTGACAATCCCTCAGAGGCCAGAGGGGTGGGGGACCATCCTTTCTACACTCCATAGTCGATGACAGGAAATGCTGCTGAGAGGTCAAAAACACCTTGCTTCTGACTCACCAACTACAGGAAAACCGTGCAATAAAAGGTGTGAACTAGAGGAGGAGGAAGAGGAGGAGGAAGAGGAAGATTCGTGAACCAAGTCCTACTGCCGTGCAAGAGTGGCTTCTTGTTGGGGGGGGGGGTCAAACACTGAAGTGAGCCAGGCCAAAAGATCCTTCCAGAACTTCCTTTCTCCTTTGGGAACCGAAGCTGAAACAAGCCACCTTTTGACAAAGCCCCTTTGGTGCGTGGGCAGAGGTGAGCTCCCTCGTTCCCACCCTTCTTCCCGCGTGGGCTCCAGGGCCTCAGCCAGGAGTCTCCACGAAGGAGGTCTTCCCAGTCTCCAACGGAGTCGGGGAGGAACACCACGAACAACTTGTGTACTGATTTCTTTCACTTTTCAAATGAACGGTCTTTCAAGAAGAGAGGATCGTGAGGACAGATCAATCATTTCAATGGGATTAAAATACGGTGGCAGACACAGTTGAGCGTGGATTGCTTTAACTCACCCTGTGGTCTTATACGAGAGGGGAAAGGGGTTCAAGAATAAGAAAGGAACGGTGGATTTGCCTTCTGAAGCTGATTCGCTAGATAGAAAATATTTTATGCTTGAATGTGTCTGAAGAGATGATAATAAATTAAATTAGTGTAGTTTTGGTTTTGGCCAGTGGACTCCCCCGCCCCCCCCCCAAAAAAAAATACTTTTTCCTGGGGGAAGTGCTCCAGATTCCTAAACGGCCATGACCAAGTGGGCAGGAAGTAGGATCTACAGCAGTTATTTGGGTAGGATGGGGGCCTTTCTGATGATGAGACCCAGAAGATTCAGTCAGTCCCGGAGCCTAGCATTCTAGGAAGTCTTAGTGTACCCACTGACCTTGACTGACCGGGAGTGATCTTGCTCTTTTGGTGGCAGGGACCTGGGCTCAGAGATGAGTTCGTTTGTGCCTTAGCTGATGGGATTTCGTCCCCAGGGTTCACCCCACCAAACTTTTCTTACAGACCCCCACCACCATCACGACTCAATCCTAACCTCTCTGAAAAACGGTTCTGGGGAAGGAAACACGGGCGGTGGTGGGCTCTGTGTTTGGCGACTAGCAGGCCTCAGACACTTTGTTCAGTGACTGAACCCTGGAAGCCCAGCTTCGAGGCTATCCTTATTGTGAACACCGCTAGCCCCGGGCTGAGGCTCGGCGCTGACCCGGCCGTAACTGCCAAGGGTTTGACAATGGGCACATCTGTCCTTTCTCCAAGGGATAAAAGCACCTAAGCAGACAAGGCTCTGCCTTTTGTTACGGACTTTTTTCTTTCTTTCTTTTGTAAATAAAAGAAAGCCGCGGCATGTGGCGGCCGGGTGTGTGTCCCACACTGGGGGCCTCCCCACGCGTCCCCACCAGGCTGAAGGCCCGGGTTCAATTCCGGATTGGAGCGTGACTGTGACAAGGGCGCAATTATGCCCAGAGCTGAATTGATTTTCAAATCTGGAGGCTTCTTGCAGGGACGCCGGGAAGAGGAAGGCGTCCCTGCGGGCCAAGCGGAGACCCGCGCGGCCACGTGCACTCTGCCTGCGTGGGTACTCCTTCGGAGCAGCAGCAGCCTCTAGGTGCTCTTCTGGAAAGGCTATGGAGTAACTAAGAGAGAGCAGCCCCCGATGTTAACCGGGGAGCCCATCCAGGCACTCTCTGCTGTCCCCCTTACGACCCCCCCCCCCAGCAGGCTTAACCGAAGTGGAAAGCCGCCTTAATAGGGAGCATAGTGGAAGACCTCCTCTGAAGTCTGGAACAGCGGGGTGTGGCCTCGATCCGGACTCAAGGCACTGAGTGCTCCTCTGCCCATGGCTCGGATGGGGAAAGATGGATCTAGGAGTACCGGGGAGGATCATAGGCGCCGATTCAACAGCGGCCTGGCTAACACAGGCTTGAAAGTATACACCTCCCAGGCCCCATAGGCCAGGCATTTAAGGTTGGAGAATGACCTCCAGCAACCCTCCAGGGAATAAAGCCCAGTGGGCGAGTGGGCGAGGGCCATGGCACAGTCCCCACGCCACCCCGGCTCCTCGCGGGCGACCTGCACCGGCAAACAGCCACTCAGACCCAGGGGCTTTAACTCTCTCACCTAACTGGTCCACAGTGACAGAAGCTAGGCAAGAGAGTCGGGCTGGGAAGAGAGGGGAAGGCAGTGAGGAAGACCAGGGGGAGGAAGCAAAGCCTCCCGGGACAGTGGCAGCGGCTCCAGGTCGCGCTCTGCGCGCGTCCCGTGCACGTGCGCACCGCCCCGGGGCCATCCGGCGCCGCCTCGAAAGCTCTTTCTCTCCCCCCCCCCACCTCGACCCCCCCCCACCCGGGTTCATTTGTACTGGGACGTCACGGAGCCCGTGCACTGGGACCGAGGGGGCGGGGCCTGGGAGCGCGCATGCGCGCTGCGCCCGGCGGGCGTGAGGGCGGGCAGCGGCAGCGGCGGCGGCTACCGAATCGCGGCCACAGTCTGCAACAGTAACCGAGCCATGGCTCGAGCTGGCGGGCGGCGCGCCGGGCAAGCAGCAGCCGCGGCAGGCGCACGGGCCGCGTCAAGGGAGCCGGGGTCAGCACGATTCTAAGAAAGAGAGGGGCGTGAGGGGGCCGGGCTGGGCGGGCTAGGGGCACCGCGCTCTCCCAACAGCGCGGATCCTTTTTGGAAATTAATATTAAAAAAAAAAAAAAAAAAAAAAAGCAAGCAGAGGGGAAGGTGGGAGCAAGAGAGAAGGCGAGACACACAGAGAAAGAGCGAGAGACACAGCTCCCCACCGTGAGAGGAAGAAAGGCCACAGTCGCCGGCGGCTGCCGATGTGAAGACTGGACTCCGTGCGCCCCTCGCCGCCTCTGCCCGGCCACATCGATGTTGCAGCCCGCTCGCCCGCATCACGATGAACGCGCAGCTGACCATGGAGGCGATCGGCGAGCTGCACGGGGTGAGCCATGAGCCGGTGCCCGCCCCTGCCGACCTGCTGGGCGGCAGCCCTCACGCGCGCAGCTCCGTGGGGCACCGCGGCAGCCACCTGCCTCCCGCGCACCCGCGTTCCATGGGCATGGCGTCCCTGCTGGACGGCGGCAGCGGAGGCAGCGATTACCACCACCACCACCGCGCCCCTGAGCACAGCCTGGCTGGCCCCCTGCACCCCACCATGACCATGGCCTGTGAAACTCCCCCAGGTATGAGCATGCCGACCACCTACACCACCTTAACCCCTCTGCAGCCGCTGCCGCCCATCTCCACCGTGTCCGACAAGTTCCCTCACCACCATCACCACCACCATCACCACCACCACCCACATCACCACCAGCGCCTGGCGGGCAACGTGAGCGGTAGTTTCACACTTATGCGGGATGAACGCGGGCTGGCCTCCATGAATAACCTCTATACCCCCTACCACAAGGACGTGGCTAGCATGGGCCAGAGCCTCTCGCCCCTCTCTGGCTCCGGTCTGGGCAGCATTCACAACTCCCAGCAAGGGCTTCCCCACTATGCTCATCCTGGAGCGGCTATGCCCACCGACAAGATGCTCACCCCAAATGGCTTTGAAGCCCACCACCCTGCCATGCTCGGTCGCCACGGAGAGCAGCACCTCACGCCCACCTCGGCCGGCATGGTGCCCATCAACGGCCTTCCTCCGCACCATCCCCATGCCCACCTGAATGCCCAGGGCCACGGACAGCTCCTGAGCACAGCTCGGGAGCCCAACCCTTCGGTGACCGGCTCGCAGGTCAGCAATGGAAGTAATTCAGGGCAGATGGAAGAGATCAATACCAAAGAGGTGGCGCAGCGTATCACCACCGAGCTCAAACGTTACAGCATCCCACAGGCCATCTTCGCGCAGAGGGTGCTCTGCCGTTCCCAGGGGACCCTTTCGGACCTGCTGCGAAACCCCAAGCCCTGGAGCAAACTCAAGTCGGGCCGGGAGACCTTCCGGAGAATGTGGAAGTGGCTGCAGGAGCCGGAGTTCCAGCGCATGTCCGCGCTCCGCTTAGCAGGTGAGCCGATGGGCGCGTGGGCGAGATAAGGGATTGAAGGTGGGAGGGAATGAGAGAAGGCTGGGCGCGCTTCGTCCCGCTCCGCCTCCCCTTTCTCCCCTAGACCTGGAAGAGCCAGCTTAGGCAGCCGACCTTCTCCTTCGGGAGCTCAGTGCATTGGGCTGTGGGAGGCTTCGAAGACTGAACAAGGCGGCCTCCGTGACTTGGGGGTCGCATTTGTGCTCGGGGACAGAACTACAGGGTTTTGAGCCGCAGGCCGAGAGAGACTCTTGGAACCTGGTGGGACACTGGGTGTGTGGTTCTCAGCGGAACCCAGCGGGTTTGGGAAGGGACGAAGGATGCCTAAAACTGGGTCCGGTTGCTCACTGCACATACCCGGCGCGGGGCTGGCACTACTCAAGCTACCAGTCAGTATTTGGCTGAGCTGGCCGCGGCCACCCACTCTTGCCCCCGTTGTATTGGCGCCGCGCGTCCGGGGAACCGCACTTCGATAGGGTGTGTGCAGATTCCAAACCTGCAGGCGATGTGTGCCTGACGGGCTGGTTTGGAAGGGTTTCCACACATGCGCTGCGGCCGTGGAAAGGAGAGGGACAGAGACAAACAGTGACCAGGTCCCCAGGAACCTCCCGGTTGAGCCCAAGGACCACCGCTGACAACTCGCTTTTTCGTTTTCGTGATTTTTTTTTTTTTTCATCTAAATCTCGGTGCTACTGGGTAGGAGTGTGTAAATGCTCCCCCCCCCCCCCAATCAGCAAGCTGGTCTCCCAGTTCAAAACCTCTAGCAGGCTGTTTGATGTTTGAGCGCTGAAAGTCTCAGCTGCCAAGTGCAAGCGCCAGGCCTGACTCCTCTAGTGGACCAAGAGACCTAGTGGACAGCTGAGCCCAGATGATGAACCGCACCAGGGATTCAGACACAGTCGGCGACCCTTGAAGACGCGAGAAGAGGGCAGCCTAGGGGCGGACTGTGTTCCTGAGACCTGGGTGGAGGTTGCCGCGTTGATTGACTCCTGTGTCCGCGTCCCCCCACTCCCCAGCCCCCGCCTCAAGCCACACACAGCCTCCTCTGAGCCCTGAGCCCAGGTCTGAGTCTTGGTGAAGGGAAAGGTAAACGCTGGAATCAGGGTTTGTTAATTAACTGATCGTTCTCCATTAATTCGTCCCTAGAGAATGAGAGACAGTCAATCCGCTCTGAGCCGAGGGCACTGAGCCGTTTCACGGACTAAAATCAAAGCATGAGGCCAAGCCCCCCCCTCCCCCTACCCGGTGCCTGCCAATGAGAAGCTGGGAAGAGGCAGGTGCGGGCGAGCCTGGGATCCTAGCCCGCGAGGCTACCCTAGTGTTCCCTGCATCTGGGCTCTAGAGGCCTTTGGTGGTAGGTACCACCCTGCTTCAGCCTCTGACCGCCCAGAATTTCCGGCTTAGCTCACTCAGTCCTTGGCTCTAAAGTTCTCAAGGCAGGCTTGGGTTAGTGCGCCCAGGGTTCTGGTGAGGCGAAGGACAGGGGGACCTGGGCCGACCGAACGCCGCGCCTAAGCCGCACGGTTCCACTATGACTTTATGTAGCGGTGGAGCCCCTGCTGGGCTCATTGATTCCCCGCGGGGCAGCTGATTTTTGCTGCTCTCCCAACTAACTGCTCCACCTTCAGAACCTTCCATAGCACCAACACCTTCGCTTGAAGCCAGTGCTCCGGAACTTCCAGGCAGGTAGGGCTCTGAGGCTAGTCAGTGTGGGGCACGGGAAGTGTGGATAAAAAGCGTACTCCCTCACGGAAAGTCCCATCCCATCACTTGGTGAAGACGCTCCAGACATCAGGGACACTCCACCTAGTCTTCTGTCACACCCTGGAAGGAAGAACGGATAGGTCCTGAGCTGAGCTGAGTACCTACCTAGTTCTGGAAACCTAGCCTGTCTACCCTCTGACCTCCAGATAAGAAAACTGAGCTGGGGATGGGGGGGGGGGGTGCTTGGTACTGGGGAGCCCTGTGAATGAAGGCCGAGTTCTAGAACCTGCACACCAAAGGCACAAGTTGGGTGCTGAGCAGGTGCTCATGGGACCCAGGAGGTCATCAAAGGGTGTCTGTACACTAGGTCCCAATGGCTAGCTCTGTTTGTTACTCTTGGCTCCAAGCATGTGGCCTTTTCCTAGAATATGTGGAAAATAGGAGGTTCCAGCAGACACCAAACCCAAGGACACTGGGTGTCCTGAGACAGAGCGAGCAGAGCACCACCTTTCATTCTCGTTTCTGTAACATCAAAGAGTGAGAAGGATCGGGCCTAAGTCTTCAGTGAGGGGGCGAGGCGCTCATGCAAGAAACCCAGAACCATCCCTTCTGCCTCGCAAGTCACAGTCTGTTTTTGAGTCACTAAAGAACAACCAACCCGGCTGGCTCCTTGATTCCCGCCCCCCCCCCCCGCCCCTTCTTAAGAGAGGTCAGTTTCTGGTCCTTGGGATGGTGACTAGCAGGTCTCAGTGACAGAGTCTAAGGACTGACAGCCTGATGCTTTCCCGTGGCAACTGCAGGAACTCAGGGCCTGCTAACCAGCCCTCCCGCGCCCCCCCCCCACACACACACACTGCAGCTTTGCTTGCTGTTGCACTTAAGACTAAACCCTCATCTTTTCCCAACCCCCTTTTAAAGGCCCGACCTAGTTCCTTCACTCAGCAGTGGAAGGGCAGTTTCCTCCATTGCCCCTCTGTGCCCCGTGTTCCACGCAGCATGTTTGGAGGGTCAAAATCCCCTGCACGTGGCAGTATGTTTGGGGAGGCGCCAGAAGGGTGTATAAATTACAAGCGCTGGTGAAAGACTGGAGGAAATTCTCACCAAATTAACTACCTTTTAAAAATCAATATATGTTGCCTCAACGTAATGCTTGCTGCTCCTCATTAAAACGCAGCGTGACCAGACGCCCGCCGCTTCTGGTCCCGAGTGGGGTGGGGAAGCTAAGCTGGGTGCCCCGCCTCTGACGTGGGCGTCTATCAAGACAGGAGGAGATTAGCCTCCAATTAAATATTCCAGGAGGCTTTGGCCCCTCAGCGGGAGCTGACAGCGCAAGAAGAGACTGCAAGAGACACCCACCAGTGAGTGCCTGCCGCTCTAGCGCTGTGCACCCAGGAGATGGTGGCGGTGGCGGCCCAGGTCCTCAGCCCAGGCAAGGCTGTGTGCCGGGCACACAGACCCTGCCAGAGGTGAGGAGACCTCCAGAGCCCTGCATGAAGATGGCCTGCCCTTCAGCACCCGGTACTTCGCCCCCTTGCGGTCCGGTATTTGCCCCTCTGTGCCAGAGGCAGATCTAAGCTGGGGGCAAAGGGGGGTGGGGGGTTCTACCTGGAAGTGGCCCTGAGAAAGTCTTGCCCAACCCAACCTGGGCAGTGTTTGCAATGAGTGGCCTTGCGGTCTGGTTGATTGATAACTGGCCCTGCACACGTCCATTTGCTTTTGTGTTAATATTTATCCCGATCGGTGACATTTCAAGCGTCTGGTGCTGCCAGGTAGGAGTGCTAGGCTGAGCCCTAGGAACCGCATTGGTTCAACCCCTGAAGAATTCTGGGTGGAGAGAGAAGGGGGTGGCCAGGACTGGGTATGAGAGATGCCAGGGCTGGAACGGCTCCTGGGCTCCCGAGTGGGAGGAGAAGGTGGCGGCGCCACACCGATTTCCTGGCGCCCTGCGCCGTGGCTCTCCCGTGATGCAGCTGCTCCTAGCCCTCTGCCGCTTGAACAAAGGGCCAGCAGGGCGCGACCGACCGTGTCCGCCTTGGAGGCTGAGGTCAAGGCCTGGGATGGCTTTCTCCCAGCATGGCTAAGGGATAACCCGTTATCAGGAGGCAACCGAGAGTCCCAGAGCCTCTAGGGATGAACGGTGGGGGTGAACTGGGGTAGTCGGAACACACACATACACACACACACCCCAGCCGGTTATAAAGTCAAAAGGACTTGGGGACAGTTACCAGAAGGCTCTGAGCAACATCTTTCTCACAGACTTTATCTGTCCCCTCGGTGGGACAATAGTTGCCTTTGTGCATTTTTCGTTGGGGCAGCTACATCCCATGAGGAGAGGAAGCGCAATGAGGCTGAGAGGTGCCTGTGGCGATAATTAGCGATTGTAGTTTTTGTAGCGGGCTAAGCCTGCTTTCCGAGGCTTAAGGAGACCTGGTGGTTGCGGTGTGTTGATCTTGTGGCCTTCACAGAAGGACATCCACCAGAAACAAACCGAATGGCATGTTCAGAAGCTGCCTACCTTTTCTCCCTCCCCTAAAATGCAGCCTGGAGATCCTTGAATAATTCTGAGTATCATTTCCGAATGCCCAGAGTCAGGGTACTGCGGTCACTCCAGACCCAGCCGCTTACAACCGACAGAGAACCTTACCAATAGTACAGGTAGGTCGTGGCAGTAAAGCCATCCAAAGCCTACAACGTGACTGTCTTCGAAGCTTTTTGCCCCGCGTGAGCTCGGCAGAGGCAGAGATGAAGTGGCTTCTCGCTCCCGGACCTCGGAACCTAGGTTCGTTTTGCTGCAGCTGGGGTGGCTGTGCTAAGGACGCTGCGCGTGCCCCCTAGTGGCCGCCTGACGAGGGGACAGGAGATAGATGTTAATGCTGGTTGAGGCTTTGTTTTTAGAGCATCCTTGTCCTGAAGATTTTTCTGAGCAGTATTTTGATAGGAAGAAAGTGTGGAGGAGGAAGAGGATGCCTAACAAAAGCCCCATCGAGGAAGACACAATTTCCTTCCCTACCAATTACACCCGGAACTCTAACCTACCCAGAAAGGGTGGCAGTTTCTGTTCCATGCCCGAATTATGCTCTCCGACATATTTTTACCTAAGAGGAGCAATGAGTGCAGAGGTGACCCTGGCAGTCTGAAGTCCAGGAAGCTGGGACCAGTATTGTCCGCACAGATTAACAGTTCCTTTGTTTTGCTTGCTTCCCAGCAAACTGGCCTGAGTGAGTCTGAAGGCAGCCCCCCGGGCCTTAAGCTTGGAAGCCTTTGTTTTCCCATCCCGCGGGGTGAGTGAAAGGCTGTCGGAGCCTGCAGGCATGGAGCCCTGGCCCAGAGTCAGGACGCTGGACAGAGCCCCACCGCCTCGCTGCCTTGGGCTGCACTCTGTCTCTAAAAAAGCTGCTGGGATGGTACAGGATTCCACGCTGTAGCAAGGAAACATTAACAACTAATATTCCGAAGTTTGTGAGAGCAGGAAGCCCCTCCCAGAATAAACACTGGCCCTGCCGGGTCGTCGAAAAGATCAAAACCGTCGTCAAAGACCAGGGGCTGATTGGTTTGTCCCTACGTGGCATGGCGCGTGCACACCAGCATATAAAATCGGAATTTGCGTCCCTGTGGGTGTGACAAGAGTTGGATCATTAAGCTAAAACGTTCAATTCAGTCCCTTTGATCCGTGCTGGGGAAAATCTATAGTCATCTCTAATCTACGAGGTCTTTAAGGAGGTTGTTACACTAGCTGTTTGATGTCATCATCTTCCACATCCGTGGCAAATTCAGCTAATCAAACACGCTGGTCCCCAAAGTTCTCCTAAGCAACAGTTCTTACAGAGCATACTGGTAAAAAAAAAAAAATCCATTCTTGGTTTTCTTGTAAAAAGGAAATATTCAACTCTAGTGGCTGGCTGTGGGTAATTTAGAAGGAGGTTCCCAGGTGTCTCACTCCTCGGCTTCCATAGTTAGTGGCAGCCACGTCCTTGAAGTGATAATGCCCAGTGTTCTCAGCAAACTGCATATAGTGGAGTATTTAAGCACACACTCATTTCTGTAACTCAACCTCAGTAGCTGGAAAGTGAAATAACTGGTTTCATTTCAGACCCTATTTAAATACTAAGATTTCCACGCTTTCATAAAATTGAATACCCCCCCCCAACCAAGGGTCGCTACAGAAAGAGGATCTCATGAAGCTATGCTTGTTATCAAATACATTTCTAATAAAAAAATTCAACCCATATGCATCACAGATCATTTTCTGTGTGTCAACATTTGAATAAGACCAGTGAGTACCTTCAGAAGACTGCCATGTTCTTTCTACATGGAAAATGTTAGTCTCACAGTCCATGAAGAAGGAAGGTCTTATTTCTAATGTAAATGAGTTTAGTACACTAGCATATATTCCTATTTTATCCACTTTACAGGTTTTTATTTTGAAACACTCTGATAAAGCTTACTTTCTTGCTGGGGTGACAGGTGACTGGGCCAATCATGTGACAATCTGACCATTTGATGCAGACATGCAATTATGTATCTGGTCTTACTGTTCTATCATCTACATATGTCTCTTCCCAAAGATGTTACAATGGAACACATAGCTTCTAGAACATCTCCATTCCTTTAATGCATTGATTTAATAAGACAACAGCTGAACAGAGCCCAGCCCTAGAGGATAATTCATCAGGGCTGCCATACCAGTGAAAAAGGAGAGAATTGAAGTTGGTTGTTCACCTGTTTATTGCATGCTGTGGTAGGCATTCCCACCTAATACTCTGTCTATGCCAGTGGCTCACAAGTCTTACTACACATGGAAATCACTTAAAGACTTAAACAACTAATGTCTAGCTGCAACTCCAGATATTCCAATCTAATCAAGTAGGGTGTGAAATCGAGTGGGGTGTGACCCAGGCTCCCAAGTGATCTTAATGTGCACGGAGGTCTGGGAGTCTATATGGTGTGTGGTAGTTACTTTTGCTTTCTCTGATGCTTTCTGTAGTGGAGTTAAATAATTTGTCTTTAGTCACTCCACTGGAATGTACTGATGCCCTGGACTCAGTTTCCCCAATTTAATGACACTGGCCAAGCATATCCTACACCACTGGCTTCTGTTGCCAGTTCCAGACTATAGTCAATGCTCCCAGAATGTGGACATCTGACTCACTATCTTTTTTCCTTCCTTCCTTCCTCCCTCCCTCCCTCCCTCTCGTTCTTTCTTTCTTTCTTTCTTTCTTTCTTTCTTTCTTTCTTTCTTTATTCAAGACAAGATTTCTCTGTGTAGCCATGCTTGTCCTGGAACTCACTTTGTAGATTTGTAGACTAGGCTGGCCTCAAACTCACAGAGATCCGCCTGCCTCTGCCTCCTGAGTACTGGGTTTAAAGGCATGAGCCACCACCGCCCAGCCTGACTCCCTATCTTAAGCATCCATTTAACAAGGTCCATGCATCACAAAGCTCTTGAAATTGGAGAGTAAATCTTTTCTCTCAGGCTCTCAAGAAAAGTTTCTGAAACATTCTTTCTTCTCAGATGTATAAGCAAGATTTCTGTTAATTGCTCGACTCCAAAGAAGCAGGCAGAGTGGTAACAGATGTGAAGCTCACATCTCTCATGGATATATCCACTTGTTCACTTAAACAATTATCGATGGGAAAGGCCCATCTCATTAGATGTGCTCTGCGGGTAAGCTTGGCCCTCTGGGACCCATGCCTGGAGGAAGGCCCAAGCCACCCGTACTTCCAAGGCTGATGTTCTCATCTGCCTTTGGCTCTGTTCTTCCAAAATCAGCTTATTTTAGGACTCTACACATACTTTAGAACTACACACACAAACACACACACACACACACACACACACACACACACACACACATACACAAAGCAAACAGACAAAAAGCTCTGCGTGTATGTTCATAATTGTCTGAGAGCAACTCAGTTTCAGCCAGGCTCCAAGGTACCTGCCACCCTTGATTCTTTGCATATGTCGTGGGGTAATGAGAATGGACAGTTTCTGCAATAATTCCTTTCTTTTAACAGCTGATGATGTTTAAAAAAGAGAGGTTGTCAGAAGAACACAACAAACTATGTGCTTTTCACTTCCTTTTCTTCTTGCCTTCTTAGGCAGAGGAACTGGGGGGCGGGGGCGAGGGAGGGAGGGCGATAGATACACAAGCTTGTGAAGCAATGCCACCTAGTGACAGTGGCGCTCATCACAGGCTTCTTGATGAGTGGGTGAGGAGCGGCTACCGTGATTCCAGTATTGATGGAGTCACAGAAATCGTTCATTAAGGCAATTTAATCTTTGCTATTAAATGTCCTTTCAATTCATTTGGGGTAATTAAGATGCAGTTAAAGTGATTAAATTCTAATTACTTATGCTAGAGAAAGACATATTTGTCACGCTAATGCTGTTAGACGAAGGACTCAGAAAGAAAGTTAACGTTTACTTCGAATGATGCAGCTGGAAAAATCAGTTCCTCTTTTCATCATTAATCTGGCGAGCTGGGTGATTATGTAATGGTACTACAAGCTCATTAAATAGGAGAAGTGCTGATTAAAATGACTGCCAGGAGGAAAACTTGAACAAGAAGTAACTCAGTACAGTATAGTCAGCATTCTTGGGCAAAATCACTAGGTGTTCTCTCCCTCCAAACCCAAAGTAATGAGCACCTGGAAAGCTTTATTCTGGCACTGAGAGAGGGGTGGTACCCAGAAGGCTTTATTACCAAACCAAAGACACTGTCAAATGAAAATATTACCAAAAAAAAAAAAAAAAAAAGGCAGCAGGATCTTATGTATCCCAGGCTAGTCTTGAACTCACCCTGTAACCAAGGATGACTTGAACTTCTGATCCCCGTCTCCACTTCCTGAGTTCTGGAGTGTGCCACCCTGCCCAGTTTGTGTCGTGATGGGGATCAAATCTAGAACATTCGAGCATTTGAAGCAACCACACGACCAACTCAGCTCCATCTCCAGCCCGGAAGGAATGTTTTTTAAAAGAAGAATGGCTCCTTGGAGTAGAGAGGAGCAAGGCAGATGAGCAGGAGTGAAGAAGCAGAGAATTCCCAAGGTCGACACGAACCAGCATTTCCCCTGTAGGCTGCGGGAGCTGCTTCCCATACTGATTCTAGCCTGTTGCTAGGGCTCTTCCTCCCTTCCCCAGGTGGATTCTTCTCCCTGTAGTGAGTAGGTCAGAGTCTTCTGCACTGGGTTACAGCATGATCAATCATTATGCTCACTCTGAAGAGCACTAAGTATCTCCTACATATTGGTCTCTTTTCGATTAGTTTTCCTTGTCCCAGTGTAAAGTAGTTTTACATTATAAAGCAAAAGTTCACTGAGGATGTCCTACCATAATCTCATGGCCCCCAGACTCTTAGGACAGCTTAATTTTGAATGTTCATAAAGGAGAGCTAAATTGAAACTTAAGAATTTGAAGTTTGCTTTACACACACACACACACACACACACACACACACTTTTTAAGGAGATGCCTTCACTTCACATTTTCCTGAGAAGGTGACCCAAAAGTAAGAATCATCAATGAGATAATTGGGGATTATTTTATTTTCCTCAAGAGACCCATGTCTTTTAGTACAGTTAAATTTGCATATTGAAACCATAATTGAGGTTGTCTCTGTCTTCCATTCATCCCATTGAATATTACTCCTGTGCACACCATAAGCAAAGAAGTGCACATTATCAAACTCATCAGTCATTTAAGTTAAACAATTGCCTTTAAAAATAAATCAATTATTTGAATATTTAAAGTCATTATGAATCACATCATGCTGTCTTTTTAATATAATATTTTTATTAATTCTTTGAGAAATTAACACATGACATCATGCTGTCTTCAATTACTAAACGTGGGCAACTCTGGATTAAGAATCAAGTGCCCTAGAGAAAGGTTCACGCAGTAATTACTTCTTAGACCTTGCCAAGTAATTTAACCTTTGTGAGCCTCCGTCTCCTTAAACGTAAAATGAAGGCTTTGGCCTTCGGGTCCCTTCCAGGTTTCACTCTGTCATTGATTGCCTCCTATCACGACTGTGTAACCATGGCAAAGCCCAGCAGGCGCCTTCATCTCCTGTCTCCATTCAGTGTCCTGTCCACCTATATTAGGGTTAGACAAGATGCGGGGCATGGTTGCTCAATCTGGATGGCAGTGTCTCAGGCTGGCCTCTCTAGTCAGGTGCTCGGGAGCTAACAGCCCATGCAGCCAGGAGCACTGTCTCTTGGCACAGTACTGCAGTGTGAGATTCTATTGCCTGTGTTCCAGTAACGCAAGCTGACAGGGATAGCATGGGTTTTCATGGACACATATACACTACCCTGGGAGTGTAAATTAGCATCTTTGCTACAACAAATTTGTGGTCCTCATATAACCATGGATCCACACTCATCTAGTAATTCCACTCATAATTCTAAACTCACAGGATTCCTGGAAATGTGAAAAGACTGCTCCTGGAACCTTTATTCCAAAGAGAAGGGGAAAAAAAAAACCAGAAACAGCCCAATGTAAGGTGTACACATATGAAGCAGAATGTTCATGATACAAACTATTTTTAAAACACAAAGGGTAGAATTTGAGAGTCTGAGGCAGGAAAATCTTGAGTTCAAATTCAGCTGGGACTACAAAAACAGTCCTTGTCTCAAAAGGTTACTAAAATAAATAAATGATAGATAAGATAGAAGAGAAACAGTTGGGTGGGTAGATAAGTAGGTAGATGGCAGATAGAAGATGGTAGATGAATAATAAACAATAAATGATAGGTGGATAGATGATAGATAGATAGATAGATAGATAGATAGATAGATAGATAGATAGATAGATAAACAGACAGATAGATAGAGAAGTAGGTAGATGGTAGATAAATGGACAGATAATAGAATATAGATATATTATGTGGAGAGAGAGAGAGAGAGAGAGAGAGAGAGAGAGAGAGAGAGAGAGAGAGAGAGAATGAGCATGGATGTAGCTCAGTAGTGGAGTGCTTATCCAAGTACAAGCAAACCCTTGGTTGTATCCTTGGCATCTCAAAAAGAAAAACAAGTTCCCTATGTCTTTATACAACAGCTGTGTTCCAATTCTCCTCTTGAGTGGTGGATGGGTTTAAGAGCTTATGTTGTAACCTTTTCAGATCTTATACACATGATACATAGTCTCTTTGAAAGCATTAAGTATTAAAAAGCTTAAACATTGGGTAGGAAGATGATGGTTTGGGGAGGTGGTTTATTTGTTTGGGAGAGTTTTTCAGTCTGGTCCCCCAACCTACTTTTATTCTAATACACCCTGAGCATTCTGTATTGTCATTTTTTCAGGACTTGATCCTTACTAGATACCAGTTTTGTCAGGGAAAGGTAGTCCGTTGTGGGCCGAGTGTAGGGAAGAACCACTGACTTCCTCCCTTACCTGAGCCCCTACTCTAGTGCAGTCTGCTAGGGCGACCCAAAGGTACTGCACACTTGTCCAGGAAATAGGACTGGTGCAGAGAGACAACAGGCTGTTCTGTTCCTATGCTTCTTCCAGGAGCTGAGGGTGTTCAGCTCAGTGTGTGTTGCAGGAAGAAGTCTAAGTGTAGTGAAAGAACACTTTTAAAGACCTAGAGAATGAGATGGGATTAAGTCCAAAGTCAGGGTGACAGGAACAGAATGCATGGAGCCTGGGGCTAAAATTCCTCTGTAGGCTTCTCCTTTCTTTCCTTCTTTCTTTCTCTCTTTCTTTCTTTCTTTCTTTCTTTCTTTCTTTCTTTATTTATTTATTTATTTATTTATCTATTTCTCTCTTTCCTTCCTTCCTTCCTTCCTTCCTTCCTCCTTTCTGTCTTTATGTTTTTCTTTCTTTATGTCTTTCTTTCTTTCTTTTAAAATAAGTTTCTCTCGTGTAGCCCAGGCTGGCCTCTAACTCACTCTGTAGCCAAGGCTGGCCTTGAACCTCTGATCTTCCTGCCTTCATCTCCCCAGTGCTGAAACTACAGGCATGAGCTGCCCAAACCTTTTGTTCTCTGCAAATTTCTTGAATCTGAATTACTACAAAGTTGGCAGCTTCTCTCTTCCCCCGGCTCAGCAACACCTTCCCATCAGCAACACCCAGGCTATGATTTCAATAGTGGAGAGCAAAGCACCATACGTTACATATTCCTTCGAGGGAGACAATCAGATTGGTGGCAAAGGGGAGGAGAAGAAAGATTCCCAGGTGCAGCATAACATAGAAATAATGCACATCTGTAACCTCCGCAGTCTAAGGCTGAGGCAAGAGGATCAGGAAGAAGCTCAAGGCCAGCCGAGCTACATAAGACCCTGATTTTTTTAAAGTGGTACTGTGAATTTAAGACCAAGTGACTTTTATTTACTTCTCTCTTTTTTTCTGGAATAGCTTATAGCCTTGCTCAGCGTGCACGGGGTCTGTATATAAAATCTCTAACTTCTTTTCATCCCTTTCAACTCTAAAGTTCACTCAAGATTTTGAGATCCCTGTAGAAGGAGCTAATTCCAAACACACACTCTTCCAACTTGGAAGCTATCATGATTCTGTGCATCCTTTCTTCTCTGAGTGAACCTCAGAGACCAGCAGCATCACCTGGGAACTCTGGGTTCAGCCCTGATCTCCTGCATCTAAATCTGTATTTTCACAGGGTCCCCAGGAGGTTCCTATATGTGTACAGTCTGGGAAGGACTATAGAAAACCCTTCAGCATTTTCCTATTCCTTCGTTTGCCCAAACACTGACTGGCTAGAGACTTATGCACCAGGCACTGGGCAAAGTACAGGCACACAAAAGAGGAACCTTAAAAGTACCGATGGAGACTTTATGTGTCTGTACAGGCCAAGGGCCTCTGGCAGCAGGGGCTAAAGGCAGCCGTGGCCAGTTGTGAGATGAAATGATGAGGTCTGCGGTTTTGAGAGCATGCTGGAATGGAGGGGCCAGATGAACAGCTGAGCAGTAGCTAAGAGAGATGGCCTGCAAACATGGGCAGTGGTAAATTTTCAGAGCTACGTCTAAAGTAAAATGGAGCAGGGATCCTGGGAGTGGTTCTGATGGGGATTAACTCCTGTGACCCTGCCTTGGGAAGCTGGGCATTTGGGTACACCATTACCCAGAGCAGCTGTGATGGTGTGGTAGTCAGTCTTTCCCACCCTGGGCCAATTGCTGCCTCCGAGGACATAAGACCTTTAAAGAACCAATGCAAGGGATGAAACACACCCACTCCTGTTGTTAGAGGAACAGAAGTAACCCCAGGAACAGGGACCCAATCTGTCAGCAAAGACTAGGAGAAGAGAGACTCAGCATGGGCATGTGTGTGTGGTGGGCATGTGTGTGTGGTGGGAGATGTGTGTGAGGTGGGCATGTATGTGGTGGACATGTGTGTGTGGTGGGGGATGTGTGTGTGTGTGGTGGACATGTATGTGTGGTGGACATGTGTGTGGAGTGGGCATGTGTGTGTGTGTGTGTGTGTGTGTGTGTGTGTGTGTGTGTGTGAAGTCTTGGCAAGTCTTGGTTGAGCCGTGAGTCACCCTGTGGTGGGAACAGCACTGAACACAACACAAGCCTTATTTCACCAGAAAGAGAATCCTGCTTTTCTTTAATCTGGTTGTCTTAAGGTTGCTTTCTATTGCTGTGATAAAATTCTGTCCAGAACCAAACTGGGACAGCCATGATGGCGCCCGCCTTTAATCCCAACACCCGCGAGGCAGAGGCAGTCAGCTCACTTGTGACTTCCAGGCCAGCCAAGCCTATATCAGAAACAAAACAAACTTGGGGGAGAGAATGGTTTGTATTATCTTACAGCTTACAGTCCATCATGAAGGAAAGTCAAGGGAGGAATCCGAGGCAGAAACTGAAATAGAAGCTGTGGAGGAGTGTGGCTTACTGCTTATCACTAACCATGGATTGCTCAGCCTGCTTCCTTACACAACCCAGGACCACCTGTTAGGGATGCTCACGATGGGCTGACCCCTCCCACATCAACCATTAATCAAGAGAATTTCCCGCAGATTTGTCTACAGGCCGATCTGATGGAGCAATTTTCTCCACTGATTCTTCTTCCCAGATGACCCTGACTTGTATCTAGTTCACAAAACTACCCAGCATAGTAGTTATTTGCATGATTGTCCCATGAGCCCCAAAATGAAAGAAGGATTGTTTCTAACTAATAAACATGTATTTTACGTATACATCATACAATCATAATTTTTAAAAAGTTAAACATAAATAGGCATACAAAGTTTTCTTCCTAACCCATCCTCCTGTCATTAAAGTTGACACTAAACTTCTCTGTGTTTTCAGGTACTCTATACTAAAGTTAATAAAACAGGACTTTAAATTTTAGAATGTATCATCCCACCAGGAAGAGGCTGAAAGGATATTCACACACAAAAAGGATTGGTTATCCTTACGGGGATGTGGGACAAGGATGGGGCGGGGGTGGGGAGCTTCTGAAACTTGGGGGTCCTTTTGCACTCTCCAAAGATAACCTGTGGCTTTTAAAGCCTATGAACACGTGTGTGTGTGTGTGTGTGTGTGTGTGTGTGTGTGTGTGTGTTTGTGTGTGCGTGTAGGGTGGATGGTCTTCTTTATAAATAATTAAAGGCTCTTCATCCCTCAAACTATGAGTTTCCAGGGAAAGTGGAGAAGGCTTCTTGCTTTAGTTCTTTTAACTGACAGTTACCTCTCTAGAAATGTTTACTCCCACATCAGGCCGTGTGCCAGAGCAGAGGGCTGAGTGACAACAGAGAGGCAGTGTAGGGTGACCATGCTCTAGGGAGGTGGAAAGTAATCCCAACTTCAGTGGAGTTTCCTTTATTCCAAGCCAGCTTTGAAAAGTAACTGAGGGGCTGGAGAGACGGCTCACTGGCTAAGAGAGCACACTGCTCTTGCAGAGGAGTTGAACTTCCAGCACCGGTGTCAACTGACTCACAGTCACCTGAAGCTCTAGCTCTAGGGAATCTAATGCCCTCTTTTGGCCCCCACAGGTACTGCATCCACATACACATATATATACACACACAGAGGCACAGAGATATACACATAAATAAATAAATAAATACAAAAGGTTTGAATAAAAATGTCTTGTATTATTGCATTTATGGTGGAGTATTTGAAAACACATGAAAGAATAACAGAGGCCATATTAATCCCTAGTAATCCCACCATTACCCCTTCCCAAACTATTATGAGTAGCATTCATTCATCCGTTCAATAGATATGTAGAGATAAGGGTGCTCACAATCTGCAAGACAAAGCAGACACTCTGCCTTTGCTCTCCAAGTGCTTAATGCCAGAAAACATTTATGAATCTTCGATTTTATAGTTGTGCTATAATTTATTTAATCAATCTCCTATTTTTAGACACTTACATTGGTCTATAAACTGCTCGGGGAAATAAAGTTTTATGGTTTTATATTTTAGAAGTATCATAATTCACAAGTCCTCGCCAACAACCCTTCCCATTCTTGAGTGTTTCATGGTATTCAGGGCTTTGGCTCGATTTTGCTCTTATGGGATGACAGGGCAGCCTGCAATGTTATAGAAGAAGTTTTACCAAAGGTTTGGTTTTCTCTTTCAAAGGTGGTTTTTTTCTCTAAGTATTTGATGCCCACATTAAAATTTTAGAAAACATGAGATTATAACAAAGAAACAGGAGGAAATTGCTCATTATTCTATAACCAAGAGATAATACCTTTCTATATATTAGTTTAGTTCTTGCTTGCTTGCAAAAAAAAATACAATATTGTTAATTCTTTGAGAATTTCACACACTGTATTTCAATCATATTCACCCACACCCACTTCCCCTAACTCCGCCCAGGTTCCTGTTCCCCTCCTTACCCTCCAAACTTCATGGCCTCCATTTAAAAAAAAAATTTATGCTGCCCACATACTTATGGGTGTGAAGCCACCCACTGGAATATAGTGAACCAACCACGACCCCACACTTAAAGGGAACTGACCTCCCTCTTCTAGAAGCCATCCACAATTAATAGCTCCTCAGTTAGAGGTGGGGGGCTTGGGAACCGCTTCCCACACCATGCTGGAATGTTGACTGGTTGATCTTGTGCAGGTCTTATTTTGGCAACCACAGCTGCCGTGAGTTCACGAGTGCAGGGGTCCCGCCATGTCCAGAAGACATGGTTTTGCTCCAGTCTTCCCTGACCTCTGGATACCAAATTCTTGCCTTCTAGCTTTTTAATAGCATATATGTAAACAGGCACTTGCCACATGCCAGATGACCTGAGTTCAATCTCCTGGATCCTCATGGTGGGAGGAGAAAACCAATGCTCCCATATTGTCCTCTGACCTCTACCTATATACCCACTCACATGCATGCGCACACAGGCTCATGTGCGTACACACACAATAGATAGATAGATAGATAGATAGATAGATAGATAGATAGATAGATAGATAGATAGACAGATAGATACAATAACAATAAAAATAAAGGTGCGTACATAAGATAGACCTTAAGTTTTTATTTTATTACAAAATTAACTTGATAGAGTATTTAAAATCAAACATGCCTCAGGGTCATTAAATAGCATTCCGAAGCTGATTAAATTTTCATTTGAAACTCATTTCAACTTACAAAAATCTTCAAAGATAAAGTAGGACAAAGGCCGTCAGGATACCCTCCTCACCAGTGAACACTGGCCAATGGTTAGTGTCCTACTTCATGTTTGCCCTCTTCCCATATGGGTTTATTGAAGGCAGGCTACATTCATCATGGCCCCTCACCCCAAAATACCTGAGCATTTTCCTAAGGACGAGGATAGTCCCTTGTGTGGTCACTGCTCAGCTTCGTTGGGTGACTCAGCCATGTCCTCCGAGCGTGGTCCTCCCGTACAGAATTCCATCTCGGGCTCTGCTGCCATGGCTCCTTTGCTTCTTTTACTGTCAAATGTCCCTCTTCCATCTTCTGTCTTTTACAAAGCTTGCATGTTTGAAGAATGCCATTCTCTCTTTTTTTTAATCTTTACTTTTATTACATTCGTTCGTTCGTTTGCTTGTTTGTAGGTGTGTATTGCACATGTGTATGTGTTGGGGGTGCAAGCATGCCAGGGCACCTATGTGGAGGTCAGAGGACCATCTGCAGAACTTGAGTCTCTCCCTCCACCATAGGGGTCCCAGACCTTGCACTCCGGTCAAGCGGCCTTTATTATCGGCCCCCTTAGAACATGCTCGTTTTCCTGTGTGTGCTTCTGTTGTTTCCATTGAGCTTCTGCTCTCTTACCCAGAAAGCGGCATGGGTGGCAGTGTGCCTTCTCTGAGGACCACATCCGGAGGCCCCCAACTGTCTGTTCCTCACTTACCTGGTGAGTGTGTTTTCTTTACCCCAAGTCTTGTCTAATTTCTATACTGTGTAATCACTGGGCATTTTTTCCCCTCTACCTTCCAACTAAAAAGCAACCCATGGGAGATATTTTAAGACAGTGCAAATATCCTACTTCTACAAAATCCCCTGTTAGTTAGTGCCTGTTGATCTTGGCCTGGGCTAGCTTTCCTTCCTCAGCATTTCTGCACATTGGACGAGCAATCCTCAGCCTTCCCTCTCTCTCTCACACTTACTTACCCATTTATTGTTGGTGTGGACTCGCACATTCCTTTTTTTTTTTTTTTAATCAACAATTTGCAAATGTGTTACTTGCTCTTAAGTATTTTGGAGCTCAGGTTGTCCCAGATGTGGCTGATGGGAGTTGCTTTAACATCCCTGGGTGATGGGGACCCCTTCTATGTCCTGGGACAAGTTCTCATTATTTTTCCTTAAACTTTCCAACATAAAAAGATATTCCAAGTTTATCTGATACCCTCCCTGTCCCAAGCTTTGGGTTTGTGGCTTCTTTGATGGCCCGAGGCTTATGCTGATGGATAAGGTGTTAGAGACTGAGAAGAGCTGGGAACTATGTGCGCATGTGCCTTTAGCATGGCTTTGTTTCTCCGCTCTCTCAGATAAAGCTGGGATGTGTATACATAAATATTTACACACAGATAAACATAGATGCATTCATGGACATGCTGAATATTTACATTTGTATTTCGTTTGTTTATTTTTATGTGTGTATGTTTGTACTCATGATCATACATACATGATACGGCATGTGTAAAGGTCAGAGGACAACTTACAGTAACTAGTTCTCTTCTTCCACCATGTGGGTCCTGGAGACAAAACTAAGGTTTTCAGGCATGATGACAAGCTCTTTTATCCTCTGAGCCATCTCACTGGCTCTGTGTGTGTGTGTGTGTGTGTGTGTGTGTGTGTGTGTGTGTGTGTGTAAAATCACAAGTTTATACCAATACCTGCACCCACATAATTGTGAAATATTCCCATGGATTTTTTTCTTTTGCCTTTCCTCATATATATTCCTAGTTATATATCCTTCAGTCTACAATCGGAAGCCTGATACCCAATAATCAATTATTCTCTGTCTCTCTCTGTCTCTGTCTCTGTCTCTCTCTCTCTCTCTTTCATACACACACACACACACACACACACACACACACAGCATTTGCTCAGTCCCATAGCATGTCTGCAAACAAACCTGCATAGCTGTTTTTTGATGGGAATAACTCCCAGCTCTTCCTTCAAGCACACACACACCCACGTCACTTGGCTTCTTACAAACCACGCTGAACCAGAAGCCCTGGAGCAGATCCTCCTCATCCATATTTTAACAAGCTTCAAGGTGACCATAACGCACACTAAACTTTGAGAGGCATAGCTCAAGACTGTAATGTGGGCTCGCCCTGTTCGTCTGGTGCCAGCCTGGCAGATGATAGTCACGCCAAAACTGTTCCCTCTGGTCCTGAAATATGTACCCCACGCAAGAAGCTGCTTTCTAGTCTCCCTGCTCACTCTCCTCCTTAGGTGCTTGGCAAAGTTGGGGAGGGTCCATTAGTTAGTGCTGAAAAAACCTCACAGCCAGGGGCTGGACTGTGGGTCAGAGGTAGAGTATGTGGTCAGCATGGTGAGCCTTGGGTTCAATACCCAGCATCAAAAGCCAGCACAGCTCCCAGCCATGGATCTGAGCATCCCAACTCCCACCTTCCTCAGAAGCACCTGGTCCAGGGTAGCACTCAGAATCTCAGGTCCCATCACGATCTGCTCAGGCAGAATCTTTGCCTGACTCAGGTCTAAGAAACACTGGCTTAGAGCATCTCAGCAATAGCCATATGACTGAATCACCTGGGTCCTCTGTGAACTGGATACATCGCACGTCTAGAGCCGGGTCCCCGGTACCAGCTTCCAAGGCTTCTCAGTTTGTCCCAAATTCTAGCCACCACTAAGGACTCCTGAAGGTTCCACTACTAGTCTTTCTCACTGCAGAGCGCAGGCTAGTCATAGAACTCAGGAGAAAAGCATGATGCCTTCAGCTCTGGATGTGGGGAACTAGTAGTCAGAGAGACCCAAATGGTAAAGTGTTCAGTGACATGCAGCTTCCAGAAAAGAAGCAAAATGGCATCTTCACGAATTTCCAGCACATGATCCATGTGAGCACTTCAGTCTCAGAGGCTGAATTCCTCCAAGACTCCTTTCCAGGGACCGTATCATGAATGTATTGCTACGGTTTCCACTACAAAGGAGGTAGATATGTGTTGTCCACATGCACAATTCCAACTCTTGGGCTAAAGATATGGCTCAGTTGGTAGAGTACGAGCTTTGTTCCCCATCATTGCATAAACTGGGCATAGTAGTTCCAGCACTTGGGAGGTAGAGGCAGAAAGATCAGAAGTTCAGGGCCATTCTCAGATACATAGCAAGCTTGAGGTCAGACTGAGCTATACAAGACCCTGGCTTAGGAGGGAAAAAAAATCCAGTTATTTTCTTCTGTACCCTTAACTAGGGATTTATTGATCAGTTACACTCCAGGCTTAGCAAGGAAGATCACAGCGTATCTTAGCCTTCTGGGGCACAGAGCCTCAACTTGCACACCATTTGTCTGTGAGAGGTGTGGTTACTTTACTCTCAACTCATTTTGGAGTCTCAGACCAACTTAATTCCTCTGTACCTTCTACTTCTCCGGCTCTATCCTTCCAACTTGTTCCCTGTCTGGCTCTGAACCCCCTCCTGATTCAGGGTATCACAGCTTCCTTTTCCCAAGGACTCAGCTGACTTTCACTGATTTCTTATTCTTTCTTTCTTGATGTATTTATTTTATTCTTTTATGTATATGAGTGATTTTCCTGTATGTGTGTATATTTGTACTTGGTGCCTGCAGAGGCCAGAAGAGGGTGTCAAGTCAGAGGGCACTGGGGTTACAGACAGTTTTGTCACCACTAGGGTGCTGGGATTCAAACTCAGGTACTCCGCAAGAGCAGATTGTGCTCTTGACCACTAAGCTGACTCTCTCCAGCCCTCCACTGATTTTCTAATGCCACTTTAGAAATGTCTCCTTGGTAGTGTTAACCTGTTTCAAGAGAAACTGTCCAGGAAAAGGACTTTTGAAATTGGATACTATATTTTATCTTGAGTGTCTCTACTTCACACAGGCCCACATCTAGCTCATTTATATAACAAGAATGCTAAAAATAAATAAAATAAAATCTGTAGTCTAGCCCTTTTCTTTTCTTTCTTTCCTTCTTTTTTTAAAACCATGCAAGAGATTTTCTCCATTCTAGTGGGAGAGATTGATGGAAGGTAGTCTGTCATCATAGGAATCAACAGTTTTCCCTGGGACAGAGGAAGCATAGAAAAAGGGGAAATGCTGGAACTTGGTCTTTGCTATGTAAGGAATTCTTTATATGGAGAGAAGGAAGAAATGGCATTCTGGGTGGAGGAAACAGTGTAGGTAAAGATGCTGAAGCATGAATGTGCCTAGTGCACTTAGGCATGGCTTCTGAATGGTGCAATGGGCGTGGTGGCATGGGGGTCATGGTAGGCAGTGGGGGGCAACAGTAGGGAGAAAGAGGAAGAGTGGTTGAGGTCAGAGCACCAAGATCCTTGGATACTGAGGTAGAGTAGTCATTGAGCTTTCTTCTTGGGCTTCAGGAGACCTCTGTGAAGTTCATTTTTAGTGCACATTGTTGGCATATTATATGGTATGATCATATAGACATCTTTCCAGAAATACAAAGAAGGCAAACTTCACTCATTTAAAATTAACTATAGGCAATTATTTTTATTTATATTTTTGTGTGTATGGTGTATGTATTTGTGTACAAAACTGTGCACAGCCACGCTATCTATACTCAGAGGCCAGAGGAAGACATCGGGTGCCCAGATCTACCACTCTTTACCTTATTCTCTTGAGACAGTCTCTCACTGGACCTGGAACTAGACTGGCAACCAGTGAGCCCCAGCAATCCCCCTGACTCCACAGCATTGGAGTTAGAGGTACATGTAGCCACATTCATCTTTTCATGTGAGTGCTGGGATTCAAACTCAGGTCCCTATGCTTGTAGAACAAGAGCTCTTGCCTGCTGAGTCTTCTCTCTTCCTTGGAAACTGATTTTTATAGTTCTGCTGTTGTTGTTGTTTTATCACCTTTTTTGTTATGACTACTATAAAATATATAGCTATTAATTATAAAAAGTGGATCAATAAATTTTACAATTCACAATAGACCTACATGAGCTGAAATGCAAACTAAGCATGGAGTTCATCAGGTCAGCTATATATCTTGACTGGCTTGTAGAACAAGCATCATAACTGTAGAACCATACCAATTATTGGACTCCAAGTGATCGAAGGGCTTTTTAATATTTTTTAATTGTGTGTATGAGTGTGGACATGTGGACATGAAGCCCTCAGTTCCCCATCTCTCCTCTTTCACATGGAAGCTAAAGGGGCTTCTTTTCTTAGTCTGGCCCACCTCATGCTCATCTCTGTCCCCAGGACTAAGGACTAAGGCTGAGGTTGAGGTTGAGTTGCGTGAACAGTGAGACAAGGGGATAGGGAACAGAGGGACTGACCAGCTGATCTGAGAGATGACCGTTCAACCCACATTTCTTGAGGAGTCCATTTCTTTTTGGGGGTGGGGAGAGGGTTGAGACAGGATCTTGTAAAACAGCCCGGGCTTGCTACCCTCAACAATTCCCATAACCCAGCCTCCTAAGTGCTGTAATTCCAGGCATGTGCCACCAGGCTGGGCTCAAGCTGTCCATACCTTACACAGAGGCAGACAGTCCTTGACAGGGTCTGCCTTGTCTGCTGTGCCCTGAGGTCATGGTTGGCATCATCAAGCCGTGTAGCTGCATTTCATTTTTTTTCCCTTGAAGGACCTGGCCCAGGTTGTTGGAAGGATTTGATTAGCTCTGCAGCAGAATATGGAAGCTTCTGGCAGAGTGGTGCTTTTCTTATGACGTGACCTCCCAGGCCCCTCTGGATTTACAGCACATCCACACTGAAAAAAACCTTCTCTCTACCCACAGCTCCTCTGTGTGAAGCAACCAGCCCTGGGACAGATAGACTAAGACCACCAGCCAGCACGCTCAAACTACTGTTTCACACCTGCCATGCAAAAGCAGAAACTTGGCTTCAAAAAGCAGACACACACACACACACACATACCTATGTAACACGTGTATGTGTGCACATATATTTTAAGATTTGTTTTTATTACTTTTAATTAGGTTTATGTGTATGTCTCTGTGTATACATGAGTGCAGTTACCCTAGAGCTAAACTTACAGGTGTGAGCCTCCTGACATGGGCCCTGGGAGCCAAACTCAGGTCCTCTCTACAAGTGCGACATGTGCCCTTAACTGCCGAGTCACCACTCCAGCCTCTGTTTTCAATGGTTCAGAGGTCTAGGAGGACAGTGTTGGACTGTTAATGGAGTCTGTGGCACTTGGCTTTGCTTTAAGCTCTTAGAGTCATGATTCACGAGGAGCAGGAGTCTGTTTTACCACCTTCATCTGGATGAGACTGAAGCTGGACTAGCTGATCTCAGAGCCCTCATTGGTGTCTTTGGTTCTTGCTATTATTGTTTGTTCCTTGGAGGGGGACAGGATCTCCCTTCGTAGCCCAGTACAGCCTTGGACAGACTATAGGTGTGGACCACAGGACTCATGGCTTATTTGCTCTTTTTCAAAAACCACAAAGGAGTCTGGGGATGTAGTCAGTAGGTAGAGTGCTTGTCTAGCATGCACGAAGCTAGGCTCAATCCCCAGAACCACATAAATTCGATGTGATGACACAAATGCCTGTAAACGCTGAACTTGAGAGGTAGAAGCAGGAGGATCTCTGATCCTCATTCTCAGTTACAGTGAGTTCCAGGTCAGCCTGAGAAATTAAATCCTGTCCCAAGCAAACAATAAGAATAAAGAATAAAAATCCATACAGGTCATAGATGGTACAATGGAAGTCAATGGAGTAGCTCTCCACCCCGACAGAGAGAAGGATTACCTTGGACATTATTTAATTAAGGTCATAATAGACTTGAGAAACCAGAAAAGGAGCTTCAGCTCTGAGTGGTAGTTTCAGGGTCCTCAGAGGCCTTGCAATGCTCTTTGTTCAGTTAAAGAGGTCTCCGGGGTCTGTCAACTTTATAACAGAAGTTCGAGTCAGCAAAGACCTGAGCCCAGTGTCTGACTTGCATACTGACTGAAAGAGGAAGCCTGGTAAATGCGTATGCAAAAGAATTCACAGTGATGGGGGTTGAACTCCAGGCCTTGTGTTTGCCACTGAGCTGCATCTCCAGTCCCTAATTTGCTAACTTCTGCACTATTTAAGAGCTCAAGGTTTTAATCACATCCATGCATATATTCTTATTTAAAACTTATTACCATCCTGGGAAGTAAGAAACCAACGGTAACTGGAGACATTAAGCTTTAAAAATGGTAAGAGACTCACACAGAATTACTTATTTTTAGTGACCCCGAGATTATCCACTGTATCTTCTGAGTCCAGGTTTATCTAACAAGTATTCCAAGTCCATCTGGCTTTGTAAACATCCCCCTGGCCAAGATATCCATGCCCACGTATTCCCAGACAGATTCCTGGTAGACTTTTGCACAACTCAGCCAATGCTTCAGACTTAACTTTATTTTTAATTTATGTGTGTGTGTGTGTGTGTGTGTGTGTGTGTGTGTGTGTGTGTGTCTTGTGTGGGTATACATGCTTGAGCACAGTGCCTGCAGAGGCCAAAAGAGGGTATCAGATCACCTGGAGATGAGTTAGTGGCAACCCTAACCCTGCTGAGTGTTCTGAGAGCCAAACACCCAGCCTCTGGGAGAGAAGTATGAACTGTTAATGCTGAGCCATCTCTCCAGCCCCAACAGTCAACACTTCCCATGCAGGATAGGGCTTTGTGTTGTTAGGGAAGGAAAATGGGCAAGGTGGTCTTCAGCCACTGGTTCAGAGCTGGTTCTAGGACGACACCACACAACATGCTTATAAAGTGTGTTCCAGGGGAAAACGCCTTAAACTCTAGGTAGGAGAGCACTACTTGTTTGCTGGGTTTGTTTGTTTGTTTTAATCCGAATGTGTCTTGTGCCTGCAGTTCTAGAATATAATATGGAAAAAATTTACTGGTAGGAATGCCATCATGCTTGACTGTCCCAGCAATGTCAAGCATCTATAGACAGTTCTTCCTGGTCACTCTCCATTTCCTGCTGTGATCCTGTTGTAGGTCAGTGACAGGTCATAGATCAGCTTGAGGGCAGCCAACCACATATTGAGAAACACTCTTCCAAGGGAAACATGTCCTAAAATTCCCTGCAGAGAGTGCTTCCTGATAGCGTGAGCTGGGGCACTTTCCCACATTACAGGCTTGGAGTGGTGGTAGTGTCTGAATGGAATCACTGCACTTGATCAATTAGCATTTCCAAACTGACCTGACCTCAAAACTCTGTTCACAGAACATCTTTGAACACCCGGAAGACTCATGTTTTTCAAAACGCGTTTGGCTCTGCTTTGCACGCTGCAGGCAAAGCAAGACTCCAGACATGGTGCCTCTGGCCTTTCCCCACCCTGAGCTCCCAATCCTCCAGCCTCCATTCCCCGAGTGCTGTAATCACAGATGTGATACCTGCACACGGCTCTTTTCCTCTTTCTTCCTTTCTCCCCAATGGGCACAATCCATGCCTGCATCTGCCTCCTGCACAGTACTCATATGAATGACCACACCCTAGCAGATCAAAGCTACCCGTATGGCTGAGGCATCTCCCACTACTACAATTTGCCACAGAATCCTGAAAGCATGTTGGCTTGCCTCCTTCCTGGAGGGGACTCATACTGGGGGCTTCGTGTATCTGTAGTAACCCCTCAACCCAGTTCTGCCTGCCTCCCCCTGCCTGTGTATAGCTTGTGTATGCCTTCGTGTGCGAGTACTTCCCTGCACTGCAGTGCCCCTGGCTCCTTCTTCCTGGTTCCCGCGTCCCTCCCTGAACCCCCACATACATGTGTGGAGACTCGGACCTCCAGCTGCAGTTTCCTTATCTTGGCCTGGGTTGTCTCTATGCCGCAATGTCTCCCACAGACATCCCAAAGCATTTCTCTCACTCATGTGGTCTCTCCAGGACTCTAACAGTTATAATTCTATGTAAGCTTCCAGAAGTAAGACTTTGTTTCTGTAGGCTGTTCCTCTTCTCCTCTGGTAACCTCATAATCTCAGATGAGCTTGGCTGTTCTCTATTCTATTGATTCTTCGGCCTTCGTATTTGACTATTCTGACTTCTGCAGTGTTCTCTCCAGATGTAACCACATGCACTTACAGGTACCATCTCCAATAGCCCCCACAGGCTCTGAGCTCCCCTTCCAAAAAAAAAAAAAAGAAAGGAAGAGACTAGCTAGGTCCCTGTTCCACCAGAGTTTCACCTCGCAGTTTCTGATCCTACAGTATCTATAGCACTTGAAACCTTGAGGCAAAATATACTGACCTATATTTCCCTGATATGAGTAGCATATAATTTATGATAGACATACTCCACCACAAAGGGTTTGGGGTTGAATGGACTTGAGAAACAGTTAGGTATGCTAACATACATTGTGAATCTTGAGAAAGCAGCCATTTAGGTAGGGTTTTTCTAGGTGCCCTTGGCCTGTAAACCCTCCTTTCAAAGAACTGCTGTGGAAGAGGTTCTTGCTGCTCGGATGACACTTGGAAATCACTTGCTGTGGGTAGTTTCAGGCCACAGAATTCGGCCAAGTACCCAGGACCTCTTAAAGTCCTTCAAATGTGCTTCCTGATTAGCTGGAAAATAGACATCTCTTTGCGGGGATTTTCCTTAGCTCTGCCTTTTGAATGATAGATAAGTTGAGACTTCGCCCAATACTGTTATTTACTTCTCCCTAAGTATGCATTGTATAATTTATCATCTGGAGCCCTAATGACTTCCAAGGCTGTATTTCTAGCTCAGACCTCTCCCCTGAGCTCCAGGCTCCATACATCCTTCTGTCTTCTGGACAACTACCTATCGGAGATCTTTAGCAGAGTGGCCAGCCAGCACTTCCAATGCACTTTGTCCTATATACAAGTAATTACACCCTCATAAAACTCCTTTTTCTGGGTGCCACCATCTAACCAGAAACCTGGAAGTATCCTAAACATTTTCTACCTACCCCCACCCACACCCACACACCCCATACTCACCCAAGGCCAGGTTGTCAGTGTGTCCCCTGGATGCCACCTCCGGAGAAGTGTGTCCCACTCCTCAGTGGTCACTGTCTAACTTTGGGTCCTTCCCTACAGAGTCTGTCACCTGGCTCCTGTCTCTGTGCAAGGTTTCTGGGGGACAGACTTAGTGTTTCAGAGATTTGCATGCTGGGAGGAGATGGAGAGTGCTTTACCTCCTGTGTGACGTTAGCAGAGTGTGGTGGAGTTACACCACAGGCCACACACACACACACACACACACACACACACACACACACACACACACAAATAAATAAAATTAAAAAAAAAAACTAAAGGTCACATTAGGAGCTAGAGAAACCAGCTCAGTGGTTGAGAGCATTTGCTGGTCTTCCAGAGGAAAACCAAGTTTGGTTCCCAGAACCTATGTCAAGTGGTTCACAACTGCCTGTAACTCCAGCTCTAGGGGATCGAACGCCCTCTTCTTACCTCCATTAGCACCTGCATTCATGTGTACATACCCCCACACTGACACACATATAATTTGTAAAGAATTAAATATCCTTTTAGAAGAAAAACTCAAGCCTGCTGGTTCATTTAGCCAGAGGCCTGATGGAGCTACCTGACTTACCTAAGACACAGTGCAGAAACTAAGGGATGCCAGGACCCACCCACAGCGCACAAAATTCCACCTGTCCTTCAGCTCTCTATGCCTTTATTACACTTTGTCCCAGCCATCCTTGGTGCTTTCGTCTGGGGTCAGCAGACAAAAAGTGGGCTCTGGGGAATGGCTGGTCAAAACCCCCCACAAGGAATTTGTTCTAAACATCTTCCATATTTCTTTGCAGCTTGCAAAAGGAAAGAGCAAGAACACGGGAAGGATAGAGGCAACACCCCCAAAAAGCCCAGGCTGGTCTTCACAGACGTCCAACGTCGAACTCTACATGCAATATTCAAGGAAAATAAGCGTCCGTCCAAAGAATTACAAATCACCATTTCCCAGCAGCTGGGGTTGGAGCTGAGCACTGTCAGCAACTTCTTCATGAACGCGAGAAGGAGGAGTCTGGACAAATGGCAAGACGAGAGCAGCTCCAATTCAGGCAACTCCTCCTCTTCATCAAGCACTTGTACCAAAGCATGAAGGAAGAACCACGGACTAGAACCTCGGTGGAAAAGCTTTAAATTTAATTTAAAAAAAAAAAAAGAAAAAAAGTTTTTAAAGACCAGGACCTCGAGATAGCAGGTTTATACTTAGAAATATTTGAAGAAATAAAAGTGGTATTTATAGTCCAAAGAAACCAAAGACTAGAGCTCACCTGCATTCTGACTTTGTTCCGAGACACTTCAGCGGGGCAAAACTTGGCAAGAGAAAGGATCGGGAAAACATCGGATCTCACGCCTTCGACCCTTGGGCCGCACTGTGCTTGGCTGCTCCGTGGCTCGAAGCACAGTAATGTCTGAGCCATTGAGCGGTCATCTTTTAAGATCAGACATTCTCATCTCTTCCACTACACCACAAAGGTGTATCGTGTCTCGATATCATGTGTGGGCGGGTGTGCGGGTGCACACCCACCCACCACCACCAGTGGTTAGGGACTCAGGCAGGGCTGGTCTTCAGGAAGGGTTGCACCGTAGGAGTGTGACCCACACAGTGTGGGATTTCTAAATTCATTGGATTTAAGGTGTGATTTCTCTCTTCTAGCCTAGCGTTTGAACCTGCCAGGCCCACAACCTAAATGCAGATTCAAACCCAGCAAAGATCATTTGAATGGCACCTAAACCAGTGCACTCTCTTTGTTTGTTAAGAAATGTTCAGATATTTTTTAAAGAAAAGTGAAACAAGAGTCCATCCATTAAAAAAAAAAAATCACCCAGGTACCAAAGAACACACAATATTATAGTGCAGGTATTTTATTGCAATGATTTTAATAACCAAAGCTATTTTTACACAAGATACTATGTAAAGTTATACGTATGAACTGATCTAGCTGTAACCCACATGCCACGTAGATTCAGGACTATTATTTATGACTCTTGAAGCATTTGAAATATGAGTTTTCAGAACTGGCAAGGAAGAATGTGGCTTCGGGGAAGCAGTTACCACCATGGCAGAGAGGTCGACGTGGTGCACATGGGATCCATAAATGTCACTTCCATAGAGAAAAGACATAACACATCATCTACACGTAGCCAAGATGTGAGGACTCTTCAGAGTAGGTCCCCATATAAACACTAGGAAACTAAAGCTTACCAGGGCAGATAACTGAATTAGAAAAATTGTCCGAAGTGATCATTTTTAGTAAATGTCCCACCCCACCCCACCCCCCAAAAAAACTTAGACTAATTTTGCTTAAATTTACTTTATGCATTTGGCACCAAATATTTTTTTAAATCCTTCCCAAACACGAATGAAGCAAGCAGACCAATATTAATGACCAATATTAATGACAATTAGTTATCTCATATGTTGTAACCATCCCAGAAAACAATTGAACTGACTTTATTCCGATTTCAGATGTCCTATCGGGCAGATGTTAGGAAAACAAAGGGCCACTGAGAAATGGTAGCACAGGAGAACTACATACAAAAAGCCAGTGCTCTGGTCTCACACAAGCCTTTTGGTTCCTTCAGAATCAAAAGATGCATTTTACTAAGCATAACCTCCAAAGCATTAACGTTCCTTCTTGCTATAAGTGAACCTGGAAAATTTTATCTCACGGCTTCTACTCTCTGGCAGGGACAGATTAAAAATTAAACCCAAGCTTCCTAATCAAAGTTTTCAATTTTGACTTTTTCTGAACCATTTCACTGGGGCCACACAGACCAAGGCAGGAAGCCAAAACAAAGTTGTTTTTGTTTTTGTTTTTTTAAAAAAGATCATTTGGCATCCAGAAACACTCTATCTGAACTTGGTAGAACTACAACTGATCTGAACAGATAACTACCTGCTGCACAAGAAAGTCAAGAATAGGGTACCCTCAGTTAATGTCACACCTAACTAGAAATATAGCACCAAAAACTATCCTAATAGTAGCTGTTCAATAAGATTCACTAAAATGCCAAATGAAAAAAAATTAAAATTTTATAACACAAAATCTCACTCCTGGGGGTCAAATGTCAGATACCTAGAGAGAGGCACCTAACCCAACCAGCGAACCATCTGTCTGGCAATTGAGCGAAGGAAACCAGCATGCACCCTGACATATTTTGTTGCAGTATTTTTAAAAGTTCACCCAAAATTCCAACTTAAAAGTTTTTCTTCTAAAGATGGCACAATTCTAGTTCAATCATGAAGAACCAGTAAATCTCCACCCTTTGAGATTTGCTCAAGTTTTCTGTAGCATAAACAAAAATTAAAAATAGAAACATTATTTTCTCTCTTGAAAGTGGAGAGAGCTGGGGAGTGTAGATGCATTTATAATTTAAGAGGGGGGATAGCCTTATTTACTTAAAACAAGGGAATTAAAATTTCAGGGGAAACCTAATTGTGTCTATACACAGTCTTACCAACTTTCAGTACTCCAAGAACCAGAAAAAAAAAAAAAAAAAACAAAAATTCAGTCAACCTTGTGTCTTTCCTTTTACCACGTTACTTCCATGATTAACCCAACTGCATTTTGCATTTTTTCAAGCCAATCATTTGGTACTGTGGAGGCACAGTCTTCAAAATAAAACATGACTACATTTTTAAAATCCCATCATGAGAAATAACCGTGACCCTACTTGCTGACACCAAAGATGATTTCATACCAGCATTAAATTTGCACCAATTACACAATTTCAGGGCCTAGAGATGTATTTTCTCGTAAACAGAGGCACAAGTCAGAGCCTGAAAAGCAATTTTCTTACTTGACTGAGCATACTCCAAACTTTTGCTTCTTAGAAACCGTAGCAGACACACTCAGCTTTCATAAGCAATACCTTGTCACACCCTGTAGAAACAACTCTTTCTTTGCTTTGGAACCAGCACTCAGAGATCATGTTTCCATTCCTGTTTTATGTAGCACTAATTGATGGCTCCCCTCATGTTCTACAGAGCAGATCATGTCCTTTCACACCATTCACTCCCAGACCTTATCTCTCATCGCTATGCACATTACAAACAAAACCAGACTTCAAAGATTTCCTTACTTTCTTTTCCTTTCTCTTTCTGTCTTCCCTCCTTCCTTCTTTCTTTGTTCCTTTTCTTTTCTTTTTTGTATAAATTTTTGGCCATAAGTCATTCAGGTCCTCAAATAACAGGAAGCTTTCGCTGAAAGCCAACAGGGATGTTTGGAGTCTGGAGACTGTAAAACTCAGATCTCAGTAACTGTCCAGATGGAGGAATTCTGGATGCTGGGGACTGAGTACTCCTGTCCTTGAGCGCCTTGGGAATCGATTCCAAAGACCAAAGGAAGTGTATAGGGATATCTATAAGTTCTGACGGAACTTGTCACCCATCATGCCCCTCAGCCCCTCGAAAAACATACTGATTTTCCCAGAACAACATAAAAGCGCTTGCTCCATTCAGACCCCTCCCACTCCCATTGCTACCCCAGGTGCAGAACCCGTCTTTGCAGGTTAAATGCAACTTTGCTATACCAAAGAGTCTAAGGGCCTTTTCCTTACGGTCCGCCCCTCCCTGCTTTGTACATACAGGATGAAACTATGCATTTAGCAAACAAAGAGAAAGCACTTCTCCCTTTTCTATCTCGTTGTTTAGGGTGCATTCAAATACCAGAGGCTGTTTGGGGGATGCACTTGGCCTTCTGGATTATAACTGTGGTGTGGGTTTGCTCTACAGTGCATTTGGTAACTACTTCCCAAATAGTGTGGACAAAGAAGCAGAAGGTAAGAAATAGCTACTTCCATGTGTTAAAAAAAGAAAAAAAAAGAAAAGAAAAAAAGGAAAAAAATAGAAAAACAAAAAGAAAAAAAAGTGTAAAGATCTACTATTTATAGTGTGAACCAAAGACGCTACCTCACTCAATTTCCATTGGTGATTTTAATCACATTGATATACCAAAGAATACCAAAGATATTTTCATGCACGGCCATGGTCTGCAGAGGGAACTCCGCCCCTTCCCTTCCCCGCCTCCTCCCTCTTCTCTCAGTGTGTGACGTTGTCTTCATTCTTAATAACAATACAACACCGACGACAACAACATTAGGAACGCCTACTCTTACGACTGCTACTTCTTGTAAATCTCTAGGCAAACACGTTGCAAAGTTTGTAAACTCCTAGGACGAGTGCCTTGCTTGAACCAAAGTGTTTAAACCGCTGTTAACCTCTCTCACCTTATACTCTTTGAATACCTCAGCCTCTTAGAAAGGCCACTAATGAAGAAAAAAAAAAAAGGAATAATTATTCACCGTGGTGCTTTTTCTGCGCAACCATGCAATGAAACTTTCTTTGATACCAAAGGATGACTTCCCCCACCCCCAATTCTTGCTGATAAACCAAAGCTCCTCCTCTTGCTCCTCCCTGAGGCCCTCCCCCACTCCTTGACGGAGTCCCATCCCCAGGCAGGCCGTGCGTCACCTTTACCAATTCCTCCAAATACCTCATAGTAATAAAGCTTTAGGGTTATGTTGTATAGAGACTCTATGTGATAAGGCAGAACTTACTAGTTTGTTAATTGTTAAGGTTACTTTAAAGAAGAAAAAAAAAAACCCTTTATAATTCTTATTTATTTTGTAGCTGTGTGTTTGGGTGTTCCCTCCCTCCCCCCATTTTGGTTTGGGGTTTATTTTCTTGGCCGAACTGCTCAGTTGCTCAAGGAAGAGTTCATTTTTGGGAATGTTCCCCCAGTGGGTTAAAAGTTAAGGGTTGTGTAAAAAATGCAAGAATGGAATAAGAAATGATTTTCGTTTTGATCATGACTTATGAAAGTTTGTGTTTTGTAGAAAATTTGTTTCCACAGGGTAAAAAAAAAATTATATATATATATATAATCTTTTTTGTGAAACTGGTTCCTATTTTTCTCTATAATGTGCTGTGATTTGTTTTAATTTAATTACATTTTATATGAACTTATTTAATCACGTTGTTAATTTATGACTGTGTGCTTTTTACAGTGTATATAGTACAATGAAATGGCCAAAACCTATGTTACAATCTCTTTTGTCCTTGACGCTAAGCTGAAGAGAGAGCCTCTCTTGCCTTCAGAGTGTTATCTTGAGTTTATCCTTGGTGAGCACAGCGGCATGTGCTCTCAACACTGCCAGCTCCCTCTCAAAAAGTTGTCCATGCCAAATGAGTGTACCAAGGTAGAAAGATGGAAGGCATTACCTGTGGTTTTCCTTTAATTTATTATTATTATTATTTTAGAAAAAAATTACTTTGCAGGTAAGACCTGAAATTTCCAAGAGCTTAAGACCTTTCCCAGTGTCTCGCACCACCTGTGTCTGTGGGAAACTTTGTTTCACCACTACTTTGGTTTGTCTGTTTTTAACTATCCAAGCATGGGTATAAGAAGTCACAGTATAAAAACCTAAAGAGACAAGCTAACTTGAATCTGGAAACCCACTCAAGGCCCTTGTTTCTACACTTCTGGGTGGAAGGCAGCCTTTCCTCCAAGCTGTCTTGGAGAGAAAGACGGCCCTAGGGCTGTCAACCCCCAGCAGCCCATGCAAGAAGCAAAACAAATTCACTTGGCTTAATGCTCACCCTAATTTAGGAAATACAGTTAAGAGTACCGCACCCCTGATCCCCACAGCTGCCCCACCCTCGCCTTCTCAAGCGCACCCTACCCAAATGGGAAGGACTCTAAGGGTCCTTGGGGGAGAGTATACCCCGCAGAGCAATTTGAATTTGTGTTTTCTCACTCTCCATCTCACAGACATGAGCCTTGGCCAGGCCCCTCAGCCAAGGCAGGTCTGGTCTTTGATCAGCACACACAGAACCCTCAAGGACCAGGGCCAACCTCACAGGAGCCACCACTCTGTCAGTCAGCTTTACTGGCGTAGGTTGCATAGACTCATTGGTGTACCCAACATCCCCCTCAACACAGGCATTTAGCCTTCTTTTCTTTTGCAGGTGTGTTTGGGGTGGGGAAGGAGAGGGGAGGGTGCAGGTTTCCGGTCAAGAGGAACATTTTTATACTGATTATGGATGTGAATAGGGTAACCAGTCTGCTCTGAGCCCCAGGTTGGCAGTGCGGAGTCAGGATGCTGAGGGAAGGCTTTGAAAGAGGTCAGCAGTGAAGCTCAAAGCAGAATTATCTTTACCAGGTCACACTTCTATTTCTATGTTAGTGTTGATTTTTTTTATAGTATGTTCTGCATTTATTACATAATCATTGTGGGCTCATTTTAGAATTGCCGTCTGAACCAACTGACAATTAAAAATGAACACTAATAAACTTTAAAACACTGCCTTCCACTTGTTCTGCTAACAGTTGTCATATCTCGCCCCACGCCCCATTTGCTGTCCATCTGTCTGTCACTCACTGAGACTTGTCCCTTCCCCCCCCCTTTTCTATTTTCAGCACACTTTTGACCTCAGCTATTGTAAGAGTGTGACTCAGTTTCCCTGTTCAAGTTAGCTTGATGGTTTATTATATAAGGAGGGTGCCTAAGACAATCATCAGGTAAAAGTTAAATAAAAGATCAGTAGAGTAGAAAAATCTTCCAAGGGCAGGGGGAGTTCTTCCTTAGCAATGAATTAAAAAAAAAAATCAACAGAAAAAGTAAATACATGATTAATTAACTACACATCTAACCATGAGGGGCTTAGGAGATTTTTGATAAGCGACAAATAAACGTTACTGTCCTTCTCTTTGTCAATTAGAAAATGGTGGTAGTCTCTACACTGCATCAACACATCAGATGAAATGATTATTGTACCCAGTTACAGTCATTTGCTGATACTTCGTCTGTCTTCTTCTCCGTTGACGCTTCTGTATTTTCCCGTGCGTAGCGACAAAACGTGTCATGTGTTAGGCATTCTTCTGGTTTGTACTGCATTAAGGTTTCTTCCCTTTTCTTTCTCTTCTAATTTTTTTTTTGAGCTTCAATACTGTTTTCTTTTTATGCTGTGCAATATCATCTGCTGTGTTTGCTAAAGAAAAAGAAAAAAGAAAAAAAAAAAAAGCAAGTGGTGATGTCATCATGCTCCCAGTGTTACAATGTTCCCGAATTTGTGTAGTCACCGAAATGTAGTGAATAAAATGTTGGATTTTCCAGCACTTTACATTTAGACCCTCCTTGCCTGCTTTCGTTTTATTCCACCTGAGGTGCTGAGGAAGCCGTCCGTGGATTTTCCTCTGGAGGAAGGGTGGAGGTGAGAGGGTAGCCTGCTTAAAGAACAATTAAGGAAACAAAACTTTAAATGTATTTTTCTGAATATTCTTGAGAAGGCCTTACAATGTATTTCAATCATATTCACACCCTACTCCCCTCTTAACTCCTCCCACCGCCATCCCCGCCCACCACCATCCCCGCCCACTGCTCCATCTTTTTTTTTTTTCTTCAGTAGCCCACTGAGTCCAATTCGTGCTGTTCAGGGGTGTGAGCTTGGGTGAATGATTTTCCGAGTCTCAGTTTCCTCTCTGTCTAACGGGCCTGCCTGTGTGGCAGGGTTGTTATGGGGGTTAGAAGTTAAAAGCACGAACTCTGGCATAGCCTCTCGTGTGTAAATCCTCAATGGCTCTTAGCTTACCTGCTCAGAGAGGATTTGGTTCGTCTTCTCATTCCCATTCAACCCCTGGCACAGCCACAATGTGAAATGTTTGATGACATTTCTATTAATTTCTTGTGTGTGTGTGCACACATAGCACGCCATACAACTGGAGACCAGAGGACAGCTGGGGGAGGGGGTGGTCAGCTCTTTCCTTCTACAATGGGGATCCCAGGCAAGGAACTCAAAGTCATCAATCAGGCTTGGCAGCAGCTGCCTTCACCCTCTGGGCCATCCTCTTAGAATCAAGTTTTTCATATTTTAAAGAACAGAATAAGAACAGAATTGCTTTCTTAGGTGTGATGGCTCACTCACGCCCTTAAACCCAGCACTTGGGAAGCCAGAGACAGGCAGGTCTCTGAGTTCAAAGCCAACCTAGTCTGCACAGTGAGTTCTAGATCACAGTCAGGGCTACATAGTGTGGGGCATACATGGGCTACAAAGAGGGTACCAAGAGGAAAGTTAGACAAATAGAGCTTAAGCTTTAAGCTGTTTTCAATGGTGCCAAAGGAAGTTAGCGTAAGCTATTTGTGCAGAAAGTAGATACAAAGGATGGCTGAGAGGAAGTTAGCTTGGGTTGTTTGTTATGGAGACTAGAGACAAATGGTGAGGAAAAAAGTTAGCTCAAGTTATTTATGCTATGATAAGATACTAAAAACAGGAGATAATGTCAGGACATAAACAACTTGTAAATAGGGTGACCTTTAAAATGATTGGTTGGTTCCTTCACCACCCCCCCCAGGGGTCTGAAGTTTTCTGGTATAAAAGAGGCTTATGCTGGGCGGTGGTGGCGCACGCCTTTAATCCCAGCACTCAGGAGGCAGAGCCAGGCGGATCTCTGTGAGTTCGAGGCCAGCCTGGGCTACCAAGTGAGTTCCAGGAAAGGCGCAAAGCTACACAGAGAAACCCTGTCTCGAAAAAAACAAAAACAAAAACAAAAAAAAAAAAAAAAAAAGAGGCTTACTGCCTATCAATAAATGAGTTCTTGCTTGACTTGACTCCTCACTGAGTCTGACTATCTCCGGGTAAGAGGGAGGCTGGGGAACGGGTGAGCCGCACGCACTTACCTTTCCTCAGTTCCAGGCCACCTCTTCACAGGTGACCTAAGTTCCCGGTGGGGCAGGTCCCCACAACATAGTGAGACCCTGTCTGAAAAAAAGAAGTCAGAAGAAAAATAGAAACCTTCCAGGAATGGTCACTGTGTCTCTGTCTAACGCAAAGCACCAAAATCCAAATTCCTCCAAACAAAAACATGGTCAGGCCTATCACAGCAATACCCCAGTCCCGGTACCAACTGCTGTATTAGTTAGGGCTTCTATTGCTGTGAAGAGTCACCATGACCACAGCAACTGTTGTAAAGGGAAACATTTAATTGAGATGGCGGGTTGCAGTTCAGAGGTTCAGTCCATTAGCATCACGGCAGGGAGCATGGCGGCGTGCAGGCAGACATGGTGCTGGTTAGATCTTGATCAGAAGACAACAGGAAGTAGATTGTGACTCTGGGAGTAGTTTGAGCAAAGGAGACCTCAAAGCCCGCCCCCAGTGACACACTTCCTCCAACAAGGCCACACCTACTTCAACAAGGCCACGCCTCCTAGTAGTGCCGCTCCCTTTGGGATTATGGGGGTCAGTTACATTCAAATGACCACAGTCTTCTATCTTTCTTTTTTTTTTTTTTAAGTATTATATTTGCCAGGTGGTGATGGTGGCACACACCTTTAAGCGCAGCATTCAGGGGGCAGAGGCAGGTGGATCCCTGTGAGTTTGAGGCCAGCCTGGGCTACAGAGCAAGTTCCAGGACAGCCAGGGCCACACAGAGAAACCCTGTTTAGGGAGAAAATAAATAAATAAAAATAAATATTACTCTGTGTGTGTGTGTGTGTGTGTGTGTGACAGTGTACTTGTGGAGGTTAGAAGACAAAACCTTACAGGAATTGGTTCTCTCCTTCTGTCACGGGGATCCCAAGGATTGAACTCAGGTCATCAGTCTTGGCAGCAAATGCCTTTACCTGCTGAGCAATCTCACCACCTATTTTTTAAAGCACTGAAACCAGTGTACGTTCTGGCTGCAGAGAACAGTCCTTCTAAGGTACTTCATCCCTGTGTCCACTCGAGGCAGGGCATCAACCATGTGCAGGGAGGAAGGTCTCCCCCTTCTGTCTTCCTGGGTGCTTAAGGAGCCCCCCCCAACTTCAGCCCTCTCCTCTGATCTCAATCCAACTGATGAGTTCAGAAACACAGTCCTGTGCTGTCACCCAAACCCTCAAGGAAACCTGAGACAGGAGGATTTTGCATTTGGCTTCATCTTTAAAGATTTTTATTTAGGGAAAGAGTTAGGCCCCAAAAGTTCTCTCTCCGAGACATAGGATTTTAGTCATAGGCTATGGTATCCTCTCTTAACCAGCACTCTGAAAAGGGAGCTGTTAAGAACTGGTATTCTGCCAGGTGATGGTGGCGCGCACCTTTAATCCCAGCTCTCTGGAGGCAGAGGCAGGTGGATCTGTGTGAGCTTGAGGCTAGCCTGGTCTACAGAGTGAGTTCCAGGATAGCCAGAGCTACACAGAAAAACCCCTGTCTTGAAAAACAGAAAGAGAGAGAGAGAGAGAGAGAGAGAGAGAGAGAGAGAGAGAGAGAGAGAGAGAGAGAGAGAGCTGGTACTGGCATCTTAAGGAAGGCACAGTGTGGCACTTCTGTGGTCCTAGACTAAGAAGGATGAAGGAGGATGGGTATGAGTTCAAGGTTAGCTTCCACTCCACAGATCCACAGAGAAGAAGCCTTGTTTCAGAACAACCACCCATCAAACAAAACCCTGATATCTTGGTGATAAGCTGTCAGAGAGACCCTTGGCTGTCCAAAGTACTTAGGGTAGATTCGTTGTTCATTTTTGTTCTGATTGTCATGCCAATCACTGCATCATCTAAACCCTATACCAGGCACATCAAGACATAGTCACGAGAGACACTGTAAGAACTGTCCTGTTCCTGCTCTCGCCAGCTTGGGCTACTCCCCAGGTTTATTCTCTCTTCCCTCTCTGCCTCAGCCTTTGAAGCCTTCTGCCTGGAGTACTATCCCACCCTTCTGCTTCCATCACCTGTAAAACAGCCAGCCACCCATGCCCCATTCTCAAGGTACCTTGACTGCCTGAAGTTTCCCATTCCCTCTCTGTGATTGTCCAGCACAGCATCCCACCCCTCATCTCAATACCTGCTTATGTTGAACACATTTTATAACACATGCACACAGATGCACACCACAACTCCCTTTAGTGAGTCAGCACACCACCTGTGTCGTCCTGACAGACATCCAGTGAGATCTTCTTTACAAAAAAAAAACTGCCACCCACCTTGCTTTGCTATGGCTTGGATCGGACACTTATAACAAGGCTTCGTCTAGAATGAATGGACCAGAAGACGTCAGAATCTCAACACAGCTCTCTCTAGACTGTACAGAGAACCGTGATGTTCTCAAGGAATGAATTCAGGAAAGGATATATGGAATCCGTTCTCCAACACACTGATGGGTTACACAATCACATGAAGATACTTGTGTTCAGTCCTGGCAGCTTTGAAGACTCAGCATGAGGAAGGCGGCTGTGGACAAGTATCAGAGCCTTGAAAGAACCTCTGTTCTCTGAAGCTGGTCTCCACTGACCTGCAGCCTGAAGGGGGTTCTGGGTATCCCAGGGAAGGCAGAGACACTCCCCAGGGTCTGTCCTCCATCAAAGCAACAAGGACACTAGCAGAAACAACCCAACACAACTTAGTCACGTGACAAAAATTAGTCTCAGGTCTGCTGTGATCTGAGTAATATATGTTTAAGAATATCTTGCCGGGCAGTGGTGGCGCACATCTTTAGTCCTAGCACTCGGAAGGCAGAGCCAGGCGGGTCTCTGTGAGTTTGAGGCCAGCCTGGGCTACCAAGTGAGTTCCAGGAAAGGCGCAAAGCTACACAGAGAAACCCTGTCTTGGAAAAAAAAAAAAAAAAAAAAAAAAAAAAAAGAATATCCAAGGGCTGGGAGATACCCAGTCAGCAAAGCCCTTGTCTTGCAAAAACAAGACCCCTAGTTTGACTCCCAGAGCAGTGAGTGTCACCATGCTGGGCATGGTGGTAGGTGTTCCTAAGCCCAGCATTGGGGAGGCAGAGACAAGAGGTCCCTTGGGCTCCCTGGGCAACCTAATCAGAATTTCAAGCCAGTGAGAGTCCCTGCTCAGGAAAGGTCAACACCTGAGGAATGATGTGCAAGGGTGTTTTCTGAACTTCACATACAACTGTTACACATGCATATGCACCCATATACATACATGAACACATGAAGCCAACTAGCTCAACCACCAACTTTGTGATGCTTTAATGCGCACTAAGCCACGGCAGCTCTCCATTAGCCTTAAGAACCAATAGCTCCCCAGTCAGTGAAAACCAATTTCCTAGCCATGGCGGAAGGGCAGCAGGCGATTGCTCTCTCCCAAAGTGCAGATCTCTGTGAACTGCCGTTGTCTGACCTCTCTGGCTATTCCCCAGAGATCTCCATTCACAGGAATTGTATTTATTTGGCCCAACTCAGAGCTCACCCTGATGTCCTAGGGCCATTTGTTGAGAGCAGTGAAAAGTAAGAGTTTAATATCACAGCTGCCTGAGGCAGTGGCCACGCGGAGAACCCATAAAGCTGGGTTTAAAACTAAAAGGGAAAAGGCAGATATGACATAACATGACAGGCTTTGGAAAGTTCCAGGACACTGCTGGGAATCTGGACAGTGACATACACCTATAGAGAATAACCTCACTTATTGACGTTCACAAATTAGGGATGATAATCGCACGGAGAAAACGCCCCTGGATGAGTGCTTGACTGAATGGGACCTGGGGCCAAGCCGGGAGAGTTCGGCTTTAACAAAATCAAACACCTTTGCTCTGATGACTGTTGATACTGATTGTGAACTTGACAGGACCTGGAATCACCTAGGATACAGGTCCCTGGGCACATCTTTGAGCTCCCACCCCACATATGAGTAGCAGCATTTACTGGGTTAGTGCCGGGAGTTACATCAAAACAGACAAAGGAGCTGAGTGCTCCTATCGCACACACAAATGAGCTGAGTGCTCCTATCACCTCGCTTCCTTACTGTGGATACAATGTGACCAGTCGCCTCTCTCCTTCTGGTCCCCACCATGATGATCTGAAACTATAAACTGAAAAAATTTTTCCTCTATTCAGCTGCTTTTACCCAGATATTATATCACAAATATGTTGTGGGATATTTTGATTGCACCCTGATACTCCCAAAACTTCCAATAAAGTTTACCTCAAATCAGAGCTAGCTACTAGCTGACCAATTTAGCCATAGAGGTTTTAGAGGATCCAGGACATATAGAGAGATGCCGGAAGTAATAGGGAGGGGCTTAGAAAAAGAGGCTCAGCCCTTTTGAATCAAGGAAGGAAAGAGAAAGGTAATCACTGGTTGATTCTCTACTGCTTCTCTGATCAATCAGATTTTTACCCCAGTATCTGACTCCTGAGTTTTTATTGATAAAAGGATAATTAGAAAAATGTTTCACAACTACAGGAAAAGTAACTTTCTCATTATGCAGAGACAACAAATGATACAGCTACCTCTCCCAGAACTTGACAATTAACCCAAATTTTTCTTTTGAGGATCCCCCAAGGATGCTGTCACCCCCAGACAGCAGGAAGTAAATTTGAGAACACAACACCCACATTCTCAAGAGGTGGGGTGGGTGGTTTTTGGTCATTCAATGGGTTATGGATATTTGTCATTGTTTAGGGGGCTTGGTTACAAGTTGTTATTGGTAATGGTCAGGAAAAAAGCTGAACAAAGGAATTGAGATTCAGGGATCTTGTTTTGAAAAGAAAAAAAAGGGGAGACATAGATATGATAGGATAAAAGGGTAGATTATTGAATCTACTCTTAAAAAGCAACTATTTGTTTTAAATATTTTACATTGATAAGGATCTTTGTATATTGATACAAAGTTGAGATTATTTTTGTTAGAACATGCAGTACATATATTTCTAATCTTGTTCAAGGTATTGTACCTATACATCTCATTTAACAATGTAATGCAAATTGCTAGTCCTTGAAAGTTATAATTACAAACTATTTAGGATAATAAAGAAATGCAAGTTAGTAGTTAGTCACCTATTACAATTAAATTTGTAGTCATGTTATGTATTTTTCAAGGTCAAACATATATTTTAGGTAAATAGGTGGTCTTCAAACAATTCAGAGATCTACAGGAAATGGCATTAAGATGTTTTAATAATATAGATTCTTTTTTTTTTATGACAATGAGACGTGTCTGCTCCTTCCTTTCAGAGAAGATGATGAGCATAGAAGAAACTCTATATGGAGTTTGCTTTCTTTGTGGCAGTGGGCAAGAAAATGCCCTTGCCTTGACTACTGACAGTATACTGTCCAAATGGACAAGCAAGACACAAAAGAAAGCAAACTTTGCCAAGACAAGGTAGGACAGCCCTTCAGAAAATCCTGCTTCACAAATAAGTTTGTCAGCTAGTCTAGACCTGTAGGCTAAAGATAGATGCCCCAACATTACAAAAGAACCTTGGATGACTGTCCAGCTAGCCAGCTGTTTCTGTTTTTTCTCACATTTTTTGGAAATCACTTGCTTGCTTACTCAGGTAATATTATTTCCTTCTTGAGTCTCTGATGGAGTTGAAGACTTTATAGTTATAGTTATACTTTTCCTTGTTACCAGAGTCAGAAAAGAAATTCACTGAACAGTTGTAAAGTATATAGGGTTAAGAGACATTAAAAGATAGTTTTGGTAATGCAAGTAAGATAAAAAGTAAATTAGGTATAACCCATTGGACTCACCAAGATAGGTGATAGATAGGATAGATAATGGAGTATTTTTTCTGAATTTGTCAAATGTCAATGGATTAGACATTGTAAATGTAATTATTGCTTGTATATATTGTAGATTGTTATTGTACTTATTATATATAGTTTTTCTTATATTAGTTATAACCTTCTTTTTAAAATTTAGATAAAAAAAAGGGGACATGTGGTGATATTTTGTTTGTGCTCTAACAAACAAAGCTTGCCTGGTGATCAGAGTGCAGAACTAGGTACTGGAGGCCAGGCAATGGTGGCACACATCTTTAATCCCAGCACTTGGGATTTCATACCTTTGATCCCAGTATTTGGGGGGCACATGCCTTTAATCCCGGTACTTGGAAGGAGGAAACAGGAAGTGATATGACTGGACAGAGAGAAGAAGTGATGAGGCAGGGTGGAGACAGGAGCTCAGCCCTTTCAGTCAGAGGATTCCAAGAGGTAAGAAGACTCTCTAGTGGCTGGCTGCTCTGTTTCTCTGATCTTTCAGCTTTCACCATGATATCTGACTCTGGATTTTTATTATTAAGACCAATTAGAATTTGCACTACAAGTAGCTCACACAACACTTTAAAAGACACCACCACAACAGTTAAAGCCAGCCCAGCCAGCAGGAGACATTTGCAAGTCATATCATAGAGAACACAGCGACTCCAGCAGCACAATATACATAAAAAAACAACTCAGAAATGCAAATACTAGTCTATAAATAGCCAGACAACCTGGGTAGATATTTCTCAAGAAAAGACAAACAAATGGGCGACAAGCACGTAAAATATACCTAACATATTAAGTCATTCGTGAAATGAAAACCGAAACCATGATGAAACATCACTTTCTGCCCACTAGGAGAGCAATTTTTTCTTAAAGCCAAGACTCGCGGCATATTCCTGTCATACAGCCCCGGGGAAGCAGAGGCAGGAGGATTATCACAAGTTTGAGGCCAGCCTGGTCTACATAGCAAGTTCTAGAGCAGTCAGAGTTACTTAGCAAGATCTTGTTTAAGGAAGGAAGGAAGGAAGGAAGGAAGGAAGGAAGGAAGGAAGGAAGGAAGGAAGGAAGGAAGGAAGGAAGGAAGGAAGCAAGACAGAACTAATACATTGGAGGCTCCCTAAAGAAGTCTAGATTTTCTTATGCCACTGACAGGAACATTAAAAAGGTTCAGCCGGGCGGTGGTGGCGCACACCTTTAATCCCAGCACTCGGGAGGCAGAGCCAGGCGGATCTCTGTGAGTTCGAGGCCAGCCTGGTCTATAGAGCGAGATCCAGGACAGACATCAAAACTACACAGAGAAAACCTGCCTTGAAAAACAAAACAAAAGGTTCAAAAAATTCTTCATACAATTTCCATTTGCACTAGTAACTAAAAGACCGAAAAAGGCCTAGTCACCCAGAAGCACACACACAAATGCTTCTGGCAGTATGGGTTACAACCATCCAAAAGAGGAGGGGCTGCAGAGGGTTCGAGGACACCACAAGAAAACAAGCCACAGAGTCAACCAACCAGGGCTCCTAGGGGCCCACAGACTGAACTGACCATCCGGGAGTCTGTGTGGGTCTGACTGGGTCCTCAGCAGATGTTATGGTTGTGTAGCTTGGTGTTCTTGGGGAACTACTAATAGTGGGAGCAGGGGCTGTCTCTGACTCTTTTGCCAGCTTTTGGGACCCTTTCCCCTTTCTGGGTTGCCTCGTCCAGCCTTAATATGAGGGGAGGTGCCTATTGTAACTTGTGATGCAGGGTTGGGTTGATGTCCCTGGGAGGCCTGCCCTTTTCTGAAGGGAAAGGAGGAGTGGGTCTAGGGGAGAGGGGAGGGGAGGAAGAGGGGCTGGGAGGAGAGGAGGGAGGGGAAACTGCCAATGGGGTGTAATGTATGAGGGAAGAGTAAACAAAAAGGAAAAGCAACAAAGGAGAAAAAGAAAAAAAATTCGGATTAAAAAGGGGGGTGGGGTGGGCAATAAACCCGAGATAGCAATGAATGAAAATTGGAAACACAGTCTGGGCAGTGGTGGCGCACACCTTTAGTCCCAGCTCCCGGGAAGCAGAAGCAGGTGGATCTCCTTGAGTTCCAGGCCAGCCTGGTCTACTTGAGCGAATTCCAGGACAGCCACACCAGTTACACAGAGAAACCCTATCTTGAGAAACAAAAAAAAAAAAAAAGGAAACACAGTTAAAACATTATGAGTTCTATGGTGTGTGTGTGTGTGTGTGTGTGTGTGTGTGTGTGTGTGTGTTTGATTTTAAAACTCCAGCGTGAACTTTGTAAATGACCACGTGTCCAGCAGGTCCAATGGCTGGACATGCCTGGGCCCTTAATCTTTTCCAGGCTTAGTTGCATGTATTTTGGCCACTAGATGGCAGCACTTGACCAACATGCCTGTCAGCAAAACTGGGAAGAACCAGGGATCAAAAAGAGAGCTTTATAACAATGAGATAGCTCCTGCTCACACTGGAGCAGGTGACATCATTGCGTGATGTACAATCACTACCAGGAGATGCCGTCTTTAGAGACACTTAAGTGACGAGGTACGGAAGAATGAGCCAGTAAACAGGGATGTAAAGTTCAGAGGCTAAATCATCCACCCCACCCACTCCCACCCCTTCTTCCTCTTGCAGCCTCTAGGATCCTGAAGGAGCCCAAGGCAGGACTCCTCCATGCTCAAGGAGGGCTCCCCAGGTGCGCAGGGTCACACTGCTGAAAAGTAGCAAAGAGTACTCCCAAGTGTTTAAGTCCAAGAAACTATATACCACGTCATTTTTTCTCATTTTTCCTTGTCTTTTTTTTTTTTTTTTTTTTTTTTTTTTTTGAGACAGGGTTTCTTTGTGTAGCTTTGCGCCTTTCCTGGAACTCACTTGGTAGCCCAGGCTGGCCTCGAACTCACAGAGATCCGCCTGCCTCTGCCTCCCGAGTGCTGGGATTAAAGGCGTGCGCCACCACCGCCCGGCTCCTTGTCATTTTTAAAGCAAAATTGTAAGCAAATTTATGTAAGTTTATATTTGTATTATATATAGATGTCCTACATGTACACACACACACACACACACACACACACACACACACACACACTTTCCCCCATAACTGTACACCTGAGATGGGTTCATTCTCTCACAAACCTCAGACCTGCTCACTGCAGCATGAGATCGTTGGAGTCTGCATTGGCCCCGAGAGTTCAGTTCTTTGTTAGTTGCCCCAACGAAGCCAAAGAATTTGTTTAAAACACTAAGGCTATCTGGGCATGTGGTGCACACCAAAACTGGAGACTGAGGCAGAAGGATGGTTGTGAGTTCAAGGCTAGGCTGGGATGCATGGCAAAACATTCTCTTAATGCTCCCCCACCACCACCACCCACAAACCATGCAAGCTCCCAAGTGTCAGATAAAAGATTTAACCTTAATCTAGCTAGGACATCGGATAAATTCACTCCTTGCTCACAACACAAGAACACCTTGCTTTATCTTGTCTTTACCTGGGAGACCCAAGCTTTCCAGCCGTGAGCACCAAGGAGTCCTCATCAAGTTAAGTTGGGCCAGCTGAACTGAACTCTCAGGAGGACTGAACCATAGCTTGTCATTCCTGTTGGTTTTTGTTTGTGGAGCTTGAGATGAAACCATGACCTCATACATGCTGAGCAAGGGCCCCCACCACTGAGTAACACTCTCAGCCCTGAAATGCAGTTTGTTTTGTTTTGTTTTGTTTGTTTGTTTTTTGAGACAAGGTTTCTCTATGTAGCTTTGCGCCTTTCCTGGAACTCACTCTGTAGCCCAGACTGGCCTCGAATTCACAGAGATCCGCCTGCCTCTGCCTCCCGAGTGCTGGGATTAAAGGTGGCGCCACCACCGCCCGGCTTCTGAAATGCATTTTTACTAGTCTTGCCCATGCTGACTTTATTGCACGGATTTCCTCTCTTTCTCAGTTTTGGACCCCACCCCGCCAACCCTGTTCTTTCCCCCCACTGAAGTGGAAGGGTAATTAATGGTGGTGAAATGTGAGCCCGAAACCTCTACCCAGAGCCTTCTACAACGTTCCAAGCTCCTCCCAGAGTGACCTCGATCACCAAGCCTCAAACCAAACAAACAAAAAAGGAAATCTATTTAAAGACATCCTCTCTGCCACTCCTAACCTACAGCCCGATGCCAACTGGTGGAGGGGCATCCCTGCCTGGTTAGAAAGCCGTCAGCGACCCTGGAATACTCAGCATTTCCTAGCACCATGAAACACCCAAGCCTCCCCGCAAAACCTTGAAGAACAGGCAGAGGACCCAGCCTCTGCGTCAGCCAGAACCCAGAGTATCTAGCATGGGAGCCGAGAGGCCAGCCTGGGGGTTTTTGTTTTTATTGTTTTCATCTGAGACTGAGTCTCACTACATAGGCTAGGCTGGGCCACTGTGTAAGCATGAGTTGACTTCCAACTCTGGATTTTCCTACCCTGGCCTTGAAGTGCTGGGATTTCAGGGGTGCTGGATCACAGCCAGCAGAGATGGGCTTTTTGGATTAGTTTTAATCAGTTGTTTCTTGGTTCGCGTTAATAAGGTCCAGAGCCTGCCGGGTGGTGGTGACGCATGCCTTTAATCCCAGCACTCGGGAGGCAGAGCCAGGCAGATCTCTGTGAGTTCGAGGCCAACCTGGTCTACAGAACGAGCTCCAGGACAGGCACCAAAACTACACAGAGAAACCCTGTCTTGAAAAAAAAAAAAAAGAAAGAAAGAAAGAAAAAACATCCAGAGCCACTGTCTCTCGGTGGATCTCAAGGTTTGTTCCAAACGGCACAGTGCAAGAAGCTGGCGCTCCAGTTCATATGCGCTCCCTCCTGAGGGACTCATTAGAGGTTGAAGGCATAGCTCTGAGGTCTACACGCCTGGAGGAACTAAAGCCCCCAGAGACCTCGTCTGCCTTCCCGCCCACGCGTGAGTCCTTTGGTAATATTTACTCAGGGCTTCCTGCTACCTCTGAAGCAGGTCCCTGACTTCGGGAGGCCTGGAGCACATGGTGCAAACAAGGGTGTACCTGGCTCCCTTGCTGTTTCGGGGTGCCTTGCTGTATCTCCAGTGAGTGTGATAGGATGTGGGTAAGAGGGCGCCAAACTGTGGAGCAAGAAGCCTGACTTTGCATAATGCGGGCCCTGCCTCTGCCTGCTGACGGTGCAGAACTCACGGCTCACAGAGACGGCACAGGAGGGGTGTGTGGTGTGTGTGTGTGTGTGTGTGTGTGTGTGTGTGTGTGTGTGTGTGTGTGTGTGTGTAGTCCACAGGCATTTCAGTTTGCTCTTCTTTCTCTCCACAAATCTGTCCCCACTTGTCAGTAACGCCACCTGTTTTCAAGAAACCAGAACAAAAATGAGCCAGCAGCACAGCCACACCTGCCTGCCTCACCTGGTCACCTCCCTTTTGAAGGCTGGAAATTCCAGGGAAAGGGGGGGGGGAAGGTGCTTTTTAAAACTCAGTGTACATCTTTTAGAAATAAAAACACTTTCAGAGTCAAAATATCACCTCTCCCAGTTAACCAAATTAAATTGTATAATTATATCCTCAATACTATATAATTTGCAGTAAATTCTGAAACTTCCCAAATTGTCTTTATAGCATGTTTGTGAAAACTAGGATCCGTAGGAGACCATACAATGTGCCTGCTTTTTATATACCTGTAAACCTTTCTGTCTGTCTCAAACCTCAAAACTCCTTTTAGCCACAGGCTGACTCCTTGAGGACAGGATCAAGTGGCCCTGAGGACGCCAGGCTGCGCGGTTGTGTCCACTGGCCTGTCTGTGATGCTTAGCCTGCTTTCTCTGCTGGCTTCCTGCATGCTGGAAGTTCTGTCTACACATCCGAGTTAAACATTTCTGAAGGGCTAGAGTTTTAAGCCCTTAGATAGGATCTCATGTATCCCAGGCTGGAAAAACCTATCATCCAGCCAAGGCCGACCTTGAACTTCTGATCCTCCTGCCTCCACCTCCTGAGTGCTAGGGTTACAGGTGCACATTGTCACTCCCAGTTTCTTGTGGGGGACCAGCCCCCACCTTTACGACCAGGGTGCTCTTGAGCAGGGAGAAGTGGGAAATATTTAGATAGAAAGAGAGACCTATGGGGCTGGAGAGATGGCTCAGAGGTTTTAAGAGCACTGACTGCTCTTCCAGAGGTCCTGAGTTCAATTCCCAGCAACCACATGGTGGCTCACAACCATTTGTAATGAGATCTGGTGCCCTCTTCTGGCCTGCAGTCATACATGCTGTATACATAATAAATAAATTTAGAGAGAGAGAGAGAGAGAGAGAGAGAGAGAGAGAGAGAGAGAGAGAGACCGAGAGACCTAGACGACAAGAGCAAAGACAGAAACACAGGACAGCCTCGGGAGGGCCCGGGTCAAAACCCACCGGCCCAGAACTTTATTCCAAAGGGCTTTTTATAACAATACCAAGGGGGGGGAGGCAAAAAGAGCTCCCCCTGCTAGATACAACCAAGTGTAGACCCTTCCAAACACCTGGTACCCAGACCCGTGGTCCAATCATCCTCGTATGCAGTCCTGCTGGGGAAAGCCACGAGGAAACCTCAGTGGGCTCCAACAGTTTCTGGGGTGCTAGGGATCAAACCTGGGGCTTCATGCACCCTAGATAAGCACTCTACTGACTGAGCCACATCCTCGGCCCCTCTGAGAATATTTTATGAGTAGAAAAGGTACTACACAAAAAAAGCTGACTTCTATTTAAATGACAATGTCTGTCTGTCTGTCTGTCTGTCTGGGTCTGCCCGCCTGCCTGCCTGTGTGTGTCTGTGTCTCTTTGTGTATCCGTGTGAGGAGGTAGATGTGGACGTTAATCTTTTGATTTTTTTTTTCAACACCAGGGATTGAAACGCATGCTAGGCAACTGGTCTGCTGCTGACTACAGCCCCAGCTCTTGGTGTCCACTCTTTTGACTCACAGCCTTAACCCCACTCCTAATCCTGCTCCTGGGCCAACCCTTCCAGCAGCCACACACCTGTAAGTGACAGACCCAGCTACGAGAGAATGCAGGTAGGTGAGGCTGGATATGACACTGTGGTAGTTGGAATATAACTGGCCCCCATAAGCTCATAGGGAGTGGCACTGTTAGGAGGTGTGGCTTTGTTGGAGGAAGTGTGTCACGGTGGGGTGGGCTTTGAGGTTTCCCATGCTCAGGATACTGCCCAGTAATGACAGTCGATTTCCCATTGCTTGCAAAATGTAGGACTGGCTTCAGCACCACATCTGCCTGCATGCCACCATACTCCCCTTCATGATGGTAATGGACTGAACCTCTGAAACGGTAAGTGAACCACCCCAGTGAAATGTTTTCTTTATAAGAGTTGCCGTGGTCATGGTATCCCTTCACAGCAATAGTAACCCTAACTAGGACAGACATTATACCTTATTCTCCAAGTTTACAAAGTATCTAGAGTCTTTCTTCTTTGGGGGGTGCTGGGGATAAACCCAGGGCCTTGCACACATTAAGCATATACTCTGCCACTGAGCTACATACAGGGCTTCAGTACACTCTAATTCCCAAGCTTGGTACGAATCCAGTTATAAACATTTGGTCATGTATTAGGGAATAAACAATCTGTTCTGTGAGCTTGTGTCTTTACTAACACGGGTCACCTTCCAGGGACCAGCTAGTGCTGCCAAGGCTCAGCACCTTGGATCACAAGGGCCGGAAACCCCCTTTGTTTCCAGAGTGTGGTGCCTAAGCCTCTGGCTCATCCTTGAGCCAGGGCAACATCTGTGCTCTGTAGTGGGAGCAGGGAACCAGGCAATGCTGGAATCCCCAGGCACAAGGTGTCTTCTGAGCAAATGAAGCGTCGTAAACGAGCAAGGAAATAAAGGGTGGTGGGGTGGGCACAAGGAGTTTCATTCAGGATGTTCTCACACACGGACTAGAAAGGGAGGGCAATGGCAATGGATATGTGCCTGAATATATGTACAATACTTCCAGGAGTGGGCTGGGGGATGACTGTGGGTAAAGTGTTTGTCTTACAAGCATGAGGACCTGCTGAGTGGACATCCCCAGCACGGCCATAAAAAGCTAAAGAAGTGGCCCATGTCTATAAATCCCCATGCTGGCAAATCGGGAAGTATAGGATCCACAGAGGCTTACTGGCCAGCTAGTCCAGCCAATCGGTGAGCTCCAGGTTCAGTGAGTGGCTGAGCCTCAAAGAATTAGGTGGAAGGGCCAGAGAGATGGCTCAGCAGTTAAGAGCACTTGCTGTTCTTCCAGGAGACACGGGTTCAGCTTCCAGCACCCATATTAGGGGGCCCACAACCTCCCATGACTCCAGCTTTGGGGGATTTACTGTCCTCTATCTATCTATCCATCTATCATCTATCTATCTATCTATCTTTCTTTCTATCTGCATATAAATAAAAATAAAATATTTTTAAAAAGAAGATGGAGAATGATGGAGGAAGACACTAGATGTCAACCTAGATGACAACTAGATGTCACTAGATGTCAACTAAATGATACTAGATGTACGTCACACAGAGAACATTTCTAGGAGGTTCTGTATGATTCTGATGACTGGTGGGAAGGGATGAGGGGGCAACTGAGGAGACCTGGTGTATGAACTAGGAAGACTAATTTTAATAAATAGACTTTTGTACTGTTGTGATATTTTTACTGTGTTCACTTTGGTTTTTTGGAAAATGATAAGTTGGGTTTTTGTTGCTAAAATACATTGGTAGAGTTATCATTATTGGGGAGATCTGTATTTTTAGCTTCTGGAAAATAGGGTGTGGTGGGTTGTGTTTGGATTTGTGGCTCTCCTGACAGTGTCCTGGCAGGAGTGTGGTTGGGGTCTTTAGGGCCCTGTGCAAGGGGAAGCCCAGCTCCTCAGATGGAGAGAGAGAGAGAGAGAGAGAGAGAGAGAGAGAGGGAGGGAGGGAGGGAGGGAGGGAGGGAGGGAGGGAGAGAGAGAGAGAGAGAGAGAGAGAGAGAGAGAGAGAGAGAGAGAGAGTTGTTTTTAGCCTTGGGTTTGGCTTACATATAGTTTCAGGTACTCTCTGGGATGCAATATAAGTAAGAAATCTGCGGGGGCAGGGGTGAGGGGTGGTGACAGGTCAACTCATTTTTTCTACCTCTCAGGAAGAAGGTCATGGACCTTAGAGAACAGGGACAGGAGCTTTCTGAGTAAGAATTATTTATTATGCTTGCCTAGAGGCACTCCTCTGCTCCCCGCCCCCCCGTGTGTGTGTGTGTGTGTGTGTGTGTGTGTGTGTGTGTGTGTGTGGTTTTGAGAGATGATCCCCAGGCTTGAACTCACTATGTGACCAAGAATGACTTTGATCCCCCTGCCTCCACCTCCCAAGAACTGGGATTATACACCCCACAGTGCTGGAGACTAAACCCTAGGCTTTGGGCGGACGATGCAAGCGCTCTACTGCCTGAGCTACACTCCCAGGCCCCTCTGCACAGAAGTAGAGCGTGAGTAGCTAACCTCATCCATGCCCCTGCAGGGCAGAAACAGGAAAGTTCCCTCAGCATCAACTGCCTCAGCTAGATGAGGAAGAGAGACCAGACGTGGGCCTATTACCAAAAAACCAGAATGGCAGGTCAGCTATTTAGGGCTTCTTAAGGTGTGCATTAGTCATAAGGCAGGCCGGCCGGCACGTGTCTGGGACAAACCAAATCAACAGGGAATTGATCACTGTCACAATATGGGCGTTTACCGAAGCAGGTGTGCTATACACGAAAGAGTTGGGGGAGGGTAGTGATTTATCTCCCCAAAATAGAATGAAGAATCTGGGCATGGTGACACATGCCTATAATCCTAGGACACAGGAGATGGAGGCAGAAGGATCAGGCCAGTCTTGTTACATGGTGAATTTGAGGCCAGCCTGGGCCACAAGAAACCCTGTCTCAAAAAACAGAGTGAAGGAGTGATGACTTAAGATTGTCTTTTTTTTCCCTTTGAGACAGGGTCTCACTATATTGCCCAGGCTGGCCTCGAATTCCTGAACTGAAATGCTCTTCCAGCCCCCGCCTCCAGGGCAGCTGGGGTTCTGGTGTGAATCACCACACTCAGTTTGGGTGCAGAAGTATCAAGCAAGTGTGTCTCTCCACAAGACTCCCTCAGCCCGTGTGCTGAACTAGAAAGTAACTTTGGTTTGTTCCCAGTCAGTAACAATTGTATTTTCTCTTAAGAGAAAAGCAGGGAAGGGCTTTGATTTAAAAAAATTACCATGAAACCAATTCTGATTATGAAGTTATGTGACCCCTTAACTCAGCAGCTGTGTGTGTGTGTGTATGTGTGTGTGTGTGTTCTGCCTATATGTATGTGTGTATGTGTTTCTGTCTGTCTGTATGTGTGTTTCTGTCTATATGTATGTGTATATGTGTCTCTCTGTGTGTTTCTACTGTATGTGTGTGTGTATGTCTATCTGCCTCTCTCTCTCTCTCTCTGTGTGTGTGTGTGTGTGTGTGTGTGTGTGTGTGTGTGTGTGTGTGAAGAGAGCATTGGATCCCCTGAAGCTCGAGTTACACGTGCTTGTGAGCCACGTGACCTGAGAGCTGGGCCTAGCTAACTGCTGAGCCATCTCACCTCCCTCCTAGCTGGAGCTGTAGTCCTGCGCTACCACACACAGCCCTTCAAAGGCCTTTCAGGAAACAGTCCATTCAAGAGTCTGAATTTGGGGTTGACACTGGTCTCAGAACAAGCTGAACTCTCAGAAATCTCTCTCTCTCTCTCTCTCTCTCTCTCTCTCTCTCTCTCTCTCTCTCTCTCTCTCTCTCTCTCTCTCTCTCTCCCTCCGAGACAGGGTTTCTCTGTGTAGCTTTGCGCCTTTCCTGGAACTCACTTGGTAGCCCAGGCTGGCCTCGAACTCACAGAGATCCGCCTGGCTCCGCCTCCCGAGTGCTGGGATTAAAGGCATGCACCACCACAGGCCTGGCAGAAATCTTTCACACAAGCTGAGGGCTGGCTTCTGTACTGGAGACATCGCTGGCCCTCTATGGTCCCACGGGGATGGGTCTTACATAGTTCGTGGGTCTCTCTCCTTCCAGATTCCAAGTGCCTGGTTGGAACCCCTCAGGGAGGCCCGCAGGCTGGAGGGGAGGAGGGCTGTTCCCACATTTCCAAGTTCTCTCAGCTGCAGACCCTTCTTTCCGACCTCCTCGCTCTCTACCCACTCCCCCAGCTTCCTCCCCGCTCAGCCTTCCCCCAGCAGTGGTGTTTTATCTGGTAGCTTCTTAGAAATGCAGTTCTGCCAGGGGCGGTGGTGGCACACGCCTTTAATCCCAGCACTCGGGGAGGCAGAGGCAGGCGGATCTCTGTGAGTTCGAGGCCAGCCTGGGCTACCAAGTGAGCTCCAGGGAAGGCGCAAAGCTACACAGAGAAACCCTGTCTCGAAAAACCAAAAAAAAAAAAAAAAAGAAAAAGAAAAAAAGAAATGCAGTTCCAAGTCCTAAGACTGCTATGACCAGAGGCTCTACGGCCCCCGAACCACTGAATCTGTCACGTAAGTTCCTGTTTATTCCTTCAACAATATGAAGTGACTCACTTGTTTTCAGACCCCACGACAGGGTTCAGTAATTTTTATTTTCCAATTTAAAAAATTATACATAATGTATTATTTCTATACAATTTAAGACACAATTACTATATAAAAATCTATATTATGTAATATATAGATAATATATATCAGCTCACAACCACTGTGTGTGTGTGTCTATGTCAGTGTGTGTGTGCGTTTGCGTACGCGTGTGTAGATAGATAGTCTCTTGGGGGCTGGGTTGACCTCTCTGTGTAGTCAAGGATAACCTTGAACTTTGGGATCCTCCTGCCTCCACGCCTGGTTAGGCAGTGCTGAGGACTGAGCTCAGAGCTTTGTGCATGCTAGGTGCTACCAACTGAGCTGCATCCCCAGCCCCTGCTCTCAGTACTTTTAAAGATCAGAATTCATTTTCAGACTAAGTCCCCACGCTGGGCGTGGCCTCATGGACTCATGGTCTGAACACCTGTTGCCCCACAGGCTCAACTAGACAATCTCCGTCCTTCTGTTCAGCTTCTTAATTGGAAGGCAAACCCGGAAGCCATTACCGGACAGCCCGCATGAGTCACAACAGGTGGCTGCGCTTTCCCTTCCGGGGGAGCCAATAACTCCGGTTTCTGTGCCCTGTGCTGTTTCTCAAGAAGACCAGGGCTTGTGGATAATTCGGGGTCACCCACTTCATCCGTGAGACGCTTTCCTTCAGGAAGGTTTCTGAACCAGAATGGAAGGTGTCTTCATTGCCTTTGAGAGGCTCCCTGAATCAGGCCCGAGAGAGACAGGATCTTTCTATTGTTGAAACCCGCTTACCCCACTTAGTAACCACAGCCTACCCTGTGGTTCACGCAGCCTGTGTGACGCAATGTTGACAAGCAACAGATGGCTGGTTGTTAAACACACACTGCAGCTGGGATTGCCTTATGGGCTGTGTGAGAGGAATTGTAAGGGCTGACCTCCGTTTTCACGGCAACAGTTGGTGGCTAATTCTCAGGAAGCCTACATGGTGACAAATAATGTACGTCCAGGTCTAAGAGCAGAAGGAAGGAAGGAGTCCCACCGGGAAGATTACTCAGGATGATATCATAGAGTTAAGCTAGGACAACAGAGTGCTCACAGAGGCACCTGAGACAGCAGCGCTCACGATCCTCAGGTGCCTATGGAACAGCAGGACCTGCCATAAAACCTGCTTTCCTGGGATCACTGGGCTGGTAGAAGGTACCGGAAAATTCTCAGGGATGCAGCCAAATGTGAGCTGCGTCCATATGTGGAACATCAAGGCACAGGAAAACCGTAGTCAACTGAGGATGGGAATCCCAGCAAACTGTGCTGGAGAGCCTGTCTGCCCAAACCACCATTAGGTCGTTAATGCCTGTAACCCCAGCACTTGGGAGGCTGAGGCAGGAGGATTGACGAGAGTTTGAGGCCGTTCTGGACTACGTATTGAGTTCTAGGACAAGAGAGGAAGAGGGGTAGAGGAAGGGAAAGGAGGGGGAAGAATGGAAGAAAGGAGAGTGTAAATGATAAGGCCTTTTTTTCTTTTCTTTTTTTTTTTTTTTTTTTTTTGGTTTTTCGAGACAGGGTTTCTCTGTGTAGCTTTGCGCCGTTCCTGGAACTCACTTGGTAGCCCAGGCTGGCCTCGAACTCACAGAGATCCGCCTGGCTCTGCCTCCCGAGTGCTGGGATTAAAGGCGTGCGCCACCACTGCCCGGCCTTTTTTTTCAAATAGATAAAATTCAACCATCTGGGATGGTGGAAAGAACCAACAGGAAACTAATGGGTAAGGAGAGGCTGGGGGAGGGTTCATGCAGCAGGAAACACTGGGTAAGGAGAGGCTGGGGGGGGGGGTCCTTGCAGCAGGATCTCACAGAGCCACCAGTGCAGTGGGCACTGGTGGAGGATGGCTGGAGAGGCAAGAAGATGACCTAATATTCGTCTTGTAGATCCAGGGGCCCCAAATACCTTCCCAGCTCATAAATAATTTATTTTTGTGGTGCAGAGTTTTAATTCGGGGTTCATGTTACTAAGCATATATTTTTGAACCAATGAGACCCCTAAATAAAAAAAAAGTTTAAGTATTTGTTATTCCTGGAAACAATATTAATAGATTAAGTATGAGCAGCGAGGTGGGTAACAATCCATTATTCTGAGCATCTCGACCTGCGGAAGATTGGTGTGTTTTGACATGGAGTTTGAGGGGCTGTCAAGGCTGATGAATGACACCTCACCAAGGTAAAGCAGACCCAAAGGAATCCGTGTGTTCATAAATCATGATAGTTATTGTTCAGCCCCGCGTCACCATTATGCAAGCACTTTTGCTGAAATCCAGCTTGGAAAATTTCCATATGTTCTGATTCCAATCAGCAAATGTAAAGGTTTTTCTTTTGCAAATGAGCCTAAAACTCATTGAAAATTCTTATCAGAATGATTTTTAAGCAAATGCTGTTCCTCAAGTGAGTCCTATTGGGCGCTCCTTATAGGCTTCTGTAGGAGGGGTGAGGGACTCAGAGTGGAGAGGGGTTGGGAATGAAGGCTGGCAGACAGAGTTGGCTCAATAGGTGGCCTCGAGAGAAGGGAAATGGAGAAGGGGGTCCGAGTGCCCGAGTTGCTGCGCTCTTTTTTATTGTCAGTTGCAAAAATGGCTTCGATTGTCAACTTGACACAAGTAAACCACCTAGGAAGAGAATCTCCGTGAGGGACTGTCTAGACGAGGGTGCCCTGTGCACATGTATATGCTGGCTTGCCGTGACAGCCTTTCCTGATGTGGGAAGAGCCAGCCTGAAAGTGAATGGTTGTTTGAATCTTAGACTGTCTTTTAATTAAAAAAACGGGGGCCAGATATTGGGGTAAAAGCTGAAAGAAAGATCAGAGAAGCAGAGCAAGCCACAGGCAACCCCATTTTGCCAACTCCTCAGCCAATCCTGTTTCCAGGGATCCTCAGACTGAAAGCCTTTCAGTGCTCACTGGAAAGGGTCTCAGCTGAACTGCCTTAGTTCCCGTTTCCTCACACCTTATATACCTTTCTCCGCCCTGCCTCACTGCCTGGGATTAAAGGCGCGTGCGTGCGTGAGTGCGTGCGTGTGTGTGTTTCCCAGTACTGGGATTAAAGGTGTGTGCCACCACTGCCTTGCTCTGTTTCCAGTGTGGCCTTGAACTCACAGAGTTCTCTACCTCCCAAGCAATAGGATTAAGGGTGTATGCCACCACTACCTGGCTTCTCTGTCTAATCTAGTGGCTGGCTCTGTCCTCTGATCCTCAGGCAAGTTTATTAGGGTACACAATATATCACCATAGTGTATGGCGTCACTCCTTGGTCTGTGGCCCTGAACTATACAGGAGTAGAGGAAAAACAATCAGGCGGTAAGTACCACCAAACACTTCTTTCTGCTCTTGACTGTGGCTGTGACGTGACTACCTGCTTCAAGTCTCCAATCCCATGACTTCACTCCTGGGCTGTAACTGGAATTATGCATTAAAACACGCCTTTCCCCTGCTAAGCTGCATTTTGGCATCTTGTCCAGATATTCTATCACAGGAAAGGATGAACGCACCCTCAGAGGACAGGACTTACTTCTAAGGGTTTGCAAGAGAACAGCTCCACATTCACACTGCCGTCTTCACAGACATCACCTGTGATGCTCCAGGATGCCACACAGCCCTGTCACCCAGGAGCTCTGCAGCAAGCAAGTCTGCAAGCCTGATGTCTCATCGTTTGGCCCCTACCTACCAGCCAGCAGATGACCTGACTCTCCCAGCTAGCCCAGCCCCTCCCACCCCGGGGTGCCCTCTCCTCATGGCTGCACACTGCTTTCATGAGGAATCTCACAGAGCAGCCTAACTGGGCCAGTCATCGCAGTAGTCAAAAGGCTCAGCAGAAGCCATTCTGCAGGTCACCAGCCAGTCCTCAGATGGCCTTGGAGCAGGCACTGGTGCCTGGAGTGGGGGGCATGTCTCCACAGCCCACATTAAGTAATCTATAGATAGAGAATTCCTGAGATGAACTGTGAGCTGGCAGTCAACTAGAGGCTTTCAGAACCTTCCAGGACCAGCCCCTTGCCTGTCAATCACAATCCAGGACAAAAGAAGATGAGACTGTGGATATGGCTTACTATAGAACAGTGATCAGGGGTCTGCAAGCATGTATCTCATTAATATCCCAACTTTTACCTTGGATTTTAACATAGGAAGAAACAACTAAAATTATTATTATTGTTGTTGTTGCTAGTGGTCATACGTGAATCTTGAGATTCTATGTGGTTAAGACCACAGTCTTGCAAAGTGTGATAGTGCATACATATAATACCAGGACTGAAGCAAAAGGATTGTTGTGAGTTCAAGGTCAGCCTGGGCTACAGAACCTTGCCTCTGGACTCCTTGGGATTACATTTTCAGTGCTGTTATTTACTGACTCTGTGACTTTGGATAAATTGCTTAACTGATCTGGGCCATGACTCCATTATCTATGAAATGAATAGAATAAAATCTAACTCATTGAGTTGGCAAAACATGTCAATATGTTTAAATTGCTTGAGACAACACTAGGCATGTAACTAACACTTTAGGAGACCTTGCTGTTTTACCCTCAAAGACCAGCTGAATGAACCCAGACTGCGCACTGGACCCCATTCTGTATATCTGCCTTTTTTTTTTCTCTCTCTCTCTCTCTCTCTCTAACTTAAGGTATAGTTTCTGATTGCTTCCCTGACTGTCTGATATGACTTTATACCTTAATATGTATACAAGAATTATTTTCATACTTAGAATTTATTATTTTATTTACGGTAGGGTTCCATGTAGCCAAGGCTGGCCTTGAACTCTCTATTTAGCAAGGATGGCCTTGAATTTTTGACCCTCCTGCTTCTACCTCCCCAGTGATGGGATCACAAACCACCACACCCAGTTTATGATGCTGGGGATCAGACCCACAGCCTAATTCACACCAGGCAAACACCATACCAGCTGAGCTACACACACACACACACACACACACACACACACACACACACACACACACACACCTTGTACTTAGAATTTCAAACTACTTCTTAAAATTTCTCAGCCTCTAAGACTTTCTAGTCTGATGCACATGAGGGAAAAAATTCTGGAGAAAGAAATAATCTTTGTCATCATAAGTATATTTCTTATTTCCCCAGCTCTTAATGTTTGTTCAGAACATTCATTGCTTATCATAGTTTGATTGATTTCCCCACAGAGAAGGTCAAGTTCTCAGGAACATTTGATGTCTTAGTTAGAAATGAAGTAGTTGTTACATGTTTATTAAAAGTGATCTGGGGACTGGGAAGTGTACATTGATAATTTTGCCTCAGAAATCTTGCTGGCATGCTTACATACTCAACTTGGAATGTGGTTCAAATTAATCTTTTGCACAGTGATCGATACTCAGGATTTACTCCAAGTACTGAAACTTTAATGTTCCATCTATTATGTTTACAAATGTAAATCTTAGCAAATCTTTCTGATGCCATTAGAAGATTGCATGTCCTCACTGTAGGATGCAAGTTTATGTGGCAACAAGCCAGTAACTAGATACACCAGCCGGGGCCTCCAACATCCCTAGGACACACAGTCGGTCCATTCTCAATCTGCCCTCACTCAGTCAGCACAGTGACTTCAGAAGCTTCACCTTTAGGAATGGGACTTGGAGCAAGTGCAGAGGCCTCTCTTTCCTCTTGTCCAGGGATGAACGGCAGATCTAGGCTGATGACCCACAGGCCATCTCTCTCCAGGTAAACCCGAGGAAAGAGAAGGCCCGGCTCTTCCTCCCCAGATTCTCTCTCAGCCAGATAAATGAGCAGCAGGATACCCTGTCTTCCCAGCATGCCTTCTTCATTATCACCATGTTCATCTGATGGCAGAGACATTTTGTTCCTTCCCATCTGGATTCCAACACTGAAGAACTTTTGATTAGTAATGCAGTTTCCATCTCAAAGAGTCCTTCGAAGTCTCCACACTCTGCATTCCCTCCAACACCCAAATGAGGTGAATAGACTCGCCCAGGAAGCTCAGTCTTCCACACACACACATGCACAGGGTTCTCCTCACCACAGTGGAGTGTTCTTTCTTCCTTCCTTGCTGGTGTATAACCCCTGACCTCCTTCATGCTGGAGGAATGCTCTCCCACTGAACTTCACCCCTAGCTCAGTGAGGCACTTTTTAAGCTCCAATTACACTTTTGCTACGATTCTAGAAGCTGAGAAAATACAAACAAAATAAAAACCCTAGTAGAGGTTTCCTGCCCTGAAGAAACCAGTGATCTTACTGGAGAGTCAAATTAGCAATGGGAAAGAACTTAAAAACACTACAAGGGGTGTGTATGCGAACATATATGTGCTGGAGACAAGGTCTTTCTAACTTACCCAGGCGGCTCTCAGCTTCACTGTGCCTCTCCGGTCTGAGAGAGTCTCCTGAGTAGCTGGGACTGCAGGCATGCACCACCCCACCCCCCCCACCCCCCCCCACCCCCCCCCCACCCCGGCTTCTGCAAAACAATCAGAAACTACCAGTTGTATTCAAACTTCCGACATTGAAAATAATGTTGTCACCTACAGAGAACTGCCTAGTCAGTTGTGAGAACAAAACAAAAACCTCAATGATTTAAATAAGTTTGTGATGTGTTTGGCCACGTGCAAATCTGTCTGTCCATAAGCCAGAGAGACCAAAATGGAAGGATGTTCTCTTAGCTTTGGTTTCTATTGCTGTGAAGAGATACCATAACCATGGTAACTCTTATAAAAGAAAACATTTAACTAGGGTGGCTCCCTTACAGTTCAGAGGTTCAGTCTGTTATCATCATGGTGGAACATGGGGGCATGCAGGCAGACATGGTACTGGAGAGGTAGCTGAGTGTCCCACATCTGGCTTGCAAGCAATAGGAAGTGTTCTGACCGGCTGAGCTGCTGAGCGAAGCTTGAGCAAAAGAGATCTCAAAGCCCACCCCCACACACTTCCTCCAACAAGGCCACACCTCCTAATAGTGCCACTCCCTTTGGGGGCCATTTTCTTTCAGGCCACCACAGGTGCCTTACCATCTTCTGAAACAAATTTATTCTTTCTGGATCTCAGTTTACTTGTTAAGTATTTTAATTGTTTTTTCTTTTTAGGCTATAATCATACTAACCCCTCATCTTCTGAACAATCACGTAACAAATGTAATAGCATGTTGTTGCCATTCTTTGTAATATTCCAACATTAAGGCCTCATCCTTACAGCCATGATTATTAATACTATGAGTGTTATTATTGCATCAAAAGTTCAGACAGACCTGGTGGCACACACAGGGTGTAATCCCAGATACTTGGGTAGGATGAGGCAGGAGGATTACAAGTTCAAGGCCTGTCTGAGCTACAGAATGGATTCAAAATCAGCCTGGGCAACCATGTGAAACTGTCTCAAAGAATGGAAAGAAGTCTGGGATTGTAGCTTGTTGAGAAAGTCCTTGCCTCAAATATTTAAGAGTCTGAGGCTCAGTCCTTGGTATTATACAAATAAATTGATGATGATGATGATGATGATGATGATAATGAAGATAGATAGACAGATGATAGATAGATAGATGATGATAATGAAGATAGATAGACAGATGATAGATAGATACATAGATACATAGATGATAGATTAGATAGATACATAGATGATAGATAGATAGATAGATAGATAGATAGATAGATAGATAGATAAGATAGACAGACAGACAGACAGATAAAAAAGTGATAGAACCTCAGAGTTCAGAGATCAGGAGTTGGGGGAGGTCCTGGTACTTAAAGTGCTGGAATCTTGAGCAAGCTCTGAAGGATGTGCACTGTTCTGAGGGGCAGAGGGTGCCTTTGCTGGAAAGGGGGAGGAAAGCCTAAAGGGCAAGGTGAGGAGAGAGGAAGGAGGCTCTGAGGTAAGAATAGAGAAGCAGTCGAGAAGGGGAGGGGTTGCCTGGGGCGAGGAAGGGAAGGTGTGCTTGGCTAATCTGGCCAAGTGCTTACATCAGCAGAAAGGCCTCGTGTTCGTGAGTTGGCAGCAAGGGGCAGGTTCACTTTTCCTTAGTTAAAGACTGAAGGTTTGCTTAGAAAAAAGCAGTAAGCTCAGCAGTTACATGTCCAGGTTATACACTTGGTGACACAGGCCTATAATCCCAGTATTCAAGAGGTAGAAGCAGCAGGATCAGGAGTTCAAGGGCAGCCTCAGTTTACATAGCAAGTTCAAGGCTAGCCTGGAATATACAAGACCTTGTCTTTAAAAAAAATATCCAGTGTTCTAAAAGTTTTTGTTCTGACCTCTCAGAAGCAACGTCCCATTATTCCAATAAGTATGAGTCTTTCTTCCCTCCAGACTATTATATGAGCCCTGGGCTTAGCAAACACCCTAAACTGCCAGCTAAACCACATCCACATGGCATTGTTCATCATCGACAGTTTTCCCTAGTTCTTTTAAGTTATCAGTGACCTCATTCTGCACAATCAGTGGTCATCTCTGTGTCTTCATACTTGACCTCTGCTGAGTCTGTGACTGGTCCTTACTCACTCACTGTTTCACAGAAGACTGTATTGTCTGTGAGGACTGAGAACAGACCTATCTCCCATTCCCAGACAAACAGCTTCAGAATTCTGCCTGGAACGTAATCCACTGAGCTTATCCCACTGTTTTTTTAAAATACAAATGTGTCTTTGGTAGCTTAGGGAACCTAGGAGTCACACATCACTGTTCATCGTTTTGAATTAATTAATGTTTTAATTTTATTAAATGTTCTCTTCCATCTACCCATGAGCTACGTGTGAAGGGATAAAGGGATGCCTGAAGCCGACCAGCTCAAATGGAAGGAAATGGAAGACCACATAGCATGCAGGAAGCTAGGGCCAAAGGGAGGGCAGAGAGATGGGATTAGAAATTTGTCTAGTTTTCATACTTCTGTCAAAACTCCAGCGCATTTTTAGGTACCCCATCAGGCTTTTCTCTCTGACGTACAGCCCCAGGAGGGACACAGTTTTCCTTCCGTCCACTTCAGGGTGAGGGGGATGGGAGGGCTGGAGAGATGGGCTTGTGACTAAAATACTTACTGCACAAGGACCCGAGTTTGGTACCCAGGATCCTCATTAAAAAGAAGAAAAGCCAGATGTGGTGGTGCATGCTTGTAATCCCAACACTGAGCGGGTGGAGACAGAACAATCCCGAAGGCTTGATGGTCTAATCAGTGAGCTCTGGGTCTATGAGAGACACTGTCTCAAAAACCAAGGTTAACAGCCTCTCAAGAGTGACACCCAAAGTCAACCTCTGGTCTACACACACACACACACACACACACACACACACACACACACACACACACACACACATAACTTTCTTCTCTCCAATCCAATCATGTGGGGCTCCCAGTAGGAAGTTCTTGGCTATTTTCCAGAACTGATACGAAGAGTTTCAGCTGCCACAGCCCAGATTGCAAATTACACATGTCCGTCTCATTCACCCACCAAGAGCCACATGGAGTGGATGCCAGCTGGCCCCATTCTTGTAAACAGTGGAGCTCGTTTAGAAATCTGGTTTCCAGGCCCCACCTGTTCTAGAATGTTCTGAGAGGGTAAGACTGAGTCGATATTGGTTGAGGCAGCACTTCTTGTCTCTCCTGCCACCACTGGCCCTGGGGAAAGTGACTTCTGCTCACACTTTGTCCTGCAGTAAAGGAACAAAAGCTGCTCTGGGCTCTGGCCCTGGGGCAGGAGTGACTCATGTTGGGGACAGAGAGGGGTGAAGGTCTATTGCCCGTCGACTCCCTCTTGCTGAGCTCATCTGCACCTTGCCCTCCCTGGGTTCGTTCCCATGTGCCAGGCAGGGATGACGGAGACCAATGGGGCCTCCCTTGGAGACCTCCCACATCCCTCTGAGTCTCTCCTCTTCAAGAGGGAAGGATCAGTGCTCCCTACCCACAGGAAGAACAAGATGGTAGGATGCTGGCTGGTGGCAGTCCCCTGGTCACAGGTGCAAGCTGTACTCTCTGCTCTCGTTAGTGAAGTTGGGGTTTCTATTGGGCTCTTGAGACTGTCTGTCCTTCAGCTGATTTAGAGCCAGAAGTGACAGTACATGTGGCTGCCTGGTAGGCCTAATTTGTTACCGGCATCTGCAGGAGAATTGCTTACCCAGGAATTCTGTTCCTTTGCTTCTCAGCACTCTCTAAGAAGAAGAATCTATTCTGTTTGACAGGTCCGTTGCTAGGCCGCCATTGCAATACTATTTTGGGGCCCTGGAATTCGTCATCAAGGCAGTCCCAAGCCTGCGATGGGAGCCAGTTAGCATTTTTCCTGGGGTCCACCTTTCTAGTATACACCTCCTGGTCCGAAGGGTGGACTGGTGTGGGTTTTTCAAAGGGAATGTGGAGATCCAGTTTGAATATGGAAACTGAGGTAGCCAGATAACGTGGAGGAATCTTCCTAGTGCAGGCAGTGTCCACAGATGAAGAGTGAGTGAAGTGAGCGGGCTATAATCGAGGGCCAGATGCCTGGGCCTGGGACCAGGTTTGGGTTTTTTTTCTGTGATGCCACATTTTGTGCGTGCGCGTGCGTGTGTGCGTGTGCGTGTGCGTAACACAACTTTCTAGGTTATTATGAAGGTGTTATTTGTCATCATAGCGAGATAGAGTGTGTTTGTTAAAACACAGCCTTACTTCCCATTTCTCTGTACTTAGACACAGGGTATGGGAGCCCCTGCTTGCAGTCTCGCCCTACAGTGTTTGTGGCAGGCCTATGTAACTGGTCTCGAAACACCATGACTATTCAAGGCAAACATTTGATCCTTCAACTAGTAAGCGCGGTGGAGAGATAGCTGTGTGGGCTTGCTTTTTAGCTCCAAGAGTCCTTGAGCAAGTGCTTTGTGGATTTGCTCTCAATTATTCATTGTGTGTCATTGACAAAGGGAGAAAAAGAGAATGGCTACTTTGTGGGTTGTTTTTTTTTTTTTTTTTTTTTTTTTGAGAAGAGTTTGAGTTGCCGATGTTGGCCTTGAACTCCCTGTGTTAGGAGGATGATCTTGAACTTCTGATCCTCTTGCCCCAACAGAGTTCACAGATTCCAGATATGTACCACCATACCCACCTCTCATCCCAGGGCTCTGTGCATGCTAGGCCAGCACTTCACCTCACTGAACTACATCCCCGGAACCACAAAGTTTATTTAAAGTGTTTCCAAAGCATTACCTCATCTGACCCTTAGGATTACTCCACAAATCAGCTAGGTCCAGAATCAATACCATTTTATGGACGAGAAAGCAGAGGCTGGGGAAAGAGAAATGATGTGTACAGCATCTAAAAGATCTGGCCATTAAGTGGAAGGATCTCTTCAGAACTCATGTAATCTTGCTTCTGGTGCTGGAGAGATGGCTCGGTGGTTAAGAGCATATCCTACTCTTACAGAGAACCCAAGTTCAGTTCCCAGCACCCACATCGGTCATCTCACAAACCACCTTTAGCTCCAGCTGCAGGGGATCCACCATCTCTGGCCTCTCTGAGCACCCACACTCATGTGCGTATACCCATCTCCCACATACACAGGTTATTAAAAATAAGAAAAACAAATCTGCAACCATAACGATTTGCTTCTACTGGGTAAGGATCTAGATGTCCCCCCAGCAACGCACAAGCACACGGGTTCCTGTCTGGAAGAGCTGCATTAGGTAAAGTGCACTTGGCCCTGGCTTCTGCTTTAGCTGGCATCGACTAATGTTTTCTTGGGGAAGTCGCCCAACAGTAGCTAAGCCTCGGTTTTCATCCTTACAATGAAGGAGCTGAAGGAGATAATCTCTCAGGTTTCTTCCAGCTCGATGGTTCCTTTTACCATGTATACCCCAGATTGCTTTTCATGTTTGTGAAAGCAGCCTGGAAACCCGGGCAACACAATTGTGTTATATTAATGAGCCTTTATCAAGTGGCCCCAGGTGGCCTTGAAGTCCCCAGTCAGATCAGCTGGTACCGGTTTAATCAGAAATTAAAAATGAACACAGAGCAAATGGCAAGTCAGCTCCACTGCAGCTGCTGCTGTTAGTTCTAGAGCTTTCTTTAAGGTTGAGACCGCACAGCAGTGTTCTCCACCGTTCCAGGAGAGAGCAGCGAGATCTCTTTGAAGGAGGAGTCTTTGGCTTCTGGGTTCCAACATCAAACATCTTTGCTCCTAGCTTTCCTTCTAAGGTCAAAGCTCCCCGACAAATTCCGTGCTGTACCCCAGAGCTACGGCAGGCCCAGCTCCACAGATGTGTTTCTTCTGTGGAGATGTTTTAATTCTCACTTGGATTTGTCTGTCATTAGTTGGATCTGGGAGGAGAATGTCCCATCTCCAGGAATTACTATTTTGCAGAATAAAGTTTTAGGAAACACCATCAGAGAGCATTTGGGTCAGCCATGGTGGCCATGCCTGTAAGCCCAGCACTCAAAAGGCTGTAACAGGGACTGGGCAGATGGTTCCGTCAGCAGAGTGTGTGCCTGACACAAGCATGACATCTGCATTCCTAGCCCCAGCACGCACACATGAAAGCCAAGGATGGGAGCTCATGCTTTTAACCCTCACTCTGGTCCAGCCGAGACCAGAGGATTCCCGGAGCCCTCCTCTGGTCAGGCGGCCTAGCCAGTCAGTGAACTCTGACTAAAGAAAGACTCTGTCACAAAAGCAAATTGGCTGAGCATAATGGTGTGTGGACCTTTAAGCCCAGCACTCTGGAAGTAGAACCAGGCAGATCAATGTGAGTTCCAAGGCCAGCCAATGCTGCATAGTGAGACCCTGCCTCGAAAATTAAAAAAGAAAAATTTAAATAATAAACAAAAATTTAAAAATAGAAAGTGGAAATAGAGAAAGACATACAATGGTTGACCTATCAGGGTACACATACGTGTTTAGTCACATGCACACATATGCTCACAGATACACACACCCCAACACACAAATACAAGTAAAAACCCTAAAGCTGTAGTGAGAGAATTGCCAGTATTCCAAAGCCAGCTTGGGCTACCTAAGAACACAGGCCAGCCAGCGCTATAGAGATCCTATCTCAGAGAGGGGGGTCGAGGGAGAGGACACAGGAGAGAGCAGAGGGGATCAAGAAGAAGTGGGACCTAAGACAGATGGTGGAGCACCCCTTTAATCCCAGCATGTGGGAGGCAGAGGCAGGCGGGTCTCTGTGAGTTCAAGACCAGCCTGGGCTACAGAGCGAGATCCAGGAAAGGCACAAAGCTACACAGAGAAACCCTGTCTCAAAAAACCAAAAGAAAAAAAGAAAAAAGAAAGAAAGAAAAAGGAACAAACAACATCAACTACAACAAAAGTGCAACCAGGCTGGACATAGCTCAGTGTGGTACTTGCCTAGAAAGACCCTGAGTCCCTTCCCCAGCACCATATGTCCTAATATAGGTGTGTGTGTGTGTGTGTGTGTGTGTGTGTGTGTGTGTGTGTAGCACCATAGGTCCTATTATACCACCTATAATCCCAGCACTCATGCAGAGGATCAAGATCATCATCAGTGCTATATAGTGAGTTCAAGACCAGCCTGGGAAGCTTAGGCTACATGAGACCCTGTCTCAGAGACAAGTACCAAAGATAACCCAACTAGTTTATTGATTTATAATATCTCATCTCTACAGAAATTTAAAATGTCCCATCCACAAAATCCCCACAGTCTAGAGGCTCTTGATTATGAACATGGCTTTTTTTTTTTTTTAGCGGCATGAATGTGCTAGTCCACCGGGCAGCTCTTCAAGTGCTCCTGAGAGGATCCTAGGTCTGTACAGGGCGAGATCAAAGTGGCCACAGTCACCACTGGAGTGCCACGCTTTGTCTAAAAAGTTTTGTGGGTGTGGGTGTTTTGTCTGGTTTGTTTGTTTTGAGGCAGGATCTTATTAGCCCGGAGCACGTCCCCACCCCTCCCTGGGATTACAGGCATGTGCCAACAGGCCTAGTTTATGCAGTAGTGTGGATTCAACTCAGAGCCCTGTGCATCGTAGGCAAGCACTCTCCCAACTGAGCCACATCCTCAGCCCATAACTCTTAGTTTATAATCCAAACAACTTCATTCCTCTCTATTCTTTATCAAGCTTAACTCCCAAAGGGTTTTAGCTGTTTCTGAAAGTCAAATCGACAGTTGTTTATTCTGCTCTACCAAGGATGACTGCAATACATCATCTCACCCCACATTCCGATTTTAACATGAGACCTCAAGCCTGGACAAAAATATCTCACATGCCTCTGGCCCTCATCTCTGGGGACACTGGTTCTTGGAAGCCAGCTGCTATGTTCTGAGGTCCAAACAGTTCTGAGCAGAGACGCGACTGAAAGACCATGAGTAGATGTGTCCAGCCATCAACTGCCAGAAACATGTGGGAAGCTGTGACCAGTGGCTTCCAGCTTTCAGCCTCTGTTTCATGCACCTTCTTCCTGGTGGAGAACCCAGATCTCACAAAACAGAGTCGGGCCGTGCCCTTTCTTCTCTGTAAGATTTCCTAACACAGAATCTGTAAGGACAATAAAATCAGTCCTTTGCTGGGTATGGTGGCACATGTGTGTAAACCAAGTATCAGGAGGCAGAAGGAGGAGGATTGCTCACTTGAGACCAACCTGGGCTATACAACAAGATTGTATATATAAAAAGCATATACAAAACAAGTCAACATTCCAGCACAGAACAGGAGCGCTACCCCATAGCGATGTCCATGATCTGTGCCTTCCCCGGGGACGACTGATGTCAATGACCCAAGTCGCTTCTGGAAACCATGTGGAAGTCCATGATTCATGCTGCCACCAGCTGCTATGGGCAAGGAAGCCTCTTTTGCAGTGGTGTTGACTGCCTGTTCATACCTGAGAGTGAGAGACATTGAAGGATTCTGCGACAACCTCTTCCCACCCCCACCCCCCCAAAAAAGAAACATCCAAGACAGGAAGCTATTGAAGAGAGTCCTTAAAAATTGTGATGAAGATGCTGGAGTGTAGCTCTTTACAGTCGTTGGCTTCTGGTGGGGGGTGGGGAAGGGTTCAGGTTTTTTTTTTTAAGGGACTGGCCACTGGGAGTTTGACCATGCTCCAATGAGTATAAGGGTAACACAAATTGGACTTGGTGGTTGTTTTTTTTTTTTTTTTTTTTTTTTGTGAGGGGGCACAAGGGTGGGAGGATGGACCTGGGAGGAATGGGAAGTGAGTGTGATAGGAGTATGTTGTATGAAATTCTGAAATAATTAATAAAAATATATTGGGGAAAAATTCTCAAAGAATTAATAAAAATTACACTACAAAACAAAGAAAAACAACCATTCTTTTATATATAAATCTTGGGGATGGTTTGTTGTACAAACAATTATAACTAAACAAACTATCAAAGATGAAAATTTATTCCTTCTGAGGACAGAAGTGTAATCTTATGAATCTTTGGGATATCAGAGAGATAACCCCAGCATCCTAGAAGTTGATTTTTAAGTAAAAATTTTTCCTCCTTCTCTTCTTCCTTTCTTCCTCCTCCATCCTTCTTGTCTTTCTGCTGCCTCCTCTCTTCCTGATTATTATTAGTAGTAGAAGTAGTATTGACTTTTTTGTTTGGGGTTTTGTTGTTGTTTGTTTTGTTTTTTGAGACAGTTTGTCTGCGGATAACACTCCCTGGCTGTTGTGTTGATTTTTGAAACAGCAATTTTAACTGGAACCCACGCTGGAGCTCAGTATATAACCCAGGTTGGCCTTGATCTCAAGGAAATTCTCTTGTCCGAGCCTCCCAAATGATTGGACTGCAGGTGTAAGCCACCACTCCCAGCTCAGTGAAGGCTTTTAGAATGTTGCCAAGTCACCAGCACGTTAAGGTCTGAGTTTCCTCAGGAGACAGAGGACACAAATGATGGTTCACTTGCAACTCAACAGAAACTTCCCAAGGAATTTGAAGTCTTAAAGTGCTCGTGATGCTTGGCCCAGTATCTAGAAAGAATGGCTCACAAAGCCAAAGCCTTGAGGAGCCAGACTGGCACCGGCTCATATGGAGACCCAGAAACCTGGAAAAAGAAAGAGGCTTTCAACTGGATGACTGGCAGGTGCTTTTGCTTGGAGCAATGTAACCTGTCCTGGTCCTCTCCTGGAGCTTTAAGGGCAGCATGTTGACCTCCTGCAATCCCTACCTCCTGCCAGATCTCCTTCACGAGCTCCAAGGGAGACTCGGAGCCCTAGAACATTCTCAGTATCTGTGTTCTCTGGGTGTTGAAATATGGTTTCAAAGGTTATTCCCAAGTCAAATGATCCGCCTCACTAGCAGGATGTACTACAGCCCGAGCTGGCCATGGGCTCCTGGCCCTCCTTCATTAGCATCCTATGTTACTGAAAAAAAAAAAAGTTTTTTTTTTTTCCAGTGAGGGGATGCTAGGCATTGACTCCAGGACATTGTGCATGCTAGGCAAGCACTCTACCGGTAAGCTGTGTTCTCAGCTCTCACATACTACTTTTGTCTTTTTTGCTATTTATTTTGAGCCAGAGTCTAAGTTGCCAAGGCTGGCCTTGAATTCACTCTGTGGACCCGCAGGCCTTGATCTTGTCATCCTCCTGCCCAAGTCTGCAGACTAGCTGTGATGACCAGCCTGGCCCCATGGGAGTTTCACCTAAACTTCTTGGTAGAAAATGGGTCTGAAAATTGAATGTGGGTATTTGTTCCGCGAGGTCCCATCAAGTTTCTGAGAATAAAATCCTTTTATTCATTTATAAGCTTGATTCAGTTTTTGAGCTCCCAAGGGTACAGTTTAAGAAAAGAGAATAGGGAGAAAGGGAGGGAAGGAGAGAAGGGAGGGAGGGAGGGAGGGAGGGAAAAGAGGGAAGGAAAGGAAAGGAAAGAAAAGGAGAGAAAGGGAGGAATTGAAAGAGGGGGAGGAAAATGAGGAGAGAGAAAGGGAAGGGAGACAGAAGAGGAGAGGGGGAGGAGAGGGGAGGAGGGGAGAGGAGGGGAGGGGAGGGAAGGGGAGAAGGGGAGAGGAGGGGAGGGGAGAGGGGAAGGAAGGGGAGGGGAGGGGAGAGGGAAGGGGAGGGGAGAACGGGAGGGGAGGGGAGAGGAGAAATGCAACTTCACAGCCGCAGTTTTCTGCACTAACTGCCAAGCCTCCCACCGGGCCTTGGCACTTCAGGACACTTTAATGCTGCCTCTCTTTGGGCTCAGTGCCAGCAATACAGCACAGCACCCCATACATAGCATTTCTGTAGCTCTGGGCATTTGTAGTTCTGTGGGGTGACTATCAACTCATCAACACAAGTATCAGGGTGTAAAACCCAACACCATTACCTCAAAAACAACAACAACACATCCATGAGGGACTTAGACCAAAGGTTCCCAACCTGTGGGTCGTGACCCTGTGAGGGGGGAGAACAACCTTTTTACAGGGGTCCCATATCAGACATCCTGTATATTTACATTGTGATTCACAACAGTAGCAAAATTCCGGTTATGAAATAGCAACAGTTTTATGATTGGGGGGTCACCACAGCATGAGGAACCGTGTTAAGGGGTTGCAGCATTAGGAAGGTTGAGAACCACTGTCTTAGGGGAGCTGGGCCTGAACAGCAGAACTATTTTGGGAGGTCAAGGGCCTTCTCGCTCCAGGCAGGCCAGGGTTCCCTGAGGAGCAGGTCTCTTTTCATTTACCTCCCTCTGGGCTTCTCCCTGGAAGCCTTGCCCTCTTCACAATGGACGCTGCTGTCCTGCACCTGCCCTCTCAGCTCACAGGCCCCCAGTTCTCCTCCACAGCACAGCCCCTGGCTGCTGTGGTGGACACCTGGGAGGTAGGAGTCTAGAGAAAGCAGGACCTGCAGTGGGCTGATGGGGGAAGGAGATGAAAGTCAGGAATGTGGTAAAGAGGTCAAAGAACCTGACCAAGATGGAAGATTTGATCAGCTTTGTTACAGGATTAGGTGTCCAATGCCTTTCATCCCAACACAGCTGAGGCAGGAGGATTGCAAGTTTCAAGGACAATAGTGAGACTCAGACTCAGAAAAGAAAATATAAAAAGGAACTAAACACACACACACACACACACACACACACACACGCACGCACGCACGCACGCACGCACGCACGCACGCACGCACGCACGCACACATTGTGGTTGACTTTTCCCCTTTCTAATTGAAAGGTATCAGAATTCTACTTCTGCCCCTAATCCCAGGGTTGTTTTGAAGTGTCACATTTGTCATGGAAGGTGGCCTGGAGTCTCTCCCAGTGAAGTCCCTGCTTTCTAGAAGTGGGGTGCTGACACTGAGTCAGTTTACATCAAGCAGGACTCGCGCTGTCAGGAGCTCACTTAACCTCTTTCTTTCCTTTGTTCTGTTCATTCATTTTTTCCTATTTATGACCCTTCTAAAGTTCTAAATTAATATGCATAGCAATTATTTTCCCAGGACAACTCCGTTCTCCCTCCTCCTCCTCCTCCTTCTTTGTTGTTTTGTTTGGTTTTGGTTTTTCAAGCACGGGTTTCTCTGTGTAGCCCTAACTGTCCTGGAATTCCCTCTCTCTGTAGACCAGGCTGACCCCTTGCCTGCCCCTACTTCCCAAATTCTGGGATTAAAGGTGTGCACCACCACACTTGACCCCATTCTCCTTTCTTGACGTCCCAGGGAAAAAAAATCCTGAGCCTCCTGTGACATCAACCTCTTGTAACAAGAGTTGCTGTGGCATGGGAAGAGAGTGAATCAGGACAGGATTTTTCCAGGCAACCCAAAGCAAATGTGTACTCAGGGACTCATCTATAAAAGGCAGACATGGAAGCTGGGCGGTGATGGCGTACGCCTTTAATCCCAGCACTCGGGAGGCAGAGGCAGGCGGATCTTTGTGAGTTCGAGGCCAGCCTGGGCTACAGAGTGTGTTCCAGGAAAGGCACAAAGCTACACAGAGAAACCCTGTCTCGAAAAACCAAAAAAAAAAAAAAAAAAAAAAAAACAGACATGGGGTTGGTTGGTGATGTGGCTCAGTTGGTAGAGAGCCCTGGGTTTGATTCTCCTCTGCCCATTCACACGACCACTGTTCTGTTTTGTTTGTTTGCTTGCTTGCTTTTGAATAACTTGAAAGCAGATGGAAAGTATACGGTCCCTCAGTCTAATTTTTGGATAAAGAAATTCCTCTGTGTGTGTGTGGGGGGGGGGGGTGTGTGCTCACCCATGTGGTGGTGTTGAGATGTCCTCCCCCATTTACATCTTTATTTTATGCATTGAGACAAGGTCTCTCACTGAACCTGGAGCTCCATATTTCAGCTAGGTTGGCTGCTTAGCAAATCCAAGGACTGCCACCCGCCAGTCTCTGCCTCACTAGTGTTGGGAGGGTAGTTTCTCTACTGTGCTCAGCTTTTTACATGCCACTGGGGATCGGAACTCAGGTCCTCACACTTACATGGCAAGCACTTTTCCCACTGAGACATCTCCCTAGCAGCAAATACAGTCTTTTACATGCCACGTGAGCACTAACTCTAATTTTTTTTACAGCAACTGATTGTTTTTATATAAACTATAGTCCATATTTCAATTTTGTCAGTTGCCCAAATGATCATTTTTTCCCCTCCCACCAGGGTAGCGTTTGATCATGTCTCTTTTCCACCCTTAACTTGGAATATTTCCTGCTTCTTGTCTTTCATGACATTGACAGTTTTGAAGGCTGTCGGCCAGTGACTTCATGCGTTCTTAAATTGGATGGGTAGTTTTATGTCCTCAGAAGGTCACTGATGAGGCACAGGGCTTCTGTCAGTCCTTAGGGTAGGATGTCATTTTCCTTCACCTTTAGTCACTGTCCGTGATTCTCTGTGTATCTGTTCCTTGTTCGCTTGTAGTCTTCAAGCAAGCTGTAGAGGCAGTAAGGTTATACAAATATCCTGCTCCCCGTGTGAGCATCCCCTCTGGTTTAGCATCCACTCTCATCCAAACCAATCTTTCCTGGATGGCTATAAACATGGTCACCTTCCAATGGTTGTGCTTAACATGCACAAAGCCCTGGATTCAACCCCCAGCACCAAATTCTGATGATGCAAATGATTGTAATAAACATTCTTGAATTGCCTTTAGTTATGTTTAGAAACTATAAGCACTTTGGGCTGAAGTTTGTTGGATATAATTTCCTCTAGTGTGTTCTAGGTAAATATGAATAATAATCACTTTGGGTATAAATAATAGGACCAGTCCCAAGGCCTGTTTGTTTGTTTTTGAAGGGACCATGAATCCCGCTCAGCATTGGACTGAAAGCTACTGCTGTGGCTCAGATGTGAAATATTCTACTAAAGGGGCTTATATCCAGGTGGTTGGTGCTATTTTGAAAGTTTCTGGAAACTTTAGGAAGTAGGAGATAATTGAGGGAAATGGGTCACTAGGAACAGACCATCGAGGGTGTCTTGTCCTGGCCCTTCCTGTATCTCTCTGTGTTTCACATCTGCCATGAGTCAAAGACTCTCTTCTGCCATATGCTCCTGCCAAGAGTGTGGACCAAGCCACCATGCACCGAACCCTCTGAAACTGTGAACTGAATGTCTCCTTCCTTAAGTTGTTCTCTCAGATGTTTTGGTCATGGCTATGAAAAAAGTAACTAATACAGAAAATTTGTACCAGAAGTGGGGTTGTTGCTATGGTGGATCTGGTTTGGGGGTATTTGGAGGAGTGGAATAGACACACCCTAGAATGCTACAAGGTCAGACTGACATGTGATTCTGGTGGAAGCCCAGAAGGCCAGACTACCTATAAGAATACAGACAGTTGAAAATTAGCCTCTGAGGCCTTCAGATGGGAACAAGGACTCTGCAAGGAATTCAGCTGCCAGGGGCCGTTAATGCTACAATGAGGCAATGAATTTGTTGACGTCTTTTCCATGTCCTAAGACTTTGCAGAAGGTTGCAGAAAAAGAGCTTTAAAGTGGCAAATGAATTAACTTAGCAGAAGACATTTCAAAATAGCCTAGTATCCCGACTGTGGCATGGCTGTAGCTAGATTCACAGTGAGATTGGTGGCAAAAGACAGAGGAAAAGGCCTTGAAAATTTGTAGCTTGGTCAAAAGTACTCATACAAAGTAGAGGCTAAAAGCAGTGCAATTTGGGGTTTGGGATTTAGCTCAGTGGTAGAGCACTTGTCTAGCAAGTGCAAGGCCCTGGGTTCGATACTCAGCTCCAAAAAAAAAAAAAAAAAAAAAAAAGCAGTGCGATTTTAAAAGTGAGGAGGGCTATTAAGAGGAAGTCAACCAAGTTTCATCAGAACAACAGGGGAAATGCCTGGAGGAAATCTCAATAATAAGCCAGATCATACCTGTCCCAGGCTCAAGGGTATAGAAAATTAAATTAATCTGAGAAACTTTCAGTTTTCTCAGAGGATAGAGAATACTTTCAAAGGCACCCCACTCACAAAGGACCACCTATGGAAGTGTTCCCCCATGCTCAGCTGCCCAAGCACCCAGAAGTCACGGAAGCCATGCTTCAAATGGACCCATCTACTGCTCAAGTTGACAGTAGACCTTGGCATCATCTGAAGAAGGAGAAGAAGCATCTATGTTGGGCTTCCACAGAGAGTTAAATTGTGAATCTAAACTTTAGGGGTTGGAGTATAACTCAGCGTTAGAGTAATTCTCCAGCATGCACAGGGCCCTGGCTTGGTCTACAACACCAGAGAAAGCCAGAAAGAGACAGAGAGAGAGTAGGGGAGAAGGAGGAGAAGGAAGGAAGAAAAGAAGAAAGGAAGGGAGGGAGAGAGAGAGGGAGGGAGGGAGGGAGGGAAAGAAAGAAACTTAAGGAATCTAAATTTTAGATTTGTACACTGAGAATGTACATACTGTGAATGTTAAAAAAAAAAAGAGAGAGACAAAAGCCGGGTGGTGGTGGCGCACACCTTTAATCCCAGCACTCGGGAGGCAGAGCCAGGCGGATCTCTGTGAGTTCGAGGCCAGCCTGGACTACCAAGTGAGTTCCAGGAAAGGCGCAAAGCTACACAGAGAAACCCTGTCTCGAAAAACCAAAAAAAAAAAAAAAAAAGTAAAACCACAAAAAAAGAGAATTGTGCTTTAGAATGCCTCATGCTTAGTAGGTCACATTTCTCTGGTTGGAAAATCTTGCTCTAGAGCTGACTATTCTAACAAACAAACAGAATGCAAAATCTAATTGCACTGATGCCTCCAGTGTCCTTCAGATTCTTACAAATACTAAATCAGACTGATACAGAAAGGGGAAATAATAGTACACATCTCGGGAACAAGGAGATAGTTCAGTCTGTGAAGCATAAGGATGTAAATTCAAAAACATGTTTTAAAAAATCTGGGCATAGTGGTATACACTTGCAATCCCAGAACTCAAGCATCGGAGGCAGGGGAATAGTGAATTTAAGGCCATCTCAGATGACATAGTAAGACTTTATCTCAAAAAACGAAACCAAAACAGAAAGATTAGCTACACTGAAGGACACGAGCATTCTAGACCTGGAGGTCACACAGGGAGAGGCCTTCTCCTCTAGCCCAAGGATGTCTCTCATTTTCCCATCTCCTGCCTGACAGCAGCAAGGATATCGTTTTCTTCAAACCCAAACACTGCCAGTATGAAGACACAGACAAGAAAGAGGAATAAAAGGTAAATAGCTAGAAAAAATGCTGGTAGCTCACTGTAGGAGGCCAGCCTACCATGGTGCTTGGTGACTGAGCCTTTGGGTTTAACCAAGCTCTTGTTCACCCAGGGCCAGGGAAAGTTTCTGCTAATACTCCACATGTATACAGTGCTTCCATTTCAAAATACTTTTGTTTTCACTCCCGTGTTTTACCCATCCAAGAATAGCTTTCTTATTCTTTCCACTAGGTCAAAGGGCAGTTTGTTTTGGACTATATCAAAACCCTTCCCCCAAATTTTGCCACACATGAATCTCCAAAACCATGACCACTGCTGCTGACTTGTTTATTTATTCTGTTGCTGCACGAGTAATAGCATCTAAATAGTAAAGTGACTACATGTCCAGTCCACATTCTCTATCTAGATAGACAGCCACCATCTAGATAAACTACAGAACATATTCTGCATCCACGAGAGTCCCTTGTGTCCTTTGCATTCTGTGCCCTGAAAGAATTATCCCCTATAATGGCTTCCATGAACATCTTTTAGATCTGATTTTGCTTAACTTTTATATAAAAGGAATCATAGACTAGAACTCTTTCATGTCTGTAGGGTCTCATCATCATTATCATTTTTAGTTGGCACAGGAAATAGAAAATACGCTCCATTAAGACTTTTGCAGACACATGTATGGTGTACTTTTTATTCATCCCCATCACACTTCCTTGTCCCTTTTCTCCCTCCAAATAGTCTCTGATCTTCTTTCTCATATACATATATATGCTACTAAATGTAGATTTCACATATGGAAGAAAATATGTGATATTTGTCTTTCTCTGCCCCAACTTGCTCCCTTCTCTTATCACTCTTCCCGTGGTTGGCGAGCACTCAGTCTTTGTAAGATTTCTTTATCTTGCTGGAGCTGATTATTTCTTCCTGGGTTATTCATTTGCTTGTTTGTGCCAATTAGGAGATCCAACCTAGTGTCCTGTGTGCACTGGGCAAATACTTTAGGACTGAGCTAAATCTTCAGTTCTTGGTGTGTTAAGCCTGCTTTTATCAGATTGCTCAGGCTGACCTTGAACTCTTGATTCTCCTGCCTCTGCCTCTTGAGTGATAGAATTACAAAAGCATAGCACTATTCTCAGGACATTTATTTTTAATGATGTCCTGTTGTTCTTCTCTGTAAACTTACTATCATTTGTTTTCTGATGAAATTGATTATTTCTTCTTTTGGATGGTTTAAATAAAGCTGTGGCCACAGTATTATACAAATGAGAGGACATGTGTATTCAGTTCTCTTGACTGCAAAGAATAGAATTGCTGATTCAGGCCTCAGGGTGCAGGCCTCTAGTTCCAGCTGTTGAGGAGGCTGATGCAGGGGGATTCCAAGTTCAAGGCTTGGCTGGGCTACAGAGTTCAAGTCTGGCCTGGGCTACTCAAGGAGACCCCGTCTCAAACTACTAAGAAAAATGAAGATTGGTAATGTGGCTCAGTGGTAGAGTGCTTGCCCAGAATGTCTAAGGCTGTGGGTTTGATTCTCAGCATTAAATAGAATTATTGGGTGATAAAATAGAGGCAGGTTTAACTATAGTAGAAACTAACGGGTAGTTTGGAAAAAAATATAACATCCTTTTACACATACCCGCAGCAACAGATATGAATTCTACATCCTTGAAAATATTTGATATTGTCAATATTTATAATTTTAGCCTTTTGGGTTTCTTCAATCTTCTTTTGTATTTTCTGAGTTATTTGTAAGACTGGATGACCCTCACTAACTTGTTTTTTAATTATTTCTTGTCTTTTCTTTTAGCCATGTGAAAAGTTTCTTTTTCCAAGTTTCCAGTCAAGTCTTTTGCCTAAGTTTTCTTTAATATGGGAGACTGAATCCAGGGCTGCAAGCACACAGAGTAAACACTCTACCACTGAACTACACACCCTTGCCCACTTTTTGTACTTGACTGATTTTCTTTATTTCTTTTTTGTTGTTGCTTTTGTTTGTTTGTTTGTTTGTTTTGTTTTGTTTTTCGAGACAGGGTTTCTCTGTGTAGCTTTGCGCCTTTCCTGGAACTCACTCTGTAGCCCAGGCTAACTACATAGTCAGTGCGAGGCCTTTCCAGACTTTGAGATTTGTCTCAAAAACAAGCAGTGAATCCTATGAATCCCAACCTTCTTCTAGTCTATGTTTTACAAATAAAAATTTAATTATAAAGTAAATAGGATTGCATATTAGAAGATAGGTGCCAGGTAGTGGTGGCACACGCCTTTAATCCCAGCACTCTGGAGGCAGAACCAGGCGGATCTCTGTGAGTTCGAGGCCAGCCTGGTCTACAGAGCGAGATCCAGGACAGGCTCCAAAACTACACAGAGAAACCCTGTCTCGAAAAGCAAAAAGAGGAGGAGGAGGAGGAGGAGGAAGGGAAAATACTCTGAGGTGCAGTCCACCGTGTCCTTATGAGCTAACGAAGTGAGTCATGGGAGGTGGGAAAATTTCTTGGTGGGTGGAACACTTGTCGTGCAAGCATGGGGACCTGAGTTCAGATCCCCAGCAACCACAGAAGTGTGGGTCAAGTATTTTTAGCTGCCTGTAATCACATGAGATCATGGTAGCATGCTGGCTAGTTAGACTAGCTATGGTGAGCTCTGCGTCAAACCACAGACTGTGCCTCAACATATAAAGTGATAAGGGATGGAGGATGACAACCAACGTCAACTGGCCTCTACATGCATGTCCATGTACATGCACACACGTGCCTACAAACACTCATACACAACACATGAGCCCACATGCACACACACACACACACACACACACACACACACACACACACACACCAGGAACTGAATCATGTCCTCGAATCAATTATCTAAAAGGTCATAGTTTAATTCAGTTCCACTCACCATTAAAACATCTGTTGATAACCTCTAGGGATTCCAAGGCATGTCAGAGAGTTTCTCTCCATGAGGTGTTACTGTTGAGCAAGCATAGGCAAGTAGGTCAACCAGGACTCTGAAGAGGATGTTAAAGAGCATGCATAATGTGATATAGGGAGGAGGAGAGGAGGAGGAAGAGGAGAGGCCGAGACTAACTCATCCTAAGTGGGCGGGGGAAAGGGCACTCCTGGCAGAGGAGAACCCTGGAAGCTACAGGAGTCGTCCATGGTTGGACAGGCTTTGCTGGATCAGGAAACACCAGAAACACCCAGAGAAACAAAGTGGCCAAGGGCCAACAGGGATCCGAGATGGCCAGAAGAGTCTTCATTTATTTCTGTTTTCCTGTAGCTACAAGAGCCAAGCACTGATGGACGACTTAGCAAAGCTTCTCTGGCTCTTCTGAAACCTACTGAGTTTCCAAAGCAATTGGAGTAGTTTTATTTTCCTCTCACATTTGACTTCTGGCAAGGACACTCACATTGAGAACTGTGGGATTTAGCCATCTGATGCTGTGAGTTAAGAACACCCACGGAGTGCCATATGAGGACTTATTTAAAGGAGAAATACTTCTATCAAATACAAGTAAACCAAGTGCACATGTGGAGATCCCTGGCAGTATTGAAGAGCATGGGGCTTGCTAGCTATGGTGGTGATTTTGGAAACTGAGGCAGGAGGATCATTTAAGTTGGCCTGGGCCAAACAGCTGGATAATTTTTTGAATGTGGTACAGACATAAAATGGAATAGTGTATAAGAGCAAGAGTTATGGCTTAGCGGCGAGCTCTTGCCTAGTGTGTGAGGCCCTGGCTTTGATCCTGAGTCCACACAAGAAAGCAAAAGAATCTAGGCCTGCGTCCTGTACACGGGCAAGTGTCCGAGGAGCTCCAGGCATGGCACTGCTAAGATCAGGCCAGCAGAGATTTGATGTGACTGTCACAAAACTTGAGTTCCTTTGGCAACTTGGTAAAGTCCTTAAGTTCCACAGGATATAACTCTATTCTTATTTTTTTAAATGTTTTTCTTTTTTTGAAATAAGATTTCATTCAGTTGCACAAGCTGGCTTAGAATTCATAATGTAGCACAGTTTGGGCTTGAAGTCACAACCATCCTCCGTCTCAGCCTCCCAAGTACTTAGATTACAGGCATTGGTCACCATCCTTGGCTGATATTATTTTTAAATATATAAATCAAAATACAAGATGAGTGTGGTAGCACACTCTAATAATTGCAGCACTTGGGAGGTAGAGGTAGGGGGATTAGTAATTCATTGCCAGCCTCAGCTCCATGAGACTCTCTGATAAGTAAGTAAATACATAGAAATTAAAAGAAACACAATCTGGCTTGGGTGCTACACACCTGTAATCCCACTACTAGGGAAGCAAAGGGAAGAGGCAGGAAGATCTCTCTGAGTTTGAGTCCATCCTGGTCTACATAGCAAGTTCCAGGCCAGTCAGAGCTATATAGTAAGACATACGAAAGAAAGAAATACAAAGGGCTGATGTGATGGTTCAGCAGGTAAAGATGCTCGCAACCAAGCCAACCTAAATCTAACCCCATATGGAAGAACTAACTTACAATTGTCCTATGTCATCTACAGGCATACTGTGACATACACACATACACACACACACACACTCACACACACAATTAATGTAAAAAAAATTAAAGACATGCAAAAATGTTCACACACAATTTTTTTTTTTTTTTTGGTTTTTTGAGACAGGGTTTCTCTGTGTAGCTTTGTACCTTTCCTGGAACTCACTTGGTAGCCCAGGCTGGCCTCGAACTCACAGAGATACGCCTGCCTCTGCCTCCCGAGTGCTGGGATTAAAGGCGTGCGCCACCGCCGCCCGGCCAATTTTTTTTTTTTTTTTTGTACAATCTCAGTATGTAATCAACACTGGCCTCAAACTCCCTACATCAGGTGGTTTCCAGCTTTCTTCTTCAAGCTCCTGAGAGCTGGGTTACAGGCACATGCCACCATGCTCAGCTCTGAAACATCTCCTAGGATAGTTGCTCCATTATAAGCATATGAAAATCTAGCCACAGACCTAATGTTATAATTTCCAAGGGACAGTAAGCAGTTTCTTGGGACAAAAGTGACAATTTCGTTGTGATATGAGGATATCTATCATACCTGCTGGTGACAGGGGCAGGAACTGCTGATATGTTATGGTCTGGTACATATATACATAATCAAAAGAAATTCAGTTCTCATTTCTATGTTAACAAAAATGAAACCGAGCCTCTCTTACAGACTGTGTATATTACACACACACACACACACACACACACACACACACACACACACACATCCCAGTTTCAGATCCTCTGTTATCAGAACACCTTTGCCTACCAGAAGTGGGGACAAGCAGGAAGCAGAATAGCCAGTTAGGAGGCCTCAGTGGTCCAGATAAGTCTGAGTGGAGGCTGATTCAGTACAGCATCGAGGCAGTGGGTGGACTCAGGGGGTTGTGGGTTGGAAGATAGCTGGTGTCTTGGTTTGAATATAAACTGTCCTCAACTTGCTCACGAGTTGAACACTCAGTGCCCAGATGATGGTATTCATCTTTGGGGAGGTGTAACAGCGATTAGAAAGCCTAGCTAGAAGTAGGTCACTATGGACATGCCTCTGGAGATCCTACCTGGTCCCCAATCCCTTCTTCCTCTGCACCTTGTCTCTGTACAGTGATCTGTTCTGTTCCACCACACCCTCCAGCCTGGTGGATGGAAATGCACAGAAACGTGAGCAAGATCAATCTTCAGTACCCTATGATGCTGTCATGGGTATTTGGTCTCAGCAATAGGAGAGTGACTAACACAGATGGGATGTGGCTGGGTAAACGGCAGAGAAGGATGACTGGGATTGCTCACTGAGGCTTCTAGCTTGGGTAAGAAGGGGCATGGCAGGCCAAGCCATCCCAGGTCATTCAGAGACTCTAGTCATAGCCTACTAACCTGCCCTTTGGGTCTGCCCTTGTCCTGCTGGAGTCTAATTTCAACACAGCAGTTAGAATGACTTCTGCAAAGTAAGTAGCTCATATAATGTCAAAGTCAGCTCCGTTGTCACTGAGACCCCAGGTGATCTAGACCCCTGTCTCCTCAGACCTCATTCCCAACTGTCCTCCACTCTCCTTCCCAAAGTTTTCTCCATCATTGTTGCCCCGTAAGCCTTTGCAGGGAGTAGTTCACGTCTGGGACAGTTCCTGCCAAGAACCCTCTGCTGTATCCCTTAACACACCAGGGTATCTGTACCTGTGACCTCCTTCAACTCACCCCAGTTGAGACATAGTCTTGACAACCCTACCTGAAAAAGCCTCTTTAGGTTAAGGGTGTAACTCCGTGATAGAGCGCATGCCCAGTATACCTACACTCCTCCACACTGCTAAATGTAAGGAGAAGGAGGAAACCTTGCTTTCAATAACTGGATAGTCTGGAGGTCAGAGGATAGGTGGCCAGGGGCTAGGAATGTGAACTTGGCAGCAGATCATCATGAAATCATTAGTGAGCTGGTCTTGGATTCACTATGTAGAGGAGGCTGATCCTGAACTCTTGATCCTCCTGTCTCAACCTCTCAAGTGCTGGGATTATAGGCCTGCACCGCCATGCCCGGCAAGAGAAAATGTATTTCTGAAATCAATTTGAAAGCATGTAATAAGGTCTTTTCTAATGTTTTGGCACTGGTGTTGAAAAACAGTGACATTTTTGTGTCATTGATGGTTTATTTTGGCCTTCCTCGTGTATGTGTGTGTGTGTGTGTGTTTTCCCCTAAGTCATTTAATACAAAGATGCTGGTCAAATTTCCGTGAATTATTTGATCTCAAAGGAAAAATGCTAATACCTGCTTTAATTCTAAGCAATCCCATATCAAAGACTTTTGATACAGGGCCTTAAGAAGGCCATGCAAGGGTGGAGGGGGTGGTTCCAGCTGGGAGAGTCTTTGTTTAGCGTGCACAAAACCCTGGGCTCCATCCCAGCAGTACATAAACTAAACATGGTGGTGCCTATTGTCTGTAATCCTAGCATTTGGGAGATAGAGGCAGGGGGATCAGAAGTTCAGTGTCATCCTCGGCTACATAAGGAGTTTGTGGATGGCATGGAATACACGAAACTATGTTTCAAAAAATAAGAAAAACAAGGAAAGGAGAGGGAGAATAAGAAACCGGAGGAGGAGCATACAGAGACTGATACCTAAAGTTACAAAATTCTATGTGATGTATTTGGGCTGTGTGCTGGGGGCAGGGGTTGTTTTTGTTGATGCTGTTTTGTTCTGGACACTCTAAATTCCAGGCTGGACTAAAATACGCTGTATAGCCCAGGCTGGCTTCAAACACACAGCAACCTGCTCCAGCCTCCTGAGCTTCGGGATTACAGGCATGAGCCACCATGTTGTGTGTGTGAAGGGGCTGCCTCAAAATGAAAAACAGTCATGTTATATAGAGCACTTAATTTAGAAGCTTTGCCTTATTGAACAAAAGAACAATTTAAATGGCTAGGCATACATGTACAGCAGGCCCATTTTTCTATTATCTTTTTTTTTTGTTGTTGTTTTGTTTTGTTTCTCTGTGTAGTTTTGGTGACTGTCCTGGATTTCGCTCTGTAGACCAGGTTGGCTTGGAACTCACAGAGATCTGCCTGGCTCTGCCTCGAAGTGCTGGGATTAAAAGGCATGTGCCACCACTGCCCAGCTCTAGTATCTTTCTTGTAAACCTGATTGTTATATGTTCTCTCTCTCTTTCTCTCTCTCTCTCTCTCTCTCTCTCTCTCTCTTTCTCTCAGACAGAGTTTCACTATGTAGTCCAAGTTATCCTCAAACTCATGATCCTCTTGAATTTGTCATCATCTCAGTACTGGATGACAGGTATGCTCTACCATGAGATCTCTCAGAGATCTTCCAAGGGAATGCATATTAAATTTTGCCAACTGTACTTTAAGGCAATGATGGTCATTTGGTTTCCCTTTCCTTTTATCAAATGCATCAGTGATGTATATGAATTAATATGAATGGACTCCACACTGTTAAGCAGTTCTGTACTCCTGTAATACTCAGGTAATACACTACTGCTGTATTTTTGAGACTCTTGACAGATAGCACAGGCTGACCTTGAACTCAGTCCTCCTGCTTCAGGCTCCCGAGGGCTGGGATTATGCAGGTGCACCACACTTGCCTCTACCTAGTTTGATCCTGTTTTATGATTTCCATTTCACTCATTCACCTTAATTTTCCAATATTCTTATATATAACATTATAAATGACATTTTCATAATTAAAGTGAGCAGTCCTCATCTCTCTCATCTCTAATATTTGTGTTCTCTTTGTAGAATGATGCAGACTTTCAGACTGCAACCTATTTAATTAAAAGCGACAAGAGAGAATTCCCACAGTGCTACTGTCGCAGGCAGATTAAGTCTCATGCAGCAATTAAAAGCACTGGTGTTTAGGGATTTGGGTGTTTTAGAAAGAAAGGATATAACTAACAGCATTTGTAGTCCCTCGAAGCTCAAATAGTTTAATAGCTGATGAGTCTGAGCAACTATGAACCTCTTCACAGGGTGACCTTAGTGCTGCACCCCAAACCTCTGATGCTGTACCCCAACTCTTCAAAGCTGTATGTCAACCCCTGAGTACTGGAACCCAACCCCCTGGGGCTACTTTATTTCCTCTGGGGGAAACATTCTTAATTCTGTTGTTATAAGAAACAGAGCATTTAGATTTTTGGCTTGGCTACTGAATCACAGCAGGGTCATCTTGAAATGCATCAATGTCAGACCCTGGACGTTTCAATTTCACCAAGTATCAGATCCCATCTCCTCCATCTTCCTTAATCTAGTTTAATGAATTACCCATCTCTTTATTTTTTCAGCCCGTTATCTTGGGCAATCCATGCCATTAATTTTCAGTTTATCTCATTCTTAGGATGAGGAAGGAAGACTTATTACTCCCTGGATTCCCTTTCATTTGTCAGTGGCACTTTTCCTTTGATACAAAATGCTAGCCCTAGTAAGTGTCGTCAGTTAGCTCATAATTGATTTCTGCAAATTTCATCATATTTTATACTTCCGTTTCTACTGAGGGACCATGGTCTAGATAATAGCTACAGGTTTACTGAGGCTGCTTTCTCCTGCTTGCTTTGTTTCAAATATGTTGGGTTTCAGAAAAATCTTGGCTAAGTTTTATAGTGATTGTAGAAGTATTCTAAGACATGAGTCTTGATAATATGCTGTGGATGTGTCTAGAAAACTGTATACATTGGAAAAAAACAAATGAGTACATATGCCTAGATTCTGAGCTCTGATAAGTTGAGGATGGTCCCCAGGGTTCATAGCCTACACATTGCTGCAGACAGTAGCACCAGGACACAGGGATTACATCAATTTCATTCACTACTAAATTCCTAATGAGTATAGGTAACTGCCACATAGTAGGCAACCAGACATATTGCTGACTGAATAACAGATGTGTGTAGAGAACTAATTCAGGAGTGTAGTTTAACTTTTTCACTCATAACTAGAAATTGTGTAAAATTGTTTTATACTTATATTTATTTACTTAGACATGGTCTCTTTATCTATTATTATTATTATTATTTTGGTTTTTCGAGATAGAGCTTCTCTGTGTAGCTTTGCACCTTTCCTGGATCTCACTCTGTAGACCAGGCTGGCCTCGAACTCAGAGATCCGCCTGGCTGTGCCTCCCGAGTGCTGGGATTAAAGGCATGCGCCACCACTGCCAGGCTGACATAGTCTCTTTATATAGCACAGCTGACCTCTAACTCACGACCCTCCTGCCTCAGACTCTTTAGTCCTGGTTTACAAATGTGTGCCACCATACCCGGTTCAGATGTTTTCAAGTTTCAGGCATCAGAGATGTTCAGGCTGCCTTTTTTTATTGGGGTTTGGTGGAAGGATTCATGGTGTCTTAAAAGAAAGAGACACAAAGCCGGGCGTTGGTGGCGCACGCCTTTAATCCCAGCACTCGGGAGGCAGAGGCAGGCGGATCTCTGTGAGTTCGAGGCCAGCCTGGGCTACCAAGTGAGCTCCAGGAAAGGCGCAAAGCTACACAGAGAAACCCTGTCTCGAAAAACCAAAAAAAGAAAGAAAAAAAAAAAAAAAAAAGAAAGAGACACAAGATGCTCAGTAGTTACAGCATCCAAGCCACAGAACAATGGACCATCCATCATCATCACCATCTGGGCCTGGCACCTCCAGTAGCCTAAGATGGAAGCTCTTAGCTTAAGAGCAATTGTTTTCAGGGCTGAAGAGGTGGGTTAGGGTTAAAAGTACTGGCTGCTCTTCCAGAGGACCTGGGTTCAATTTATAGAACCCACACATGGCTACTCATAACCTTCTGTAACTTTAGTTACAGAGAATCCAAGGCCTTCTTCTGGCCTCCATGGGCACTGCATGTACATGGTGCATATATACACATGCAGACACACACTCATGTACATAAAATAAAAAATTAATCATTCTTCTTTTTTTAAAAGATCACTTGGTATTCTTTGAGAAGTAGGTGCTGTTGCTCCCTTGTCTGTTGCCTACTCTCAGGGAGGGCTCTGTGTTGGAGAGTTAACTGGGACTGTCTGTATATGTCTGGAGCACATCCCAGCCCTCCTACCACCATCATCAAGACAAATATGTGTAGCTAGTCATTAATCAGAATAATACACATCTGCCTTAGCCATTCACTAACCAGTGTAACACATTCCTATCTGGCTCAGCGAGTCACTAACCAATATAACCCTTGTCTCTTTAGTTTAGCTGTCACTTAACAGCACAACAGACTTCTGTCTGTCTTAGCCAGTCATTAACCAGCACGATACACTCCCTATCTGGCTCAGTGCTCTAGCAACAGGCCACTCTGCAGGCCACTGATGTTGCAGAGGGTTGCTTCAGGTCAGGCATTGATCCTTGGATCAATGCCAGTGGCTGGGGGCATCGGAATTCTGGCACAAAGAGAGTCACAAGCAAGGCAGGTATTCTGAGGCATCTTGCATGGATGAGTGCTGCCTTCTTGTTAAAGGCCAGAGCCAGGGCACATGTCTTGTACCCAGGTCAACAACCCAAACAGCCATGCTGACTTCCTGACATACCCATATCTTCACAAAATAACTCTGCGGTGAGATGATCACTGGATGAATAGGACATGGATGCCCAGCCACGTTCCCCGGAATCATCCTGAAGTGTTCTGATGAAGAGCTAGACTTGAGTCAGAATCTACTGGGAGGAAAGTACATGTAGCGCCATGAAGAGAAATCCCACCCACAGGCATTTGTGAGTGAGAGCTGCAGGAATCCTGTAGCTTTCAAAATGTGGCATTCTAATACACCAGGAAACATCTCCCAAGTACATCACTCTTAGAAAAACACTTGCTGTAAAATTTCTGGGATGTTAGATTTTCTTCCCAAAGATTTATTTTTAATTGTGTGTGTGTGTGTGTGCGTGTAGATGTCTATGGAGGCCAGAAGAGGTCATCTGGTCCCCTGAAACTGGAATAAGAGGCTGCCGTGAGGTGTTTGAGGTGAGTGCTGGGGACCAAGCTCCAGTCCTCTGCAATAGCAGCCAGCAAGCTTTCCTAACTGCCGCGCCATCTCTCTAGCCCCAACATGTTCAGTTTTTTTTTTCTTTGCTGGAACATTTCACCAGACAATAGATAATAGAATTTCTGTGTTTTAGTACAAATGATGTTGAATTCCCAAAATATGTGCTCAGGATAAACACATTATCTCCTCAGGTTAATATCACACTGACCTGATGTGAATTACCAATCACATCCACAGCAATGCGTGGTAAATTTCCCAAACATGGATTATTCACTGAATGTGTACCCAGTTCCCGTCTCTCTCTTTGTAAAAGCAGTTTCAAAACTGTTCCTTCCTTTATATGTGATGTGACAGCCAAATCAAAGGACGTTTTTCAGTCCTTACCTTATTTGACGTCTCTGCCTCAGCTGATGTAACTGAGCACCCATTTTTCTAGATACCCCACAGGCCTGCTCATCTCTTCTTCTCGCATGGAATCACCACCATGGTGTGCTTAGAGTGAGACCCCGGCCACAGGTCCCAGGGCAGAATATTTTTCTGTTTCTGAATGTCTGTTTAGATGCTTATGGGTTCTTCAAACACAATGTGCCTAAAACAAAATTCTCCTAGTCTCCCTTTTCCTTCTCCCCATACCTCACCAGTCATACATCACCTCATAGTTCTCTTATATTTCACCTAGTTTTTATTCTTTACATTTTATAAATACACCCAATGAAATATAATCATATCTACTTCTACTTCTCCCTCCAACTATTCCCATGTGTCTTCCAACATGCCCCCTTCACAACTTCACTTTTTTAATAACTCCTATTTCACTCATTAAAAGTAGGTGTTTAGGAGGCTAGAGAGATGGCTTAGTGGTTAAGTGTGTGTACTGCTCCTGCATAGGGCTAGTTAAGTTCCTAGCACTCACATGAGGCAAATCACTGCTGCCTGTAACTCCAGCTCTGGGGGATCTGAAACCCTCCTCTGGCCTCCTTGGACACCTGCACTCACATGCACACCAGCTCCCCATTCACAGAGGGAGACACATTATGAAAAATAAAACAAGCCTTTAGAAGAATATGGGTGTTACACCAAAGGAGTCCGTGCTCTACCGCAGAGTCTCTATACCCACCACTAGTGCTGATCTTTTCATAATAGCAAGACACCAGCTACGCCTAGATATGTATCAAATGATGAGCTGGTAATGAAAATGCGGTACATACACATGCTGGAATTTTATCCAGCCAAAAAGAAAAAAACGAAATTTGTAGGAAAATGGATAAAACTGAAAAGCAAGTTAAATTATACCATCCAGGTTTAAATATGCAACACATATTTGTGGAAGGCCGACTAGGGAATGATGCCCAAGCTTGACCTCTGACCTCGCATACATGCTCACACATGCCGTGACACTGAGACCTCCCACAGCTCAGCAAACCTGCCGAATGATTAGAAGTTACCAGGGCTTTAACTGTAGAGGTGTTTGTGTGTCTAGGTACTACAGTCACTTCTGCAGGCAGGAACTGGAACCAGGTTTCACTTCCTTCTACCTGTGGTCACAGGGAGTGGACAGTGTCACAAAAGGGCAGAGCAGCCAACCAGTGGAAGGAAAGGCAGAGGATTGTTTGTAGAAGCTGGTGTCTTGGATAGGACTCCACAATCCTTCACTTTTGGAAGGAAATGAACATGGCGAATTTAATGAATGACCAGAAACCGTTTAAAAAAAGACAGCTTACACTTCAGAGAGGAAACTTTATATAGTTTGGTCTGTCTGTTGTTAGTTACCAGGCAAGACCAGATTTGGCCATACATTCTAATTAACTTTGCATTTCTATTTCCATATACTTTATGATGAAAAAAGCTACCAAATGCTATATTTAAAAGAGTATATTTTGGGGTACAGTGGCACACAACCTGTAATAACATCACTTGGGAGGTTGAGAAAGGGGATCTTGGGTTCAAGACCAGCCTGGGATACATGGCCAGACTCTGCCTCTAAACAAGCAAGCAAACAAGCAAGCCCAGTGTATTTGCATGTGATGATTCTTAAGTATTCTTTTATGATCATCTTTTAGCTATAAATAATAGAATTACCTTTAAAATTACTTTTATTTCATGCATATGAGATTTCGCCTACATGTATGTCTGTAGATCATATGTGTGCTTGGTGCCTTTGGAGACCCAGAAGAGAGTATCGGATTCCCTGGAACTGGAGTTATGGATAGTTATGAGCTGGGTCCTCTGGAAGAACAGCCAGAGCTCTTAACCATCTCTCCAGTCCATAGACTTACATGTGATATCTGAAAGATTTTCTTAACATTTTCAGTTGGTTTATAATAACTTTTGTGGTATTAAAGACCTTCATGTTTTAGTGACCAGCCTCTGAACTTCTGACCTCTTCATCACATGGCCAAGTTCCAGCCTGTGCCTCCTTTGTCTTCATTACCTCTTCCTTGCAGTGATGGGATCTCAGGTCAGATAAGCTCTCTACCATGGAGCACATCTCCAGCCCTTTCAAATATGTTTTGTTTGGGTCTTTAAGATAGAATCTCAGCTGGACATGGTGGCACATGCCTTTAATCCCCTGCCCTCTGGAGGCAGAAGCAGGCAGATTTCTGTGAGTCTGAGGCTAACCTGATCTACAAAGTGGGTAGTCCAGGCTAGTTTAGGCTAGTCTCCAACTTACAGCAATCCTCCTGTCTCAGTCCCTGAGCGCTAGGATTTCAGGTGTTCTTGAAACATTTTTCTATTCTTGCATATAATTATATTTATTATTGCAGAAGGGCGTGTGTGTGTGTGTGTGTGTGTGTGTGTGTGTGTGTGTGTGTGTGTGTGTGAGAGAGAGAGAGAGAGAGAGAGAGAGAGAGAGAGAATAACTTGTGGGGGTCAGTCTCTTCTTCCACCTCGTGGGTCCTAGGGCTGGGGTGATAGCACTCAGGCTTGGCAGCACCTTTTACCACCTAAGTCATTTCATCAGCCCGTTTTTCTGTCCTTTATGCTTCTTACACACTAGGCAGGGTGGTGCTGCCGAATCACACCTCTTGCCACCTCTTCATCCACAAGCCTTCTACGACAGCTGTTATCCGACCCCAGCTGGCATGCTAAATTATTTTGGATTATCTGTAACTGTTCTGTATCCCAATACTAAGGTTAACTGAAAAGCGATTGCAGAAGAAGTCAAACTTCTGTTCCCATTTTTTAAAAATTGCACAAAACATTATTAAATAGTGGAAAGTCTACCAGGAGTTAACATTTGTAACCACCACCATATCAAAGAACTCTTTCCATTGCCCAAACATTCACTTCTCATGGTGGAACACCGTCATGACTAGAGTATGCGTCTCTCCATGTTCTGCCCTGCTCAACCCAGCTTTGGAGCTAAAGTTAATAACTTCAGTTGTGTATGTTATTTTATGGTACATGTCTAATCATCTAGAAAAATATTACTTATTCACAACAGAAAGTCCATATATTTGATCTGAAGCAAAATGATGATGATGATGGCTGGAGAGATGGCTCAGCAGTTAAAAACACTTGTAGAGGACCTGTATTCAGTTTCCAGCTCACAACCTTCTGTAACTCTAATTCCAGAAGATCTGATGTCCTCTTCTGGCCTCTGGATGCACTGCATGCATGTGTTAACAGACAAAATCACAAGCAAATACTTATACTGTTGAGTATGTAGTGTTATTTTACTTTTCCTTTGGTACTAGAGATTTGAACCAGGGCCTTATGCATACTAGGCAAGCACCCTACCACTGAGCAGTATCCCAAGCCCTCACTCATATACAAAAATCAAATCAAACCTTCAATAATTATAGTAGTAGTAATAATAAAATTGCCAATTTCGTGCTTTACAAAAACCACTCTAGCCGGGCAGTGGTGGCACACGCCTTTAATCCCAGCACTTGGGAGGCAGAGCCAGGTGGATCTCTGTGAGTTCGAGGCCAGCCAGGTCTACAGAGCGAGTTCCAGGACAGGCACCAAAACTACACAGAGAAACCCTGTCTCGAACAAATAAACAAAAATCATACGTCTAAAAATTTAGAAACTATAGAGAGATGAGAGACAGAGAGTCGACCACAGTTCACTTTAGTCCTTCCTGTTGTGATTCTCATATGCAAAAAAAAAAAAAAGGTTCTTAAAAAAGTGTGTTTTTTTTTCCAATGAAACTAGAGCCTTGCAATGTTGTACTTCTTCTTTTGAGTTTGTCTTAAACTGAGTGGCTAATAGCTGCAGCCCTCGGTGCTTTTTTTAGCGACAGCAGATTCTTGACATCTGTTTGTGTTTAAGGGATGACACAACATCGGAACACGCAATGTCACCGTGTCACATTGTTATAGCACAACAAGAAAATTACAGCTCCCCAACAATAACATGGTGTCAGAAGTGTCCGCTTGGCGGTGAGTCAGTGCTTTAGAAGTTACAGGAGCTATTTTTAGCTCCTTCAGTGCTTCTGAAGCTTGGGTCCTAGCAGATACGCAAAAATCTAAGGGTGCAGTGGGAAGGGGCCTTCCCTGGTCCCCAAGCTCCTTTCCCTGGTATGTATGGCCCCCATTTTCCTTTCCCGGCCACATCAAACACGGGCTCCATGGGGGGAATAGCATGCATTGAGGGCTGGATTCCAGCTCTTCTGCGCCAGGCCAGCATCCCTGTGGAGGAGGAGACACTATAATTATCTTCCCGTCTGGGGTAAGCCCTGGGGTGACATCTCCCAGGTGACCCTGGTGCACTCGGGGCGCGGTTCCGTGGCTGCTTGGGTGCGCAGTGCAGGTGGCCCCTGTGGGTCCCGCGTCCTCTGAGGCACCCCCCCTCCCCCGGGAAGAGCGGTCCCCCCCAAACTCCAGCTCCGGGGCGCGCGGCAGCGGCGGCGGCGTTGCCATAGCAACCGGCGCGCGCAGCCTCGGCGGAGGAAGTGACGAGAGTGGGTTGGCTGTTGTTGGGACACGTGACCCGGGTAGTGTTTTGACAGGGCAAACAGTGAGAGAAAGAGTGGAGAGCGAGCGAGCGAGGCGGGCAGGCAGCGGGGCCGGTGGATGCGCGGGGCGCGGCGGCGTCTCGGCGTCTCGGCGTCTCGGCGGCGGCCGCGGGGTCGCTGCGCGCTGCGCTCGGGGAGGCGTGGCCCGGATCCGGCACGGAGTGTGATGTGAGCGGCCGGGCGGCCGCGGAGAGCAGTGCCGGGAGGAGGAGCGAGGGGGTCCCCGGAGGGCTGCGAGCGGGCGGGCCATGGGAGCCGCTCCCGGGTGGGCAGCGCCACGCGTGGGGCGGCGCGCCTGAGGACATGCCCGGGCTCTGCTGCTGACCGGCTCCGGCGGGAACCCGGCTCCCGAGGCCTCGGCGAGGCTAGCCGGAGGGGAGACCCCGCAGGTGAGGCCCGGGGGCGCTGCGGGGGCTGCTGCGCCCCGGCCCCCGCGGAGGTGCCTCGGTGCCCAGAGGATACTTGACCGAGGGCTGCCTTAGCTCCTGTAGCCCGACTCTTCCTCCTCCTTGCCTGTACCTCCAGGGCATAAATAGATCCTGCTTGGGCTTCCGAGACGCTGTGTCAGAGGAGGACACCTTGGCCTGGAGAGCGCAGGGGCGGGGAACAGGGGTGCTAGGCCCGAGGACGCCGGGGGAGGCGGTACACAGACTTTAGTTTTTTTTTCCTTCAGACCTGCCCAGGGTTCTGTCACTGCAGTCTGCACCAGGAAGAGGCCTAACTTAGTAGTTTTCTTGCAAGATCCGGGGGTTAAAACAAGACCCGATTGTTTCCTTTTTTTTTTTTTTATTTTGATCTCTTAGCGTTTGGAAAACGAAGCCGAAGGCGTTGAGTCAGCGGTGTGCCGGTTGGAAGAACCCACACCTGTGTTTTACAGCGCTTTGGGTGGAAATTGGATGCGAAAATGAAGCCGGACCGAGGTAAATGATTTATTTAAGTAGGGCCCTGAGTTGTGTTTTGTTTCTCTGTCTCCTTTTAGAGGCGTTAACCTAATTTTCCGCAGGATCAACTATTCCAGTGTCAGACATGACGGACAGTTTCTGTGAAGATACCAGCTGCTCAGGAAGAGATGGGCTTATGGAGTAGGTGGTTGAAGTCAGATGGGAAGGACCTGTCCCTTAGAGAGTGTTTGGTCTGTGGCAGAATGTAGGGTCAAGGGAAGAGTAGCATTTGTGAGCGGCCACAGACTTAGTATCCTTTTTAGTTGCGATTACTCATTTTTTTGGTAAAGTCAATCCAACTTTAGAAAAGTTTCCCAACTTTTGAAACTCGAGTTTGAACTTGATAAAGAGTATTATTTTGTAATCATTTCTGTTTCACGAGCTGTTTTTTTTTTTTTTTTGGGAGGGGGGTGAGATTTTTAGATAAGGTTTGCCAAGTTGTCTAGGCTGACACAGATCTCACCTTGTAACCCAGGCTGGCCCAGAACTCACAGTGTTAGCATTACAGGCATGCACCACTGTGGCCCTTCATTTTTGTGCTCTAAGTGAATTCCAATTGTTTTTAGAGTACCCCAGCTTCTGTCTCTCATATGGACAATGAAGGGCCCAATTTTTCCATTCTAAACCTGTGTTATTGTTGTTGTTATTTTTGAATTTTCAGGACAGGGTTTCTCTGTATAGCCCTGGCTGTCCTGGAACTTACTCTGTAGACCAGGCTAGCCTGGAACCCAGGAACTCAAGGGATCCACCTGCCTCTGCCTCCTGAGTGCTGGAGTTAAAGTCACCACTGCCTGGCTCTAAACCTACATTTTTCAAGACTTAGAAAATAATGTGTATACCTTGCTCCACCCTCACCCCATTTTTTGAATGAAAAACAAACAAAGGGTGTCACAAGCCCAGGAGATGGCTCGGTGGGTCAAGGTGCCACCATGCCTGATGATCTGAGTTCAAACCCTGGAACCTACAAGGTGAAGGAGAGAACCAGAGAACCAACCTGAAAGTTATCCTCTGACCTCAACCCATGCACATTTGCACACAGTGCACATACAGGCCCAGTAAGTGAACATTTTTAACATAATAAAACATATCTTAAAAAGAAAAAGAGTATCACGATGTACCCCAGGCTGGCCTAGCCTCTCCTGCCTCAGTCTCTTAAGTGCCAAGATTACAGCCCCACAACACCACACCAGCCTCGTTTTTCTTTTCAAAGACTTAAAAAGTTGCTTATTAGCCTTCTGATTAAGGATAAGGACAGCTCTGAGGAGTGTTTGATAAAGTATTAGTGGATAGGAGTGAGCTTCTTAGCCAGGTGTGAGTTGAGTCCAAGAAATTGTGCAGTAGGTATTATCGTGTTTGGGAGGAAGGACTAAAAATACAGCACTCATTCAAATCTGAGATCTCAGGACTGGAAAAAGTAATATATCCTCCAGAAGTGGATTTTCAAGAACCCGTGCATGAAAACGATTACTTTTTCCTATATATATATTTTTCAAAATGATTAGAAATACAAATTGTCTACTTTAAAATATGTGTTCTGGTCATAATGTCTTTTAAAATATACTAGGAAGAAGTGGGAGACAGCTATATTTAAGTTCATGCTCTAAATTAGTTTTTGAGTGTTTTACTGTAATTCAGCTAAGTTTATAGTTCTGTCTGTAGACATGTCTATCGGGTGCATTGCTGCTGAGAGGGTTGCCTGTGTCCCGTGCTAAGTTTAGATTTTTAGATTACATCAGTGACTGTGGAAAAACTGGTACCAAGGTCAGAAGCTGCATCTCAGAATAAACAAGCAAATAAAATCAAAGTCACTGTTTGTCTTGGATTCTTGTTAAAAAGTTGCTTTAAAGCCACTGCAGTCCAACAACAGCATTGACAACAGCAACTTTATAAAGCTTGTTTTGTCTTAGGTAAAACTGTAACTAAACAATAAAAGGTTTACTTAGGTACTGATACAAGTTGATACGGAAAAGAAATCCACTTACCAAGATTCCCAGAGAAGTGAGAGTGAGTTTCTTTCCCTTGACAGTTATTGATCCCTTTATCATTCTCAGGTTAAAAAAAAAAAAAAAAAAAAAAAAAAAGTGAAGTAATCCCAAATCCAGTGTTGTGATTTTATTCTAGAAAAACATGAACTGTCACTGGGAGGTGGTGGTGAACGCCTTTAATCCCAGCATTTGGGAGGAAGAGGCAGGTGGATCTCTTGAGTTCAACGCCAGCCTGGTTTACAGATCAAGTTCCAGGACAGCCAGGACTACACAGAGAATCCCTGTCTCAAAACACCAAAATCTAACAAACAGACCAAAAAAACCAAACCATGAATTGTCTGGTTCATGAATTACAAAAAAAAAAAAAAAAACCCCAAAAAACAAGATTCAGAGTAATTACAAAGTCTTACTTAACAAACTGCTACAGAAACACTAAAGCAAGTTTTTCATAGATCTTTTCATTATTGTGTGCAATGGGCTCTTGTATGGTCTCCTTTAGCCCACGCTAGCCTTCGGCTTCCTCTGTCACTGCGGCTGACATCGAATGCCTACCTCTCCTGCCTCTACCACCCTAGTACTGGCCTTTACTTTAGCAAACACCAAGAGGGACTGGAGAGATGGCTCAGCAGTTAAGAACGCTTGCTGCTCTCCCAAAGTGAGTTCAGGTTCCAGTACCTACGTGGTGGTTCACAGCTACCAGTCACTCCAATTCCAGGGGACCCTCTTCTCCACCTGCTCCCCACCCCACCCCCAGAGAGAGAGAGAAGGAAAAAGGGTGAATACAGTCAGTATAATTCAACCTTAGTTGATGATAAGGGGAGCTGCTGAAAATTGCAGCTGTGTGCCACGGCAGCTCTAGAGAAGCTAGGTAAGTCTGTGGTATTTTCTTGGTGTCTCTTAACTTCAGCCACGCCGCTGTTTCTTACCTGTTTGTTCATACCTGGTTTTATGGCCCCCTGTATTAGCGGTCTCTGATGCTAATATACTTATTCTTGTTCCTTTAGTTTTTCTGCTTTTAGTCTGTGTCCTGGAGAACTAGATGATCCTACTTGATGCCAGGATCTCTGTAAAATGAAGGTGAATAAGAGGTTCTCAGACAGGCATGCAAGAACTAGAAAAGTGACTGTTTTAATGTAGAGACGTGAAACTATTTGCTTAGTAGGGTACAGCTGTGTCCACCCTCATTTTGAGACAAGTGCTCACTGTGTAGCCCACACTGCCCTGGGACTTGCTAGGATGTCTGTAAGTAACTGCACTGGGAGGCCCTTACTCTATGACTGGGTGTGGCATTTGGTTAGCTGATAAAAACAGTTCAGTGGGAATCACAGAAAAATCACAGTGCTTTTCATTTCATATCCTCTGTTTTTTTCTTCTTCCTTTCCTGTTTTCTTTTTCTTTAAAAAAATTTATGTGTATGGGTGTTTTGCTTACATGTATGTTTGTGCATCATGTGTGTCCCTGCTATTCCGCAGAGGCCAGAAGAGGATATCAGATTCCCTGGAACTGGACTCACAGTTGGCTTTTTTGTTTGTTTGTTTGTTTGTTTTGGGTTTTGTTTTTTTTTGAGACAGTGTTTCTCTGTGTATAGACCTGGCTGGCCTCAAACTCGCTTTGTAAACCAGGCTGGCCCCGAACTCACAGAGATCTGCCTGCCTCTGCCTCCCCAGTGTACCACCACTGCCCAGCTACACACAGTTTTGAGCTACCATGTAAGAGCTAGGATATGAACCTGGGTCCTCTGCAAGAGCAGTCTGTGCTCTTAACCACTGAGCCATGTCCTCAGCCTTCATTTTTTCTTTTTGGTACTAGGAATTAAACCCAGGGCCTGTACACTCAGTACCCTTGAGCTATACCCTATATCTGTGAACCTTTGGAGAGTGAAATGGGTCTTCTTTTAGAGTTGGGTGTAATATTTCCTATGTAAACCAAACCAGGACACAGGTAAGATCTCTAGCTCTGACTTCTATAAAGTGGAAGAAGACTATGCAGAGCAGTCTAAGGTGGGAAACTCACATTTTTAATTATTCCTAATTTTTACAAACAATTTTATAGTTCTTTTGTATGTACATAAATCATAAGTTTGTTTTAGGGAGAGGGGGAGTTTATGTTCATCAAAAGTGTATTTTGGGGGTTTGAGGTATATAGCTCAGTGGTACAGTTAATACACTTACAAGGCTCAGGGTTCAATCCCCAGTGTGCATATGCTGGCTTGCTCTGTGGAAAGATGGATGCATGGATGAGTGAATGGATGATGGATGGATAGATAGATGGCAGGTGGATGATGGATATATTTATGGATGGAGGATGGATAGATGGGTGGGTGGGTGGATGGATGGATAGATAGACTGGCTGACTTGTTCCAAAGCATTCAATTTGCTTTTCACAGTAGTAGTTTTTGAATGCATGGTTCCTTGGTTTATTTTAATGGAGAGAGTGGCACAAATGGATTTAGTAGCAAAAGACCAGATTCTTCTAGGTTTTTGTAAATTATGTATCTCAAGTAGTAAAACAGAAATGTTCAGGCAACCAGAACATGCACATTATCTGCTGGTGTTGAGTGTATGCATGTGTAGGTACCTTATATGGTAGGTAGATGTAGTCAACTCTGCCTGTTAAGTTAGTTGAAGCTGGAGGTTTTGTTTATATACTCAGTTAACATGTTACTGTGTAGCACATAGCTACATTCCACTATCTTTGTACAGCAGTGTTTTACTAGTAGGTGAAGCATGATCTTAATTAGTCTCTATGAATCCTCAGACTGAATTGGGGTGGGGGAGCTCCTGTCTCCTCCTGCCTTATATTCCTGTCTCTACATCCTGAGTGCTGGGATTAAAGGTGTGTGCCAACACTGCCTGGCCTCTGTGGTTAACTAGTGGCTAGCTTTGCCCTCTGATCTTCAGGCAAGCTTTATTTGTCAGAAGACAAACAAAATAGTATAGAACAAGTAGGCAAAAAACATTTTTCAAGTTCCAAACAGTTTATAACATACTTGGGTACCAATGGCAACATAGGTCCTTAATGTTAATTCTTAGCGTGCATTCTGGAGTCAGAGTCTTCTTTCTCATTGCTGCGTGTTCTTCCTCACATCCGCTTCCGTCTTCTCACATATGAACTCTGAGAGTCGTTGACACATGGTAGGAACTCAGTACCCGACTTTTACTGTCGGTGCTCACATGTTGGTCAGTTACAGACTATGCTCAGCAGAGGTAAGAGTCAGTGTGCAGTCGGGAGCCCTTTGTTTTGTGGTTTGGTTTGGTTTGGTTTTGGTTTTTCAGATTTCTCTGTGAAGCAGTCCTGGCTGTCCTGGAATTTGCTCTGTAGACCAGGCTGGCCTGGAACTCACAGAAATCTGCCTGCCTCTGCCTCCTGAGTGCTAGGATTAAAGGCGACACCTCCGCCAGCCTGTAGCCTTTTAATATGTAGCTGTCTGGGAAAACATCCAACCTACAAAGAGACACATGACGTAAGTGTGTAGTTTATTTCTTTATGCCATCACCTGCTGTTAGAACTACCTTAATATCTGTCTGAGGAGTACTGTGGTTAGAATAAGTTTTTCTGGATTATAGGTTTTTAACTGGTGTTACCTGCTGAGCCCAGCTGGTTAGCTACAGAGGGTAAGCTGCTCTGCCTTGGACTCAGGGATGTACAACTTGGCCCCAGTTATGCAAATATGGAGTGTCCAGTGTCTCATGGGAAGTCTTTCAAACATGATCTTTGTGTGGAAGTAATTAAAGCATATTCCCACATGTTATGAAATACATTAATTTTGTCTATTTTAAGTGCTATTTTGGTTCACAGAAACTTATTAAAAAGTAAGACAAACTTTAAGTATCAACAAATCAGTTACTTAAACAGACTGTGTTTCAAGTCATAAACGTTTTGCAGATCATGTCTGATGCTTAAATAAGTGCAAAATTTGATCTACAAACAAAACTTCAAACAATTTGATTTTTTTTAAGTTAAAATGGGAGGAATATGCTCTGTCTCTCTCCCTTTTGTTATTATCTTACAAACTTTGTCATTAGTCTTTGGACTGCCATGGCTTTGGACCTGCTTCTGTAGACACAAGCAGTCCTGTTCTCTTCCAGTGGTGCTCTGCAGATAGCTGAAATAGAAGGAAGACATGGTTAGGTCTAGACAGTGTGGCAGGGGACTCAGGTGCATTCCTCTTGTGGTGCGAAAGGTCCATTGTTGGCCTGTGTAAATCAAACAGCAGGAATGACAGATGCCGGAAGAGAAGAAATGCTGGCTATGTTAACTGCAGTCTTTGGCTGAATTCCCGGAGGAAGGCAGTAGTGGTGTTAATAACAGCTGATACTCGGGCCTTCCATGCAGAGACCATGTTCCGTGTTCTTTCCAGGTGTAACTCATTTCATCTGCACAGTTACTCATGGATGTATCTCTTAGCACCTTTGTTGTGTAGAGAAAGGAAACTAAGTCACAGAGAATTTGGTCTCTTTTTTTTTAGACAGATTCTCTGTATAGTCTTGGCTGTCCTCAAACTCACAGAGATCTGCCTGCCTTTGCCTCCCAAATGCTGGGATTAAAGGCGTGTGCCACCACTGCCTGGTCAGAGTTTTAGTTTCTTACATAAGGTATCCAGATAGTAAAAAAGGTGAGCCCGAGTTCAAAGTGAGTTCAGGTATGTGTTCCTAGCCTCTCTGGTAACAGTAATTTACATAAAGTGTTGTAAGATTTAACTTAATTGGTGGGGGAAACAGGCTTGAGGGAGTCTGCTTTCAAGCCTGACAGCCAGAGTTTCATCCCTAAGACCCACATGGTGAAGGGAGGGAACAGACACATCCCCCCCCCCATGCACACCACAACAAACAAAAAAATGTAGATGCTGGGGAAACCAGCAAGTTATCTCTGAGCTTCGTGACTCTGGATGCTGCCTGCCTCTTGGCTCCCGTGTCTTTACAATGGGCTTTTTAATAAATAGTACCTTGGTTTAGAGTTACCCTGAAAATTCAGTAAGTTAACATACATAATGTGCTCAGAACAGCAGCTGCCACTTAGGGAGCATGCTAATGTGAACTGCTGTTGTTGCTCTGGGACATTTTCGAAGGACGAAGCCAGGCATTTTGAGAAAGCTAGGAGAGCGGAACAAAGGGGCTGATTGAGCTCCTGCTTCAGAGTGGAGGTGATCTGAGCTGAGAGCCGGCCACCCCGCCAGTCTGTCAGGCACTTATGCTGATGAGCCGCGACACATCAGGCGCTGTCAGATAATTGCTGGAATAAAGGGGTGGACAGAGAGGTACCCTGTGTTTTTCTTGTCATCCAGTGAAAGGGAGGTGATTTAGTGGACTGAACACTGTCATTTCTCTGTCCAATGAGGAAAAAAAAAATCATCTGAGGGTAGACTTGAAAAGCTAATGTATATGTACAGTGAATAATTTAAAATTTCATTTATCTGTAAACAGTGATGAATCAGTGTGTTTTGAGCATCTTATGTAAAGAAGCCCAGGAGAATTTTAGTTGTTTAACCAAATACCATTATTTATATTTCTTCTTCTTGTTCTTGTTGTTTGTTTCTTAAGACAGAGTATTACTATGTATCTCAGACTGGGCTCAAGCTTAGAACAATCCTCCTGCCTCAGTTTCTGGAGTGTCAGGATCACAGGTTTGCACCACACCTGGCTTTGTTTATTCTTTAGTCCCTCTCATCTTTACATCCGACCATGGCGGTGTCTTCCTTCCTTCTTTTTAAAGTGAGAACACTAAACTTAGAGTCACTTACTCTGCCTTTCTTTTTTTCTTCATTCAATAACTATATTTATGATATTCATTAATTACATTAATTGTATTGATTTATTACATTCATGATATGTTGTCCTGATACTACTGTTCGTTTGTGGGGCTTTTCCATCACACAAGGTACAGTCTTTCTTTGCAGGTGATTCTGTCCTTGCTTAGATGGGGGAAAATGCAGAGTAGACACGAGTATGCCAAGTCAAACATCTCCCAGTACTGAGGAGGCTGAGGCTGGAGAATTGTCACAAGTTCAAGGCCAGCCTGGGGCTACAGAATGAGTTCCAGACCAGTCTGGACTGAAGAGGGAGGTATTATATCCAAAGGAACAAAAACAAACAATAAAACCAGAGAGTTCCATGATTATGTCTGAGGTTCCTGTTGGCCTGCCTGGCAAAGAGTGCATGCAGTTCTTAACCAGAGCCACATGTGACACCTGAACTCCAGGTAGAAATCTGAGGGAGCTTCCTCACCAGATAAAATAAAATAAGCTTTGTTCATGTCTTCCCTTTGTTTATACCCAGTGCCACTGGCCACCTTTTTGGATTTTGATTATCACTTGGGGTCTTAGATACATTTTTCCTTTTATCGAAAAAGCCCTTCTCTCCAGCATCCCATGGTGCTCCTTGTGTTTCTCTTCTAGGAGGGAATGCCATTTTTTTCAGAGAGGTTTTTTTTTTCCCCCCTGACTACCCTAATGTTCCCAACTCACATTAACTGTTAGTTACTGTTGTTATGTCTATTAAACTAGATGTCTCTTGCTATTCTGTGTCAGCATTCTGTGTTCCTTTGGTAGCATTTACCAAACTTTGTAACTAGTTATCTTTTTCCTTGTTTGCTGTCTGTTGACACATGAAGCCATAGCTACATTCCCTGACCAATCAGTTTTGCAGAGGGAAGGTGTATTGTGGGTGCATAACCTGTACTTAATATACATTTGTCAAATGAACTGACCAATGAGTGAATGGCTAGTACACATCAGTGTGGAAGAAATGGGAGCAAGAGAAGGTAGTTATTGTTGACACCAACTGATAGTCTTCTGTTCTAGGTGTTTGTTTGAGTTATAACTCTGAGGCTATTATCACAACTTTATACCTGATTTTTTTTAAACTCATTAAAAACATTTCTCCATCCCAGGATTGCGGGAAAGGGTATCATGTCCCTCTCCAGGTCTGGGAATACAGGATGTGGCCACCATGCAGTTTCAGGCAGTGCTAGGGATCAGACCCAGGGCTTCTTGCGTGCTAGTTAGCCAAGCCCTCTGCTACCAATGGGCTACATTACCAGCCCAGGAGCTTCCTATTGAAAAGTGTGTGTGTGTGTGTGTGTGTGTGTGTGTGTGTGTGTGTGTATGCTATAGAGCCAAGTTGATCTCCCGGTTATCTGATTAGCAAGTGATCCACAAACAAATATGTAGAGGAAGCTCTGATCACCATCCCATGCTCAGTTTCTTCCTGTTGTTGTTTCACGGGGGGGGGGGGGGGGGGGGGCGCGGGGGGGGGAGTAAATAGGTGAACTTCCTGTTTCTAAGCACAGGAAGGCAGGGGAGTAGATAGAAGAGCAGGGGAAAGACTTGAAGGATTTAGAGTTGAGATAGGGGCTATCCTGTCACTTACTGGGTTTTGTGACTCGGGTCAAGTCCCAAACCTGTTTTCTCATCTGGAAAATGTGCTTGGCTCAGTATTGTTTCTGAGCTCAGGTGAAATGATGGGACAAAGGACTTTGTAAGCCGTGGAATGCTATAATAACACTCCTGGTTTACCCTGAGGGCTGGATCCTTTGTAAGTAGCAGAAGTATTCCCAAGGGCAGTCAGGTGCTTCACAGTTGGGGCTACTCTCCTAATAGCAATTCACACATTTTAAAAAATGAATTACTTCTTGTTCTCTGACTTAAGTTACACCAAGTATAGAGTCATTTAGACTAGTAAATGCATATTTAATTATACTTTATTTTTAAGGTTTGAGACAGTGTCTTATTTGGCCACTTGGACTGGCCTTGAACTATCTTCATAGCCTAGCTAGGACTTGCCCTTCGCCTCACCTTCAGAATTGCAGCCTGGTTAGATGCTTTCCCAGGAGTATTAAACTGTGGCAATCCTGTAGTCAGGCCAGTTGGGCCCCCTCAGCTGTGTGATCTAATGTAACAAGAGTGAAGGACCTGAAACTTCATGATCAAATCTGGACTGAAATGCTAACTTCAGGGGCTGGCTGGAGAGATGATCCAGTGGTCAAGAGCATTTGCTGCTCTTGCAGAGGACCCAGGTTCAATCCTTGGCACCCACGTGATGACTCAGCTTTCTTTAACTTCCATGCACTCACGTGGTACATAGAGAATAAATAAATGTAATATTCTAATACCAATATTTGCCAGGCCAAAATGACCTCTAGACAGTTACATTGTGTGAGTAACAGTTCTTTTTGCTCTAACACTGTCTACCTGAAGCCTTTTGGAAAGTGAACTGAGAATTTGGCAATGGCAGGAGCCATATGCTTCACACAGGCAGGGGTATGGTTAGCTCACTTGGCTCATGGGTTTCAAGACCTAGCCCACGCATGATACAGGAAGGGATTTAGGGCTAGCTCTGGTTTTTGTTTTTCCCTCGGCTGTTCTGAAGAACTGAGTATTTCAGAACTCTGTTATAAATACTAGTTTTAACAGGCGCAGAGGTCAACAGACCTTTCATCCTCATTAACATTGGGTGTGCTAGAAGTGGAGACTGGCATTGGACTGCAGTGTTAGGGCAGATGCCACAGGGAAGGGGAAGCAGGGTAACTTGGGGCACATCCAGCTGTTTCTGGGTGGTGGTGATCAGTCTAGAGTAACACTAAGGCAGAGAGGTTGGGGCAGTGGTGGGCATTAGGAACTTGGTGGAAAACACAGAATGATGATCTGTTAATGGCTGACAGCATTACCTAGGATTCCAAAGGACTTGGACCAGGCTCCTCTCCTTCTTTAAGCCCAGAATTCAGTCTTGTTTTGTGGTGCTGTGAGTAATAGCCAATGTCAGTTAAAACCTTTTGTGGGGAGAGGGGCACAGAACTGGTCATTAATGGGAATTTCTTTGCATCATTTTGTGATTTGTTAGCTTTGTAGTGTAAAATAAAATACTTTGGTGTTGGGTTCTTTTTTTCTCTTTTAAATGGGAATATTTATTTCTATAAGGTTATTTGTGGATTAAATGAAATTATATGATAAAGAAGAACTATATATGTACCAAAAATTAAAATAATCAGGGAGTTATTCTTTTTGTTTGCTTTTTTTTTTTTTTTTTTTTTGGTTTTTTCGAGACAGGGTTTCTCTGCGTAGTTTTGCGCCTTTCCTGGAGCTCACTTGGTAGCCCAGGCTGGCCTCGAACTCACAGAGATCCGCCTGGCTCTGCCTCCTGAGTGCTGGAATTAAAGGCGTCCGCTGCCGCCGCCGCCGCCGCCGCCGCCACCACCACCACCACCCCCCCCCCCCTACCCCCCCCCCCCCCCCCCGGCTGTTTGCTTTTTCTTAAAGCAGGGTCTCAGCATATAGCCCAAGCTGGCCTTGAACTTACTGTGTAGCCTAGGCAGACCTTGAATTCAGCATTATCATACTGCTTCCACCTCCAGAGTGTTGGCATCACAGGCTCACCACCACAGCTGGCACCGGAGCTATTCAGTGTCTAAGCATTTATGCTTATATGTCACCCGTGTGTTCTCCAGCCACACAGATGATGAGGTCAAGGCAATAGGAATCTACTGGAGAAAGGGCCAGAAGCATCAAGGCCAGTACAGTAAGTGGTCTGATAACAGCTGTGCCTGAGTGTAGGAGCATGTGCAAAGAGTACCCAACCGCTGGGGTCTCAGAGAAGTCCCCTCAAGGTCATAATAAAGAAACACACACACACACACACACACACACACACACACACACACACACACACACGACAAACTCAGCCTTCCTTGACTGTGGAATTCAAAATTTGGATTTTTGTGGCATTGGTTTAATGTTAACTAGCTACTTCATCTGTAAAATCCCAAATGATTAGGAATCCCTTCAGTTTTTTGAGGCCTTGCTAAGGAAAGTTATGGTTACATCGGGGAGCATCTGCAGCTCTGACTGTATAATGTCTATCTTGCCACAGTCTTCTGAAATGAGCTGATAGCTGGGTGAGTGTCAGAAAGTGTCTCTGTCAGAGTGCTTTGGGGTGTTTGATTGCAGCCAGGAAGAAGGATTTAGAGGTATGGATGGTCTTTAGGAAGACACAGCAGCTGTGTTGAGCCTTGAAGACACATATTTGCATAGACATAGACAGACTTTTTTTTTTCTTTCAATTATGGGTTGAGATGGCTCAGGGCACTATAAGGAGAGAGCTGTAGTGTGGAGGTGTGTGGTGGTTTGAATGAAAATGGTCCCCATAGGCTCATAGGGAGTGGCACTCTTTGAAAGGATGGGGATTTGTGGCCTCATTGGAGTAGGTGTGGCCTTGTTGGAGGAAGTGTGTTACTAGGGGTGGACTTTGAAGTTTCCAGTGCTCAAGCCCAGCCCAGTGCCTCTCTTCCTGCTGCCTGCTGGCTGATGGGATGTAGAACTCGAAGTTACCTCTCCAGCACATCTGCTTGCCTGCCACCATGATGATAAAGAACTGAACCTCTGAAACTGTAAGCCAGCCCCAATTAAATGCTTTCCTTTATAAGAGATGCTGTGGTCATGATGTCTCTTCACAGCAATAGAAACCTTAACTAAGACAAGGTAGAAGGCAGAATCTTGGACTGAGGGCTAATTTAGGAATAGAAGAGATTGTATTTTTGAATGTCAAGCTAAGGACTTTGGGCTTAATCTATTTGGCAGTGGGCACTAACTAGTAAGTACTTTGGGATGACTACAAAAAACTTTTTTGTTGTTTTTGTTTTTCAAGACAGGGTTTCTCTGTGTAGTTTGGTGCCTGTCCTGGATCTCCCTCTGTAGTCTATGCTGGCCTTGAACTCACAGAGATCCGCCTGTCTCTGCCTCTCGAGTGCTGGGATTAAAGGTGTGTGCCACCAACACCTGGCTACTACAGAAGACTTTTTAGAAGAATCATTGAATTTCATTTCTTTAATTTAGCCATAAGCAAGCCTAGAGATACTACTATTTGACAGTCTTGAAATCATGTTTTAGATCGCAGAATTGTGACCTGCACTTATGAAATTACTCAGCACTAACCTCTGCTCTTGGATAAATTCTTTCTCTCCTTTGTTTGTTCTACCCCTTGCCTTCATTCGTTGTTTATGAACACGAAGGGTTAGTATTCTCTATTCTGAAAGTTCTTGAACTACTAGTGTGGAGCACAGTACTAATAATCGTGTGTCTGCTATCTTATGATACTCGTGTCGAAGCAGTAAGCTGCACTGTTATTCAGCCACAGGTTCTGACATGTGAGGAAAAACACAGATGGTAAGGTGGGAAGAGGAGAGGTTCCTTTTCCCAGTCTAGACAGTCGTTTGCAGAAGCTCAGATAAATTCTGTGGAGTTAGATGCCCTGGGAGCCCTGAGCATGGCCGTCCCTACAACACAGGTAAGCTTCCCCGACTGTGTTGAGAGGATAGGCGCTTTCCTTCCCCAACCACAGAAATCGTCTCACAACAAAGCTTGAAGGAAGGAAAGCTGGTGGCCAGCAGAGGAGGCTTGTTAGGGTAGGAAAAGCAGGAAGCAGAAAGGTCCTGGGTCTTAGTTCTCTCGCTGTCTGTGCCAATAGTCACCCCCTTCTTTACCCAGGATCCTCTTCATCTGATGGTTAGATGAGATGACTTCAGGGGGTCCCTCTAGGTTCATTGTCCCTTCATTCATAACTCCTTTCTTAAACGTTGTTTCTCTAGACATGTCTACTTAGAACCTGGGAAGGATCTAGACAGACTGTTGAGAAAGTGTGTTTTCATCTTAGTAATGACTATGCAGAGTGAATACTCCCTGGTCCTGGAGTGTAGTGTGCTCTAGCTTCTCATCTAACCTTGACCTGTGCCTTTCTGATAACTTGGGTTGTAGAGTGCAGGTGTCTACCAGGCACTCTGAATGTCTCAGATCAGAGGGAAAGCCTCAGGTGATATGCACAGTGACACAGATTAAATTCCATTATGAGCATCTTAGCCCCTGAAAGTGTTTTGTTACTCTGAAATTAGTCTCAGAGCCATTCAGCTTCTAGAAACCCAAGTGAGAAAGGCTTTTGGAGAACGTGAAACTCTAGTTAAGAAAACTAGAACTTGGCTAGGCAGTGGTGGCGCACGCCTTTAATCCAGAACTCAGGAAGCAGAAGCAGACAGATCTCTGTGAGTTCAAGGCCAGTCTGGTCTACAGAGAGTTCTGGGACAGAAAGAAAGGAAAGAGGGAGGGAAGAAGGAGGGAAGGGGTGGGGAGGACAAGGTTGGAGAAAAGAAGTAACCTCTCCAGCTATTAAAGCTGGTCTCAGATGGTCTCAGATTTGTTGTAGGACGTCCTTCCTGACAGGGCTGTTGTAGCAGTCAGTGGAGGTAGGCTGTGGGAAGTGTCCCAGCTACAACTTGACTCTGAACAGTGTGTAGTTCTTCTGTCTGCTGCTGTGAATGTCAGCATCTCTTTAGTACACAGGTTGAACACATATTCCAGGTGCTCTGAAAGAAACGTACACAGGTCAGAAGAGGCTGAGGTCAGAGAGAACGTGGTTAAGACCTCTGTGAAAGAACAGAGGTCAAGAGGGAGTGAGCTGTACAAGGAGTGGGGGCAGAATGTTCCAGGGCAAGGTGTCTTGTACATAGGCACTGAATTTAGGAAGAGTCTGGCCTCCTCTAGGAACTGAAGGAAGACCAGATACTGACCGCACTTTTTTGCTTCCTTAACCTGTCTTCTCCAAGGGAAGAGAGTGTTTCCAAGCCTTTGGCTGTGTCTCTCCTTCCAGCCACAGAATTGACTTTATATTGTGTTTATAAACCACTCACATGCCCATCTCTTCCTTAGTCAACAACAGCACCTTGAATGAGTACCTTTGCTCCCTTTAGACCAGAGTAGGCAGGATGCAGTAAGGGGTTTGATTTGGTTAGCCTTGGTGTGTTTTAGAAGGATCTCACATTGCCTAGCTTGGCCTTGAACTCCCTACATGGCTGAAGGTGGCCTTAAACTGATCATCCTAGCTCTACCTCCTAAGTCCCAGGATTACAAGCATGTGTTGTTATGCTTGGATGTTCATATGGTACCTTGAAAAATAAAATGAAGATATTAGCCCACCTTTTTAAAGCATATTCAAATAATTTCAGAGATAAATAGTCAGCATTGCTGCCCTGAGACAACATTCTCTCTGCTGCCAAAATCACTTGTCAGCCTTTGTGGTGGCTAATGTCTTTTTCCTTATTTGTGAGAAAAAAACATGGAGCCAGAGAGATGTTTTAGTGGCTCCTAGCACTTGCTGTCCTTGCAGAGGACCTGATTTTGGGTCCTAGTACTTATGCCAGGAGGTTCATAGGCACCTGCATTTTCAGCTGCTGGGGATCTGGCATCTTCATCTGGCCTCTGAGCACATCCACACTACACACATACAAAAAAAAAATATATTTCTTTTTTAAATGACAGTTTTGGTTTCTTGGTTGTTTTTCAACACATTAATTGTAGTATCTGCTCTCTGTGGTTGTTTAAAAATGAGTTAACTAAATAATTGAGTGCAGCACAGTGCAGTGCTGGAGGTGCAGCCTAGGGCCTCGTGCATGCTAGGAAGGTCCTCTGCTATTAAGCTGTGTCTCCATCCCTGTTTCTTTTTGTGTAACCCAGGCTGACCTCAGGCTGCCTGCCCTGTCTTCCTGTCTCAGGCTTCTAGTGCTGAGATTACAAGTGTGTGCCGCCACACTAGGCTCAGGAGGTCTGTGTAACTGTTGACCTTACTTGAATTTTGCTAAAGTTCTTCCAGACTTTAACATACTGAATCTGTCACTGACATCAGCCCCTGTTAATAAAGGTGACAGTATATACATCAGTGACAGGCACAGGGCTTGGAGTTGTCACTCACCAACTGCTTTAGTTTCTTTAGGCGGCCTCTTAATCTTCAAAATACTGCTTCAGGAACAGAAGAACAGGTAATTATGGGCTCTTAGCTCCATGGAAAAGCTTTCAGGAAAAACATCGATTTATCAGCATAAAAGGTCCTTATTGGTTCTAGCTGACTTGAAAGTAGCATGCTTTGCAGTAACAGGTCATTAGCAAACCCCAGAGTGCACCTGTGAGGAAGTAAAGGGGGATCCATGTGCACCTCGACACACGTTTTATGTAATAATGCTGAAATTAACCATGTGTTATAGGGCATTAAAAAGAATTCTTATGCCTGATCTTGACACTTATTATATGTGACTAATGTGTGTGCAGATATTATTAGACAAAGTGTTTGCCCGGTAGCTTAGATTAAAATAACCCCTGTTCTAGCTCATTTTAAACAATGTAGTATGAACGGTGCCAAAAGAACCAGCGAGAACATTTTCTTCTCTCCAGGATCTCGGGTCTTGTAAACAAGGCTCTGCTCCTGCAGCCCATCCAGGTCGTCGTAACCCAGACTGTGCCCAGATGAGGATGCCAGTTAGGTCCCTTTGAGTCTTCTTATTATTTATGTCAAAAATGCTGTTGGCTCTTAACGAGTATCTCAGGTGCTCTTTTGCCACTCAAACCATCTCAGCAAACACAACTCAGCGTGTGCATGGAAGAGGAAATGAATGTGACTGGCATCTTGACTTAGCCCTAGACTGTCCCGACAGCATACTATTGTTTTTAATTTTCAGAAAGACTTAGCTATGTCTATAACTGTTAACAATGTTGAATTTCAACTATTTTGTTACCTTTCTTGCAACTTAATTATTAAGGTGTTATACGTAATGCTGTTTAAGCAATGTAAAAAATAAGAATAGAAACCTTTGACAGTCAAGATCAGCTTCATCCATTTGTTATTTATCTGTATTGCTCTGTGTGTCTGTGTGTCTGTCTGTGTGTGTGTCTGTCAGTGTGTGTCTGTGTCTGTGTCTGTCTGTGTGTATGTGTACATGTGAAGAGGTGTTTTGGGAGGGGGCTCTGGATTCCTTTATTATAGCATGGACCTCATGTATCCAAAGGTAAGGAAACTTAAAATACTTGGGTGGTTCTGGAAATCCATCCGAGGGCATTGGACAAGCACTGACTGCTACTGAGCTGTGTCTCCCTGCCCAAGAAGAGACTTAACATTCTTGAATTGCTTGAAAGCCAAGCACTGGGCTGGATGGTTTGTGGCATTAGAGAAATCATTTTTTATAACTTTATAAATAAATAAGCTCAGGTAGTTTTGCTAGGACATCTGCCCCAAGTGATCTTCCCCACGAGGGAAGTGGGAAGGTGCCTGCACTTCCCTGCTGGGCTGTCTCAGAAGTCCGCCGTGGGAAGTTGCAGATAGTGGAGCGCTTTGCGGCTCTCCCACTTGTGTCTTGTTTGGTTCACCCGCCGCTTCTGGAGCATCCAGAGCTGCACTTCATTCACAAAGCTGGCTGGAGGCCAAGTTTAAATCTGGGGCTCTCAGGTCAGTTCCTCCTCACTTGCTTCACTGCCCTGGATGGAGGGAGTGATCTCTGTCATGAAGTGCAAAGTGCACCAGTGGACCCTTTTGTGTCCAACTCATGGTCTTGCTGCATCCAGGCTCCCTGTGTCAGGACTGGTGTTTTTTTTTGTTTTTTTTTGTTTTTTTGTTTTTTTTTTTTTTGGTTTTTCGAGACAGGGTTTCTCTGTGTAGCTTTGCGCCTTTCCTGGAGCTCACTTGGTAGCCCAGGCTGGCCTTGAACTCACAGAGATCCGCCTGGCTCTGCCTCCCGAGTGCTGGGATTAAAGGCGTGCGCCACCAACGCCCGGCAGGACTGGTGTTTTTTTAAGATAGATGGTTGGTTGGGTTTTTGTTTTGCATTTATCCTCCCCTTCTGGCTTGGCCCTTACAGCCTGTTAGCAGCTTTGGTGTGTAATAGGCTGCTGTAGTGTCAAGTATTGGTTAGTAGATAGAAAACACCAATGTGAACATTCTGTGTTTAAATCTTATCCTTGCCGGGCAGTGGTGGTACATGCCTTTAATCCCAGCACTCACAGCAGAGCCAGGCAGATCTCTGAGTTCAAGGCCAGCCTGGACTACAGAGTGAGATCCAGGACAGGCACCAAAACTACATGGAGAAACCCTGTCTCGAAAAACCTAAAAAAAAAAAAAAAAAAAAAAAATGTATCCTTGTGTGAGGCTGTATTTGCCTTATGGATAGAGATGGATGCATGTATATGAGAAACATTTGTCTAGCCTGGAGGCACAGGCCTGTAATTGTAGCTACTCATCATTCACGGTCTGCCTGTGTGCTACAGTAAATTCAGGGTCAGGGTAGGCAACACTTTGCGACCCTGTCTCAATTTAAATAAGTAAAAATTGCAATGTGATGAGCAACTGTAATCCCAGCACTTATAAGACTGAGGCCGGGGGTCACTATAAGCTCAAGGCCACCTTGGCTGCACAGTGAGTGTGAGGTCAGCCAGGATTACATAGCAAGACAAAAAAAAGAAAGAAAACTGTGGCTGTATTTCTGTGGTAATACACTTGTCCAGCATACTCAAGGCCCTCAGTTCAGTCCTCAGTTTCCCCCCACACTCAGGTTCTGGGAAGGATAGCTATGTTTAAGCTCGAACATAAGACACAAAAAGAACTCCATCAGAACCCTAGTTTTGTCCACTTGACTCTGGTTACCTGGGCAGGTAACAAGTCAGTTTTCTCAGTTGGATAAGAACTGCCTGAGAGTGAGAGGAGGTAGATATGTAACAAGTTGGGGGGCAGCTCCTGTGTAGTGGCTCCCTAATTTCTACGTAGGCATGGTAGTTACTGAACATACCCACATTGAAAGGTCCTCTTTGTTCAAGAAGTATCACAGCTTGTATCCAAAGTATCTTAGCAGCTATTTCTGCTAGCAGGAAACAGATAATCTAAAACAGTTGGCTTTTGACGTTCTTCTATTTTCTATTTGGAATGAATACATTGTTTTAAAAACCATTATAAAAGATGAGCTTTCCTGTCAGTTTCCTTGCATGAGGATAACAAAAGTAACTTCCTGAACTGCACCACATAGAGTGCATACTAGTGTGTGTGTAGGTGTGTATAGGTGTGTGGGGAGGGGGGGAGGTAGAGACCTAAGGACAGAAGCCAGCCCTTGTGTAGCATCTCTGTGTCTAGACTCTTGGCCTACAGATGGAGATCTACAGAGTTGATGTGCGCTGTCAAGCATATTCATCATAGCTTTGTTTACTAAGATTAGTAACCCAGGGAGAAGCAAGACTCCTTCAGAAAGACAGAAGGTACTGGACCAGCAGCACAGGGGAGGAACCTTGTAAAGTAAACTTTGTTTGGTTAGTTTTTATTTTTCTCTCTGTTTTGATTTTTCCAAGACAGGGTTTCTCTGTGTAGCTTTGGTGCCTGTCCTGGATCTCATTCTGTAGACCAGGCTGGCCTCGAACTCACAGAGATCTGCCTGGCTCTGCCTCCCAAGTGCTGAGATTAAAGGTGTGTGCCACCACCACCGGGCTAGTTTTTATTTTTCAAGGTGATGCGCTTCTTGGAAAAGGTTATTAATTTATACTTATAATCTGACTAAATAAATATAATGTATTTTCTGAGTTCTCCCTTTTTCTTGTTTAGTAGTTATTTATTTACTTATTTTGATCAGAGTCTCATGTAGCCCAGACTGGCCTCAAAATCTGATTCTTCCTGCCTCAGTCTCCTAAGTGCTGGGATTATAGGTGTGCAGTACACCTGGCTTGGGAATTCTTTATGCTGTTAGTCCATACTATAGTATCAGTAAACACTCAGTAGCATAAGCTGTTAATTACAGTGCTCAACAGCTGTAACTGAAAGGAAGTGGTCCCACTCTACCTAGGAGTTATTGGTATTGGATTTATTTCCAAGATAGAGTCTCACTGCATAACCCAAGATAAGCTAGATGTTGTGATCCTCTCGTCAGCCTCTGGAATGTTTATATTGCGGTTGTGTTCTACCATGCTCAGCTGTGTTTTATGTGGCTCTTCTGGTTTGTTGTTGTTGTTGTTGTTTTAGAAAGATGAGAAAAAGTTAATTTTGAAATACAAATTTATTAATCCAGATTTTTAATGTGATTCTCTTAGATGAGCCAGTTTTCTTATCTGGGCAATGGAAATAATACTCTCTATTCATTTGTGTTTAATTCATCTCCAGTAGTTTGGAAGTAAAATTAAATCATGTGGGATTCAACTTGGCATGATGCTGGGTGAGCGATTGTAACATGCAGATGTGATACTGCCATTTGAAGGGCATACAGTGTGACGGAGGAGACCCCATAAAGCAGTCATTTGTCAGCAGCCATGTGCATTTTAGGTCCAGTACTTAGAGGGGGTTTGAGACTAGTCTTGCATCAGGGAAGTTTTAGTGGCTTAGAAATTTTCTTTCTCCTACTGTTAGTGAATAGAAGATTCATGTTTTGAACGCTTTGGTCTGACTTTAAAACCCTGCCTTCTCTATGGTAGCATCCCCTGAGTTGCCTGTGACGTGGCCTCATTCTGTGTTCTCAAGCATACCCTATGTTGTTCCTTGGGAGAGTTGGGAGCTCTCCATGCCTAGTGGAGGAGCCAGCAATAGGGTTAGATTTAACTCTTTGGTTGTGTTTACTTGTGTGTTGTGAACCCCTGGAATCTAGACGCTTCCTTAGGGTGGTAATCTTGTGGATTCTGGGGCTGTTATGAAACCGCCTGCCACCGTGCTGTTTGTGGCCTCTCGTGTAAAAATAGCCTCGTGGTGCTCATGGGGTGCTTAGTGGCCAGTGTTTCCATCATCCTGCACTCCCCCACCTAGGACACTTGAGGTAAACAAAGCTCCCAGTAAGAGCAGATTGCAGCAGCTGCCACCAAGAACTCAAAAGAGGTTCCATTGCTTTAACATCCAGAGCCCTCTGCCTGGTTGATGAGATAGATGTTCACAAAAGCATTTCTGAAATGAAACCATCTGTGATCCTTCCTGTTTGTCCCTTCATACCTGTGTTGAGCCTCCCAGGCACTTATAGGGGTTTGGGGTCTGTCTTAGTGGCAGAGGGATTGCCTGGCAAGCACAAGACCCTAGGTTCAATCAGCAACACCACTAAAAAATTTAAAATCCAAGCAGCTTTGCAAGCTGGAGAGGTGTTTTTGCTGTTGATGTTCGTGGAGATGATGTGGACTAGTATATATGAAACCTGAAAAATATCAATACCTTCCCATGTCCAGGTAATTTTAAGATAAAAGTAAATGGATTTAGAATATGTGTCTTGCTTCATGTAACAAGAGACCTATGCTGGAAATTCCTACCTCCTTCCTACACTATAAGAGTTCCCTAAGCAGCTTGTGGCTTTTCCCTTTTGGATCTTACTCAGCGACCTGTTAACCTGTTCTTGCCTCTTAAAGGCACTGGGACTTGTGAGGTCAAAAAGATAGGCGAAACTACCTGCCAGTTCAGTGCCTCTCAGGTGGTGCCAGTCTAGGAGTTTGCTTTAGAGTTCAGAGTAGGTAGATTCAGGTCCAGGCTACATTCACATGGTTACTATTTCTGTATTTACATGTTGAGGGTTTCACTTGGGTGAGAACCTGATTTACTTGAAGTGGAAGGTAATAAATGTTTCCCCTCACTTCCCTGCTTTGTTCTGGATTTTATGTGCAACCCAACCAGAGATCAATTTTATCTTACACACTTCTGGTCTTTTAAGAGCAATTAGAAGTACACGTGTTGGGGCCCCGTGCTGGTCATTGTCAGTTCACTGATCTTCCCTTTCAAGTTGCCTAAACACAGCTGAGTTCTTAAGAGGAGCAAAGAAAACATGACCGTGCTGCCAAGTAGACAGGAAGCCCGGCGAGCGAGTAAGCGAGCCGACCCAGGAGTGAGGCTGAGCACAGCCTGCGTCCAATCAGCTGAGCGCACTGTTGCTATGTGCACCCTACTCTGCCTTTGTGAGAAGCCTGCCCGGGGAAGTGCTGCGCTCCGCTCTGCTCCCGTGTTTTCCACCGCTGCCGACATCTGGATCCCTCCGTGGCTGACAGTGTAGCAACTGACAGCCGGAGGCTTCCAGTATGGTTTTCAGTGGGAACAAAGGGCTCCGAAGACAAGGTGTGTAATGAGGTGTTTTCAGTGGTTTTGTTGTCAAGCGGCCAGTTTGGGGTGGTTGTTGCTTGTATGGCTGGTTTACGTGGATTTTTAATAAACAGGTCCAGGGATATGATTGGACTTTGAGAGTCATGGGACGTAGGGACAAATTGTCCTCTGCTTCAGATAGCCTGTTTCCTTTGAACAGCATTGCCTGAAGGATTATTAAAATGCTAATCTGAACAATGAGTGGGAAGAAAAGAAACCAGATACAGTGTGCTCACTTTAATGAGGAAAAATGTGATAGAAATGAGAACATCGGGGAGGGAGGGCGGTTAGCCAGGAGTCCTGGCTGTGTGCACAGAATATATTTTAAAACAAAAGCTGCCAAGGAGTGTTTTGAAAATCTGGTATATATGTTTAGTTGAATTAATTATTTCTGAATGAGATCAAAATTACCAGGGATTAGCTTAGTGGTTTTTGACAGGAAGGGATCCATACTGCCCATCCATAATGCACTTATGAAGATGCTTCCCAAAATTATGTAGTCTCTTAATTAGGTCTCTTAACTAGTTTTGTGCAGTTCAGATAGAATACAGTGATGTAATTCACCAGTAAACCTGGTAAATGCCCATCTAGAAAATAGAGCAAGAGATTTTGAAGCCAACCCATCAATGTGTACAATAGTATTTTAAGACTAAAATTAGCCTCCTAAGTATAATTCTGTACCTGATGAGCTAATTGCAAATGTTAAAAAATTATTAATTAAGCAACACTGATTTAGTAATTGAATAGGGTATAAGGTACAGTGTGTTTGAGATCTGAAAATGCTGTCCTATATAATGTTGTTTGTTCTTTTTTTGTTGTTTTGTTTTGTTTTTTGAGACAGGCTTTCTCTTAGCCCCGGCAGTCCTGGAACTCACTCTGTAAACCAGGCTGGCCTTGAACTCAGATCCTCCTGCCTCTGCTTCTTGAGTGCTGGAACTAAAGGCATGTGCCACCCCGCCACTCTCCCCCGCCCCCCCTTCAATTTTTCAAATACTGTGAAATTAAAATTTATATAATTGATGTAGGTGATGGCTCTTTTAAGCTAATTAAAGCAGGGCAGGACAATTAGCATATTTCCCATTTGATGAGCAGTCAGTGTTGAGCTGTAACTAATACAGGTTTTGGATGTGGTTTTGCTTTTATCTTGTGCTACTAGGGATCAGAGGCAGGCTTTGTGCACACTGGGCAAGCACTGTGTCTGAGCTACCTTGTCAACCATCACATTTTCTTTTATGTAGTTGTATAAGTCATCCCTTTCTAATTCATTTTGAGACTTGTGTCTGAACTTTTTAATCTTTATAAACATTCTTTGGAAAAGGATTGTTTTCTTTTAAAAAAGTCCTTGTAATTAGAAAGTCATAGCAACCAGTATCAGCATTTTTTGATAAGTGAGGAAAAAAATGTTTCTTTCCTTTGTAAACAACTTAAAACATGTTGGTGCTCTTGTGCCTTTTGTTACTTATTCTTAACAATACATATATTTGTGTCAGGGTAAAAAGCTTGCTGGGTATGGGGGCACACTCCTGTAATCCCAGCACTTGAAAAGCTGAGGCAAGAGACTCACAAATTAGAGGCCAGCCTGGGCTACAGAGCCAGACCCTGTGTTTAAAAGAAGAAGAAAATGACCACCTGGGGTCAACCTGGTTGTTTTCTCTTTTTGAGCTCATTCTCATCAACTGCTAATTCCATTGTCTAAATTACACAATCAGAACCCCACAGCATTACTTAAACTGTTCCTCTCTCCAGTTCCCTTTGGTTTACTTCCTAAGAATGAACTGAACTCTAGGTGCAGGCTGTTTTCATGTGCTGTAAAAGATGGGAGAACACAGGGCCACAGACAGAGCTGATCACACGTCCTCGTCACATAGGCTTCGCTGTATCCAACAGGGATGTTCCTGGCAGATCCGTCCACTGAGTCCTTGCTGAGCATCTGAAGATGCTTTCTGTCTGAGAGCACTGAGAATCCTGTTCACTGTCAGAATCTCTGGATGACAGACAGCTAGAAACCAGTGGTTAGAGCAGTGTTGCTAGCTAGTTCAACTGAGTTTATTATTTGATGGGAGGAATTCCCCTGCCTTCTGTGTCAGATCTTAAATTGGCTATATGCCTTTGCACTTTGCTTTATTGAAGCAAACACAGTTCTGTTTATCAAGTACAGTGATGTAGAAATGTGCCTGTATGTGTTGAAATCTGTAAGCTGTGATCCGTAAATACATCTTATTTCCTAATCCTAAATTCTGTCCCTGGTTGTTGGAAGGAGGAGGGTTGGTGGTGGTGCCGGGGCTTAAGCCAAGCGGACAAGCTAGGGAAGCATGCTGCCACCGAGCCCCTTCTCCAGCCGGGTTCCTAAATTCTCTTATGTAAACTTTTGGGCCAGATGGGTACCAGTCTGGCGGTGGTGACTTTTTAGTTTAGGCCTGTGAAATCATTTCTGTTCTAGGTGTCACCACAGATGTTTGCTTCTTTGTCCTTTAAATGTCCACCTAAATGCTGCGTGATAAACCTTCAGCTCTCCCCTGCAGAAGCTCCTTCCTATATCTGTAGCCTGAATCCAAGGAAGATTGGTTTACACAGTCAGCTAGACGGGCAGGTGGTCGGCCATTTTCTTCTCTCTTCCCCTCCTGTTCGTTCTCATTCCCCCCCCCCCCCCCCCCCCCCCGCCTCTCTCTCCCTCCCTCCCTCTCCCTCTCTCTCCCCCCTCCCTCCCTCTCTCTCCCCCCTCCCTCCCTCTCTCTCCCCCTCCCTCCCTCTCTCTCCCCCCTCTCTCCCTCCCTCTCCCTCTCCCTCTCTCCCTCCCTCTCCCTCTCCCTCTCCCTCTCCCTCCCCCTCTCCCTCTCCCTCCCCCTCTCCCCCCCTTTGTTTTCCTTGAGACAATGTCATTTATTTCCAGGCTGATGGCCATCCTGCCTCAGCCTCCCATGTTGAAGACCAGCCTCCAGCATGGCCGCTCCCAGGCTGTTGCTGAGCAGTTTCTCACATCAACTGTGCTGCTATGTAGACTTGATGCTTTTGTAAGAACAGAGTGTCTTATTTTAGCCTTGAGACGTCACTGTGGAAAGTCAAAGACTAGGGAGATATACCTGTTAGTGATATTAATTGGGTCTGGTTATATAATCCTTTGTGCCAAGACTGTGTTACGAAACTGGCAGCCAAGGACTGCTGGCAGGGAAGCTGGAATTATTACCTTCTTGTTCTCATTCAGAGATTCTGAACATCAAAGGGAATAATGGTGCACACTGGAACAATGAAATTACAAATTACAGGAAATAGTAAGCATATCAAAAATAACCAGTCAGGCCTCAGATTTTGCTAGGAGTTTCTTGTGTGGAATAAGAGGGAACTGAGGCAGCTGGTTATACATGCCCTGTTCTCCAACTTGTATTGCTAAATATGTGGCATTAAGCTCGAAGTTGGAAACTGGGCTTGGTGGAACAAGCCTAGAACCTCTGTAGGTTGAGGCAGGAGGATTGTGAATTCAGCACCAGCCTGGGCCGCACCGTGAGACAGTGTCTCAACTAGTGATGGCAATAATGATAATGATCCGGCCTGTCTTCCTGTGGAGGTTCGGGGTCTGAGGTGTGCCTTGGTGGGCCATGGACACCAGCTCTTCTTCTGTAGTGAGTTCAGTGAAAAAGTGTACAAAAGTACCCAGATTAATGGCTCGGTTAAACACTCAGTGAAGTCTGACATAAATCCCCAAGTGTAAACAAGTTTTCTCAGGATTAGGTAGATGTCAATTTTCAGTTAAGACTTTGCCCCAAGCTTCACTTTTATAGAAATGATACATTTCTTGATTTTCTGAGCTGTGTCATGCTTTGGAAAGGGACAAGAGGACTAAATCAGAAAAGGGAATCAGAGAAGATGGCTGTCAGAAGCTAACCTCAAACAGTGGGTCTAGAGAGCAAGAGAAGTCAGGGAAGGGAAGGAAAGGCCGTGCTCAGGGCAGTCTGCTGTGGCCTGTGCTGTGCATGCCCCGCCCTGCAAATGTCTAGCTGCTCTGACCTCTGGGTCAAGCCTCTGGGTAGTCACTTGTTTCTCTTTGGGGTTCCTCAGCAGGAACTTAGTAGAGTGACCTTGGTGTTGCCTCCCGTTGCCAGCTGTCCAGGAGCCAGAAAGTGAATATCACAAATGAGTTGAATAAGACTGTCTCAAAAGTGCAGAAACTTCCAGAATAGAACTTGGGTGCTATTGTGAGGCTAAATTTTGAAAACTCAAACTTCAAAGTGAAAATGTTCAGAAAATGTTCAGATCTTAAAAGATCACTTTAATTCATTCATAAGATTTTTAATGACTACAATATTTTCACTGTTTTGAGCTATGATAATTTTATTGTGTTAAAGGCAAGATTTAATATGAATCCCATCCTCACTTGTATGTTTTCTTTTAATACTAAGATTTTTTTTTGTGTGTGTGGGGGGGGGTGGGGTGGGGGTCAAACCCAGGGCCTTGTGTATGGGAGATAAATACTCCACCACTGAGCTACACCCAGCTCTAGTGCTGAGATGATTCACAGAAACGTAAACATCAGTTAGTCTTACAACCTGCTGAAGACCACGTAGTTTACTGAGAGCTAAGAAGCAAGCAGATTTAAAAAGGAAGCTGATGCCTTCCATCAAAGCTCATCTTTTTTCCCTGTCGATGAGTCCAGTGGTTCTGCGAGGCGCTGTCTGTACCAGGCCCAGGGATTACTTTGCACTTAGTGAAAAAGGAACACAGCCTCTCAGAAGCTGTAATCCCAGCATTTGGGAGTATGGGGCAGTAGGGTTGCCACAAGTTCAAAGCCACTCAAGCTACGTTGCTAGTACCAGGCCCTCTAGGGCCACTTAACAAGACCCTGTCTTAAAGAACAAACCAAAACAGCAAAAATATGGCGTGAGTGATTCATACTTGTAATCTCAGCACCTGGGGTTAGAGGCAGGAGTTAAAAGTCAACTTTGGTTACATAGTGAATTCAACCTCAGCCTGGACTTCAAAAATCAAAACAGTGCCGAGGAAGAAGGCTCAGAGAGTAAAACACCTGAGTCTTGGTTCTCAGAACCTGTGTAAAGCTGGGCATAGTAATGCATCTGCAACTCTTGTGATATGAGGTAGATTCATGGACCAGTTAGCCTGGTATACGCAGCAGTAACCATCAACAAAAGAGAAAGGCGGAAGCTGAGAACTGACACCTGAAGTTGACCTCTGACCTCCACATGCATGCTGTGGTGTGGTACTCTCACACTCACACAAGTATACACACATGTGAATACACATACATATATATCATATATATACACACATGCTCACAGACACAAAATTCAGGCTTAAGACAGACTGAGTAAGGATTTCAGGACATGCATGTAAGAAAAATATTAGGTTTTGAACACCCGTGTGGGTTTTGTAGCCTCAAAGGAGATGGTGGCATGTGCCAGAGTGTCCTGCTGAAACCCATTGTCTGCACTGACTTCTGCATTCTGGGTGAGCTGTGGCAAAGAATCAGGCACAGAAGACCACTTTGGAACAGCTCTGAGCTGCAGGAGGCCCGAAGAACACTTCCTTTGGCCTTAGGCTGCCGTCTGAACTCTGCAGAAATGGTCCTGTTCTAGAAATGGAGGTCCACTGCAAGAATATCACCTTCCTCCATCTTTGTTTAAGACAGTCCAGCTGAGCTGCAGTTGCTCTGTGCGGTAATTAGAAGCACGTCTGTATCCCATTATCTTTTGTGTTTCTCCAGGAGTTTTAGGTTTCACGCATATAAACACACACTCAGTGGAAAATGTGAATGCTGAGAGTGCTAAGGAGTGAAGGGTCGCGCACGTGGCAGAGGGGTGAATGTTGAAAGGACTGAGTGTGTTTTTTGGGACCAGCCTATGCTGTAACCATATTCCCACGAGGTAAAAATGCAAGACTAAATTAGGTTAGGCTTAAGGATAATTTTGGAAAGTTATGTGCCAGTTATCAGGGATTAGTAAGGCTGGAACAAAACAAAACAGCACTAGAATAGTAGATGGTTGCCTTTTTAGCACAGACTTCTCTGAGCACTCAGTTAAATCTAGAGCATGTGATTCTGAAAAGGGTTTTTGCTTTCTTCTGTGACAGTGTTCTCTCAGCAACTGCCTCCAAGTTCTTTCTGCGTGGGCTGTGGAATAACAATACCAGGCAGTGGGGATGTTTCCACAAAGGACAGTGAAAAGGATACCATCTACTTGAAGCATTTCAGTCTGAAAGAGCAATATCCTAAGGCCGATGCTTTACTTGGAACACAGAGAAGTGGTATGACGTGGGCTTAGTGCAGGGAGGACAGCGGTGAATCAGAGCTGAGTAGCCCCCCAGTGTAAGCCCAGGCATCTGTGACACATGGATGAAAGCATAATTCTCAGCCCAAATTGTAAGGAGGCAAAACTATATCCTTTAGGATACCAGCAGATTCCCTGAGTGACAACTTCCTCTGATGAGTCCAGGTCCTTCTGTTTCCCAGTGCTTTGATGTGTGTCCCTGTTAATTTTCATCACATCCCAAATGAGACCAATCCTTGCCAGCCTCACAAGATTAGGCCTCTCCTTGGAGGTTGTGATGGTGTTTGCTCTGCCCCCTTGGAGGTGGTGGTGATGGTGCCTTGCTCTGTTTTTGCTTTCTCTCTCTCTCTCTCTCTCTCTCTCTCTCTCTCTCTCTCTCTCTCTCTCTCTTTCTTTCAAGATTTATTTATTTATTATGTATACAGCATATGTGACTGCAGGCCAGAAGAGGGCACCAGATCTCATTACAGATGGTTGTGAGCCACCATGTGGGTGCTGGGAATTGAACTCAGGACCTCTGGAAGAACAGTCAGTGCTCTTAACCTCTGAGCCATCTCTCCAGCCCCTGTTTTTGTTTTCTCAAGAGCTGAATTTTACTCATAGTTTTTCACACCTAAACATTAAATTTCTCACTTCTACTCCAGTCTTCAAGCTAATCCTTCGGATTGATTGAGTTCAGAGGGTTTTCCTGGAGCCTTGGTCACCTCCAACTCCTTACACAAGCATTCAGTAAATTGTATGGTGTATATCTGCAGTCCTGTCAAAGATTGCCCAGGAACTAGGAAGAGCTCTCTCATTTTTCATTTTTTATAGATTTGAATGCCTGTGAACCTTGTGTTAGAGACTTCATGGGTGATTGCCTAAAGCAGTTTGCTTATTTTAAAAATGAATGTTTCTTTTTCCCATTTGAGGGAACTTTATTGATAGAAGAGAAAGTAGATGACTATTAAAATACAAAGACCATGAGGATAATAAGAATCATTATTTGAAAAGTTTGATGTCCAGAACCCAAGTAAAGATGGAAGGAGAAAACTTACTCCATAATGTCATCCTCTGATCTCCACATGCATGACATTCACACACACACACACACACACACACACACACACACACACACATTCAGGCACATTCATACACATGGACACACACTCACACACGCATACATCATGTACACACAGGTGTGCACAGTTTACACATACACAGATGATTGGCCTTTTTTTCCATGGAGTTTCAGCTAAAGGTGTGTTTTATTCATGCTGAGTTTAGCAAGGAAAAGTACACAGTGCATGCAGTGAGTCCTTCCAGAGACAGTCAAAGCTGCAGCAGAGGGCACAGGCTTCAAATGAGATGGGAGACCCAGAGAAGGATAGTGTCTATGAGCCGAAATGGAGACCTTCTGAGAGGTTCATGCCTTCTCACCCCCTTTTCAGGAAGATCTCATTATATAGCCCGAACTAGCCTTAAGCTAGTCATCCTCTTGTGTCACCTTCCAAAGTACTGGGACTTCCAAAGTACATGGGAGAGCTACCACACCTAGCCCATAGCATATTTATTGTTGTGTAGGATATGAGGAATTTTCCCTTCCAAAGAGAAACTATGTTAGGAAATATAAAGGGGACGTCTGCTTGCAAGAGTAGCTTTTAAACCCAGCTTGATCCCCTCTACATGTTGTGAGAGCTTGACCTTAGAGTTGCCCGTGGGTGTCTTAAGAGGCTCTCACAAATGGTGAGATCTAAGCCCCCATGGCTTCTAGAAGTTGATTGAAGTAGTTTTCATCACTAGCTATAGTTATAGGGAACCACTAATGAGTCCATGAAGCATCTCAAGAAAAGCAGGATGAGGATGCTAAAGAATGGGTGTGCTCTTCCAATGCACAGGAGTATGAATTACCTTCTGACTACCTAGGTCTCCATGGTGTAGCTTATGAGACCTTCCGGAGCCAGTGCTGGGAACAAGCAGTAACTAAGGTGGCTAAGACAGACTGAGTGAAAGATGAGGTCCATGCCCTGGGGCTTGGTGGTGCACACATTTGATCCCAGCACTCCGGAGGCAGAGGCAGGCAGATCCCAGTCAGTCTGAAGCCAATCTGATCTACATAGAGAGTTCCAGACCAGCCAGGGATACACAGATCCTGTCTCCAAACAAAACACTAAGTAAAGAAAAGATTAGGTTGGAGTTTGGATTTTTCACCCCGTGCCTCCTTACTGTGCTTCAGGCATCCAGTGCTCCAACTGTCCTGGAAATGGCCATGGGTCACAATTGCTGGAAATAGAGCAATCAGACTTTCCCACAGAGGGCAAACTTGGGGACAAAGATGGAAATGGAGTGTAGATCATTCTTAGGTTTCAAGTCCCAAAGTGCCAAGCAGCTGTGGTTGGGACAAAGGCTTCCACTCCAGCTAGCACCCCTGTGATTATTTTTAGTTTGTTGTCGTAGGATAGACTTCGGGTCAGCCTGTGCCTGTGGCCAAAGTGGTATTAAAAACAACAGATGGGACGGGGCTGCTGGTGATTGCAAAGGACTGAAACTGGAAGAAGCCTGTTCAGTTTCACACACCTTTATTGTCAGAGTGGACAGAGGGTCAGAGAGTTTGACCTTCACTAAGGACTCGAGGCTCGGTGACTCCAGAGCTTGACAGGTGGCTCCGGAGCAGCTTTTCCCATACCGTTCAGTAACTTGAAAGCACTGTGGGAAATGCTGCTTTGATTTTTTTTATTTTTTGTTTTTTGTTTTGTTGTTGTTGTTTGGTTATTTTTTGAGAGATCTGTGAATTTCAAGATATTGTACATCTACAAATACAGACCTAATGATGTGTGACTTAGCTGTCAAAATTTAGGGAGAGACCATGTGAGGTGTCACATGCCTATAATCTGAGCACTTTGAAGATGGTGGCAGAAGGATCAGGGGTGAAAGGTCATCTCAGCTACACAGCAAGGTTAAGACCCGTTTAGATGATATGAGACCCTCTATCAAAAAAACATTTGTTTTTTAATTTAGGGAGAAAGAGCTAAGTATGGAAGTGGAATGTGGACTTTAAGTAGATTGGCACACTTATTGTCAAGATATAGTTTGGACTAATGAGCAGTAAATGACTGCTTAATTATCAAAGCTGTGCACATTTGATTGACTGGCCTCAAACCAGTTTAATCTGGTTCTAGGAAATAGTCTGTTCTTGACTGCCTGAAGTTCATGATAATGACCACTGTGATCCAATAAAACATTAATTAAAAGTGTTGCTTTGGAATTAAATCCCAGGACTTGACCATTGTATTTAGCAAAGGATCCCACCTCTGGCCTCCGCCACTCTAAAGGGACGATAGGGCAGTTGGAATGGTGTTTGAAGAGAAAAACTGAAGAGAGAACGCATGGCTTCAGTTCTTACCAACCTGATAGTAAGGTGATACTTTTAAAAGAGAAACTGTAATTAAGCTAAAATGTTTCATCCTAAAGGATTGATCTCTGTAGCAGTGTATAAACGGGAATGAATGAATCCCTTGAGTAAGTGAAGGCTTAGTAAATGGCATGGCCTGCCTTAAGTAGTTCAGTCATTGTTGGAACCTGTGCTTCCTCTTCCCAAATGATGCTGTAATGTCTCATTTTCTTTTAGAAAACTTGTTCTCTTTAAAATTTTATTTTATGCATAGGGATAGTTTGCCTGCATGCATGTCTGTGTACCACATGTGTGCCTGGTACCTGCATAAGCCAGAAGAGGGTATTGCATCCCTGGAACTTCAAACAGTTGTGAGCCACCATGTGGGTGCTGGGGATTGAACCTGGGTCCTCTGAAAGAGCAGCCAGGGCTTTTAACCCCAGAACCATCCCTCCAGTCCCAGAACACTTTCCTTTCCCACCTCTGCCCCGTGACTCCATTGTTTTGGAATTGGCAGTTTTCCATCCTGGGGAGTACAGGTCTCTTGACTTTGGTCGGGGCTGCGGGTGGGGTGAGTAGGCAGAAGGACCCCACAGTAATGCTGCCCTGCTTCTGGTTACTTCCAGCCTCAGTCTTTCTGTGCTTTACTGAGGAATGGCCTGATGTCCACAGCAAGACAGGCCAGCCCATCTTGATTCTGCCTCCCAGCATCTCTTCTAAAGTATCTTTCCATTTATGAAATTATGGTAAAAGTGAAATTTAAAACACTGCACTTTAAATCTCCTTCTTTTTGCAGTCCTGTACTTTTGCTCAGGAAGTGAAATAGTACATCTTTAATAAAGGTTATTAATCCTGAAACTTTGCAAGTTTATTTTATTTTAATTTTTTACATTATCCTTAATGCTACTTTTTTCCTTCATTTTTGTGACAACCTCATATAGCCTAGGCTAGTCCAAAACTCACTATGCATCTGAGGCCTTGGATTCCTGGTCTTGCTGTCTCTATTCCAAGTGCTGGGATTACAGGTATGAACCACCACACTTGACATATCTTTAGGCATTATTCAAAAATCATAAGAAATATGAAATTGTATTTCTTTTTAACTGAGTGAACTTCATCAGGCATTTTGCTAAATAAGATTCTTTTTAAAAACACCTTTAGCAAAATGTAAAAGTCTGTATTGTTGTAGATTTTTGTTGTTGCTTTAGTAAATCTCATTTGTCTGTGACTTTGGAAGCCTTGGAGCCATATAGACCTGCACATGTGTTTGGTGTCTACCATGTCCCAGCTCCTCAAGATTTGATTTAAGGCATTACAAAATGCTACATAATGTTTGAAACAAAATTAAAACAAGACAGCATGTCATCAAATAGAACCGACTCCTTTTTACTTCCTTTTCTGTTTCTCAGGCTAGTGTTGGCAGTTTGATGCATGTACCTCCAGTTTTTCTAGTCACTTGTTAGCCACATAAACTCACATGCGTTTGTATGCCTTACAACTGGTAAAAACAAAAACGAGGCCGTACTATGTATGTGCCACCAACTTCACCTTTCCCTGCTGAGCAGTGACTGTGCATCTGCAGAGATACTGACCTAACTGCAGCACAGTCTTCTGTGTGGGAATGTAGTTGTTTTTGAAGTAGCTTGTCACGTTTTTGGGTGCTTGGGAAAGGACCCAGGGCCTTGAGCATGCTGGGCACATGCCGTGTTTCTTAGCCACACTGCCAGCCTTGCTCATTCAACTGCACATTGTAGGAAATAAATGCATCATCTAGGTACTTTTGTTAGAGTTGGGGTGCTGTGTAGATATATAAGGCACAGCAATCCTAGATGCAAAATATAAATGTCTGAGTTCAGACGTTAGAAGTATGTGAAGTAGGCTTGATCAGCAGTGTTGTTTTGTTGCCTCATTTAAATCTGAGTTTCAGATGAATGAGTAATTTCTTAGTACAAGTATATCCTGTACTGAAGTTCCAGGTAATTGGGCAAGTTTTATTTTTATTTGTGAAATTGAGCAACCATAATTAGAATCTTATATAAAGTAAATGGCCTCTCCATTACCCTGTGTCAACCCCTGAGTTTAGGATGTTATTTTGTTTTTATAAATAACGAAGTGGAGAAAATGCACACATGTTGCATGCATTTTAAAAATGAAGGATCACGGTTTAAACTTTGCTTTTCAACTTCCTCCACTGGATCTGTCTCAGCAGCTTCCTCATGTTCATGTCAGAATCACATTTAGTAGTGTAAATGGTTAATATTTTGATTTTTTTAAAGTGAGGTTATAAGAAAATACTTTTCTCCTTGTTTTTAAATGCTAGTAAAATATTTTCAATGGTGTAAAATTACTGTCGTTTGTAACAAATACATTTAGGATCAACCCAGTACAAAGTCCTTGAGACTTATAGGCTGCAGCTGGACCAACTCTGATTCAGTTGTTAAAGACAAATTAGTAGTGAGGTCTGCATTCACCTCTGTAGGACTTAGTTGATTGGAGAGCCAAGTACTGAAATGGGACCAATATGTGCTGGTTGGAGACATTTCCTGTGTATTTTGGGGGAAGTTGCATAACCTGTCTAGACTTCCTCTTCTTTAATGTTTTATCAGGGAGAATTAATAAATAAACAGAGATTGGCTTGGTTTTAGTAACTGTCATTTCATTTCAGCTGCTATAACAAAATGCATTAAACTGAGTAATTTATAATGAAGAGAAATTTATTGCTTAGAGTTCTGGAGGCTGGGAATCCAAAGATCTAGACACCAGAAGATTTAGTGTCTGTAAAAGGCTCACCTCTGCTGCAGAGACAAGCCTTCCTGTTATATCCTCAAGTAAAGGGACAAACAGGATCCTTTGGGTGTCCCCAGAGGCCCAGCTCTGACTACCATCATATTGGGAGCTAGGTTTCAATAAAGAATTTCAGAAGGACACAAGCATTCAGACCATATTAAGAAATCTGCCATATATTTAGAAAAGCCAAGTATAACTTTTACTAACTTCAAGGTAAGAGGAAGAGAAGGTGTTAAATGTTTATAGAAAGTTCAAGACATTCTCATCACTTAAATTGATATTTGAGCCTATTCACTCACTGTCTTCCAGGCCTCTCCTCTCACATCTGCCTAAGGATAAATACATAAAATTGAAGTGGCTAGCATAAATTATTTTTAGTTACAATTTAGAAAAATGACTCAGTAAAAAAATTTTCATTCACATACATAGTCCCCATACAATTATAAAGCCAAAGGTGTTAGCATTTTAATATGTTTTTAGTTGAAATAGAATTATCTTACCACCCTTTCCCCTCTAGCCCTTCCTAGCCACCCTCCCTGGAATCCCTCTTCTACCCCCTTCCCAATTGGATAGCCTCTTTTTTTATTATTTTTGTTACATGTGTATATGTGTATGCACAAGTATATAAAAATACAGCCTTCTGAATCCATTTCTGGGTGTGTATATGGTTTCAGAGCTGATCACATTGCATTGGATAGCCCACTAAGGGGCTCATTCTTAGGAGAGGCTAATTCTCCCTCTTCCAGGAGTTGTTAGTTGCCTGTAACTTTTAAAATGTCTAAGGGTAGGACCCTATGGAATTTCTCCGTTCCACATTAACATGTCTCCTGATGTTGCCATTGTTCTGGTCTTCTTTATGCAGCCGTTTCTAGGAGAGACTGTTCGACAGCAGACTTCCTGGTGTTCTGGCTCTTACAATCTTTCTGTCCCCTTTTCTTTGATGTTCCTTGAGTCATAGATGCAGAAGCTGTGATGGAGGTGTATCCACTAGGGATGGGCTCCCATCATCTGTTGATTTCTACATTGTGTCCAGTTTTCATTTTCTGTAATGGTTTACACTTGGTAGAGAGGCTTCTTTGATAGCTACACTTAACAAGGAAAGGTGGCTGGTTGTGGGTAATGCATCTGGAACTAGGCTTGTAGGTTTGTAGATGGGAAGGGCCAGAAGAGGTGGCCCTCTAACAATTTTACAGCAAATCAAATTACAGAACCAATACACTGTAAGTCATTGTGACATGTTACAATTATAAAGTTACCAATCAAAGTATGAGCACAGTGATTGGTCCAGTTTTAGGGGCCAAGTCTTTCAGAGTTATGAATATTTGTGATACTGTATGTATTGATATTTGCTTAATCTACATTCTGCCACGTGGCTCATTACCTCATCCCTTACTGCCAATCCTCCTTCCTTTGTGTCTGTCTGGCAACTCTGCCTTTCTTCTTCCCAGAGTTCTCTCTCTGCCTATACCTCCAACCTAGCTATTGGTGGTTCAGCTTTTTATTACACCAATCACAACAATACATCTACACAGTTTACAAATATCCTACAACATTTCCTCCTTTTTGTCTAAATAAAAAGGAAAGGTTTTAACTCTAATACAGTAAAACTATATGCAATAAGAACAATTATCAAGTAAGAATTACATTTACAATGTCCAGTCCATTTGTATTTGGCAAAATTAGAAAAAATATTCCATTATCTATCCTTTCTTGGTGAGTCCGAAGTTTTGTACATAATTTATTTTCTATCATAACTCAGGAAGACTGTAACTGTAACTATCTAGCCTTCAACCCCATCAGAGACCTGAGAAGGATATAATATTATCTGAGTGAACAGGAAGCTCATAGAAAGCAACTTAAAACTATAAAATGACAGAAACAGCTAGTTGCCTGCATGGTCACGTATGGTTTCTCTGCAACATTGGGGCATCAATCTTCAGCCTACAAGCCTAGAACATTGGATAGACTTTTCTGTGAAGCAGGAATTTTGAAGGACTGTCCTATCTTGTCTTGGCAAAGTTTGTCAATCACCTTCTTTCTTGTCTTGCTTGACCAATTTGGACAACATATTGTCAGCAGTAGAGGGAAGTTCAATTTCTTGCCCCCTGACTAACTTTGCCACAATAAAAACAAACTCCATATGGATGTTCTTCGATGCACGTCACCCTTTTTTTTTTTTTTTTTTTGTTTGTTTTTTTTTTGTTTTTCGAGACAGGGTTTCTCTGTGTAGCTTTGCGCCTTTCCTGGAGCTCACTTGGTAGCCCAGGCTGGCCTCGAACTCACAGAGATCCGCCTGGCTCTGCCTCCCGAGTGCTGGGATTAAAGGCGTGCGCCACCAACGCCCGGCACGTCACCCTTTTTTGAAGTAAATTGGCACTGCCAGGAGCAGATGTGTCTCACTGTAATGAAAAGCCTTATATTATTAAAACATTAAATTCTACATTCTGTAGGTCTCTGAAGTGCTTGAACACCACTTATCTATCTAAAGTCTAACCTTGAAAACATAACAAACATGACTACAAGTTTGATTATTAAAAATAACTAATGACTAACCTATATTTCTTAATTATATATTACATTTTTAAATGAGCTGCATAGGTTCAGTACCTTAAACAAGAGTAGAAACATAATGCAGTATAACAAAAATGACCTGAAATTTGTATGAATACACAAAATCCATACCAATATAAAATATTTGAGATTAATAGTTGCTTTTTAGTTTAAAGTATATTTAATAATTTAGCCTTTTAGCCTATCATTTCTATATACCCCATTTCTTTCCAGAACTAGATTCCTGAATCTAATCTCCTTTGCTCAGCTTTCTCCATGACCATGACCAACAACAACTTGTAACCAACCTCCCTAAATGATAAACATTCATAATCCATTGAACAACCAAAAACAACTCACTCCCCCTCTTGGGAATGTGGATGTCATATTCTCTAGACTGCTTCCTGTTACCTGGGGTGACAGCATCTTTAGGAGATGCTGAGAAAATTGGGATAATGATCAAGTACTGGGAGAGCTAGCTATATTATTTTTTGTTTAATCTCTGTGTAATAGGAAAGTGTAGAGCTTATCTAAAGTTTTGACTGGAGTAGTCAGTGAGGCTGGACCATCTCAACTAGCAGCTTTGAAGTTGTTCTGGATGCAGAATTTTGAGGAAACTGCAACAGAGGCATTTTAAGAGGCTGACTCACCTGGGATACTTATTTTCATTGGTGCCTGGTCTTTTTCTTCTGAAATCATACACACTTTTAAAGGTAAAATACATATCTGCATTAATACAAGTATGAAATGTGTGGTGTATACAAGTCAGCTAAAGATGATTTTTTTCTTTTATATTTGAACAAGTGAAAGGCATCTATCTGTCAACTTTGTAAGTCCATCTGGACTGTATAACCAGACCTCTATCCATGCCATAGCATGTAATTATAAGTCATGAGGACTCTGTAGCCAACAAGATTTATCATGTCTCACTCAGTCTCAGAGCTGTTCCCATGTTGAGGCATCAGCAAATGCATCACCTGTCTTGTAGGGAATTTTTTTTTCTTCATGTCTGTAGCCAAGATTTTCAGGTCTTCCTCGTCAAATCTGATCTTTATTAATGTTGGAGGAATCCATAGCTTTTTTTTTTTTCCTGTAGAAACAAAAACAAACACAAATTCCCCCAACACAACATGTTTTCTGACTTCCATTCTGAAGTTAAGACATTTTAAAAATATACAGGTTGGTTTAATTTAGCAGTTTCCATAGTCCAGTGTCTCTCAGCAGTGATTTTTTTTTCATAAGCATTTAAAAAATTTAAAGTCAGCAGGGCACCATACAGGATCCAGACATCCTGTGTATTCTGTTCCTATATCAAGGGATCAGCATATACATCACCTGTGTTATGGGTTTTTGTTTTTTTTGTTTGTTTTTTGTTTGAACAAAAAAAAAGAAAAAAATGATATAATGCTTGGCCTTAAATGGAGTTCCTAGTATTATTCTGTTATTGTATTTTTGTTTGGGCTCTCAGAATTGGATGCAGGGCCTTAAATATGAATCACAAACTCTGCCACTGAGCTACATGCCCAACCACTATTTTTGTTTTTCAAAGATTTCCAGTTTATTCCATGTGTTGCTAAAACTCAAAACACAAGATTTCAAACTTTCAAAAGTTTCCTTTGATATTAACAGCAAAATCTTGTTACATAATAGCATGTATTTCATAATCATGTTCAGATAACACACTTTATCTCTGAAGTGAACAGTGCTGTAAGCTGTATATTGTCACCATCTTTCTCAGGAAAATAAGCTTTAAACAGACAAAAACTATTTTCTTGGCTTACACAGCTCAGAGTATAATAAAGACTCAGACTGTTGATATGATCTTAACCATGAAATCATAATTTGTCATCATTCTTGATGGCTGTAGATATTGAACCCTGGTCTTCCTCCAGACTAGGCAGCCACTGTACCAATGCTGTATGCACCCAATTCTGAAATATAGATTGATTTTTTTTTTTTTTTGGTTTTTTGAGTCAGGATTTCTCTGCATAGCTTTGGAGCCTGTCCTGGAACTCACTCTATAGACCAGGCTGGCCTCGAACTTACAGAGATCCACCTGCCTCTGCCTCCAGAGAGATTAAGGGCGTGTGCCACCACCGCCCAGCTAGATTGAGCGCCATTTGTTGCTGGAGAGCTTCTCTCCAGGTTCCACCAAGCCCCACAGTCCCACAATCCACTTATAAAATAATCACTCAGACGCTTATATCACTTATAAACTGTATGGCCGTGGCAGGCTTCTTGCTAACTGTTCTTTTATCTTAAATTAACCCATTTCTATAAATCTATACCTTGCCACATGGCTGGTAGCTTACCGGTGTCTTTACATGCTGCTTCTCCTGGCGGTGGCTGCAGTGTCTCTCCCCTCAGCCTTCCGCTTCCCAGAATTCTCCTCTCTCCTTGTCCCACCTACTTCCTGCCTGGCAACCTACTTCCTGCCTGGTCACTGGCCATCAGTGTTTTATTTATATAGAGCAATATCCACAGCATGATTGTTTTTTTAACTTATCTTTGTTAGTCATTCTTTCTGATGACTGTATTTTTTACTTTGGTTCATGTACACAGTTTCCTTAGAAATATGTACAGCTAAGAGCTGGGTGTGGCAGTGCTCACTGTAATCCTAGCAGGTAAGAGGCGGAGGCAGGAGGAGTGGGAGCCCCGGTCCACCCTGGGTTCCATGGTGAGTTTGAGGAAAGTCTGGGTTACTTATTGAGCTCTGCCTGCCTATCGATCTGTCTGTCTATATGTCTGTCTATGAATATATCCATCCATGACATACATTCATGAAATACAAATGCAGTTCTTATTTTTAGATTTTTTTTTTAAGATTTATTTATTTATGATGTAGTGTTCTGCCTGCATGTATGCCTGCAGGCCAGAAGAGGGAACCAGATCTCATTGCAGATGGTTGTGAGCCACCATGTGGTTGCTGGGAATTGAACTCGGGACCTCTGGAAGAGCAGCCCAGTGCTCTTAATCTGTAAGCCCCAGGAATACAGTTTTTATGAGCATCTATGTCTGCAACTATTGCTTTTTTTCTTCAGATAAAACGTTTGTTGGCTCAATGGTTTCACTCAAAAATTAAGTGTCTTTTCAAAAGGAGCTGAAAAATATTCAGCTAATAGAGTTGGCTTACTTGAGTTTTGGTCAATCATGCTATATTGCATGTAAATCAGAATCAGATAAAATTCATCACTTTACATTTCTACACTTGGTTGATTTTAACAGGCACATGTCTTCCTAAATGGATTCCTGATGGAACACAATGCTTTAATTGGCAGGACTTTTTTTTTTCTTAACTGGTGAAGCATAAAATAATTGTGTATTAGTTTGAATGTAATTGGCCCCCCATAATCTCAGGGAATGGTACTATTAGGAAGTGTGGCCTTGTTAGAGGAAGTGTCACTGTGTGGGCAGACTTTAAGGTTTCCTATGCTCAGGATACTGCCCAGTGTCTCAGTCAACTTCCTCTTGTCTGAAAAGTGTAGGACTCTCAACTGAACCCAATTAAATGTTTGTTTGTTTTACAAGAGTTGCTGTGGTCTTGGTGTCTCTTCACAGCAATGAAACCCTAAGACAAGTTGTTTATCTTAAAATTAATGACATTACAGATTTGATGAAGTAACAATGAATGGCCTCTTCTTGGAGGTGCAATGTGACCAGGGCTTGGCACATATGTTTTAGATTCATTTGTATCTTTAATTATATGTACATGTGTGGGTTTGTGTGTGAGCATAGGTGCCTGTTGAGGCCAGAGGTGTGGGATCCTGGGAGCTGAGGTAGTGTGAGCTAGCCAACATGGTTGCTGGGAACAGAACTTCACGAGTGCAGAGAACAGCACACGTGCTCCTCAGGGTCAGGGGAGGAGATGGGCTCTTCTCACAGCCTTGTGCTGCAGGCAAGTCCTTCAGCCCGCAGAAATCTGCCTGATGCCGGGGGTGTTTCCTACACTGCTGCATTTGTAGAAGGCTGAATGGCTACGTTGCAGTGTGGAGTGCTGCCCCTTAAAAATTCGTGCTCTGACATTTTCCCAAAATACAGAAATGTAATACCCACGGTTCTAATCCATGGAACTTTGTCCAAGAAATTTGGCATTAGAGGTTATACAAAAAGAAAGGCTGTTCATAATAGACTTGGAGAATGTAAGTTGCTTTAGGAAGGTTCTTCCCTAGTTGCTTAACAGCTCTTTGCTTGCAATACAAATCTAGTAACAAGTAGTGAAGATACAGCCCTTCCTCCTCTCGTACTACCAAACCTTTCCTGGTTTTAGACACTGAAGACAGTGGTAAGTACTGTACATTTATACTTGCCGCAACTGAAATGGTTTAAGTCCTTAACTAGGACTAGAGATGTAGCTTTGTGGTAGAGCACTTGCCTAGTACCTGTAAATCCCTGAACTTAATCCAGAACCCTACAAAAAATGAAACTAATTGAAAGCTGGTCATGATACATACCTGTAATCCTGATCCTCAGGATGCTAAGGCAGGAAAATTTAAGGCCAGCTTGGGATACATAACCAGTTCCAACCTGGGGTGCATAATGAGGCTCTGCCTCAATACAAAAAGATATAAACTAGCTGGGCAGTATGGAATAATAGATGCCATTTCCATGAGGATTCTATTTTACATGACATTTATCAAATCAAGATAACTTATAAACAAACCTTCTTGACCCGACAAATGATGTATGTGAAAAATATTCACCTAGTTATTATATTTAGTTGTGAAATATTAAATACTGTTGCCAAGGTTAGAAATAAAATGCCCACTATTGCTGCTTCTGTCTGTGTTGTGTAACTAGCCATTGTAATATGGCGAGAAAAACAAGTTAAAGCATAAAGACTAGAGAGAGAAGCAAAACTCATTTGCAGTAATTATGGTTGATTAGTTAGAGCAGGAACACCCTGGTAACCAGCCTTAGTAACAGTGCTGTATCCTGTATTCAGTGATTTTAGATGCTTGCTTGCTTGCTCTCTCTCTCTCTCTCTCTCTCTCTCTCTCTCTCTCTCTCTCTCTCTCTCTCTCCAAAAACTTAACAGTTACTTTATGGCCTCAAACTTACAGAGATCTGCCTGCTTCTGCCTCCCAAGTGCTTGGGATTAAAGGCGTGTGCCACCACTGCCCAGCTAGACTGATTCTTAACAGAAATTTGGATATTAAAAATAAGTAATAGGAACCATTGTGGAGATTTGATCCAACATAATCATATTTACTGTGTAGAGAATTCTTTTGAGGAAGTTAGGAATGGATGGAATGGAAGGAAACTAGATGCAGAGAGCCACCCATGGTACTATTGTTACCCTGGAAGAGATTCTAGCCCTAGAGCGGGAAAGCAAACCAGCTAGAGCTTGGCTCCTGGAGCACGTGTATTGTTAGAATGGAGAGAAAATGTAGAGGGAAGAGCAGGTTTGGGGCTGGGAGGACAAGAGCAGGAGAAGGTGGCAGGTGATACTGTACGGACACTGTGGTTGTTTTTCTTTTTCCTCTGCCTCTTAGTCTTTATGGTTTCTTTGCCCTCCATATCTTTATCTTAGTTTCATTATGTATCCTACCACAGAACAGATTCTTCTTCATTTAACTGAGACCATCAATGCTTGGCTTACCTTATTTCTTTCTTTCTTTTTTTTTTTCTTTGAGACAGGGTTTCCTTTCCTGGAACTCACTTGGTAGCCCAGGCTGGCCTCGAACTCACAGAGATCTGCCTGGCTCTGCCTCCCGAGTGCTGGGATTAAAGGCGTGTGCCACCACCCGGCTATTTCTAACCATTATAACTATATAGTAGTTGGATGATTAACTGTTAAAATAACAAGGAGTCAAGATGTCTTAGTTTTGTACTATTATGTCAAGATCTCAGGCTTCATAATTTAAAAAAACTGTTACATTTATTTGTGTGTTTGAACTCATGTGAATGTGTGTGTAGGTGCATGGGTATACCCATGCCACAGCACATGTGTGGAAGTCTCAGGACAGCTGTGGAAATCAGTTCTCTTTTTCTACCATGTGGGTCCCAAGGAAACAATATCAAGCCTACCAGCAAGTACCTGTAGCTATTGAGTCATCTTACTAACCCTCAGAATTCAGAATATACTTTAAAATAATATACATTTAGCTTGGCACAGGGGTATGTATACACCTTAGTTTCAGCTATGTGAGAACCTGAGGCAAGAGAATTGTAACAGCCTGGGCAACATAGACAAAATAATGAGACCTTGTTGGAGTAGACAGGGGACAGATTTACCTCCAGCAGTTTTGCAACTAAGAAGTTGAAGATTGAGGAGCTACTGTAATCTAGCAAGATCCTCTGTGCTGTGTCAGCCCACGATGAGTATATGGTGGATTACGTGCCTGGATGTGTGTGGAGCCCAAAGGACAACCTGGAGTGTCCATGCTCCTCAGGTGCTGTCTAGTTTTTGATTGTTTTGTGACAGGCTCTCTCACTGGCCCAGATCTCACCAAGTAGGCTAGCCCCAAGCCCCAAAGATCTGTCTCTCTCTGCCTTCCTGGTGCTAAGATTGCAAGCACATGACACACCAGTGGGCCTTTTTATTTTTTTAAATGTGAGTGTGGGTGTCTTCTCTGCATGTATGTCTGTGTACCATGTGTGTGCTTGGTGCCCACAGAAGTCAAAAGAAGGCATCAGGTCCCCGGAACTAGAATTATAAATCATTGTGAGCCAATGTGTGAGTGCTAAGAATTGAACCTGGGTCCTCTAGAAGAGCAGCTGGTGCTCATAACCACTGAACCATGTCTCCCAATGGACATTTAAGTTTGTTTTTATTTTTTATATTTTGTGTACATGTTTGTGTGTTTGTGCACATGAATGCAGTGTCCACAGAGACCAGAAGAGGGCATCAGATCTCAAGCTAGATATAGGCAGTTGTGAGCTCTACCCATCCTGTATACTTGCAACCAATTTTGGGTCCTCTAGAAGGGCGGTACATGCTCTTAACTACTAAGTCAGCTCTCCAGCTGTTTTTGTTCTGGGGATTGAGACTAAATTATTTACATTTATCTGCACTTTTGAGGTTTCCAGTGCTATTTGAATGGATCAGATGATACAATTCTCTTCTGCCAGGAGGGCTTGCATATCTTCCACAGGTGAATTATCTCAGGACAGCTTGCTTCAATATCTCTGGTTATTCATGTCTTCTGCAGGTGATTTGTTTCAGGTTTGCTGTGTATGTTTTGTTTTGTTTTTGAGACAAGGTCTCACTGTATAGGGCTGACTAGCCTCAAACTCACAGAGACCTGCCTGCCTTTGCCTCCCAAGTGCTGGGATTAATGGTGTATGCCACTACACATGCTTGGCCTTGCTGCATTTGAAAAATCATTCTGCCTTTTTTTTTTTTTTTTTTTTTTTTTTTTTGGTTTTTTGAGATAGGGTTTCTCTGTGTAGCTTTGGTGCCTTTTCTGGATTTCACGCTATAAACCAAGCTGGCCTCCAACTCACAGAGATCGCCTGGCTCTGACTCCTAAGTGCTGGGATTAAAGTCGTGCGCCACCACCGCCCGGCTTCTGCTTTCTTTTGTAATGGTCCCTTGGTTGAGAAGGTTTTGTGTGGTGCCTTCCTGCTCCCTGTTCTCATCTCCGCTCTCTGGTGGCTAACCACCCTGACTTCCCTTCTCATCACTTTTCCCTCACTCCTGAGGACTGCTGAATGCTGCTTCTTCCTGTGCCTCAGCATGGAGATCTGCTCCTGTCTATTTCCCTGTCAGAGATGCCCATCCTCTGAATTGGTTTGTAGTGTGAGGGTAATCCACATGCCTCTTCCTCTGCCTTGGCTGGAAACAGCCCAGTGGCTAGCAAATAGAGTTCCCTGGAGGGCTGAACATAGAAATCAGGTTTCCCTACAGTGTATCCCCTGGAGAGAAGACAAGGCCTGTGGGAAAGTCCTACTTTCCCCCAAGGACAAACAAGGTCTTTCTCTCATAATATTTTTCATTCCTCCATTAGAAACAAAGAAATTAAATAACAAGTCTGAACTTGCCCAAGATTGGACTCTCTGGATATTACTGCCTCTGTGTAAAACTGAATTCTCCAATGAATCTTTTTATTATTGTTCCAAAACGGATATTAATTAAAGGCCAATTTTGTGCCTGAGACAGGATTGCTTGGAGTGAGAGGCCAAACTGGGTTCCATAGCAGGTTCCAGGCCAGCCTAGAGTACAGAGTAAGACCGTGCCCAATCCCCTGAAAAAGAAACCTTCTTTACACAGTTCTTTATATGAATGTTATTTCTGCTTCTCTTTGGCTACTAGTTTTGTTGAGTGTACTCTAGCTTCATTTCAATTTTTATTTTATCTGTGGGTGTTTTTCCTGCATGTCTGTCTGTACACCACATAACTTCTGTGCCCTCAGAGGCCAGAAGAGGGCACAGATTCCTGTAACTGCAGTTATAGATGGTTGTGAGCCATCATGTGAGTGCTGGGAATTGAACCTGGGTCCTCTAGAAGAACATCCAGTTCTCTTAACTACTGAGCATGTGCTCTAACCCCCGAACTTCATTTCTGAAGGAAGGAATATATAATTCCTCATAACATTCCTTTAGCCAAATATTCATAAAGGAAATACTCATGAAAACTATAGTTTCTTAATTCACACTCCTTGTTCTTTGTGCAGAAAAGCCACTAAGAAAGTCTTTCTGACTGTATGAACTGTAGGAACAAGTACAGTTCGAGGGTATTCTAAAGTGAGTGCCTATTGAGTGTACTGGGATTGCTGTTTAAGAGTTGACTGTTAACTAAAAACAAACCCAAGTTTCTAACATAGCAAGATATTCCAAAATACAAGGAGGCAATTTTTTTCTTTTTTTCTCAGAAGTTTCTGAGGTAAGAATTTTTATTTCATTGGCTAGGGATGAGACTTAGTATCTGAACACCTCTGTATCAAGACTGAGGCCCTGGTTCTGATCCCCAGCACTGGGAAAATATCATTTCAGCTTGCTCATTCACTCAGTAGCTGAGCTTACAACTTTTTGTGCCACAGGGTTCCACTATCACATTGTAATAATCCAGATTCAAAATTAATTATAATTTAGGCATCCTATTTAACCCTTAGTGCATACAATTAATGTTTAAAATATTGTTTGTCAGAAGCCAACAGAACGGGCCAATGAGATGGCTCAGAAGTAAAGGCACTTGCCCAGCAAGCCTGAGGTCCAACCCCGGAAGCCACAGTAGCATGGTAGGAGGGGAGACTTGACTCCAGAAAATGCCATCTGATCTCCACACATGTGGGACACATAAGCTTGCACTCGGACACATGCACCACACACACACACAGAGAGAGAGAGAGAGAGAGAGAGAGAGAGAGAGAGAGAGAGAGAGAGAGAGAACAAAAACAGTGAAATAAAAAATATAACCAGCAGACGAACTAATTATGAGCTGCAGGTTTCTTAAACAATACCTTATTTCTTAACCAAAGAAACAAGAGAACTGTCTAAGTTATTTAAGACTAGGACTCGTTGAAAATTGTCCAGAGAACTTCTTAGAACCCATGCCATAAGTTAGGATGGTTGCCTTTGAATTTTTTTCTGAAATAAAAAGAAGTCAGAGTTGATGAGAACTACTGTTGGAGAGCGACCTTCAAGATGGTTCTCTTACTGGTGATCGTGTGTGTAAGCTTGGGAAAATGACTTTAAAATTTAGTGTTCTCTAGGGAGGCAGAGGCAGGAGGATCTCTGAGTTCAAGGCCAGCCTGGTCTACAAAGTGAGTTCCAGGACAGCCAGGAACCCTGTCTCTAAAAAAAAAAAAAAAAAGTTTTCTCATCCGTAAAAGGGGGACGTAGTGTCCAATAGTATTTATTATAAATTTAATAAGTAGTTACGTTGTGTCCCTTATGTGCTTGACAGTATTCTAAAAAATTTACAAGTAACCCTTGTGACTAGAGGCTGGAGGACGCTACTGTCTCGGCTTAATGAAGTGACAGGAGGGCTAGGAGGTGGCTCGGAGGGTGAAGCACTTGGCCCAAGTAAAGGCCTGGCCGACACCCACCTGCAGCTCCAGTTCAGGAAGTGGGGACAGCAGGTTCCCAGGCCAGCTGGCCAGCTGCACTCCCTCAGTGGTGAGCTCCGGCTTCAGCCAGAGAGCCTACCTCACAGAAAATGGAGAGCAGTTGAGGAAGACACCAGACAACATCCTCTGTCCCCTACTTGCACCCTCACACACATGCAAAGACACAAATAATAAGGGGAAAGCTGAGATAAAGAACTTGTATATGGGGCTAGGAAGGTGGTTCCGTAGTTTAGAGAACTTGCTGTTCTTCCAGAGGACCAGAGTTCAGTTCCCAGCATCCATGTTGGACCACTCACAACTGCCTGTAACCCCAGCTCCAATTGAGCCAACTTCCTCTTCCGGCTTCTGAAGGCACCAGCACTCACCTGCACATTCCTACACATAGATACAGTGAAACAAAAGCCAAGTCAATCCATGGTATGTTTGTTACTGCTGTTTCTCATGATCATGTATTGAAGATTTAAAGATTTTTTTTGTTACAATTAACAAAACAGTGTTGTGTGTACATGTGCAGTGTATATGGGAGAGTGTGTGTGTGTGTGTGTGTGTGTGTGTGTGTACGTGTATACGTGTGTACATGATGTGCACAGGGAGGTTAGAGAACAACTGTGGGCCGTTGGGTCTCTGTTTCACATTTCCATGGGTTCCAAGGATGAAGTGTTAAGATTTTCACTGTGAAGAAGTGGATTTTGGGTGTAACAGAGCTGTCAGGACAGTTCATCTGAGTTCATCTGTAGCACCACTTGGCTTCTTCAGCCTGTCCTTTCTCCTGATCACGTTAGTGGTCAGTGCCCCAGGTTTTGGAGAAGGTTGTCTGAAATAGTCTGTCCACGGAAAATGGTGGCATGTAGCCGTGTGGATGGGGAAGGCATGGCTCTAGGCTGAATGCCAGCATCTTGCCATTCACAAAGTCAGTGGCTTATGCAAGCTCTGGGCAGAGAAGCAAGTCAGTAAGAGGTCAATGTAGACAGCAGGTAGGGCAGAGGCCTCTCACGAACAACACAGGGAACAGTTCTTCACAAAGCTGTGGTAGATGGAAAGGAGAGGAGAAAGCCATGCCTGACGGTTGGAAAGAGAATGGGAAGGACAAGAGCTCGATCTGTAGACGGGCGTTTGGGGTGGAGAGACTTTGCAGGGAGCTGTGAAAGCTGAGTTGACCTGGGACTTGGGCAGCATCCCTGTCAGAGTACATGTCATATTGCCAGCTAGAATAGTTGGCTCTGTGTGACAGCTGCGGCCATGGTCAAGCTTGAGGGGTTGTAAGTGGATGAATTAGGAAGCCAACCAGTGAAGAAGAGCGACAACAAACCTTGTACCCTGAGGATTATAGTGGAGTGGGATCACACTAGGGTAGGAGGTGGAACAGGGTCCCTCACCTTTGTGCACTGTGCTTGCAATCTGACTGGGAGCTGGGTCTGGGCTGGGACTTTGGAGAACCATGTTCTTGAGGCTCCGGACTTGAGCCCACTTCAACAAGAAAAGTAAGCAGCTTAGGCACTTAGGAAGATCCCCACTAGATGTACAAGGACAGGCTGCTGACAGTTGCCAGGGCAGTATCTGAGTGCTTATGTGGGTGATTGAATTAGACTTTCTAGAGTTTATGAAGCTCCGCTCTTGAGAAGCAGTGGAGCTGGGTGTGTGATATAACACATACCTCTGTCCCAGCTTTGAGAAGTAGAAGCGGGAAGATCGGAAGACTAAGGACAGCCTTGACTGTGTAGTGAGTCTGAGACCTGCCTGTACTAAATTAGAATTCATCTTAAAAAAAAAAAAAAAACCTAATGAACCTACAGAAAGAGGGAGGGAGAGAGGGAGGGAGGAAGGGAGGAAGGAGGGAAGAAGGGAAGGAGGAAGGGGAGGCAGAGGGAGCTTGGGAAGACCCTAGGAGAGATCACAGCCATGCTTCCTGAGAGACGCAGAGGGAGCAGGGCCTCCGACTGCACCAGCACCCTCCATCACACATTGCTCCCTTTGCATCCTTCCCACACAGTTGGGCAGCCACAGCTCTGTCCTGGAGCATGGGGTGGGGGTGGCTGTCCTTCCCAGGGCTGGCTGGGCTGCTACACAAGCTGTCTCACTTCTTTCTGCAGCCTGCCAGGGTAGGAGAAAGAGTCCAGGCCACTCATACCACAGAGTAAGATGGAAAGGAGGCCAGGGAACAACTGGGGAGATTGCTAAGAAGATAATTTATTTAAGATAATTTTGTTTTATCTTCATAGAGGGCAGTCTGTTAATATGAACAAAAGTTGTTCTTTTGATAATTTAATCCAAAGAAATGATAGTGAGTTCAGTTTTCCAGCATATTAATAAAGATTCTTACGTCTATTTAGAAAACAACTGAATCATCCTATACATCCAACAGTATGGGACTGATTAAGTAGATCATGCCATAGTTATAGCTAAATAGCTAAATAAAGCCATAGACCCACTTTTGAGATGAAAAACTGTCCACTACATAAGTAAACACACGATTTTTAAAAAGTTAGAAAGCAGGGGGCAGCCAGATGACTGCAAGTAAAGGCTTTGCCACCAAGCCTGATGCCCTGAGCTCAGTCCCGGGAACTCACCTGGTGGAATTTGCCCTCTGACCTCCGTTTGCACTGTGGCATACACCCCTGCTCCATAGGTACCGGCACACATGCCTACACATACATATACACGGCACACACACACAAGTAAATTAATAAATGTAATCAAAAATTTAAAGGTAGGAAGTATGATTGTATATCTATAGGATTATCTGTGAACACCCTTGATTTATGACCTAATTTCATTCCCAAAGGAGATTTGAGACCCTCTCTTCCAATCAGCACATTATTATAATTTATAGTCCCATTTCCAGAAATACAGAAATTTCTGTATCACAATAATACCAAATGAATAAAAGTGTAGGTCATATATATATATATATATATATATATATATATATATATATGAAACAAAGTATGTAATAGATTTCATAGTCACAGTGAACACAGCATTATTATGGTGGTTAAGAGCCTAGTTTCTGGAGCCAGACGTCTGTCCACGTTGCAGATTGTCTGGGGTGAGTGTGGGCCAGCTCACCCCTTGGCTTGATTGGCTGTAAGATGCAGGTAGGAGTCCTCACCCTGCAGTGATCTGAGAACTGAGCTTACTTAGAGGGGGTACTTAGTGCTGGTGACACTTGATGGCAATTAAGTCACTAAGTGTTAGCTGTCATCCTGCGGCCTCAGCTTCCTCAGTGCTCGGGTTTTAGACCTAGACTACTTACTACCCTTAGTTAGAGATAACTAAGTTATTATTAGTTGGAGGTAATGGTTTGGGTTTTTTTTTGGGGGGGGGGCGTTAGTTTTGGATTTTTGAGATGGGATCTTGCTTTGTAACCAGTAGTAGCCCGTAACTCACTGTGTAGCCCAGGCTGGCCACAAACTTACAGAAGTTCTCCTGTCTTAGCCTTCTGAGTGCTGTGATTATAGGCATGTCCCATTGCGCCCAGCTCACATGAACTCCTGTTAGGTACTTTAGGGCTAGAGGTGTATCTCAGTGACAGAGTAAGCTGGAGTCGCCAGGCATAGAGCTGCACACCTGTAATCTCAGCCCATAAGAGCCAGAGGCAGGCCAGGCAGTGGTGTATGCCTTTAATCCCAGCAGAGGCAGGCGGATCTCTGAGTTCAAGGCCAGCCTGGGCTAAAGAGTGAATTCCAGGACAGCCAAGGCTATACAGAGAAACCCTGTCTCAAAAAAAAAAAAAAAAAAAATGGAGCCAGAGGCAGGGAGGTTAGGAGTTCAAGACCAACCTCTACCTACCACTTGTGGACTCAAGGCCAACCTGGGCTACATGAGACCCTATCTACAACTAATTAATTAATTAATTAATTAATTAAAAATTAATGAACTAGGGATATAGCTCAGTTGTAGAGCACTTGTTAGCATGGCAAAGTACTGGCTTAGTATATGTATAGCCCTGGGTTCAATCCCACAAAGACAGATAAATAAACAAAACACTGTAAAAAAAATGTGATTAATTCAAGTGATGGAATTTTTAATACAATGCAGAATTTTCCTTTTTTTTTTTTAATGTCAGATGCCCTGGACGAGTATTTTGAGTATGACGCAGAGGAGTTCTTGGTTTCTCTGGCCTTGCTGATAACAGAAGGACGGACACCCGAGTGCTCCGTGAAAGGTCGTGCTGAGAGCTTCCACTGTCCTCCAGCGCAGTCGCGCTTCCCAGGGACAGCTAGACATGAGTGCAGCGACAAGCTGGCCCAGGTGAGCTGTTGGGGTTCGTCCGTCCTTTGTGAACCGGTTCGGGTTCCATTGCTGCTGGGGTTCATCGTTTTTGTAAACTGGTTCCAATTTTTGCATCCCTGCTGCTCTGTCACAGTGATTTTTGTGTCAAGCAGGTGCTTGAAAGTGCAGTAGGTGACCTCACTGAGAGGAAGGGAGGTTGGCAACCCTGGTGGCTGTGACTCGCTTTTCTTTAGTTGTGGAGTTACCCTGACCCTTCCCTTTTATGTTCTTATCCATTAGATAAACTGTTACAATGGTTTTCCTACTTTACCTGTTTCCCCTATAATTTTTCTTTTTTAAATTTTTTCTTTTTATTTTATGTGCATTGGTGCTTTGCATGTATGTCTAGGTGGGAATGTTAGGTCCCCTGAATCTGGTTTACAGACAGGTGTGAGCTGCCATGTCAATGCTGGGAATTGAACCCAGGTCCTCTGGAAGGGCAGTCAGTGCTCTTAACCTCTGAGCCATCTCTCCTGCCCCCTTAAATATATTTTTAAACTTTAAATTTTTTATTGTTGTTGTTGCTATTTTCAGACAGGGTTTCTCTATGTAGTCCTGGCTGTCCTGGAACTCATTCTGTAGATCAGGCTGGCCTCGAACTCAGAGAACCACCTGACTCTGCCTCCCAAGTGCTGGGATTAAAGGCGTGTGGCACTATCACTGCCTGGCTTAAATTTTTTTTTTTTAATTTTATTTAGTATATACAAGTGTTTTACCTGTGTGTATGTCTGTGTACTACTTGAATGCTGGGTGCTCACAGAAGCCAGAAGAGAGCATCTGATCCCTTGGAACTAGAATTTCAGATAGTTGTGAGTGAGTCACCGTGTGGGTGCTGGGAATCGAACCTGGGTCCTCTGGAAGAGCAGCCAGTGCTCCCAAATGCTGAGCCATCTCTCCAGCACTCTAATTTTTAAACTTAAAAAAAAAATCTTTAAAAAATCATCTTGTTTTTTTTTTTTTTGATTGTTGATTGAAAATGAATTTTTTTTAGTATTTTGGTCTTTAGGTTTCAGAATCTTTCCTATGAACTGATGAAATTGACAAAGTAGGCACACTGGGAATACTCAGAGACCTGTCAGACATTGTATTTGACATTCTTTCCCATAAAGTAGAGCAAAATTGCCCTTCCCCAGAAACTGTGCAGCCCAAACCTCTACCCTGAGCCCTGTGCACAGAGCTTTCTATCTGGAGTGCATCATTTAACAAGAAAGTGAGTCCGCCAGACCTGAGCAAGCACTCCCATATAGGTCACGCTTCTTATGCAGATGTCTGCAATTACAGTTTTGAAATTTAAATACAAAATTAGAGCAGTCATTGAGACATTTGTTTATTTTCATTTTCTCTCAAGTGTCGCCAAGCCAGACGGACCAGATCTGAGGTCACGCTGTTGTGGAAAAACAATCTTCCAATCATGGTGGAAGTGATGCTCCTGCCAGACTGCTGCTACAGTGATGAGGGCCCTAGCACCGAGGGCCTGGACCTGAACGACCCCGCCATCAAGCAGGATGCACTGTTACTGGAGAGGTGGATCTTGGAGCCAGTTCCCCGACAGTAAGTTGTTAAACTTGGTGTCAAGGTTTCCAAGACCTCCTACACCTTCTGGAATACTGTAGCACGTCTCTGAATCCCTCTTTTTCATGTAGTAGAGTTGAGATGCTTACTGTGTACTTATGACACCAAGTGACATTAGGAAGTGCATGTGTGCACTCTCAGAGCACACGTCCCAGGAGATGCTTGTTCCCGCTTATCTCCTGCAAAAGCAGTCACTCCATATTTGCTGACATGTGATTGTACCTTCTTCCTCCCCTTAGGAATGGCGACCGATTCATCGAAGAGAAGGCACTTCTGCTGGCTGTCCGATCATTTGTGTTTTTTTCTCAGTTAAGTGCTTGGCTGAGTGTTTCTCATGGTGCTATTCCACGAAATATTCTTTACAGGTATGTCCAGGGTGGGAAGGGACAGTGCAGAGTGGTGTCTTAGCTCTCACAAGCACATTTCCTTCATTTGTAAATGAAAATCAGTAAAGGTTGAGGTTTTTCTCAAAACAAGTTAAGAGAGTTCTATTATATGGGTAATCTTGTTGAATTAAATCTCATTAGGATGGCTTGGTGGGTTAAATTTGGTGTAGAGGAAGGTTTCGAAAGCTTAGTTTAGGAAGGCGATCCAGCCTTAATGTCATGATGAAGTGGAAACAGAGGTCACCTGGGTTTGTGACTTCTATTGATGACCTGGAGTTTTCTATCTAAAACACATAAACATTGTGGGACATAGTGCTGTGTGCCCACAGCGCCAAGCTACTTAGGATGCTAGGAGATGCTAGGATGCTTAGGCTAGGAGAAGTGAGTTTGAACTTGAGCAAAATCTTAAAAAAAAAAAAAAAAAAGTACATGTGTTTGTGTGTGTGAGTTCCTATGTGCATGTATGTGTGTTATTGTATATTTGCATGTGTGAGTTCCTATGTGCATGTGTGTGTGATTATGTATTTTGTGTGTGCATAAATAAACATGCACACTGCAAAGCGATTTGTTATTTCTTTATGCAGGTGACAGTCTCTAAATTATCTTGCTCAATAAAATGAACAGAACCCACTTATTTAATAATAAACACAAAGTCCTTTTTTTCTTTCTATTTTGGTAAATATGATTAAATCATAATATTCTTTTAGTGTTTACATTTTCTTTTTGAGTTCTTAAAAAGATACCTCAGCTGGGCACAGTGGCTTATGCCTGTAATCCCACAGAAGGCTAAAGTAGGAGGATCATTACAAGTTTGAAACCAACCTGTGCTACATAGTAAATTCCAGGACATCCTGGGCTACAGAGTGAAATTCTGTCTGTTTGTTTTGTTTTTATTTTTGTTTTGGGGGACAGAGTTTCTCTGTGTGATCCTGGCTGTCCTAGAACTTACTCTGTAAACCAGGCTATCCTCGAACTCAGAGATCCTCCTGCCTCTGCCTCCGAGTGCTGGGATTAAAGATGTGCACCACCACCGCCGCCTGGCTATGAAACTCTTTCTTAAAGAACAAAGTAATAAAAACAAACCTTCTTCCAAGTGCAGTCTGTTGTGCCGTGTGAGTTGGTTTATCGGTGATGTGCATGGTGGACTGGTGGGAGTTAGTGCAGAGCTGAGTATAGGATTGCTTTTTATCCTCAAGTGACTTAGAGAGTCCGAGGGCAGCTGTGACTAACCTGTGTTGTTTGGCTCTAGAATCAGTGCTGCTGATGTCGACTTGCAGTGGAGTTTTTCACAGACTCCAACTGAGCATGTGTTTCCTGTTCCCAACGTCTCTCACAACGTGGCCTTGAAAGTCAGCGTTCAGTCCCTACCCAGACAAGCTCATTATCCGGTTTTGACCTGTAGTATTCATACTAACATTCTTTATGAGAAGAGAATTCAAGAGCAGGAGCTAAAGGCCTATCAACACCGTGGCCCTGGTGAAATAGAGCACCGCTGTCCCAGCAGCTCACAGGGTCTGTGTAGCAAACACACGTGGACCATGGCACCCGTGAGTGCCCTGCATGTAAGAAGTATCTTGACTCCTGAGTACTCTGCAGCCATTAGAAATGTCAGGCTCTGCCCAGGTGCGGGCAGCAAGTCTGACCACGGGGCATCTCAGGCCAGTGTCCTGGGCTTCGGTGGCACCACAGGAGAAGTAAGGTCACAGGAGGCGTCAGTGAGAACTTTGAAATCACTCTCTGCGATCGATTCCAGTGTCTCCAGCTGTCAGAGCTCCCGGCAGTCAGTGGGGGAGCCTAACCCTTTAATCGACTCCTTGATTCAGGATCGACAAGAAGTCATTGCCAGGATTGCTCAGCACCTGATTCACTGTGACCCCAGCTCCTCTCGCATGTCTGAACACCCCTTCAGCACCCAGGAGTCCACTTCACTTAGTGCAAAGCTTCACCGAGTTCCCCAAGAAAGCGAGAGTGTCAGAAGATGCAAAGAAGCATTCTCAGTCTCTTTTGGGAGCCCAGAGATTAGCTCCACAGAGGACACCAATGAGGGGAAAGTGAGAGGGAAGTCGGAAACTACTCCAGGAGAGACCTGCACCTCTCACAGCCCTTACTCTCGCCAGTCTGCTGGGGAGGCAAACCCGCTGATCGGCTCTTTGCTCCAGGAGCGGCAGGACGTCATAGCCAGGATTGCACAGCACTTGGAACACATCGACCCCACAGCTCACATTCCCCGTCCTGCATTCAGCAAGCACGACTCCAATTCCATTCCTTCTAAAGTGATCAGGAGTTCCTATGATGACAAAGCCTTGTGGAAGAAGAACAGAGATAGTGACTCTGTTTCTGCTTCTCATACAGAAGTGTCCTTACTGGGAGACAGAGGGGATGGGAAAAGCCCCAAACCTAGTAAATGCTTCATTTCTTCCAAATACAATCTTCAGGAAAAGTCTCTGAAGCATGAAGTAAGAACTCAGCATCAGAAGCATCCTGATGACATCACCCACAGCACCAGGCAGGAGCCGCAGAACAAGGCTGCTGGCTTACTAACTTCCTCTAATATGACTCTCTGCAATGAAAGTAACTTGGGTTTGATTAGCAGATTGGAAAGTACACCTTGTAAATCACAACTTAAGGAGCAAGAAATGAGCCATGAAATTGAGAAACAGTGTTCACATTGCAACAGTATTGACAAACAGATTTGCACAAATAAATGTACGGAGAAAATAAAAGATGAGAATTATAACCCAGGATCTCTCAGTCATCTCCAATGTGATGACTCAAAAGGTATTGACTCAAGAATAAAAGTTACTATGTCGGAAATGTCTGACTGTTTCAATAAGTACAAAACTAATTGTTCAAATAAAGACGCAAAAAGATCACAGACCTGTGAGCAAAGCAGTCAGCTCAGCACAGGGAGTGACTTCAGCGAAGGTACTGACGGTTTCAGATGCACAGCCTCAGAGCAGCTGAAAATAACGGAACAGGAGCAAAAAGAAGATCCCACTGATGGAAAACCTCAGAGGAAAAGTGTGAAGCACTGTCTGTCTACAAGCGAAAGACTGCAAAGTGCAGACGTGTTGGTAGGTGACATGTAATATTCTAAGTGGAATTCCCAATTATTAGCTGTGGTTTGAACTTTATTCCCAGGAGATCTGGTTATAAAGGCCCAAGGGGCTTCTTATCTGTACAATACCCAGTCTGGCATGATAAGCCTTCTACAGAACTATTAATATCCTTGCCAATACCCCACTCTCTTGAAAGTAAACACTAGGTAATAGAAGAAGTAGATCACAGATTTTGTGGTTTAAAATGCAGTGCTCGGACCCTTCTTTAAAATCTACAGTTACAGCACTGAATTTTTTAAGGCTCTGTGAGGTCCGTCATGCCACCTTTCATCAGTTTCTCGCCTACTGTCTCAAGGCCACGTGACCTTTTCCTCCCATTCAGAGCACCTGGACTTTATGTTTGGCCTGTGGATGCAGGAGTGGATGTTTTATAAAAATAGTTCATTTTTGCCTTTTTTTACAGCCTCCTCTCATTATGTCACATGATTATATAACTCAGTTCCTTTTGGTACTTTGCCAAGGGGCAGGTACAGCACACGAGGAAACTGAGGCTTAGAGTGTTGGATATGCCTGGAGCAGTGGCTGATCGGCACCCCTTACCCTCTTTTCAGGGTTCTTGTGGCCCAGGGTTCTGCTGCTTCCTCATATTAATCAAGGACAAATCTGTGGGCTGTGCAGGTGCTCGGCTCACTTGGATTTTCCTGCTGGCTGTTCATTTACTTCAGTGTTGCAAACAATCGGTGGGAAACAGCCAGGAATCAAACAGACATCCATCCCTGTCAGCTTCATGTGCTGGGCAAGCAGCTGCGGCCTGTCACCAATGCTGCACAGTAGTGAGCCGGGTGTCTGCAGGAGTTCCACCAAGTGGTTAATCAGAGGACTTAGTTCCTGGTTTTTCCTCACAGTTTAGTCCTTGAGTCATACCAAATAACCATATAATTCTGAAAATGATAATCGATCCTCATAGTTCATAAACCTTTAACATATTGTTTAAATAGGAAGGTACACTCTAAAAGTGTAATTGTCACAAAGACTTACTGTGGCCTTAACAACTCTAGATGTTTTGGAGAGGCACAGTGCCTCATGCCTACAGTTCCAGGCTTTTAGAACTGAGGGAAGAGAGATACGGATTCAAGGCCACCCTGGCAGGAATGCAGGCCCTTCAAGCATAATTTGGATGTGCTGGTAAAACAGTTATATTTGGGCTCACTTTAGAACTTTTGAAGCATGATATCAAAAACAAGCATTGTTTTCTGTGCTGATGTATGTACGTGTGTGTGTGTGTGTTTATACATGTAAGATAGATAGGGCTCTTCAGCCTTACCACCGAGGCTGTGTATCTCAGACTGCATCAGGAATGAATCTACAAAGTTGCCATTCTTTGAATATTCCCTCTAAAATCTAGTCCTTTTCCTGCAGAGGGATACGCTGAAACATCCAAGTGTCTGGAGAAAACATAACTTTCATTCCTTGGATGGGACATCAACCAGAGCCTTTCACCCTCAGACGGGGTTGCCTCTCCTCTCAAGTCCCGTAAGTTCCCTGCCGAGTTCCCTCATGCCCAGCACCTGCAGGCCCCCGAGAGGCTTGCAAGCACTTCAGCTAATGTTAATAGAAATATTTCAAAACTTGTGAAATAAATTTTCAGTTAGAAAGCCTTGTGGGTTTTGATAGTACTTTTAATGGCTATATGATAATATGGGAAAGGAGTATAAGTTGAACAAATTTAAAATGTATTTTACTGGTATTGAAATTTTTCTAAAATTCTTTTGCTGAAGAATTTAAGTGTAAAAATTTTTTTTTTAAATACCTTGATGAAGTTTAATACAAATAGTTTTTTTTCTTAGTCTCAGTAAATATTGGTACCAGCAGCAGTATTATCTAGAAAGTAGTTCTGTAGTTTCAAGTGCAGTGGTTAAAATCTAGCTTTGGAGGGCTTGGGATGTTGTTCAGAGACAACAGATCCAAGTAGGAGGCCCTGGGTTCTATTCAAGCACTATTTGAGAGGGTGAGGCTAGATGACTACAAATCAGAGCTATCCTGGGCTATAAGGTGAGACCCCCATCTCCAAAGGGTGGGGTTATGTTTGAAAGAAGACATCTGGATATGAAATTATTTTCCTTGAAGTGTGCACATACACAAACATGCATGTCCACACCCATGCAACTACACACATGAACTCCACGTGGATAAAATAGTAGAATGGAATCAGCTGAGTAGAAGTTTAGTAGGTGCCTGGACAGATATTTAGAAAGAACCTACCTTGATGGACAGAAAGGGGAGGGAATGGTAATCCTGAAAGGGCCATAGACAACAAAGTGAAATGCTCAGGATGTCTAGCAGAAGTTCCAAGCACAGACCAGGCAGGGCATGGAGAATGAAGTGAAGGAAGAAAGAGCTGAGTTATGCTGAGAATTGTACAGACAAGTCCTTATTTGTTTGTTTTTGTTGGTTTGTTTTATATGGTCTGGTTCTGGGACACAATTGAGTCAGAGACTTTTTCTGTGGGATTAAAAGGTTGAACCCATTTGAACACACACATGCTAGGAAAGCATCCTACCAATCTTTTCCCCTGTTATTATTATCTTTGTCTGGGATGGTTGGCTTCTCTTTGAGGCAGGGTCTCCTAGAGTTGTCCATTCTGGCCCTGAGCTTCCTGTCCTCTGGCCTCAGCAACCTGTGCAGTTTACTGGGTTGCCATCACTCCTAGCCATGATTTCATCTGTTTCTTCTCAGACCAGTGCATCACAGACTTTTTATACATATTTTAATTCAAAAAACAAATCTAATTCTCATGTTATATATGACTACCCTTAATTTGAACTTAGAACTTTCATTTTTTAATATGTTTTGTAAGAAGTACAATCTAGTATATGCTAGTGATTGAAACTTCAGAACAGTGTTTTTTAAAGCCATTCTCTGTAAAGTATTACATTTCTCAGTTACAGTGGGTAGGATTTCAGCACTCTTTCCCCCCTTTTAATTTAAGCTCTAAGTGTTACAGGCACACATCCCCCCAAAGCAGGTAAGTTGCTCAGATAAGTTAATAACAGTCCTGGGGTAGAGAGATGGCTCAGTCACAAGCCTGGGGACCTGAGTTCAGATCTTCAGTGCCCACACAAAAGCCAAGCATTACAGTAAGTGTCTGTAGTCCCGGTGATGGCAGGCGGGGCAGAGATGGAGTAGCTCTGACACTTGGTTACCAGCCAGGCTAGAGAATCAGTGGGCCCCAGGTTCAGTGAGAGACCCTGACTCAAACAGTGAGGTAAAGAGTGATCGAAGAAGATGCCTGACATTGACCTCTGACCTCCACACATATGTGCACACCTGCAAACACATACTTGCACTTATACATGAACACAAAAACCATATACACACAGAGTAAGAGTCCTGTACAGAGATACCATGTAAGCTTTAGTTTTGGGAAAAGCCTAGTTCTACTTAAAACCTAGTCAAAGTGCTTTTATGAGTATCTGGGTTTTTTTTTCCATATTAGTTAATGAAATGCGAATGAAAGAAAAATATGTGGGAAGAAGAGAACTAACTCATATATTTGTCCTCTGACCTCTACATGTGTGCTCCAGCATGCATGTACCCATACACATATAAAAAATAAATGTCATTTAAAACAGTATGCTTAACTTGGATTTTCTGAGTGTTTTCATAATTTTTAAAAGGTAGTCCTTTAAAAAATACAAATAATATCTGGGTGGTGGTGGCACATGCCTTTAATCCTAGCACTTGGGAGGCAGAGGCAGGTGGATCCCTGTGAGTCCAAGGCCAGCCTGGTCTACAGAGTGAGTTCCAGGACAGCCAGGGCTACATAGAGAAACCCTCTCTTGAAAACAAACAAAAAATACAAATAATTGTTTTGTCTTTAGGTTCCTCAAAGAAAAACGCAGTCAGGTTGCTTTGATCTAGACACTTCGCTGCTGCATCTGAGAAGCTTGTCCTCTAGAAGGTAATTACTCCAAGTGCATGTGTGTGAAGTAGAATGACGCAGCAGACATGCTGACTCTGAGTCAAAAGTGTAGTAAAATAAAATATTATCTTGGGGCTGGAGAGATAGTGCAGTGGTTAAGAGCACTGGATGCTCTTGTAGAGACCCTGGTTCGATTCCCAGCACCCACATGGTGGCTTGCAACCATCTGTAACTTACAGATGGAATCTGACCGTCCTCTGGCTTCCATGGACACCAGGCACACGTGGTAGTGCACAAACATGCAGACAAAACACCCTTGTGCATACATTTTATAGAAATTAAAATTTTTACAAAGCCTTATTTTTATCGTGATGTTGTAAAGAATGAGGCAGTGAGCCCTGCTGTGTGCTTGTCGTCTCCATAATCAGAAACACATTGGCTTAAGGTTTGAAGTGGATTCATTCATTTTTGCTCCTTAACCTGTCTTCTAGCCCACATTCCCTCCCTCTCAGCCTCCCTCCCTCTCATCCTCCTTCTCTCTCACCCTCCCTCCCTCCTTCCTTCTTTGTCAGTCCTAGGATCCAGCCTAGGGCTTCATAGGAGTAGTTAAGTATTCTGCCCCTGGGGCTACATCTGCAGCCCCATAATTACAGTCACATAATTTAGTCTTTGAAAGTGAGCTGGTTGTAAAATTCTGAATATCCTCCATTTCCAGTAGCTTCCACTATGTGATATATTATAAATTATACCTTGAAACCTTTCAGTGAATTATGTGTGTGTGTGTATATATATGTATATATTCTTTACCAAATATTAGCAATACATATTTAATCTGAAATTTCAACTACAAATTTTGCATTTTAAAATTTGATAATATTAATTTTATTATATTAGTTTGAATAAACTTCCTCTAATTCAAATCAGCTTCTAATTCATTTTACAGATAAAAATAAAATATTGCAGTTAAAGTGTTCTTTTTTCCTTTGCTTTTTTAAAATAGCTCTCGACCATGTCTGAATATTGAAGAGGACCCAGATGTTCATGAAAAACCTTTTTTGAGTTCGAGTGCTCCACCGGTCACAAGTCTTAGTCTTCTAGGAAATTTTGAGGTAATGTTGTTTTGAAACTATTTTAGGAGTCGAAGTGCTACAGTATCATTATGTAGTCGAAGGACTACAGTATCATTATGTCTTTAATAATATTCTTTCTGAGAAGAAAATTAGACTCTTATTTTTTCAGTTAAACTAAACAAAACACCATAGATTCTACAACAGCAATTTTTTTTAAAGCAATCATTTTCCAACATGACAAATGCTTGATTTAGCTTTCTAACGCAGCTTCTGTATGTGGCCTGTTTAAGTCCTTCTAGCACCTTCCTAGTGTGCTCTGTCATGGGCAAATACCTTCTCTGGTAGAGCCTATTATATAACATAGCCCAGGCTAGCCTTGAACTCATACAAGTCCTGTTGCCTCAGATACCCAAGTGCTGAGATTACAGGTGTGAGTCACTATAACATCATTTTTCATTTTGAGACATGATTTCTCTGTGTCACCCAGAGTAGCCTTGAACTTACTCTAGCATAGTCTGGCTCACAATACTCTTGCCTTGGCCTTCCAAATGTTGGGATTGCAGATGCATGCTACCATGGGAACTAGAAAGCATAGTCAAGTATTTCCTTAAATAGCAAATGAAATTAAAGCTGGACAGTAGTTGTACATGCCTTTAATCTCAGCACTTGGGAGACAGAGGCAGGAGGATCTCTGAGTTCAGGCCAGCCTGGTCTACAGAGCAAGTTCCAGGACAGCCAGGACTACACAGAGAAACCCTGTCTTGTGTTGGAAGAGGGAGGGAGGGAGGAAGAGAGGGAGGAAATGAAATTGATTACTAATTGTTCTGTCTTCTTAAAACACACCTTGTCATCTTGTCTTCCAGGAATCTGTTCTGAATTACCGTTTAGACCCCCTCGGCATAGTTGATGGCTTTACTGCCGAGGTAGGAGCCAGTGGTACTTTTTGCCCCACGCACTTAACTCTGCCCGTGGAAGTGTCTTTCTACAGTGTTTCGGATGATAATGCTCCCTCGCCTTATATGGCAAGTACTTTTTTAACTGTCTTTTTCTGCCAGAATCAGCCAGCCTAGTAATTCACACATCTGCTTCAGTCCTGTCCTTGAAAACATGAAACAATTCCTAAGAGAAAGTTAGAAACCGATATAGATCAGTAAGCTAGACCACTGCTCCGTGACCTTTTTCTCAGTTGGCTTAAATAACAGGTGACCTGTTTTGCATTTGAAAATGGTGCTGAAAATTTACTCATTTCTACACGACTTACTGATGACTGACTGGCACAGCCAGTCCAGCCTGCTAAGTTCACACAAATCCCCCAGTGTTCACTGTACACTCTAATTCCAGGTGGCTGCCTTCTCACGTATTTCTTATCTCAGTCACACTTAGTAAGATCTGGGAACCCGTGGCTGCCTGAGGCCCCTTCACCCCACCTTCTCCTGTTTGGTTTGTCTTTGGCACATTCTTTTTTGATCCTGGGGTTCTAGGGAGTGTGAGCTATTTCTCATTACAGCAGTGTCTTAGTGGAAAGAAAGAGAGCTTCTGGGAGTTAGAGCACAGCCTTGAGCCTGAGGTCCAGTAAATTTACCTTTCCCATTTTCTGTTGCAGTGGATTCTGGGTAAAATAAGCATTACCCTGCAGAAGTGCTTCTGAACACGGAGTGTATATAAACACTTCTTCAAAATACCAAGAAGTTTGTAGTGACGGTGTGAAGTGCAGGGTCACATAAGTCTCACTGTGAGAAGCAGAAATTCACACAGGCCTAGAACTCTGCAGCCTGACTTCACACTTGCCCAGTGGCTCCCTCTCTCCTGCCTCAGGGCTTTGAAGAACACTAGTGGCAATGTCTTTTGTTAATAATAAAAGCTATGAAAAGGGATTTCCCCATACCTGCGAGGAGGTGATGCTATACTTTTTAGGTCCCTAAATCTGACCACCTCATTGTTGACCCAGTTTGTCAAGGAGGCTAGTTTAGGCTTACTCCATTTTTAGGGTGAAATTTTGGTCAAGGTCCTGGCCAGTGTTTTAGACTTTGATAGAAAATAACAGAGAATATTACAAACAGAAGAACAAATATGTACAAACAGAGGACTCTGAATAGTTACTGGAAAAGGGACAAGTCAACCTACTGGATTAAGTTAGTTCATCCTTTAATGATGCCTCCCTTCGTATCTCAGTAGGCTTGAGGCCAGCATGGGCTATGTAGTAAGTTCTAGAAGATCCTGCCTTCAGAGGAGAACCCTGTCTCAAAAATCTAAAGCAACTAAAAATCAATGCCTGGCTGCCTTTTCTGTAATATGGTCTTCACTCAACTATCTATCATTTTTTCCCCTGGTCTGTTTACTTAGTAGGTATGGGTTTCTTTTACTAGCAGCTCACTCCAACATTCCACTAAAAATCTTTCCTAAATTTTGTTCTATTTTGATAGCTTAGTCTTCTTTCAAAGGACTGATCATGTTTTGTTAGATAGGACTGATCATGTTTTGTTAGATGATACATATCCCAGACCACCAGAAGTAATGCACCCTTATGTTACTCTAATAATTGTGTGACCTTTCCTCACAGATTGAATGGTCCCCAGAGGTAAAATGTTAGGACAGAACAGTCTTTGTGGTGAGATTTTTCATCAAACAATTCTTTAAAAATTAATTCTTCCTGTTGGAGTCAGCAGTAAGAATGTTCTCCAAGAGCTGCACCACAACATTCAGCTGCCTGGAAACAGTGTCAGAGATACCAGTCTGACCTCAAAGTCTGTGTAGCTGAGGCTGGCTTTGAACTCCTGGTCTTCTTGTCTCTACATCCCAAGTAATGGGATTTCTGGTGTGTCGTCACACCCTACAATTCAATAATTTGAAGATTTTTTTTATGTGTGCTAGGAGTCTGTCAAATTTAGTTCATCTTAACCTTACTATTACAAAAATGCTAGAGGAGATGTTTCTTTATATTAAATAGGGTAATTTCCTAAGTGTAAATATTAACAGTCTGGCCTATGAAACAAATCAAGTCATGTTAATCAAATTCTGGTATTTTTGTGTAATTCCTAACTGTCCAGTGCTTCTGCCGGTTTTCTATCCTTCGATATTGTTGTTTGGAGGCTAGAGCGAAGGCTCAGCAGTTAAGAATACTGGCTGCTCTTCCAGAGGACCCAAGTTTGGTTCTCAGCACCCACCTTAGGTAGCTCACAACTGTCTCTGATGCTAGGTCCAGGGGACCCAACGCCCTCTTTTGGCCTCCAAGGGTACTGTACTCATATGCACATACCCACACAAATACACCCAATTAAAAAGAAAAGAAAATGTTTGTATTGGAGTGCTGCGCTAAACATAAAAGACCTTTTAAATTTTTTCAGTCACTATCAGCTTAATTGCACTATTGTTATGTTCTAAAAACTATTAGAAGTGTATATTAGAGAAAGAAATACAGTCACAGTTGTAGTTCCAGTCGTCCCCGCCCCAAGCTTTCTCCTTCTTGTGTGGGAAGGAGGTTATGAGACAGGGCAGCAACTCCTGGCTCTACCAGTGTGACTATAAAAGTAGCTATCATTTTGATATGCTTTACTTTTCCTTTCTGGAACTAGAAAGAAGAGTGTGTTTTTCATGTAACTGTCCACACTGCTTGTTCTTGAAAAGTGGTGAGCACACGCCTCAGTGAGGATGCTGAGCACACTGTGAGGAAATACTGTTGCATTGCAGGGGCCTAAGTCTAATGTCCATGCTCTCCAGGTGGAGTTAGGAGCATGTGTCAGAGTATGACTCTCTTGTCACGGTGATCCACTCCTTTTTAATCCCAACCCAGGTCTAGTTTCCAAACCCAGCAAAGATGTCACCTAGTGCCACGGTTCTGTATTACATTACTGTCACCACCTATGGCCATACGGTCGCCCCGGTTACTGAGAAGCTTTTGCGTGTTCAATCTGAGCTTTGGATTTACTTTCTTTGCATTTCTGCTTTCTTCCCCGTTGTTTGGACTCCGCAGACAAAATGCCTGTGCTTAAGGTTTTCTTAAACTTGGTTTACAATGATATCATCAGGAAAGTCCTGTCGAAAGGCAGATTTGGTTTGGTAGATCTGGAGAGTGGCTAGGCAGACTGCTTTTCTAGCAAGATCATGTGTCTGCTGCTGCTGCTGCTGGTGGTGGTGAAATGACTGTGATTCACCCTTCACTTCTCCTTGGATCTCAGCTCTCAAGCCACTGTGTTCTGGTTTAGAGCTAGTTCAAAGTCTTAGATTCCTTAACAAGGAAACAGCTAAAGGGCAGTAGCCTGGGCATCCCAACACTTGAGGGGCCGAGGCAGGGGATTTTCATCAGTTCTAGCCCAGTCTTGGCTACATAGCAAGGCTTTGCGTAAATCAAAAAGCAAACCAAAAGAAACAGAAATAAGTTGGACATGGTGACAGACATGGTGTAATCCCAACACGTGGGAAGCAGAAGCAGGAGGATCTGGAGTTCAAGGCCAGACTTGGTAACATAGCCTGTTTGAAACCAGCCTGGACTACAAGAGACCCTGTGTCAAAAAAATGGAAAAAAAATAAACATTCCAAGCACCTTAAGATACAAGTTAAGACACAGCGTGATCCAGCTACTTCTGAAGTAGCATTTCCTTTTGGAAAGGTGCAGAGCAGGCAGCCTTGTGTTGCTGGTAGACCTTCATTTTTCACATTTGCTTAGAACATCCCTTCTGCTGGAAATTCATCAGACTGGAACCTGGACCCTAGTCCCACCTACCTGTTGTCTTAGTTCTTTTCTTCTGTCTGTCATTAGAAAAAATTGATGTTTAAGTTGTTGACTCCCTGACTGAAGAATTCCTTCTTTTGCGGCCCAAAAGGATACTTTGTATACTCATTACTTTTCCATACTCCAAGACCAGCCATTTCTTTGTTTCTCCATTGCCCCTCTTTTCTTGGATGATGGGAACTAATCCTATAGCCTCACTTTATTTCCTTATGGCTAGGAAACCTGACCCTTAGTCTGTCTCGGTGGCAGTTCCCAGCAGTGTGGTCTTAGGTAATGCTGTATGCTGATGGTTGCAACGTGTCCAGAAGAGCAGCAGTGAATGGTTCCTTTAGAAGGGGGAGCCTCAGTGTTTCATACTCACAGACTATATCTCAATGCAATTGGAATATTTCACCATAGAAATTTACTGAAAGTGTAATAACGTGTTGTGCTGTTACTTTTCGTCTTTTATATACATATGCACTCAATTTGTCTTCTTTTGTTTCAAGGGTGTGATTACTTTAGAGTCCCTTGGTAAAAGGGGTTATCGAGTACCTCCTTCAGGAACGATACAAGTGGTATGTGTTTTATAGCCTACAATTGCAATAATCATTCTCTCACACACATATAGAACTTAGCCCTTTCTCCTGCTACTGCTGCTGCAACAACCTTGGTAAGTAACACTGGGCTGCAGCTCTGTTTGGAGTTGCCATGCTCTGCCCCAGGAGTGACCATTTGGGGGACCTCCATTAAAGGAAAAGATTAATAATCTAATAGAGGTGAATGCTTTAGGCAAATGATACATACCATTTACATGACTTAAACTGTTTTCAATATAATTAGATCCTGACCAGTGTTTTCTATTAAATATTAAACCATATTGAGATTGACCTATATAAAAGAAGACCCCAAAATATTAGAATTGCTTTGGTAGGAAAATATGGGAAATGAGGTGTTATTACTAGTGTAATGGTTTCTAAAACTGACCCAATACAATCTGATGATTCCAGAGCAGAGAAGGTGGCATTCCTTCATCTGTACATTCATCTAATTTGGGCTCAGAATACCGCTTATAACCAGGACAGACCTGATCTACGTTATCTTTCTATCTGACCTAGATAACACCAAAAGTCCTCAATCTGCTTCAGATTTTGCAGACTGGAAGAATCTGGCTGAGGCTGGCTGCTTGCACTCAGCCTCTGGTCTAGCCCAACAGGCTTCCTGAGCCCTGTGACCTCAGGGAGTCAGCGATTTTGTCAGCCTGGTCACACCTTATCACATCTGTCTCAGTGCTATGCTGAGCCTGTGCATTAATCTGGCATCTCACAGGGGTGAGACAGTAGTAAGCAATATGCATGTGTACCACCGAAGAATGGCTGCATATTAAAATGTGATTTCTCTACCCCAGACTTTTTTTTTAAAGTTCAAGAGTGATAGGCTTCTGTTCTCTAGCCCCTGACTGTGGAACCCATGAGGGTGTGTGAATCACTGGAGAGCTAGCTGTGAGCTGCCCTAGTAATAAGACATTAACCCAGAAAGAGAAGTCCACCTCTGAGTGGTCCATTTTAAGCATGATTTTATTTCTTACGTGGTTTGAAATTCTGGGTCTGCTTGTGCTTGTTGAATGTATCAGCCTTGATCTTAGCACTGCTAGGTTGTAAACTTGGATCATAATGTTGATGTATTTCTCATTTTGATTCAGTGAGTGATGGCCAGCCCTGGGATGAGCTTCTGAAAGCATGGCACCAAGTTACCGATTGATGTGTTGGTAATTTGGTTAAAGTCAGTTCAGCAGCCTGGGTTTTTATTTAAAAATGTGTATTAAAAAATAAATTATTCATAGCCAAGAAGAATTGAATTACTTCAGCCTTCTCATATTTTGGTCTCTAATGATACTGATGATTTGTGAAGTCTGATCATTTGTGGATGAAAACATAATGTTGTTATAGACTTTGGAGCTAATGAGTGAGCTTTATATCCTGACCTGGAAATATTTTCAATAGAAAAGTCTCCCTTTGAACATTTATAGCAATATAATTTTACAATAAGTAGTTTAAAACAGCTAATTTAAACTTAGTTTTGCTGAGCTTGTATTTTTATTTTTAAAACTGCAATCCATTAAAACATAAGAAAAATTATAATCCACCTTGAGAATTTGCGGTTGATATCACCAGCTAATATTTGAAATGACGGAACCTAGAATATGCTTACAAAATACACCATGAGAAGTGTATTCTGCTTAAATTAGCACAAAAGTTTCTGAAAATCTGAACAGTGAGAAAAATGTATCTGGTTTGCTATTAAATATGAAATTTGTGGCTAAAGATTTTGACTTATTACAGGATTTTATCTTGTTGTGACATAAGAAATGAAGTTGAATCTTTGAAAGAATTTTGAGTATTATTTTGTGAACTTTTGAAATGTTAATATTAGCTTCTGAAATGGAACTTATCCAGTGGAATTAAATTACTAAACTGTCTGTTTAATTACTGACATGGTGTTGTGAGTCATAAACAATCATCATTGTGAAGAATAACCCCTCTGTTGTTTCTTCAGACCTTATTCAATCCCAATAAGACTGTGGTGAAGATGTTTGTTGTGATGTATGACCTACGAGGTATGCCCGCCAATCACCAGACATTCCTGCGACAGAGAACATTTTCTGTTCCTGTTAAACAAGAAATGAAGAGAAGTATTAATAGAGAGAGCGTCCAGCACACAGCACAGTTATTACGCTACCTCATACATCTGAGGTAATGTTTCAAATTAATAGGGAAATACCCTACTTCAGAACAATTTAACATCGTTACACTTGTTTTGTAAGGGAACTTTTTGACCGACTGGACCAGTACCGGGTACTCTGCTCTTGGGGCCTCTTGACAACGTGCCCGAATGGAGAACATGTGGCATTCATTCCTACCACCCTTGCTGCTTACTGGAGTCAGGGGCTCGCACTTGTTAACTGGGAAATGCTAAAAGTCAGAGTAAAGCCTGATAATTGAGGCAGTAAGTTACCAGTGATGTTGATAGAAACTTAAACTGAGCCATCAGCCTGGATTGCAGTTAGCAGCAGGCATGTAGTAAACTGCCAAAGCTGACTATGGAGTGAGCCTCTTCTTACCTGTGATCCCAAATCTGAGTGGTCGAGGCACCAAGATACTTTACATCTTCTAAATCAGCAATTTGTTTTACACTCAGCACAGTCGATTTGAAGTAGTCCCATTTCAGGTGGCTGTTAGCCGCATGTAGCTAGTGGCCATATTGGACAGAGGAGTTCTGAAATGGACTCTCCGTCACTCCTTGACCATTTCCTGCAAGGCATGCTTCTCGACATCTAGGAGGTAATAGTGCTACATGGAGGACACATTTCCAAGATGCCTTAGCCTCCAAGTTCCTGAGCTCTAGGTCGTGGACAGGCTTTGGGTTTTGTTGTCCTTCTGGTTCATTTTGCCAACATCCCTAAGTTGCATTTTAAGCGCCCCCCCCCCCAACCAATCCCTATGTAGCCCTCAGGAACACTGAGCAAAACAAAAGCAGAAGTCAGCATCCTTGTTCCTGCAACTATAGAACATTCTCAGCCTTGTCAGTGATTGGCTCTCAGGAACGCTGTGGGTCCCAGCTGTCCTTCAGTGTGTAAGCACCATGCTTGGGTCGGGAATGAGTTAGACATGCGGTGTCCACACCTGAGGCAGTGACTGACTGCTCCTCTTAGAACGCTGCCTGGTGGGCCTCGCCCCGTCTTGTTCTGTCCCCAGAAGACAATGTGTTTCACTCACCCTGGCACTGCCTGACAAGAGCGTCGTACTACATCATGTTCATAAGCCGTGAGTATGAAAAACGGCCTGTGAGACACAAACTTGGAGAACTTTGTCAGAAGAAGAGATGTGGGCCGGTGAGATAGGCCTCACGTGGTACGAGAACCAACTCGCATAAGTTGTCCTCTGAAAACTACTTGCATGGTGGCAAGTATCCCTCCCCTCCCCTCTCACACAGATTTTTCTTTTAAATGTAAAAGAACTTTGTTTCCTGATACGGTTAAACCAAGCACTTGGAGAGGCAGAGGAAGGACAACTGACAGCTGTGAGTTCAAGGTCATCCTAGACTATGTAGTGAATTCCGTGTAAGCCTAGATTACAGGGCGATATCCTAGTTTGAGAAACTTAAAAAACAAATAGATAAAATGACAACAAATAAATAAAGGAGACGTGTAATGAAATCACATAGTATAGCAATACTTCCCAGTGGTGGGCAGTGCTGCTCACTGTCTCCCTAGTACGAGAGTATGAGGAAGGCCCTGGATTTTTTTTTCAGTACTACCAAAATAAATAATAATAAAAAGCAGTGACAGCCCAGCCCGGTGATGGAGACAGTGATTTTAGCAGTTTGAGGGGCTGAGGAGGGAGGATCCCAAGTTCAGCTCTTCCTGGGCCACAGTGCCCAATCAAGACCAGCCTTTGCAGCATAGTGAGACCTTGCCAGAGTCAAAAGGAAAACGAGGGCTGAAAATACAGCTCATTGAGAGTACTTCCCTAGTGTGTATGAGATTCTGGGTTCAGTCCTGAGTACCGCAAAGTCAGTCTGTCCGTCAGCCTCCCAGCCTGGTGGGAAAGAGGCAGTTCTGATTCAGCCCCCATTTCAGCATTGTCCTGATGCCTTCTGTTTGGTTGTTTGATAGTATTTGTTTCGTGGCATCGGGGGTCAAACCTAGAGCCTGGTGAACGCTGCTGAGTTGCATTGCCATCCTCCTGAAGTTGAACAGTCTTAGCATGTGTAGCCAACATTCACCCCAAGTCAGCGACCTCTCCTTTCAGTCTTCACATAACACGGCTAAATACTTACAAGCTATACAAAGCCTAATTGGAAAAATGGCATCTTCCCCAAAGCTTTCCAAGGTGAAAACTTAAGGGAGGAGAAGTGAGCCAGCCAGTGAGATGGGCCCTGGCACATGCTGCCACACCAGGCCTTTCCATTAGTTTTGGAGTAAAGTCCATAAACACAGACCATTTCTGCTATGCCAAGGACAGTCGGAGAAATCAGCATTGGGTGGCATCTGCTGAGGAAGGGTAGTGGAAGATAGAACCAGCTCCGAGCCAACTTTTGATAGCCTCTTCCATTTCCCCACTAACTGTCGTCATTACTTCTAGTGGTGTTTAGGTTTGATGGTTTCATTTAACCAATTGCTAAGAATAGCAGCGATCGTCCCAAAACTTGAAGTTTGCCCAGCATGATGCTTAACATCTGTAATATTTGCTGCACTAAGGAAGCTAACGCAGGAAGATTACTCAAAGTTAGAGGCCAGCATTCGTTATATAGTGAGTTCCAGGCAGCCTGAGTACAGGGTGAGACCCAGTATCAAAACAAAAACTATAGACTGGGGGGTGGGTGGGGGGGGGGGGGGGTGCGACTTGGTAGGTGAAGCACCTGCTGCACTGATTTGAAGTTCAGAACACACATTGGAGCTGGGCGAATCCTTGCTCTTGGGAGGCAAAGATGGAATCTCTGGAGTGAGCTGGCTGGCTAGAGGTTTGGGCTAGTATTTACATCAACTTGACATAAGTTAGAGTCATTTTGGAAGATTAAGAAAATGCATCCACCAGCTTGGCCTGTGTGTGAGATGTCTTTCTGTATGCTGTGAATAGGTGTTGCTCCTGGTAGTTAATAAATAAAGCTGCCTTGGCCTACGGCAAGGCAGGATAGTTCCAGGTGGGAAATCCAAGCAGAGGTACAGGAAAAGAAGGGCAGAGCCTCGCATACGCCATCCAGCCACCCAAGGAGCAAGATGCCAGCAGACCAGTAATGCTGAAGCCTTGTGGCAATGCATAGATTCATAGAAATGGGTTAATTTAAGTTGTAAGAGCTAGTTGGTAGTAAGCCTGACCATCAGCCAACTATTTATAGTTAATATAAGCCTCTGAGTGCTTATTTATAAGCAGCTGTGGGACCAGGCAGAATGCAGAAAAGCCTCTGGCTATATCTGTGGGCAAGCTTGTGATGCATGTCCTGATAGAGAGTTGATGAGGAAGGGCCTAGCTCACTGTGGGAAGTGCCACCCCTGGGCCGGTGGTCCTAGGTGCTACAAAAAAGCAGGAGGAGCGAGCCAGTAATCACTCTTCCATGGCCTCTGCTTCAGTTTCTGCCTCTAGGCTCCAGCCTCGAGTCCCTAGCCTGGCTTCCCTGGATGACAGACTACAAGTTGTAAGATGAAGTAAACCTTTCTTCCCCAAGTTGTTTGTGTCATGGAGTTTTATCACAGCATTGGAAACCCTAACTAAGCTACTAGACTCGCCATTCAATGAGCTCTGGGTTCAGCAAGAGTCCCTGCCTCATAAATGAAGTGGAGAGTGAGGAAAATACCTGATACTTTGATACTGTGAGACACACACACACACACACACACACACACACACACACACACACACACACACAGAGGAATGCTCACATACACAAATACACATTTAAGAAAAACTTGACTCTTGTCTGTTTTAATTTGCTTTGCTTTGAGACACATTATTATACTATAATCCAGACTGGTTTGTAACTCAATATGTAGTCCATAATGGGCTCAAACATGACAGTCCTCCTGTCTCAGCCTACTGAATAGTGGGATTGCAGATGTAAGCAATCATAGCCAGAAAAAACTTTTAGTATTCTTCAGGTATGGAACCCATTTTAATCTACCCTGAGTCATGGGCAGCTAATTTATATGAACTGTGTCTGTCTGTGTGTCTAGGAACTGCCTGACCACAAAGCCCAAGGCATAATCCTATAATCGGCTGGTGTCATGGAAACTGATACCTTAGATGAGGAATGTGCATGTGCAGCAGAGTCAGGGGAGCAGTGAAGTCGAAACCCAGACTCAGAAGAAAGAAGCCTTGGTCCCGTTACAGAACAGGAGTGTGGTTTAGGGTGTGATGAACCAGGAGCATGTTTTTGACAATTCAGAGCCTAAATAAGGAACATCTTGTAGTACAGCAACACTGATTCTTCCTGCTTCACATTTTAATGATTAGGTTTACTTATTTGAAAGACTCATTCTCTAACATTATTATTCTATCTTTGTATTTACTTAGGTTCCAGAGTTCTAAATCTGGAAAGATCTACCTCCATAGAGATGTACGGCTCCTGTTCTCAAGAAAGTCCATGGAGGTTGATAGCGGCGCTGCGTATGAACTCAAATCTTACACTGAATCGCCAACAAACCCTCAGTTTTCACCAAGATGTTGATGGGGGTGAGGGGCAACTTAAAGTATTCGCTCAGTAGCCAGGCTTGAACGTGAGCATCCACAGAATGGAGTCCATGAAATCAGAGCTGGCGGGGGAGTGGCACTCCTCTGTTGTCCTGGACCAGACTTTGTTAAAGGACCCCTGAAGTGAGTGAGACCTGTGACTCCGTGTGGACTGGAAGCAGCCGTGTCTTCACCCTTTCTATACTGTTGAAACCACTTCATTGGACAGTCGCAATAGCAAAATCCCCGGTTAGATTAGTGTTTACACGTTTTATTTCTGTTATTTAATATTTAATGTTTTCCTTAATACTCAAGTGATGTTTGTCTCTAGTGTTCTAATGTAGCACAATCCTCTGTAAAATCATACTATGTATTTTTGACATTAATGTTGAAATCCGAAATATATGCACAAGTCTTTAATTTTGTGTGGTGTGTTTTAAGTGCTACTCATTTAAGCTACTGAAAGTGAGAATGAAATGTTGGGCTTCTTGAAGATTAATGCACTATGCAAGCATGTCTGCTTTTTATATCTCTCCAGGTTAGTTTTTACAACATCCATTCAGGGGCTGGCCCTGGAGTAACATGCTGTTCCTCGGTGCAGTAAGACAAAGCTGCTCTGTCCCCCTGGCAAGCTCTCAGCCTCATGCCCATTCTCATCCCTTCTGAGGTCCTCCCCCCCAAAAAATGTTCTATTTTTCCTGAATCACAACTGTAGAGGTTTTACTTTAAATGGCTGTCCCATGCTAAAGAATTTTCTCACACTTTTAAAGAGAATATGTACTTTGAAAACAAATTAATATTTATATTGTAAATATATGCAAAAAACCCTAAAACGTGTATTTGCCTTTTATTCTGAGATGAGACATTTGTTTAACTGTTGGATTAGCCATCAGACAGTTTTCAATCTACCTCTACAGCTGCCAAGGAGAGAGGCATTTGGCAGCAGGAAAGGCTACCAAGCAAAGGAGCGTGACTGGATGCATCAGAAGCCGCCTCCTGCCATGGATAGAACCTGTGTTCCATCCTTGATATTTGTGCTGGGGTGATGGGCAGCACACCAGACAACAGGAATATTTGGATCGCAGATCAGGATTGGGACACACTCCTGTAATCTCCACACTGGGGGTGCAGAGGCTGGAGGATTGCTTCAAGTTTGAAGCAAGCTGGTCTACATAGCCCCAGGATAGCCACAACTACATAGACCCTGTCTGAGAGAGAGAGAGAGAGAGAGAGAGAGAGAGAGAGAGAGAGAGAGAGAGAGAGAGAGAGAGACCATTCTAACTACTCAGTATCTCACTTGTTTTCAATCATTTTCAAGTCTCCTACTATATATCCTTAAAAATCCATTCTCTCCCTCAGTGAACTGTAGATCAGTCATGGAGTGCTTGTCTGACATGCACCAAGCCCTGGGTTCAACCCACAGCACAGTGTGAACCAGGCAAGCATGGTACATGTTGTAATCCCAGCACAAGGGAGGCAGAAGCAGGAGGATCAGGAGTTCAAGGTTTATTCCTGATTCATAGTGTTTGAGGCCAACCTGTGCTACATGTGTGTCTCAAAAACAAAGGGAGGGAAGAAAAGAAAATTCTGATCTTCTGACCTTTTAAAGCTTTTACATGCTTACTAAATCCCAACTATTGTGTGCACATTCACATCAGAACCACTGGAGGCAGCTTCGATTAGCATCAGTTCTTGGACTGAACCTAATTGTAAGAATCTCTGTCAAAAGTATGTGGATGTTCCTAATTTCTATGACTAATTCGTTAAGCATTCAGTTCCTTGTACTAGCCACATTAAATGCTCGCTGGCATTTAGCACTGTATGATTAGTAGCCAGTGTGTTTAGAGAGCACAAATGTAGACAACCCACATCATCACAGAAAGTGCTATGGAACAGCCCTATTCTGGATTGACGGCAGCTCAGGCTACAAGGACAGAAGTGAGTAAAACTAGAGAGGATGGAATTCAAGGAAGACATCACAATCAAGTTGTTAGGCTTGGGGGCAAGTGCCTTACCTACTAAACCATCCCACTAACTCCAAAATCCTCTTGTTAAGAGGTAGGTAAAGCCAGGTGTAGCGGTACAGGCCTGTAATCCCAGCATTTGGGAGACCAAGACAGAAGACTTACGGATTAGAGCTCAATATAGACTACACAATGAGTTTGTCTCAAGACAACAAACAAACAAAGAGCCAGATAAAGGGCCAGGTAAAAAGGCAGGCATAGTGGCTCATGTAATCCAGAATTCCAAAGCCTGAAGCAGGAGGACCATGAATTCAAGTTTAGCTGTAGCTCCATAGCAAGTTGGAGGCTAGCCTGAGTTATCGAGACCCTTTGTCAAAAATCATGTAAGTTGTAGATACATTCTGAAGGTTGAACCTAGGAAATTCGTGAGTTCAAGACCAACCTGAACCATAGAGTGAGACCACTCATCTCAACAAAGGACAAGACAGAGCCAGGAATGGTAGCTCATACCTGTGATAGGGCAATAGCATGTACAGGGACCACAGGGAATAAAAACGTATCAGGAAGTCCAGTGCTGGGAACCAGAGTAGCGCAAATTCCTAAACCCCAAGGTTTCCCAAACAAAGATTTCAACCATGTTTAGCTATAGCTACACATACAAATTCCTTGAGTTGTGTTTCGTGGATTCCATAACTTGTAGGTAGCTACAGTCCAGGTGGAGAGAAACTGAGGATGTTTCTCGATCAGTTTTGGCCCAAACTGAAAAGTGAAAAGCACCCAACAGTAGAAACAAAACCGTTTTTCCTTTAAACAACCGCCATTTTTTGGTTTTCTCTTTGTTTCTTGATAAAAAAAAGGGGCAAACAGCTGACTTGAGATTCTGATTACATCAGGCATCAAACAGAAGAGGGAGAATCATTTAATTTGAGGCCAGACTGAGCTTTGCAGCAAATCTAAGGCCAGCCTGTTTGGCTGCATAGTAAGTCCCCGTTTTTAAAACAAACAAAAGGTGGAGGAGGAGGAGGAGGAAGAGGAAGGAAGAGGAGTGGCCAATATCTAGAGGTCAAAAGAGTATTTTGAGGGGTGGAGTATTTGGGATCAATGTGCAGTTTTAAAGATTAAAGTACATGAGTAATGGTACAGAATCATGTTCTAACAGGCCCTGGGAATTAAGATTTGTCAAAAGTTGCTTTTTTCAGCTCCAGCTTCCTACAGAATATAACACAGTGGGAGTGAGAATGGCCTGCCCCAAACCCTGGCCCTTCTAGCTCCCAGTTCTGGTATCTTGAACATAGGGCTAAATCTGCATATGTGTATTTCCTCGCTCCTATTTCATCTTCCTATGTTGGAACACTGATATGAGTAAGACAAAGACAGATGAAGACTTTTTCTTTCTTTAGAGATGGGTCTCATGTAACCCAAGCTGGCTCAAACTTACTATGTAGCTCAGGATGGCCTTGAATTACTGCTCCGACTGCCCCTACTTCCCATGTATTGAGATTACAGGTGTGTACCACCATATCTAACATCTTCTTTTCTCCTAATGTGGGTGAGCATTGCACTGGGACCAGAGCCAGGCTTTATGACTGGTGATTCTGTTGACAGTGTTACTTGGGGAAGGATGGCTTCTTAGACAGTTCCAGAACATTGCCTCTGAGGAATTTTTTTATTTGGTCACCCTGTTCCCCAGAAATTCAGATTTTTCTGACATGAATGCTACTAACTATCTTTTAGAACCAGATATATATTTATAGTCTTTGTCTTCATCTCCCCCATATCTGTCCTCTGTCTCTGTCTCTGTCTCTGTGTGTGTGTGTGTGTGTGTGTGTGTGTGTGTGTGTGTGTGTTGTGTGTGTGCTGAAACTTGCAGAGTTTTGTTAATGCATTTATTTGTACAATATAGTTATAGAAAAATGTGTAGGCAGGCATGGTATCATTAGGAGTCAGTGATGTTTAGAAGCCAACTTTTGGTACAGTGGATTGCCATTTGTCATTTTTACATAGATGCTTTTTTTTCATTGTAGAGACTTTTTTTGGAGACAGGGTTTCTCTGTGTTGTCCTGGGTGTCTTGGAACTTACTCTGTAGACCAGGCTAGCCTCTAACTTATAGAGATCACCTTCCTCTGCCTCCCGAGTGCTGGGATTAAGAGTGTGCACCACTACTGCCCGGTGGGACAGATTCTTTTTAAGGTCACAAATAGCATTTTTTCTGTGTGCCTTGTCACATCTTAACCCAAAAATCTACTGAAGTTTACGTGAGTGAGTGTGTGTGTGTGTGTGTGTGTGTGTGTGTGTGTGTGTGTGTGTGTGAATTGTATTTGATTAATAAAAACACTAGTTAGATGCATCCATTAGCCTGACTAGTACATTTTTCCTTCAGTCTGTAGCTCTACTCAAATGAAGAGCACTGAGACTAAAGCAAGAGGTTTGCTGTGAGTTTCAAGCCAGCATGGGCTAGAGTGAGACCCTGTCTCAAACTAACGAAGCCAGGTGTGGCACATGTAGGTGGGCAGATTTCTGTGAGTTCTAGAACAGCTAAGAATACATAGAGAGACTGTCTAAAAACAAAAACCAAAAAACCAGAATGGGGGTGGGGCAAATATCAGAAGGTTCCTTCGCCAGTATAGAATGATAACAAACACACAGTTGTTGTTCTTTTTGTGCAGTTTTGGTTTTGGAAACACCATGTTGTGTAGACTGAACTTGAACTCACTCGTAGCTAGCTAAGACTGGCCTTGGACTGATGCTCTTCCTGTCTCCACTTGCAAAGTTCTGGGATTCTAGGTGTGCACTACAGTTGATTTGTGAACAAATTGAGCCATTCTCAGGGGATATCTTTGTCCAAGGGTCAGCTTTTTAAGCTCTTTTATCTTAAACAGGCACTTGGTTAAGTGACTAAGGCTGACTAACCTTTCCTTAGAAGGGAACTCAGGATTAAGACTCCTTTTGTTTTTCAAACTGAGGTCTCAGTAAGTCTTCAGGTCTGAGATTCTACATCTTGTTGAGGCTTTGTGTTTGCTTGTCTTTTATTGTTGTTGTCTTGTTTTCTTTCATTTTAGTGACAGAGCCTCACATAGCCCAGGCTAGCCTCATGCTCAAGCTGAGGATGACTTTGAACTTCTTGATCCTTGTGACTCTACCCCTCTGGTGCTAGGACTACAGGCATGCACCAACACACTGATTTTATGAGGTGCTGGAAGTCAAACCCATTCCAGGCAAATGATCATCTACTACTGAGCTAAGTAAGTCTCTCTCTCTCTCTCTCTCTCTCTCTCTCTCTCTCTCTCTCTCTCTCTCTCTCTCTCTCTCTCGTTCTGGTGCTGGAGAGACCAGAATACAGGGATTTGCACATGCTATGCAAACCCTCTACCATTGAGGAGCTACATGCCCTGCCTTTTGATGTAGGCCTCATTAAATTGCCCAGGGTGGCCTTTTATTTACTCTATAGCCTAGGCAGGCATAAATTTGCCATCCTTCTGTCTCAACCTCCCAGACAGCTGGGATTACAGTCCTATACTACAGGGCCCAGCTTTGGTTTTGTGGCTTCCAATTAGGATCTTTTGATTGTTCTCCTGCCCTCCAGAACTGCATTCATTACCTTCCAATTTCTACTAGCTGAACATATAAGGCCACCTTACTCCAAGATATCTGAGGGACATTTCTTTGGAACCAGATGTGCCAGCAGGTATAAGATGCTTAGTAGAATGACGAGTCGATATGAAGCCACGGGACTTGGCAATTAAGAAAGTCATTATGGAGCTCAATGTTTTGAGCTGACTGCCGTGTAAGAACAACGAATGGAAGCTGAATTCATTCATCGGTTATTTATTACATAGGAAATACCAAGGCCTGGGAGGGTCTCAGAGTGAAATATTGGCCTCTTCCCTAGTGTGGCTAATATGAAGAGGGAAGGTGACATGACCAAAGTAATCACAATTTCTGTCTAATGATGCTGTGCTCATTATGGAACTCTCCGGAGCAGTGATAGCTTTGAAGAGGTTGAGCTAAGAAAATAAGATCGTGCTGAGACAAAGTGGAGGAATGAAGTAATGGTGGATGGGGTTAAGCTGAAGCAGAGCTACTGCAGAGCACAGAGCAAGCCAATGGGTGAATGGGAGGTCAGAGCAGTCTGGAAAGGCGGGGGCAGAGCCACAGATAAACTACAATTCCCAGGAAGCACCGGGCGCCCTTGGACGGAAGTGAGGTGAGGCGCGAGCCGCCGCAACCTTTGAGGGAAAAAGGAAGTGCTTGGGCGTCGCAGGGCCGGAGGCGCGGGGATAGGTAGGTAAGGGTGCGGCGCGGGAGTCTGGCGGGCCTGGGCTGCGGGCTCCCGGGGCCCGTGTCGTCACAAGGCGGCAGCCGCCAGCCCGGCGAGCGGCGGGGCAGGCAGAGGGCAGCGGGCGGCCTGGCCACCCCGGTAATCCGTCTTCTCCCGGCGTCTCTTCTGCAGAAGGAGCACCATGTCCGCGGAAGTCCCTGAAGCAGCGTCGGCCGAGGAGCAGAAGGTGAGCGTGCCGGGCTGGCCCGGCGGGGCGGCGGGAGCCAGGTGTGGCTGGAGCCCTGGCTGGCGGGCCTGCGGGAGCGCGGCCCGAGCGAGGCCGGCCTGAAGGAGCCCTCCGCCGGCCGCCGCCTGGCCGCACCACACGAGGCGGTCGGCTCCTCCCGCATCCGACCCCCCCCCTTGACCTCCCCCCAGGCGGCTTGGACACCTAACGTTCCTCTCCGGTGCCTCGGTGTGTCACCTGGGTATACGAGAGAGCCAGGACTCGGGCCGGTGCTAGGAACCCAAGTTTTCTAGCGAGCTTTTGTTTGCTTAGGACGTTGTATTCCCCCCCCCTTCCCGCGCGCTCACCCCCCCCCCCGGAAGCGCTCCGACCACTTGTAAGCTTGCAGGTAACTCCTAAAGCGGTGTCTCCATTCGGGGGCCTGGGGGGAGCGATGCAGATCTAGGTTAGGATTGTGAGCCGTGTGACCCCAGGATCTGTGCCTAAACCCTTGGGGCTTCGGTTTCCCCGTCGGTTAAGTCCCGGTCCTAGTGCCCACTGCCTACGACGGCCGGGAGGCCCAACCGAGGAACTGTAAACCCAGCACGACTTGTGCTCAGACATGCTAGCTGGTGGGGTTTGCCTGTGGTACTTGACTATAGCTCGAGAATTGGAGCTTTACAATTTTTTCACTAATTGAATCAGATATTTCTCGAGACTTGGGGATCTTTTTGTCAGCTCATTTGTATTTCTCCGATGAAGGGAAATGAGCTAGCAATCCATCTAGGAATACAAGGCCTGTATGTTTATCTGGGCTGTTGCCTGCCCATTCCATTATAATTAATTATTCTGATGCCCTGCCTTCCTGGTTACATGGAGTCAATTAAGAAAGGAGAAGAGCCCTCGGTCTCGTTTCTTAAATTATGAAGAGTTCCCAGCAATTTTTCTTATCAAACTGTGCCTTTAATCCCAGGTCTCAGGCAGAAAAAGCAGGCAGATGTCTGTGAGTGCCCGGCCAGCTGGAGCTACATAATGAGACCCTGTCTCAAATTAATTGATAATTAATAACAAACTGCTTTACTGTACATGAGATTTGCTGTAATGTTTAAACTTTCTTAGGGCTTATACTGAATGTTGCCCTGTAGATGAGTGCTCTGTGCCCATTCCATATGTTCCTAATCGTGTTGACTTTTTCTGTTATTTCTTCCATTACAGTAGTTCTGTTCTGAGAGTACTTGTAAATTAACTGATGAAAAGAAAGAGAACAAAGATAATAAAAGCACCACGTTGTTCGGCTGTATGATACTTTGCAAGAAAGATTTCTTCTCCCTCCTGTCCGTCTGTCCTTTTTCCTTTCTGCAGGAGGGCCTCTGGGGCAGCCTAGGCAAGGGCTTGACCACTGAGCTCTATTCCTGGGGTCCCCTTCTGTTTCTGTGAGAACAGCCAGTGAGAGAAAGAGAGAATATGTGTGTTCACAGCAAGCACTGTACTGACTGACTAGCCACCCAGCCCCTATTTTGCCTTTCTGGGACAAGAGCTGGTGTGGCTAGCTAGAGCGGATGGCCCTGACACTATTTGCTCCGTTACCATGCTGGCCTAGCCTTCTTGTTTTCAGTTTTGAGATGATCTCATTCAATTGCCCAGGCAAGCCTTCAGTTTGGTGGTTCTCTAGGCTCAGACTCAAGTGGCTCAAGTTGCAAGCCTGTGCCATGAGGCCCAGCTGAGCAATGAATTTTTGAAGCCAAAAAAAAAGAAAGAAAGAAAGAAAAGAAAAAGCATACAGTTTAAGGATTACAGTCTTAGTCGTAATCTTATATATTACCTGTTCATATTGTAAACTTTGATGTGTTCATAATTGCTTAGGATTTAGGAACTCAAAGCCCATGTCTATCTTGTCTTAAATACACTGAAATGAATCTTGGTTTTAATTTGATACATAATGGTGTGGTAGGTAATTTTTTTTTTTTAAATGGGGATATTTGTGTAGAGGTCAGAGAACAGCCTGCAGGAGTCGATTTTCCCCTTCTACCGTGAGAGTTCCAGGATTGAACCTGAGCCATCTTGCTGGCCCTTGTTTAATTATTTTTCCTGCAGGGGCTCACTCTGTAGCCCTGGCTGACCTTTGACTTGAAGTATTCCTCTGGCCTTAAGCCTCCCAAGTTCAAGGATTACAGTCCCGCTGCCACTACACCTGACTCAAATAATTTTGGGTGACAAGATTTGTTAGTATGTTACCAAAGTTTGAAGTATTGATTTCTAGAGTATAAATACTTTTGATTAAAATAGCCCAATACAATATCTAATACCAATGATAACTTTAATGTTTTGTCTTTATGATTTTTTTCTCTTTAAGCATTTTTTTAGATCTTTTTGTTTCTAGCTAATGTCGTTAATATAAATTAGAGGGTGTTGGGAATATAGTGTCCCTTTTGGAATGGAAGATTGGCTGTAGATTTTAGGTGCCTGAGGCATGAACAGATCCTTCAGCAGGAGGAAAATGTGCAGAGTCACTTCTGTGGTCTTGTGAGCCAAATCACCTGTTTCTTCTATTTGGAAGGACAGTTACATGACCTCAAAAGTTGACTATTGTCTCTGTTCCCAATTGACCTTTCAATTATAGTCAAAGTATTCAGTTAAAAATACTTATAAGATAGACTTTATGGTAGCTTGTTGTCTAAAGAAGTTTAAGATAGCTGGACCCTGCAAGGAATAGGACAAGGTCATCTTCTACCCCTTATGAATGGTATACACTCATGTTAAGAGAGAGAGACCAGTGGAAATAAAATTAGAAAGCAAAATTTTAAAAAGAGAAGGAAATCAGATAGGCACCTGTTTTTAATTGCGACATTCATTAAATATGTGTGAGCATTAAAAACACAGATATCTGTCTCTCAATTTGTATCAGTCTTAAACAGAAACACAGCCTATCTATAAACTATTCATTGTGGCTGGTATTGTGTTGAAACTAAATATATTGAGAAATGGTAGCAGCTGTTAAAGGTTAATTATCCCATAGGCCATGTGATGACTAAGTTCTCCTTTTTAATATAAGCTATGAGGTCATATAACTATCTAGAACTGAGATAACTTAATGTTTTAAAATTAGTTCTAGCTAGGCATAGTGGATCACACCTAATAATCCCAGCAGTCTGGAAGCAGAAGCTGTCCAGTATAATAAAGCCCATGGTGATAAAGAATAAAAACCTTAACTTTGGCCCACTTTAAAAATATGAAAAAAACTAAATACATAATGCATATGTGCGTGTTGTGGCTTTGGTTTGTTTGTTTGTTTGTTTTAAGATGCCAGTAGCAAGTTTTCTAGAGGTTGTTTTAGTCAAACTAAATGAAGTGTCTTAGAAAGACTAGCTGAAGTAGAACTCAGCTGAAGTAGAACTGAAATACTGTGTTTAAAGAACACCTGGCCAGACTGGAGAGGTGGCTCTCAACCACCTGTGACTTCAGTTTCAGAGGATCAGTGTCCTCTTCTGACCTGTGGGCATGCGAGTAGTATACAGACATACATGCAGACAAAACACAGTAACTTAAAAATAATTCTTTTTTTAAAAAGATATGGGCCAGGCATGGTAGCGCACACCTTCAATCCGGTACTTGGGAGGCAGAGGCAGGTGGATCTATGTGGGTTTAAGGCCAGCCTGGTCTACAGAGTGAGTTCTAGAACAGCCAGAGCTATGTAGAGACCTTATCTCAAAAACAAATAAAAACCCAAAAATACAAAACTTAAAAAAAAAAAAAAAAAGGCCTGGTATTTTTGTGCATGGTGGAAAAGGAAGAGAACTGCTAACATAGAATGTTTCAGAGTAAAACCTCCAGTTCCGTTCCACTGCAAGTTCTCTCAAAGGCTGCCTAGAGGTGGATGTTAAGGGGATGACCTTGGACAGTCCTCGCTGGGAGTAAGTTTATCTGCCCCGATTATCTGTCACAGGGTGAAGTCCAAGCTCACTAGCCTGCTGTTCAGCCTCCTTTCATCACATTTTCTTGCTTCATCTCCCAGAAGTCCCCTTCTTGCCTACACTGTCCATTCTCTTATTGATGCTTCCTCTCCATCCTCAGACAAAACCTGCTTGTCCAAGTCTTTTTTTTTTTTTTTTTTTGGTTTTTTTTTTTTTGGTTTTTTGAGACAGGGTTTCTCTGGCCTCAAACTCACAGAGATCCGCCTGGCTCTGCCTCCCGAGTGCTGGGATTAAAGGCGTGTGCCACGGTGGCCCAACTTGTCCAAGTCTTTGTGTCTAAATCCTACATGCTTTTTATTTAATCAGAATTATGCTTGGTTACATGTGACAGGAAAATGAAACTAGTAGTAGTTTGAACAAGGTAGAAGTTATTTTTTTCTCTTGGCAAAGAAACACAAAAAGCTAGCCCAGGAGTGGGAGAGTGGTTCTGAGGTTTTCAGGATGCAGGTCCTTGCTGCTGCTCCACCATTCTTAGCACCTCAGCTCTTAATGCAGTATGGCTGCTCCAGTTTCAGACATCTTAAGCTCATTAAACGATGAGAAAGGACACAGAGGGGAAAAAATGTATTCTCTCCTTCATGAGAGGCTTCTTAAATCTTACACATGACACGTATCTTTTATTGGTTGTTTGTTTATTTGTTTTAATGTGTATGGGTGCTTTGTCTCCATGTATGAGTATATGTGTGCTGCTTGGTGCCCTAGAAGGTCAGAAATGTGCATCGGAAATGGGCTGGAGCTACAGACCATTGTGAGCCACTGTCTGTGTAAGTGCTGGAGGTTGAATCCAGGTCCTCTGGAAGAGCAGCCATTGCTTTTAACCATGGAGCCATCTTTCCAGTCCCACTCTGATGTCTTCTAATGACAAAACCTGCCTAATACATTTTCCTGAACATCCCTAATAATACAAATAACATGTCTGTTTCCTTATATCATTGTTTAACAGTAGATATAAAAATGCTTCCCCACTCCTTACCCCCCAGGTTTTAAAAAATTCTAGTTAATCTTGGTATTTTCTGGAGCTGTTTTATTATACTCTATCACTGGTAGGCTTAATAATGTTCTTTTTTTCTATTCAGATTTTTCTGTCTTTTGTTTGTCAAATGGGGTCTCTTATCCCAGACTGGCCTTGAACTCAGTGTGTAGTCAGAATGAGTTTGAACTCCTTACCTTATTACTTCTACCGCCTGAGTGCTGGGGTTTCAGTCATATTCCATCTTGTGGTACTGGAGATGAAACCCAGAGCCTTGTGCATGTTAGATAGATGATCTACCACTGAATTACATCTCCAGTCCAACCAGCTTTTAGATTTGTTTCTGTTCTTGGTATAAGATTTTTACTTTATAACTTACATTCCTGAACCTATTAATTCTGTTGCATCAATGTTCTTGAGCTGATGGTAAATCTACTTATGTAGAAAGTTTCTTGGTTTTATGGACACAGTTGAAGGACATTGTGTTCATTCTGGAGACTTTTATTTACTGTCATTGAATGCCAAGCACTGGTAAATAGTAAGGATTTACAGGACAAAAGTGATTCTCTATAAAATGGTAACAGTAGTTGAACCTTCTTCACAATATCTGAAAAGGTCAGTTGGCCTTTGTTAATTCATCAGTACATTAGTGAACATATTGCTCAGCAGACAGAGAACTTATTTGAGTGCTCTGGTTTTACTGCTGAGCTATGTAACAGCCACAGGCTGAAAAATGACATTCCGATAAAATTATCAGCTTATTAGAATATAAAATAATCATTTTTAACTTTTTTTTTTTTTCGAGACAGGGTTTCTCTGTGTAGTTTTGCGCCTTTCCTGGAACTCAGTTGGTAATCCAGGCTGGCCTCGAACTCACAGAGATCTGCCTGGCTCTGCCTCCCAAGTGCTGGGATTAAAGGCATGCGCCACCACAACACAGCCCAGCCATTTTTAACTTTTTTTTAGGACTAGAGATTGAACCTAGGGAATATCATGCATATGTTAAGCAAGCACTGTACCACTGATCTACATCCCTAGACCTAGTCATTTTCAAAGGTCTTCTGCTATTGTTGGTGCTGATCTATTGAACCTGGACCTCATGAATTTTAGATTGTGCTTTGCTACTGAACCCTAACCCTTGAATGTTTCTGTATATGTATTCAAAGCTTGTATATTAGTAACAGAGGGTTTCTAATGTATTCTAATAGTAAAGCTCACAGAAATACATGTGTTAATCTTAGTTCATGTTTATATTTGATAAAGATTAGGTTCTCTTCTAAGTGTATACTATAGGAAGACAGTTTGATAACCATCCCATCATTTGTCAAGAATGTATAAATACATATATTTATAAATATATAAATATATATGTAAATTGCACTTTATTTCATCATGTAATGTTAAAAATGTAGAAACCTGTGACAGGAGTTTTTATAGAATAAAATTTCAAAATCAGCTTTGAATTTTTAAAGCTATTTTTCTTCTTGAGTTTGACATTTTATTTTAGCTTTTAAATTTTTTTATATTTTATTAGTGGATGAGTGTGAGTGTGCAAGCTCTCCCATATGTAGCTGGAGTTTTCCTGTGTCCCACCTGGCCCATGATCAGGACAAATCTCACCCACCAGTCCTGTAGCCGCTTGGACCCAAGTAAACACACAGAGACTTATATTACTTATAACTGTATAGCCATGGCAGGCTTCTTGCTATCTAGTTCTTATATCTTTTTTTGTTTGTTTGTTTGTTTGTTTTGGTTTTGATTTTTCAAGACAGGTTTTCTCTGTGTAGCTTTGCACCTTTCCTGGAACTCACTTGGTAGCCCAGGCTGGCTCTGCCTCCCGAATGCTGGGATTAAAGGCGTGCGCCACCACCGCGCAGCTAGTTCTTATATCTTAACCCATTTCTATAAATCTATACCTTGCCATGTGTCTTTACATCTTCTCATGTGGCAGCAGCTAGCGGCATCTCCTGACTCAGCCTTTTACTTCCCAGAATTCTCCTCTCTGCTTGTCCTGCCTATATACTTCCTGCCTGGCTACTGGCCAGTCAGCGTTTTATTTATCAATCAATCAGAGCAACACATTCACAGCATACAGAAAAGCATCCCCAGCACCCATATGCCACAGTGCATATGTGTAGAATAGAGAACAACTTATGGGAGTCTGTTCTCTTCCTCCTGCCATCTGGGACCCAGTGACTAAGCTTGGTGACAAGTGGCCCTTTACTTTTGTGAGGGCTTTTGGGGGTGGTTTCTTTGGTTGGTTGGTTGGTTGGTTGGTTGGTTGGTTGGTTGGTTGGGAGTTTTGTTATTGTGGTTATTTGTTTGGTCGGTTTTGCTTGTTTGTTTGTTTTCTGAAACTCTTGATATAGGCCAGGCTGACCTTGAACTCCAGAAAGCCACCTGCCTCTGTCTTTGCCTTCTGAGTGCTGGGATTAAAGGCTTTGTCACCACGCCTGCCCAGCTTCCTTTACTATTGTTTGTTTTTTTCTGAGACAGGGTTTCTCGGTGTAGCCCTAGCTGTCCTGGAACTTGCTCTCCCTTTGCTGTTGTTTTTTAAGGCTTGGTTTTATATATTGCATCCTGGCCTGGAACCCCTGATCCTCTTGCCTCCACTTTGTACATACTGGGTTTTCATATGCCCAGCTTTTAAGCTTTTGTTTAACAGGGTTAATTTTGTAGACCCCCACCCCTTGCCTGTAACTTTGAGACTGCCTGACTCTTACTAGTTTCTTTGCTTATTACTCTTCTCCTGACCCCTGCTGTGGATTAAACTCAGATCTTCATACATCCCAAGCAACTGATCTACCACTGAATTAAGTCTACTACACACATGTACAATCTTTGTGTGACTTCCTTTTGTTTTATTTTAAAGCAGGGTGTACCTCCCAAGGCAGCTCTGAACTCACTACAAACTTCTACAGACCCTTGAATGCTAGAAATGTTGGGATACATAGTCACACCTGATCAGTCTTCTCTTTTCTTCTTTAAAATATTTTATCAGGGACCCGTGAGATGGCTGAGAGTGTTAAGGTTCTGACCTTCAAGCCTACAACTTTAGTTTGATCTCCAGATCCCACTGGTGGAATAAAAGAATTGACTCCTGCAAGTTATCCTTTGACTTACTTCCACACTTCCTCTGTTATGACATGCACATGCCTCCACACAGCATACATACATGTAAAAGAAATTACTAGGATCTTTTTTTGTAAAACCAAGTACTTATAAGATAAATATAAGTTAACACTGTCTTCTTTGGGGCAGGACACAGTGAGCTGTCAGTAAGTTTATCCAGACTATCCTTGAACTCATACTCAAGTGATCTCTAGCTCCATGACCAGGAGTAGATTCACCTGCCAGCACCTACCCAGTAGATGTCTGCCTGGTACAGAAATGTGCTGGTTTCAAGCCATTTTTTTTTAAAACATAATAAGTTGATTGCTGCTCACACTGATTAATATAGGAAAGATCAGAGTTCCTAGGATCTGTCCTAATTCAGACAGAAATTATTCTTTGTAGCAATAAAGTCCACAGTAACCAGAGCGGCTTCTCTGCTCCTGACACTGCTCATAGTTGAAACAGCAGAAATCATCACCTAAGCCTTGCTGCCATCCCAGTCACCTCCAAGGGGGAGATTCCAGACCCCTGGCTTTCATTCCTCAGGGAAAACAGCCCTGTTCCTGGGTGGGCTTCTAGTGGCAGTTAGGTTTCCTTCAAGGACAAAACAGTGATTGTCTTCAATCCCTGTTGTGGTGCTGGGACCTCCTCTCAAGGATCAGGCACCCGTGTGCAGGTTATATAGCACACTGGCATGCACCTTGTCATTGGGGACCAGTAAACAGCACCTGCTGTCCCATGCCCGCCATGGGAGCCGCACAGAGAGCAGGGCCTCTGTGTTTCTTTCTGTAGGGTTCCTCTGTGTCGCCCCAGCTGTCGTGGAACTAACTCTGTAGACCAGACTGGCCTCAAACTTAGAGATCCACCTGCTTCTGCTAGGATTAATGGTGTGTGTAGCCACCACCTGACTGGCCTATATATTCTAATAATACGTTTGTCGTAGTATCTATCTTACTCAATATAGATGCACTAGCTCTTATTTGATTAGGGCTTGACTAGTGTGTTATTTCCCCTATGTTTACTTTCTACCTATTTCACTTTTTAAATTTTACTTGGTAAGTGACTAGTTTTTGTTGTTGCTGTTTAAAATCTGGCTCTGAATTTATATTTGTTTATTTTGACCTTTTGAACAGGCTTTCCTGGATCTTCCTATATTGACCTGGCTTGTGAACTTGGTGGCAGTCCTTTTGGCTCTGTCTCTCAAATACTGGGATTACAGGCATGACTGTCTCCCTTGGCTTCCAGCTACAGACTTAAATGGACAGGGCATCAGTCCTTTTATGGTTATTGTGATCATTGGCACTTTAGTTTTTTTTCCTTTCATCTTACCCTTTGTTACTGCTGCCCTTTTTTTAAAATCACATCACATCTTTTCTGTTCCTTTGTTATTATTGTGCTCTGAGTGTGTGTTATCTAGTCCCATTATTATTTCATTAACTTCCCCCATTGATTTTCTTTTCTTCACTACTAAACTACCAATTTGGAGATTTTATGCTTTATTTTTGTTTAGTTAGCCCCCTTTAAAACTTTATTTTGTAAGCCTGGTGGTGATGTCGCATACCTTTCATCCCAGCACTTGGGAGGCAGAGGCCAGCAGATCTCTATGAGGCTGGTCTACAGTGCAAGTACCAGGACAGCCAAAGCTATATACAGAAACCCTGTCCCCCCACCAAAAAAAACATGATCACTTGTATATTAATTTATTTTCTCATTGCTCTGACTCAGTATCTGATAAAAGTAACTTAAAAAAAGGGTTTATTTTTGCTCAGAGGTTGAGGATACAGTCCACGATGGCTAGGAGTATATGGCAACATGAGCCAATGCAGCTATAGCCAGAAGCAAAGATGAATGTCGGTGTTCATCTTTCTCCCTTTTCCCCCTTCTAATATTTAGTGTATGTGCATGTGTGTGTGCACTTGTGTGCATTTATGTGTTTTGTGTAAATGCACATGTGAAGACTAGAAGAGGGCTTCCTTTGGAACTGGAATGACAAGTGTTTGCACAATACTTGTCTTATTACATAGTTGTTAGGATCCAAACTCCAATCTTTATGATTGTACAACTTCTCTTAAACCACTGAGCCATCTCTTTAGTCCACTTCCTTTTTTAAATTCAGTCCCTAGTACCCCAGCCTATGAAATGATATGACAACATCTAGAGCAGATCTTGCCACCTAATTAATCCATCTGCAAGCTCCCTTACAGATGTGCCTAGAGATTCTGGTTCCTGTCATGTTTTGACAGTCATTATAAACCATCATGACTTCCAAATTATAAACATTTAAATTAAAAATACTATCCTCTTATGTGTTTTTCTTTGTTGTCTCATTTTATTTTTACAGCACTTGGAATTGAACCTGGGGCCCTGCCCATTCTTGGCAAGTGCTCCACACTGAGCCACACCCCAGCCCTTTATTCTTGCCTACTCTCCTTCCTTCTCAGATGCTGGAAATTATGAGTCCAGGGCCTCTGTGCCCTCTGACATAGGGTACATCCCTGGCCCTTCATCTTCTCCTACCCCACCCCCCACCCCTTCCTACAAAAGACATCTACGGTATAATTGATGCATGCATATGTAACCTATTTTTTCTTTGTTTTATATTTCCTTCTCTTTATCTCAACACACACACTGCCCTTGTTCATTTTGTTTTCTTTCTTAGCTAAAATAAATGTTCGGGAATATCTTTGATGTTCAAGAAACTGTAATCATAGCAAATTCTGTGTCCAATTCTGTTTTTAACATGACTATAAGTATAAATTATTCCGCTTGATTTTTTTTTAAACCATCATACAAGGAGGGCAAGAACAAAAGCTACTTGACATATTTCAAACAGAAAGGAAATGGTTTGGGGTACTAGATTACAAATTCTTGAAAGGGTTGGAAGAACAGAAGGGGAAAAAGATGTTTTCAGAGGCAAGGATTGAAGAAAGTCGTGTTTGGAGCCTTTCATCTACTCCACTGCCGTGTAGCTGCTACAAGAGCCCCTGATTCTCTGTGGATACCCCACTGGAGGAACTCACAGGGGCCTGCTGCTCTGTAGCAGCACGATCAAGAGAAGAGTGGGCTCTCTTCTTCTACACTTTTTCATCTGTGTGGCTGCCTAATTGGAGTACAGTTGGGGAAATGTAGTTTTAGCCTTCTATTTGTACTGTTTGGGGAAGCTTGTAGAGAGGAGCAAGAATGGCTAAATGCCAGCAGCCACTGCACCCCACCCCCACACGTTTATATTTCTGTAAGTAAATCTGTAGTTGTGTTAGAATGTTAGTGAACATTGTTAGCTGGAGTTATTTAATGTAAGGTCCTAAAACTTCAGCAACTGCAGTAGATTAAGAATGTTTTATATGGTTCTCAAAAAGTATTGTACAAGTCTTGATAGTGCTTAATTTTGTTTTAAAGTGTTTGTACAGAACAAAGTTTGAATTCATCTAGGAAATTATACTAATAGCACTTATTAATAACATGTTATGTATTGACAAGGACATTCAAGGATTCTCCTCCTTCTTCATCCTTCACTCCCTCTCTTTCTCCTCTCCCTGTCCTCTTCCTTGTTTTGAGATGAGGTCTCGTTGGTCTCAAACATTTGAGATCCTAGGTTCAAGAAGTTATCAAAAGAAGTGTGTTTGGGTTTGAGGAGTATGTGTGGGGAGGGGAGAAAGAATGTCTCTCCGTATAGACATGGAACTGGATATGTAAACCAGGCTAGCCTCATTATTTTTTCTTATGAGTGTGGGTGGATGTGTGCTGTCTATGCATGTGAAGGTCAGAAGGCAGCTCTCAGACTTGGCTCTCTCCGTCCACCATCAGAATCAGAGGTTGAACTCAGGTTGTCAGGTTTATGTGGCAAGCTCCTTTAGCTGCTCTGCAATCTTTCTGGCCCAAGAAAATCTTGATTCTGACAGGAAGGTTTGAAAGTGCTGAGACTAAAGGCCAGTAGTTGACTTTGGCTCCTTTTCAATAAGCATTATTTAAAATGGGCTAACTGGACAGGGAAGCCCAAGAATAGGGCCTTGCATCAGTTTTTCATCCAAGTTTTGCTGTGAAGTTGCAGCTCTGAGAATGCCAGTGAGTTACAGTAGGTTTGTATAGTGAAGGGTAAGCGGCCAGCCACTAGATGTCGCTAAGGCTCTAGCACACCTTATTTTTGTATGTTAGTGTCTCCAGCTTTACATAAGTACAATGTCCTTATATCTTTACCTGATTAGGTTCTAAACTTTGTAAGACAGGAATTATGCATAAAATCAGGTTTGAAAAACTCCTTAAAGAACTGCCACAATACTCAGGAAACAGAGGCAGGTGGATTTCTTCTGAGTCCAAGGCCAGCTTGGTCTACATAGTGAGTTCCAGTATAGCCAGAGATACAGAATGAAACTCATGTCAAAGACAAACAACAAAGCCGGGGCGTTGGTGGAGCACGCCTTTAATCCCAGCACTCGGGAGGCAGAGCCAGGCGGATCTCTGTGAGTTCGAGGCCAGCCTGGGCTACCAAGTGAGTCCCAGGAAAGGCACAAAGCTACACAGAGAAACCCTGTCTCGAAAAACCAAAAGAAAAAAAGAAAAAAAAAAGACAACAAAAAGCACCATAAAAAATGATGATATTGCAGTTTGAATACCAGCTGAGGTGTTGTGACTTATGGAGGCTTTGTGTAGTGGCTTATGGAAGCTTAGTTTTAAATGTGACAGTAATCAGCAGCGTGTTGATATGCTTACACACTGCAAGTTACCAGGGTTTAGATTGTATACCTCACACTTGAACTTTTGGACATACCATTCTTAAATGTAAGGACTAGAAAAATGGTCACTTAGAGTCTTAACCTGTGCTGAATACACAAGTAAATTTTGTATGGAGCATATGTGTGGATGGCCATAATAAGAGATTGTCAGCATAGATACATGAAACTGCAGCCTAGAAGGGGGAGGCAGGACATCTGAATCAGAAAAGGCAGGTTTTTATAAAGAGATTAGAAAACAGCCGGGTGGTGGTGGTACACACCTTTAATCCCAGCACTGGGAGGCAGAGCCAGGCGGATCTCTGTGAGTTCGAGGCCAGCCTGGTCTAAAAAGTGAGTTCCAGGAAAGGCTCAAAAGCTACACAGAGAAAGAAAGAAAGAGAGAGAGAGAAAGAAAACAAAGGATATCTGCCATTAGCAACTGTTCCTTCAAAATCCTCTCAGACATTAAATGTGGGGTATAAGGAAGTTGTTGAGGGTCAAGTGTTGATAATACTGTAGAATATGTATAAATGTAATTTTGAGGAAAATCTCCAAAAAAAATACTTGAGATTGAAAAGTTCCTAGATAACTTATTTACTTGTTATATAAGAACAGTTGGTTTGACATTTATAGATTTAACATTTCTGCTATTTTACTTCATAAATAACCTTAGAGATTCAAAATGTGCCAAAGTGTGATTTTGCCAGTTCAGAATGAGTCCCATAGCTAAAAGTACCCTTGCCAGCTGCTCAGCCTCCCATCATAGGAGACCTGTGCTTTTTCATGATTCATTGTTCCTGTCATGAGGTGATCAGTTCTTTCCTGTAAGATAGTGTTTTGAAGAATATGGACTTAATCAGGATGGGTGTTTGAGAAAATGGTCTTGAGACAGTGACAGGACTAGAGTTATAACCAAGTACCCCGAGTTTAATCCTTGGTACAGGGGGGGGGTACATTTAATGAGTCTTTTTAGGAAGCTGACTTTGATACCTAAAAATGTGTGACATGAGCAGAATTGCCCTTTTTGATGGTAAGAGACAGGGACTCACTCACTGTAGCCTGGCCTTGACCTTGCTGTAGTCTTCCTCCCTCAGACTCCTAGGTGCTGTGATTACAGGCATGAGCTCTTTTTAATTTTATTTTACAATACCATTCAGTTCTACATATCAGCCACGGGTTCCCCTATTCTCCCCCCTCCCACTCCCTCCCCTTACCCCCAGCATACCCCCCATTCCCACCTCCTCCAGGGCAAATCCTCCCCCGAGGACTGCGATCAACTTGGTAGACTCAGTCCAGGCAGGTCCAGTCCCTTCCTCCCAGACTGAGTCAAGTGTCCCTGCATAAGCTCCAGGTTTCAAACAGCCAACTCATGCAATGAGCACAGGACTTGGTCCCACTGCCTAGTTGCCTCCCAAACTGATCAAGCCAATCAACTGTCTCACCTATTCAGAGGGCCTGATCCAGCTGGGGGCCCCTCAGCCTTTGGTTCATAGTTCATGTGTTTCCATTCATTTGGCTATTTTTTTTTTAATAATTGAGTAAAACCGAAATTTATTATAAGCCACAGTTGTCCTAGGGACCTCCATGCTCTATATATATAGCCTCTATGGTTCTATGGGTTGTGGTCTGATTGTTCTTTATTTTATATCTAGAATCCACTTATGAGTGAGTACATACCATGACTGTCTTTCTGGATTTGGGTTACCTCACTCAGGATGATTTTTTCTAGTTCCATCCATTCAGGCATGAGCTCTTACACCCAGCCAGATGTGAAGATTGCTGAACGTATTTCTGTCCTTTACAGATATCAGGGTCTTCTGAATTGATTTAGTTAAGGGAAATATGCTAGTATTTGGGCAGCTGTTAAAGTCTAGTAAAGAATCTAAGGAGTTTAAAATCATACGTACTTTTGAATAAATAGGAAATCAGAAAGATCTTTTAGGTTTTGATAATATTAAGAAAATTCTCTAAATATAGACAAAGAGCTGAAGAGTTCCATAGAAGGTGACTAACTATGAATGTATTATACATGACTGGAAAGTAACTGCAAGCAAGACTTGAGAGCTGAGCTATCTGGGTATTTTTATCCACTGTGTGGGGTGTTATACATGCATCACAGCTATAATAGAGCTATCACATGGGACATTTGAGAAGAAAGACAGAAGCGTTTGAAAGGGTTCTGTGCTTGGTTTCTTAGTCAGAGGCTGTATTACTTGGCATTCAACAACGAAAGTCAGAATCCAGATATTAAGAGGTGAATTATTTTCAAAAACTGAGTTGTAATAGAAATAATTTACTTGAAATTATTTCAGGAAATGGAAGATAAAGTGACTAGTCCAGAGAAAGCTGAAGAAGCAAAATTAAAAGCAAGGTATCCACACTTGGGACAAAAGCCTGGCGGTTCCGATTTTTTAAGGAAAAGGTTGCAGAAAGGGGTAAGTTATTGAGCATCTTCCCTCACAGGGAAATGAACTCAGTGTGCTGACAGGCCATGAGATGAGTATCTGCATTTTTAATCTCAGCTTACCAGGTGCATGTGTCTGTCTTTGTCAATATTTTACATGGTTCATACCATGAAGATATATGAAAAGAATCAATTATAATGCTTTAAATTATAAAATATTCAAGTATGTAGCATAGTACAAATAATAATGTAAAAGAATTCCTGTGACCACCACCTTCATTTAATATTGATATTTTGTCATCTTTGTAATTAAAGTAAATGTAGATATAACTCAAACCTACCCTGTATTTTCTGTATGGTCCCTTTCATTTTCAAAAGAACCGATGTCTAGAAACTGGTGGTGTATCCCACTGCCCTTATTAAAGCTTTTACCATTTGGAAAGCAAGTCCCACGTAACATCCAGAGGCTTAAGACTCTTTGTATTTGGATGAAATGATCACTTGTAAAATCATCTAATTTGCTTTGTAGTTCATTTTTTTTATCTAATTTACATGTTATAATTTTAGTAGTTCAAATTACTGAAAACATTTCATTATTTATTAGCATTGAAATAGTAGTGCTAATTTTCTCTCAACTCCTTCCTTCTTAGAAAATTAGAGTTAAAACACATTTGAATTCTTAATCATGTGGGATCAGATAATGGTGAAGTATATGTGGAAGATAATTATTGTATAAGATGCTACATTTTTATGTTTCTCCTTAAGTAAATACCTTAAGTGTATTGGTATTGGCTACTTATATACAAAAACAAGTCTGTAGGTGTGCACCATAGTTACATATGAACTGTTTTCTCAACTCAAAACGCCGAATGTGATTTTTACAAATGATTTTTAAAGGTATCAACAAATAGCATGTTTTTTTTTTAATGTGTGAAATGAAAGGATTCACATATTTCAAGTAATAATATATGGGCAATTATGTAAAATATAGAAAAATGCAAATTTTCTGTACCATAACACAGAATCTAGAAAGGAAATTATTCAAAATATCAGGGACCTTAAAAAACATTAGCATGATCCTAAATAAAGGAATTTAACAGAGGAAATAGAACTATTAAAATAGACACTGTTTACATCCATGATAGAAATCAGTGAAATTTCATCATACTAAATTCAACCAAAGTGGAAAAATATTAGAATAATTCCTACTGCTGAGCTTGAAATTAAGTGTAGTTAATGAATTACTTGTCTGTATAAACATTAAAATCATTACTCTTAATTTTGAAAGTGTTTTATAGAAGATTCATGGAAATATTTACATTTGACTAATCTCTTATAAATTAATGTAAGGGTGTAATTGAGAGAAAAATATCTTCAAATTTAAAGCTTTTTTTTTCCCTCTTAAAGCTTTTACTGTAATTAGAAGCAGCATGATTGTTCAGCATCAGAGAAATAGTAAGTTATAATCAGTCAACAAAATAGAATATGTGGTTATTTGAAATCATGACTGTAAAGGTCATGTAGTGGGAAACTAGAAATATCAGAGTGAGAACTGCATTCATTAGGAATCTAGTTATGCAGGATGTGCATGGACTCTCCACTTACAGAACCATACTGTTAGGTGTATTTTCAGCTATGACATAATCATGTATAATCCTAGGCATCAGATAGCCATTTGCACTTGACTGGTTACTAGTATTTAGGAGACAGTTTCTTCACAACAGAATTAATATATCTTAAAGTCAGTATCGTAGATGTAAATAGTTGGAAATGAAGTAAATGCCACTTGAATCAAATAATTTTATAGAATTTGAAATTGAATGTTTGAATGATTCTGTATTTTCCCAAACTATCAGTGAAATAAGCCTTTTTGTTGTTGTTCTAGAATTTATTTCAAATCTGAGTTACAAGGTTCTAGGTTTCAGTTTTCCTCTGCCATGATAGTTAACAAGCTAAGAGACTTAGTTTCTCCATTATTTGAGAGGGTTGAATTAAATTTAATTACCATATTGGATCTTTTTCTGTACTGTACCCATTGGTGATATTATGAAATTAATGTGTTATATTTTCACTGGGCTTCTAATAATAATATCGTGTCCATGGTGAGTTATAGCCCATCAGAGTGGTTAAGGATTTGAACAGTCTAGCCCATGATTTTCTGTATTTGTAAGGTTTGTAAAGTACCAAGACTGAGGACCCAGTTCTAATAAACATGACTTTAAGGTTTGTCATGTTAGGTGATAACATACATAGTGTCAATGCTGTTCAATTTTAGTGGGAAATCAGGCGTGGTGGAACATACGTAGCACTTGGGAGGAGAAGACAAGAGGATCAAGAATTCAAAAGGGTTGGGGATTTAGCTCAGTGGTAGAGCGCTTGCCTAGCACATGTAAGGCCCTGGGTTCGATCCTTAGCTTAAAAAAAAAGAATTCAAAGTCATCCCTGCTACATAGCAAGTTAGAATTTGAGGTCAGCCTGGGCTACATGAGACATTGTCTTCAGTTAGTGAGTGAGTGAGTGAGTGAATGAGTGAATGAATGAATGAATGAATGTGAAGAGAGACTTGTAAGATTGCCTCCATATGATCTAAAGTATGTTTTATTTGGTTTTAAGGGGTTTATTTTGCTTGAGATAGGGTCTCATTATAGCTCACACTGGCCTGGGGCTTACTAAATAGCCCAAGCTGGCCTCAGACTTGCTCTGATACTCCTGCTGCACAAAGACTCCAAACTGAGGATTATAGGAAGTAATCTAATATATATGGCGTGTGTGCATGTGCATTTATACACACACACACACACACACACACACACACACACACACACACACACACACGCTCATGAAGTTTAGAAATTGTTAAACATCTAAAACCTGCTAGACTATATCTGTTGGACCCTAACCTGAGAAAAAGCCGTCTCCTTCACCGGTACCACCTGTCAGTGTCTGTTCTGCCAGGTTTTGTTGTACCAGTATCTTTGCTCAGATTCTCTGGGCTTCACTGTGAGTTTAAACTCTAGCAATAGTAAAATGTAACTATTATACTCTTCAGAATATCCCAGTACGCAATTAAATGAGATCCTTTTCTGATTAAATTTTTCTAGTTAGAAACTGAGTTCCATTAAATTGGAGGAAATTGTACGGCCTATAAGAGAGAGAGAGGGTAAAGTTGCCAAGCCTGGCAATCTTAGTTCAGTCCCCAGGACTCACGAATGAGAGAAGCAATTGTAAAAATTGTCCTCTGACCTCCACATAGACTCTCTGACACACATACCCACTAAATAAGTAAATGAAAAAAAAATGTTTATGTATTTATTTATTTATTTTAGCTTGCGGTGTTCAGTTTCTTACTTTGTACATTAAGCAACACAAGAAATTTACCAGACTGCTTTGTTGTCCAGATGCCAGCCAGTAAAAGAAGCAGTGCTCCATTTTCCTTTTTATGACAGAGTCTCATGTAGTTGTAGCAAGCTTTGAGTGTCTGTCTTCCTGCCTCCACTTCCTGAGTGCTGGGATTCCAGGTGTGCCACACATAGTTAGCTAGAAGCAGCTTCTTGATTTGGGGGCATTAGAATTCCACACTCTTTTTAAAGCATCACCCAGAAATGATACTGCAGCAACCTCAGAAGTGCCTTGCCCCAGGCACCGAGAGAGTGCTCGCCCATCCAGCTCTTGGGTCTCCAGGTGCCTCCCCTGGCCCCGCCTCGTAGGCGTGACAGTTGCCAGAGTCTCAATGGGGGTTGGAACTTCCAGATCCAAGCTGGAATGGCTACCCACTACATTGCCCACGTTTCATTGTTACTACTCCATATAAAACTTGTACAGTGCTATCCAAAAAGTAGTTTCTAATCATAGATCCATTGGCTTTAGGCCAGATGGGGCTCATCAAAAGACTAGTCAGGAGGAGCCAGCTAATAAGACCTGTTACTAGGCCATTCAGCAGTCTTGCGCTAGCTGTGAGTCCCAGCTACTTCATTTTAGGGTCTGTAAAGTCTGAGACATTTTTTTCTTCTCATTATTTATCTAGGCCATCATTCCATCACTGTATCTTTAAACTCTAATCTATTTTTTTTGTTTTTGTTTTTGTTTGCAGCAAAAGTATTTTGATTCTGGGGATTACAACATGGCAAAAGCAAAGATGAAGAACAAGCAGCTTCCTGCTGCAGCCCCGGATAAGACAGAGGTCACTGGTGACCACATTCCCACTCCACAGGACCTTCCTCAGCGGAAACCATCCCTGGTTGCTAGCAAGCTGGCTGGCTGATTAAAAGAGCTGAACTGCATGGGTCTTCTAATGTCCTTTATTTCTCCTTTCTGCGTTACTTACCCACTTTCTGTTTCCTTTCACTCACTATGTCATTGGAGACTGACAGCTTTGCAGGTAGTGGTAGTGTGTGCTGCTGTTGTCAGGGAGCATACATGTGTAGAGGTTTTGGTTAGTTTAACAGTGCACTGATGCAAAGGACATGGAACAACAACTTAAGTAATTGACGTTACAATAATTGTACATATTACCTAGCTGGTGTAGGGCTGGCTCCAACAAGTAGCAAGCAAGTTTTACAGCTTTAATGTTCTGGCTTTCCTTACTTCCCCGTAATTACAGCTTTGTATGTTACTCTTATTTAATAGAACCTCTGTTGTATTGATTTCTTCTGTATTTTCCTTTTGAATTTTGTAAGACAGACGTTTAAGACCACAAGTTGGAAGACAAGTCACATAATTCAGACACAAGTAAATGGGCTGCAAAAGATTTGAATAACTGCTTGGACTTGACGGCCTTAAACCTGCTGTTCCAGCTTTAACAAGAGCATCTTACCTGGGCGATATTTGCCCGTTCTGGTGTGACTTGTGTGACTCCAACGCTTACCAGCTGTCATTGACGCTCATGCTCTTCCTCGGGTCTGCAGTGCTGGGACAGCTTTCTTTGTTGAAGACGTGAATGGGTGTGCATGTGCACTGACTATTGCATTCACTTTTGTGCCATTTTGTAAATACAATAGTTTTGCACAACCTTTTACAAATGTCTGTATTAATTTCACCATATTAGAAAGTAGATAATGTGCCAACCAGAAGCACAAGACTTCCTACACAAATCTGCCCACCATTACTGCTTTTGTATAAGAATAGTTTACAATCTTGAGCTTATTAGAATACCAAACTGAAATACACTCAGCCTGATACAGAATTAAGCATTTTCATTTGTTACTGATATTCATGACTTTCAGTGGCCTTGTACAAATATGATATGTTGCTTAGGCATATCTTTTGTTCTATGCAGAACATTTCATTTTGACTCTTTACAAAAAAATTACAATTCATATAATTTATATAAACTTCCTTAATGTAGAAACTTTTTACTTCCAACCCAACTGGGGATACTAAAGTTAAAGGCTTGCATTCTCTGCCTTCTATGTTGTTCTCAACCCCCATCTTCTCTTTACTTTGCTTCTGTGACTCGTGTTGGGCTGTTCCATTTATGAAAGCATACGTGTCTATCTCTACTTTTTAAACTTGCTTAAATAAAAGGATTTTTGTGAGGGTTTTTTGTTATGCTGAGGATCAAACCACTGTCTCACACGTGCTTAACAAGCACTGTACCACAGAACTACACTCTTATCCCTAAGGGAACTTTATAATGAAGCAAGTAGTTGAAAAGATTGGTCTAGGAAACTGTCAGGATAAGCTGAATTCTGGTTAAATAATTTTAAATAATTAGGATGAACTAGGAGAATTGGGCTTATAACAATTACAATGATTTATGTGATAGGTAAAACATTTATATTAAACTATTTAGGTATCTCCTCTACATGTCATTTTAATAAAATATCAATTTACTTTTACTTGTGGTTTATGTGATAGTGAAAACATTAGCACACTTTATTGGGACACGTTTACTATTTTCCTAGAGCCCTTTCTCCAGGATGTCAGGCCTAGGGGAAAAGCATATTGAGCTGCAGCAGCCTGAGCTGATATTGTTCTTTCTCTTCATCTTGGGCTGGGATGAGACCTACCCTACTACGGGAATCCAGGCATCATTTTGTATTGTGGCTATATGCACCTGCTTTCCTATGGTTTCACACTCGTGATTAGTCCTGCTCCACTCAACCTGAAAGCAAGAAAAGCAACACACTCTATACTCCACATTGGTAATTTTACAGCGTAGTTCTATGTCAATGTATTTGTAATGATCAAGTGAACTATTCTGTAATATGTGTAATTCACCATAGGATTGATATCTAGTCTTTTTCCCCCCATGGATATTTGCAATCCCATCACCATTAAATTCAGATTAGATGAATCTGAAATCAGAGTGGCCATGCTCTTCCTGACCACCAGACTCAATTTATGACAAGTGAGTAACACCTGCTTGAGTTTTGATTTGTAAAATAGGACACTGATATTTAACCTACCTCAAGACTTGAGGATCTGTGAAATACTAAGTGCCCCAAATAAAATCACTATCAGAAGTCTCCTCACTAAACCAACCTGCCTTCTATAAAGTAGCAGTGCTTAAATAAAATCTCAGGATTTTCCACGAGGGAAGACCTGTTAAGGATTTGTACGTATAGCTGCATAGCTTCCATTATTGGTGCTTGAGAGGAGTTTTACATTTTCCTGTTTTGTGTTCTGCTTCAAAGCTCAGTTTATTATAGACATTTTTGTAGGCTCTTTGGTCATCATTTAGTGAAGATTTTGATTAAATGAGCTTAATTGTCCATTTCTATGTCAAAGTTGTGTCTAAGGAATGGCTAGTTTCAATGTTAGAGTAAACTGAAGTTGATAAAAATACTAAAGGCAAACTGGCTAAAGTCTAAAGTCTGTTTTGTTCAGTAGCTCCTATTAGAAACATCTTGAAGGCTACATCGACAGTTGCAGCTCGTGTCTAGTTGGAATAGCATTTGGATAGATTGGAGGGGGCATGTTTGTAGTCTACAAGTTGCTAGATAATCTTGTACTAATGAAACAAGTCCAAACTATTCACGGCAGTCACAAGGCCTCTTCTTGTTATTACTTCCACAGTTAGAATTAGTTGCTGTTTTTACTTGATGTACCCAAAGTATACCTCTGAGTATTGGTAGTCATTACTAAGTCAGACTTGTATTCTTAATCTGAATATCACAGTCTTATCAAAACTGAACTATCAACCCAAACTCTGCGCTAAACTTACTATTTGATGGTCAGAAGCAGGTAGCTTGTGGGAAGAACAGTTCTGAGTGGCTACCAAGGCCTTGTCTGTGATGGCTTCATCACATCCCCCAATGTTCAAACTTACTACTTCATTGTAACCCATGTCTGTCACCTGTCCTTCCCTGAAGCCCACTGGAAGCACCTACGTTTTCTGAAGCGCCATCTTGATCTCACTTGGCGTGTACTGCCAGTCTTACCCAGGTCCCTTTCTCCAACTTCTCACTACAACTTTTAGAAATCAGAATCAAAGGAACTCAGAGTAGCTCATCTATAAATGACAAGTAGATACTCTTAACTAGTTGTTCTAGCTTTTGAAGTAGGTAGACCTGTGGGTTTCAATTCTATAAATTCCTGATGGTGGTGACACCCATTCGTGTGTGTTTGTATGGTATTTATCAACTAAATAGCAGTAGAAATAATCTAACTCCTTTAGTACCATGCCCTCAAATCTGTCACTGCTTCTCCACCATTTGGTATGCAATAGGACACTGTATGCAGAGGGCCAACGTAAATGCCTTTTCTTGTTAAAGATGTCTGTAGAGTTGGCGGTTAATGCTGAAGTTTGTCAAATAGCCCTTCCAAACTTATACTTGTAAAATACACCCAAAATAAATGGATCTACCTAATTTTTATTGATTTTAATACGCAGTTTTGTCTTATTTGTTAATGTTTTTCAGTATGTTTTCTGAAGTTAAGCCATTATAAAGAAATTATTTGTGATCTTAGATTTTGTTTTCATTTAAATGTGTTAATGAAACCCTGCTGTTCTCATCTTGCTGTACTACAGTAGTAATATTAGGTACAGAAAAATGAAAGAGACAGGTGGAAATAGTTTCAGGAAGCCCACAGGGCTGAGGATATAGCTTAGTTGGTAGAGTGCTTGCCTAACTTGCACAAAACTTTGGGTTCAGTTCTAGCGCTTTATAAGCCGTGTCTGCATGCACATGCCTGTAACCTCATAGGCAGGAAGGAGGAACAGTTCATAACTTCATAAGACCATCTCAGAAAAGTTCTAAGACTTCTATAGGAATGAGTGCTTCAGTGTAGAACAGAGACGAGTTTTCAGATGGAATTAGAAATCAGATGCTGTGAAGGTAGGTAGAAGGAAGAAAAAAGTGCATTAAAGGTGAAGGACACTTCATTCTCACAAAAACAAGGAGTTGGAGAAAGGTGAGCTTATGTAAGGAAGGTTGGTTGAAAACAGCATGTAAGCAGCTTGTTTTTTCTTAAATTTGGTCCTCTCTACACTCATACTCTAAATACCTCCATGATTTCACCAACTCAGGCATTTAAGAGCTCTGAAGTTATCCTCATTCCCCCCTTGGGGGAAGTAGTGACCAACACCCATAAACCCTTATTTATTGTACCATAACCAAACCACTAATGTTTTTTGTTTTATTTTTTGAGGCAGGATGTCTAACCTAGGCTGGCTTCAAACTTACTCTAGGCTTCATTCGGACTCAGGGCAGTCCTCCTGCTTGACCTCTGAGTGTTGGGATTACAGGTATGAGCCAGCATGTCTGGCACCACTGCTGTAGCTGCCAACCTTCCGTGCTCTCTGCCATCCTACCTCGACCTTCCACTTTCATTGCTGTGGAAGCCACAGTGGTTTTCTTAGACAGATCTTGTTTTGTTGCCCAGGCCTTTCTTCAGTCTTGGGCTCAAGTAATACACTTAAGCATCCTGAGTAGTTGAATATCCATCCACCTGGCAACACAGTGATTTTAAAAATGTGAATTTCATGTAGCTTCTAGAGTTTGGGTGTGGAATGTTACAGAATGCAGTATTCAGAGGAGGGTCTTGGGGTTATGAGCTTATTTAATTGACTGATGGATTCATAATCCAGTAGACTTGTGAGGAGGTGGAATACAATGCGTCCTTATAGAGACTGGGTTCCTGAGGACATGGTTTGGGAGACTGGTTCTAGGTCTCTTCTTGTCTGCCATGGAGGTGGGCCACTGCTTCAAGAACATGCTTTTCACTACTGTTGGCTTCATCATACTCAGACCCAAAAGTAAGGAGGGGGGGACCCTACGGATGCAGTGGTGGTACGTATACCTTGTTGGTAACCAATATCTCTATTGAACTTGAGACACTCAACAAGGATACCATGCCTGGTGCTGAAATGGTAGAGCCCTTGCCTAGCAGGCACGAGGCTCTGAGTTTAATTAACATTACTGCCCCAAACAAAAAACCCTATAGTGGAGTGAAGTAATCCAGCACTGAAATTTCTGAAACCATGAAGCAAAGCAAATCTAACTCTTAATTATTTCCTTGGGTGTTATGTCACAGCAACAAGAAACTGCCCTAGTTTTGTTTCCTATTGCTGTATTGATAAAAGACTTTGACAAAAGCAGTTAGAGAAGAAAGCATTTATTCTAGCTCACAATTCCAGGTTCCACGAAATCATTGTAAGTCACATTAGCAAGAGCTTGAGATAGCTGCTCACGTATTCAGTTAAGCAGAGAGAAAGCTGGGTGGTGGTGGTGCACACTGTTTATCAGAGGCAGGCCAGCCTGATCTATAAAGTGAGTTTCAGGACTGTAGTAGGACAGGCCCATAGGGTCAAGGAAATTGGCTCAGACCAGTTGCCAAGGCATGCACATAAAGTACTCCTTTGAGCCAACCTGGAGTCTGCCTGAGGGCCTAGCAACAATCGCTGTCAGAGCTCCTGATCGTGCCCACTCAATGAGGGGTGACCACACAGGGTGCTGGGAGGAGGGTATATAAGGCCTTCCCTGTTATTGATAAATGAGTTCGTTATTTGCCTTCAACAGTTGGGGCAGGGGAACAGTTCCCTACAGATCAGTTAACTGCTACAGTAAGTGTAAGAATAGATACTCCAGCTAAGAAAAACGAGTTAGGGAAACATTAATTATACATGGACTCAAATATTTTTAAGATTGTGTGTGTGTGTGTGTGTGTGTGTGTGTGTGTGTGTGTGCTCGCGCGCCCCACACCAAGTTCATTCTTTCATCCGGAGACACACTCACTTTCCACATAACATTGTTTTACCACTTCATCACAGTGCACTGAAGAAACTTCCCTCCATTGGCCTCCTTACAGTCAGAGTGATTGTTATTTGCCCTAGCACTTGGCCCAATGCCTGGCCATAGTGAGTACCTCATAAATGTTTTTCTGAAAGATACTGTACTCTTGAGAGTGTAGCCACTTCCATTCAGTTTTGCTGTATCCCTGTAAATGGTCACAGTTCTTAATCAAAAGTATAAAAATTCCGAGTCATTTAAAGCTGTAAATAGGATTTATCAAGTGCTGTTTATCAGATTACTTACAAAACAGGAAGGATGGAGGGCTGGGCTCAATGTCTACCTAGGAACAGCCCCACGAATGTGTTTCAGCAGCTGCCTCTTAGTGGGAAGTGCTGCTGTGCCTCTCTGCTGCCCTAGTCACAGTCAAACAAAAGCCAGGAGCCTGACCCGGGTGTGACCACTGCCTGGTCCCGAAGTTGCCCAACTCTGTTGCTGTGTGCGTAGCAAACAGAAGTTCTAGGTAGCTTCAAAGTCTTGTGCGGATGTGTTTTCACAGTACAGTACAGCAATGCTGTCCATCAGGTGATAATAGTGAGTTGAAGCTAGTGATGGAGGCATGCATACACCTAGAATCTCAACATTTAGGAGGTGGAGACAAGAGGATCAGGAGCTCAAGACCATCTCTATCTATATAGGGAGTTTGAGGCCAGTCTAGACTACAAGAGATCTTGTCTCCAACAAACCATTCCAACCAACCAATCAAAAACAAGATAATTACAATTATTTTGTAATTGTAATTTCAGTCACACCACACCACCATAGCCAGTTTACACATAGTACTGGGAATCAAACCCAGAGCTTCAAGAATGCTAGGTATGCACTCTACCAAATGAACTACATCCCCAGGCTTCGACTCTTTCTTTTTGTCCACCCCTCCCAGGTTCCCATGCAGTTCAGGCTGGCCTCCAACTCCTTATCATTTCTTACCTCCATCATGCTCAGATTATAAGCACACACTGCCATACCCAGCTCTCCAGTACACATTTTCACTTACCTTATTTGAACCTCTTAATAACAATATACATAAAAGTTTTCCAGAGAGAGAGGAGGGAGAGAATGAGTGAGAGGGAGGGGGGGGAGAGAGGCGGGAAGGGTTATGGGGGCTGGTGAAATGGCTCAGCAGGTAAAGATGTTTGTTGCCAATGACCTGAATTCCATCCCAAGGACCCACATGGAAAGAGAGACCCAATTCTCACAAACTGTCCTCTGACCTCCACATGTACCTATAAATAAATAAGCAAATGTAGTTTTAGAAATTAAAAAAGGGCTTACAAGTTGAATATGGTAGTGAATGCCTATAATCTTAACAGGAAGCAGGTGACATGAACATTGCTATGAATGTTTGAAGATCATCTAGGCTAAAAGGGAGGCTCTCTATAAACAAAAGAAGTATGGTATGGTAGTTTGAATGTCATTGACCTCCCATAATCTCATAAGAAGTGGCACTATTAGGAGGTGTGACCTTGTTGAAGTGGGTATGGCCTTGGAGGAAGTGTGTCATTGTGGGGGGCAGCTTTGAGGTTTCCTGTGCTCGGGATAGCGCCCAGAGTCTCAGTCTAACTTCTCAGCTACTACTCCAGCGCCACATCTGCCTGCATGCTGCCATGTTTGCTGCCATGATGACAATGGTCTGAACCTCTGAAACTGTAAGTGAGCCACCCCAATTAAATATTTCCCTTTATAAGAATTGCCATAGTCATGGTGTCTCTTCACAGTAATAGAAACACTAACTAAGACATATGGGCTTCTCACTGTTTGAATGGGAGTTATAAAAAGGAAGACATTGGTTAGGATCATCCAAGTAGTAATAAATTGAGAACTTCACACAATGTGAACTTATGGTTGGATTAACATAGATGCAGGTAGCTACATTTAAAGATACTTATAGGCTACTATACATGCACCAATTAGTATGCATACTTATTTCTTTTTGCCGTAGCACCTAGGAGTCTAGAAGTTAAATACCCCAGCAGCAAGAAAGCCACTAAGTCTTGAATAAAGGGAGGCCAGATATCTTGGAGAAATGGAGGAGGAGATAAGTACAAGATGAGCCCCGAAAAGTGTGCTCAAAAGTAAGGAAATGCTACAGAAACAACCAAACCAATCGCCACAGTGGAGGTATATCAAGGACAAAGGGGACAACTGAATAAAGAAGTTGGCACCTTATTAAAATCCAAAGTATAAAATGAAATTCATGAGCTCATGCTGGCACAAACAAATCACTGTGCCAGGGGTGGTGAAACATACCTATTGCCCAGCCCTCGGGAGGAAGAAGCAGGAGGATCATGACTTCTCAGCCATCTAGAGCCACTGAGTGAGGCCCAGTACCCCACCTCCCAAAAGAACCCCTCCAAAGTAAGTAATCTAATGAAGCAGTGTATGGGGGATGAGTTGTCTCCTAGTCAGAAGAATTCTGAATTATCGATACAGAAGAATTGAGGATGTGGAGCTGCATACCATATGGAAATGGGGATATTTTATTAGTTGGTTGGGTCTGCCATAACAAAGGACTACTGACAGGTGGCCTAAATAACAGAAATTAATCTTATCATTTCTGAAAGCTGGAAGCCTGAGAGCAAGGTATCCACGGAGTTGGTGTCTTCTGAGGCTCTGTAGTTGAGCATAACTTTGAACTTCTGATCCTCTTGCCTCCCTCTCTACAGAGTGCTGGGGTTGCAGGCATACACCACCATGCCCAGCTTCTTTTTTCATTTTAACTAGTAGATAATCTGTTATGATCACACCACAGTAACTAGCATTTCTACCTGCTTCAACATTAATCACTATCCGTTTAAAATCTTAGACCTTTTTTCTAATTTTTAATCTAATAATAGTTGTAGACTGAAATTAACTTATGGTTTAACTATTCTACTTTTTCAGGCAGGGTCAAATAATGAAGCCTGAGCTGGCCTTGACCTTGCAGTGATTTTCCTGCCTCTGCCTCCTGAGAGCTAGGAAGATTACACACACACACACACACACACACACATATATATATATATATATATATATATATATATATATATATATATATACACAATCAGTGTTTCATTCCCTCAGGCTGTTCTTCTGTCTGTCCTTCAATCTGAAAAGGCCTCCCATCCAATCAGGACTTTTTCATTCACCCAAATTTCACCTATGCCCAGTATCCAGTCTTTAGAAACATTTAAAAATTAGGATAGATGTGAACACTGACTAATTTCAACAACTAGGAACTAGTACTTTGTTTTTGCCCCTAGACTTAGGCCAGGCCTATAGCACTACAACTATTAATTTATAAGACAGTGTCGTAGTCTGTCCCTTTCTTACCCCTGTAACCAGCTCTTGCAGTGAGCTCCCCACAAGCCAGTGAAAATTCATTTTTGTGTTTTTATTATGTTAACTGCCAAAATATAATGAGTCCACATTTTGAAAATGTTTTGAATACTGCAATGTGTGCTCTATTGTAAGTTTCTGGTCTCCCCATACTCTTTCTTCCCTCACCCTCTCTGCTCAGTTTTTCTCCAGTGTATACTGATACGGGTTGAATTGTGTCCATTCAAAAGGTGTTGATGTCCTACCCAACCCCTGAACCTACATAAATATGATCGTATTTGGAGACACCATCTTTTGCAGGCAACCAAATTGAGCCAAAGTCATAAAGTAGTATTCAATTCAATATGCCAGTGTCCTTGTAAAAAGGGGACATTTGGATATAGAGACATGTATGCACCGTGGGAGAATGCCACATGAAGATGAAGACAAAGATGGAGTATGGTATCAATGTCAAGATGTGAAAAAGTTGGGTGTAGTGGCACACTCTTGTAATCCCGGCACTGGGAGGCTGAGGTACAAGGATGAGTTCCAGGGCAGCCTTGCTATATAAAGAGACTCTAGGTCTAAAAAAAGAAAAAGGGAAAAAAAAGTTTGTGAACAAAACACCAGAAGCCAGGAAAAACACATGGGACACATTGTCCCTTACAGTCCTCAGAATGACCCACATGCAGAGACCTTGTTCTGGGATTTCCAGTTCTAGAGCTGAGATGATACATTTCCACCACTGAAGCATATTTTGTAGCACTTAGGTTCTAACTTTCTATTTGTCTCCCCAACAAGAATGAAAGCCCATGAGATCATAGAATTTTCCCACGAATCCTGGACATGTAGAATAATGTCTGGTACACTCTAGCTCTGAACAGTCATTGATAAAAGTAGCATTTATGAATATGTATATAATATATATATATGTATATATTCCTTTGTGGAATATTCCTTTACACTGTGTGAATCTATGTCACTGTGATTGGTTTAATAAAGAAGCTGACTGGCCAATAGCGAACAGGATAAGGTTAGGCAGGAGAGCCAAACTAAGAATGCTGGGAAGGAAAAGGGCAGGGTCTGAAATCACAAGCAGACACAGAGAGAAACAAGATGGGCATGCCATACTGAGAAAAGGTACCAAGGCACATGGCAAAGCATAGATAAGATATATGGGTTAATGTAAATGTAAGACTAAGCTAGTAATACGTCTGAGCTATTGACCCAGCATTGAATCTCCGTGTCGGTTATTTGGGAACTAGTGGGTGGGAAAGAAAAGTCCATCTACAGTTTTTGACTTGGAATAGTTCAATTTACAATTTTTTGACTTTACATTGGTATGAAAGTGGCACATATTTGGTAGAAAATGTACTCCTCTTTCTCCCAATCTCTTTCTTTGGTGGTACTGGAATGGATCCCAGGGCCTCATACATGCTAGGCAAGTGCTGTAACACTTACTACAAACCCTGTCTTAAATTTTTGGAAAAGTTTTCATACTTAAAAAGTTATTTTAGGCCGGGTGGTGGTGGTGCACGCCTTTAATCCCAGCACTCAGGAGGCAGAGCCAGGTGGATCTCTGTGAGTTCAAGGCCAGCCTGGGCTACCAAGTGAGTTCCAGGAAAGGCGCAAAGCTACACAAAGAAACCCTGTCTCAAAAAACCAAAAAAAAAAAAAAAAAAAAAAAAGTTATTTTATATGTATGTGTATTTTACCTGCATTTATGTGTGCCTCTGTGCCTAGTACCCATGGAGGCCAGAAGAGGGTGTCAGATTCCCTAGAACTGAAGTCACAGACAGTTGTGAGCCAACATGTGGGTGCTGGATATTAAATCCACATGAATTGAATTAGCAGCCAATGTTCTGGTTTTTTTTGTTTGTTTGTTTGTTTTGTTTTGTTTGTTTGTTTTTTTGGTTTTTCGAGACAGGGTTTCTCTGTGTAGCTTTGCACCTTTCCTGGAACTCACTCTGTAGCCCAGACTGGCCTCAAACTCACAGAGATTCCCCTGGCTCTGCCTCCTGAGTGCTGGGGTTAAAGGCGAATGCCACCACCACCTGGCTGCAGCCAATGTTCTTAACCACTGAACCTCTAGCCCTGAATTTTTGAATTTTATTCTTTTTTTGACCTAGTGACATTCAGTAAGATACTGCTTTATGTTGCTGAGCAGTTGTAAGCTGTGGCTCCCAATCAGCCATGCTCTCACCAAAGTAAATGACTGATACCTACAATACAGTTGCCATCATTTTTCCACAAGTATGCAATAAATTACCTAAGATCTTCACCACTATCATTAGCTGTCTTTTTGTTAGATGACTTTGCCCAACAATAGGCTAATTTCAGTGTGCTGAGCAGGTTCAAGTTAGATGAGGCTAAGCTATGCTAAGCTATGGTGCATTAAATGCATTTCAAATTAACAGTATTTCTAATTTATAATGGGTTTGTCGGGATATGACTCATTTAAGTTAAAAATGCAAAGTCAAGGGGCACCTGAACTGTGGAGGAAAGACTTTGTTTTTGTTTGTTTTTCATTTAAAGTTGGACAGTGTTTTCATTTGAAAACAGCCCACAAGAAAATGTTAACTTATAAAGCAATAGCTGAAAATTTTTATCAATTTACAATAAAATACACAATACCTTATAGCTAATTCTGGAGTGTGGACCCTACTCCTGGTTTCCAGACCTTACTCATGACAGAGTGCCTTGGTGTGTGTGTGTGTGTGTGTGTGTGTGTGTGTGTGTGTGTGTGTAGATGCATATGTATAAGACAGAAGAGTCTATCCATCAGAATGCCCATTGCTGATTGTGTTTTGTTTAAAGTCTGTTCTTTTCCTGAATGAAGCAAGAGATTAGTGGTCAGAGACCCATTTCCCAACTGTATATGGTGGCATGCATCTGTAATTCTAGCACTCCTAGTACTCAGGAGGGAGAGGTAAGATGGTCCCAGACCAGTTCCAGCTCCATAAAGAGACATTACCCCCATCACCACCAAAAGAGAAAACCTTTCTCCTATTCCTCATCTGGTTCTCTTACTATGGCCTTAAACATCTGGGTGTTTGAATGCATGTGTCTGAAAATTATCATTCCAATTTTCTTTTTGTTCATGTAAAACAAATCACTTTTATAAGAATTCTCAGGGTTTTATTTGGGTGTTTTTGTTTTCCTCCATCATACTCAGTATATCTCAACAGTTTTGACAGGTAGTATCGGGAGGGTAAGAAAACAGACACCTTGTACAGGCACAAAGGAAGTATAAGAGACAGGAGCTAAGTCTCCTAATTCTCAACTCTATGTTTTGTATGGTCTGCTGCTCAAAAGCGCATTTTGTCTCTTTTCACAGCTGGACAAAGAAAGGATGGAATCCAGAAACATCAAAGTGACACGATTTCAGGAATCTGTGGCCATTCTCTCTGGCATTCTAAAGAAACTGTGGGGTAGTGAGCAAATGGGGGAGAGAGTGGATTTATAGAAACTGAAGACTTGCTCTGCCTTCCCTTCGTGAACACTCTACCTTCAAATAGTCATTCCTCAAGCTCAGACACAGCCAGGGAGCCAGCCTTGTGCATTGACCTTGATTGGACTGGGTTCAGAATAACACCTCTAAAATTTCAGCGCTTGCAAGGCAGAGGCAGAAGGATGGAGAGTTCGATGCCAGCCTGGGTTACTTAGCCCTGTCTCAAAAACCAACGAACCAAACTAAATCTGGTCCCCGTTTCCCATGACAGGCACTGGCTACCACTTACGGTTTAAAGAAATAAGATGGGCACCCCAAAAGGCTGGAATTTAAAAAGACTATTCCAAGTGCGTGTGAAAGTGTGGGTGGAGAGAACATGGAAGGTTGGGACAAAAAGACCACATTCTCGTGCTTGCGCAAGGGCACCGAGTAGAATGAGTCAAGATTGCAAGTACTTGAGTTTCTCTCAGTCAGCTGCCTCTTCCAGGTGACTTCAGGATCAGCATCAGGTAGTACCCCCGAGCCTAAGAGATCAGCAGAGCGAAGGAGTTCTTGTTCTGAAAGGTTGGCGAACCCATGCAAACACACAGGTCGAAGGTGGCCATTCCCCAGAGCCATCTTGTTTTCAGGTTCATTAGCGTTTCTGGGTGTTCTTGCATCACCATGCGACCCTGCTACAGACCCAAGTTCAGAGTGACTCTGGGCATCCATCCTTCAACCCAAATTCCGGTGGTGCAAGGTTCAGCTTCCCAGCCCTGCCTGCAGTGAGCAAGGCTCTTCTAGAGTTCCACGTTATGGAGAGGCCTTCCACGAACCCTGTCCTATCCTACCCTAACTAAATCCTCCCCTGAGCATCCTTCAGGCTCCCGCGTCCACGCGGACACTCTTAGCAGCCCCTGCCACCGCAGCCGCTGGCGCGGGTCGCGCTCCCGCCGCGCCCCACGTTCGCGGACCCTGGGGACTCTGCCGAGGCAGGTTTGGGATGTCAGCCGCGTGGGTGGATGATGATCGGTGCCCGCCGCCGATGGGAGGCAGCGTGAGCCCGAGAGAGCCGGGAGCAGTCGCCGTGGCCGCGCTCGAGCGCAGCCGCCTCCCGCTCCCACAATGCACAGGGCGGCGGCGGCGGCGGCGGCGGCAGTGGCGGCGGCTGCATCGGGGGGCAGCCGTGGAGACCGAGGAGGCTCCGGAGACCAGGCCTCTCAGGAGACCTCCGAGGAGGCGAAACAGCCTGGGCAACCGAGGAAGCGAGGGGGCTGAAGACGCGAGGCTGCTCAAGGGCGGTGGAGAGGGGGCGGCTGGGGAGACTGAGGCGGCCCTTGGCTGCTCCCTTCCCCGAGTCCCCCGGGCACGCGCGTCGGACTCCCGCGGCGAGCCCGCGGGTGATGACCGGCAGACTCCCGCCCGCCCGCCGCTAGCGCCTGACGAGCCCCGCCCCGCCCCGGTCCCCGCCCGCCAGCGCGGCCCGCCCTGCCCGGCCCGGCCCTTCCCTGCTCCCCGCCCGCCCGCTGCCGCTTCACCCGCGCGGGCGGCCGCCACGCGAGCTGCGGCCTCCGCCCAGGCGGGGGGCGTCGGCGCCGGGCCCACCATGGCCGCGTCCGAGCTCTACACCAAGGTAACGCGCGCGCCGCGCGGGGCCGCGCCCTGGGGAGGGGTCGCGCGCCCCGGGGCCGGTGGTGGTGGTGGTGGGACCTCCCGGGTTCCGCCAGACTGCACCTCCCTGCCCGGTTGCACCTCCCAACCCCGCTGCACCTCCCTGCTCTGCCTCCTGGGCCCATTTCGGGTGGGATGCTCTTGGGCAGATGCTCGGGCAGCTCTCCGGGGACGCGCGCTTAAAATAACGTCCTGTGCCGGTATGCGCCAGGCAGCCTCTCCCGGGGAGATTATTTCGGATTCTGCAGATATGGCCAGTCCGCTTTCACCTTTAGCTGCAGGGTTCTTGCCATTGCCCTGGGGTGCGGAGGCTTTGGGAAGATGCAGCCTGGCGATGGCGAGCTTATTCTCAGGCTCGTTGGTGGCTGGGAGTTTGCAACCTGCGCGTTATCCCCGAGAGCCTCGTTAGCTCCGCGTCCTCACCCTCCTTTCCGGAGAGCCCTTTCCTTTTGGTCTTCGTTTAGGGGAAGTGGCAGTCTTTTCGGTCTTAAACCGACGCCCATATTCTCTGAGTCTGGTAATCTCTCTCTGAATGGCGTATTTTGGAGAGACTTCAGAAAATCTGTGTTGGCCAGTGTGTGGTGTATGCAATCGTGGTCTCTTTTATTATGGTTTCAATAGGTGTTTTGCCAGCTATTGATTATTAATGATCTCTAATTCCACTCAACAGAATTGCCTTAACTTTTCAAGTACACGTTTTCAAAAATTTGCCAGAATCTCTCTTCTCTCTCTCTGTTTCTGTCTTTGTCTTCCTCTCTGGCACTGGAGATTGAATGTAGGGCCTCAAGCACACTAGGCAAACCCTTTGCCACTGAGGTATATACTCATAGCCCCAGCTCTCTGGACTCTTCCTTGAGCATTTTGAAATCATTGCTTGCACACATGACTCCAATAAGCCCTGAACCCAAGTTGCAGCCTCGAGGAAAGAACTCTGGATGGGGCATCCAAATACCTGCATCTGGTCGAGACCAACTGTATGACCTTGTGTGCCCTCTCTCTGGTTCAGCTTTCTTATATGTAAATAGAGTTAATTATACTTGTCCTGAATTTCTTACAAGCTGTTGTGAGGATCTATTTTATTTTGTTTTGTTTTTTGAGGCAGAGGTTCTCTGTGTTTCTCTGGCTGTCTTGGAACTCGCTCTGTAGACCAGGCTGGCCTGGAACTCAGAGATTCGCCTGCCTCTGCCTCCCCAGAGCTGGGATTAAAGGGGTGTACCGCCGCCTGCCTGGCTTTGAGGACCAAATTTAATACTAGTTGTGAAAGCTTTCTGTGACCTACAACCTTTTTCTACAAATATGAGTTATCTGATTAATTTCTTCCAGCCATGAAATGAGGAGCTTGCATGAACCTGGGACTTCTTTCTTTCTTAGCCCTAGATTTAAGAAGTGTACAATTAGAATGTTTTTCTAAACCTAGTAATTTCTTTAGGCATGGTAGGTATCTAAGATATGAGTGACTATCATTGGAAACATTGAAAGTTACCTTATTAACTTATATAGTACAATTATAAGTGTTTTGCAAATATTAACTCACTTAATCCTTACAATTAACGTGTGAGGTAGATACAAGTATCAGTTTTGTTGGTGTGAAGAGTTGTCAGTCTGTAAACATTGCTTAGTTACATTGTTCTGTCCTGTCTGGCCCCTTACAAGGCCCGGCCATCAGTCCCATCTTGAACCTAATTGTAGCCTGATGAGGAGAAATTGGGTGGTAAGTTGTTGGGCTTCTGGATCTGCTTTTGTGCTCAAAAGATTAAATTTGTAGGAAAAAAAAAAGGAAAGGTGTTGCCATTTTTAAATAAGGTTTTGAGTTTCCGTCACAGCTTTATGGGTAATATAATTCACCTTTTAATCTTCCTAGATACAGACTGATTTAGTCACTGAAACTGAAGATGGGAATTAAGGGGCTTTCTCCTAAATTCACATAAACCTAAGAATAGCCTGGTTCCATACTTGTTTGTGGGCCAGTTCTCTGAATGGGCCTTAGTTAAATGACAGGCAGGGATATTTATTGAGGACCCTGTATACTAAATACTCTGCCTGATGTGTGGAGTTTCCAACAGCAGACAAGTCCACTTTCCCTCATAGGGCTTACAGTCGGCTTCTCACATTCTTGACCCACTTTGACTCTTCAAGGGCACAAATCACCTGCTGTTTCCCTACACCAGAGGCAGACATGTTAGCAGGAGATAGGGCTATGGCAAAGGTTGGAGTGATTTTAGAGAATGGAGTAGTGACTATTAGGAGAAAGAAGGTAGCCAATAGAAGAAATGTCAGTGGTAAACACAAGTATCTTTTCCTTGCAGAGGATTATAGAGAAGGAAGTTGTGGATAGATGACAAGGAAAAACATGTTACTGACATGCCATAATTACGATCTTCAGCATTGTGATTAAATCTGAAAAGTGCCCTTTTAAAAGTTGTCATCAGACTTTAAGGCAGATTTTGATGTGTGATACAGATCAGCTCCTATCACACTGAAGGGCATGGGGCTGTTCAATTTGTTTTCTTAAGTCAGAACGATAATGGTTTTATCATCACAACTTAGCAGGGTTTCCATTTCATAAAAATTTCCACAAGTTTAAATATTTAAGAACAATAACTTAGTGCCTGGATATAATGTTTCTTAAGACTGACATTTGGGTTAAAACATATTTGTTGATTTTTTTTTTTCAGAGAGGGTTGCTAAGGAGCTGTTGAATTTTTTAAATTTACAGCATTGTTGAGTTATTCTATACTGTACAATTCACCAATATAAGCTATCCGGGTCAGTAGTTTTAGTGTATTCACGGGGTTGTGTGATTTTAGTTAGGTCTACCAGGCAGCTGTTATGTTATTGCTCTGAAGAGAGTTGTTAGTCCTGACTTGCCAGTGGATGTCTATGTGGCAGCCTCATCTAATGATGCTTTTAATAACTTCAGAGGTTTAGCATTGTGGAACCAAGTTTATCAGTAAGACCTGGAAGGATCATCTGCAGCAATCTAATTAATTGCATATTGATCAGCCATATAGACCATTGATAGCACATGGGTGTTATGCAATGGACAAAGGTACCTGAAGCTGTTTGGGTAGAAGTCCCTGTGATACATGAAGATGCTAAGTATTGTAAGAAAGAAAAAAAAAATCAGATGGACACTTCAAAGCCTTAAAACTTTCCCAGAGGAAGACAGCTTTGTAGGGCAGTAGATTGCATGTTTGCTGCCAAATTTGCCTTTTCCACATTTTCTTACGTACATACTCATGCCATGTAACGTGTGTGTGTGTGTGTGTGTGTGTGTGTGTGTGGTGTAGTTCAGTTAGATATTCAATAGCATTATCCTCTCAAATCACCATTCCTGGAGTTCTAATATTTCGGTGTTGAAATCCATTATTTGATCATTTGCTCTGATCTGGAGTTTGGCAAGTATACCCTTCAGTCACACTCCCTGTGTCTTTTTCCTTCACATGTCCCTAGGCTTGTTAATGGCACTGCTCATCTAGTTGCACAGATTAGGAACCTCAGCGTCCTTCCCTTGGATCTTATATTTTACTTCTTTACCAATTCTGGTCCCATTTGACATCCAGCTGTTAAGATTCCAAACCACTGTTAGCATCTTCTTTTTTCTATGTCTCAGTGACCTGGATCCATTTCCATCTTACTATATAGTTGTGTGTGTGTTACCATTGTCATAGTACTATAAGCCCCTTGAGATGCTATTTTAGCTCTCATTTGTTAAATAAATGAGTGAATGAATACTTGAACAGGAGGAGGTATAGATTGAAAACTATAGTCGGGCAGTAGTGTCCCATGCCTTTAATCCCAGCATTTAGAAGGCAGGGGCAGGTGTATCTCTGCTAGTTCAAGCCTAGCCTGGGCTATAAAGCAAGTTCCAGGACAGCCAGAACTGCAAACCACAAAAAAGAAGGAGGAAGAGGAGGAGGAGGAGGAGGAGGAGGAGGAGGAGGAGGAGGAGAAGAAGAAGAAGAAGAAAATAAAATGGCATGGATCAGGCATAGTGATGCACTTCTGTAATCATAGCACTTGGAAGGCAAAGGATTACCATAAATTCAAGGATGACTTGAGCTATGTAACAACACCCTAATCTGAGAAAAAATAAAAAGCAAATTATAAAAAAGGCAGTTAAAGAAGTAAACATTTGCTGGGCATGATGGCGCACACCTTTAATCCCAGCACTCGGGAGGCAGAGGCAGGCAAATCTCTGTGAGTTCGAGGCCAGCCTGGTCTACAAAGGGAGTTCCAGGACAGCCAGGGCTGTTACACAGAGAAACCCTAGCTCGAGAAACCAAAAGGAAAAACAAAAAGAAGTAAACACATCCTAAGGTATTTTGAAGAGGATGAGTAATAAAGTGTAGAGAGGAGAACTGGGAGCTGGGGAGACCAAAAAGAAAGCTGTTTCAGGAAACAAAATGTGAACTGCAGAGGTCTGGTGGACTGAAGTAAGCATAGAAAGGTGTTTAAAGAAGGAAATAAACCTGAGAGACATTTCTTTGAAGGATTACCTAGAGGACAAGAAGGAGAGGAGCTAGGATAAGGACCCTGGAAGCTGTTCCTAGGGACTGCAGATGGAAAATTGCTCAGGCTAATTCTCTGAATTGCTTGACCAAAGCAAAGTGATCATGAATTGCTCTAGAAATGTGTCAGTGTCTCTTAAATTGTGATGGCTCTGTATATTATCCAGTGGCTCAAAGGTTACAAAAGTGTTCTAACTCTAGTAAGAGTTGCCACCCAGACCTGTTGTTGAAATCTTAGCTTTTTAAAGTAAGGGAAAACTGGAGGAGCAATGAAGAACACGCTTTTTCCCTGCCTGCCTGCCTGCCTCCCTGCCTTCTTTCCTCTCTTTAAGAGGGGGGGTCTTACTCTACAACCCAGACGGCTCTGGAGCTTTTCCACCTACACTGGCTTCAAACTCATTGGAATCCTCCTGCCTCAACCTCCTAAATTTTGGAATTACACATATGAGCTACCATGCCCAGCTTTGATGTGTTTCTTGACAAATGTATACCAAAACTAGAGAAATTTCAAAATAGAATGATGAGGCCAGAAAAGAAGCCAGACATATAGGAGGGATAGAACTTGAAAAATACAGCTGATCTGGAAACATCAAGAATCAGAGAAGTATTAAACATCAAGAATAATAGAAATTTGGCCAGCAAGGTAGTTTGGTGGGTAAGGGCGCTTGCTGCTGAGCTGACGACCTAAACTCAATCCTCAAGACCTACATGGTAGAATAGAGAACTGAATCCCTCAAGTTGTCCACTGACCTCTGTGTGCACTCTGTGGCATGGGCATGCACACAGTCACACAAATAAATAAATGTAACAATATTTTTTTTAATTAAAAAGCATAGTAGAAATTTGTAACAGTTTAGTAGCTGATAGCTTATTAGAACTTGAAATAAATGTATCATTTTAATTGAATTCCTATTGTAAACATTAAGATTTATGTTTATGTAATGGAGTACCTCAAGTTATGATATCAGCCAAGTTGCTAAGTTAGAATCTGAGTAGTCCATGAATGATATTTCTTCCTTTTTTCTTTCTATCTTTCTCTTTTTTTGTTTTGTTTTATTTATTTTTTTTTTTTTTCAAGAAAGGGTTTCTCTATATAGCCCTAGCTGTCCTAAAACTTGCTCTGTAGACCAGGCTGTCCTTGAACACAGAGATCCACCTGCCTTTGCCTCCAAAGTGCTGGGATTAAAGGTGCACACCACCACATCTCACCTCATGAATGGTATTTCTAACACACCAAACTATCAACCCCCAACCTTTCTTTGACAGAGTTAAACAGTTAACCAGCTAGAACTAATTTAAATATTTATTCATTTTTATTTATATATGTGTGTGTGCCTACACACCTCTGCATGAGTTTATGTGAACAACATTTGTGCAAGTCTCAGATGTCAGAGGATATATGGAACTGGGGTTACAGGTAATTGTGAGCCACCTGATTCAGGTGCTGGGAACTGAACCTAGGTCCCCTACAAGAGCAATAAGCACTCTTAACCTCTGAACCATCTTTTATTTTATTTTTCTTTATTAAGAAATTTTCTACTCCTCATGCTATCCACAGACTTCCCCTCCTTTCTCCTCCCAACCCCCAGCCCTCTTTCCCAAGCCACCCTGCATCCCCACATCCCCCAAATCGAGGTCTCCCATGAGGAGTCAGCAGAGCCCAGCACACTGAGCCTAGGCAGGTCCAAGCCCCTTCCCACTGCACCAAGACTGTGCAAGGCGTCACACCATAGGCACCGGATTCCCAGAAGTCTGCTGATGCACCAAGGACAGATCCCGATCCCCCTGCCTGGGTGCCCCCCAAACAGCTGAACCATCTCTTTAGCCCTGTAAAGTTCATTTAGTTGGAAGTAAGAGAAAACCTATTCAAAACCAGAAAGGGATTTTACTCCCTTGTGTGACCTGAAAGTTTAAGCATGGCTTGATTTACAGCTCAGGTATATCTTTGAGACTGTGTGTCACTGACTCTCATGTTTTCATGTTCAGGATAACTGTTTTAAGAGTGACCAGAGTAGCATCTGCAGATCACATGATTGTACAGCTCTGGGCCTAGGGGAAGAAAGCCTGGTAGAGAAGTTCTCCTTGCCCTTTCTTGGAGTCATGTGCCTGTTCCTTTCACAATACCCTGTTGGAAGTGTGGGGGCAATCCCATGAGTGATCAAGTTTATGCTTGCCCAGAGGCTTGAGGAGGCCAGGCATTAAGATTGACAGTCTCACTATGACCTTATGGGATGGCTGAGAGCCATCCCCATCAGAAGGAATAGTGCTGAGTAGACAAAATGAAAAAGCACCCTCAATCAATGTCATCTATGAATAGATCACCAAAAATAATGGTGATTGAGTGCTACTGCTTCTGATCTCTGAGTGAAGTAAAAAAAAAAAAAAAAAGTTTTTTTTTACCTGTCGCAGAAGATATTAGCTATATTTCCCCTAGAAAATCATCTTGAAGTTTAAAGGCTATGGAAAATCTATACAAGCAAAATTAGTAATAACGTATCAGAAACTGAAAGTGTGAAACATCCTTTTATCCAGTCTGTGAGGACTTGAGGAGTTGTATGTTGCCGTTCATGCTATTTTTTCCTGCTGTATTTCCTCAGCATTGTGTGTTTCCTCTTCTTTTCTTCACATCCTTGGTGGCGCACACTATTCTCTTCCCTCATTCTACCCAGTGACACATTGGCGTAATTTCTCCTTCTTTCTTTTGAGACAGGGTCTCATGTATCCCAGGCTGCCTTCAGATTTGTTATGTCACCAAGGATGATCTTGAACTTCTGATCCTCCTGCCTCTACCTCCCAGTGCTGGGGTTACAGTGTGCCCCACCACAGCCTGCTTAAGGGCCTTGTGCATGCTAGGCAAGCATTTACCAACTGAACTTCATTCCGAGGCTCCATGTCGGACAACTTCTTAATTCCTTTGTTTTGCCTGTCTAAATTGCCCAATTCATCTCTAGTGGTGGTGTATCTTCTGTTCTCCCTTCCCATCTTCTTTTGTCCCTATTACCTGTAAGTCCCTGGTGCTCAGTTATAGTTTGTTATAACTGAGCACACATACACCCCTATAATGAGCTAATTACATTGCTGTTGTAGGAACCATTCCTGAGTAGCTCAGTGTGTGCTTTTCTTGGTCAAATCCTGTGCCTTTCCTTTCTTTACCACTCCCTGAATCTGACATCATAGGAAGTAATTTTTATGAGTTTGCATAATCATTTTCTGTGTGCATGAACAAACACTTTTGTGTTAGATTAGTTTTCAGACTAGTTAGCTTAGACTAGTTCAGTCTTAGTTTTTCAGTTTACCATAATGTAGTAAGAGACCATTCTTCCTTTAAAACATGTGTCAGCACTTAGACAACTCATACAGGACTGGTCTCTGTCTGCCCAGGCTAAGAAAAGCATCATTTGACAAGCTACCTCCTTAGGTTAGGATTTCTACGGATGTTTTCCATAAAATCAGAGCATATATATTTCAATAATGTGAATTTGGATCAAATTATGGATTCAGTCTTTTGTAATTTGAAGTGAGTATTTCTTATTTTCCGAGTGAAAAAGTTATATTTATGATAGGTGACAATTGCATTTTTAATGCACTGCTACTGTTTCTTTTCTTTTCTTTTTTTTTTCTTTTTTTTTTTTTTTTTTTTGGTTTTTCGAGACAAGGTTTCTCTGTGTAGCTTTGCGCCATTCCTGGAACTCACTCTGTAGACCAGGCTGGCCTCGAACTCACAGAGATCCACCTGGCTCTGCCTCCCGAGTGCTGGGATTAAAGGTGTGCGCCACCACCGCCCGGCCAAACACACTGCTACTGTTTCTAACTTGCTTGTTTCTATCCCAGACCAGGATTTCTCTACCTCTGTATAATAGTAAATTGAACAATTCCCCCTAGATGTCTGTTCTTCACATTGTAGGATGTTTAGCCAAATTCCTGACCTTCAGCTACTAGTTCACCAGTACCCTCTACTTCTAGTTATGCTCCAGACATTGCCAAATCTCCCCTGGAGAGGGGGCAAGGTGAACCACTACCCTGAAGCCAGTGCCCAGACCTTAAGACTTAGAGTAGGGTAGGAGGGAAAAGTAGAAAGAGTTAAAAACAGAAGCAGAGATTACTTCTAAAACATAGCTGACTTGAGAGCAGCAATTGTTTCATAGACACATTACCCTGTGAGCCAGGTCTGGTGGGCTAGGCCTGTGGTTCCAGCTACTTGACAAGCTGAGGCAGTTCAAGTCATGCAGGGCAACCTGGTGAGACCCTGTCATAAAGTAAAGCGTATTGAAGAGGCCTGGAGACAGAGTTCAGCCCACCATGTGTGAAGCCACAGTCCCCAAGCTCAGTCTCTGGCATTGCTCTCCCCACCCTCCAGAATAAATAAGAGACACTGTAGCCAGGTGGTGGTGGTGGTGAAGCCTTTAATTCTAGCCCTTGGGAGGCAGAGGCAGGTGGATCTCTAAGTTTGAGGCCACCAGCCTGGAATACAGATCAAATTCCAGGACAGCCAGGGCTACACCAAGAAACCCTGTATCAAGAAAAAAAAAGAGAAAGAAAAAGGCAAAAAGATACATTGTAGATAATTTATAATAGTCAAAGGATGAAAGTTAATTACCACTAAGAGTATCATGGTCACTTTTTTGTGTGATGCTAAAAATCCTATGTAGGGCTTTGTATAGGACAAGCACTGAGTCATTGCAATTTGCTTCTTTAACTCTTTTCTATCTGTATAAACAACAATGATTTTAAAGTATTTTAATAACTTCTCAATGATTTAAAGAACAATATGTGTTATAAGTTTTTATATCATTATATACTCATTGAAAAATTTGAATATGTATTCTAACATCTGGAGGTATCATAATTTTTATACTGCAAGTCCTTCTCACTGTTAGAAGTCAGTTGTCCTGATGGGCAGCTTTGTACGTAAATCTTTGCTTGTGTTAAATCAGTTTTAGAAAATTTCAGAATCCAAGTCTCCTTGGTGAGAATTGGCATTTATATATGGGTAGAACATTCACATTCATCTTTAAAAATAGCACCTTGTATGCACATTACCTCAAGGGTAGGGTGACTGGATGTCCCACTTCTCTGGAAGATCCCTTCAATACCTTTATTTTGTTTGGAGAAGTTTTCCTCAGTGGAAATATATAAGCTTCTTCAGAATAAATGTTCTGGAAACTTAAACTCCTTCCTTCCTTCCTTTCTTTAAAAACAAACAGACAAACAAACAACAAATGAAAACAGAATCTCACTTTGTAGCCCTGGCTGGCGTGAAACTTGCTATGTAAACCAGACCTGTGTCAAACTCACAGAAAGCCCCCTGCCTCTGAATGCTGGGATTAAAGGTGTGCACTACCAAGTCCAGCTTTCCACCTTTTTCTCCTTAATCTTTGAAGAATTTTGGCAATGGAGAAAAATTGAAGTAGAATTTTGCAGGGGGGGGGGGAGGGAGAGAGAGAGAAGAGGAGAGAGAGAGAGAGAGAGAGAGAGAGAGAGAGAGAATGTAGCTCCTGTGTTGAGTGTAAAACATACATTTTAACTTGAAAACTGCGTGATATTATGCTGTCATTTCATTGTAGAGAACATGTCTTTAATTCTAACAAACTGTAACACTCGTCTGAAGTGGTGTAAGGATAGGTTTGCTTTCGGGTGTGTCAGACCTTAGGGGTCTTCAGCATCAACTGCTGTTCCCAGCCACACTGAATGCAGTATGCCGGTCCTAACACCGGCTGTAATACTCAGGGCTTGGAGCTTGTGGGGCCTTCTGGTCATTCCTTGTGTGGGACTAAGGATTTCTGTCAATTTAATGGCAGCCACCAAGCTAAAAAGAAACTGGTCAGGAAACTGAGTTGAGCCTTAGCATCCTTGAAGTTTCTTTACTTTTCCTCATGCACTAAAATCTTGATTTTTTTTTTTTTAACTCTTAGTTTCAGTTATTTTCTTCTAAAAAATTTGACTTGGACAAATGCATGGCTCTGGCAAAATAGTTATCCTGTAATAATGATTACTGTTTACTGAGGCCTTGCTGTGGTTCAGATAGCCTTTTAAAAAAGTTCTTTGCCAGGCCTGGCTGCAGTAAGCCTGTAATGCCATTTGCTGAGGAAGCTGTGGCAGGATTGCAAGTTCAAGGCCCACCTGGGCTATAGAGGGAATTTAAGGCCAGTCTGAGCTGCATGAGGTGAGACCCTTTCTCAAAATCAGCAATTTTAAAAGGTTGTGCTGGGTAGCTGGGTGTGGTGACTTATGGCTGTATTCTCAGCATTCTGGAGGCCAACTTGGGCTGCATCATAAGTTCTAGCTCAGCCTGGGCTCTAAGAGTGAGAGACTGTCCTGGCTGGCCTGGAACTCACTGTGTAGATGGGGCTGGCCCTGAACTTGTGTTCGTGGGTCCTGCTGCTACTGCCTCCACCTCCCAAGAGTGAGACTGAAGGCTTGCCTCACCACAGCTGGCTTACCTAAAACAGAACATTTTAAAAGGAAGACTCCACCTGCCCCGTTAGTGTTTCAAGCAACTCTTAAATTTGCCTGTGTTCCTCACAAGCCAGACAATCTAGCTTGTTATGAGTGTCTTCTTCCTTCACTTTGACTCATCCCTTTTCCCTGAAAGAGTGGCAGCGTATCATAGCAACTAAGGCATGGACACCACACCTACAAAACTGGATCCTGGTTTTGCTCTCTTCTTCCCTCACTTCCTTTCCTTCAGTCCCTTCTTTCCTTTTTATTTAAAATTTGTGTGTGTGTGAGTGTTCTGCCTGCATGGATATCTGTATTCTATGCGCATATCTGGTGCCTATGGAGGTCAGAAGAGAGTACCAGTTATAGACAGTGAGCTGCCATGTGGGTGCTGGGGATCAACCCAGGGTCCTCTGCAGTAGCAGCCAGTACTCTTACTAAACAGCTGAGCATCTCCCCAGCCCTGCTGCTCCCCGTTTTTTGCTGTTAACTTTGTATGTGACCTTTAAGAAAGTTACTTGCCCTTTCATACTTCAATTTTCTCATATTTATTTGGTTATTTGTATGTGTGTGTTTATGTATGTGTGTGTGTGCATGTTTGTGTATATATATATATGTGTGTGTATATATATGTGGAGGCTAGAGAACAGCCTTGGATATGCTTTTCCTTGGGAACTGTCCACCTAATTTTTTGAGACAGGGTCTCTCACTGACCTGGAACTCACCAATTAGGCTTGGCTGGCAGGCCAGCAAGCCCCCATGGATCTGCCTACATCTACCTACCCGGCATTAGGAATACTACCATGTGCCACAATGTCCAGCTTTTTAATTAATTAATTTATTTGAAATGTGTGTGACTGTTTTGCCTGAATTATGGACGGTGCACCACATGTAGATCAGAAGAAGGTGTTGGAGACTCTGGAACTGGAGGTACAGATGGTGATGAGCTGCCATATGGGTACTGGGTTCTGGTCACTGAACTCAGGCCATCACACTGTAGCCCAGACTAACTTTGAAGTTTAGGAATCCTCTTGCCTCACCCTCCAAATGCTAAGATTGTAGGTGTGAGGTACGATGCCTGCTGCTCCTGGATATCCCTAATATTTCACTTTATTAATAGAGTATGTGAGGAGACCTGGCACATGGCAGTGACCCAGTAATTCTTTTTCTATTTTTAAGGACAACTAAGAAAACTGGCTCCTTTATATTAAAACATAATTGAGAATTGTCTATTCTGCTATTAATAGGTCTGAAATAGTAAAGGAAATGACTTGCAAAATTACTATGGAAGACAGTCTCTTAAAATATATTTAAGGTCTCAGTATGTAGCTCAGTTGATAGAATGCTTGCCTAGTATGTATGGAGTCAAGGTTTGATACCCAGCACTCCATAAACCGGGAGTGGTGTTGCATACCCATAATTCCAGCACTTGTTGGTGAGAGGCAGACACAAGATCAGAAGTTCAAGATTATTCTCATCCACATAGGGAATTCGAGACCAGATTGAGCCAAAGATACGCATATACATTCTCTTCCTCCTGCCTTTCTCTCTATAAAATATAGTATCATATATATACATTAAATGGTAAAAATATAGTAAATATTTAATGTAGAAGAGGAAAATGCAGGAAAAAACTTCAAATACTCTAATATTTGATGTATTTCCTCCTAGTCACCTATTCCTGTTTATGTTTTCTACAGAAAAATGGTTTGTGTTCAGCTATAAATGGGATGTCTGTATCACTCACCCTCCCCCAGAGGCAGGGTTGTGAATGCAGATTTGAAGAGCCAAGGCTTGGGGAGGACTAGGGGAAAGCAGTGTCTTCCGGCCATGACTGAAACAGTGCCGTCCTGAACTCACACCAGCTGTGGTTTCCTAAGATCTGCCCAAGAGCAAGCCAGTCAACATCCTAGCGTGCATGGGGGAGTCTCATAAGCCCCACACTATCTGAGGAACTAGGGACAGTGGGGGGCTGCTGGGAGAGGAAGAGTCAGTGTTGGGTTTGGCCCTTGATAGGTTGACCATGCTCTAGTGAATGGCCCACATCTGTGAGTATATGGACAGCACAAATTGAACTTTGATTTATAAAAATAAAAAGGAGGACTTGAAGTTGGGACTGACTGGGGTCAGGGATGGGGGATTAGATCTAGGAGGAGTTTGGGGGAGAAAAGGGAGTGAATATACTCAAAATACATTGCATCCATTTATAAAATTTTCAAGAATCTGTAAAAATACTATCTTTAAACAATGGCTTATTTTATATGTACTACTTTGTAAGCATGGTTTGCTTTCTCTAAGTAGTATGTTATGAAGATTTTCCCATGCCTGTACATTCTTCTATATTACGGCTTTATTTTGAGAGATTCTATCCCTGAGTAGACCAGGATGCCCTCAGACTTAAGGCAGTCCTGCTCAGCCTCCCAGGGGGCCAGGGTTACAGTTGTGAGCCACCATGCCTGACTTAGAAAAGGTTTTTAATGGCTTCACAGTGTTGCGATGCAGATAGTACTTAACCTGTGTTAAGTAGTTCTAATTTTTTGAAGTTCACACATGAACTGAAGAAGACCAAAAGCTTTTGTATGTTCCTGTAGAAATTCCGCTGTGGTTTTCATGGAGGTTGCCTGGCTGCAAAGTGTCCCATTTTCTGTAGTAAGTAATAACAATGGTATAGAAACTGGGTGGTGGTGAGATACACCAACATCAAGAAAATTAGTTGTCTTAGATCTTAGAACACAGGCTACAGGGATCTCACCTCAGGAATAAATTCTTAACTATTAGTACGCATTTGTGATCTCAGTGTGCCAGTGTTAACAGCTTACTAGAAGAAGATTCTCTAGATGACAGAGATGATAGACAGCTAGAGTGGCCAGAAGAAGTCAGAGTCTAACTTGAGCATACAAAGGATCCTCTCCAGTGCTTTGGAAGCCAGTATTGCAGGGTGAAGAGACTACTCTGACTAACCAACCGCCTAGGATCTGTCCCACCACTGCACCAGTCTTTCATGTGGGATAGCCTAGCTGCTCAGCTGTTGCCTTTCAATTTGGAGAGGCTGGCTGGGTAAAAGGGAGAACAATACAGCAGAGAAGTAACATGGGGAATAATCTCCACAACAACAGTGAGATCAGTTAAGCTCTGAAAAAGAGTATTATAGCTAATGTATTTCATGTCTTTTGGTTTGTAAATGTTGTAATTAGTTTCTCATAACAAGTTTCAACTGAAATGTGTCTAGGAACCTGGCCAGACGTCTTAAAAGACCTGGTCCTTCAAAAGACGTCCATTACTGTTGGGTGAGATGTGATCCCTTCTGGAGTTGATGCTCCCTGTGTGTATCAGGAGCAGTGGCTTAGTCCCAAGAAAGTAGACAGATCTGTGTGGGAGCAAAAGTTGCCATGGCACTTACCACCTGCAGAGTCACCTAGGTCCAGTTGGTCTTTGGAGCTGGGCCCCCACTAGGGTGTGTTTAAGAAGCATCTGGGACAGCAGTGGGAGGCTGACTCACGAGGATCACAGGTTTGAGGCTAGAAGTAGCTACACAGTGAGTTGGAAGACAGCCTAGGCTACGTAACGTGGCACTGTCTCAATAGAAACAGCACTGAGCACAAAATGTGTGGTGGAACTGAACTGGTTGAGTTGAGATGGGGATGTCTCATCTGAGTTCATGAAAAATATAAATGATGTAGCTAGTTGGTTCATGCATGTAATCCCAGTGCCTGAGAAACCAAGGCAGGAAGTTTACTGCAGTTTGAGGTTAGCATGGGCTATCAAGTAGGGCTTTACTCTGTCTTAAAAAAAAAATGTAGCCGGGCGGTGGTGGCGCACGCCTTTAATCCCAGCACTCGGGAGGCAGAGGCAGGCGGATCTCTGTGAGTTCGAGGCCAGCCTGGGCTACCAAGTGAGTTCCAGGAAAGGCGCAAAGCTACACAAGAGAAACCCTGTCTCGAAAAACCAAAAAAAAACAACAAAAAAAAATGTGCTTATGTGTGTAATAGGAATAAACACCTGTTTAATCCATAAAATGTAGCAAGTCTTTCTCTGCGCCACCAGCTCCCAAATAATGACATGGAGACTTATATTAATTATGAAAGCTTGGCCTTAGCTTAGGCTTGTTTCTAACTAGCTCTTATAATTTAAATTAACCTATTTATTTTAATCCACATTCTGTCATGTGGCTCATTACCTCATCTCCCCATACTGCTTTCTCTGCGTCTGACTGGCAACCCTGCCTTTCTTCTTTCGAGAATTCTCTCTGTCCTCAGAGGTTCTGCCTAACCTCTTCCTGTCTAGCTATTGGCCATTCAGCTCTTTATTAAACCAATCACTGTGACACATCTTCACACAGTGTAAAGGAATATTCCACAACAATAAAACTCAGTTGTTAAAAAGAAAAAAATTAAAGTAAAAAATAAATATAAAACAAAACTACATAAACCAGGTGTAGTGGTGCATGCCTGTAATCCCAGGACTCAGGAAGTGGATCAGAAGGTGACTCCAAATTAATTAATAAGACCCTGCCTCAAAACAAAACCACACAAAGAAAAAAACCCCATGAGACACGATTGTGATTGAGCCATTTTATACATTAGTCTTAGTGTCTTAAAAAGAAAGTAATTTTCTTTTTAAGGTTAAACAACTCTTTCTTGTCTTATGACCAGATGTAGTGACATGTACCTATTATCCAAGCTACTTAGGAGGCTGAGTCAGGAATACCACTTAAGGCCAGGAGTTTGAAGCCAGTTTGGGTTACATAGTAGGATGCCTTCTCAAAGTAAAAATAAAAAACCAAAAACCTCATGTGTTCTTGACTTGCTTAGGAATCGATTTTTTTTCAGTCTGAATTTGCCTAGACTGAGTTTCTTTGGAATGGGGTCTGAATACAGAGTGCTGCCAAGAACCCTGGAGCTGCTTCTGTGAGCATTCACTGTTATCAGTGAGCTCCCTCAAGTAGCTGCTGTCCTTTAGATTTCGTGAGCAGTGACATCAGATGCAGCTGGCCTTTAATTCCAGTGAGACAAAAAACGTAATTAATGGGATAGCCGCCTCATTAAAATATTGAGAACTTTTTTCCCTGTGCTTCTTCTCCCCTTCCCCAAGAGACCGGAGAGAAAGAATGGTGGAGATTGTTCACTTGAGACCATGCTAAGCTATTGATCTGTCTTAAGGCCTAGCTAATGGGTCTGATCTCCACGTGAATCATTCAAGCTGAACTGTGATTTTCTTATTTCCTCTGGTAGCTGCTCTTTGCTGTTAGTGACAGTTTTCCAGAGACCACTGTGTGTGTGACTTTGGCTTGTCAGAACTAAATATGCCCCCACTTTCTTGTTTCGTAGCCGTCTTAATATCTAGTTTTAAATACAGTTGACTTACAAACAGACACTTGCCTGTCTAAGTAGGTGACAAGTCCTAGGCAGGGATGAGAGAAGAAGACCAGTACTTTCCCATAGCTGTTTCCTTCAGCTACGTGCTGCTACCTGTCAGCTGATACTGCTAGTCTGTCGTTTGCATTTCATAAGAATTTGGTTTGCTTGTTTTGTTTTTCGAGACAGAGTTTCTCTGTGTAGCTTTGGTGCCTGTCCTGGAACTCACTCTGTAGACCAGGCTGGCCTCAAACTCACAGAGATCCACCTGCCTCTGCCTCCTGAGTGCTGGGATTAAAGGGGTGCGCACCGCCGCCGGCTGTAGCCCAAGCTAGCTTTTACCCCACAACAGTACTTCTGCTTCAGCTACCTCTGAGTGTTGGGATTTCAGACATGAGCCATCATGTGCAACTTAGAAAAGCCTTTAATTTTATTTTAATAGATGAGAGAATCAAATTAATGTATAACATACAGTTTCTAGACTTTGACATGTAGGGTTTCTTGTCGTTGTTGTATTGGAACATATGCTCTGAGGCTAAATTTCTAAGAACAGAAAAACAAAGATCTAAAGAAAAATAATTACTTATGTTAGTAATTACCTTTCTGTTGCTGTAATAGAACATTTGTTATAATCAGCTTGGAAAGAAGAGTTGTTTGTTTGTTTGTTTGCTGGCAGTTGTAGAGGCTTCAGTCCATGCTCAGTTGTCCATCACCTTGGGCCTCTGGCATGGCAGCACGTCACGGCAGGAACATGTGGCAGAGGTGCTGCTCTCCTCGTGACAGCTGGGAAGCAAGAGATAGGAAGGGGATGGATTCCTGCTGGCTCCTTTAAGGACGAGACCTAAGACCTTCTCTAGGCCTCACCTTCTCAAGGTTCCACTGCCTTCCAGTAGCGTTGAGAACCCAGCCTTTAACACATGAACCTCTGGGGGACATTCCAGAACCAAGCCGTAGGATCAGCCAAATCCCGGTCTCTTCTTCCATCCTGAAGTGTGGAATACAGTGTGCCGGAACTGTGGCTGGCTGTCAGGGTTACGATGATCAGCAGAGTCGGTGCCGGTCAAAGGCTGACTTGTCGGACGGAGCCAGTTCTCTCTCTCCACCAGGAGAGAGCTCGGTTGTCAGGCACCTTGACCTGCTCTGCAGTCTCGCCAGCCCCAGAGCCTGCGTTCTTTTCTAAAAAATACTTATTTTTATTTGATGTGTGTGAGTGTTTTGCCTGCAGGTATCTATGTTCACCATGTGAATGCAGTACACACGGAGGCCAGAAGATAGGATGCTGGATCCTCTGGATCTAGAGCCACAGACAGTTGTGAGCTGCCATGTGAGTGCTGGGAACTGAACCCAGGTCCTCTGGAAGAGCAGCAAGTGCTCTTAACCACAAGTGCTCTTAACCACTGAGCCATCTCTTTAGCCCCAGAGCCTAGGTTCTTAATGATATTATTAGGCTGAGATAACCTTCTCTAGATTTCTTGTTAAATATAAAAATAAATTCATGGTGGTATAAGGTACTTACGCTTTTATGATCCTTGTAGCAGAAAGCATTCCCGTCTTAAATGTAGCAGCTTTGGGCTGGGGAATGTAACTCAATGGTAGAACTCTTGCCTAACAAGCCTAAGACGCTCTGGGTTTGATTTCCTGCACTGCAAGAAAAACAGAGTATAGGGACTTTAATATGAATAAGAGTGGTATTTGTACATAGAACAATTCAGGTATATGGTAAATGTCAGAAGGTGAAAGATGAACTCTAGTCACGCTCTGAACATCTTGAATATTACTAATATGAAATAATCCAGTGTTAATCATAATTTCTAGCTGTACCAGAGCCTTCCCACTGTGCATAGCTTTTTAAGGTGTTAATTTCCCCAGGCCTAGAAACCTGAACATGACAAAGGCAAGAACTGAAGTTTCAATAATATGGGAAAAGTGGGTATGAGTAAGAGTGAGTGGGTAGAAGACCTCAATTAAAGCATGAGTGAGGAGAGGTGCTCCAGGCTTCCAGCCAGGGCTGGCCCTAGGACACCCGAGTTTACAGCAGCAGCAGCAGCAGCAGCAGCAGCAGCAGCAGCAGCAGCAGCAGCATGTTTTTGAGTTTCAGCAGGGGAAGAAGAAAACAAGATACTAAAATGACAGAGTAGGAAGAGCAAGGCACCCATTGAACGCTTCCAAGTGTTAGAACTCTGTGGCTCCCTTATGGAAAGTGTATAGGGAAGCTGTGCCCTCCACATACTTAGTACAATCATGTTAAAATGTAGATTGCATGTCAAAGTTAAATTGTTTGGAAATTTGTTATTTGGTGAGTAAAATTTAAAGTGCAGACAGACAAGGAAGAGAACAGAGGTAAGAAAATTCAGAACTTTGTGGGAACTAGTAAGAAATTGAAGTGTGTCAGATGAGCATGGTAATATTTGCTCTTTAATTTTACCATTTGCTAAGATGGACAAGGCAATGTCCCATTACACCTTTTCAAAATTACTCATGAGGGATCTCCATAGATAGATCTTCTCAGCAGACTGTTCATTAATGAGAACCTTTGGGCAGGCAGCAAAGGACAAGCTCTGTTACACCTGTTAACTGGTTTCTACAACTGACAAGAATGATGCTTAGGGATAATTCACGGGTAAGTCAGGAAGTCATAGTTTTGACACACCAACCCAGAAAAACATATGTGATGTATGACCTGTCTGTTCTCTGATATCTCCTAACCTTTTTTAAAGATTTTTTTTTTGTTTGTTTGTTTGTTTCTCTGTGTAGCTTTGTGCCTTTCCTGGAACTCGCTTTGTAGACCAGGCCGGCTTCAAACTCACAGAAATCCGCCTGCCTCTGCCTCCCGAGTGCTGGGAATAAAAGCGTGCACCATCACCGCCCGGCTAAAGATTTATTTTTAAAAATTTAATTGTGTGTGTGTGTGTGTGTGTGTGTGTGTGTGTGTGTGTGTGTGTGTGTGTAGAAATGTGCATATAGTGCAGTTGCCTGCAGAGGCCAGAAGAGGGTGTCAGATCCTCTGAAGCTGTAGTTACAGGCTGCCTTGGGTACTGGAAACTAAACTAGGGTCCTCTGCAAGAGCACAACATGCACTCTCCAGACCCATCTTCTAACTTTTATTGTTGATATGAAAGCTCATACCAGGAAAGAACCAATCATATGTAACATAAGTAAGGTCATTTTCCTGAGAAAGGCTGGTCCTCTTCCCAGGCCCTCATATTTACTTTTTTTTTGTTGTTTTTCTTTTTGAGACAGGTTCTCGCTATGTAGCCCTAGTTGGCCTAGAACTCATTTTGTTGATCAGACTGGCCTTAAACTCATAGAGATCTGCCTCCATCTGCCTTCTGGGTGCTGGAATTAAAGGCGTGTACCATGAGTTTACATTCTAAACTTGAGTGTCTACTTCTCCTACGTGCTGCTTTAAAGGATGTCTTCATGCGGAGTAAGCACATGGTGACTTTAGCAAGCTCGCTGGTAGTCAGGCGCATATCCCTGGCCTTTAGCATGGTCCCTGCTCCTCTCGGGGTTCAGTGGAGCAACAGCAGAGAAACTGGGGTATTGTTGTTCTTGTAACCTCACGCTCACTTTCCTCTGCCTGCCATTTCCTTCCCTTCTTTTTACCTTTTCCTTCTCTTTTTGAAGAATTTCCCTAAGGGATTTTTTTTTTTAAAAGAAAATAATATGAAAAAGGTTTTTGTTTTCAACTAGCGAAGACTTGTCTTTGGAGTTTATCAATGTGTCCAGTTCCTTTACAACTGTGAAGGAAATAAAGACACTGATTTTAAAAGATGGGCTTTCTGAAAAGATAGTAAGCATAGTTGGTGGGGAATGAATTTGAGTCTAGACCTCTTGTTTATACTTTTTAAAGTGGTGTCTTTATTTGTTCATTCGTTTTTATGTGTGTGTATGCCTGCCTGGGTTTACATACACCATATGTGTGCAGGCGCCTCCAGATGACAGAGGGCACACATGCCCTGGAACTGGGGTTCTGGGCCGTGTGAGCCATCTGGTGTAGCTACCTACTAAGTGCTGCAGGAGCTTTCAAATGCCAGGCCATCCTTCCAGCCCTGCTTTTGCTTTTTAAGACAGGGTCTCCTTTTGTAGCCATGCTGGCTTGAAGCTCACTGTGTAGCTTAGGCTGGCCTCAAACTCATGGCCATCATCCTGCCTCAGCCTTCCAAGTGGTGGCATTACGACTGTGAGCCACTACACCAGCTAGAGGCAGACATTCTTGCATTCAGTGCTAATTTTATGATTTACCTGACCATGCCATTCTGACCAAACTACTTAGACTCTTAGAAACATGTTTTGTTTTTGTTTGTTTGTTTGTTTTTTCATCCATCTATAAAAGAGAGAGTAACGGCAGTGAGGAAGTTATTTGGCGTGGTTTTTCCCCCTTTGAAGGTGATCAGGCAGAGACCTGGGCCTGGCAAATAGAGAGGAGAAGATGCCTTCTCTTCCTTGTTCTGCCAACCACACAGTTTCATACAGGGCCTGACTGACTCCTAAGGGGCTCTCAGGAACTGTATATTGAATTACTTTGATTTGGAAGTAAGCAAAAGACGTAGAAGATAAATGTGACTTCAGCTACTCATAAAGACGAAGAAGCAAGCAGTTTACTGTGGAATTTTTTGTTTTAAGAGATTTGTTGTCTTGTGACTTATTCTAGCTTTGAGCTCACAGTTCACTTGTCTCAGCCTATAGGGTACTACAGTTATAGGTGTTGACCACCATGCATACCTACCCTGGGAATGTTGATTGAACTGTTTGTTTATGGTGATAACTAATGGTAAATTTATGTAGTTGTCTGATGCCAGGCTCTTGAAATTATTCCTTTTCTGCTAAAAGAGAGAGTGAGTGAGTGAGTGAGTGAGTGTATCTGGGTATGTGTCTGACTCTCCCATCTAAAACTCTTCCTAGGTGTGATATGTAAAATTATATTATTATAGAAGAAACATGTACAGCTAATATCTATATAAGAAGTGACTTCATACATCTAAAGAAGAGAATTGTTAGAATGAGTTATTTTTTTTTTAATTCCATCTCAGTAACACTGGTCAGCACTATTAAAGGTTAGGTAAGGTTTTCTAAACAGAGACCTTGTTATCCTAGATCCTAGTATCCCATGATTTCATCACAGGCCTCATGTAGACATCAACTGACTTCTTTTAAACAGGCTCATGTGACAGAAAACTTGGACTCTCTTGGAGTCCAATTGTCCCCTTAATTCCAGTATTTGATTATACTCCATGTTGTTCAAATTCAGTTTGACATCAGCTTATATCACCTGACAGCTATTTTTTTCACTTTTAGTTTCCTTTTGAAGATTTTATTTTTTGTCATTTGCAGATCATTAGTGTAGAAGGAACAATTTAAACTTTTAAAAGCTTCCATATCAGTTGAGGATTGATTAGAAATGAGTATCATTTGTAGTTACCTAGGTACTAAGTAGCTGTGAAAAGTTGTTCTGTAATTACTCAACACTGCCTTTTTTAAGAGTAAAGAGTTTCAATTTTATTCTTTTTCCTGCCTTTAAAATTAATTAAAGTATAATTATATTACTTCCCCCTCCTTTTTCTCCCTCCATCCTCTCCCATGTGCCCCTCTCACTGCCTCTCAAATTGATGGCCTCTTTTCTTTGACTATTATTTTTACACATATACATACATACATACATACATACATACATACATGCATACATACATACATGCATATATACTTGCTGAGTCTGTTTAGTGTTGCTTGTGTATATATGATTTCTAGGCTGGACATTGAATACAGAGTAGTCTGCCTCTGTTTTTAGTGATGACCCAGAAGAACAGAGATTTCAACTTAAAAGGCAGTACTGGCTGGGCATGGTGGCACATGCCTTTAATCCCAGCACTGAAGAGGCAGGGGGGTATTTGTAAGTTTAAGGCCAGCCTTGTCTATATAGTGAGTTCAGCTAGGGCCACAAAGAGAGACACTGTCTCAAAATAGCAACAACAAAAAGTGTTGAAATAGCCAGGCAGTGGTGGCACACACCTTTAATCCCAGGACTTGGGAGGCAGAGCCAGGCGAATCTCTGTGAGTTCCAGGAAAGGTGCAAAGCTACACAGAGAAACCCTGTCTCGACACCCCCCCCCCCCCAAAAAAAAGTGTTGAAATCAGGAAGTATTTAGAGCATAGTGGATCATGCCAGTAGTCTAGCTACATGGCAGGTTGATATGGGAAGGTCACTGGAGCCTAGAAGTTTCAGATAAGGCTAGACAACATAGTGAAATGCCATCTCAAAAAATTACCTGCTATGATAATAATAAAGGCTATTTGTTTATTTTAAAATATTTAGGTGGAATAACTGAAATTTTTGTTCTGTCTTCCAAGTTTTTTTTTTCTTAATTTAGGCATATAAGGTACACTTCCATATTCTTTATTCCTTAGTAGCCCATATAATGATAACCTTGGAATATTTTAGTCTGCAGAAGTCTAAGAAGACTAAAACAGAGGTCATGGTTAAATTTGATTAAGTCCTCCTCTTTGTTCTGGTAATAAAAGAGCCACAAGGGTAAAAAGTATTCTTCCTGAATAACTACTCCACTCTCTCTGGCTATTGGAATAAACCCACATTTTTATTTTCTTGAGGCAGGAATGAAGAAGTTGTATGTAGTAGCTGGTGCCTGGGTCTTGGGAGGTAGAAGAGGATTAGGAATTGAAAGTCATCCTAGGCCACGTAAGACCCTATCTCAAAACAAACAAATAAACAAACAGAAGAAAGTGTGTGTGTGTGTGTGTGTGTGTGTGTGTGTGTGTGTGTGTGTGTGTAACTAAAGTAGCTAAAAATCTCTTGAATTCTGGTTGTTTGTATTTGAATTCAAATATACTTTCCAGGAAAATGTAATGTGTAAAATCAGGGTACACCTATAAAATGTTCAAGTCAGTACAAGTGTCATAGAATGATTTGGTTGTACTTGTATTATAATTTAGTGAATAAATCTAATTTTTTTTTTTTTTTTTTTTTTTTTTTTTTTTTTTTGGTTTTTCGAGACAGGGTTTCTCTTTGTAGCTTTGCGCCTTTCCTGGAACTCGCTTTGTAGACCAGGCTGGCCTCAAACTCACAGAGATCCGCCTGCCTCTGCCTCCCGAGTGCTGGGATTAAAGGTATGCACCACCACCACCCGGCTAAATCTAATTTTTTTAAAGGTCCTAAAGATTAATTACCTTTTCCTGAGTCCCCTTATTCATGTCAGAGCTCAGCAGTTTCAGGGTCCACTGGGAGTATTTGGAAAGAGATAAAGTGGCTTCCATAGTTTTGTCTAACTCAGGGAAACTTTCAGAATGCCAGCTACTGAGTGCTTGCTGACTAGGAAGAGAGCTGCTTGTAGCTGTTTCAGATGGGATTAGCACTACCACAAGCAAGAGTTGTTTGTTTGTTTGTTTATTTGTTTTGCCAGAAATACTCATTTCTCTGATGTGTCATTGGGGTAAACCAGACTGTCTTCCCAAATCACTGTATCATAAAATAACAGAGGTTCTAGAACTATAGTTAGGCTAAGATCAAGGTGTAGACATAGGAAAAAGTTCATCTAGTTTAGAGATGAACCTTCAAATCCTTGCCATGATCTCTATTAATATTTTATTTTGCTCAGTTAAAAATACTTAGTCTAGATACTTGGGAGGCTAAGGCAGAAGGATAACAGATTGGAGGCCTGCTTATTTGTATAAGAAGTTCAAGGCTAACCCAGGCAACTTAGTCGAGACCATGTATCAAAATAAAATAAGCTGAGGATGTACCTCAGTTTTTGAGCACATGCCTAGCATTTGCAAAGCCCCGGTTCCCTCCCCAATACTGTATAGTAAAATGAAATGAAAATGGCTCCAGTTCTTAGAACAATGAGGCGTGAGACAGATGTCTTTCTAAAGTATGGCGTTAAAGTGAGTGGAGACGGAATACTGCCTGCTGAGAGTGCAGTTCTCAGAATGTCTGGGCGTCATGGCTGCTATAGGCCTTGCATGCTTCCTTTATGTTGCTAAGTTGCTATTACTATCCACATGCCTCTTTTTCTATTCCCCACTCCTGAAACTTGTATTAAGGTATTGTTACCATCAACCATGATCACCACTACCGCCGCCGCCGCCGCCGCCGCCGCCACCGCCAGCACCGCCGCCACCACCACCACCACCACCACCACCATCATCCTCATCATGTGTAGCCACATGAATTCACCCATGGTCCCTTCTGTGGGTAACATACTTCCCAATCCAGGCTCCTGCTGAGAAACCAAATGATCTATCTAAGATAGCCTAAGTCAAAGAGACAGGACCAGGGAGACCCTGACCCAAATATGGCTAATTCACAGGCTAGTCAGGGCCTTTGGATGTGTTCTGGTCTCAAAAGGACATTCCAAACACAGGTAGTGGGTGGAAAGATGGCTCAAGTGGGCCAAGGCCCTTGCTGCCAAGCCTGACAACCCGAGTTTGATCCCTGGGTCCCATGGTGGAAGAAGAGAATCAGTTCCTGCAGATTGTCTTCTGACCTTCACCACATATGCACACATGCTTCCGGGTACACACATATAATATAATAAATACAGGTACTGGTGTGTGTGTGTGTGTGTGTGTGTGTGTGTGTGTGTGTGTGCGTGCGTGTGCGCGCGTGCTCAGGATAGAACCAGGCCTTGGACATGCTAGCTAGGCAAGTGTTCAACTGCTGCATTATAACCTGAACCCTGATGGAAGTAGTATTTATGCTGCTTAGAGAGTCTGTTTGGAGAATGGCATCCAAGGAGTACAGAAAAGAGGAGCAAGAGAAGAGTGATGTAGACAATGATAGAAATGACCCCATCTCAAAGAGGATATTTTTTCCTGAGCATATATTTTTGACACTTTTTTCAAGAATTAGATGACTGATGTCTGCCTCCCTTATAAATCTTGTTGCAATCGTGTTTATCTTAATGAAAAAGAAACCATGGCTCAGAATTCCACCTGCCTGTAATCTCAGTGCTAGCAGACCCAAATTACTTCCCCTTTTTTTCTTTCTGCATATGATTTTAGCCTCTGTCTTCTGTGTAGAAACTACTCTAGCTCTTTTTCTTATGTAGTAAAAAAAAATATCAGAACAGTACAGCTACTTCCTCTTTGTTATACTGGAGTCTCCTAAGTATCATGCTGAGTGAGCTTTGTTCTTGCTGAGTTTTGCTTTTTTAATTCTACTGATTCAGAGTAATACTAACATTCTGATCTTTCTAACAAACACAAAATATACCTAACACACCTAACCATATACTGATACTTTTCCATGGTGAATTCTAACAGTCATTCATCAGTATTTATGCTGATTGTTGACTTTACCTAGAACAGGTAAATATTACCTAGAACCTTGTAAATTATTTTTAAATATAATATAAAAATTTTATTATGTTCTTTCCTAGTTAATGCTTATTAGTTGTATATATTAGTGGATTTATGGTAACATTTCCTTATGTGCAAGCAGCACACGTTGATTGATTGCATGTATTTGCATTTGTTAGTGAAGGGAACATCTATCTTTTTGTGTGTTTAATTTTTTTGTGATGCTTCTTTTACTTGCTTTTTTTTTTTTTTTGCCTGTTCACTCATCTTTCCCTAGTTATTTGTAAGAATTCTTTATACATCATGGGAAATCACTGTATTTGGTTAGTTTCGTTTTGACTTTGCTTATTAAGTGTTTTGCCATCTAGAAGTTTTCAATTTTTCTTTAAAATCTTCAGTCAACTTTTCTTCGAAAGGTTGGCATTCATTTCCAGCTACAATCAGCTAAAAGCATGCTATAAAAATGAGGCAGGGGTATGTTAGTAAGCAGACATCCTTGGGGCTGAGAGATGGCTCAGAGGATAATAAAAGAGGATTATACCTCTATTGCACAGGACCAGAGTGCAATCCCTAGTACTCACATCAGATGTCTCACAGTCTTTTGTAACTCTAGTTCCAGGGGATTCGGTGCTCTCTTCTGGCCTCCACAGTACATGAATTCATATATACATGCTCATACATGGACGCACATATATTCACAGAATTAAAAAGAAGTTATCAAGGAGTCCAAAGTTGAGCAATTCTGTTCCAGAGCAGTCCAGTGGGATTCTTATGCTAATGGTGACTCCAGACTCTTGTTTCCAGGGTAGATATCTCCTGCTAGCTCCCATCATTGGTTGATGAGACAATACCAGTTGAATTTCTCTTTGTTTTTAATCTTAGGTAAAGCTTACTCCCAGTTTTTCTATGCAACCCCGTCTATCCAATACAAATGACATTGTGTAGCAAATATGTGTATAGTATGTAAATCCTGTCCTAGGCAAAATGTGAGTGACAGTAATATACAAAGAAGCAGAGAGAGAACAACTCATCAGCCAGGAGTTGTACAAGATGTGCTTTTGATTATGAGTAAAAGATTTCTGATAGAACTAGTGTATTGGAAATAATCTTTTTCATTGCTCTTTTTAAAAGCCTTTGGCCCATTGTCTTCTGCAGGGAATAAATAGGACAGCTTGCCTACAAAACCATTTGAGGTCATCCACGTCCTTGTCCTAACCTGTTTTTTTCAGCTAACCGCTTGTTAAATACTTTCATTTCACACATTTAAGTATTTATTGTTTACTAGATAACACTGTTCTAGACTGTGGAGTTGCAGTGTTTTCTACTTTCTCAGGCTTCAGACTAATTGGAAAGACCTGCAATCCCAAGTTTTAAAAATCTCTATAGTGCCGGGCGGTGGTGGCGCACGCCTTTAATCCCAGCACTCGGGAGGCAGAGGCAGGCGAATCTCTGTGAGTTCGAGGCCAGCCTGGGCTACCAAGTGAGTTCCAGGAAAGGCGCAAAGCTACACAGAGAAACCCTGTCTCGAAAAACGAAAAAAAAAAAAAAATCTCTATAGCAAGTTAAGCAGGACTTCTCTGAGCAGGCATCAAAAATGACCTAAATATTGAGAAGGAACTGGCCATAAAAACAGTTAGGAAATGAGGGGAATATGTTCTTGGCCGAGTACACAGGAGTGGCTTTCAAGTTATAGCATTTGGGATGTTCCAGGAACAATAGAAGGCTGGCACATCCAGAACTCAAAGAAAGGGAGAAGACCCCAGTGAATCATTAAACTAGAGGTTAGAAGATGAATCAGTATATTTTAGAATATAGAGGGCAGATTCCAATGAAGAGGCACAATGAAGCTCTTAAATCTGGGTTGGCATAAGGTAGGTGATAGCATAATATGGTGATCTTTAAACTTTACTTCACTTACCTATGTAGCAACTCTTGGAGGTAGGTATTTCATAACTGGGGTTTGTTTGTTTGTTTGTTTGGTTTTATTTTTAGGCAGGATTTTGTTATGTAGTTCAAGCTTGCCTGGAACTTACTATGTGTAGCCAGTTATGGCCTGAAACTCTCGATTCTCTTGTCTCAGACTCCTGTGTTGGAACTATAGGCATGAGCCAACATGCCAGTCTTAATATCTGGTTTATGTATGAAGGCACTGTGCAAAGGAAGTTGGGTAATTTGTTCAAGGTTATATATGTGGTTGGAAGAATAGGAACCACTAGTTCTGTCTGACTTCAAAGCCCACGTTCTTAACCTTATCTGTAGATTCTGTACTGTTGAATTGCTTTGTCTTGAAAGAAAATTGAGATTGCAAAAATATTTTAGAATGAATAAGATGATGTGAGGTAATGTTAAAAAAAATTTAGACTCTTCAACTGAAAAAAAAAAAAGAACTTTCTACCTGGTAGAAACTTAGAAAAGTATGAAGTACCCAAAGAAGGCAACGTGGATTTATTTACTCCATAAATAAGAATCCAAGGGCATCTCCTGAAGCATCAAAGAAGTAATTATAGGTCAAATGAAGGGAAGTACTTTTTACATAGTGGGTAACCAATTATCTCACTTATAGATGAAAACTACTTAGAATGGGTTGAGGAGATGGCTCAGTCAGTAAGTCCTTGCCTTGCAGTGAACATGAGAATTGTGTTGAATCCTCAGAACATATATTAAAAAAAAAAATTTTTTTTTGTGGTGGCATGCACTTATAATCCCAGTACTTTAGAGATAGAGATGGATGGATCTCTGGGGCCTGCTCCACACCCAACTTAGCTTGTTTGTTGAGTTTCATGTCAGTGAGAGAGAAGATGCAGGGGACTTCAGAGACAGATCACCAGTCAGGAGTGTTTGCTGTGCAATCATGTCAGTGGCTGTATAGCAAGCCCAGCATCCCGAAAATGCCTGTCTTCAATTTCAAGAGTTCTATGTCCTATCCTGGACTCTGATTACACAAAGGCAGACACACAGGCTTACACATGCACAGACATACATTCAAACACACATATACACACCACACAATAGAATTTTTTAAAAATTTAAAATTTAATAAAAGATGGATGACACCTGAGGATGACATCTAACAGCATGTGCATGTGCATAACATGTACCTATGTACACAAACAGATAAAAATTAAAGCGTTAAGAATAGTTTTATCAAGAATGTATCATGAGGGCCGGGCGGTGTTGGCGCACGCCTTTAATCCCAGCACTCGGGAGGCAGAGCCAGGCGGATCTCTGTGAGTTCGAGGCCAGCCTGGGCTACCAAGTGAGCTCCAGGAAAGGTACAAAGCTACGCAGAGAAACCCTGTCTCGAAAAACTAAAAAAAAAAAAAAGAATATCATGAAAGCTGGGGTTAGTTGCACACATCTGTAATCCTAGCACTTGGAAGAATGGGGCAAGAGGATTGCTGTGAGTTGGAGGCTCGCCTGGACTACAGAGTGAGACTGTGGAATATTATCTCCAAAATAAACAGAACAAAGCACCAAAAAGATGCAATAATTTAAATTATTTAAAATTATGCAATAATTTAAATTATTTAAAATTATGCAATAATTTAAATTAAATTTGCAAAATTTAACATTTTAGACAGATATGATGGCATACCTGTAATTCTAGCAATTGGGAGATGTAATTTTAGCAATTGGAAAGATCAGAAGTTGAATTGAAGGTCATGCCTGGCTACCTGAGACTATGTCTCAAGCAAGCAACAAATTGAAAAAAAAAAAGTTTTTTTTTTTTTTTTGAGACAGGATCTGTGCTGTCTTTGGCTTTGTGACTTTGACACAAATCTAGACATAGCTAATAAGAGAGAATCCTATTTGAGAAAATACCTCCATAAGATTGGCCTGTAAGCAAGTCTGTGGAGTATTGCCATGATTAATGACTGATGTAGGAGGGATCAGCCCATTGTGGACAGTACCACTCCTAGGCAAGGTGGTCCTGAGTTGTATAAGAAAGCAGGCTGAGCAAGCCATGGAAAGCAAGCTAGTAAACAGCACTCTTCCATGGCCTCACTTCAGTTCCTGCCTTGAGTCCCTCCCTTGATCTCCTTTCATGATGGACTGTAAGCTGTAAGGCGACATAAACCCTTTCCTCTCCAAGCTGCTTTTGGTCATGGTCTTTATCCCAGCAATGTAAACCTAACTAAGACAGGGTCTCATATAGCAGGCTGGCCTCACTCACATAGTAGAGGATGGCTTTAACTCCCAGTCTTCTGACCCCACCTCCCAAACGCTGGAAATGTAGAAATGTGGCCCCACAGTAGGCCACTTTGTTTTAGTCTATTTGGGAAAATACATAAACTTATGAATGATCTAAATAGAAATAATCACAAAAGAATAATCAGATAATATTACAGGTATAGTGAAATTCTTCCAGAGAAATCCATTTTTAGCTGCTGGCAGGGTGTGGTCAAGTTGCTGCCAGGATGTTGGTTTGACATCCGGGGAAAAAGCTGAGGCACAAGTTCTCAGAGTCTCTGCTTGCTTCTGCTGCACTTCTCTTTCAGAAAACTCTTAGCATTGACAATTAGTGTTACTCTTGCTCAAGAACAGATGTCCATAGTTCATGAATATGAAAATTTTGCAACCTGAAATAGACTGGCAGCTGATTTTGATCTTTCTGTTGTGATCTTCATTGTCCTGTCCATTTGTCTCCTTCGGCTCAGGTATCTTGACCAGTTTAACCACTGCTTTTAACATGTAAGGACTGTCACAGTTTGGGGAAGGAAAATGCACTCTTCAGATTTTGGCAGTTGCTGAGTCAGAATCTTATAACTTTCATATTATATTATTTCTGCTTCTTAGTTCTAAAGTAACTGTATTAATATCGAGATGCAGACATGGCCAGTGGTTGGCTTGGGTCTAACACTACTTCTGTAGTGTGACTGGGGCAGCTACTTTTTTGGGACTCGGATGCATCTAGTTGTGTTCTCAATATATCTATGAACACTTCAGTCTTACATTATAGCCTAATTTGTTAGATATACAATTAAAAGCACAATACTACAGAGTACAATTCAGGGTGTGGGTCCCAGTAATTTCTACGGGAGTTCTACTGGTTGAAAGTCTACTTAAGGGGTTAAAGAGATGGCTCAGTGGTTAAGGATACTGGCTACTCTTCCAGAGGACCCAGGTTTAATTCTCAAGACCTGCATGGCAGCTCACAACTGTCTATAACTCCAGTTCTAGAGGATCCAATGCCTTCTTCTGGCCTTTGTGGACACTACATGCACACGATGCACATACATACAGACAGAACACTCATATACATAAAATAAAAGCAAATCTTAAAAAATCTGCCTAAGCCAGATGTTTTGGTGCATGCCCATAATACCAGTACATGGGAGCCAGAGAATGAGAATCCATAGTTCATTCTTGACTACACAGCAAGTTCAAGGCCAGCATTGGGTATATAAGTTCCTGTCTCAGAAAACAAGCAAGTTTATGTCAGCTACTAGAGTAATGGGCAGAGAAACATATAGTCTATAAATATGAGTGGATTTTAGTAAGTTGGAGAGTTTTTGTTTAGATATGTTCTGCTTATCTTCAAGAAGCCTCCTATTATGGCATGTTTCATTTGGGCAACCAGCTTTGTAGCTTTAGCATGGCCAACTGGGTTACTGGTTTTCACTTGTGCTTCTAGTCAACGGCTACATTCTTTTTCATTCCTTTCTATGATGTTTTTAGAGATTTTCTGTTTTACCATGGCATTCTGTGTAAGCTCTGTGTCTTCGTTAGGGTTTCTATTGCTGTGAAAAGACACCATGACCACAGCAACTCTTATAAAGGAAAACATTTAATTGGGTGGCTTATAGTTCAGAGGTTCAGACCGTTATCATCATGGTGGGACAAGGCGGTGTGTAGGCAGACATGGTGCTAGAGAAGTAGCTGAGAGTTTTACATCTTGATGTGCAGGTAACAGGGAGTGAATTGAGATACTGGGCTAGGCTTGAGCATATATGAAATCTTAAAGCCTGCCTCTACAATGACATGCTTCTTCCAACAAGGCCATACCTACTCCAACAAAGCTGCACCTCTTAATAGTGCCACTCCCTATGAGTTTATGGGGGCAATTACATTCACACTACCACACTCTGTGATTCCTCCATTCATTAGTTCACTCACACAGTAGACATCTCATATGCATCTACTGTGCTAAGCAGTGGTCTAGGTATGGGGTTGATGCCAAAGGATAAAAGTACACTATCCTAAGATCATGGTCTAGTCAGAGAGGGGTCTGTGAAAAGATAGCATACTGATAAAAAGCATGTATTTTAGAAGATGTAATTAAGAGGTCTGCAAAGACTTTTTGGGGGTCATAGCACTTAAAGCAAGTTTTAAAAATGAGGTTTTTTTATTTGTAAAATTCTGCTTTAAAATGGTTCTAAGTGTAAAACAAAAAAAATTATAAAGCTATAAAACAGAAATTTAAAGAATAGAAGAGGATCTGGGGGTGTGTCTAAGTTGTTAGAATGCTTGCTTAGCATGTATGAAACCCTGAATTTGATCCCCACAACTGAATAAACTGGATATGGGAGCATACATTTATAACCCAGAAATTGGAAAGTGGAGCTAGGAGGAACAGAAGTTCAAGGCCATCCTCAGCTAGCAAGTTCAAAGTTGGCCTAGGATACATGAGACCTGGTCTCAGCAATATGAGAGAAGAGAGAAACAGAGAGATATACTCAAGTCATGGGGTCATAGATAAAACTAAGAACCATGCCTGTAGTGATCTGCTGTATCTACTCAGTTCTTAATGCACATTATGTCCTCACATTTGAGAATGCATCTTATGGGTTATTATGCCTTTGGTTTGACGAATAGAACATTTCTTGACACAGTAACACCTATTATAGCTCAGACCCTAGGTTGAGCTCGGGATGTCAGTTTAGAGCAAAAATAGATTTCAGTTTCTGACTTCATGGTGCTTACACTCAAGTAAAGGGTTTTGTGAGATAATGTAACTGTGTGGCTTAATTTAGGTATAGAGATCAAGGAAGCTCTTAAGTAACAGGTGTTTGAGCTAAAGCCTGAAGGATAAACAAAAACCAGTCATAACTCAAACCAGGGGCTTCAGAGCAAGGCCAAGCCTGAGAGAAAGTCTCAGAGCTTGAGGTAGTATGGGTGCTCAAGCAGCTAAAGGAAATCAATGCAGATTGTCTGTGGTTGGGCACGTAGAGGAGAGCTAAGTAGTGGGTCAGTAGGAAGCTGCATGTGATGAAGCTGCTACTCTAAAACAGAAGGCAGGTGCCACTAACTAAGGCTCCAGGGGCATATGTGAATATTTTATATTGTTATAAAGGGTTTTAAGCAAGGGCGAGACAGGTTCAGATTTTTCCATTTCAAAAATATCACTGTGGCTGCTGAATAGAGAATGGGAAAGAAAGCGTTATAGACAGGTTTTTTGTTGTTTTGTTTTGTTTTTCAGTACCGGGTAAGGTAATGACTAGGGGTAGCATACTGACTGTGAAGATGCAAGGGGGCTGCTAAGTCTAGCTAAAAATCACTGATAGGACTTGATTGAGGAAGGTAAAGGTGAGGGCAGTGCTAAGGACTGGTCTCCTCCAGGAGCAAGTAACTTGCTGGGAGAGGTGAGCTTCTGCTACTCAGAGGGTGCTCTGGGAAGGACAGACTGAAACAGAGGTGGCGGAGCTGTTCTTTTGTTAGACTTGTTAAAGATGCCTCTGAGACAAGGGGAGATGTAGGTGGTTTTGTGAGCCTGGAGTCTGGAGTTCATTTGAAAGGTCTGAACTAGAGAGAAATAACTTAAGCTGAGGGTGGATAGGATATATTAGAACTATATAAGAACAAAAATAATGCAATCTAAAGAGCTTACTGTAATATTAATGAGAGTAGCTAGTGCTTACTGTCTGGCTGGCTGTTGTGGAAGACCTGGAACATACTCTGACCTTAGTAACCTTGTGGTCTCAGTCTAGGAGTATTTGTCCTCAGCCCTGGGGACAAGGGAGCTACTTGTTATACATAGAACGGGAACTACATTCAGTGCCTGCCTGTTGTCAGGTTCTATTTTGAGCATCTTAAGCACATTACCTCATATAATATGTGTAGTTTAACTCCACTATTTAGAAAAAAATCAACATGTAGAGTATTTTATTTAAAACATTTAAAAAATTACCCATGACTTCATTCATTCCTAATTCTGTTAGAGGATGATGTTCTAAGTGAGAGGGAGATACCTCTGTATTGAGACGTATACATATTTAACATGACCCTTATTTTATACTTTTCTCTAAGTTGAGAGCCAAGTGTTAAATGACAGGAAGGTGTGAGTTCTTCTGTTGACCTGGGTGACTTTGTTCTTAGGAGAAAGCAGTCCATTGAGATTGTCCGTGTTGTGTCCAAAGCATTGTGACATCCTGGATTTGAACATGATTCTGTTGTTTGTTGGTGGCTTCGGGACTAACTCTCAGTCTTTGTTGGAGAAGGTTTCTTTAGTGACAGCAGTCATGGAGCACGCTGTAAGGCTGTGCAGCCGGAACTGCTGCTCTCCTGACCAAGCCTTATGATGAACGTGAGCAGCCTGGCCCTTTGTCTGTTGCAGTCCTGCTCTGCTCGATTGATTTACTTATTTACAGTCTTGTAATTTATTTTCAACACCACTGACTAATTGTAGGTAAAAATAGTAATTTTTCTTGGTGTGTATCTTAAAGATGTTCTTACAAAATGAGCTGTAGTTCCAAAAATAATCTTTACAGGAATATTAAAGAACTTTAGTGTTCATTCCAAACCTTTCCATCTCACACTAAAATTCTAGAAAATAAAATCATCTAACTTTTGCTACCTGAGTATGATTTAAAAAAAAAAACCCTCTGTTAATTTTATAATTTTCATTTTCCTCATAAACTTAGAAGTATAATTCTAATACTCATTAGAAGTTGACTTGAATTTTGGTTCATGTGTGTGTGTGTGTGTGTGTGTGTGTGTGTGTGTCAGGGTCACATGGGGCACAGGCTGACTGGCCTCACACTCACTGTATACAGGAGGATACCTTGCACTTCTGCCTCTTACCTCCACCAATGCTGTGTTACTATTGTACCCATTTATGGGTGCTGTCAATTCAAACCTGGGCTTCCTGCATGCTATGTAAGGGCTCTGTAGTTTAGCTACACCTCCAGCCCTGATTCAACTTAGTTACTTATTCTTGGGAGGGGGCTACTTTATTGCTAAGCAGTTAGATAAAGACTTGGATACCTGCCTTATCACCAGGCCCTTCTGCTTCGTTGATCTCTGGGATGGGGCTGACTCGGGGTCAAGACCTGTAGCTGGATAATCAGGGCACCACAGGGAGCTGAGACTACCACCCACACAGTCAGATGATCCTACCTCACATTAAGCCTGAGAGCATGACTTATTTTTAAACTATGCACATTTCATTGTACAAGCAATATAATTTCAAGAATTATAAAGAAATCTTAAATCAACTCTATCACTGTGTTCATTTAGTGAAGTTTGTGGATCAGAAATTATTCATTTGTTAAGTTTTAGTCCATAACATCAGATATCTTCTTACTGATGCTGTTTGTTACTCCTTGGCTAAGCCTCATCTTGAGGTCCTAGCCAATGGAGCACTGCAGGATGGATGTCAGACTGATTGGTGTGGTTTTGACATGTTATCATGGGTGAAACACTCATAAATTCTGCCTGAGCACATAGATCACCTTAATGACTATTTCCATTATGATGTTAACAAGAATAATTTGGGGAGAAGAAATTAATCTACCTTTTGACAAAGGGGTACTTCTGGAGTGGAAAGAATCTGTACCTTTTGGCATAGACACGTTTGAACACCATTTTTTACCACATTTAAGGTCTGTCTTTGTATGTGTTAAAATGGGTTAATAATGGGGGCTATTGTAATGATTTGGGTAAAGTTATTCATGTGAAATCCCCAGGCATACAAGAAGTACTCAATAAATAGAGCTCCATTGCTTACAGATCTGTGATGAACTCCATTAGACAGAGTTGGTTGTTGCTATTTAGCTCATCATCTTTTCTACCCAGACGTGACGGGCACAGAACACTTGTGTTCTTCCTTCTAATTCTACACCAAATGCACATATTCCCACACCCTAGTCCATTTTGCTCCCCTTTCTTTTCATTTTAGTATGATTCCTTGCCCTGATTTAGATGCTGGCTTCCCTTCACCCCCTCTCTTCTGCTCCTCTGCTGTTCTGGGAGATTGTGAAGATAGTGGTAAAGGTTTCAGGTCTCTGTCTTTTCAGTGAGGACTTCATGGGAAAGTGAGGCTGGAGCCAAATCTCTGCTCCATACAGGCCTGGCTCTTTTTTCTTGTGTCATTCCAGCATTTCCTACACGGTCCAGCACTGCAGGCACCTTTCTCTGTTTCTGAGAGGGTTGGGAAAGATCAGTCATTCTTTTGTGTACCCTCGTGAAGTGTGTCATCTGAGGCCAAGAACAGTCATATGACCGAGTTCATGAAAGATTAGTAAGGGCAGGCCTGTGTAAAGTTCCAGAGACAAAGGTGAAAAAGACAAGGAGCTCACAGTCTCTGGACTTGGACAAGTCATCAAGAAGTGGGATAAGGAACCTAGAAGAAGGCTGTATGGATGATACAGGAGACATTGAGAATGGAGTGCCAGATGACAGGGAAGGAAAGGCTTCTGGGAGAAGATGGCATGGGGACAGATAGCAAGGACAAATAGTGTTCTACTGGTTGGAGATAGAGAAATGGTGATCCAACGGAGGAAACAGATAAAGCAAAGGCAGAGACATGTGAGCGGGCAAGGCCCTCAGAGTACAACAAACCCGGCATAACTGGAGGATAGTGGCGTGCAATAGGGGGTAATGTGCTGAAGCAACTACTTTGTTGAAGGATTCAGTACAATCACTGATATTCTGCTTCTAAACCTAAATGACGGCTGTATGAGAATTCATTGGATCACTCTTTTGTTTAACATATATATATATATATAGTTAATTATATAATAAGTACACATATATACACAAATATAAATACATATATATGTACATACACATATCTTCTCTTATTTGTATGAGATAACTCAAAGTTTTTAAATTAAATACACAATTATTAAGTGTAACATTTTTTTTAAGATTTCCTAGTTTCTTTAGTTGTTTCCCCTTTACTTTAGAAAGCCCATTGTATACATTTTAGAGTAATAGTACCTGAATATTTCACCGTAGACATTCCATAATTGTTAGTAGCCATGTAAAATGTCATTAATGTGTCAGGTTCAAAGAAGGGTGTTGATGATCTTTCTCCTCAGCTCATGTGTCAGAGGGACATATACACATGCATGGGGACAGACACATACACACACACACACACACACACACACACACACACTTACTTGCACCAGACTTTTTAAAATGGTACAAAATCATTTCACAAACATTCAGATTGGGTGAATACACCAACACAAATTGAATTATTCAGATGTTAATAATTTAATGTGGACTGTAGGAAAGATGCTCATAGACTATGTGAATTGAATAGTGTATGAAGGAATTTAGAGGGAAAGAGAGGATCATGTGGGTAAGGTTTGTTGGGTTTCAAGGGTTGGCTGGTTCTTGCTAATGCTGTTGATTTTGTTCCTGAATGTCTGAGGCATCAGAAACACAGCTGCTTTTGGTGTCCCTATTTCTGACTTCATTGACTGACAAAATGCAAGTTAGCACAACTTCAGTGAGTCATTTGTACTAATCAAGGCTCTTTTCAGTATTGTCATTATGGCAGGAAACAAAAGATGACTGGTGCCTCCTTAAACAGGAAGGGATGTATCTCCCTAGAAGGCGTAAGGGTTATGCTGCACACAGTAGCATGGTCTAGTGCCCCTCTCACATCCATACCTGGGCAAGCATGTTCTGGAACCTGCCTTTCCAGTGCACTTCCATTAGACTGTCAGAATTACTTCATCACTGCCAGGGAGGCCAATTAAGTGGTATTGTGAAAATTACAGAAGGCTTTTATTTTCCTTGCATGCTATATTATGCAACTTAAATCTGTGCTAACATTATCTTCTCAGATTTTGCATATTACAAAGTTTAGTCTATCTCATTTTATCCTTCCTCTCATTTCTTACTTCAACCTTAGTTATTTCAATTCAAGTAGATCCAGTTATTATAATTCTGATGTGTTTACGTTAAAAAAATATTTATTTATTTTACAGTACTGGGGATTGAACACACGATGTATTCATGATAGGCAAGGACTGTGTCACTCAACCCAACTCGTGTGTGTGTGTGGGTGTGTGTGTGGGGGGGGTGTGGGTGTGGGTGTGTATGGGTGTGTGTTCTTTTTGAGACATGGTATCTCCATATAGCCCTGGCTGTCCTGGAACTCACTATGTAGACCAGGCTTGCCTCAAACTCAGAGATCCACCTGCCTCTGCCTCCCTAGTTAGTGCTGGGATTAAAGGCGTGCGCCACCACTGCCCAGCACCCAGTGTCTATATTTTAATTTGATCTATTTTGAGCTTTTACTCATTCCTTCATCTTTTGCATATCTATAGTGAACTTTTTGTTGTTGTTTTGCTGTATTCATAGTATGTATTTCAAATCCCAAACCCTTGTTTTAACTCTCCTACAGTTCATATCATTGTTTACCTTCTTGCTTTATGAATTTCTCTATTGAAGTACTTTACTCATGTCCCATCTCAAACATGCTTGTGACCTTACACCATAAGGTGGCTCCATGGAGAACCCCAAGTTAAACCTTTAAAGTTTACCTTTGCTTCTTCTCATCCAAGCCTTTTCATCTTTCGTCCTTTGATCTTAAATAAAATCAACATGTGTGCTACCCAACAACTGGTCCAAGTTGCTTTGTCAACATTCAAGGGATTCGAAGATGACATTGAAGGAGTATATAGTCTAATATAGGAGGTAGATTGATCCACAGCATGTATCTGTCCTATTTCTGATGGATGCTGGGTACTCACTGCTCTGTCCCATTGGAGGTTTTCCCTGTGATCTAGAGGCCTTCTCTTTTTGCCTTGTGTCCCTTGATCCATGTGCTGGATATAAGTGAATGGGTTTAGTCCTGTTGCTTGGGATTTCTGTGTGTATTTGCATTGGGTCCTGGGGAAGGAGTAGAAGGTAATGTGAGAAGTAACGGAAACATGTTAGGATGAAAGTTGGGTTCTCACTACTATGGAGAAGAAGCACAAGGAGGCAATTGTAAGAATATACAGGATTCATAGCTGTTTCTCCCTGGATGCTTTCTTAAGAGGTAGCAGTAAGGTAAGAGAAGTTGATTATTAGAGAAGCCTGTATAAATATCTTGTCTCATGTGCAGGTGAGGGCGTTAGCCATCTAATTGTATGAATGCATTATTACCATGCTCTGAGAAATGCAGCTTTTGACAAGTCCTCATTGCAAAGCTCTGTGGAAATATGAGCTGTTAATGCACAGGTACTTCTTTAAAGTCTCCTCCTAGTTAGGCAAGGCCAGTCATTCCTCTACAAGCTTACCCGGTTCATTGAGGTTTTCTGTTTTCATCTGTCAAGGTAGTAGGTAATTTCATGATTTTGAATGTCAAATGTTCATGGGTTGTTTTATTTTGTTTTTCTTTTCTGGAGCTAGTAGATCATTTTAGAGAAAAATACAAAATATTAACTTTGTAAAGTAAGAGGTGGAACATGTAATAGATGCTTTTCCATTGCTGTGATAAAACACCATGACCACAACAATTTATAAACGTGCTTAATCGGGTTCCTAGAGTGAGAGTCTATGGTGGAAGGCATGAAGGCATGGTGGAAGGGGGCTGGAACGGCAGCTGAGAGCTCACATCTTGATCCACAAGCACAACACAGCACACTGGTAATGGCATAAGTCTTTTCACACCTCAAAGTCCACCCCTAGTGACACAGTTCCTCCAACAAGACCACACCTCCTCACCTTTCCCAAACAGTTCCACCAACTGGGAACCAAGTATTCAAACATGTGAACCTCTGGGGCGGTTCTCATTCAAACAACCAGAAAAGTTACATAGAAATTCTTGTCGAATTAGTGATTTTTAATTTTATTTCTCAGTTTATAGACTGTGTACCAGAGAAAAAGTTATAAAACAAATTTCACTAAACATTTTTGATATATGACATTACAAATCACTTCCTAAGGAGAAAAATTAGCAACCTTACCTGTCCTGAACATTGTTAATACTTTTTATTATACTTTTACAAAGCTTCTGTGTGTATAACCCTTAAGACAGAGACTGCTGTTGCTGTCATCTCTATGTTATAGTTGTCTGAAGTAAAGGCTAAGGCAAATATGGTAGTTGGATTAGAACTTATAATTCCAATATGATATAATATACCAATGTAATATAATATAGTATAATATAGCTCTAACATCATACTCTGTCATACTAAAAATTTCAGTACTCTTTCCTTTGCAAATTGTTCACATTAAGTTTTTATGATTCCATAATCATAAAAGAAAAATGAAAAAATTGAGTGAGTTTTAATCTATATAAAATATACTATTTTCTATTTTGTTTCTGTCTTCTTTTTTTTTTTTTTTGAGACTGAATTTCATGTTGTTGTCCTTACTGGCCTGAAATTCACTATGTAGCCCAAGATGATCTTAACCTTAATCAATCCTCATTCCTCAGTTTCTCAAGAACTCGGGTTACTTGAGTACACCACTACACCTAGCTTTCTAAACATCACAGCCATGAGCAATGGGTGTTTTTTGTTTGTTTTTTTGGTTTGTTTTTTTTTTTTGATTTTTCGAGACAGGGTTTCTCTGTGTAGCTTTGTGCCTTTCCTGGGACTCACTTGGTAGCCCAGGCTGGCCTCGAACTCACAGAGATCCGCCTGGCTCTGCCTCCCGAGTGCTGGGATTAAAGGCGTGCACCACCACCGCCCGGCTGTTTTTTTGTTTTGAAAGTACTACATTATGTCATAGTAGTTTCTCAAAAGGAAGGTTTAGAAATCTGTCAGTACAAAGACATTTCCTTTAGGCTCTCTGGAGGCTTAGATCGCCTCTGCTTTCCGTCACCCACAGCCTTTTTATTCTCTTTCCCCACCTTTAAGTTTATCACTAGATCATTTACATTGCTCTTTTACTAGGGAGTGCTGTTGATACAGGTTTGCAGAACTTACACTATTGCCACATCACAGCTACTCTGGAAATAGCTCTACATGGTGTACACCTAAATCCAGATGTCATTTCAGCTCGAAACCCAAGTAGATTATATGTTGTTTACTACTGACAATGAAACCCAGGGCCAGGGAGATGGCGTAGTTGGTAAAGTGCTTGTCATATAAACACAAGGACCCAAGTTCAGGTCTCCAGCATGGACATAAAAAGCTAGACCATTAGTACATGCCTGTAATCCTAGCTCTAGGGAGGCAAAGACAGGCAGATCCCCGAAGTTTGCTGGCTGTTTAGTTTTGATGAATTGGTGAGCTCCAAGTTCAGCTACAGACCATGTCTCTAAGCAAAAAGGTGGAAAGCAATAGAGGAAGATACCTAACATCGACTCTTGACTTCCATACTTCCACATACATGCACGTACATGTGCACCTATACACACATATATAATTCAAGTCTAGCTGAGCATGATGGTGCACACCTGTAGTTCTGATGGCTTGGTTGGCACAGCAGGAGGATCATAAATTTAAGGCCTGCCTTATTTACATAGCAAGTTAAGCCTTCTTAGTGAGACCCTGTTTCCAACTGAAAAGGGGTTTGGGAACTAAGGATGCAGGTAAGTGATAGTGTTTACTTAGCATTGGTTCAGTCTTCAGTACTGCCATTACTGGAAAGAAGGATGAAAGGGAGGGAGGGAGGGAGGGAGGGAAGGAAGAGGATCTAGAGATGGTTTTACATAAAATGAGAATATAAGTACAGGTCAGAGAAGAGATTTAGTTTGGCCTATATCAATGTCTCCCTCAGCCAATTGGATCTAGCTTGTCCTACATTATGATCTATTCATAAAACCCAACATTAGAACTTAAGACTATTTTTTTCTTAATTTCCTCTGTGGGGTGTGTGTGTGTGTGTGTGTGTGTGTGTGTGTGTGTGTGTGTGTGTGTGTGTATGTGTGTGTTGGGTGTCAGGGGAAGCTCATGCCACGTGGCAGTCAGGACAATTTGCAGGAATCACTTCTCTCATTCTACCACATGAGTCCCAGGGATTGAATTGATATCCTGGGGCTTAGTGGCAAGCACTCGACCTCTGTACCTTCTTCACAGCCCAGGACTCATAGTTTCTTTCCTTTTCTTTTTTCTTAGTACTTCTTTTTTTTTTCTTTATTAAGAAATTTTTTATTCATTTTACTTAACAACCACGGATCCCCCTCTCATCCCTTCTCCCACTCTTCCCCAGCCTTCCCCCTACCAGCTCAACGCCCCCCCCCACATCCTCCCCGCAAAAGGTAAGTCCTCCCATAGGGAGTCAGGAAAGCCTGGTACATTCAGCTGAGGCAGGCCCAAGCCCCTCCCACCTGCTTCAAGGCTGTGCAACATGTTCCACCATAGGTAATGGGCTCCAAAAAGCCAGCTATGCACAGGGATAGATCCTGATTCCACTGCCAGGGGCCCCTTAAACAGGCCAAGCTGCACAACTGTCTCACTTATACAGAGGGTCTATACCAGTCCCATGCAAGCTTCACAGCTGTTGGTCTAAAGTTCATGAGTTCCCACTAGCTTGGATAACAACTGAGACAACTGTACTTATATTTTAAAGGGCAATTCCTTCTTGGAGAGTCCAAGCAGACATTACATGCTGCTTCACTGTGGTGTTAGTAGGATTCATGCATATTAATATATATTGTACTTTTTCTCAAAATTACCTGTCTGGCTTAGATCCAGAGAACAACTAGTTGAGGCTATAGTCTTAGGACTTTGTGGTGATTATCACAGATTTTCATGATATTGAGGCTACTTGAGCCAAGTGTATTGCTAGCCAAATACCAGTTCCGTTAATCTTCATAAAATAATGTGTGCAAAATTTCAAATAACAATGTTTTCTTCAACTTTTAAAATAAGCATCAAAATTTTTCAAAGAAAATTGTAGATATACAGTCTATAAGTCACCTGTGGCTTAAGGCCACACGCTTATTTCTTACCTCCCCACTAGAATGGTTCTTGAAGGGTGTCTGGGAAGTCACCAAGGCTTTGCAGATGATGAAACCACAATGAAAGAATTAGATTGCAAATGCTACCATAGAGAGATGACTGTGCTGTCGAATTACCATCCTAGAACTTTGAAAATAGACATTATATGTAAATTTTTACCCCAAATTACATTTACTATATAAAGAAAAGCCAGGTTTTAATTTTAGTTATTTTTTTCAGAGCATATTATTTATATACTTTGGGAACAGTAGCAGTACTGGGGCTAACCTACTTTTCTAATTTTAAAAGTAAGTGTCATGGCAGGCATGTTATATACCTGTAATCACAATACTCAGCAGGCGTAAGCAGGAGGACTGTGAGGTCAAGGCCAAGCTAGACTATGTAATAAAATGCTGTCTCAAACAAACTAACAAACAAAATGCAAATTTCATACAGCCCAGAGTCTTTTTTTTATTGTTTTGTTTTGTTTTTGAAACAGAGTTCCAGGTCTTAATATATAGCTAAGATCGACCTTGAATTTCTGACCCTCCTTTCTCCTTCCAGTGCTGGATTGTAGACATGCACCACTATACCTTGCTTAAGATGCCTTTTCAATAAATTAATTATAAGTAAAGTTGTAATATGGCATGTTATATATATGATTGTTAGGTGACTGATTTTTGCTAGCTTAAATTTTTTCCTTTTTGTCTTCTAGTTTGCCAGGGTTTGGATACCTGATCCTGAGGAAGTATGGAAGTCAGCAGAGTTGCTGAAAGATTATAAGCCTGGAGATAAAGTGCTCCTGCTTCACCTTGAGGAAGGGCAGGTATGGACTTTACCTTCATTTTGTGTTTAGCCTGAAGATCTGGAGGGTAGAAGAGAAAAATCTTACTATAATTCGCTTAATCCCTGTACTGTAAATGTTGGATTACTCTAAAATTGTTATTTACTATTTTGATAAAAATGATACTTTTTCTGTACTCTACATAGAGGACAGTGAAAACAAAACATGCTTTAAAACAGCATCATTTTAGCTTCTACATTTATCAAATTTGATTATCAAATTTGCCTTAATATCTAATTTTAATACTAAAGATATGACTGTGCATATCTTTATATTATGTTTAGGACAGCATTGCGCTTATTTCATATTAACTAAGTGCCAGTCTAAGATTTGGTATTTTGGAAATAGTTACTAAGGAGCTGTTGTATATGAAGCATTTTGCTAGTCACCAGAAGGCCTTACAAGCAGCCGTGCCTCTGACTGGCTGCATTCTGAGTGAGTGAACTCATCTTGGTTCCAAAGCACTTGACAGGATATGTCACACTTTTTCATAAACAGAACTTTGTGACATTCATTTTCTTTAAAGAATTTACAGTGCCAGTGTTGAGCGCTCAGCCCTATGTGGGGATCTATATTACCCTGTCCAAGGCTCAAAGAACATTACAAAAGAGAAGAGAGAAAGAATGTAAGAGCTGGAGGATGTTAGGATAGGGTTTCTATGAAATGCTGTTTTCCTGACATGACATGGCTATTGCACCTTGAACTCATAGCAGCGGCTGCTTGCACAGGACTAGGTCTAAAAATATTACAGCATGATGGAAAAAGATTTTATAAGGCCCCACCCCCTCCCTGAAGAGTTACAGATAGTAAATGGTTTCTAGGGATGGGGAGTCATATTCCTCAGTGGTGTAGCCCAAGGAATATGCTAAGTTGCTCTTCCTTGAGTTAATAACCCCCAACCCATGGGGTGGATATTTAGAAAGGTATGTGTTTTCATTCAACAAATGCATATTAAGGTAACTGCTATTAGCTACCATAACTATGCTAAGAACTGTCAAAAGGCATGGTTTTTGACATCATTTCCAGGTAAGAGATGAGCACACTTGCAATAGTATGGCACAAGATATAATACAAACAAAATAAAAAATAGGTCAGAGGAATGTATGATCAGAGGGAGCTAGTGAGTCAAGTAAACACTAAATGAAGGATGTGCACAGGTGACATTTCATTTCAGGCACCCTGGAAAGCGTGGCCATTGACTGGGAAGACATACATAGTCACCCTGGAAAGCATGGCCATAGACTGGGAAGACATACATAGTCACCCTGGAAACTGTGGCCATTGGCTGGGAAGACATACATAGTCACCCTGGAAACTGTGGCCATTGACTGGGAACACATACATAGTCACCCTGGAAAGCATGGCCATTGACTGGGAAGACATACATAGTCACCCTGGAAAGTGTGGCCATTGACTGGGAAGACATACATAGTCACCCTGGAAACTGTGGCCATTGACTGGGAAGACATACATAGTCACCCTGGAAACTGGCTATAGCCTGGGAAGACATACATAGTCACCCTGGAAAGCATGGCCATTGACTGGAAAGAGATACATAGTTACCCTGGAAAGCATGGCTGTAACTAGAGTTTTCCTGCCGTGCCCACAGTCAGGACAAATCTTTGTCACCTGCCAGTCCCACAGCCGCTCAGATCCAACCAAGTAAACACAGAGACTTATATTGCTTACAAACTGTATGGCCGTGGCAGGCTTCTTGCTAACTGTTCTTATAGCTTAAATTAATCCATTTCTATAAATCTATACCTTGCCACGTGGCTCGTGGCTTACTGGTGTCTTCACATGCTTCTTGTCATGGTGGCGGCTGGCAGTGACTCCTTCTGCCTTCCTGTTCCCTCAATTCTCCTCTCTGTTAGTCCCGCCTATACTTCCTGCCTGGCCACTGGCCAGTCAGTGTTTTATTTATTGACCAATCAGAGCAGTTTAACATACAGACCATCCCACAGCACATGGCCATTGACTGGGAAGACATACATAGTCACCCTGAAAAGCGTGGCCATTGACTGGGAAGACATACATAGTCACCCTGGAAAGTGTGGCCATAGCCTGGGAAGACATACATAGTAGAGAATAAGCTGTGTTGTTAGGATGTGAAGTGAGGGTGACATGCAAACCAAAACCAAATGGACTGGACAGTGCGAGTGTAATTCCTACCTGATAATTGTTCTTTTTATATATAGTTCACTGTGTTAGAGTTAAACCCTCTCCTTTTTATTTAGACAAAAAGGGGGAAATGTTGTGGAATATTTATTTATGCCGTATAAAGATGTGTCAGTGTGCTTGGTTTAATAAAGAACTAATGACAGCCGGGCAGTGGTGGCCTTTAATCCCAGCACTCAGGAGGCAGAGCCAGGCGAGTTGCTGTGAGTTCAAGGCCAGCCTGGTCTACAGAGCGAGATCCAGGACAGGCACCAAAGTTACACAGAGAAACCCTGTCTTGAAAAAACAAAACAAAACAAAACAAACAACAACAAAAAGAGCTAATGGCCAATAGCTGGGCAGGAGAGACTAGGTAGGACTTCCAGGCAAAGAGAGGAACTCGGGCAGGGGGATCCCAGTGAGACACTGAAGAAGTAGATGTATGGTACAGAGGAGAGGTAACTGAGCCACGTGGCGGAATAAAGATTAATAAAAACAAGTTAATTTAAGAACTACTTGGGGAAAAGCCCAAGCTAAGGCCAAGCTTTCATAATTAATAGTAAAAAAAAAAAAAATACCACAGGGTACTTTGTATTTTTGATAAAACTCTTGTACTTCACTAGTGTATGAGGAGCAATTACAGTGTTTAAAAATCAAATAGTGTAGTTTGTGTTTCAGAGAAGGCACCGTAAACATGGATTTCAGGAAAACATAGCTGAGACAAGGAGACTTGGTAGAGAATTAGACTAAATTAAGAAAGCCCTGAATGTCAAACTACAGAATTACAACATCCAACATTTATTACTCATCTGCTTCGTAGTATTAGACACTCTGTTCAATCTGCTGGGCTATATATTCTAATGTCAGTTCACAGCTCTATGGGTTGTTAGGTGATATTGTTATTGTTTGCCAAATAAGGAAACTAGGGTTCAGAGGCATCAGATAGATTTGCCTGAAGTCAATGTAATTAACAAAAGCAAGGCATCAGCCTGGTATATAGTCAAGCACACTGTAGTCCCAGTACTTGGGAAGTAGAGTGGAGAACCAGAAGTTTGTGAGTTATCCTGAACTACTTAGGGCCAGCCTAGGATACCTGAGATCCTGTGTTTCAAAAACAAAAACAAGCTGGGCAGTGGTGGCGCACACCTTTAATCCCAGCACTCAGGAGGCAGAGCCAGGTGGATTGCTGTGAGTTCGAGGCCAGCCTGGTCTACAGAGAGAGATCCAGGACAGGCACCAAAACTACACAGAGAAACCAAAACCAAAACCAAAGAAAAAGAGGAGGAGGAAGTGGAGGAGGAGTAATTCTTAGAACAGGGTATAAGTAAATAAAAATAGCCAAAGTCTCCCTACAACTAACCAATGTCTTTTTTTAGGAAATACAGTATTTTATGTCCTAGAATACAATAGGAAAAAACATGATCTTTGCAATATTAGAAATGCATATTTATTTGATAATGACTAGTCATTTCAGAGAAGCAGATTGTACCCATTCCAAGAAGAAAGTTTCATAAATATGTTATAGATGACCCTGGCCTTGTTAGTGTCTTTTCTAATATCCAGTTCCATTTTCTTCCCACATTGACCAAACAACTGCCCCATCCTCCCATGAAGACTGAGAAGAACATTCTGGGATGTCCTTCTGCTGTTCTGGAGTCATGTGATGAATTGTGTTATCAAACCATGATGATCACGAGCATTTCTAAAACCCCACATCCTCCAGGGCTTGCTATCAGCCCATATTTTCACACTATTTAGACATAAACAGAAAAGGTAAATGAGGTTCCTGACCCCAAACATTGCATTGTAGGTGAGCAGGCAAGCAGAATGTAGTGAGGGGAATTTAGAGGACCCGGACTGGAACAGTGAGGAAACAGTTGTAGACTGGCAGTCAGCGCAGTGAGCAGTCAGCCACAGAAAAGGACAACACACAGAGGGGAAGGCACAAAGCGTCATGCCTTTCCTGTGCTGTACTCCGTTCATACCTGGTGGAACATTTGACCTCTGTACATCTTCAGTAGTGACAAACCAGCAGGTTCCATTATAACTGAACTTACTTTTCTCCCTTGTCATCTGTCCTATGCTATTTGTCCTTAATATATAGTAGAGTGGCAGCTTCCGTAATTGGCGTTGTCAAAAAGTCCCATATGCCTATGATTTTATAATGCAGAGTACTTCTTAAACTTATTTTGACATTTAGTGTGCATATTCACGTATGTAGGCACATATGCATTCCTGCCATGATGTGTGCATATGACGGTCCGAGGACAACTTCAGGAGTTGCTTTCCTTTCACTATGTGGGGATCAAACTCAGGTCATCAGGTTAACTGCAAAAACCTTTACCTACTGAGCCATCTTACCAGCCCACATGGTACTTCTTAATGTTTGGGTCCAGGAACCTCAGTAACATCTAATGAAAAGTATGCATTATTGTTCCCAAATATGTACACACAGTGTGACGCATAATTTCAGAGGATTCTTGGGGCTCTTAGGGGGTCATAGAGCGTGCCAAGCATTGCTTCTTTAATTTTTGCCACAACTTTTTGAGCTATTTTTGTTAAACCATCTTACAAATGAAAGCTTTAGTTTAAATAGTGCACACAAAGCCACATGGAAGTTAAGGGTTTGAACCTAGGTCAGTCTGACTCCAGAGCTGAGCTCTTGACCTCTCCCCATACGTGGAGTGAAGAGGGAGATGAGAACTCATCTAATGGTTAAAATTTTGGGGTTAAAATCTCTAGGCTCTGACTTCTTTAACTATATTAACAAAAAATTATTACAGTGGGTCTGGAGAGATGGCTCAGTGTTAAAAGTATGTATTGCTCTTCCAGAGGACCAGAGATTGGTTTCCTGCACCTGCATTGGGCAGCTCATGCCTGTAATTCCAATTCCAGGAAATCAAATGTCCTCTCTAGACTCTGGACAGCTGCATCATGTACACACATATATCCTTATACACTACACACAAGTGCATAATTAAATATGAAAATAAAACCTTAAATTATTTACACATATTTATGTCTGATGAAAAAGCCACTCTTTATTGTTTGCTATTTTTACCAGTTTTTTTGATAATGGAAAAATGACAGGAAACAAATACATACAAAAGCCAAGAGGCAAATCAGAAAAAGGAAATAATCAAGTGCATAGGTCTGTTTCATGTTCATCTTTATTGACATAGCTGTTCCATCCTCTGTCCTCAGGATTTGGAATACCGTCTAGACCCAAAGACCAAGGAGCTGCCTCACTTACGGAACCCTGACATACTTGTAGGTGAAAATGATCTCACAGCCCTCAGCTATCTTCATGAGCCCGCTGTGCTACATAATCTCCGAGTTCGCTTCATCGATTCCAAACTCATTTATACATATTGTGGTAAGTGCTTTGCTGATGAGCCGCAAGCTTTCCTTTGGAGGATGGAGTGACGGGAGTGCACACAGGGAAAACCAGCTTGGTTGAATTTTTTATACATACAAAAATCTCTTCAAAGTTACCAGAAAGGTAACCAGTATTCACTAGCTAGTTACATTTCATGCCAAATAAAGTTATTTGTGAATTTACACGATTTCACTCAACATAAAAAGAACAGGTCCATCTTTGGGACCCTCCCCTCCCAGTCACTTCAGAATCAGTGCTGAAGTCACCTGTTCTTTCCTCTTGTGAAAACCCGCTCCATGAAGGGTAGATGTCCCCAGACTGGCATTTGGTGCAGGTGCAGGGTCAGCGCTGCCTTTAGCCTCACCTAGACACCAGGACAGACACATTGTGGCGAGCCTGTCTCCTTCCCGCAGTGTTAGCTGTCAGCAGCCCAGCTCATGACAGCTTTCTCACAAGTGAAGCTTGAACATGTGTGCACGGCCTCAGTTCTCCCGGCCCATCTGTCTTTGTTTTTCTCCACTCTACTTTGTTCGTATTTATTTCCTCCCACTTCTCTGGCTCTTCTCCCTCGTGACCATCCCTCTATCTTACTAATCATGCTTCTTCAGAGGTCCAGATCTGGTGTTCATTCATTCCCATGTGTTCGTTGGCTTGCTGACCCATGTCATGTTTATCTTGTCTTCACTGTTAACTGTTTAAGCAGGCACAGCCATTTTTCCTCTCAGGAGAATTTATGTCTCATATATTCTTAATGATAACCTTTCTTTGTCCCTATTTAAATATTTTCCTTATTTTCCTTCAATTTATATTTTTAGACTTGTTTTATTTTATGTGTAGGAGTGTTTTGTCTGTCTGTATGTATGTATACCACATGTGTAGTGTATCAGGTGCCTGTGGAGGTCCGAAGAGAGTATTAGGTACCCTGGAACTGGAGTTATGGATGGTTATGAACCCCCAGGTAGTGCTGGGAACCAAACCCAGGTCCTCTGCAATAGCAGTGCTCCAAACCTCTCAGCTGTCTCTCCAGGCCCTCAATTTACTTTTTTGCACATATGTCATATTTTTCTATGATTTTTTTTCTTTTGAGACTCATATAGCCCAGACTGTTTTGGTACTCATTATGTAGCTGAGGATAACCTTGAACTTCTGATCCTCAACCTATCTCCACTTTCTATGACATTTAATGTTCTTCAGAAGCATGTGTTTTGTGGTGTGGAAAAATGCTCATGTAGAATCACAATGATTTTATATATATATATATATATATATATATATATATATATATATATATATATAGTTTATTTCTGTTTTCACTGTATGACTACCAGTTTGATGTCCTTCTAAAAGAAAACCCTTTGAATGAATCTCTCATTACTGCACTGGATAAATTTCTAGAAATGAGCTTTTAAAATTTTTATTTTATTGTTTGTATGTATAGGGAGTGTGTGTGTGTGTGTGTGTGTGTGTGTGTGTGTGTGTGTATGTGTGTACATGCATTTGGGTACTTGCAAAGTCTAGAAGAGGGTCTGATTGCTAGGAGTTGGAGTCACAGGCAGTTGTGAGCTGCCTGACAGGGGTGCTGGGAACTGAACTCAGGTCCTCTGCAAGAGCAGTGATCTTTACCCCCTGAGCCATCTCTTCAGCCCCCAATTTGTTTTAACTAAGTATGAAAATATTTAAATTGCTTAAGACATTATTACTCCCCCCCCCCCCCCCCGCAATGGAGATAAAACCCAGAGCTTTCCAAATGATTGACAAGACCTCTGCTCTGAGCTCCATCCCTATCCAAGTCACGTTATTTTAAACAATCTAGTCCAGATTAGTTAGGACTATGTATAATAATTTAGAATGCCAAAGACTGTGGTGTATTTTAATCTTTGAGCAATTCATTAGTTTAATGTGAACTAAATTGAAACAAGGTTTTGTGCTGCCTTACTTTACCAAGTTTGATGTGCCCATTGGGGTGTCATTGATTTCATTTTCTTTCTCCCCCTTCTCCCCCAGGAATAGTCCTAGTAGCTATAAATCCCTATGAACAGCTACCTATTTATGGAGAAGACATTATTAATGCATACAGTGGCCAGAACATGGGTGACATGGATCCTCACATCTTTGCAGTAGCTGAAGAGGCTTATAAGCAAATGGCAAGGTTGGTAGGAACTTCTATCATCATTTCATGGCTCTTGTTAAATAAAGTAATTTATTCTTTGCTGTGTTATGAAAATTTATAAAGAATGAAGACTTGTAAATAGTTATTGCCTAAGTACCTTTGGCCAATTTGTCTCAGACTGTCCGGACTGTTTAATTAAATATTAACCTCTCCCATTTATAAACAGATCGTATAGCTTGTTTTTAAGTTGCCTTCAGAATCTCATCATGTGCCTGTGACAAAGCAAGGACAAGTGGTGTGTTGTAAGGTGAGAGCGTCAGAGTTTAGTAGTGACCTTAGTAAGAGGTGACTTCTCTAATGTCTCTCAGCAAGGACCAGATAACTAAAAGACGTAGGAGCTGGCAAAGGAAATTATCTGTTTGTAGCAATTAAAAATATGTGTGTGTATACAGAACATCTGCAAAATGTCTCCCATCACCCACAGAGCCTGAACCTTTGAGGGCAGAGACTGGGAAATAAAATAAATGACATGTTGTAATGTGAAAGGGTGGGTACATAAATAAGTTAACAAATTTCTTCTGCTTAGAAGGAGGAACTTGGTAAGATATGCCGTGGGAAACCTCCAAAGCAGTTTATAGTATAGAAAAGAAGCTAACATTATAGAGACTTTTATTTTTGCTTTTGCAACCAATATACATTCTTGGGCCAAAGAATGACATAATTTTAGAATTATTTCAATGAAAGAGCCCATTGAAGTTTTAATAATAATAATAGTACATTTTAATAATAATAATAACAGCTAAAGTTAACTGTATACTTTCAATTTACTAACAAAATTTATCTTCACAACTTTTTGAGTTTGGTGTTGTTATTAAATTTCATATTACATTAAAACTTCATTTTACAAGTGGTAAAACTGAGGCTCAGAGAAGTTGTATAATTTTTCTAAGGTCTCATCAATAGGAAGATCATCTTTCAAATTCAATTAGTCTGACACTAAAATATTAGCATATTGAATATAAAATTACTAAGTGAATTAACAGTATATAATATGCTACATTATGCCTGATAAATACTATAAAATGGTAATGATTATCCAACGTTTAAAGCTTAACATTGAGAAAGTTCCATCTGTCAGTGCATCCTCCTCTAGGCTGGCAGTGACATCCAGTACTTGATTTTTCTAGTTCTAGAAGTGCAGTGCTGACCACTCAGTGCAGCCTGAGACCCCTGGGTCAGAGAGGAAGTCCTGTGGACTGCTAGACTCTAGCATTGATCTCTGAAGAATTTCATAATACTTCAAGAATTATACGACTTCTCAGAAATACTTTCTTTGACTCAGGGGATCAAAGCAAGAGCTTTGCATATGCTAAGCCTATCCTCAGCCCCAATGCTGTTCTTAGATCTGAAAGCATGGTTCTTTCCTCATTGTGGCAACCCTCAAATGTCAGTAGATTCAGCTTGCTTCCTGGCATTCTCCTCATCCCACATGATATTCCCCATGAGTCATTCAGTACAATTTCTTAACTGAAGGTTGTTGGTTGTTGTTTTTTTTTTTTTTTTTTTTTGCCTAGTTTTCTCTTATAGTTTGAAAATATGCTTCAGTTAGTTAGAATATTTATCACTTATATTAATAAATCTGCACCCACAAAATCTAATACAGTCACCAAGCAGAGTATTTGCTTTGGCTTAGTCGGGAATCATTTTCTTACCTTTTTTTCTCTTACCAAATAAACATGCCATCTTTCCCAGATATGAATCTTGTGTTTCCCATCACCACTGTTCCTACAAACCCCTCACATCTTTAGGAAAGATACATTCATCATTATTGACAGAAATTTCATAATCACAATCCGAAAACCAACCACTGTCCTGGACATGATGTAGCAGCGAACTAGATAAAAGTCCCACCCCACAAACAAAGCCTGGAACAGAATAAAAGTAAATAAGGCTCAGGTTTGTCAGCTGTCACTAGGACGATTGATTATAGTGATATTAACCTTCCTGATCTGTGTCAGCATAAACTGGTGAGAACAAAGCTCTACTTAGGAACCATCATGAAGGAGGTAGGAGTGTCCATATTTACAACCTACACTCACAATGTTGCCGACAGCACTAGACTGAGAGAAACAGAGAAACAGCGAGTGGACAGCTCCTGCACCAGAGGGAAGCGTAAGCAGGACTTCATTTTACTAGGTGTGCTCCTTTCTACACTCTGAAATCACAGCAGAGTAGCTTTACAGTAGCAAACACAGCAAGTTGGGGTAGAAGTCAGGAGATGAGGTGGGAGCTGAGTGAGAAAGGACAGTTTAGTTGAGAATATTAATGAGGATGGTGAGAAGAAATAGGTTCTGGATATATTTTTAAGATGGAACTGGGGAAAACTGGCTGATGCAGGGTAAGAGAGAAGTGGGAGTCAGGATGACAACAGGATTAGTTCTGAGAGCTGGAAAGTGAGCAGTTCCCTTTCTAGAGATGAAGAAGTTACAGGAGGAAGAGTGGGTCACGTGTACGTGGTGGGGGTGGGAGGTAGCATCTTAGCTTATTTCTTTATTGCATGTGTATGGGTATTTTACCTGCATGTATGTGTGTGGTCCATGCTGGTACAGTACATGAGGAGGCCAGAAAAGGGTCTGGTGGCAAGTGCCTTTACCTGTACAGCCACCGTGATAGCCCTGTTATAGGTGTTTTACTTAGAATGATCAGGCCCCATCTCCATTCTAAACATGCTCCTTACAGGACAGTGCCCTTGTGACATATTGTCACACTCTTACTTTTAGTGGCCCTGTTAACTTCTAGAGGAGAAAAGGCGAATAGAGTTCAGTGTCTGTTTTTCTTCTTGTATTCCTTTTCTCACATTCTTACTTGTCTTTTCTCATCTTAAAACTATTTATTTGGGTGTGGTGTGGTGTGTTATTGTGTGTGTGTGTGTGTGTGTGTGTGTGTGTGTGAGCATAGAGGAAAACTTACGGGAGTCAGTTCTCTCTCCATGTGAATTTCAAGGATGGAGCTCAGTTCATCAGACTTAGTAGCTAGCCAACTGACTTCACCTTCTGAGCCACCCCACCTTTACCAATATTACAGTATTAGTTTCATTAAAACATCAAAATTTAGCTTTGTTTTCTTATAGCCATGTGGTGGGGTATTATCTTAATTTTATATATTTCCTGTCCTTTGTGAGTCATACAGAGCAATGTTCCTAAGTTTCATTTGTGGTTTTTATTGAAAAAAAAAAAAGTTAGTACTGTCTAATTAACCTGGATATAGTTTTTTTTTTTTTAAAGCTGTTTGTACTAATTGCTTCTCTCCTAGTAATCACAGAACTTAAATCTCAGGATCTCTGTTTACTCAACTATAAGATGGAACAGTTCCACAAGTGGTCTAGCTTGATAGTACAGTGTTGTGTGAAATGTATTTGTTATTGTTATGTATGATAGAATTAATGCATGGGCATTTTTCTTCTTCCTAGTGAAGGACAGACCATGCTAAGGAGCGATATAGCAAAGCAGAGGGAGTCTAGAGACCTCCCCAGACCCCTGCAGTTAGGCTGTGACCACCCGCTGTTGGCATCCAGTCACCAACTTTAGTCAAACTAACTCCTCTGTTGTTTTCTCCAAAGAGGACAAGAGAGTGTCTGTCCTTCTCTTCCGGGGTTTAAAATTATATCAGCTGATAAATGCAGAAGCACTTGAATTCAGATTCAAGCTCTTCCTTTCATCTTTGCGAAGCATCATCTCTTCAGTCTTCTTCCATCCATTCAGACGTGTCACCTGCTTTTATTACTTCTGACTTTGTTATGACCAGGCCTTTCTTAGGCCATCCCTTCTTTCATTTAGTTATGTGGTTTCTGAATGCTCCAGTATCCTGAGGTTCATTGGCTAAGTGGAAAATTACTCTTATGGATGATGAAATCTCTCCTGTTAACAATGGTGACTCAGCTACCATGTGGTGCCAAGTATCCTCGTTATATAATGGGCGTGGTGTAATGCATGCTACCTTATAAGGATGGTCTTATACAGATGCTTTATGACTTTCAGTCAGTACATCCTAAGTTAGGTTTTGTACCACATGTGTATATGCCCTATGTTATAATATTAGTATACAATGGTTCAAAGGTTTGTGTGCTGAAGATTTGGTACTGTTATTGAAAGGCAATTGGATAATAAATGCACTAACTTCTTCAGTGAGTTAATCCATTGATGAGTTCCAAGCTGAATCTGCTATTATGAAGTACAACCTGGCTGAAGGAAATAGACTGCTGGGAATATGTCTTTCAAGGTTTTTTTTCTCACCCCTTCCCCGTCTGTTTTGTCTGCTCCCTGGCTGCCATGAGGAGAGCAGCTTTGCTTTTGCTTCTTGTTCTGTGCTGTGAGTCAGCATGGCCCAGAAACAAGGGACCCAAGTGAATATGGACTAAAATATAAAAAAGTTTCCTCTCTGCGTCAGTTTTTTTTTTTTTTTTTTTTTTTTTTTGGTTTTCCAAGACAGGGTTTCTCTGTGTAGTTTTGGTGCCTGTCCTGATCTCTATAGCCCAGGCTGGCCTCGGAACTCACAGGGATCCGCCTGGTTCTGCCTCCACTGCTCGGCTGCATCAGGTACTTTGATCGTTGCTGTAGCAAGGCACGTGACAAAAGCAATTTGAGGAAGGAAGGGATTGTTTGGCTTACACTCTAAGGTCTAGAAAGAAACCACTTTGCATCACCAGCCAGGAAACAGAGATAAATGCTGATGATCAGCTCATTTTCATTCAGGACCCCAGCCCCTGGAATTGTATTGCCACACTTGTGGTAGAATTTACTCAATTAACCAAGTCTAGATAGTTCTTCACAGACATAACCAGGGATTCTAAATCTGATCAATTTAACAATCCAGTTTAAACATCACAGCTTTACCCATTGTCAGTTTGACACCAAACACATGACTTTAAAACCATAACCTTTCATTTCTTGTCCCCTTGGCTCATGGCTATCTCATGATGTTAAAATGTAATCAGTCAAATTCTAAAGTTACCATAGTATTTGGCAGTCCCCACACTGTTTAAAAATTCCAAGTCCAAGTCTCATTTGAGATTCAAAGCCATTTCTTTCTTTTTTTTTTTGGTTTTTCGAGACAGGGTTTCTCTGTGTAGCTTTGCGCCTTTCCTGGAACTCACTTGGTAGCCCAGACTGGCCTCGAACTCACAGAGATCCGCCTGCCTCTGCCTCCCGAGTGCAAAGCCATTTCTTAACTACAAGCTCTTATAAAATACAAAACAAGCCAGGTGGCAGTGGCGCACACCTTTAATCCCAGCACTCGGGAGGCAGAGCCAGGTGGTTCTCTGTAAATTCCAGGCCAGTCTGGTCTACAGAGTGCATTCCAGGACAGGTTCCAAAACTACACAGAGAAACTTTGTCTTGAAAAACAAAAACATAACTATAACTATAACTATAACTATATATATAACTATATATATACACACATACATACATACACACATATGTATATGTATATATATAAATATGTATATACATTAAAAAAACCAAATTACATACTTCCAGTATATAATGGCACAGAATGAAAATCTCCATTGCGGCAGGTAAGAATGGGGGCATAATAAGGAATGGTCAGAACAAAGCAAGACTAAAACTCAGCAGGAAAAATACCAAATTCTGCAGCTCCGTGTCTAACATGGTTCCAAAGGCTGGGGTAGCTCCACCCTTCCAGCCCTTCCAGCTCTACCACCCACAGTGTGCATATAGCTCTCTTTTGTGGTCACTCCATTCTCTGCATGCATCTCTCCATAATCAGTGCCTCCTGGTCTGACATCTCCAACATCCTGGGGTCTCCATTGCAACTTAGGCTTCATCTTCACACACAACAAAACATAATAGTGGTATTCTATTACTGTATCTTTAGCCATGAATGTGATGGCATTTTTTAAATGAAATTAGCCAACAAAATGGATTCTTACCTGGTACTATGAGTGATTGGTAGGAACAGGAGCTTATGGGAGAGTCTACTTCACAGATCATTAGCAGATAGATTTGAAATATTTCAAATGATTTTATACAACTTTAATGAAGAACTTTTCCCCCCTAAATTCTTCTGTTGTGGATCCAAAGAATATTCCTCTTTTATTCTATGATAGCTGACAATATTATAAAATGCCAATGAAAATGTCCATGAATAAAATACTGTAAGATACACACATGGAAAATTCAGAATGCCTGTAATACAGAGTTGTTCTTAGTTATATAATTCTCGTAAGTTAATGGTATATCCTTCTTTTCTGTCTTGTTTATAGGTAGTCATTCTTATTAATAAGTACTATGTTTTTTTAATATATTTCAAATAAATAAATTTATTTGTTTCAAATATGTTTATATGTTTCAAATAAATATATTTGCTTCTACCTTGTCGTATATATGAACTAGCAGAAACTCACTCTGCCTCATGGGGAGAAAGGCACGTAAGTCGTTGGATTTAGAAGTAGATGCACTGGCAGTCACGCTTATTTGTTTTATAGGGATGAACGAAATCAGTCCATCATTGTAAGTGGAGAGTCGGGCGCAGGAAAGACAGTCTCAGCTAAGTATGCCATGCGATACTTTGCAACTGTAAGTGGTTCTGCCAGTGAGGCCAATGTTGAGGAAAAGGTCTTGGCCTCCAACCCCATCATGGAGGTAAGAGCAACACTCTCGACCTTTTTCTATAGTCTCTGATTAAGAAAGGAGCTGAAAACTTGATTACTGTAGTACATGTCTCAACACTTGATTACTGTAGTACATGACATAAAGTCTAAGGTTTCCATCCACTAAAACTAAGGGAATTATTTTCTGTCTATTAGTAAGAGATCTAGGAAAAGTGAAAATTCTGAAGTTGGGTGTTTTGAGTAAACCCTAGATGTAGAGGAATCTTCATTACTCCATAATGTTTCCTTTTAACTTTCATAAAGAATTCTGCCTATAATACCAGGCAGCACTTCTTCATATCTATTGTTCCTTGTACAGAGGTAAAGTTACTCATTTCCTCCCAGTCCTGAGTACTTGTTTATACTCCTTCCAAAACAGGATTTGCTCTCACTCAAGCAAGAGTGAGTTCTGTATCCTTTTACCCATGATACATTTTCTGTGCTTAGTTCAACCTCTTTAGCTACAAATTTTAATTTTTTCCCAAATCTGAATTACATACATAAACCCTAATCACATGAGTATTTTTTACTTTTAGAAAAAAATAAAACTGTTTCCAGGCAGTTGTGGTGGGTACTTTTAATCCCAGTACTTTGGAGGAAGAGGCAGGTGGATCTCTGTGAGTTTGAGGCCAGCCTGGTCTACAGAGCTAGTTCCAGGACAGCCAGGGCTACACAGAGAAACCCTGTCTCAAAAAAAAAAAACAAAAAAAACAAAAAAGAAAAACAAATGTATTATATAGGTATGTCTTAGTAAAGAAATTCAAAATTATAAATTCTTGAGAAAGGAAATACTATGAAAAGATAATGTACCTTCAAAAGTCAGATGGGTATGATGATTTATGCCTGATACCCAGCATTGGGGAGGCTTAAGGGAGGAAGACCACCATGAGCTGGAGGCTCATGAGACTCTGCCTTAGAAAAACCAAACTAAGCCAAAGTCAAGGCCACATACAAGGTAGAAATGCCTGTGCCAAAAACAAGGGGATTGGATGTATGACAATTTGATGTTTAAAGATTTGTAGCTGGAAGAGAATTTCTTATTACTAGTACTTCAGGGAGGTTATAGCTTTGTGAAAAATGAGAAAAATAGATTTCATTAAATGGAGAGAAATCAGGACAGGCAGAAACAAACCCTTCATGTAAAAATTCACATGGGCATGATTTTATCCCTGTCTTTTTCCTGTCAAGTTCTCGTTATCAGCCAAACACAGATGGAACTAAAATTGACCTGATGCGCCTTGGTACAAGTGGTTTTTGCAGTAAACTGACAAGAGGTAATTGTGCCTGGTTTGCAGTGCTGTGTGTAACATCTCTAAAACGGATGCTGTGACCTGTGTCTACATGGCTGCCCCTTAGAGCAGCAGGACTCCCATTCCTGGATGGCCTACACAAGATACTCTGAGGAAGTGGAGAGGCTTCCAAAGCTAGGTGTGCTGCAGGAAGGAGGAGGAAGTTTCTGTTATAACATCAGCAGGAAGGAGCAGGTGGCTGTGCCACAGGAAAGTAGTAAAATCTAAAATTAAGGTTTTGAAAGGATTTAGCTCTGTATATTGTAGTGGATGCTACTGATGATAATATAGGAGCCATACATTTTGTGGAGCCAGTTTTTAACTTGAGTTCAAAACCAACAGGGCTTATTTTAGGCTTTTATCCATTTTTTCCCCAGTGCAACAGATTCCTAGTATTTGACAGAGCCCTAAGACATCCTAGTTCCTAATTTTGGAATATCCTAAAATCTTGATTATCAGAGCTTTAGGAAATCCCAGGTCTTTTAGGCTAAATCATCCAAAACTAGAATTTGAGTTTGTTTTGGGAATATGTCCCAATGACCTTTTAAAAATAATGTCAAAAGCAGTTTTCTACCTCTTTCAAAAAACAGCTGTGTTGTTTTGTTGTCATGGTTTACAGTAAATTTGAGTTTTGTTAGTAGGAATGATATTAAAATTTTAAAATGGACACAAACACTTTTTTTTTAAAAAATAAAATGCAATTAAGAGTTTACCTTGTTTGCTGAGATGAGCAAGAAAAAAAAGATAAAGGTTCTCTTTCTGTATTACTGTTTACTTATTTGCATTTAGATGAAGAGTTCCCTTGACAAAGGACTGTTGAGGGGTGTAGTTCAGCAGTAGACAGCTTCATTACAAGTCCCTGGGTTCGGTTCCCAATACCATATACAAAAAGTAGAGAATTTCCCAGCCTGGAGAGATCACTCAGAGTCCGCGCTGCTCTTTCCAGGCATGGTGCCTCATTACTGTGATCCAAGCTCTTGGAGACCGAGGCAGAAGCAATGAGAGTATTTTGTGTTCTTGCGGAGGGTCTGGATTTGGTTCCCAGCCCCCCATAGTGGTTTACAAGCACCTCAAACTCCAATTCCAAAGAATATAACACCCTTTTCAGTTCTTCTCTGGCACCAGGCACACATGTGTTGCATGTACACATAAAATAAAAATAAATGAATTTTTTTTTTAAAGTAGAGAATTTTTAGCAACTGCAAACAGGTTGTTTTAATTTAAAAGACTAAAATAGAATGTGGGAGGCAGAAGTAGTGGCATACCACCTGTAATCCCAGCATTTAGGAAGTAGAGGCAAGAGGGCCAGGAGCTGAAGGTGAGTCTTGGCTACATGGTGAGTGTGAGGCCAATCTGGACTACATAGCCCTTGTCTCAAAAAAAAAAAAAAAAAAAAAAGCCAGGTGGTGGCGGTGGCAGCGGCAGTGGTGGCAGCGGCAGCGGTGGCGCATGCCTTTAATCCTAGCACTCGGGAGGCAGAGGCAAGTGGACCTCTGTGAGTTTGAGGCCAGCTTGGGCTACAGAGTAAGTTCCAGGAAAGGTGCCAAAGCTATACAGAGAAACCCTGTCTTGAAAAACTATAATCAATAAATAAATAAATAACAATTTTGATGGCTCATATCTATAATTTCAGCTCTTAGGAAGTTAAGGCAAAGGGATCAACATGAGTTGGAGTTCAGCCTGGGCTAAACAGTGAGTTATAAACTAGCCAGGGCTACATAGCAAAATCTTGTCTCAAATTAAAAACCTAAACATATATGCACCAAACATGGAGGTATTCAGTTTTATAAAGGAAACACTGTTTGATATAAAACCACAGACTGACCACAACCTAGTGATAATAGTGAGTGATTTCTACTCTCACCAATATACTGAGAACAGAACAACTAAGCCAGGAAACTCGAGTCAAATTGATATCATAAATCAAATGAGCCTAACAGATATCTACTGAATATTCCACCTAAACAGTAAAGAATACATATTCTTCTCAGCAGCTCATGGAATTTTCTCCAAAATCAATCACATATTAGAACAAAGCAAACCTAAACAAATATAGGAAAATTGAAATAACTTTCCAAAAGGAAAGATTATATCACCTAGTGTCTGCATCAAAAACATGAGAGATCTCAAATTAATAATTTAAGGACACACTTGAAAGCCTTGGAAAAACAAGAACAAATAATTCCCAAAAGAGTAGTCAGGAAGAGATAATCAAAATCAGGGCTGAAATTAATAAAAGAGAAATGAAGAAAAATAATACAAAGAATCAATAAAATGATGATTGTTCCTTGGAAAAGATTAACAAGCTTAACAAACCTTCATCCAAATTAAGTAAAGAGAGCACAAATCCAAATTAATAAAATTAGATATAGAAAGGGAGATATGACAACAGACACTGGGGAAATTCAGAGAATCATAAGGACATTCTAATTTAAAATGTTTGTATTCCACAAAACTGGAAAAAATCACTTAAAATGAATTTCTAGATATATATGGTCTACCAAAGCTATATCAAGATGAAGTTAATAATGTAAATAGACCTGTAACCTCCAATGAGATAGAAACAGTAATTAGCCCCCCCCCCCCAATGAAAAAAAAAAGCTTAAGACCAGATGGATTCAGGACAGAATTCTACCAGACCTTGAAAGAAGAAATAATATCAATACTCCTCAAATTACTTAGTATAATAGAAAATGAAGGAACATTTCTAAATTCTTTTTACAAAGCCAACATTACCCTTTTACTAACATTAGGGACAAAGACGTAACAAAAAAGAAAATTATAGGTCAGAATCTCTGATAGATATTGTTGTAAAAATTCTCAATGTAATGCTTGTAAACCCAATTCAAGAACACATCAAAAAGATTATCCACTATGTTCAAGTTCACTTGGTTCAAGTTCACTAGAGAAGCAGGGATGTTTCGACTGAACCATAGCCATAACCTTCCTATAACATAGCAATTTCTTGTTGATTGAAATGAAAAGAACATTAGAGTCTTGTGGATATAGTACTTATAAGACAGAAGAAACAACTAGAAAATATAAACAAAAGATACATCTTTCCATATTAAGTCTAAAGGTTAGAATCATGTCATTAGTCTTTAAATTTTTATTTTATGTATATAATGTTTTGCCTGCATGTGTGTAGGTGCACCACATCCTTGCCTGGTACCTACAGAAGCTAAAGGGCATCAGATCCTCTGGGACTGGAGTTAGAAACAGTTGTGTGCTACCGTGTGGGTGCTGGGACTCAAACCTGGTTCCTCTGGAAGAGCAGCCAGTGTTCTTAACCACTGAGCCATCTCTCCAGCCCCCAGTGTTTTAATTTTTTAAATTTGTTGGTTAGCATATAACATGACAAGCTTCCTTATGGCATTTTCATGCATAATTATCTTAGGTTGAGCCCCTGCTCCTCTGACACATACCCACTCCTCCCTCCCATCTTCCTCTTCCTGACACTTATACCTTTCATCCCCAACATTCCCCTTTTTACTTTCATAAGCTCATCTCTTCCTCTGGGGATGGTAGTGCTTCTCAGAGAGACTGAATGGGCTCCTCTGACACCCAAGCCCTCCAACCGACTGCATTTGCTCCGTCCTTCATTTGTTGTTCTGTTTAAATGTTTTACCGAGAGACAAAAAGGTCTGCTTTAGCCCTCACCTGCCCACTTCTCACAGTCTGTAGCATTGCGTTAGCAAGTTGACAGTCTAGTGTGAGAGATGGACAGTAGATACAGGCTGAGGAATAGACATTGTAGACCACTTCCCCTTAGATACAGACATGAAATCACACAGGGCAGGGCCTGGTAAGCACTCATTGATATCATTGATATTGCCGCTTTTACTACAGGTAACCTTGTATTTACTTTTTCACAGAATATATCCTTTCAACTGAACATTCTGTATTTATTATTAACCTTGTATTTCTAAATAAAACACCAGAAAATGGATGGCATAGTAAGTTTTTTTATAATGTCAAGAAGGGTGAACTATTCACAGTTGATCAGAATGTAGAAAATAAATGACTGTGGGGTGCTCAGCCCTAAATGGGACATCTGTGTTTGCACTCTTCCCCAAATGCTCAAGAATATCACAAGAGGGGCAGAAAGATTATAAGAGCAGAGAATGGGGAGGGCGGCTGCAGTCACGAACTCTCAGCAGCTGTGGTTGCCTGCATGAGACCAGTACAGGGTCCGAGCAAGTCGGAATCCCAGCCAGGGCGGTGGAGGAGTTGATGAAGCCCTGCTGAGAGCTCTCTGTAGCTGATGGCTGCAGAGGGATGGAGACTCAGTTTCCTTCAGGGCTGTGGCTCCTGGTATATTGTCCATGAACATATGGGCAGCTCTGTTCAAATTCAGTCTGTTCGAAAAAAGGACATTTGAGATTTTTTTTTGTAGTGTAACTTTGCTTTTTTGAGTACAGCACCATACCCAAGAATTAGTCACTAAACAATTCATAAAGTTATCACCTGTGGAGCACTTTAGAAAGTTACTCTAAAATACCCAGTGGAAATCAATCCAACCAGTATCCATGATCATTCATTTCATAAAGCTGTAAGTTGAAGAGGAGATAAGTCTGGAGCAATATAAAATGTACTAAAAATGTTAACCCAAATTCTAATAATATCCTCATTGCTGACATAAATTCTGATACTCTCTTCCTTTTGTTTGGGACAGTAAGGACACATTTTCTTTGGTCAAGCATCAAGCATGCTGACTCTAGCTACGGTCCTATTGTTTTATCCCTGATATTACTCTTTCTCTTAACATTCTGCACTATTTCCACATCTTTCTCTTCATTATGGTTTTGATATACTAATCCTAACAGAGTTTGCACAAGGGGCAAATGTTAATCTTATATGAAATAAAGTTATTGAGTGTTTAATATATATACATAATGTGAATGCTTGCTCTTCTAACTACACTTGTTTTTTGTTTTGTTTTGTTTTGTTTTTCCTTAAAAGGGAAATTTATAGAAGCATGTTACTTTCTACTAAATTAAAAAGCAGACATATGCCATCAAAATTTTAAGGTTATGTATAATATTAAGTAGAAAGTTACATTCTCAGTATTTGGTTGAAGATATTTTACAAGCTAGATAAAACCATCAAAACTAGTGCTGGACTAGAGATGTTACTCAGTTGGAAGAGTATCTGCCTAACATGAACAAAGTCTTGTGCGCATGCCTGTAATCCTAGCACTCTACAGGTAGAGGCAGGAGGATCAGTTCAAGGTCATCCTCAGCTACATAGCAAGTTCAGGGGGAACCTGGACTTCATAAGACGTCTTTAAAACAAACAAACAAACAAACATAACCCCCAAACAATAACAACAAATAATTGGGGTCTGAGGAGGTAGCTCATGGATAGAGTGTGAATCAGACTTTAGGTCCTGAGTACCTACATTAAAAGCTGGGTTGGTGGCTTGCCTGTAATCCTAGTGCCTCGGAGGCAGAGACAGGATCCCTAGGGCAAGCTGGGTAGCTAGACAAGCTGAATTATCAGCTTTGGGTTCTGTGAGAAACCGTACCTCAGTAAATAAAGTGGACAGTTGTCAAGGAAGACACCTGACATTAACCTCTGGCCGTCATGTACAGTACAACTGCACATGTGTACTTGTACACATATACACATCCACATTATATTCAAGAAAGCTCCCATTTTTTCTTCTGGTTTCTGAAAATGGCATTCAAATTGAGTGAGTAAAGGCAGGCATGTTGACACATGCCTATAACCTCTGTACTTGGGAAGTAGAAGCAGGAGGATAAGAAGTTTAAAGACATCCTCAGCTTCATAAGGAGCTCATGGCTAGCCTGGAGTATGTGAGATGCTATCTTAAAATGAAATCAATCAGTAGAATGGGTAATACTAGGACCTGCTAATAAGCAGTCCCATTTGACCTCTGTTGTTATAGGATAAGGTGATAGAACTGTCTAGTTCTAAAGAGACCTTTTATACCAAACCAGCATTGCCAGGGAAATTTTCCTTTGTCTTAATGATTTCATTTACAAGACAGTCTTCTGAATTTTTGATGGCTAATGACAGGATGGTGCATGAAAATCTCACCACTGCTGCATCAGTCCTGCTACTCCTGAAATTCATTTCTATGAAATGACCAGGCTAAGAAAAACTGTTGGCATCTACCTGTGCAGTTGGGGTCCAAGCAGACAGTTATGCTGCCTACAAGGGAAGAATTTGTTTTCATATTAAAAGAATCAGTTAAAACTAAGATATGTTCTAGTCCTTCTCCCTCTGAGTAAGCTTTGTAAATGACATACAGTACCCTTCTAAAATCTTGTTTTCTCTCTTGCTTCTTAGTCAATTGGAAATGCTAAAACAACCAGGAATGATAATAGCAGCCGGTTTGGGAAATATATTGAAATTGGTTTTGATAAGAGATATCGAATCATTGGTGCCAATATGAGAACTTATCTTTTAGAGAAATCCAGAGTGGTATTCCAGGTAAGCTGGATGTGCACACACATTCAAATACTTGTGTTGGATTTTTGGATTACTATATAGATTACTGTTATGTGAAGTTTTCCTGGGGAGATGGAAACAAGCAGCCCACAGAGGGCACCAATAACTATTTTATTGAAGTCCAATTTGATGGACTAGTGAGTTTTTAGGCTTATTTACATAGCATGGTTGACCCCAAAGCAGCTGTATTACTATGAAGTCCCATCCCATCATGAATGACAACCTCATAGAAGCAGCATCATAGAGCCTTCCTTTCAGATAATCTTCCATTTTTTCTATATTTTAGCATCTCCCAAGATCATTTGCACTGGGGGAGGACAGAGCAGAAAGTAATTGCTGCAATCCCAGCTGAAGCTCCTGGGACCCCACCTAAACCTTTTCTATTAGTGTATATCACAGCTTCATCACCATTACTTAGGACCTAGCTGCATCTTTGGGGTTCTGCTCAATTCGTTTCCATGGCTACAAGAGCTAACATAATCTCCTTTCCAAGATGATGGTCATTTTATGCCCTAGGAAAAAGCTACACTGCAGCAGTTATAGAGCCCTTGCTTGCTAGTGTGATGTACCTCATTTCTCAGTACTCTTGAGCATATTCTCACAGTATTGCTATGAACCACCCTTGGGTAGGAACATAAAATGGTTACTGCCACAGGTAGAGGCTACTGTTTCAAACTAATAGTTCTTGAGAGTGGGCACTGATTTCGGTTTATTGTTTCATATTTTACTAACTTTTTAAGTTACTGTGCAAAATAATGGAACTTATTTATTAACATACAAATAAAATCACATTTCAGTACAAATAAAATACCACCATATGTCATTATGATATCTGTGTACATACATATAATTGTTCTTAGCTCCATACCACTTCTCTACCCTCTGCTGTCTTTCCTTTCTCTCGCTGGTTTGCTTTCTCTCCCCCACAATGTCCTCCTGCTTTCATTCTTACACATATGTGTATGCATATCTATCCAAATATATCTTAAAGCTAGATTTCTGCATGTGAAAGAAAACATGTTTTGTTTTCTCCACTCCATGACCTCTTGTTTACTCCCCCCCTTCTTTAGACATCATAACTCATCATAGTCTCTATTCCGCTTTCATGTTGCTTCGTGTGTGTGTGTGTGTGTGTGTGTGTGTGTGTGTGTTATGCATTTATTTATGTTTAAATCTATATTTTGCATGTAAAAGAAAATATGCACGATTTGTCTTTCTGAGTCTGGTGTAGTGGTTTTGATTTTTTGCTACAGATGCTTGTTGAAAAGCTTAGTTAATAGGAGACATTATTTAGTCTTGTCTTTAATATTTCCCAGTTGACAAAGAAAGCATTTTTTATTTTTTTATTTTTGGTTGTTTTTGATTTTTTGAGACAGGGTTTCTCTGTGTAGCTTTGTGCCTTTCCTGGAACTCACTTGGTAGCCCAGGCTGGCCTTGAACTCACAGAGATCCACCTGGCTCTGCCTCCCGAGTGCTGGGATTAAAGGCATGTGCCACCACTGCCTGGCAGAAAGCATTTTTTAATCTTAGGATATAAAATTTTTTTTGAGTAGAATAGTGATGTTACCAGAGAAATTGAGAGAGGGAAGTCTCTTTGAGTTCTTAGTCTTATTCATAATTTAAAAATGAATTCAGGTGCTTGGGGATAATTTTACTAAAGTTTGGAAGTAAAACAACAATAGAGGAAAGCTCACAATCCCAGCAGTCACCAGGAAGAGGGAAAACAGAGAACAGTCAGGCCTTTTAAGCTAGGCTTGGAGGTCTGACAAGGCCTAGAATATAAGGAAAAACATGCTTAGGGGTGCTGAGTCTCATCTGAGTTCAGAGGTACCCAGTTCTAGGCTCTTGTACCCTAGAGCAAAGAATTGTCAAGGGACACATGGTTAGAAATAGAAACAGACAGCTCATTAAGAAAGGAAAAGTATCCAAAGAATGGAAGTGGGCTAATGAGCTAAGGAAAGAGCCCAACAAATACTGGGCCATGTGGCCCGGATCCATTACAGACTATTTACATAATACCGCTTCCAAGTTTGAATAGACAGGGCTTCTTGTGAGCATGCTCTTTAGAAGAAGACCAGTAAGGAAGGGCTTCCAGCCCTCTTTTGCAGACTGGCATTCCTCCTGTTAACCTGATGTTTCAGCCCAGACCCTGTTCTCCTGCCACAGATAAGAGCTAAAAAACAGTCCGCCATAACCCAGCTGTAAACTGCCATCACACCACAGTTGAACGTTCGTACAGAATTTTTGTTGGCACTTACATTGCTGTTCCTTTCTGATGGAAAGACATGCTGTACACTTGCAGCACTAGCAGGTGCACATCTACACGTTGTAGGCGGGCGCATTGGGGACTGTAGATTATCATCAGAAAACAGCAGTATGTGGCTCCTGGTGACCCACTGCACGCCTCATCCTAAGACCCAGAGTTTCAATGGCCCATGTGCTGGATGCCACATCATTAAAATTCAGGCAGGATCCAATCTTCTGTTGCCAAAGTCTGTTGTGGCTTTGAAATTATCTCATATACATCAAGAGGCATGAGTTGGGGGAGCCAAGAACCTTGACTTTGGGATTGTACCTGATTAAATATTTAATTTTAAATTATAACACTTGATATGTATAAACTTAAAATGTAGTATTTGAGATGTATAGTAAGGCAATAACCACTCTCCTTTTAAGTTACAAACAACAGTACTGTTCCACACATTAATACTTATATAAGATTTTAAAAATAGTCAATAGTGAGAAGAAAGAATGAGTGAAATGTAGATAGGTTAAGAACACGCAGAAATACGTAAGAACACGGGGCTAGAGAAATGGCTCATAGGTTAAGAGAGGACCTGGGTTCAAATCTCAGTACCTATATGGTCTCTAACAACTGTCTATAACTCCAGTCCCAGGGAACTCAACACCTTTTCTGGCCTCTACATGCACAGCACACATGTGGTTCACAGACAGACATGCAAGTGAAACACCTATATACATAAAATAAAATTAATCTTAAAAAAAAAAAAAAAAGAAATTTGTAGGACTGTGAGCAAAGGTAACACAGGTAGGAAGTTGACCTTAGTATGTAGACCAGTGGCTAAGACTGCCTAATGAAGAATTTGGTGAAGCTTAATCTTTATCTTATCTATAGGTGTGGTAGTAAGTCTAGCAGTTCCCCAGTCTTCAGGAGTATAGAACACTGAGAATGTTTGTTATATCGAATGAATCATAGTCAAAATAAGTATGCTAGGTATTTAGCCATTCTGTACAAAGATGACCACAGTGTTTCTGCAGACCCACTTGCTTTTCTAGTTTCTGTGTGCTGAACCACCTGATCTCCTACCTAATCATGCTTGTGATCACTGGTATGTTTGTTCAGTGTCCTGTGTCCCTGCAGTAGTCATTGACCCCTTTAGGCTTCAGAACCCCCCAGTTAACGTTATTAATACCAATCTTTATTCACACGAATATACTCCAAAATCTAAGAATCTGTTGATTGGATTTTAGTATTCAGCTTCATATGCACAGTAACTTTTGCAACTATACTCTAGATGTGTGTGGAAAAAAAGACTAAGGAAATACTAAAAATTGACCTTACATTATAAATTATTTTTTTTATTTTATCAAATTATTGTTAATAGGAAAATATATATGTTACATAATGCAAAGTATATAATATATATTTATATAGAGAGAGAATATAGTGCATTTGTATATTTATTACAGTTATATAAGAGATCATTATCTCTAAATATGGCAAAGATAAGATTATTCTCACTTAGTCAAAGTATTAGGAATACCATGAATCTAGAAGTTATTAGTAGAAAATAATGGTGAGCCTTGAAAAAAATCATTTCAGCTTCCCCAGAATCACTGGTGCCTAGTGATTGTGGCCATCTCTCAAGCCGTTCACTAATTCAGAAAGCGTTACTAAGCCAGGCACAGTGGTACAGGCCTCTCAGGAGGCTGAATCAGAAGACTCACAAGTTCAAGGCCTGTCTGATCTACAAAGCAGTTCAGAGCCAGACAGGATGTCTAGTGAGAATCTCTCAAAGTTAAACTGGACTTGAGGTACAGTGCAGTGGTAGGGAACACTTGCATGGCATGTCTGAGGCCTTGAGTTTAGTCTATAATGCCCCAAACCCTAAAACCTTGCTAGCTGGTATTTCATACTGAACATGACTAACACATTTATACTTACTTATTTTTTATTTTTCAAGAGGAAGAGCCTCACTGTTTGCCCAGCCTGACTTCAAGTTTTAAGTCTCAAGCTCTCCTCCTACTTTGTATATATAGTATAAATCATAAGGTTTAATTATTTAAATCAGTATTAGAAAATGTGGGATTTTACTGAGATAGTTAAATATTAAGATTATATGTTGTAGTAGGTTTTCCTGGATTTTATATTAAAATGTCACAATTGAAAGCTCTTCTTACTTCAAAGGCAGAAGAGGAGAGAAACTACCATATCTTCTACCAGCTCTGTGCTTCAGCAAAGCTACCTGAGTTTAAAATGCTGCGATTAGGTATGGAAATGACACTATATTTATTGTATTGGTGTTCTTTTCTGTTAAATTTTGAGTTCTCAAGCTTGTCAAAAAATACCTTACTTCACACTAAAATACTTAATGAAAATAGTGTTTCCTGAAGGTCTGCAGCTGGCTTTAGAACATCCCACGGGTGGGGTGAGTGGCCATGTCAGGGACAGGATGCCCTGTGGCAGTCGGCTAAGGCAGGTGAGGAGTGGATGGACTCGGCGTTCGAGCCCCTCTGCTTTTGTACATGTTTAAAAACGGCTGTGATGGAAGAGTTTGAGGAAACATATTCTAGCATTTTGTTTGGAATTAAACCCAAAGAAAGTATAATTTATTTTGCCAATTCACATAAAATCTGCAAACATTTTTTAGCTTTGGATCTTACATTAGGATGATTTTAACCTGGGCAGACTCCACACCTTGCGTCCCAGCGTGCTGTCACGGCCTCTAATCCAGCGTGTTTGTAAGGGTGCAAGTCCAAGCTTCTCCTCATGGACTAAAAACCTTTACCTCCTTCACTGCAGGAAACGCAGATAGTTTTCATTACACAAAGCAAGGAGGCAGCCCTATGATCGAAGGAGTGGATGATGCGAAGGAGATGGCGCACACCAGGCAGGCCTGCACTCTGCTGGGTAATGTCCTTTCGTTCCTGAACTCTATAGGTGCTGGTCATTGACTGAGTAGCCTTTGTCTGGAATATTGGTTTGGCTTTGTGTTAACTGGTAAACAGTGCTGGGAGAGTTCACATGTGTGGAACATGCGCAGACAAATGGGCGTGAGGTTTCTTAGGATGGTTCCAGGATTAGATAGTGGTAACAGTTGCTCGACCTTGTAAATTTACTGAGGATTATTGAATTGCACTTTGAGAGCGTATTTCAGCACAAGGAGAGGTAAGATTAGCTTTCAGCTCAAATTTTTACAAAAATCTAGGGTTTGAAACAAGTGGGTTTGTTTTTTTTTTTTTTTTTTTATATATAAACTGTGGGTTTTGTTGGTTGGTTGGTTGGGGGCTTGCTTGTTTGGGTTATTTTGTTTTTATTTGTTGGTAATTTTTGGAGATAGGTTTTCACCATGTACCCCAGCCTGGTCTAGGACTTCTGATCCTTCTGCCTTGGCCTCTTGAGTACTGGGACGGAGGGCAATGTGTCACAATGCCCAGGGCAGGGTTTTGCTTTTGTTGTTTTTCCTATTATTTTCAGGATCTTTTGTAGCTAAGAAGCATAACTAAGTTGGCATGGTGACATAACACATGTATCTAGTGTTTTCTTTTTGTTGTTGTTGTTTGATAAAGGAGTTGTTAAATCGCTTATTGTTTGAGAATTTCGTGCACGTACACAGCATTATTCATGTTTTTGAAACAGATGCCACCGTTCTCTCTGTGATTTGAAAGTGTTAAGTCCACAGATGAATCAGTTCATATTTAGAGTTATACAACTTTTAAAGGTGTCCTTCCCCTCCCCCACCATCTTTTTATAAAACCTCAGAATAGAAGTAACTCAAATATTGTATTTTAGTATTTAGAGACATACCATCAAGCAAGAGAGCTTAGGTCCTGAACCACTGTAGGACTTGCTAAAAATGTAGACTTTCATACCACCTCACAAAGATATGGCCTGCCAGTGATCTATGAACATATTAAGAGAACACTGCTCTCCTTAAAGAATTTAAAAAGGCTAGTACAGTGCTGGGTGTGGTAGCATGTGCCTTTAATTCCAGCGCTCAAGAGGCAGAGAGGCAAGAGAATCTGTGAGTTCAAGGCCAGCCTGGTCTACAGAGTGAGTTTCAGGATATCTAGGGCTACACAGAGAAACCCTGTCTCAAAAAAGCCAAAAAGGAAAAAAGAAAGGAGCAAAGAGAGGGAGGGAGGGAGGGAGGGAGGGAGGAAGGAAGGAAGGAAGGAAGGAAGGAAGGAAGGAAGGAAGGAAGGAAGAAAGGAAGGACCATTATGTAATATAGGAGATAGCAAAACTATTCACCATAAGGTAAATTCTCAATTGCCTTATAGAAAAATGTTTTGAAAATAATTTTACTACTTTTACTTATAGAATTATGCTTAATATTCTGGAACTTATTTTCTTCACTGAGAAAATGAAACCAGATCTGTTAAAAGCCAGCCAACTTTCTAACCTCACCATATCTTTTAGGTCCTGTTCTATTCTGTGTTTGGACTTTCACTTATTAGCTTGGAATATAAAACCATCTAAATGTTTCTGATCTTGGGATCTCTTTGATTTCTAATTAATCTATACTTAGAGGTAATTCAATAATCCAACTTAAATCAGCCTTATTGGGCTGCAATATCTATTTGGGGTAGGGATAGATAGTAGCAATAATATTAATAAAATACCTATATATCTAGGATGTGACAATAATGACCACTTTTTAAATACCTAACGTGTCCCAGGTGTACTCTGTGTACTATCTCATTTAATGTTTCAAACACTCTTTGAAGAATTATCTCCTTATCTCAAATGAGAAAGCCAAAGCATAGATGGATGAAGTTACCTGTCTGTGGAGGTAGCAGGTTGGTAGCAGTGGAGGACATGAAACCAGATCAGGTACACTCTACAACCCACAATGCGAAACTGCCTAGTGTGTATTGTCAACAAAGATAAAAGTATTGTTATATGTGACTATGTATATAATATGCACATCTGGCAATTTTCAAGAATTAATACTAGACTTAAAATTTTCTCTTATAATTACTTTGTTGCTAGTCTGCCATAAATTGCTTGTTTATTTGCTATATTCCAGGAATTAGTGAATCTTACCAAATGGGAATTTTTAGAATACTTGCTGGCATCCTTCACTTAGGCAATGTTGGATTTGCATCTCGAGATTCAGACAGCTGCACAATACCTGTAAGTTCACAACAAGCTAATGTGAGGGTGGACTGTCTGCTAGCTTTGTTTTACTGCTGGGGATAGAGCCTAGGGCTCCACACATGTTAGGCAAGGACTGTGTTTGTGACATGTGGTTCTGGGGGTCAGATTTGCACTTTACCTACTGAGCCATCTCCCTAGGTTTAAGTTTTTCATTTATTTATTCATTATTTTACTCTGTATGTTTGTGCACATGCATAAGCACACAGGTACACAACAAACCTGTGTGTGTACAGAGGCCAGAAGGGGGCATTGGCTAGCTCAGAGCGAGAGTTACATGATTGGCTTGCTATTTGAATGCTGGGACCCAGACTCCAGTCCTGATAATTGTGTAGCAAGCACTTTTAACAGCTGATCTCTCTCTAGCCACAGTGTGTGTGTGTGTGTGTGTGTGTGTGTGTGTGTGTGTGTGTGTGTGTGTGTGTGTTGGCATGTATGTGACACACACATGTGGAATCCAAAGAACAACTTTTGGGAGTTGGTTCTCCCCTTTCCCCCCATTGAGACAAGGTCTCTCTTGTTGCTGCCTGCTCCTGGCACTCTAGGCTGGGAGCCTTTGGCCAGTTCTCCTGTCTTTGCTTTTCCATTCCATCATGGAGTGCTGGGATTGCAGATGATGGCCGCCCATCCAGCTTTTTCCCTGGTCATCAGACTGAATCATCTCCATAGCCCTACTATTTTTTTTTTTAAAAAGGAGAAAATGGTGGTTCTGATTTAAACCCTTAATTTCTTTTAAGGAAATATTAGCCTTTTTTTTTTTAAAGATAGAGTCTTGCCTGGTGGCCCAGGTTGGTCTTAAACTTGAGACAATCCCCTTGCCTCAGCCTGCTGAGTGCTGGGATTACAGGTCTGAATAATCATACCTAGCACCAGTTGTTTATTTTTTTCCAAAAGCAGCTTTATTGAGATACAATCTATTTACCAGCAGCAATGCATGGTTGTGAGTATGCTCATAGATATATGTAACCATCTCCACAGAGGGTTTAAAATACTTTCAGAACAAAGCCTGGACCCCTTGCCTATTCCCAACTTGTGCCCCCAACTCCTCGACTCAAACTATCATGCGTTGTTGCCTCTATAGAGTTACCTATTCTGGACACTGATGTAAATTGAGTATGTGGTCTTTCAAAGTCTATCCATGCTGTAGCACATATCACTCCTTAAAGATCAGTATTGTTGTCAGTCAAGACACTGATGTGTATCTGAAAAGATTACTGTCAGGGAAGGGCGGCTTGACAGGGAAGGGTCCAGGGGTGAGGGCATCAGGAAACTCAGATATATATATATATATATATATATATATTATTTTACAATACCATTCAGTTCTACATATCAGCCATGGGTTCCCCTATTCTCCCCCCTCCCACCCCTCCCCTTACCCCCAGCCTACCCCTCATTCCCACCTCCTCCAGGACAAGTCCTCCCCTGAGGACTGCGATCAACCTGGTAGACTCAGTCCAGGTAGGTCCAGTCCCTTCCTCCCAGACTGAGCCAAGTGTCCTTGCATAAGCTCCAGGTTTCAAACAGCCAACTCATGCAATGAGCACAGGACTTGGTCCCACTGCCTAGTTGCCTCCCAAACTGATCAAGCCAATCAACTGTCTCACCTATTCAGAGGGCCTGATCCAGCTGGGGGCCCCTCAACCTTTGGTTCATAGTTCATGTGTTTCCATTCATTTGGCTATTTTTTTCAATAATTGAGTAAAACTGAAATTTATTATAAGCCACAGTCGTCCTAGGGACCTCCATGCTATATATATAGCCTCTATGGTTCTATGGGTTGTGGTCTGATTGTTCTTTATTTTATATCTAGAATCCACCTATGAGTGAGTACATACCATGACTGTCTTTCTGGGTTTGGGTTACCTCACTCAGGAAACTCAGGTTTTAATGGCAATGCTGATATAAACTAGCCATGTGATTGTTGTCAAGGTGTTTGTTCTTTTGGATCCCATTTCCTCATTTTTCAATGAGAAATAAATGTATACCCTGCCCATTCCCCAAGAATGTTGTCAAATGTCATTTGATGCATATGAAGACAGGGGAAAATAAAACACACTGATGTGGATTAAACAAGACAAATATTTATCAAACATCCATTCAGATAAGGTTCACAGAAAACATGTAAGGTATTATTCAGGGATATGTTGATCATTAAAGAATTCTAATCCAAAAGTCCCTCAAGTGACATCAGACTGTCTAGTTCAAACCTTCGGTGGCCTGAGGATAAAGGCCAGCCATGGTCTTTGTAGCTTCGTTTTACGTATTTTCTGCTTTACTTAGCTTCAGCCCCTCCTCTTGCTAGTTTCCCTCCTATTACAGAATTGTTTTTCTCCTCATGTTCCCCACAACTTAGACAACGTTCCTCTTCTTCTTGGCCAAGAAATACCTGCTGTTCTTTCATATTCTAATCTATGGTCTCAGGTAATGTCTCCTGCCTTGTTGGACAGAGTGGACGCCCCATGTGGACTCTCAGCCCAGTGTCTGCCTCTTTGCAGTGTTTCACATTTCAAGAAGCAGTCAGTAATATCTACTTCCTCTGAAGACTGCAAGCACTTGGTGGGAAGGGGCTGTCTTCGTTACTTTTCTGTTGCTGTGATAAGACACCATGAACAAGGCAACTGTAGAAGAAGTCATTTATTTGAGGCTTACAGTTTCAGAGAGAGTCCATGACTGTCACAGCAAGGAACATGGCGGCAGGCAGACAGGCATGGCACTAAGGCTGTAGCTGAGAGCTCACATCTTGACCCACAAGGTAGAGACAGACGCACTGGGAGTGGCATGGGCTTTTGAAACCTCAAAACCTGCTCCCAGTGATACACCTCCTTCAAGAAGGCCACATCTCCTAATCCTTCCCAAACAGTCCCAGCAACTGGTGTCCAAGTACTGAATGAAATACATGAGCTACTGGGGGCCATTCTCATTCAGACCATCACAGGGCCATGCCTGTCCTTGTTTACTGGTATGGATTTGTTGACTAGCTGACAGATTTCTGACTGAGTGGTTAAATATGTCCTAAGAGAGATACAGACAAATCTATGAAGCACCAAGAAAGTTACTTTGTTTCAAATGAGCCCTACAAGAGATTGCAAAATGACATTCAGATGCTGGGTTATGGGTGCTTCTGATTATCTCACTGATGAGGTGTGAGTGATGTTGATGTCCATATGACTTCCTTTTGCAGAACTTACTCTTTAACTGATCTGGCCATAGGCAATAACACGTTCTCTTTTGGCAGCCCAAGCACGAGCCACTTATCATCTTCTGTGACCTCATGGGTGTGGATTATGAAGAGATGTGTCACTGGCTCTGCCACCGAAAGCTGGCTACTGCCACAGAGACATACATCAAGCCCATCTCTAAGCTGCAGGCCACAAATGCCCGAGATGCTCTAGCAAAGCACATTTATGCCAAACTCTTTAACTGGATTGTAGACCATGTCAATCAGGCTCTCCATTCTGCTGTCAAGCAGCATTCTTTCATTGGCGTGCTGGATATTTACGGGTAAGTGCCTTTGGCTTCCTGCCCTACCCTGCTGGAAAACAGTTGTTTGTTGGGAGTGTTTTTTGTAACTTGGAGCACTGTTTAATTTTGTTTTCTAGTGGAGAAGAAAGGAAATCCTACTTATGACCAATTAGGAGTGTCTTTGATGATAGAGATATAATGATGCTTTTAAAAATTAAATACTGCTTAAACAAAACTTAGCTCAACTCCAGATCCTACTTACTAAGGCAATAGGTAGATTAATTGGTTTCAGACTCTCACATGATAAAGGATTGAATTTCTAAAAAGTATAATTTCTAGTTGCCTTATCTGGTTACTGGCAGCTAATTTTCCACTCTCTGGTTCGGTGTTTCAGAAGAGCCTATAACATTACTATTTCTACTCCCTTCTCTGTGTGTAATGTTGATAGTAAACATTGAGAGGAACTGTGGCCTTTGAACCTCAAAAACCCAAAAACCCCAACTGCACATCTGTAGGCAGTGCAGGGAAGCTTTGTTTCAGCTGATGCTCATCATGTTCTGTCTTTCCAACAAACCTTTATCTGATACATAAATAAAATGTGATAGTGTTAAGGAACTTCCCATTTTTTTCTTCCAAGTATGCATATTTTAAATATTTTTAAAAGCTATTTATTCTTTTTCTTTTCTTCCTACCTTACTTTTCTGGTGTTACAGATTTGAAACATTTGAGATAAATAGTTTTGAACAGTTCTGCATAAATTATGCAAATGAAAAACTACAGCAACAGTTCAACATGGTAAGAGTTTTCTTTCTTGAATAAAATTGTGCTTATAAACGTTTGAATTTTTAGTCTTTGTTAGAAGCGTGGTCTGTGAAATAAACTCCTGAACTATAATTATCATGTGGGTTTAGAATAGTGAAGCCACCAGGGAACTGAGCATTACAAATTGATGGATCATTAAAAAGTTTGTCAGTTATCCCTTATCGAGGATGATGAACATTTGCAACAGAGCATTTGAATGAGAGAGGCAAGATGTAGGGCAGGCGCTACCACCGAGTCCTTCTGCTTGCTGTTTGGAAGCCAGCAGTCTATGGAGTTGTAACCACCTTCACCACCATTTACTGGGTTAGCAAAATATCAGAATTTCCCAAATCCTTTTCAGTGGGTAAATTCTTCGCCGAGGCAATGGCACTGGGCATACTTTGGAAGTGGCCCATATTGGCTTTGAGCTATCCTCCTGCCTCTGCATTCTAAGTACTGATTACAGACTTGCCACCACCATACCACCCAGTTCAAACAAAGTTGTTGTTTTTTTTTTTTTGCCTGAAATGAATGATAAATTTCCTCAAAATAATCCATATATAAATTGTCATAATAGTGAAAAACAGTAAGATGTGCCAAAAAACATCTTTTTTATTTTCAGAGAGAACAAAAATTAGATAAAACTAGACATAGCATAGTTCATTTTTAGGTTTTGTTGTGTCCTTTAAAAAAGAGAAAAGTTTCAACTGTGATAGAATACTATGCTGTGTTTAAATGCTACTTGTTTTCAAACTTTATTTTCTGGGATATGAAAACTTTTTGCATATATATGTATTCAGCAATATGTATATATTGCTGAATAAAGACCATAAAATGGAGAAAACAAAGACAAAATAAAGTTTCAAACTGAGAAGTCAAAAAAAGTTGATAAGCATATTATTTTAAAATACATTCTCTTAAATAAATACTAAAAAAAGTAGCAAAGAAAATTAAAAATATTTGCATAGAGACAGATTGGGGTTATGTACGTTTGGGACTACAGTTTTTTTTTTTTTTTTTTTTTTTTTTTTTTTGGTTTTTTCGAGACAGGGTTTCTCTGTGTAGCTTTGCGCCTTTCCTGGCCTCGAACTCACAGAGATCCGCCTGCCTCTGCCTCCCGAGTGCTGGGATTAAAGGCGTTCGCCACCACCGCCCGGCAAGACTACAGTTTTAAGCTTTTAGGGTATTTGACATCAAATATTATAAATACTTTGATAAACAAAGCATCTTTGTTTAGCAAGTAAAGCTGTTTGATACAGTGAAATAATGTAGACATGAACTTTAAAACCTTAAGGTTTTCCATAGTAACAGGACCGGTTTTTCACCAGTTATGGACAGTTGTGAGCCACCTGTGAGTACTGGGAACCGAATCCAGGTCCTCTGCAAGAGCAACAAGTGCTCTTAAATGCTGAGCCATCTCTCTAGCCCCTCTGAACTTGTTAATTAGAATTATAAGGATTATATGGATGATCTTTTTGACCAAGGATTATTACTGTAAATGAACTAAGATGATATTTTTATAAGTATAAAATATAGTGGGAAGGTTCCAAGGGCAGAGAGAGGGAGAGGGAGAGGGAGAAGGAGAGAGAGAGAGAGAGAGAGAGAGAGAGAGAGAGAGAGAGAGAGAGAGATTGAGTTCTAAAACTTGGGGTTCTAGAAGATAGGTATTGTTAGTAGCCACAAAAAGCTACTTTTTCTAGAAAAAAAAAACAGCAATTAAGAGTGAGCCAAAGGATCCAGAAGAAATAAGAAATATTGAAAAGGCGGTAGTGGTCATTAGCATCCCTAGAGGCCATGTTGTCGGCCAGCTTGGCTGGAGCTGCAGGCCAAAGCGCAGGCAGTGGTTTGATTGCTCTGCCCCCCTGGACCGGCTTAGCATCTGTTCATACTCAGAACTTGATGGCAAGCTCTTCTCCAGGGAAGCCTGCCCGGACTAGATGAGGACCTTTGTTTTCTCCTTTGTCATATCATTAGCCTTTGTAATTTTATTCTTTGTGACTATTTGATGTATCCCAGTTCTCTCCCAGTTCACAAGTGTGGCATCCATGTCTGTGTTGTTGACCACACACAGTGGCGGCCATGGAGTATAGACTCAATACATAAGCTGATGAAAGAGTGAATGGAGATAAGAAGCAGGGGTGCGCATGGCGCCTGGAGCCTTTAGCAGAGGATCAGTGGGTTGGCAGTGCTTGTAGCTGCTTGCAGTATTCAATGTACATTCCAGAAACGTGAGACTCCTTGTCTGAGAAGAATAAACAAGGCAGATATACAAGGACAACGGTCATTTAATTCTAAGGCAACTGTACTTCTGAACACAGCAACTTGGAAAAATCAGTTTTTTACATTGAAATCACTGCCTAGCTGTTAAGTAATCTGGAAGGCATTCATTCTGCATAGCTGATCAGTGCCAATTGAGGCATTCTTGTGTCTCATGTTAAGAGTTCTGTATAATAAGTTCAGGGAAAAAACTTGACACAGTTTTGGAAATGTACACTTAAAAAAGTCACATGGACTGTTGCATTTATCTACTATTTACATCGTTTATAGGCCTGGTGTGGTGATGAATGTCTGTAAACCCAGAAGTTGGGAGGCTGAGGCAGAGTACAAATTCAAAGCTGGCTTGGGCTACATAGAGAGCCTCAGGCTAACCTGGTCTACACTGAGACCCTGTCCCAAACATAACAAAAATTAACAAAACACTTACATGCTTAGATATATTTGTTCATGATGAATACTTAGAGCTGAGGTTTTCTGTACATGATTTCAGCCACACTTCTCCATGCTGCTGTTGTTGCTGGAGGCCATGAACTGTCTCGTCATGTTGGTATCCTCGGTATTCCATAGACATGTGCTTCTTGATTACATTCTTCATGATATGGTCTGATAATGACTGCCATTCTCTCTCTGTTTCAGCATGTCTTCAAACTGGAACAGGAGGAATATATGAAGGAACAAATTCCATGGACACTCATAGATTTCTATGATAATCAGCCGTGTATCAATCTTATAGAATCTAAAATGGGCATTCTAGATTTGCTGGATGAGGAGTGTAAGGTGATTATGATTTTCTGGAGTACTCTAGCCTGTCAAGATAGATGCATCACAGCTACACAAGTGGGTGCAAGCAGAGACTCTGCCGTGTAAGAGACGTCACTGTGACAAGCCGGGTTCGCTCTTTCATTCTGAAGAGACACTAGACCCCAAGGGGTCCTTTTATTTTTTATCTTTAATGTTTTTCGTTCAGCAATAGGATATATTGAAAGAAATACAAGAAATTGCACAAAAACTATTTTGAATTATAGTTCTAAATAGCTGTAAGTTTTGAATATGGCTAGTTGTTCTTTGCTACTGACATAAATAATAGTCTTTAACATTTATAGATTCAGCATGTTAGAAAATCATTGGATCCTTCACTTTGTTACTGAAGGACCTCAGGCAAATCTATCTTTTTTCTTAATTTTCTTTCGGTTTATCTACAAGAAATCACAACCTACTATGTGTTGGCCCTCATAAGGTGCCATACTTAGTGTTTAAAATATATGTGGGACTGCTGAGATGGCTCAGTGGATAAAAATGCTTGCCATACAGATATGACAACCTGAGTTCCATTCTCAGATCCAACAGTGAAAGGGTATGACATGTACTTGCCCTCAAATACACACAATAACAATAAATTAAAAATTGTGTGTTTTACAAAAGAATGTATGTGATAGATAAGTACTCATCTGTACTTGAGATTAAAAATATGAAAGCAAAGCAAAAATGGTATCCTGAGGTTACTTTAAATTTGATACCTTTCTTTTGTTGAGACTAAATTAATATTTCATGTTACATTTGATGAAGGGTAAAAATTCATACAGATATTTTAGAGGAAAGCAGAATCATAAACATGCATGCCTTTTGACCTGGGAGTTTAACCTATAAGTATACTTGCAAATATATTGAAGGTATGTATGTACTTAAGAATAATATGACAGTTATCATAACAAAAAGTTAATAACATCCTAGACCATAAGTAAGAGGAGAAAATGCAAGGAGTATACATAAGTGTGTGTGTGTGTGTGTGTGTGTGTGTGTGTGTGTAAGTGTAATGAGCCCATTCAAGCACATATCTTAAAATAGGAAAAAATAATAAAGTTTCTAGAAATGGCAAGAGGAGACTATCAGTTCATACCTTTCTGGATTAAATTAATATTTCACTGTGAATAAATGTTACCTCTATTTAGCAAAAAATTAAAAGTATGCCTAATAGTTGTATTTCATCTTTATCTTATAAAGCCTTTATTGTGCTAAAAAATTAAATATTGATTTGATAACTCCTGGTATAGGCAAATGATAACTGAAATGTGCTGGGTCACCCCCAGGAAGGCCTCAACTATGCTCTTCATTAGTGGTTCATTTGTGCTGAAGAGAAGGAAGGATGAATTCTTAGTTGAACATAGGAACTCGTCTCTTGTTGCTGATGTACCAGAAGACCCTTAGTGCTCAGTCATCTCTCTTTTTTCCTCCCCAAGATGCCTAAAGGCACAGATGATACCTGGGCTCAAAAGCTGTACAACACACATTTAAACAAATGTGCCCTCTTTGAGAAGCCCCGTATGTCAAACAAAGCCTTCATCATCAAACATTTTGCTGACAAAGTAAGGAAACTTTTTGTCTTTTTCCTTTTTAACACTTTATATGAGTTATAATAAAAATCAGTATTCAAGTATTGTCTTTCTTTGCAATGCTTGCTTTCTTTAAGGTCATTTCAGGAAAAGCAGTCTTCAGTGCTGGTTTCTTGGTTTTGTCTTACTTTAACTTCAGTTGGATTATATATTAAATAAATACGGGTCAAAGTCTTTTGTCTAAAATGTGATCCACGAACTGAAAACCACAAGTGTTTTCATAACTCATTTAGCAGCGAATCCTGATCTCTTACTTGAACTAGCATGAGATATATTTATAATTTTTAAGCCCAATTAAGGTGGGTACTTATATGTTTAAGTATGGAAATATTAATGTTTATGTAATATATGGTATAGATGACTATTAAACTTTTCTGGTAGCATTTAAAATTATATATATACTGCATCTCTAAATGCATGAAAAATTATAAAATTCTAAAGATCTCACAGGCTTCAGAATAGAGACTGGATTTTTGTCACCTTCTGTAAAAGCATGGTATTATGTTTTTCACAAGTTCTATAGTTCACTTAGCAAGTCAGGGATCCGGTGACTAGTTTACATTTCAAAGAAGTTGAAGGATAGGCTGTGTTGTGAGATTTCTGGAGGCCTCTTTATGACCGGTCTTCTGGTTGTCTAGTTCTAGCTTGAAACCTCTGAAGAACTAAGGTGACCTAGGGAGTACAGGATGTAGAGCCCTTTGAGTGGCAAATGGCTGACATTGCGGGGTTTTAGAAGAAAAGGAATTAGTTCTCAAGTAGTCCCATTTTACCAAATTATACATTATTTGCCCATCTTCTCTCTGTCCATCATCAGCTCCTCACCTCTCCCCATATTCTCTCTACTTAATCTTTTTTTCAGAGTAGTGGTCCTCAACCTTCCTAATGCTGTGACCCTTTAATACAGTTTCTCATGCTGTGATGACCCCCAACCATAAAATTATTTTTGTTACTACTTCATAACTGTAATTTTGCTACTGTTATCAATTGTATTGTAAGTATCTCTTTTCCAACGGCCTCAGGTGACCCCTGTGGAAGGGTACTTTGACCCCCAAAGGGGTCCCGATGCACAGGAGTAACACTTCTGCTTGATGCAGATGCTGGACTAGCTTAGAAGATACGCTGGGTCAGCCTGGAAGGGGCTCTCTTTAACATGGGGGAGGGCAGCTTGCAAGCCTGCTTGCCCATGAATTGATTGGTCATTTTTGAAAGCAGTTTATCAGCAGTCACTGCCATACTTATCTAGGAAAGTGGTAATTGTAGACTTTTACTAGGCTACATATTTCTCTTTTATTTTACTATTTTTATTAGTTTTTTTAAGTTAACATATAAGGTAATGGATTTTTGTATTTTGAGACAAGGTCTATGTAGCTAAGGCTGGTCTTAAACTTACTATGTAGCTAAGGCCAACCTTGAATTCCTAATATTCCTGCTTCTACCTCATAGTTGCTAAAATTCCTGGTATGTGCTATGGATTTCACTTGATCCTTCTTTCTTACATACTTTGTTCTTGTTTATCCCCTTCTCCATCCTTTCCACTGTTCCCCGCCCTTCTCCTGTGATCATCCTCCATATCCCACAGCCACAGTTCTGCCTTCATGTCACATCTATTCCATTACCTTTTCTTTCTTCCCAATTGAGAGCTCTTTTTCCCTCTTATGTTCCCTTCTCTAGTTTCATGACCTATATTCATATCTGCATAGAAACACATACACACACACACACACACACACACACACACACACACACACACACACACACTCTGAAATCTAGGATCTACAGATGAGGGAAGACATGAAGTATTTGTCTTTCTCTGTTTGGCTTATTTCACTTCACATAATGATTTCCAGTTGTATCAGTTTTCCTACAGATGTCATGATTTCATGACATTTTATTTTTTACTGTAGCTGGATAAAATTTCATTGTATATGTAAGTACCACATTTTCTTTATCCATTTATCTGTTGATGAACATTGAGACTGGCTTCACTTCTTAGTTATTATGAATAGTACAGCAGTAAGCATGGATGTGCTGGTAGTTCTGTGGTAGGACTTAGAGGCCTTTGTGTGTATCTTCTCAGGTTTACTATAGTGAATTACCACACATCCCTCTGGAAATGGTACTGACCTCTTAGAAAAGACTGATAATACCATTTGCTGAGAGCTAGTCATAGAGCCTGGGCAAAGAAATATGCTTTGTTGATGATGACGGCATCTGTTCAAAAGTGTTGTCAGTTAAGGAGATATTTTTTCATGTGATTTCAGGTGGAGTACCAGTGTGAAGGCTTTCTTGAAAAGAATAAAGACACCGTTTTTGAAGAACAAATTAAAGTCCTTAAGTCAAGCAAGGTAACCATGGATAGACATACTCTTTTCAGGATATAGTCTGTAAAATGTAAATTGCTTTAGCATTAGTCTTTTAATACTAATAATGATTTTCCTAACACGATTTTTTATCAAAAGTTTTTAATTTATCAAATATATAGTACTTGCTTAATATATGTCTGGTCCTATACAGAGTACCTTTCAAATGTTGACATATCTGATTCTTACAGTGGTGTGGTATTACATTACTCTCATCTACAGATGAGGAGCTGAGGTGTAGGGACTTAGGACTGGTAAGTTCCCAAGTTAGGTTAAACTCGGGCTGTCTTGCTTAGAGCCTGCTCCTGACCACTCCACCATGTGGTCTTCCAGCTCTAAATCGTTGTCTCCACAGTGGCTCTACCCTCCCCTGTGCCTTTGTGAGAAACGCAGACAAGAGGGTTTTTCTGCTCTGTTGTTTTGAAGGGATTTCTTAGAAACATGCCTGTTGCACTCCATCTAAGTGGAGATTGACTCTAGGTCATCATGGGTGTGATTTCAGATGTGACCCAAAGTGTTTGAATTATTTTTTCAGAAGAACAAATACTAGAACCACTGCTTTCCACTAGGAGAAAGAATATTCCAGATGGCAAAGAAGTATGACTAATTAAGTTGGTCTGTACCACCACCTGTTGGCCTTTACCTGGACTGGATGGGAGAGGGGCACACAGTCAGCCCAAGGGAGCACACTAGGAAGTCAGTTCCTTGATGCTGCAAGTAATCACTTAAAAAGTAAAAATATTCATGTGAACCTTATAGATCACTGATTGGCACTCTTGTTTTTCTGGCTTATTTCAAGAGAATCCTCTTAACATCTGTGATATAGTATATAGATAAGAGGATTCTCATTTTTAAAATAACAACTTTTTATATTCAATTATGTTAATAATATAAAAATTACATAAAGGCCAAATCCTAGTTTTAACCCTTAGAGATGAGTCAAATGTTTATAGAAAAATCAGTTTTTTTAACCTTAACAAGCATTGAGTGTTAGTACTTTTTTAACATATAGGATTGATGTGCAAGGCCAACTTTTTTTACAGTGACAATCATAAAGTGTGATTCACAGGTCTTTATCACTTTAATCTATCATGTAGGCATGATATTCTGTTGTTAATACTTTGTCAAAATAATTTAGCTCAAACAAAGCACAGGTTCTCATTCTAGACGTACCATAATCAGCTCTGTCTTTATTCTTAATTTCCTGTTTGGCTACTGGGTCCTTAATCATAAGGTATTTGAAGAGTGTATTTGAAGAGTCATTGGGAAAGCCAGTCTGTGAACTATTGTTGCAGTTGAAGTAGGGATAGGTTTTGATTTGCATAAGTTGGAAGGCCTTTCTTGTTCCCAGTTTTTGCAGCAGTTCAACCAAGAGACCTGAACTTTATCATCTCTCTGAACTTGGTATAAAACAGGTGTAATGCAGTACTAGTTTCTTCTTTTGGAAGGGCCAGTTTGCTGATGTTTATGCTTTGTGTTTTGAACTGAAGCTTTGGTGATAATAACAATGTAAAATCCATTTGTGTCTGTTTTAGGTTTGTTTTGCTTAAAATGTGAATTGGAGATAGCCAGGTAGAAATGTCATATGGGAAGTGAGGTAGCCAGGTAGGAATGTCATATGGGAAGTGAGGTAGCCAGGTAGGAGTGTCTGTCATATGGGAAGTGAGGTAGCCAGGTAGGAGTGTCATATGGGAAGTGAGGTAGCCAGGTAGGAGTGTCATATGGGAAGTGAGGTAGCCAGGAAGGAGTGTCATATGGGAAGTGAGGTAGCCAGGTAGGAGTGTCTGTCATATGGGAAGTGAGGAATAAAGGCAAGTCAAAGGGAAAGGCAGAGCAGTGGTAGAAATGCTGTGGGCTTCAGAACTCAGTGCTTTTTAAAGCATGAGACTGAGAGAGCATGTAGATAAAAACTACTGAAGCTGAAGCCAGATATTCCAATTAACAGAGGCAGCCGGAAGAGGCACCAGAACAAGATTCAAGAAAAATAGCCTTTGAAGAATACATTGTAGAAAAGTTCCTGGTGCAGTAATTCAAAGTATACGTTCCACGCACGCACAAGCATGCACACAGGGACACATCTGCTCAAGTGTATGCGTATGTGTGCGGAGGCAGGAGGACAGTCTCAGGCTGTCCTTAGGAACACTGTCTACTTCTTTTGAGACGCAGTCTTTCATTGATTGGGAGCTCGGCAGTAAACATAGAGTGAGTGACCAGTGAACCCCAGGGGCCCTCCCGTCTTCTCTTCCCTATTAGGATTACAGGCATGTGCCACCTTGCCCAACTTTTTATGTGGCCGGTGGAGCTCAAACTCAGCAAGACAAACACTTTACCAGTTCTGTCATCCACCAGCTTTGTTTGATTTTACTATTGTGTTCTTATTAAGACAGGATGTCGTTTAGGCTGGCCTCAGACTATGTAGATGGGCAGCTGAGGCTGACTTTGAACTCTGAACCGCCTCCATTTCCCACCTAATTCCTAAGACTACAGACACATGTGCCACCACACCAAATTTCTTAACCAGGTTTTGCTCTATAACCCAGGTCATCATGAAACTCATAATGCTTTTGCCTTCTCAAGTACTGGGGTTGTAAGTGTGTCACACCATGCCTGGCAGTGCACTTTCTTCAAAAAGGGAAAGTTATACAGGGAATTTTAGTTGAGAATTTCTATTAGAAGTAGTCCTACCCTCAAGTGTGTGTGTGTGTGTGTGTGTGTGTGTGTGTGTGTGTGTGTGTGTGTGTATTCTGAACTCTGATAACGAATCTGTTACCTGGTGGATAGTGTAGATGCCAAGTTAAATTGTAGCACCTACTGGTGAACATGGCATGGTAGCCTAGTTCTATTAAACCTTTCACAGGGAAGAGATAACAGTGAGGTTTTGGCAGCTGCTAATGTGGAGCCAGCAATTTATTGAGAATGAAGCATAGCTAAGAATTTGTAGTACATGGCTATCACAGAATCATCCCACTTTTTTTTTTCTTTTTCTCTTTTTCTGAGACAGGATTTCTCTGTATAGACCTGGCTATCTCAGAACTCGCTCTGTAGACCAGGCTGGCTCCGAACCCACAGAGATCCACCTGTCTCTGCCTCTTAAGTGCTGGGATTAAAGGTGTGCGCCACCACCACTCAGCTGAGTTTTTATATAGAGCTTCTAGGAACTAATTTTTCTTCTTTGTAATGTGGGTTTAGTTTTGTCTTACAAGAAAACTTTTCTTTACTTCTGTATAGCCAACCATGCTAGACTACATTAATTATTCTGTAAAACAGGGAGTATTTGTGTTTGTTTAATAGGCTGGCATTAGGTTAGACTCACCATGGATAACTTCTTTAACTACCCTGATGGTTTTTCTGAGTGTTTACTTTTCTTTCCTTTTTGTGGTACTGAGGATTTAGTCTGTGACCTTATACTTGCCAAAGAAGCACTCTGCTACTTAACTGTATCCCAGCCCCAAACATTTATAGAATATGAAATCACATGACTTTATTTTTATAACTTTGTTTTTCTCATAGGAAAATTTTTTTCCTAAATTGTAACATAAATCTTAAAGGATCTTATTAATAAAAAACACGGGAGCCAGGTATTGGGGTGAATGCTGAAATATCAGAGAAGCAGAACAAGTCACAGCTACTCACCTTGCCAACTCCTCAGCTGATCCTGTTTCCTCAAATAGGAAGCCTCTGTGTCCTCATCCGAATGGGTCTCAGCTGAACTGCTGCTCAAAAGGCTAAAAGCTTAACCAGGCTAGTTCCTGGTCCTCACACCTTATATACCTTTCTGCCATCACTTCCTGAGATTAAAGGCGTGAGTCACCATGCCTGGCAGTTTCCAGTGTGGCTTTGAACTCACAGAGATTCAGATGGATCTCTGCCTCTGGAATGCTAGGATTAAAGGCGTCTGCTACCTCTGCCTATCCTCTATTTTAATATTATAGCTGTTTTGTTCTCTGACCCCCAGATAAGTTTATTGGGGCGCACAATATATCAACTACACTAAATAATCTGAGATTAGTATATAATTGGTGTTTACAAGTGTGACTTGACTTGCACAAATGATTACTTTTATTTATATGGAATATAACAGTGTTAGAAAGGTGTGTTCATATAGCAGGATGTTGCTGCAGACTAGTTTTAGGTCTTATTTGTTTCAGAAATTTTCATCCAACTACATTGTCTAGTATCCACTCACTTATATAGTGAGTGCCTTTAATCTCAGCACTTGAGAGGCAGAGGAAGGCAGATTTCTGAGGTTGAGATCAGCCTGATCTACAGAGCTAGTTCCTGTGGTGACATAGTGAAACCCCATCTTAAAAACATATAGTTATGGTAATTGCACTAAAGTTTTAAATTTCTTGAAGTCAAATATAAATATACACAGGATAATAGCTGGGTTTTCTCCTTTTTTATACAATCCAAATTATTTCCTTAAAATTATTAATTCATCATTAACTTTTACATTTCAATATTGAAAGCTTGTTCATAGTGCCTGCCTGCTGAGATTCTCAGGTGTTTTGAGTTAGTACTTACAGCTTCAGATGCATGCAGACCTAGTCTAGTCCTTTGCTTCTGCTGCATAAAACCTCTTGTAGACCTGAGATAATAAACTCAGTCTCTTGATAAATATTTTTCTCATAAAATAATTATAGTTCAAAACCAGTTGTATGTTTAACTGATATTTTCTTTGGATTAGTTAGATCTTCAGGTCTGTATTTAGTACTTTGAGTTTGTTTCACCCCAAATATTGTTGTAGAATTTTATTTTATTTTTCCACCATATATTTGTGACATTTATATGTCCTTTCTCTTATATTTTTGGGCTCCTAAAACAGGACTTATTTCTGTGGGTCTTACTATAGCTATCTACAAGAATAAGTGTTTATCATCTATAATGGGGCGTCTACAAAGGCTTACTTTCCATTTGGAGCTTAGGGTATGTGTTTTTGTTGTTTTGATTTAGTTTTTTGAGATGGTGTCTCATTTGGCCTTGAAGTCACTTCTTAGCTGAGTCTGGCCTGGAACTCATGATCTTTCTCTCTCTGTCTCCCAAGTGCTGGGATTTTAGCTGTGTTGCCTCCACACTTGGTTCTAGAATACAATTTTCTTTACTATTTCTGACTTACAGTTTAAGATGCTACCAGAACTCTTTCAAGATGACGAGAAGGCCATCAGTCCCACCTCCGCCACCTCTTCAGGGCGCACGCCTCTCACTCGAGTTCCTGTAAAGCCCACCAAGGGCCGACCTGGCCAGACGGCCAAAGAGCACAAGAAAACAGTGGGACACCAGGTGAGTTCAGGAGCTGCCGCTGCCAGGTTCTTCCCTTCAGCTCCAGCAAAGGGCCGACGCGGGTCCACAGCTCCAGTCTTAACTGTGTCCTCAGTGATGTTTCCTTTCTGTCTGTCCTTCCGTCTGTTCTCGGCTCCTTTCTTATCTAATAGTAAGAAATCTGCAGCTTATCTTTGTATTACATAGCACAGTTCATGCCTTATATGATTAAAATATGATTTGCCCTAGTAGCAAAATTATAAGTCACATACAATGGAGCTCACAACAGGAAGCTACAGAGAAAGGGGTAGAATAAAGGTACATGCATATTTAGCAGAATGAACATGTAGAGTTTAGGCAAATGTAAATGAAAGCCCTAGAACTCTTGTTTAGTAACTGTGCCCTCCCATGAAGATGGCTTTAAATTCATTGTTTAAAAAAATCACCTCCATTTATGTCAAAGAAGGAACACTTTTAAATTGTCTTTGGCCTCTAACAAAACTTGAATTTTTTTTAACCCTTTCTCATGCAGTTTCGGAACTCTCTTCACCTGCTTATGGAAACCCTTAATGCCACGACTCCTCACTACGTACGCTGCATTAAGCCTAATGATTTCAAGTTTCCATTCACGTAAGTCAAACCAAAATGAGGAGAAAGACTTCTACGGAAAAATCTTCGTGTCTTGTAGAGGGAATCAACTACTTGATAAAATTTTTAGGTTTTGTTTCCTTTTGGGAACATGAAAACAAATTAGCAATTAACTCTCTAAGGATTTGAAATTTTGAGCCCAACCAGTTATTTCTGATTCTGTTTTGACTTTATCTCTGTTGGAGATCTTTCTAGGCTTTTTGTTAATTTGGACATTAAAAACAGAGCTAGCTGGGCTAAGACTTTTTGGCCAAGGCTTACCTGCTGCTTTTTTTTTTTTTTTTTTTTTTTTTTAATCTGTTGGAGCCAGAGAATGTATCAAAAATCTCATCCTACTTCCCACACCAAGTCAGAGGTGAAAGTGAATCTTTCTGGAGATGATTTCAAAAATATAAATATTTTTCTAACTTTAATAATATTTTTGGTTGTGAGCCTAGCCTTTAACAGCTGAGCCATCATAGCCAGGCCATGGTGGTACACACCTTTAATCCCAGCACTCAGGAGGCAGAGGCAGGCGGATCTCTGTGAGTTTGAGGCTAGCCTGGTCTACAGAGTGAGTTCCAGGAAAGGTGCAAAGCTACACAGAGAAACCCTGTCTCAAAAAACAAACAAAAACAGGAATAATATACATTCTTGTGATGGTTTTCAGGAAGATAAGTGGAGAGATAAGTAGTGGAAATTGGCACATAATGGACTAGTTAGATTGCCCTCTTTCCCCGTGTGTGTGTGTGTGCGGGGGGGGGGGGGGGGGGGGGGGGGGGGGGGGGGGGCACAGGGGGAGACTGAGGCTAACAAGATGGGGTCTCATGCTGTAACTGCTATTTCATCTCCACTCTTACTAGCACTGATTGTTCCTAGATGAATATTTAATCTACATATTGATTGAGTGGCTGCAGAGTATCTGATGATATAGATGGTCCATAATCTATTTAAATCATTTAAGTTGTTACAGCAGTCCTTTTTTAGAAAATATGTTTTAATAAATTACAGTTACATCACCTTGCTCCCTTCAGTCTCTCCCAGTTACCCTTCCTTAAACCCCTCTTATTTCTCATAACAATTTCTGTCAAGTATGTTTTGCCAAAGGTTTCTGTACCTCATTAGGATACACAGTTCTAGAAGAATCTGTGGGCCAAAGATCAAGTGTATGATTTGATCACTATGCACATGTATTGAAATACCACATTTTACCCCATAAATAACCACAAATACCGGGCCAAATAAGAATTTTTGAATATATTTTGTTAAAGACCAACCATGAGGCTATACAGATAGCTCAGCTGTTAAGAGCACTGCCCTTCCAAGGTACCTAGGTTTGACTCCCAGCACCCACATGACAGTTCACAACCATCTGTCATTCCAATTTTAAGTCATTTGACATCCTCTTCTAGCCTCTGAGCACCAGATACTCAAGGGTTATACAGATATACATTCAGGCTTATATATATATAGATATAGATATATATATATAGATATATATAGATATAGATAGATAGATATAGATATAGATATATAGATTAAAAAAATTAAAAGACCAGCCATATAGACTCAAGGTTGTACCCCTACTTTACAGTGTATCAGTGAATATCCGGATGGTCTTGCTGGCCTCCTCTGCAGATTCTGCCTCTGATTTGAGGGTAGTCCTGGAAGTCTGCCATCCTCATCATCATCAAGAGCCTCTCTCTGGAGGAAGTGGGGAGCAGGAAGAGGTTTCCACCTTCACTGTGAACTTGTTCTAGCAAGCCCCATCTCCTAGCAGCACTCCAGGGCCTGAGAAGACAGCACAGGACGGGCTTGGGTAGATACTCAGAGCTTAGTCATGAAACCAACAGACAGTCATCTGGCCAGAAGAGGAACTTTTGGCTGCTTCATTTAGTGTCCTTTTAATGTTAACATGCCTTTTTTTTTTTTAGTGTATTAGTTCATTTTCTATTTGACAAGACAAAAATGTCATGACCAACTTATAAGAGATGAATTTGGAGTTCACAGTTGCAGAGGTTTAGAGTCCATGCCCATCATAGCAGAAGCATGGCAGCAGACAGGCAGGCGTGGTGCTGAACCCATGCTGAGAGCACAAGGCAGAGAGACAGAGAGAGCTAGCTGGGAATGGCAGGGGCTGGGAATGGCAGTGACACCTTCTCCAACAAGGCCACACCTCCTAATCCTTCCTAAGCATTTCCACCAACTGGGGACCAAGTATTCAAATGTATGAGCCTATGTGGGCCATTCTCATTCAAACCACGATGCTTAGGATGAAATAAATGTGAGATGTAATAAAATAGATATATTTTCATTGCTGTGACTACTATAAGTATTCTGTATGTGCACAGTAAGCAGCTTGTAGAAAAACAAAAGTTGTTGCTTTTTTGTTGTTGTTGTTCTGAGACAGGGTTTCTTTGTGAATAGGCTGTCTTAAAACTTACTCTGTAGACCAGGCTGTCCTCAAACTCATAGAGATCCGCCTGCTTCTAAAAAGTTGCTCTTTTAAATAACTGAATGGGACATGTTTAATATGTCTTTTCGTCAATCTTTATCCTAGGGGAGGTCTATGTACTGAGCTAATGAAATCTGAGCATTTTTAGTCAGGCTAAGCCATGATTGCACACTCATTACAGGATGGGCAAAGAGAGAGAATTCTGTCTTCTTTCTTTCTAGTATGCTCAGTGAACTTCCTTAGGATACTATAGTGTGTGAACTGGAGGAGCTCTCTACAGCTCTATTTTTATTGCTACATGTCTCTTCCCTACTGTTTCATGGAGGTTTTCATTTTGATCACTGTTCTAGCTTTTGAATGCTTTCTTTTCTATTTTATGTATGTGGCTCCTGACAAAAGAATCTTACCTTGGACAGCCTGGGTCTTGTGGGCTAACAGCTTTTGTTTTTCCATGCAGATTTGATGAGAAAAGGGCAGTGCAGCAACTAAGAGCATGTGGTGTCCTGGAGACCATCCGAATCAGTGCAGCGGGTTTTCCCTCACGGTGAGCCCACGGTCTGCAGATATAAGGGAGCTCTGGGGGAGCAGTGTTGCTTGAATCTTTAAGCTGTTGTGGGCTTCTGTTCTAGGTGGACTTATCAAGAGTTTTTCAGCCGGTATCGGGTCCTAATGAAGCAAAAGGATGTGCTGGGAGATAGAAAGCAAACGTGCAAGAATGTATTAGAGAAACTGATATTGGTGAGAATGATTTTCACTTAATGTTTCTGAGAGGTATTAGCCCAAGACCTTGTGGTTCTGAGCTGTAAAAGCTCTGCATACTTATGTGTTAAATACCATGCCCCACGTTATTTGGGGTTGGTTAAGCAGGAAAACACCTGACCTAGAGGTCAAGTGAGACTCACTGTGTTTAGTGTGCTAGCAGTAATGTGGGTACTGACAGCCAACACCAGGAAACTGTTTTAAAAATGGCTGGGCTCAGACTTGGGGTTCATTTTAGATAGTTTGATCATTGTCAACAAAATTAAGGGGAAAAGTCCATTTTTATTTCAAAGACAAGTAATGCACTTTAAAGATGAGCATGCAGATGATTATGTCTACATTAAATATTGAGTGAGGACTGGAGATAAGGCTCAGTAGAAGAGTGCATGCTGGACTCCAGAGGACTTGAATCCGTTTTCTAGGACCTGTGTAGGATAGCCCACAACCACCTGTTACACTAGCTCCTGAGGGAGCCAACATCTCTGGCATTCTTGGATACTTAAATTTACATGCACAGAGACACATACGCATGCATATAACTAAAAATCTTAAAATAAAAAAATGACAAAAAAAATGCAGAGGAAGTAGGACAGATATCAAAAGAAGGCAAAATCATATCCAATCATGAGAAGGAAGAATACTTTCATGAGGAGTGGGATTTGAGTCAGGCCCTGAAGAAGGGGTATGTTTAGATAAAATGGAAATAAGCTATAAAAAAAAAAGTAGAAAATACAGAATGTGCTAAAGTGGTTGGAGAAGCACTTATGAGCTCCTGCTGCTGTTGCAGAAAACTGTGTTCAGTTCCCAGCACTCACATTGGGTGGCGTGCAACTGCAACTCCAGCTCCAGGAGATCCAATGCCCTCTTCTGACTTAGGTGAATACTCGTACACACATGGCATACACTCATATAGACGCATTAAAAAATTAAGTCTTTAGAGATAGAAAGAGAGCTCTGAAGTTAAAAGCACCCGCTGTTTTTGCAGAGGACCTAGATTTGGTTCCCAGCACCCACATGGCAGCTCACAACCATTCTTCAAGTTCCAAGGATCCAGCACCTTCTTTTGGACTCTACAGACACTAGTCTTGCACATAGTGCACATTATGTACGTGCAAGCAAAACACTGACACACATACAAATTTTTGGGAAAGGAAACAGTAAGGTGGCCTTTGACAGGGTAAGAGTTGTGTATCAGATAATAGAGAAATTATTAGAATAGATGGATAATTACATATCTGTCTAAGAAGTTCTCAGATTATTGTGTGTAGTCACCTGGAGGGCTTGCTAGACACAGATTGCTGGCCTCTACCTCTAGAATTTCTGATTCAGTAGGTCTGGGATGGCCCAATAATTGAACACCATTTCCCCCCACACTTTATTTATTTATTTGTTTATTTATTTATTTATTTTCTGTGCTTGTGATAGAACCCAGGGCTTTGCATATGCTAGGTAAATGTTTTACCACTGAACTAAATCCCTTATAATTTGCATTTTTAACAGTTCCCCGGGCCCCCACAGTACACATAGAAAATCTCTAATCTGAGTCTTCATGAGTTTGAGATCATGATAAGGTTGTTTAAAAATTAATTTTACTTGTGCCTCACTATGAAGTAGTTAGTCATAATTACTAACTATTAATTAAATGTAATTCTTCTTTGATGATTTTTCCCCTTTGAGAGAATTACAGATCCCATCTGTAACTAAGGATCCCATCCTTCTCTAAGGATGTAATGCTTTTTAAGATCTAGTGGGGTTTTTGTTTTTGTTTTTTGAGTTTGGCCCAATTCCTTTCGAATTTGGGTTCAGATGGGAATATGGAACAGAAAGCTGAGACAGTCATGCACCTGCCTCCTCACCCAGACCACTCCAGGCCTGGATCCAATGGAGGCAGAGGGAGTAGCTGAGGTAAGATGGGACAGTGAGAGAGCACCTAGCTAGGGTTCCTGTGCAAAAGCTATTAAATGATTTTAGACTTTTCAGATATATGTTACAGTTTCTGATTTTTTAACTTTATGTTTAAAGGAATATGTGCTTACAGCAAAAACTGAGTTTATTTTTGCTTAGAATTTCTGACACAGTAGTGATTAGTATATGTAAATTCCATTGTTCTTTTTATATGAAAATGGTTAATGATTTGCATGCTTACATCTGAGGTGAATCACCCTAAATCACATGAATATCTCTATCTACTCTATAGCTCTGCGTATGCACAAAAGTCAATGCAATATAAATAATTGTATTTCTTATGAAAAAATTGGCAATCTGTAAAAGATTTTAAACACATTTATGAGCTTGCATTTGTTTTTTAGATACTGTTGAAGCAAAGTGATAACTATTTAGAAGCATACCCTTAATATGAACACAGGGATTTGGAGGAATTGTTGGCTTTTTTTTTTTTTTTAACTTTTTATTTTGTGTGCTTTCTTCCTGCCTTATTCTTCACGCTGGTGTTTTTGTTTCTTCAGCTGCTCATGGATTATACAGACTGATGTAATCTTACAGCGGGTCAGTCAGAGGGACTGTCAGCATCTTCATCTCCTTAAGAGGTTTAAAATTCAAACAAGCAGATAATAGCTGCATAGAACCCACAGCCAGTTTGGGGCCCAGATATTATTTCCAGGTAGAATAATTCTGGAAAATAACTCTTAGGCTACCATTTTCCCTAAAATCATTTTTATTTACACAACTTAAGTAGGATTACAAAAAAAAAAAAAAAAAAATCTGGCTCCATTAGTTCATTGAGATGTAACCCAGGTTTTCGATAATAGATTCATCCTTTTACTAATTCTGCTTCTGGATTGTCTTTTCCCCATCTTGAATTTCTTTTATAAGGTCATTGTTTCTCTTTGTATTTTTACTTCTAAAATAGGACAAGGACAAATACCAGTTTGGTAAGACGAAGATCTTTTTCCGTGCCGGTCAAGTGGCCTATCTAGAAAAATTGAGGGCTGACAAATTGAGGGCTGCCTGCATCCGGATCCAGAAGACCATCCGTGGGTGGCTGCTAAGGAAGAAATACCTGTGCATGCAGAGGGCGGCCATCACGGTGCAGCGATATGTGCGGGGCTATCAGGCTCGATGGTAGGTCTCCTCAGCTGACTCAGGGTCCGTCCAGGACAGGTGGTCTGAATGACGCCCTACCTGTGAAGATAGCATCTCACTCATTATTCATGTCAAAGCACAACAAATTAACTTACAAGACAATTAAAAAGAATAAAATTTCACATAGACTTAACAATAATTCAGATTTGAATTGCTACCAACTTGGGTCCTTAGAATTTGTATCTTTTACCATAACATGGAACTTGAAGAAAGTGTATATAAATTGAAACAGCCATGAATATGAGACAGTTAATCTTGACTCTATGGAGGAGCAATTAACAAAAATGTTCTAACAAGTAGCTATATTTCAGTGTGGTTACATATACAAACAGTTTTAATTTTATGAAGTTTTTTTTTTTTTTTTTTGGTTTTTCAAGACAGGGTTTCTCTGTGTAGCTTTGCGCCTTTCCTGGAACTCACTTGGTAGCCCAGGCTGGCCTCGAACTCACAGAGATCCGCCTGCCTCTGCCTCCCGGGTGCTGGGATTAAAGGCGTGCGCCACCACCGCCCAGCACTAATTTTATGAAGTTTTAAGCTTTATGAACTTCCTTTTCTTTATTGTGAAATGTGACAATATGGGACATCCTGCCTTTCAAAATTAGGGAAACTCAGTGAAAAAATACTTCAGAAGCTACACATTGCTGAGCCCATGTAAGTTAATGTAAGTGTGTGTTTGCCGTGAACATTAGAGAAACAGTGAGGTTCTGCTCAGGCTACCTAAGACAGGGATACGGATGTTTTGCAGTCTTGATGACTGACAGTACACAACTGTTTTCTTTGGCCAGCTATGCCAAGTTTCTGCGCAGGACCAAGGCAGCAACCACCATTCAAAAGTTCTGGCGCATGTATGTGGTCCGCAGGAGGTACAAGATTCGACGAGCTGCCACTGTTGTTCTTCAGTCTTATTTGAGAGGCTATTTGGCAAGAAATAGATATCGCAAGGTAAGATGCTGTTTTCAAGTTTGTTCACGCATTCCAGTAACATTAATTATATTTTCTGTCTGTACAAAGTACCGTAGAGACTGCTGTGGACAGAGAAGCCATGTGGAGAAAACCACCAATTGAAATGCATGCTCATATTAAGTAATTAGATATACTTGTTAACAAGACAATAGAAAAGAAAATAGCCAGGCAGTGGTGGCGCACGCCTTTAATCCCAGCACTCGGGAGGCAGAGCCAGGTGGATCTCTGTGAGTTCGAGGCCAGCCTGGACTACCAAGTGAGTCCCAGGAAAGGTGCAAAGCTACACAGAGAAACCCTGTCTTGAAAAACCAAAAATATATATATACTTCCCTTTCCATATGTTTGTATAGTTTTAAAATTTAAATTTTAAATTAATTAAAAAAGTAAATGTGAAATAAAAATCACCAACTTGGTTGATGAAAACAACAGAACTTATTTTCTCAGCTTTCTGAAGGCCAAAAGTCCAAAAACACTGGGCTATAATCAAGGTATCAGCAATACCACATTCTCCAAAGCCCAAAGACAGAATATATTCCTTGTCCTTTCCAGTGGTGGCCTGCACTCCTGTATCTGTGGCCACATTGTCCCTATCTCTGCTCTGTCTTTATATCTTTAGTCTCTTACAAAAAATAATCACGGGACTGGTTCGATCCCTGGAACCCACACTGTGGAAGGAGAGAATCAGCTCACACATATGCTCCCCCAATAATTGTTCTTTAAGATATTTTTTAAATTATGATGATATTTAGGTCCAACCTTCCTAATCAAGGATAATATCCCTATCTCAAGAACCTTAACCTAGTTACATCTACAAAGCCCCTTTTTCCAAATAAAATGACAGCTACAAGTTGTAAGGATTAGGACATTGTGTTGTTGAGGCCCATTATTCAGACAGCTACAGAGAGGTAAAGTACACAAATAGGTTAAATATATGGCAGGGGACAGAAGGTCAACCTGAGAATGAGAAAAGCTTAGGAGAACTTAGCATGTGAAGAGGAAATAACTGTAACATTTGTATGATTAAAATACATTAACTGGAATGTGGTACATTTTTTGATTGTGTGTGTGTGTGTGTGTGTGTGTGTGTGTGTGTGTGTTTTGCAGGCTTGTCAGTGTGTATATATGCAAGTTGTGCATACCTACATAGAGACCAGAGCAGGACTTGGGTTGTCTTACTTATTGCCTTGAGACAGCCTCTTACTGAGCCTGAAGCTCATAGCCTTGGCCAGGCTGGTCGGCCAGTGAACCCCCAAGATCAACTTCTCTACCTCCCAGTGCTAGGCTTACGGGGACATGCATCCATGTATCTTATGTGGGTGCTGAGAACTCGAGCCTAAGTCTTCATGTTTGTGTAGCAAACAATTCGTACCCACTAAGCCATCTTACAAGCCCGACAAATAATCTTTTTTACATGAGGCACCGGGGTTGAATTCAAGGTTTCATGCATGCTAACCATGCATCTTCTACTAAGCCACGCTCTTGTCCTGACAAGTATCCTTTCTGTCTTAGAGTTACTGTTACCCCGTAGATCATAGATCACCTGCGTGCATGCGTGCGTGCGTGCGTGCGTGCGTGCGTGCGTGCGTGTGTGTGTGTGTGTGTGTGTGTGTGTGTGTATGTGTGTGTGCGTGCATAGAGAGGGTATACACACGTGTGCCACTGTGTCAGTGCAGGTGTCAGAGGACATCTTGTAGGACTTGATTCTTTTCATCATGTGGGTTCCAGGGAAAAAAAACCTCTTTCCTAAAAATTGTTCGCATTGTCTCTGCTCAATGGCCTTCAGTGACAAGAAATTTGTCTCGTAAGGTAGCCATCTTCTTCTAAGTTGTGTAAAAGTTTAAGAGACTATCGTGACTTTGTAAGAGTCAAAGGAGGATTGCTTTGATGTACATTTTCTTGTGTTTAGCTTTTCCTTTCAAGCTTTGTGCCTTTACCTTGGCATCCACAACAGATTCCTGGGGCATTAGAAACAACAGCAGTAGGAAATGATAAACCTCAAATGTGGCATACAAGAGCAGCGGCTTTAGGCTGAGGAGGTGGCACATGCCTTTAATCCCAGCATTCAGCAGGTAGACCTCCATGAGTTCAGTGCCAGCCTAGTCTACATAGTGAGTTTCAGGTGAACAGGGCTACCCAGAAAGACCCTGTTTCAAACAAACAAACAGACTGTCACCTCCTGAGTTTCAGGAGTGAGGTCAGTAAGTCATTAATAACCTTTGACTGTCTCAGGTGTCAGCCTCTCAGCTAGCTTGCTGGCCGCCCCATGACCTCAAGTTCAGGCCTAATATACAGTGAAGCAGTGAAGCAGGACAATCTTTTATTTCAATAGCACATCGTGCATAAAGTACCTGGTTCTTAGTTTTATAAGATCTCTTACCAGCAGAAGTCATACACCAATAAGGAAACATGTATTTTTTATGTTCTTTGTAGAATTTTTTTTCCCTTTTGCAATCTGGTTCCAATTCTGTGTATTTTTGTTTATAGTTGTGTGTGTGTGTGTATGTGTGTGTGTGTGTGTGTGTGTGTGTGTGTGTGTGTAATGTAACTAGAAAAGTGGACATTGAAAGGTGATTTGAGAAATATGTGTGTGTGTGTGTGTATATATATATATATATTAATTGATGTACCTTTATATTTCTGTGATGTATAATCCACATAAAAACACTGTTGATTCAATTTTTGTCCTTCTCTCTGGGTATAGATTCTCAGTTTGGCATACATAGGTGGATAGACTTGAATTTTGAGTCAAGTCTAGAGAGACTCAGGTTATCTATCTTTTTCTGCAGATACTCCGTGAGCACAAAGCAGTCATCATCCAGAAACGTGTCCGTGGCTGGCTGGCTCGTACACATTATAAGAAGACCATGCAAGCCATCATCTACCTTCAGTGCTGCTTCCGGCGAATGATGGCCAAGCGCGAGCTGAAGAAACTGAAAATTGAGGCTCGCTCTGTGGAACGCTACAAGAAGCTCCACATTGGCATGGAAAACAAGATTATGCAGCTGCAGCGCAAAGTGGATGAGCAGGTGTGTTTTTAAAGGAGCCCTAACGCTAGAGCACAGCAGAAGAGACCCACTGGGTTGTTTCTAGTGGCCTCTCTTCTTGACTTTACCCTGAAGGAAAGGAACAGACAGGAATTTACTTTTTAAAACACCCTGCTCCAGACCTCTGTGATCATGGATCATATTATAATGTATGCTTGACCGAAGTCTGACCACTGCCCCTTATCTGTTTTTCGCCTCTCAATGGTTGTTTGGTACAGCAATCGCAAGAGAAGCAGGAAGATGTACAGGCTTCTGAGGGGCCCAGTCTATTGGCAGAGAGAAAATTCTCTTGCTTAACAGTAGTTACTAAATAGTATTTTAGTACATGCAAATAATATAGCAATAGTTAAGAATATGTAAGAGATAAGGATAGCAAGGAGAGATGGGTGAAAATGAAATGGGATTCATCAGAAAGGTTTTATGAGGGAAATAAGAGGAATTTTAAGATTTTTAGCATACTTTATCATTCTTACTTTTCTTCTACCTAGCTCATGCTTATTTTTTTTTTGTATTAGCCCCAAGTTCTGACCTATAGTAGGCAGATACTATCACTGAGCTAAAATCTCAAGCCTTAAAATAAATGTAGTAGCTTAAATCTGTATTATAGGTATGCAGGAGGCTGAGATGGGAGAACTGCCTCCAATTCAAGGCTACCCTGGGTTACAGTGTGAGATTATGTCTCAAAACAACAAATAAATATAAATTCTTATATATATATATGTATATATATCTCCATAGTCTTTTTTGTTTTGTTTTGTTTGTTTTTGTTTTTTGTTTTTTTCAAAACAGGGTTTCTCTGTAGCTTTGGAGCCTGTCCTGGAACTTGCTTTGTAGACCAGGCTGGCTTTGAACTCATAGAGATCTGCCTGTCTCTGCCTCCTGAGTGCTGGGATTAAAGGCATGCCTACAACTGCCCAGTTTTTTCTTTTTTTTTTTAAAGAGAGGCCCTTATTGAATTACACAGGCTAGCCTTAAAGTTGTAGTCCTCCTGTTTCTGCCCAACAAGTAGCTGGAATTGCACGTTTGTGTTACCACACCCAGGTTTAGTACATGGTTTTTAATATTACTCTAACATTTCAAAAGGCAAGTGTCCATTCTCTTATTTTTAATTAATTATTATTTATTTTAATTTTATGTGTATTGATATTTTGCCTGTATGTATGTCTGTGTACCATGTGTGTGCAGTGCCTGTGGAGGTCAGAAGGTCAGATTCCCTGAAACTGGAGTTACAGATGGTTGTAAACCCCTGTGTGGGTGCTGAAAATTGAACCAGATTTGGAAGAACAGCCAGTGCCCTTAACCAGCAAGCCATCTCTCTAGCCCCTTCCCTTACTTCTGGATTAAAAATTAGGAAACTATGGGGCTGGAGGGATGGTTCAGCAGTTAAGAGCACTGGCTACTCTTTCGGGAATCCTGAGTTCAATTCCCAGCACCCACATGGAGGCTCACAACCATCTATAGCTATAGTCCCATGGGATCCAATTCCCTCTTCTGGTGTGCAAGTGTATATACAGACAAAACACCTGTATGCATAAAGTACATAAATAAATCCTTTTTAAAAATTAGGAACTTAAGAATTTACTATGAAACCCTATGATTATGAGAAAATCATATCTATGTTGCATATCATATAAAGCAGAATTAATTGCTCTGTGCTGTTAACTATTTGTATGATGAAGAAGCCATTGGTTAGGTTATGGAAAGTGCTGAGCAGGTAGAACTAATGCCCATATCCTTAACTACTTACACTAAGTAAATGTGTTGTTACTATGTCCTGGTTCAGATGCTCAATGTTATTGAGGTTTTTTTGTTTGTGGGTTTTTGTTTTTGTTTTTGTTCTTGACACAAGTTTTTACTATTTTTGCTCTGGCTGTACTAGAACTTACTCTTTAGACCAGGCTGGCCTTGAACTCACAGAGGTCCACCTGCCTCTGCCTCCTAATTGCTGGGATTAAAAGGGTGTACCACCATGCCCAGCTCAATGTTGTTTTTAATGCCAGGTATATTATGATCATTTTAGTATAGCAAATTTGGCCAGATCCTATCTCAGTGCTGTAATGATGTAACAAGAATTCATAGCTTGAATGGCATGGTATAACATTCCTTTAATCCTAGCAGCTCAGAGGCAGAGACAGAGGCAAGTGGATCTTTATGAGTTTGAGGCAGCCTGGTCTACATTAAGACCCTGTCTCAAAAAAAAAAAAAAAAAAAAAGGAATTCATGGCTAGACTTGGTGGTGCACACCTATAATTTGAGGCAGAAGATCCTGAGTTCTAGGCTTTTGGGTTACACAAGTTCTGGAGCAGTTGGACTAAATAGTAAGACCCAGTCTCCAAAACAAAGCAAAAGGAAAAACCTAAAGGAATGTAATTAATCAAAGCCTAGAAGAATCTAATCAGTATGGTTTTCTTACTGCATACATTTGGCCATTCATATTGTAAGTGTTTACTTATTGTTATTGATGTTTGTATTTAAAGAATAAAGACTACAAATGCCTCATGGAGAAACTGACCAATCTGGAAGGACTATACAACTCTGAGACTGAAAAACTACGAAACGATGTAGAACGTCTTCATCTAAGTGAAGAGGAAGCTAAGGTTGCCACTGGGCGGGTCCTTAGTCTACAGGAAGAAATTGCCAAACTCCGCAAAGACCTGGAACAAACACGATCAGAGAAAAAATGCATTGAAGAACGAGCAGATAAATACAAACAAGAAACTGAGCAGGTAGGAGCAGTGTTCTTATCCCCATTGCCCTCTGTGCAGAGTAAATGCTATCATCCTGCCCTGGTCCATGTGACTCTATATTCATTTTAATCAAAGACATGATGTAAATTCCAGAGGGTTTGTAGTTCATACTGATGTTTCCCAAACATCTCGGCCCCATAATCAACAAGTGGGCCATAGTCTTAAGGTAGAACATTTAGCTCTAGTAAGAACAGAAACAAAGCAATGTTTCAGCAATGAAATTCATGTCTATGTACTATCTTAGTTTTCTGTTGCTATAACAAAATGCCTCAGACTAGGTATTTATAAAGATTAGAGGCTTACATCACCGTATTTCTGGAGGCTAAGACGTACCAGCATCTGGTGAAGATTTTTTGGTTACATCATAATATCAGGGGATCACATGGCAAGGGAGAACAGGTATGCCACTTTTATAGCGAAACCACTCCCTCAGTAGTACATTAATTAATCCATAAATAGGTTACCCCGTTCATAAGGGCACAGTTTTTATAACCCAGTTGTCTCCCTAAGGTCCCACCTGCAGATATTAACAGTGAATTTAAGGACATTGAGAGAAGACAGTCACATCATAGCATTGATTACAGACTCTTTCAGTGTGAACTTCTTGAGATGTAGCATCCTTATTCTTGATAAGGGATGCCATGATTCTGAGGTAGATCAAACAGTGACCTGTTAGTCCCTGAACTTATATATAGTTTGAATTCCTATGGAGACCTGTGTTAAACTGAGTTAAGTCCAAGTCAGAGAAAGCTTGGCAGGAGCTGCTGAGCAGATGGAAGTCCCCAAATGCTCAGTCTCATCCATGCTTCCGTGCTATGAATTTAGCTTATGTAAAAACTCGTTGACCATGGGAAATTGCAGGGCTCCCAAGTAATGGTAAAAACATGTATTTAAACATTTCTAAAAGACCCTTGCAATTGGGCTGCCTGAGAAGTAGTAATTGATGTGAATGAGTCCACAGGGATCACCTTCTGTAGATGAAAACAGCTGAATTGTCAGCGGCAACTGAATAATCCTCACTTGCTTCTTTTTTTTTTTTTTTTTTTTTTTTTTTTTTTTTTTTTTTTTTTTTGGTTTTTCGAGACAGGGTTTCTCTGTGTAGCTTTGTGCCTTTCCTGGAACTCACTTGGTAGCCCAGGCTGGCCTCGAACTCACAGAGATCCGCCTGGCTCTGCCTCCCGAGTGCTGGGATTAAAGGCGTGCGCCACCACCGCCCGGCCTCCTCACTTGCTTCTTCTATACTGGATTCTGAACATGGATGGCAGCCTCTTCAGGAAGAGCTTAGATGAACTGCAGGCAAAATAGTGCAGCCAGGAAGATTGCTGCCCTATCCTCATGGTGCTCAGGTCCATAGAATTCCCCTGCATCAGAGTGAGACCCCAACTCCATACACAGACAGCGCAGTGCCACTGGGCAGCATCCTCTGCCATGGCGGGTTTGTTCTTGAATAATTCAAATATGCATTGTAAAGGATGCCCTTGAGCACTTACGATCCCTTTCCTTCCTCAGTCTCTGAAAGCTTTCATGATTCCTCTAGAAAGATGCTTTTTTCTTCTTCCTTCCTTCCTTCCTTCCTTTCTTCCTTCCTTCCTTCCTTCCTTCCTTTCTTTCTCTCTGTGTGTTTTGCTGGAGATTGACCTTCTTAAAACCCCATTACCCTCTCAAAAAGGAAGGCAAGGTCCAAATGTAACACATCTTTGCCTGGATAAAGTAATATTCCACAACACACGGTGCAGTGACTTGGCGCTGCACCCATGTTTATAATTCATTGTAAACATATATGAAATTCTCAGAATAAATAAAACATTTTATTTTTAAAAGAATTCATGGGGTTGGAGAGATGTCTCAGCTGTTAAGTGTGTTGTGTCTCTTGCCCTTCCAGAGGACCAGAGTTTAGTTTCTGACCTGTACATCTGTAATTCCAGCTCTGTAGGGTCCAGCACTCTCTTCTGGCTGTGGACACACACACACACATGTGGCATGCACTCACACATACACATAAAACGATTTTAAAGACTCATATCTCTAATCTCTTTAATCTGCCCATTTGAATTGTGGTACTCTAGTGGTACAATGAGAAGGTGTTCGATGGCTAATCTTAGTTGCCAACTTGACACACTGGAATGAGGGAATCCTAAAGAACTGCCTCTATCAGAATTTCCTTGAGCATGTCTGTGGGGTGTTTTCTCCATTGCTAATTGGTGTGGGAGGACCCAGCCCACTGTGATTGGTGCCATCCCTAGGCATGTGGGCCTGGGCTGTATAAGAAAGATAGCTGAGCACGAGCCTAGGAACAAGAAACTGTGGTTTCTTCTTCAAACTCCTGCCTTGGCTTCCCCTGATGATGGACTGTGACCTGGGCATGTAAGATGAAATAAGACCTTTCCTCTCCACGTTGCTTTTAATCAGAGTGTTCTATCACAGCAATAGAAATCAAAATAGAGCAAGGTGATATCATTACTTTGGGAACAGATGTCTTGTAGATGCTAGCCAGATGCTAAGTGTGCATAGTACAGAGTAAAACAGCTACCATCACAGTCCTTTTCCCCCAGCATATGTCTATTGGAGAAGGCAAAAAAGTAGACCATTCATGTGGACTGTTAAGAGGCAAACACAGGGCTTTGCAACAACCCAGAGAAAAGGTCTCTAATGGAGATGGTTTTCAAGAAGTTTCTCTGGAGGGAGTAAATTTGGGACAAGTATGACAGGTGACAAGACGTAACTAGGTGAAGACAGGAGGCATGGACAGTGACTGTGGTGTGGGACATCTCGGTCCACTATGACATCTCAGTTTGGTGTTTCATTTTATAGCTGGTGTCAAATTTGAAGGAAGAAAATACTTTGCTGAAACAGGAAAAGGAGACCCTCAATCACCTCATCGTGGAGCAGGCTAAGGAGATGACAGGTAAGGTTTGTGTGGGTTCAACCTAGCAAACAACAACCAATTTCAAACCTAAGTTTTAAAAGTTTGACATTATGTTACCAGTTACACAGTATTACTTAGAGCTGAAATTTTTTTTTAAAGTTTTGGCTGTCATCTACATTACAAGCAAGAGTCCCAAATATTTTAGTAAAATTAGTGAACTTATGAAATTGATCTCTGGTCTCTATGTACTAATGTGAAGTTATTCAGTAATATCATATGTAGCTTTTAAAAGTTTGCTTTATATGTATTAGTTTTAACTTACAGGATTCTTACTGATTTAATAAGAATCCTTGAGCTAATTTGTGGGTAGATGTGTGTGTGTGTGTGTAAAAAAACACACACACAACACACACACACGCGCGCGCGCTTGCGCGCGTCGTTCATTTGTTTCTTTGAGTCAAAACTGGCTTTGAACTTGACATCTTCCTGCCTCACCCTTCCAAATGTGCCTCTATACCTGGCAATTCACATATTTTCAAACTGATGTAATTGGAAATATTTGTAGGAATAGTACAATAATTTGGTATATGTGTAATGATCAAATCAAGGTAGCCAACATTTTCATCTCTTCAGAATCTGTCATTTGTACTTGTGGGGAACCTTCCCACTCTCCTACCCAGCTGTGCTTTGGAACCTTTATCTAACTTCTCTCCAACCTCCTCTTCTGGCTTTGACCATTTTTTTCTATAACTCTTTTCTATCAGATCAATTCTTTAAAAACATCTTTATTGATTGAGAACATATACTATTTGTCTTTCTGGGCCTCACTTATTTTTTAATTTATATTTTACTAAAACAGTGGGTGTTGTCCTATTAAGTTCAACTCCTTTTGCTACCAAACTAAAAATGAAAAGTAATTTTTAAGATAAAGAACTAAGTAGATATGCACGTTTATTCTATTTATTGATTGTGGGGTTGATTAAAATGGTCCATCAGATTGGCCTATGGGCATGTCTCTTGTGGAACATTCTCTTGACTTCTAACTGATGTCGGAGGGCCCAGCCCACTGTGGGTGGTACCATCCCTAGGCAGATGGATGCAGATTAAACAAAGGGAGCAGAATGTGAGCCTGAAAGTAAGCCAGTAAGCAGCATTTGCCCATAGTTCTGCTTCAGTTCCTACCTCTAAGTTCCTGCTTCAGCTCCTGCCCTGATTTGCCTCAAAGATGGACTGTAACTTGTAAGCTAAATAAAACCCTTTCCTCTCCAACTAGGTTTTAGTCAGTGTTCTATCACAGTAACAAAGGGAGGCATCCTGAAAGCAATCCAGAATAAAGATTAGAGAGGTAGGAAGGAATGAGCCGAAAGTTTTCCCTTATGACCATGGTACTTTCCCTCACATGATCTCTTCCCTCCAATTAAAGGATGTAGAGGAACAAGAAGCGTCCTGGAATTAATAATCTTAACTAAAACATAAGGTGAAGACAAGAAGCCAGAAGAAAATGTTAAAAGGGGCAAAACAAAATAGTGTAGAAAGCAGGCTTCCAGGATGCAGATGGTCAGGGAAGGGTCCAGAGTGATGGGAACATTTCTAAAGGAATATACAGTGTTTTTAAAATCGACTATAGGAATGAAGAAGTAAGAATGGATTTGTCTTGAAATTTTTGTTGGAAGACTTGGACTAGCTTACACAAACTGGTGGGAATAAAGGATAATTTATAGAACGTCTTAGGAAAATTTTCTCATTTATTAATTCATAATTTATGGATCCCTCCCCTAGGAAAACATTGTGGAAGGCATCAAGGAAATAGTAGTCACGAGGCTCTTGCATCCCTTGACTCTTGGAGCTGGCAGAGAATTAAATGATAGAGCAATAGAAGCAGCTAGGGCAATTTGAAACTAACCCACAAATATAAGAATACAAAGAGCATATTGGTAGGAAACCAATTCTATTATAAAAGTAATTGGTTGAGTCGCTGGGTTACAATGTATACATTCTTTTAAGAAGTATTTTTTAACTTACTTTAATCTTATGTGTATGGGTGTTTTGTCTGCATTTATATCTGTGCACCATGTGTATGTCTGGTGACTGTGGAGGTCGGAAGAGGGAGCTGGATCCCAAAGAACTGAAGTTACAGCTTGTAAGCCACCATGTGGGTCCTTGGAATTAAACCTAGGTCTTATAGAAGAGCAGCCAGTACTCTTGACTACTGAGCCTCCACGCACAGCTGCTTAATTTTTTATTACCTGCAGTCAGTGGCTAATCTCTGAACTCCAGACCATGTCCAGCCAAGAGCAAGCTACTGGCAGAAAAGGCAGTGAAGTGGGGAACTGGAAAAGTTAGGGCTCCTTAAGCAGCACGTGAGAGATGGCAATGAAATAATAGCACCATCAGCAGAGCCTAAGCAGTCATCTAGTTAGAAATGGAGGGGTAATAGGATGGCAGGGCTTCAGTGTGCTATGAGATTATATGATAGAACATGGGACTGAGACACACAGACAAATAAGAGTAGGAGGGCAAGTCCCTTAAAAGTCACCAATCTCTTGAAGAATGACTTTTTGAATCATTATTTAGCCAAAATAATTTATGAATATCAGAATTTATTAATAAGATGGCTCATTTCCAGGCCTAAGGACCTAAATTCAATCCCTGGGCCACATGGTGAATGAAGAAAATTGATTCCCATAAGTAGTTGTCTTCTGGCCTCCACGTGTATGCTGTGACATGCACACACACACACACACACACACAAATTTTTTATTGGATTTTATGAATATCCTAAAACAATACTATTGGAATAAAAATATATGTGCCAATACTTACATGAATAACCTAAGAGAATACTATGTAAATGTATCTATGTGTATATACATATACATATATTAGTTTATTTGTTATTGCTTACTAGACTAGTACGTAGTGGAAGTTTATCCAGAAGTTCTTGTAATCTGGGTGTAGTGGTGCACACCCATAGTCCCAGCACTGAGGAAATTGAAGCAGGATGGACTGTATAGCCATGCATGCATGCTATGCAGTCATGCCAGGTTAGGCAGGGCTACATAGCAAGACTGTCTCAAAAAAACAAGCAAATAGGAATGTGTTGTAACCAGTGCATGGACTTGTGGGACCAAAGCTAATAGTACATGGAGAGTTCCATAGATGAGAGCTGCCATTTGTAAGAGATTTAATTTAGGTTATTAACGCTTCTTTCTCTTCCTGCCTTCACCAAACTCTCTCACTGGGCTAAAATTTCAATTCCACTAAGAGAAACTGGAAGTCAGCATACCTGTTTACATTATTGAATTCTATGGAGTCACCTATGTATACATATCCCCCTTCCAGTTTTGAGGGGAGATTGTTTTTGTTCTGTTTAGTTCTGAGAAGGTTTATTATAATGTAGAACAGATTCCTAGGCAATGCTTCATTCTAGGTTGAGTAAGGATGCAATGATGGAATCTAGATGATAAATAAGAATGAAATTGCCATCGTCTCTGGTACAAGGAACAGCTTTTTGTTGTTTTGTTTGTTTGTTTGTTGTTTGTTTTGTTTTTTAACTAATTTCTTAATCTCACCTGTGGCCAGGGGCCCTCCCAGGGGTATTTGCTTTTAGCCCCTGAGTTTCTTCTGTTATCCTTTGGCTTCTGATGGAAGGCCTAGCTTCCTCATCTGTCTCTTTGGGCTGCTTCAAGGGCTTTTTCTTGCCACCTCTGTGGCCTGACATGTCACCTGTCACCCTTTATCCAGGCCCTATCCTTTATGTCCTCTTGTTTATTTCAGAAACTATGGAGAAGAAATTAGTAGAAGAGACAAAACAGCTGGAGATTGACCTGAATGATGAAAGGCTGAGGTATCAGAACCTTCTGAATGAGTTCAGTCGTCTGGAGGAGCGCTATGATGACCTCAAGGAGGAGATGACCCTGATGCTGGTGAGTCCAACACTTGTTTTTTTTTTTTTTTTTTTTTTTTTAAAAAGAGTCTGTCTGTGTAACCCAGGCTAGCCTTAGGCCATGATCCTTCTATTTTCTACCTCCTGGGGATTATAGGCATGGTCCGTCATACCTGGCTTCTACTTTTTTTTTTTTAAGATGAGAATATTTAGTCATATATAAAAGTAAGTAGAATCATAGAGTGAACCTCAATATATCTATCACCCAGTTCCCCAATAATAAATGTATCTCTGTTTTCTCCTATTCACCACCTTCCCCACTTCATGGATTATATTATTTAAAGTAAATCACAGAAATCATGCAGTTTTATCCATAAATACTTCAGGAAAGTCAGATACTTAAAGATGGGGCTATAAAATAGTATAAAATCAGATTATCATGACTGTGCTTCCTACATTAAATGACAATGTAAATTTTGTATATATTATTTTTATATAACTATTTTCTTCACTGGAGCTTATAATTTCCAAGTTAAATTTCCATACAGAGAAAACCAGTCTCTGTTTATAATAACTTATGTTAGCAGTGTCCAGGGCTCTTCTGTCCTTGCCAGTGCACTCTCCACACGTGCAGCTGTCCTACTCATTGTCAGGAAGCTGATTTCTCCGGCTCTCTTGTTCCTGAAAGGTAACCTAATGGTACATGTGGCTAGAATGCTCTGAAATAGATCTTGTAAAAAACAAACTAAGTTGGTGCCTGTAGGAAAGAATATTTACTTCAAATTTTGTTGATAGAAAGAGCTGCTTGGCAGAGATCTTTAAAACATAACAGAAAACTAATGTTTGCAAGGCTCACAGACGAGAAAGCCTGGTGTAAGGGAAGTTGGAAAGCACATTTAAATCCCATAGTAGATGATTGCCCTACACTTTACCAATCTGCAAGGATTACTAATCTACAAGGAGCCATTTACAGTAGGAGTAGGTCACTATGATCCGTGATTGGCAGATCGGAAGAACCTTGACTGAGCCTTGGCTTCCTTGGCTTCCAGGTTGGTAGGTCCTCTCCAACTTCCCTCCTTCGTGTTCTGTCCCCCTCAGCTTTCCCAGCACCTGGTTCCTCTCTCTTGGTGCTCTTGGTCCCCACAGTTCTATTCTTTGGTGTATTTTTATTTACTCTATGTATTAGACAACGGTACCAACCTTTACATTTAATCTGTGTTTCAGTTATACTTAGGACTAAGTTCTGGTTCTTATTGGATACTTTGGAGGCCACTGGTTACTTAGAAAACTCCTGAGTAACAGTGGAAACAAAATGATTCTTTGAGTCTTTTCTATGCATTAGGTACAGTAGACTGTACAATTTGCTTCTTCATTCCCTATGAGTTTTCTAAACACTGATTGATATGGTATCTGTGCCTAAAAGTATCTTCCAGATCTCCCGAATCATCGTGGTCATGATTCAGGGGTCTTTGGTGAATTCTACAAGCACCAAGCTTACCTGCCCTGCACTAATTCTCACTGCTTACTCCACAGATGGATGTCATGTGTAAAGTGATAGAAATTAGAGTCACCTATATAACTCCTACTTATTTTTAACCACGTATACTTAACTACCATGTAATGACTGGTTATGTCTGTCAGTCAGTGTAATTTATAAACTTTCTTGTAACTTTTATTTTATCACAACACAAAGAATTACTTAAACAGAGTGACTGAATAACTCAAAACTTTAGGGAAAAAAAAACCCAAAAAACAACAACAACAACAACAAAAGAGAGAGCCTTGAAGAAGGCCCGTTGATAGAGTCCTTGCTTAGCATGGATCTAAAGGCCTGTGTACCATCCTCAGAACTCATAAATAGAGTGTAGTAGCTCTTGCCTGTAGTCCCAGTACTCAGAAGGTGGAGGCAGGAGGATCAGAAATTCAAAGTCATCTTTAGCTACAGAGTGAGTTCAAAGCTAAACTGTTGTAAGTGAGACCCTGGGGCTCTGCCAATAGTCACAGGTGATCTACATTTGGCCGTGTGGTTCCTTAACAATTCTTACCATGCTGGCACGCCTTTCTCACTGTGGAGATCACCCGCTTATAAGAACTTGGTCAAACCAAGATGGAACCCTTGAACATTTGGCCATCAGTGCAAATTACTGGGTGGAGATTGTAATGAAGACATTGTGGATGCTGTTTCCACTGTGCATTGTTCCGTTATGTTAAATGAATTGTCTTTGGGTTATTATTTACCTCACAGAATGTGCCTAAGCCAGGACACAAGAGAACAGACTCTACCCACAGCAGCAATGAGTCTGAATATACCTTCAGCTCTGAATTTGCAGAAACTGAAGACATTGCACCAAGGACAAAGGTACATTTATCTATCACTAGAAGTAAGATGTGCTTGCTTCTGTTGATAGGCAACATTTCTAATAATTGGCTTATGTATTCTTAATCATTTGTATATATGCATACCTATTGCACATGTTTTTGCCAACACATGTACTAGTTTTTGTTTGTTTAGGTGGTAGGGTTGAACCAAGAACTCTGTATGTGACAAGCGTGTGCTCTATCACTAAGCAGTATCCCCAGTCCCACAGTATACATTTAAATGGAAGCCTTATAGCAGTAGTTTCTTTGCTGTCTCTGTCACGGTGGGACCCCAGGCAGTTTCTGCAGAGAACTCAGCTGCTGGCTGCATTTGCCCTGGACTCCTCACAGTGTCTAAGGCTGCTGTGTGCTGGTTTGAAACCATTGCTTTTCCATGCTGCTATAGGCTGTTGGAGTCCTGCTTTATCCCTGAGCTTTCTCACAGCTTCCCAGCTGGGGAAAGGACCACCATGACTTGCTCAGCTGTGGTAGGATAATTTCAAAATTAAATTGAAACCAGTGGTGGTAATTTTATTAATGAATTCTATTACCTTGTCTTCAGTTGTGAGACTATTTTAAGGTCAATACCAAAGTTTCACTCACTCAGTAAAGGCTTGGGTGACAAAGTCCTTACTAAAAAAAGGGAAGGAAATAAGGCCCCACAACTCCTCTCCTCCAGATGGCCCACTCTTCCTCCTTTCCTATATGATCAGAGAAGTCAAATGGCCTTGCTAGAAATAGATATGCCACTGGGACTAAGGACACCATCTAGCACTCCTTAGTGACCTCCATTCACACACCTCAAGTTGTTTTGTGTTTTGGCAAGTGTTACCTTCGGTGCCCCTGCCTTTTCCTGTTCTCTTACTCCTCGCTGTAGAATTTCGTTCTCACCTAGCAATCAATGGATTCTGCATGTAGCATTAACTGAGAGCTGAGAAGTTACCCAATCCTATTTTAATATGATTCCTTTTTACATGCCCAAAGCCCAAAGGAATAATTTCCAGTTAATAACATTTTACATGTTGCGAGTGAAGTACTCTGTTTGTTTATAGAATGGAGGATCCTGTTACAGTGGTTTAAAAGTTAAAGTTTCAGGAACATATGCATCACTAATAAATGAACAGATACTAAGATATCTAAATGGAACATTTAAGTACTTGTAGGTGTTTTTGGTGGGCCAACACAACAGCTCAGTGGGTAAAGTACTCAGTGTAAAGCCTGCTGACCTGAGTTCAAGCCCCAGAACTTATTCTGGAAGGAGAGAACCAACTCCTGCAAGTTGTCTGTGACCTCCATACACGCACCATTTAACCTTAGGAAAGGCCAAAGAATAAAATTTAAGACAGCATTGAAATGCCGCCTTTGGGCGATCAGCTGAGGTGAAAACGTTTCTTTGTTGAGTTCTGGCAGTGACCGTTGTCCCAGGAATGATGTAGTTGTTGATGTAAGTAGAAGTTGCCCCAGCCCACCAGACTGCCAAGGGTTGTGTTCAGATATTTGTGTTCTTGGATGTGTATTTGAGAAATTAGAAACCATCTCATTGCCTACCAGGAAGACGATGCCTAAACTGGTGGTTCACCTGGCAGACAGATAACTGGAAAACAACTACAGCAAGCACTTGTGCTTCTGAGTCATCTCCCTACTGTGTAGTCTTAATTCTTAAACAGATGTGCTAGGGTAGAGATCATATACATCTACAGCTGTAATAAATGCACGCAGATTTCCACAGGCTTGTTCGTATTCCACCAATATAATAGGGGACACAGTTGGCTAATATGGGACATTATTAACTTTGAAATGCCACCTGTGGGCTATTTGCCAGTCAGGTAAGAGAGAAGTAATCCCTTACTATTGTTTAACTTGTATTTCTCCAATCATTAGCAAGGATGAACATGTTTTTTGTTTCGTTCTACATTTCTTTTGTGAGTCTGACTGTTTTCCTATTGAATTGTTTTCACCGTTCTCTCTTTGGCTCCAGCTTTACTTGATTCTTACGATTTCTGGGTTTTAGGAGCCAAGTGAGAAGAAGGTGCCTCTGGACATGTCATTGTTCCTTAAGCTCCAGAAGCGTGTCACGGAGCTGGAACAGGAGAAGCAGATACTGCAGGATGAGCTGGACAGAAAGGAGGAGCAGGTGTTCCGCAGCAAGGCAAAGGTGAGCAACAGTGAGGGAGGCAAGGCTGCCCATTCTGTAGTCCCTGAGTTCCTGAGCTGGGCGGCACTCACTCGAGCTTCGAAGGCTTTGACAGTTCACTGCCCTTTGTACAGCAGCTAATGTTCTAATAGTAAAACCTTGACAATTAAAATACAAAGATTTTATTTTTATTTTTCTCCCCAGGAGGAAGAAAGACCACCAATTAGAGGTGCGGAACTGGAATATGAGTCCCTCAAGGTATTGAAAATTTCAGCCCAAAAATTTGTATACTTTGTTTTGACAGGAGAGCTACTAAGAACTTGTCTTTTTCTCTGAGAACATCCTTAGCTGAAGGTTCTAGCTTCTCTTATTCGGGCACTAGTTCTAGCCTGTGTTGTTTCTTTTTACAAACTCTGTTTCATCTAAGTAGGACTTCACACTGTGAACAGGAACAGGAGGTAGCAGCCCCTCGAGCTACAGTTGTAAAGAGTATGAACTCTAGAACCAGACTATTTGGTTAAGTGCTCCCTCCCATCTGTTCCCATAAACGTCTAATTGACGCTGAGGGGGCAGATAAAGGCATAGGGTAGCAGTCTGCTCTCCAAAACATCCCCTGCCTCACAGAAACATAGATAAGTGAAAGTGTTCTCTGTAGTGTGAGTGAAGCCCAGATTCGTTCTGTATTGAGTGAGTGGTTCTCCAAGTTCACCCCTATATCATCACAGTCACGGTCGCCTAGTTCCTTGTTGGAAATGCAAAACTCTCAGGCCTCACACCACTAGACATAAAGTCAGAATCCTGTAATTGGGGCTTAGAAATATGTGTTTCAACAGGAACTCCAAGTGGCTATGATGCATGTTAAAGTTGGGGACACATTGTATCAGAGTCTCGGCACCGAAGTAAAGACATTGCCTTGTTTTCTATCCCTGAAATGAACAATGCAAAACTGATTGCTAATTAGTAGATTGAAAGAGATCCCTGCTGAGATTTCCAGAAGTCTGCCCAGGTGACCCAGTCATTGGGAATATCCTGACCAGCTGATGCTTGGTTTTGCCCTTACATTTACCTGCAAACAAAGCCTGGGCTTCCTGGGATTGGGACTCAGCAGTTTGCATCTGGGAGTATTCCCTGAGCAGATCAGAGTCAGTTTGCCCTGGAATTGGAATTGGTGATGCAAACTATCCTTTACATTGCTCAGTCCCACTGATGTCACACTTACTTAAGAGTGGAGACTGATGTCCTTTCTAGTAGAATTCTTCCGTCACTTAGGCGAGGTTCAGTTTTCCAATGTAAAGATGAGAATGAAGCAGTAAATGTCTTAGTCAGTGTTCTGTTGCTGTGAAGAGACACCATGGCCACAGCAACTCTTATAAAGGAAAACACTAATTGGGGCTGGCTTACAGTGCAGAGGGTTAGTCCATTGTCATCATGGTGGGAAAGATGGTACACACAGGCAGACATGGTTCTGGAGAGGTAGCTGAGAGTTCTACATCCAAATCTGAAGGCAGCAGGAAAAGATTATGACACACTGACTGGGCTTGAGTGTCTGAGACCTCTAAGCCCACCCCTAGTGACACACTTCCTCTAACAAGGCCACTCCTACTCCATCACGGCCATACCTCCCAATAGTGGCAGTCCCTGTGAGCCTGTGGGGCCACTTTCATTCAAACTGCCACAGTAAATTTGTCTGTCTTTTCATTCAGCGTCAAGAACTGGAATCAGAAAACAAAAAACTGAAAAATGAGCTGAACGAGTTACGCAAAGCCCTCAGTGAGAAAAGTGCCCCGGAAGTGACTGCACCAGGTGCCCCTGCCTACCGTGTCCTCATGGAACAGCTGACCTCCGTGAGCGAGGAGCTCGATGTTCGCAAGGAGGAGGTCCTCATCTTGCGGTCTCAGCTGGTGAGCCAGAAAGAAGCCATCCAACCCAAAGTAAGCTTATGTGTACATGTTGAGTATGAAGCATGATGACCGGCTTTCACTTCTCCTTACGTTTTTCCCCCAGTTTGTAATGAAAAGGGCAGCTGCAAAAGCCACTGGCTTCCCAGGTGTCTTTCAAAGTTTTATTTCTCATAATCAAAGGATTTCTTTTAAAATACTTTTGTAGTAATCTTGCCTCAGTATATTCTGAACTAAAGTAAAATACATTGAATATGAAAATCTACAAATTATTTTGGTATAAAGAGGCATTAAGTCTAACTAAAATTACTTGTTGGAATTGGCCTACATAAGTGTAAATGTAACAAAATGGTTAGAAATGAAATCAGTTCATGGAGATTACATGGAGATGATTCCTGTTCACTCCCAGGAGCTCCCTTTACTAGGGAGTAGGTAGGAAGGGCTGTGTTCATGGAGTCAACAGAAAGCGGTCTACACTGTCCTTTCCTGGTTCAGTCTCATCTGGTTCCAAGACTTGAACAGGCTGGCCTTGAAAAAGAAAGCCCTGTATGCCTCCTGGGCAAAGACTAAATCAGTATTCTTTCCTCTCTCAGCAAACTGATAGTCTCTCTTTTTCTTTCTAAATTTATGAATAGTTGTATATATTTGTGGAGTACAATGGATATTCTCATAGGAAGCTTTAGTGAAAATTAAGAGATTGGAAAATAAAAATAAAGCGCAGGGCATAAATACAACCTCACTCGTAGAACACATAGTTTGGTTACATACCTGCCCACTCACTAAGTTCACATAGCCCCTGTGACAGCTGTCATACGATAATGAGATGGCCCTGTCTCAACACAATCCTTGCTTGCCCAGCCCCAGCCTCCCGGTAACACACCTTGCCTGTTCTGGAGGTGTGCAGTGTACTGACACCTTCTGAGCACCTTTGTCTATTTGTCATCCTGAGTTGCTCAGTTTCTTCTTTTCAAGGCAGTGGTGAACAATAGTGAACACATAGTGAGCTAGGGTGTGAGTTAGCACAGCCAGCGCTGGTTTGTCTGTTCTCCCTTCAGAGAGCTCTGGGAGGCTTTCCTGGACAGTTGCCCTCCCAATGCCCACTGCTTGAACTCTTCAAAGACCTAGTATGAAATCTCACCCAGATATATCAACAGCAGAGTCATTCTTTCATACACACAAGCATTTTACAACCAGGAATATTTTAAAACAAAACAACTCAGAAAAGAACTTAAGCATTAGAAATAGCAGTTCCAGCTGGGCAGTGGTGGCGCACGCCTTTAATCCCAGCACTCGGGAGGCAGAGGCAGGTGGAGCTCTGTGAGTTCGAGGACAGCCTGTCTACAGAGCGAGTTCCAGGACAGCCAGGACTATACAAAGAGAAACCCTGTCTCAAAAAAACAAAAAGAAAATAGGAGTCCCTATCGCATACATATATATTAATGTCTACCTTCTGACAGTTTTGTGAATGCTAGTGCATTTAGAGTTAGTTTTAGAAGAAACAAGTCCTAGCTTTTAATGAACTCTTGTCTGGATTCAGTGAATGTATGTATCTATCTGTTCATGAAGCTAAAGATTTATTGTTTTCTGCATTTTTGTGCTTGCCAACATGTGATTTTTCAGGATGACAAGGTAATTATACATATTTTTAATATTTAATAAGTACTTCTGTTTAATCCTAACATTGCCTTGCAGGTCTCCTCGGTTAATGTTAATGGTGCTTTGTGACCAGGTCTATTTTATTTTGTACTGTTTTCTAAGATGGATTGATTTGTTGTTTGCGTTTATGTGAGTATGTGGAAATGGATGCCACAAGAGGGCATTGTGTGCCCTCCTCCATCACTCTCCATCTGTTCCTTTGAGGTAGAGATGGCTTTTATTTCCTCACCTCAGCTAGAAGCCAGGAAGCCCAGCAGGGCCCTGGCTCCACCCCTCAGAACTTGGCGTATAGACATATGTGGAATGTGTAGCTATTGCATGGGTGTGAGATCTGAACTCTCTTAAGTGCCGCTACATCTCTCTAGCCCTCTACCTTTTTTGCCTTAGGAGCTCATAGATCCCAGGTTGGCCTCAAACTCACTGTATAGTTGAAGATGTTATCCTGCCTCCTCCTCCTGAGTGCTCTGAGTACAGTGTAAGCTGCCATGCCCTGCTTCTTTCTTACTGACTAATTTCCTGTATGACTTCTCACTCACAGTCACCTCTGTGACTCACAAGTGTAGCTCTGGGGTCATGCAGAATTTGGGAGAAATACCCTTTACTTAGAGAACTCTTAAATGGACAGTTCTCCCAGGCACACATTCATACCGAAGCAAACAAGGTGGAGGAGAAATGGAAGAGCTGAGCAGGTCTTCTTTACTGCCACGTTCCCTCCCTAAGGGCAAAGCCTGTAGCTAGAGTAAAAAGCAGCTCCTGTGAAGTTGTAGTTGAATTTCTCTACTCATCTTGTGGTCAACTGTTGAGCGATAATAGGATGCTTCATATATGATACAGCCTTTTCAGAACTTCACATGGGAACTACATAGAACAGTGGGGCAAAAGCTTCTTGGTGCTGCAATACAGATCTGACCCTGTCTCCCAAATACTATACCCAAGACAGGCAGAATGAGGAAAGAACCAGCTGCTCGTTCCCCAGGACACCAGCAAATGGAGACCCCATCTTCCCCTGTCTTCATACTAGCTAAATAGATCAAGTAACCTAATTTATTAGATGTTGAAAAACACCCCAGAAAAGTCCTAAGATATTCAAGTACAATGTATCATTATTTGATAAAAAAAAAAAACTTGAGTCATTATGAATCATATTTATAGGTCTTAAAAATGAGAATATCAAATAGATTTTTATCAAATAATTTTTTTTTCTTCAGGGAAAAAATTAAACTAGCTGAAATATACTAAATATATACACTTTATAAAATAAAGCTAAAGAAATATTTATTTGGGGCCAGGGATGTAGTTCAACTGGTAAAGTGCTTACCTAGCATGCACAAAGCCCTGGGTTAGAGCTGCAGCATTCCATAAGCTGGGCTGGTTCAGTGGTGCACACCTATGATCCGGGTACTGAGGAAGATGAGGCAAGGAGACCAGAAGTTCAAGAGTCTGAGGATGGCCTGGGCATGAGCCACTGTGGTGATATCGTGTGTACCTAATAAACTTACCTGAGGGTCAGAGGACAGAGCCAGCCATCGGATTAGACAGAGGTCAGGCAGTGGTGCACACGCCCTTAATCCTATCACTCTGGGAGGCAGAAATCCGTCTGGATCTCTGTGAGTTCAAGGCAGTGGTGGTACACACTTTTAATCCCAGTACTGGGAAAGCACACAGGCCTTTAATCTCAGGAAGTGATGTCTGGGTAGAGGAAGGTGTATAAGGTGTGAGGAAACAGAACCCACTCTCTTTAGGCTGAGGATTTTGTAGCAGTAAGAACTAGTGACTGGCTGTTCTGCCTCTCTGTTCCTTCAGCTTTCACCCTGATATCTGGCTCCAGGTTGTTTATTAAAAGACCATCTAGGTCGAACAACAAGCCACTTAGAACAAAAATGGAAAAATTAGACATGTTTCTTAGACAAAGAGAATGAACCTTTAAGGGTGCTAAAGTTGTTTTTCTTTAGAGACAATAAATTAGTAATTTTATTTAATGTTTTTGGTTTGTGTGTATATGTGTGCACGTACCAGAGAGAGAGAGTGCATGTGTCTGTATAAGCAAACACATGAATGTCAGATGATAATTTATGGGAGTAGATTCTTTCCACTGTATGGAATCTAGAGATTGAACCCAGGTCATGAGGCTAGGTGGCAAGTGCCCTTACCCACTAAGGCCTGAAATGAAAAGAATGTGTTATATGTATCCCCAGCTACTGAGTTGATCCTTCATGTGGAAATGTGTCATTTCTCCTTCAGAACACCATGACAGATTCCACAATACTTTTGGAAGATGTACAGAAAATGAAAGACAAAGGTGAAATAGCACAAGCATATATTGGTTTGAAAGAAACCAACAGGTAAGTGGATCCTTTCATCCGCCTTGGTTTAACTGTGTGAATCTGAGTCTTCGAGGCAACCTCTTATTCAGGAAGTCAGTGTGCTGACTCATTGCTTTATTAGACATCAGCCAGTCTTCAGGAAGAACCTAAGGTTTCTGGTATAAACCACCTTAAAATCCCATTCAAAATATCAGATAATTGTTGATGATTGGTGTCAAAGGAAATGTTATTCACATTATAGGAAGATATTTATGTCAAGGGCCACTGCTCAGTTTAGGCTGTCCTAGGTAGATCCTTTCATAGTAAGGGTGTTGTTCAAAATGGCCATTTGAAGGTTTGTAGAGGCAACTGCAGTGTTCAATAATTGAAATGTAGCATGAAGAGAAGTGAAGATGTATGTGCCTGGAATTCCATCAGTGGTAGCCATATAGCTCTGGAAGGGTGCCACACCTTTGAAGATGGGAGAATAGAGACTCATACCTTCAATTTTTAGCCTTTCTGCCAACCTTATTTCTGAATAGAGATTTAGTGCCATTGTACTCTAAACAGAAAAAAATTACACACTGGACCATTTTGAGGGAGCATGGCCTGTAGTGACCTAGTATCCTATCTTGATAACACAGCTCCAGGATTAACATACATAAATACCCACAAATTAAATATATATATACCTTACAAAACATAAGATAGTTCTTTATTTACAGGCAAAGGTACAGAGGTACATTTTTAAAGGTACTTGGTTAAATGTAAATTTAATGAATTAATTATAAACTTTTATATTTAAGATTATCTTACTAGCCTGGCTGCTGTTGTGGTATATGCTTTTAATCCAAGAACTCAGGAGGCAGAGACAGTCAGATCTATGTAAGTTCAAAGCCAGCCTGGTCTACATAGTGAGTTCCAGGCCAGCCAGGGCTACACAGAGAAATCTTGTCTCAAACAAAACAAAACAAAAAGAACATCTTATAGAAAGGGTAGTAGTATGCTGTCCATCCATCCACTCACCTGTTCCATCACCAGGTCTGAAATGTGCCTACCTCATGCCAGACACTAGGCCACATAGTGGGAGTCTAGCAGAAGACAGAGAGACACAGTTCCTTCTCACAGAGGTTACAGGCTCCTTAGAGAAACGACTGAGAATGGTTGAGTTTTAGTGTAGAGATATTAGAGAGAATCGTTTTAAATAGAGGAATGATTGTAATGGAGCAAGATTGAAAGCGCAATAGCAGTTAAGAGGCTTTGCCATAATCCACTGACTGGTCATAGCAGCACCAGCTTGGGTGGTGACATTTGGGATGAAAACAGTGGGAATTTTTGAAAGATGTGTATGAAGATGAAGTCAAGAAACCTTGTGGTCTGTTGGGTGTGTGAGAGGGTTCTAGAGAAGCTTGCAGTTTCTGCTGTGGGGACTCAGATAGATGTGCTGATGCCATTTCATGATCGTGAGACCAGGGTGGAGTGATGAATGGATTCACACATACTGAATTTTAGCAGACAAGGAGGCATTCAGGGAGAGAAAGCCCACTAGGCAGTTGAGTTATATATAACACCAATACACATGGCCTGAGATATAAATTTTGAAGTCATAAGAATATAATAATATAATTGAAACCTCTGAAATAAATAACTCTTGAGAGAGAGAGAGAGAGAGAGAGAGAGAGAGAGAGAGAGAGAGAGAGAGATGGTAGATTGAAAATAGAATTCATTCAAATTCATGTTATGTAAACGTAGTAACAAAAGTATGTCAAGGTTAAGAACCTGGATTCTCAAATCACATGGCACTGAACTCAGATACTTCCTTACCATCTATTAATACAACATGGGTGACAGGGAGAACAGATAAGGTAGTGAAAGAATGAAGAACAGCATCTGACATTTAGCAAATCCTCAAAATCTGTTTATACCCTAGGTAGAGAAAACTGTTACTAAATAAATGTTGTCGATAAACCCCACTATTTTAATAAGAGGTGATAGATACACCTCCGAAATAAAGGCAGTTTCTCCAGATCTTAAATTTAAATTTATCCAAAAATTTAAAACTATGTCAAGGGGCTGGAGAGATGGCTCAGTGGTTAAGAGCATCAGCAGCTCTTCCAGAGGTCCTGAATTCAATTCCCTGCAACCACAAGGTGGCTCATAACCATCTGTAATAGGATCTGATGCCCTCTTCTGGCGTGCAGGTGTATATGCAAATAGAGCACCATATAAATTAAATAAATAAATTTTTTTAAAAACATGTCAAAAGCTGAGAACTTTGGATATTGTCTGATGTTATTTGTACAGTAATTTTTGTAAAAGTTTACATGGGAAATCAGATTATGCTGAAATAAATTCCTATCAAGAAAATTGAAATTGTCATTTTGAAATAGATTATGAAAATTGCCATAGAGTTTGTCTTTTCATACATGTGTAATGGTTAGCCTCAATGTAATGCTTGATGTGCAAGGTCATCTGGCTAGCCGCATAAGACATTAGAAATTGAATGTCTCACTTTCCAGTCATTTCTTTTCATTTCTTCATTTATCTGTGGTGCAACTTCTTACCCATTTTTTTTTAATTAACCAAGGTAATTTTGTGATTATGTAGAGTCATTTGTATACTAAAAATGGTCCTCTCCATTTAGTAAAATGCTGGAATGTCACGTGCTTTTCTTGACCACCATCGTCTCACTCCCATCCCGTGTCCCTTTGTGTTTTGCATTGTGTTCCTTTCCATGGAAGATCATCTGCTCTGGATTACCAGGAGTTGAATGAGGATGGAGAGCTCTGGCTGGTTTATGAAGGGTTAAAACAAGCCAACAGGTTATATCTGTCTCCTCAAAGGGGATTGTTATTAACTTGTTTTCCTTACTAACAGTGGACTCACAACTTTGATGCATTGTGTCTTGTGCATTTATTGCCCTCCTGAGACAATTAGTCTCAATAAAACGTAGACTCTGCAGCCAAATACCTTCTTTAAAATTGTCTCTACTAACAGATACTGCTAAAGCTCAAGTTGATTATAGGAATACAAATTGCTTCATATAACCCACAGTGCTGTCAGGAGTGAGTGTCTAAAAATTGTGATTCTCACTAGGACAAGTTATTGGAGCATGGCCACTAGTCCTTGTTACCTGGACAGTAGCTTATTTGTGATAAGTGTCAATCTGGGATACACATTCCTGTAACAGATGTGGCCACTTTCTCATTATTGTGATGCTGCCTAAAAGTGTTGTCAGGTGCCTGATTCAGCAGTCTCTTGTGGTTATTGTGAAATCCAAAGCCAGAGAAATCAGGATAACCACCTGAGCTCAGCAATTTACTTCCAGAAAAAAACGAACAACATAGAATTAGCTGTGTCTCTCTTTAACACATTCATCTTCCCTAGTGATGTCTCTGTGTTAAAAATCTAATTCCATTTTAGTGATTATAACTTTAAAATCCTTACACTGTTAAATGGGCTATGCTTGTTTGGCTTTGTTCTAACCGTAACCATTGGCATTAACTTCCGTGATGTTGGCTAGCTTTCTTGAAATCATAACTAAAATATTTTAGTCTGCTATTAATAGTTTGCTCACAATGGCATGAGTAAGTTTTACTCAGCAGTTAATAACAAAGGAAATCAGGATTAAGTGTCTTTTTTTCATGTTAGTTAATTCTTGACTATAACTTTGCTCAAAAGCTGTATCTTGTTAGGATTCTGTTAGATATGTAAGTTCATGGGGAGAGATGACAATTTTGTCTACACACACACACTTACAGAACTACTAGACTCCATTTGGGTTAATCTATGGGTTTCCAAGTAGTTACACGCCAGCCTGTCTGTTCTTGGATAACTGGACAATATTAAAAACATGATTCTGGTTCTACCTTTGCCTGAAATTAGTAACTGTGTTTTAAAGGTCTATTTAGACCTTTAGATTGGGTGTGTGTAATCTTGCCCTTTACAATGCAGCTATTTATTTATTTATTCATTTATTTATGGCAATGATACCATCTTTGCCAACTTAAGGACAATTTCATACAATTCAAAAGAATGCCAGTGTTTCTAGCACTTGAGTTTCATAACATTGGAATCAGGAGATGCACAGATGCTAGAGTATTCGCTTTTCCTATTCCTGCAAAGGAGCAATGTAGATTCACACCCATCAGTGTGAACTTGGGGTGTTCTATCCCCTACAAACCTGTGTGGCCTCTCCGCAGGCTCTTGGAATCCCAGCTGCAGTCGCAGAAGAGGAGCCATGAGAATGAGGCCGAGGCCCTCCGTGGGGAGATCCAGAGCCTGAAGGAAGAGAACAACCGGCAACAGCAGCTGCTGGCCCAGAACCTGCAGCTGCCCCCCGAGGCCCGCATTGAGGCCAGCCTGCAGCATGAGATCACACGGCTGACCAACGAAAACCTGGTGAGCAGTGTGGTGGTGCCCCGGTCTGCTGTGTGTTGTTTTTGGACAAGCACAGCTCTTCCTTGTTGGGAAAGATGCTCTTCTGTCTCTCATAGAGACAGAAAGGGAAATATGAAGATGCTGGTAGAAATGATTCAAAGTAATGAAACTACACTCAGGCTGTTTCTCACAGCAGTCTCTTGGAGAATTGAGCCCTCACAGACCTTACCTGTAGTGTCTGGAAGAAAGTCCCCTGACTACATGCTAGGCTTTAAATACCAGAGAGATACAGCTACAAATTATTTTCCTTTGATCCCACGCATCCAGTGAGGATGCCATCCAGCCTGTCTAGCAGACAAGCCAGGGAAGGTTCTTGGTTGAACTAAGCATGGGCTATGGGTTGACACTGGACAGAGCTTCTAAAACAGGGTAGAAGGCCTAGTATTGAGGTTGGCACATTTTATTCTTTTAAGCAGAACTTGTACAATAGTAAAGAGGGTACTTTTGCTTTTCCCCTTACCAGATTCTGAATGCTGACATGGACTCCAAAGACTTTTCCTTTTTTTCTCATTCCTTTAAAATGTTTTTACCAAGAAAAAAATTATTTTCTATAATTTTTCTTTCTCCATCACATTATAACTTTGATTACATATTTGCAATTTTTTAAATCTATGTAAATTTTACAGATATACTCATTGCATAAAAATCAGTGAGATATTATAATTTCAATTTTTACATAAAATCTGTTCTTTAGTGACATGAAAAAATTAGCACCTTTTAAGATCTGTGATAAAAGCGTTTGAATCTCTCTGAAGGTCTAATTGCATTAGCGATAACTGCCAACCCAGAGTATTTTCTCTCCAGTCTGTCTTATGTGCGAAGCTCCATGGTAGGAATGTGGGGAAGAGGGTGAGGGTGTTGTCTGGGCTCTTCCAGCATGACTGAACCGTACTACTCAATGGGGAAGCCTTCTCAGTCACAAAGTGTTCTTTAAAAGTTGTGTTTTACTCTTGTTGCTTAAATATCTAACAGTGCTTTTGATGATTAAGAATTGACCAATGTGTGGAATAATATTGACTGATCACTGTGCAGATTCTTTGCTTCTGAACCATCGTCTAAACTGCTAGGTGATCTCTGAAATAGTTTTTTTTTTTCTGGGTGGTAGGCTCTCAGTTTATTCACTAAGTTAATCAAGCGTTGCCCTTCAGCCTGTCTGAACTATTAACATTCTTGGCAAATTTTGTACCTAATGCAGAAACAATCAATCCTGCACTCTAAATAGAAGACTCTAATTAGTTTGTGTTAGGCTGCCCTTTGCAGATCATTGCTTGTGCCATTACACTGACTGCTAACTCAAAGAATATTACCAAACTCAAGTGTATGGAAAGATAGGCCTTTTCAGACTACTTAGAGTTTCTCAGTCTTCCTTATGCATTTTTTAAGGATGCACTTGAGCAGAATATTAAGGCAAACGTATGTCTAGGCTTAGTGCTTCTGAAGTTTTACCTTGCATACCCCCCAGACACACATGTACTCACAACACGCCAATGCACATGGGCATGGCTTTCTTTCTCCCCTGTGCACGGGCTGCACAGGCCTCCCCCATGCTGCCCCTCGCCAGCGCCACGGTTCCCGATGGCAGTGGGGGGCTCACAGCCCTCCTGCCTTTTTTATTGTGTTGCCTCCCTTGCCCTTGCTGCTCTGCTAGTAGCTGAGCAGTGTAGCAGCTAGGGAGAAGCACAAATGAGGGAGGAGTAAAGGGCTGCGAACCGAAACGTCAGCCTTCTCTGGGTACCACGGTCCCCTGTTCTACTGACCTGCTGAATGACAGCAGCATCCTGGCCATCACCTGTCTCCACTGGTCATGCTAACTAGATCTGCAGATACGAGACTCATCTATACTAGAAAAAGCCGTGGTAATGGCAGGTGATAAATTGGAACTTGTGAGTAGATATAGTTTCATTACCTGTGTTTTAAAGTAATTTTAAGTTAATTTTACTGAGAGGTAGCATTCCCTCAAAGATACAAGAAACAAATATCCATTGTACCTGTTTTTTCAGTATTTTGAGGAATTATATGCAGATGACCCTAAGAAGTATCAATCATATCGGATTTCACTTTACAAAAGGATGATTGTATGTAAACCACAGTGCTTTTCCGTTGTCTTCTGCTACTTCTAGCCTTCTCTAACTGAAGAGCACACTGCTGCCTGCCGCTGCCTAGGAGGCCTCTTCCAGCGTCTTCACAAAACCTCTTCCCTCAACCTCAGCCTCCACAGCTCTCCTTAGCCAGTGTGCCGTCTCTTTCAGTGTCCTGTGTCCACTGTGTGGTTCGATTTTAACCCAAGGCTTACAGTGTGATGGAAGCCCAGCCCAGCACTGGAGACGTTAGCAGCTGGTCCCTTGAATCCCCAGTCTGCTGTCTGAATCCACTCTTGTGCGAGCTGGAGAATGAACCAGCGGTTTCTAACGGTGTTCTCGATAACTTAGTGACAGCCGACAGCCACCTTCACCAGCTCATGTTCCTTCTAAGCTTTCCTAGTCTGGTCCTGTCCACTTCCCTCGGAGTTCCTGAGTTTCTAACTGCCTGTCTTTACTAAATAGAGCCAGTCATCACAGATGTCTGGCCTTTGCTTTAAATGTACAGGCGCTCTCTCTCTCTCTCTCTCTCTCTCTCTCTCTCTCTCTCTCTCTCTCTCTCTCTCTCCCTCCCTCCCTCCCTCCCTCCCTCCCTCCCTCCCTCCCTCCCTCCCCCCCCTCATTTTTTTGTATTAGGCATACAAAGTTAGTCTCTTTTTTTCTTCTTTCTTTCTTTTTTTTTATTTTTTTATTTTTTGAGACATTGTTTTCTCTATTGTAGCCCTGGCTGTCCTGGAACTCACTCTGTAGATCTGACTGGACTCAAACTCATGGAGATCCACTTGCCTCTGCCTCCTGAGTGCTAGAATTAAAGCCATGGGCCATCACCTTGAGGCAGCTTCACCCCCCCACACCCCCACACCCTCCACCCCTGCCGCCAGAGACATTCTCACTATATAGCCCAGGCTGGCCTTGAATTCTCTCAGAATTCCAGGTACTTGGGTTATATGCATACATCTTTGTGCTATGTATCAGAAAGCTCTTTATCCTTTTTCTTACTTTTTTTTTGTAGTTTGGTTTGGTTTTTAAGACAGAGTCTTGCTATGTAACCCTAGTTAGCTGTGAACTCACAGAGATTCAGCCCCTGCTGCCTCCTCAGTGATGGAACCAAAGGTGTTTGCCCCAACATCTGGCTCAGCTGACCTTTAGTTCCCCAGACTTCTTTATGTTTCTTAAGCTTTAAGGCTAAGTTTAGAACTGGTAAATCAGAACAGTGCTTTACACACGGGGCGTCAGTCTTTACGGAAGTGCAGCCGTCCTCAGATCTCCCATAGAACTTCTCATGCACTCGTCAAGACTCTGCTCAGTCCCCCTTCACAAGTCACTGCGTCCGTCCGTCCGTCCGTCTGTCTGTGAGTGGCTTGGCACAGGCGTCTGTGGAAGACTTCCATCACGCTGTAAAGGGACTTCCGCCGTGTGCTCTGGCATTGCCCCTGTGTAGCTGCACCTCCCTCGTCTGCCCCGTGAGCCGGGCGGTGCTCCACCCCGAGCTCTTGTGCAGCTTTGATGTGAACTAACAGTGCTCTTGCTGCACTCTGTCTGTGCTCCCCTGCGCCTGGACCAAGCCTCTTCTGATCTCTCTGATACAATTCTCACTTTGATTTAGGATTTGATGGAACAGCTTGAGAAGCAGGATAAAACTGTCCGGAAACTGAAAAAACAACTGAAAGTCTTCGCCAAAAAAATTGGTGAACTAGAAGGTACTTAAATATATTTGTACAGTATTTGTGAAGTTTTATTTCCTGTTCAGGAGGTTTACAGGTGAATTTTCAGAGAAATAACCAAAATGACTTTTGACAATCCTGACCTGTGTGGAGTGGAAATTTCTACTTCTACATGTGGGGATAATTTTCATAGTAATATAACAGTAAGTTGCAAACAGAGAAAATTCATTTGCAAACATCTAACAAATATCTCTGATATGCCAGTATCTGCCCTAGTCAGTATAGCATGTGCTTAAGAGCAAGGATTCTAGAGACAGCTTCTTAGGTTCAAGTCCTGTCTCTCCCACTTCCTAGTCTCAGAATATTTGCAAATTGCTGAACCTCTCTATGTCTCAATTTTCCCACATTCTCACTGGGAATGATAATGTAAGAACTGAGTGAGTTCATGTAGGTGATGCATCTAGAATAGTACTAGTAAGCGCTATACACAACCTACTTGTTATTACTAGAGATATGAAAAGAAATGTGGTAGAGCTTGTCCTTAAAGAACTCATGATCTAGTAGAGAGAAAAGTGTTAATCAGAAACCATGAGTTATAATTACAAAGAAACACAATTTAAAAATATAATTATTTCTATATGAAATAGATAAGCTCCTTGAGGAAAAAAACCCAGTGTTAAACATACTAATCTTGTCTTGTGGATTAGTTTGTTAATTCAGTAAGTTTTATTGAATGCTTCCTAGGTGCTAGACACAGTTGAAGTGCTTGAGGTCTAGCTGAGAAAGACCAAGAAATGCTAACTTCATTCCAATAACCACATCACTGCTCAGGCATTTTAGAGACCTAGTTTCAAAGATGAAATGACCACAAGTGATATGCTCATCCTGGCCATCTGCCGTATTTTCTAGTTGTCATCTTTATGATTCTCATGGCACAAAGGGTAGAGAGTCCCCACCACTTGAGATAGTCAGGAGATTCTATCCGGTGGCTTCTCTATTTGCTTTGCCTCACTCCATCACATTACATCATGACTGTTCTCTTTGACTGCTGGGGTCCTGCTCAAGCCCTGCTCAGTCTTTGGGATCAAAGACACCTGTCACATCCTCAGAAGCATCCTGATCACACCATAGATCACATGACCCTGCCTCCCGTGTTTGGGTCATACTTTCTGTGGTTTTTCACTGTCATATTTTTAGCAGTTTTTCTGTTTGAATTTCTGGTCTCTGTGCTAGACCAAGAGCATTCTGAGCATGGATATCACCTCTTATTTCCTACAGTTACAAGGAACACAGTGTCTGACCTATGATAGAGCATAGTATCATGATTGTTAACTTTGAAGAAGATACTCTCTTTAATGTCCAGATATTGAAATGGTTGCTTAGATGTCAGAAAGATTACAGCCATATATTTCATATAGACCCTTAGCATTACATGACTCATATACTACATTAAAACTTTTAAAACTGCAGCAGTTGGGGAGATGTCTCTGCATATAAAGCCCCTCCCACAAAACTATAAGAACCTCATCCCCAAAACGGGCATAAAAAGTTGTCAGGCATGGCAGCTGCCTGCAACCCTAGTTTTAAAGAGGGGTCCCCAGAACAAGCTGGCTAACCAGACAAACTGAAACAGCAAGCTCTGGGTTCAGAGAGAGACCCCACCTCAATACATCAGGTAGAGATAGATGAAGGAAGATGCACAATGCAACCTCAGGCCTCCACACACACATGTGCACCCTCGTGCATGCATGCACACATGAACATGCACACACCCCATACATACAAACACAAGGAGAAAAATCTTTGGAAACTCCAGGTCTGCACACATGAGCTATGATGTTCATTGGCAGTACTTAAAAATCTAGGTTCTTTTTTCAGAGAACCTTTACACTGCACTGGGCATCATGATAAGACAGCAGAGGATTGCTATAACAACAAGGGTATCGTTTAAACTGTGCCAACATTAGTGAATATGAATATATATAAAAGCCATTGTTATTTCACATTTTAAATCAGTTTTCTTTAAAATGTATGTTTTACCAATGAGCTAAACCCTCAACCTTTGAAATGTAATTGAAGAGAGAAGTTAAAATATCTCAAGATGCTATTCATTTTTGGCATTGTCAATTAGAAATCTAACCTTTCAGTTAAACTATCCTGAAAGGCAAGCAAAAAACGTTTGTACTAGTGTGGGTTAAACAAGAAAAGACTTATTTGTTGTTAATGTAAGTCTATATTTTGAGTTAATGATTTATATCTAGAGGATAAAATGAAATAGACACAGCATGACAAGCTCTTCCACCACGTCTCTCTTCTTCTCCAGGTCTGCGTTTTACAGAAAAATGCCAGTCTCTGTGCACCAAGGCACCTCTAATAATCAAAGTTTGTTTGTTCTTTAAAAATGTTAAAGCATATTTAAACCCTTTTGCCTTAATTTAAAACAGCAAGACTCTTGCCTCTCCTGTGGGTTTTATTTAATTAAGGACACATTTTAAAAAAGCAAACTTTTTAAAAGAAAAAGTGCCAACATGTATAATTTTTAGCAGAAATTATACAGCTAACTAGAGAGTCTTTCAAAATCTGGTATACATGATGCTCTATTTTAATCCAGGAGTAGGTGTTACGTCTTGGTTTTCATTAAAAAAAAAAAAAATCCGACCTGAAAGTATTCTAGAAGGCAGTAACTGTTTTGATCCAAGACAAACAAAAGCCCAGAAACCACAGTGACTTACCCATACCCTGTCTGATATGTTCTAGTCTGGAACCTCAGCCTTCAGGTTCCTCTACTTTAGATCAAACTTTCCAGAATTTCTCTACTTGTAAGAAATTGTCTGACAACTGGTTAAACCTGAGATTAAGATCTTCGTGGTACTTTGGAGAGAAGAGGCAAAATTTTAGAGACTCTTTTGAATTGCTTTCCTTTTCCAGGAAAAAATAAAAAAGTTAAGGAGTATTTCCTTTTTTGGTGTGTGAGAATCTAAAAAATGAAACTAGAAATTGCTGCAGGTTCTAGAAGAACGCCTGGACCACAGCAGCAGGCTAAGTGACTGCTGACTCGGTCCTTCTGTGCTGCTCTGGCTGGTGATTTATACACAATGCAAATACAGTTCTCACAGAAAGTTATTTCTCAGAGGGATAGAGGTTCAAGAAGATGCCTGCAGGTTCAGTGTCTGGGGAAGGTCTCTGCTTCCCAGACGGTGTCTCATTGTGCAGCCCTCCAAAGGAGACATCATCTGTTTGCACATGACTGAAGTCAGCAGAAGAAAGGTGTTAGCCTTATGAGGGAGCCCTTCTAAACCTGATTTTAGGCATTTTCACATCAATTTGTGCTAATACTCTCTTACTAACTCTCTTGATATAGTTTGAATTCGAGATAGTGGTAAATTTGAAATCAATGCTCTTTTGCTTTTAATGACTAGGTATTGGATTCTTAGAACTAACATGTGCTTCTGCCATCCCCTTTAGAATGCTTTTCTTCTCTTTGAGAGATTTGCTTGTTTGTTTGCTTGCTTGCTTTTGAGACAGGGTCTCGTGTAGCTGAGACTGACCTGAAACTGCCTGTATAGCTGAGGCTGACCCTGTATGCTTTATCTACCTGACTGTTTCCCAAGTGCTGGGATCACAGGCATGCTCTGCCGTTCCCACCCTGTTTTTCCATTCTGCGAGCGAAAGTCTGAATCTGTTTAACTGCTTTTGGTTGCTAAAGATTCCTTAGCAAATATGCTAAATTGCATATGCTGGGGACTTTTCTGTTGTGCTATGGATACTTGATCTTATTACAAAGTAAACCTGACACAAAACCAACAAAACCCTTGCCAGCTTCTGGGTAGCTTTTTTTTTTTTGGTTTTTCGAGACAGGGTTTCTCTGTGTAGCTTTGCGCCTTTCCTGGAGCTCACTTGGTAGCCCAGGCTGGCCTCGAACTCACAGAGATCCGCCTGGCTCTGCCTCCCGAGTGCTGGGATTAAAGGCGTGTGCCACCAACGCCCGGCTCTGGGTAGCTTTTTGATGTTACTACTTGTGTATCAGGCTCTGTGGCTGTTAGAGTAGACTTACCCTGTGATGTTGCTGTTTACCCAGTTTCAACTATTCTACCTGACAAACATTTCTCTCCTTTTTTGTTTCTCCGGAAGTGGGTCAGATGGAGAACATATCTCCAGGACAGATCATTGATGAGCCTATCCGGCCAGTCAATATTCCCCGGAAAGAGAAGGATTTCCAAGGAATGCTGGAGTACAAACGGGAGGATGAGCAGAAGCTTGTTAAGAACCTGATTCTAGGCAAGTGCTTTCTGCGTGGGTAAGATCCCTTCCAGCCAGGTCAGTGCTGGAAAGGCTAGTCACTAGGTTTGAAAATGATGTCATAGTCTTTAAAATTATTTTCTTGACTGGCAAAATGGCTCAGTGGGTAATGGTGATTGCTATCAAGCCTGATGATCTGAGTTTGGTTCCAGGGACCCCTATTGTTAAAGATCGGTATCAGCTCCAGCCCCCCAAGACCAAGTTCTCAGCACAAAGGAGATTTATTTGTCCCAGAGGGACAGAGGGCAGAGAATAAGAGACAAACACAGAAGATAGAGGATGAGGGAGAAGGGGAAGGGAACAGGGGAGATGGGGAAAGGATAGTTGTCCCAGAGGGACAAAGGACTGCCTCTGGATAAAGGGGAGACAGATGTGGCCCATAGAAAAATGGCAGGTTGCCGGGCGGTGGTGGCGCATGCCTTTAATCCCAGCACTCGGGAGACAGAGCCAGGCGGATCTCTGTGAGTTCGAGGCCAGCCTGGGCTACCAAGTGAGTCCCAGGAAAGGCGCAAAGCTACACAGAGAAACCCTGTCTCGAAAAACCAAAAAAAGAAAAGAAAAATGGCAGTTTATAGGTACAAGGGGAAACCCTGTGTTAGGATGAAATGTTTGGTTTTAATCAGGCATGTTAATTAAGTGAGCCAAAGGGGGCTTTTGATTGCTGGACTTCAGTACTTTGTTAGCTGGACCTTAGTGGTCAGCCTCCTGAAGAGGAAGTGTCCAAATAAGGGACTAGACCTTGGTGGCTAGCTTTAGGAATGTAATCTAACGGTTTTTAGCAAGGCAGAGGGAATGGGGAGAAGGGCAAGCTCTGCCAGAGCCGTGCCCGCCATGCCCCAGCCTGTCAGTCCCTTGGCCTATGGTAGAAGGAGAAAGCAGAGTCCTGTAGGCTGTCCTTTGCTTCCACAAATACATTGTGTCACAGGCCCTCACACAGCACACATAAAACAAATAAAAGTTTTAAAAAATGAAGTTCTAACACTTCTGTTTTTTAGACAGTGGTCCTGTCGTGTCCATGCTTATGTTAAACTCCTGGGAGTTACCATCCAGTTTCAGCTTTCTGAGCAGCGAAGGCCATAGATGTAAGCCACTGGCAGGTCCAGCTATGAAGTTTTATGAGTCATCATTTTGTACTGCATTGTAGTGCTGTGGTAGAATCCTTACTGAGCATTCACTACCAAAGTGGAGAACATGTGTCTAGGATCCATCTGCAAGGCTCCCTTGAAGCCAAGCCTCTCAGTTCTGGCTTCATGTTAACACTAATCAGGAATGTTGGTTTGTTTTGGTTTGGCTTTGAGACAGGGTCTCATTGTATATAGCCCAAGCCAGCCTAGAACTTGATATGTAGCCAAAGCTAACCTAGAATTCACAGTACTCCAGTCTCTGACTCCCAAATACTAAAGTCTGTGTGTGCTTCCACTAAGACCAGCATATGAAGGTCGTGTTTGGGGGGGTAGGGGGAGAAAGCAAACCCAGGGCCACATGAATAGTAGACAGATACTGAGCCATATCCTCAGCCCACTTAGGAAGCTCTTTAAAAGTGTTAATAGCCCCCGACCCCAAATTAAGTCAATTGAAATTTCCAGGGCAAAGAGTTTGGCCACGTCTAGTACTGTTCTGAAAATGTCTCAGGGATTCCCAAGTGTAACCGCAGTTGGATGCCACTATTGTAAGCCATTTAGGTTTTTTAATTTCTGTTTTCATTCCCCAGAAATGTTTATGACTAACTGTATTTAGGACAACAATTCAATAATATGGAGGAAAAAATACTAAGGAAAAAATCCAAGCAAAGTACAGAAAAGATGGGATAATTGAAAAAGGAATGGAAGAGGCATTTGGAGGGGGTCTTAAGGCCTTGAGTGTGAGCCTCTAAGAAGAATGTATAGGGGAGTAAAAGAAGGAACGAACACATGAACCCCTAAGTAGTTGTGAAACTAAAGCCTTCAGCCTCTGCCGGTCTCTCCTGCCAGCTGCCATGGTGACAGCAATGGGATGGATGATCACACCTGATTTGACATTCCTCCTTCGTGGCTCTCAGCTCAGTGCTATATATAGGTTCCGAGTGCTTCAGTTTCAACATGATCTTCATTTAGCAAAAATGCTTAGGGGCTGGTGGTGGAAAGGGCGAAAGGATAGAGAGGAAAGACAGGCATACAGTTTCTATAAACTTGTCAGGAAACACTCTCTGATGCACACACCTGTTCTGTGCACAGTGGCTAAAGAGAACAAGGCACAAGGTGTGCTCCTGAAGAAAGAACATCCAAGGCAGAAAAGGTGCAAGGACGTGGGCCCTGGGTGGGAGCCATGGCACATTCAGCAAACAGCAAGGAGACTTGTTTGGAGCAGAGTGAGCTGAGCATGGGGAAGAACAGGGCTAGATGATGTGGAGCACAGTTCAGGTTTGGAATTTTATAAGCAAGCGAAGAAGCCCTTTGGAGAATTCTCAGAACAAAAGTGGTATAACCTAACATGCATTTTCTTAAGTAAATAGCTGTAGATACTTAGAAATGGTCTGGGACTAGGGGCTGAGAGGAAGCTATTCCAGCAACCCAAGAGGAGGTGATAATGTCCTCAACTGGAGAGTAGCTAGTAGAAGTAGAAGTAGTTAGATTCTGGCTGTATTTTTCAGGGAGCACTAATAGGACTGATAAATAGGGCATATGGTGTGAGAAGAGTAAGGAATTTAAAAATGATGAGGTTTGTGACCTGAGAAACTGAGGATGGAGAAGTCCGTTTGTGTGGTATATTCCATGAGGAATGGAGAACTTGGCTTGGGAGAGGCTTGATTTGACATGCCCGAGCAGAGACATCAGGAAGACAGTTGATAAACAAGACTGGACTTCAAGGGGAAAGTCAGGGCAGGATATATGAATTTTATATAGACATGTGCCCATAGTCAAAATTTCACTAATGAGCTGTTAAAATACTGTTTTGGGTTTTTGTTTTTTTTTTTTAATGACTTACTCTGAATGATTGAGCTCTTACGCAACTGTGCTTTTATCTCCCACAAAACATGCCTCACAAAGACTTTCAGGGTTATGTAATTTTGTTTCTCCTTTTTTTCTTTATTCAGAATTGAAGCCACGTGGTGTGGCTGTCAATTTGATTCCAGGGTTACCAGCATATATCTTATTTATGTGTGTGCGGCATGCTGACTACCTGAATGATGACCAGAAAGTAAGGTCATTGCTGACGTCAACAATTAACAGCATCAAAAAGGTCTTGAAGGTCAGTTCCATGTTCCACAGTGCTCATGGTTGTTAATGATGAGTCTGTGCAGAGGCACTGTGTCTTCTTTAGACTTGGACAGCTGCTATTCACAAAGCCTTTTCAGTCTTAACTACCAATTCCCGTTGCAGGAAATTTATGTAACCTTCCTGTGCTCGCTGCCTTCTCAGCACCGTGGCCAAATGCCTGACAGAGCCACTTAAAGGAGGAAGATCATTTTGAGGGCTCAGAGCTTAAGGAGGTGTAAGCCCATCTCAGAGGAGCAGGAAGCAAAGATGAATTCAGAAATGGGGCTGGACTATAATCCTCAAGGCCTGCCCCCTTTCCTCCAGCTAATCCTTATCTCTTAAGGATTCCACAGCCTCTCAGAAACCACTAGCTGTGGACCTGTGGTAAACAGGATACTGTCCACATACCTTCAGAACAGGTTCCTATCGGACAGTAATCAAGATGAATTTGATATTATTGCATTTAATTATGGAGCAAAGTAATTCTTCACAGACAGTAATAGTCTGCTTTAGGTTTTATTGGGAACAAATTTAAAATGTTTAACAGAAGACAGGCATAGTGGCATACATCTTGAGGATCTCTATGAGTTCAAGGCTAGCCTGGCTTACAAAGCAAATTCCAGGCCAGCCAGATCTACACAGTAAGACCCTGACTCAATAATAAATAAGTATTAATATAAATGTTCAAATGTCTAGTCGAAACCAATTATATACATACATGCTAATATGTGGTCCATATATGTAGAATATGATGCTGATGTTGAGATAAATGTCAAGTTCAGTAATATGTAGCTTATTATTATAAAAAGATGACTGATGTGACATTAATTTTTTTTTCAACTTTTGTTCCCCTATTCTCCAATTCATCCCACGAATTATCTTGTTACCTAAAATCCTTGTGAAAACAACATGGAGATGGTAATCAGAGAAAAAAGGCTTGGGAAAGACAGTCGCTTTAACAGTGGAGGAGAAGCCTGCTAGCTCAGTGACTCCGGAGAAACACATCTCACTTCTACCTCAGTGTTTCTGTGAGAAACTGAGATGTGCTCCAGGCACCTTGCCTTCTGATTACTCAACTTAGCAGAGCATCTAGGATGAAGATCCAGTAACTCTCTTGCATCTAAATGGGCTTTTTAAATTTTTATTGTAAAGTTCCTCCCCTCAGGGCTCAGGGAACCCTGCAGAAGAGGAGCCATCCTGGCAGTGAGCAGGTCCCTGCAGAGGAAGTAAGGAATTGAGGGGGCAGTGGAGGTGAGCCAGGCCATGGTAGTGGTGAGAATCTTGCAGCCTGACTCACTAGCAGCCAGAGTGCTTCTTTATTTATACAGAATTTAGTAAGCAGGGATACAGTCATGATGTTCCAAAACATAGATCACATCCTTTTTGGTTTTGGACATGTATTTCACTTCCTCTTGCTCATCTTTTAGTCATCCATAATAAAATGTGACAGAACAGAATTATATCCAATCATTTTCCCTCAAGTTTTGACATCATTAATAAACAGAGTTATAATTTTTACTCATTAACTCAAAACCCATTTTTTAAGAATCTGGAGGCATATAACAGCCTGTTCTCAGGCTGGTAGCTCTGGTTGCTTCAAGTACACTAGACCAAAACAAAATTTCCAAACCAGCCTGGGCATATTGCCCTGTCCCAAGCAGTATATTATTAACTCTTAATAATCAGAGTACCCAGGAAAATTTTTCAGGCTACAGCTGCTGCAGTTATTATTTAAATTATGGCATAATGCAATGTTTATATCTTTATAGAACTTGTCTCTATGTCTAACCCTGGCATTCTGTTGTTCTTGGTCACATGACACCATAGTGGCTCTGATGTGCTAACTTTGCTAAGAAAGGGGGTCCTGACATCTCATTCTCTTATCATCTTTCCACTCCATTCTTTGCTCATCAATATAAGTCTCTGTATAGAGAGAGGTAACTTCAACCAATCTAACTTTGTTGCTGTATATGTCAAGTAATTGCCTGAGTGTACAGTGGGAAGAGGCTTGCAATCTGAACTGTGGCCAACTCCTCTAGCCTACCAAATCTTGTTGACTTTTTTGAGTTTACTTTGTTTTGAATATCTTGTTCCTGCATAAGTACTGGGACAGATGTTTCAACAATGTCTCATAGCCTCATAAAGAGAGCTCTTGGCTTCCTTACATGTGTCACAACCTCCAAGGTGTAAGGAAGACCTTGAAGTAGATAAGGATATCTCCCTAAAAGCGGGAGGGGTAGTATGTTCAGAACTGTCCCAGGGAAGCTTAGAAGCAGCATTACTGGGAGAAGGCATAAATGATTCATAAGAAAATTTTCCATCAATCCAATATCCCCGAACTGTACAAATTTTAAAAGTCCTTCAAGTATGTAACAGGTGGAGATGAAAACCAAAGGTGGTACAGCAGCCATCATGAGACTCAGCTCTGCTGGATCTTTGTCAAGCAGCTGTGCTGGCTTTGTGACTTTTGCTGTTCCCATCAGATATGGCTGTGGCAGTAGACCAGGCTGGCCTTGAATTCACAGAGATCCTCCTGCCTCTGCCTCTCAAGTGCTGGGATTAAAGGTATGTGCCACCAACTCCCAGCTATAATTCTGGCAATATTCCTTAAGCTAGGTTTTTTCAAAGTAGAGACCTGACCTCAGTTCTCCTATCTCAGCTAAAATACTTAATTGGAGTAATATCTTCTAGGATTTCCTTCTTAAAGTCATTTCAGAATAACATTCTCCAAATATTAAGGGTTTTTAGTGTGTTTTATGCATACTTAAGGTTATAAACTGTATTATCTAAAAAAGTGATCCTACAAGAAGTTAACCATTCTTCATAGGATATTCTGTTCTGGGTACACTTGTATTATATAAAATGACAACCAGGACCAAAGACAGATGCTCTATAGTTTCTAGAAATCCAGGTTGTGCTCTGATGTACCAGTAAGAAATATATATCCTTTTAAACCAGGTAGGTGGCACACTTGGGAGGTAGAGGTAGAAGGATCAGGATTGAAGGCTATCGTCAGCTATATAGTGAGTCTGAGGCCAGTCTAGGCTGCATTAGACCAGAGAGAGAAATAGATAGGTAGTTAGAGAGGTATGTATCTAGAGAGAGAGGTAGGTAAGTAGACAGACAGACAGACAGGATACATATATTATATATACATATATATACATATATATACATATATATATACATATATATATAGAGAGAGAGAGTATGTTTGTATGTATATAGAGGATAAATAGACACTAAATATATCTTTGTGTGTGTGTAAAATTATGTGTATGTATATGTACGTGCACATATTCTACGTGGAGGCCAGAAAACAACCTTAAATGTTGTTCCCCAGGAGAACCACCTACCTTGTTTTTTGAGACACTTTCTCAATGGGACATGGGACCCACTGATTAGGCTAGGCTGACTAAAGTAGGCCTTGAAAGGACCAAGCAGATGCCATAATAGGCTGCTCAGTCTTCTCTCAGAGATCAGGCCTCAATTTCAGTTTCCTGAGACTTGAGCAAGCAGTTTCTGGGAGGGCCATGAACAAAAGACATAGTCCTTGCAGTAGCTCCCTTTCTGCACGTACTCTGACTGCTCAAGGTTCAGTCAATTGTTTACTGTCTGGGACCCCTCACCAACTTAGAGCTATGTGCATAGGTCAATGTGAATGTGCTGGGACAGCCAGCCTCCATGGCAGCTCAAGGACAGAGCCTGGGACTTGTCCAGGCCTGCCCAAAAATGGTAACTGTAACCCCCAACTAACCCTAGCCAATTAAAAGTTACTAACATGATTACCACCCACATCAACCAATCCTGAGTCTGTTTCTATGGAGTCTGTAAACCCCCAAGCCCCCCTTTCTTTAAAAACCCTGCCCCATTGCTACTCGGGGTCTCTCCTGCTCTGCTGCTGCGTCTGACAGATGTACAGAGAGTCCCGAGTTAACTCATAACAATACAAAGACTCGTTGCTTTTGCATCGGATTCAGTCTCTTGGTGGTCTTTGGGGGACTCTGGGAACAACAGCCTCAGGGAATCTCCCATCTCTGCCTCCCCAGGACTACACCCAGTCTTTTACATGCATGCTAAGGATCAATCTCAGGTCCTTAGGCTTAGGCAGTAAACACTTTATTGACCTAGCCACTCATATCATTTTTTTAAAAAGAATTCCTAAGATAAAACCATAGTTATTTAATGCTAGGCACCTACCCCAGGTAACTATTTTAATATTTCTTATACAAAATATAGGTAAACATTGATGATTCTGTGACTTTCCATGTCTGAACTAATACCAGAGGTTCATTCACAGACTCATAGCCATCTCCACTGTGTCTCCTCTTTGACCTCTGAGAAACACTTCCAGTGCCAGAGTCTCTTTCAAGCATGAGTCTCTTTCCTTCCTCGTCCTCATCCCATTGTGGTCAAGAGTCAGCCGACTCCCTGTCTACTCAGGGTGAGGCCTCTTCCAGCTCTGCTTCACTGCTCGGAAAGTTTGCGGTGACGTGTTGTGACAAGAGCGTTGATCCGAGCTGCCTTTGAGGGTGTCAGGCTTTCTCGTGTCCTTCCTTACAGAAACTGCTGTAGCCTTTGTGCCTTTGGCTCCTTCTGACTCCTCTCAGTAATCCAAGCACAGTGAGGCTGGCTCGGCCGTGAATTGAACCCTTTTCTGCACAAAGGCACGGCTAAGTTAACTGAGCGGGAAACTTTCTTGAAGGCAAGAGCAGAAACATCTGGGGGACCTAGTTAAACGCTGATGATGATGATGTAAAACTAAGATGTGGTTTGCTTGTGTGGTACTTTATGACGGTTCATGAAAGAAGCGGGTCTTCTGTGTCTGCTGAGCTTTTTTCCCTAAGGATAAGAAAATTTAGACTTATTTTCTCTTTCAGAAAAGAGGTGACGATTTTGAAACTGTATCCTTCTGGCTTTCTAACACATGCCGATTTTTGCACTGTTTGAAGCAATACAGTGGAGAAGAGGTGAGAAAACCGTGGTGGTAAAAACAGCATGCTGTGCTTTCTCTGACCTTTTAAAGGGGAAGTTTAAAAAACGTTTGAATCATGTTAATTTCCAAACCCCCAAGCATGTGGCTTAATGTAGTGTTTCATTGATGCTTGCTAGCTTGTGGTAAACTGAGCAATGATGTCGTTTCCCCCTTGCTAGCATTTGAGAAAGCATGCCAAAACAAATCCAGCATCAGTCAAGTGAATAATTACCAGAAAACAAAATCTTTTCTTAATGTGTTGTGGTGGTCTGTGTAGAATTAAGATTGGGATATAGAATTATTTAAAGAAATGAGTCTGTTTAGGCTAACCAATGGCACCTTAAAGGCAACCAACAAAAAAGGCATAATTAAAAATTATATATGTAACTGGGCATGGTGGTGCATGCCTTTAATCCCAGTACTCTGGAGGTAGAGAAAGACATGTCTCTGAGCTTAAGGCCAGCCTGGTCTATAGAGCAACTTCTAGGACAGCCAGGGCTCACAGAGGAACCCTGCCTTGAAAGGAAAAAAAAATCACATATGTATCTTTGGGTGTGTCTAAAAAAATCTATACTGATTTTGTTTGTAGTAGAGTGTTCATTCATTGTTGGATAGATTCCAACCAAGTGTAAAACTGTAAACTGTTGATTATTGTCGAAAGCTGCTTACTGCACATCTGACAGCACTTGATATACAGAATATGTTTGCCATTTGATTGTTATAACATCTCATGCGGTTAGCATTAAACCCATTTTACAGATGAGGACTCTGAGGCTCAGTGGGGCTCATCCATTAGCCAATAGCATCTTGGCATAAGGAGCAGAGCTGTGACTCTGCATCTGCACAACTTGGAGACTTGTGGCCTGCCCCTGCCCCTTTCCAATGCCCCATCCTTTGTCAGGAAGGCAGGCAGAGCAGCTTAGTCAGTAGCAATCTCTGGCATCCAGAGTAGAGGACTGTCATGGCAAAATAACAGGCTATACAGAGACAAGCAGGACACCCAAGAAGGTGGGCCTATGAGAGCAGAATCCTGAGCACGGGGTGAAGAAGATCCTGGCTGGCCCCACGTTTCTACTGTGTCATCCAGGAAGCAGCTCCATCACCAGGCAGGGCTGGTGAGCAGTGTGCTTAGGTCCGAGTGACAGGAAGAAGTGCCGCCTGTCTGGGGAGTTCTCCTTTAACCAGTGCTGCTGAAAGACTTTTCTAAGATCTCAAGGAAATCATTGTGTAGATTCTGTGAGTTAGACTAAAATGACAAAGTTCATTCATTTTCTAGTCATAAAAAGTGGTCTATCCAAGAAGATTATGCATATGTATCCCTCTGGGTGTGGTATATATGAATAGGACTGTATTTTAAGAGCTAAAGAGTACTTTCAGTTATTTATTTAGTGTTTGGTGGTAACCCTGCTGTTTGATTAATGAAATCTGTTTCTTTTTCTTAAGTTAAACCTCCCCCCCCACCACTCCCCCCCACCACCATTCCCCCCCGCCCCCGCCCCCGCCCCGTCTTGCTATTAGAAAGCCTGAAGTATAGATGGCCAGGGTCATCTCTTAGTCAGAGCTCTAAGTGGAAGAGGGAGAGAGCAGGAGTGAAAACACAGAGCAGTGTTGAGGATGGTCATCCCGGCACTGGGCATGGAGGTGCCGAGCAGTTGCAGAGGGAGGCGGACAGAGGCACTGGCTTCCTGGACACCACTAACACTGTGTTGATTCTAGGGCTTCATGAAGCACAACACATCTCGCCAGAATGAACACTGCCTCACCAACTTTGACCTTGCTGAATACCGGCAAGTGCTGAGCGACTTGGCCATTCAGATCTACCAGCAGCTTGTGAGGGTGTTAGAGAACATCCTTCAGCCAATGATAGGTAAGACCGGTGTGCCTGAGCATCGCATGTGCTTGGCAACAAATGAGGCCAGCGGCACACATGTCAGACATGTAGTCCTGTGGAAGACATAAAGTAGTTAGTACAATAAAATTCGCTGTCTCCACAGGATTGAAGCACTAGAGTCTGTGCTTAATTCTCTGCAGAGACTAGCTGCTCCTTGTTTCTAGCAGTAGACTCTTGCCCTTTTGTCCAATGTCAAATAGACTTCAGACCTCCAGCTGCTGTGGCACTACTGCACAGGCCTCCTGGGGGCCAATGGAAACCAAGGAGGCTGGGTGGGTTTGCACTTGGCCTAGTGGTCCACAGTGAAAGGGCTGGAAAGGCCCTACCTGGGGCAGCATACAGCTGTCATGGGTTTGCACCAGACACTCTTGTTGGAAGTGCTGGTTTCCTATGACCTGAGTGGCTCATGTGCTTCTACCTGTGTATGGAGATGGACTGGGGGCCCATGCACCTCTCTTTATACTCATTCTGAAGGTTCTTTCATAATTTGTGTTGTCTGATTCCCTTGGGATGGGTAGCATGTATGGTAGGAATTAGTCACGTCCCAATTGCAGGCTGCTGATTTTTAATATAGCAGATTGTTTTGTTTTGCAAGTTACCAAACACTTTTATCTCAAGGCAGATTTGAGCCTTTTCAACTCTTCAGACTACATCAGGCTTCCCTTGCTTTCTTCCCCTGACCGTGTGTCCTCCACATTTTTACCTTTTCACCTCCTTCAGTAAGTCGTAGATTTCATTTCCTTTCACAGGCCCATAGTTAAAACAGCTGGGGACATAAAAGTCTGAGGACGTCATATGAGATGGCAGTTATTTCTTCTCCTGTGCCTTCAGAAGTTATAAACTTAAAACACTCTAGATTGACCAAAATGCAGGAATTAACACAGAGGCAAGGAAGACCAGCGTCCAGCAGTCTTTTCCGTCTTTGCCCATGGGTATTGGCTGAACAAGAAGTTTGCCTCTACGCTGTCCTGTTCTTACTGTCCCCATATCCCAGTCAGTTAATAGCAACAACAACTGTTTCTGAGTCAGTATAAGGTTTGTGGGGAGCTGAGTTTAGCACAAGGAAAAAAAAAAAAAAAAAAAACAACCCAGGTCTGATCACTGCTTTCAAGGGCCTCCCAGGCAGGGGATGGACATCTCAAAGTGGACATGTCAGAGTGGGTATCTCAGAGTAGACTTGTTAGAAGCTTTCTAAGGAGGCAAAGCTAGACACACACACACACACACACACACACACACACACACACACACACAGAGAGAGAGAGAGAGAGAGAGAGAGAGAGAGAGAGAGAGAGAGAGAGAGAGAGAGGTGTACAGGATTAGAGACTAAGTCTGGAGGAACAGAAGCTATCCCAGAGTCTCACAGCAGTTGTGGGGATCTCAGGACAGGGAGGGGCTCAGCTCTCCATCTCCACACCACTAACTCTAAGATCTTCTCCAAGACTGCTTCCCAAGGCCTGCCTTCCTTACTGTCTTCTTGTTACTGTTTTGTTCTTGTTATTTTGTTGTTTGATTTGTGGTTGTGTGTGTGTGTGTGTGTGTGTGTGTGTGTGTGTGTGTGTGTGTGTGTGTGTTTAATGTCTGAGAACAAATACAAAGAACACTTATTTAACCACTCTTAAAAACTTCTTAGATACCACATGCCAGTGCAATCCCAAAGCTGCTGCTTATTTTAGAAAATACAGCAGTAAGGTTACTTAATACTGTGGAAGATTTGTATTTAAAAACTGACTACTTGTTAAAGTTTAAAATCCAAAGGCTTATTCTTGGGGCAGTTCCTTCCCCCACTGTCTTCATTCTCAGATCATTTCCTAAAGTGTGTGTGTGTGTGTGTAGTGTAGTGTAGTGTGTGCATGCGGGTGCATATACATATGCACTCCCTCTGAATCCTCTGAATAACTGAAACCCTTGTACAGTCTCAGGCATGCTGGAGCATGAAACAATCCAGGGTGTGTCCGGGGTCAAGCCCACAGGGCTCAGAAAGCGCACCTCCAGCATTGCGGACGAGGGCACCTACACGCTGGACTCGATCCTGCGGCAACTCAACGCCTTCCATTCAGTCATGTGTCAGCATGGCATGGACCCAGAGCTAATCAAGCAAGTGGTCAAGCAGATGTTCTACATCGTGGGTGCCATCACCCTAAACAACCTCCTCCTGCGCAAGGACATGTGCTCTTGGAGCAAAGGCATGCAGATCAGGTGAGCAAACACCAACGTGTGGCAGCCTTGCCCTGCTTGCTCTTGAGGGCTGGTGACGTGTTTCCCAGCAGTGCACCCAGTGTTGGTGCCACATGGCCAAGTGTGTGGGAACAGTGGTATAGAGCCAGGTCTCTCGCTTGGGTGGCTTCTCTTGCTCAGGAGGAAACCCTGCTCCTCTGTTCAGCCACCTTGTTTGTAGGAGTGTAAGGATGTGCAAAATACACAACAGTGGACATTTGTTTTCTCTATTTGTTTTGATTGCACAATAAGAAAACATTAGGTTGCCGGGCGGTGGTGGCGCACGCCTTTAATCCCAGCACTCGGGAGGCAGAGCCAGGCGGATCTCTGTGAGTTCGAGGCCAGCCTGGGCTACCAAGTGAGCTCCAGGAAAGGTGCAAAGCTACACAGAGAAACCCTGTCTTGAAAAACCAAAAAAAAAAAAAAAAAAAAAAAAAAGAAGAAGAAAAGAAAACATTAGGAAAAAGATGAAACTTTCTAGTATTTGGTGGTTGTTCTAGAAATATCTTTCCATATTAGGAATATGAGTGAGAATAGACCCAACAGGAGCTGGAGAGATGGCTCAGTGGTTAAGAACACTTACTGTTCTTGCGTAGGACCCAAATAGGGTTCCCAGAACCTATATGGTGGTTCACAACTGTCTGGAATTGCAGTTCCAGGGGATGTAACTTCCTCTTCTGGCCTCTGTGCACACTGCATGCATGGTACATATACATATATCCAACCAAACTCATACACTTAAAAAAAATTTTAATTAAAATAGGTTTTAAGTTGAAGAAAAATAATAGGTCCAAAGATAGTTTACTTACAGTTGAATTTGAAGAAAAACTATATTCCATTTTTAAATTTTAGTTTCTTTTTTTTAGAGAAAAGGTCTCACTGTATAACCCAGCTGGTCTTAGACTCATGATCCTTCTGCTTCAGCTAGGAATGCAGGCATGCACCAACCATGCCCAGCAACAACTAAATTTTGTACCCACTACTCATTATTGCCTCATTATTGTAACGTAACTGAATTGGGGGGAGTCCAAATAGCTATTCTGATGCAGCCAGTATCTTCACTGAAAAAGAGAAAAGGGTTTTTCTACTAAATCTGTAATTAACTACTAGAGAACGTTAGTGTTCTGTATTGACCGTTCTTATCCACATTTCACTTTAAGGTATTACCTCCATTCAGGGAGTCTAACTTTTCATGAAGTCATGCATTTTCTTTCTTTCTTTCTTTCTTTTTTTTTTTTTAATGACAAGGTCTCATGTAGCCAGGCTGATCTCACACTCACAGCATACCCAGTGATAACTTTGAACTCCTGATCGCCCTGCCTCTACCTCCCAAGTGCCAGGATGACAGACATGTACCATCACAACCAACTGAAGTCATTCATCTTAATATCATAATGCCTCCGTCTGCCTGATGACTGAATTCTGTCTGTGTGTCCATCTGCCTTAACTGTAGTTTAAAATCTATGGTCAAATATCTGGCCACCTAAACCCTAGCATCTGTGCGATTTCCTTCTCTCTCCAGTTTGGAGTCTTTGTCCCTTCCAGGGGCTTTCCCTTGCCCTCTCTTCTTGTCTCTGGGCTTTCTAAGGCCACTGTTCCCATTGTCAAGGCCCTTCCCTAGAGAAGCTTGAGTCCAAGGCACATGGTGTGGTCTCTGGTTATTCAGTCACCCAGTTTGGAATCTTCTTAATTTGGAGTGCATGAAGAATTAAGAGGATTATCCTGCAAAGGGAACCTGTATCTGAAATTGCAGGAGAAGCCAGAAAGTACATTCTAGTCAGCTGTTCAGTAAGGACAGAGTCATACAATGTATTCAGTTTTGTTTATTAGCAAGTCTAATTAATAACTTTCCCTCTGATGAATGTTTCCATCTTCCAATAAAGACTTGGAGTCTCTTGTCATTCAGTCTTATATAATTACAATTATAAGCCTCATGACTTTATAATGATAAATGTTAAAGCACAGCTGATTAGATTTTAGAAAATTGAACAAAAATACTACCTGTCATTTTAACTGACAAGGCTACGTACACAAAATTAAGACACTTATGACAGCATTCAGAAAATTTGCATTTTCTCTTTTATTCTCTCTTACACTTTCTCTTTTTATTTTTGGCGTAGGTACAATGTCAGTCAATTGGAAGAATGGCTACGTGACAAGAATCTAATGAACAGCGGGGCCAAAGAGACTCTGGAACCTCTCATTCAGGCTGCTCAACTTTTGCAAGTGAAAAAGAAAACTGATGATGATGCCGAAGCCATCTGCTCCATGTGCAATGCCCTGACCACTGCCCAGGTACCGCCTCCTAGGGTGGCACACTGTAGTAGCCCTCTCAGAGGAATTCAGTGAGGTCAGGCCTGGCTGTTGCTGTCCTCTGCACTGACCTCCTCCCTTACAGAAGATACATGACTATGTAAATCTAGGAGAGAGGAGATTTTATGATCAATTAATACATTTCAGTGCTATAGTAGTCCCCTATAGAATATTCAGCAAAGAGTAAGTGCCTAGGACTCTGTATAATGGTCTCAGCCTTGAGATACAACCTGGAATACGACAAAGTACTTGCTCCCTTGGGGCATATATTCTGTGGTGCTCCAGTTCATGAATCCAGTTCTGTGTTATCTAATAATTAACGGTTCTTTATGTTTTTCTACTTGGGGCCAGCAAGGTGGTTCAGGTAGTAAAGAAGCTTACTGCCAACCTGATGACCTGAGCTTCATCCCTGAAACCCATGTGGTAAAGGAGAGAACCAACTCCCAAGGTTGTCCTCTGTCCTCCACATGCATGCTGTGACACCGCCCATATATGTACACACATACACAGAATAATTCTTCCTCTCTCAATTCTTCACATGATTAGTTCCCATCACACAGTATCGTACTTGTATGGGAAAATACTTCAGTTAAGAATGAAAGATCTCTACCTCAGGGGCTTACAGTTCAGTAGGGAAACAGAAATGCATGAAGCTGACACTAGCATAGAAATTCTTTACAAGAAGCATTGGAGGTACTGACGGCCTTTTTCTGAGGCGCATTGAACTCAAGGACAGGGACCAGATAGGAAGGTGTCAGTGGAAATCGCAGCAGCTGGAAGAGAGCCCACTGTTCTCCTTGCCTGGTCTTCCCAGTGCTCAGTCTCTAGCTGTGGCCAGTGTCATTCACTTTGCTCAGGGAAGACAGTCAGAACCATCATCTGTAACTTCCTAGTGTCAGACTCAAGTTTGCAAAAACTGCTGTGAGCTTCATGTAAGTGTAAATCTGCAGGACTGATGAGGTCTGGAGACCTTCCCTGTTTCTGCCAAGTACAGAAAGTAATGGTATAGTGGTGAAACCCAATTTGTAGATGTTTCCTCTCCTCCAGCTTTTAAAGAATGTGCTCTAGTACTTAACTATTTCAACTTTAGTACATGCCCCCAAAGGTTTAGGTGTTATAGAACATTATATATATATATTCACACACACACACACACACACACACACACACACACACATTCATTGAGGATAAAAATAACTTTCTACCTTACATAAACAGTGATGTTCTTAAGGTTAGCCTGGGCTACATAGTGAATTCCAGGCCAGCCTGGGATACACAGAGATACCCTGTCTCAAGCCCTCCAGCACCATAAAAGGAAAAGAGGAATGACCATTTTGTGAAAGAAATTTGATTTTTTTTTTTTTTTTTTTAGAATTTACTACTAAACTGGATGCTGGTAACACATGCCTTTAATCCCAGCACCTGGGAGGCAAAGGCAGGTGGATCTCTGTGAGTTCCACGACACCCGAGCTACACAGAGCATCTCTGTTGTAAACAAACAAACAAACAAATAAAAAAGAATTTACTCTTAAGTTATTGGTTAAATTTCTTTAAAGACCTTGTTTTTTTGTGTAATTCATTAATAGTAACTCTTTTCTAGACATATGAGTTTTTAAGAATGTTTAAAGTGAATAATATTTAATTCTGCTATTTTTATATGCCCATATGTACTTTTATATGAAGACAGCAAGTTGCAAAATAGCAAAAAAAAAAAAAAATCAATTCATTCCATTTGTACAAAAATAGCATAAGCCAGCATGTATAGAAAGTAGCTCAGTGGTTGCCCAGGATGTGGCCAGCTGTTGTTTTAGGAGATGGGGAGGATATAAGTAGGGGCACTTTTTTTCTATGCTGTATTTTGTACTGTTTGAATGTTTTTCTAAATTTTTTTTTCTCTTAAAATGTTACATAACTACATTCTTCTTCTAAAACTTCAAACACGAAGGCAAATGTGCCCTTCGGTATCTCCTTCCCTCTCCCAGCCTCCCCCAGGTAGAACGAAAAGGGAGATACACAGGTCCTTCCCACTCACCAGGTCATGAAGAGCCAGCCTGTTTGTGAGCTGTGCCCAAAGCTTTCCCTTTTCCCTCTCCAGATCGTCAAGGTATTGAATCTCTACACACCGGTTAATGAGTTTGAAGAAAGGGTCTCTGTTGCATTTATCCGCACTATACAGGTAAGGTGCTTTTTCTTTGTTACTGTTTCACCGCAGGGTCATTTGAGCAGAAGACTTACGGTGTTTTCATCTCTTACTTTTCCATCTTACTTATGTTGCATTGCATTAACTTTTTTATATAAGATTATAGCCCATAAATATTTTTAAACAAAGATTAACATTTTTCATTAAAGTTTTTTTTATAGAAATTTCGGTAGACGTCTCACAAATTGGAAGGACTGACACCCTGTTTGTTCTTTTTCTTATCTTCTCAGTTGCGGTTACGAGACAGGAAAGACTCTCCGCAGCTGCTCATGGATGCTAAACACATCTTTCCTGTCACTTTCCCCTTTAACCCATCCTCCCTGGCTTTAGAAACCATCCAGATCCCAGCCAGCCTGGGCCTGGGCTTCATTGCCCGGGTCTGAAGTGCTGTCCAGGCAAACAGAGCATAGGAACAGTTGTTTCCGGTGAGCTGGTGAAAATGCATTTCTAAAGAAAGAGCACTGATCATCTCTAAGGGAAGACGTTATTAACTGGAAACCCCCCCCCTCGGGACCCTTTCACTTGGGAAGAGACGCCGTGTCCTGTGTCACCTTTAAAGCACCGTTCTTCTTCATCAGTTGAGTTTACATACAGCTAAATGATGGCAGGGAGGCATGAAAGGAGGGAAACTGTATCTTCAGCTGACAGCAGTGATTTTCAATCTTTAGTGCTGCATTAAGTGACATACAAAAGTACAGTTCCATATGTATGAACTGTTGTTAGCAAGGCACAGAGAAAGAACCGAAAGACAAATCACCACACATATCATATCAGCTTAGGAGCCAATCATGTTGATATTGTCAAACTGGATCAAAAAATAAACTGGCAATATGTAAAGTAATTGCCCAAGTAACGTCCTTCTGTGTGTCGTCATGGTACAGCAACTGTAAAGATGCCGGTTTGCTGGGTAGCGTAGTTGATCTTTTGTACTGTAGCTTACCAAGCATCTTCAATGACTGCTGCGTGCTGTCTCCTGACCTAAGTGATGCTCTTATTAGGCACTACCCAATGAGCTTCTCTTTCACCACTCTGTTTACAACTCAGCCAGATCAGTTTTAACTGGAGTATATGCAATTATCCACAGGTTCATCTGCACAAGGAGCAGGCACTGGAGTCGTATAGTAGGACAGGTTGCTTGATGTTTAGAGTTAGAGTGGCTGTTGATGTCATTGCTGATCAGGATGTGTTACATTGATATGCTAATTAATTTTACCTGTGTGGATATCACATCATGGTATAGTGTTCTGTAAAATTACTTATTTTTAGTTCCCAAATCTGATTCTTGCCATGCATATATTCAACCTTAACAGGTTCTATTTTTAATTTATTAAGTGTTAGCCTCAGTCACTATCTAGAAAGGACTGTCAGAATATTTATGATTCAGATCTTGAAACTTTGATTATCCTATAAGTTATTCAAAAAAGACATAATAAATCGTTATAATTCAGGGGGTTCAGGTGTTGCAACCTGTATAAATGTTCTCAGATATCACTGGATACTTTAAAAACATCATATTATAAATACATTAAGAAGATTTATGTAAGAAATATAAGAAGATTATTACATTTTATAGAGGATTTGGTTTAAGTAAGACCTAGATTCTGTAAATTTTCATTATTAAATTCTAATTAAGCATATTCTCCATTTTTTCCTGGAAATCTTATGTAATAAATCCTTTGGGTTATGCAAGAACAAATTCTTAGCTTTTATTCCTCTGGTTCTTAATTACAATCATCAGTTTATATAGTTTAACTGTAAGATGGTCTATAACAGTGACATTTAAATATGTGCAATATTATTGATGAGAGCTAAACAGTTTCAAGTCAATGATAAATACTGTTATTAAACAGCGATTATTGTCCATTATCTTACTGGAGCCTGAATGTCCTTGTTTATAAAGTAAGAGGGTGGGACACCTGGTTGTTCCAGCCACTTCCCCCTTTACAGTGCCCTATGCTTGGTTCCTAGAGGAAGGGACCAGAGTTACTCAGTCCATCCTGTTGGAAAGACCAGTGTTGAGTGCCTGTCAGTTCCCTAGGGTCAATACAGTCATCACAAGTTTATGTAGCCACAATGTTTTCTTAGCATACATCATTTAGATACTTTAGAAAAATCCTAATATATTTGTGTTCTTTGAAAGTTACTTAGTTGAGGTATTTTTTGTTACATGATGAACTGCTTTTTTGTTTGGAGATTGTGTTTTTTGTAGTGCTAGGAATTGAACCCAGGGCCTCGTGTATGTTAAATAAGTACTATCACTGAGCTACAATCTCCACCCTTTATCAGTTCTAATACATTTATTTATTTGCAGAACCTAAAACACTAATTCAGCCAGATTCAGTTTTCACGGGTTTTCCACCTGGTTTCAGTCACTGCATTAGTGCTGTGCGTCACGCAGCAGAGAGCGTGTGGGTGGGAAGTTGCTGAGCGAGCACAGCATGTGTAGGCTGTCTTCCCTCCGCCCCAGCCGTCCTCCACACCCTGCTCCCAGCTTAACCCTGTGTAGACGGCTGATGTGCACCCTGAGTTTTGTCTCAAGACCACGCTATCATAGCCACTGTCCCTGCGGCCCCTTTTTCCTCACTCCAGACATTGTGTCCTACAGCTTCTGGCACTTTCTCTCACGTATTTTTCTCTGCTGTCAAGAACCAGAGTTCCTCTCCGTGACTGTCCCCTCTGCAGTTTCTCCTGTTCAGTGGCCGTGAGTGGCTCAGAGTTCCTCTGATTCCAAGCTAAACGAAACTCAAAACCTGCTAACTGACTGTGTGTACTTTGTTGAGGAGGCACCAGGTTTCCGCTGACGAGGTGGGATTCCCTCCACTCTGTCATCAGTATCCCCAGCTTCCCCCTGCCTGGCCCACTTTCCCACCTCTTCCCTCAGCCTAATTTACCGGCCCGACGGCTTTCTGTGGCCCTGGTTGGCATGCATGGGGCTCACCATTTGGTGTCTGCACACGCCTTTCTGATCTCATTTTTGTACTAAGGATATCATTCTCACAAATTAGCCTTTCCATAATTCAGCTGTGACACACTTGGCCTCCCGAGAAGGAGCTCTCGGAAGGCACGACAGCCCAGCACCTCTTCCTCTAGCAGCCCTGCCGGTAGCCACCCACTTTCCCTGGGGCACGCATGCGCAGCTCACCCCCTTGGAATCCAAGGTGAGAAGAAGCAGTTTGCCCCTCCCTCCCTGCAGCTTTTCTTAGCCCAAGGCTGAGTCTGCCTTAGAGTAACTCCAAAGCAGGAAAGAAACAAAATGCACCAAGGACAGCTTGGTGGTCCTTTGGAAGCTTTGAGCGTTCCACATGACCTGGCACTGCTTTGAATGTAGACGACAGAACTGGAACCCAAAGCCCAGTGGTAGGACATTTAGATTGGGGCCACTTTAGATGACCTGCTTCGTTACTGATCCATTTCCGTAGCTAAAGAAAGACTCCTTATGGGCGAGCAAGTGTGTGTGATACACACCCTTTACTAGTGTATACAGGAGGCTGTGGACATCCTTTGAGTCTCGGTGTCCTGATTATTGTGAGAAATTACTTTTCTGACAGTTCTAGGAAAAGAGGAGCTACCACCATTCTGAGAAGCCCACAAGGAGTTCACACACACACACACACACACACACACACACACACACACACACACTCGCAGTTGAGAGTTCTTCAGGAGGCATAATCCAGGGTCCTCTGGGTAAGACCAGCCTCTTAGGATAGAGAGCAAAGGCCCGTGTGTGACCCTGCACGGTGCTGTTGAAAGTTGCACAGAAATAGGACCACGTGCATGTGCTTCACGCCAGCACTCCCCTTGGTTACCTCACTTCCTCACAGCGTCACAGGAGGTGGCTCCCACAATCATTGTGAAGGTAATTCACAGGGACAGTGAGATGGTCAGTGACTTGCCTAGGGTGGCCCTGCCCTCTGGCAGGAAGGGCAGGAGCTGTCCTGTCCCTCCAGATGCTGCGGGGTGACCTGGGCTAGTAAGGGTGCTCTTCATCTTGACTGGGGTGTGGAATAGACAATGAGCACCCACTTACTTCTCGGGAAGCCGAGGCACAGTGCACATAGCACCGGCTGTGACTCGACTTGCCTTTTGTCACGAATCAGTGCTCCTTGACAGGGTATGGACTCCCAAATTAGAGGTTGTCCGAACTAAAAGGGCGGGAAGCAGTAAAAACCTCAGCTGTGAAGAGGCAAGGCAGGCCACTCTCCACACCCCTGAGGTTTCCCTGTGAGAGCCCCTGGCTGAGCTGCTGCTCACTGCTGCATAGAGGAGCCCAGGACACTAAGTTCCTCCCTCCCTGGGGCTGTCCACCCTAGGTGAGTGGTGTAAGCTTGGAAGCCACAGCATGCTGCAGGGCAGGAGCTGGGAGCCGCCGTGCTGGGGGCGTGCATGCTTGAGCCACAGGCACTTCGTGCTCGTGAGTTGTAGTTTGTTCAGACTGTGCTGTGAGGGCCGCCTTAACCCTTGCCCCCTCCCTTTTAGAGCTGCCTTAAGTCCCCAGAACTTGTCCTCAGTGAGGGACATCTCGCCATGTTTCTTGAGGTTTTGTGAGGGTTTGGATGGGATGCGGCCTCCTACCACTGATTCCTTCCTCCGCTTCCTGCGTCTCCCTGACCCCTCTGTACTGTCCCTGCCACACAGAGACTAGAGTTTATGAAGCAACCAATGAAATGTTAGCTTTAAGAGTGTTTCTGGGGTAGGCTAAGTCCCTGTGACAGTAAGCAAATGCGCATGCGCCTAAGCAGAACAGAGGTCAGAGTATTCGCAGGATTCTCGCTTTTCACTAACCCTTTGTTAATAAAGGCAAAAATACAACTCTAAAAACTTTTTATGGACACCCTTTTAAAATGTAAAGGTGCCCTACTGTGAAAGGCTGAAGAAACGCAGGGAAGTAGCTGTGTAAGTTCTAATCCATTAGAGTACCTAAAGTAACTGTAGAATTCTGGTCGGTTTCTCATAGATCAAAAACTGAAAGATGCCATGTCAGACATCTCCCAAATGCATTTGATACATTTTTTTATTTTATAATCTGGTCTAGCTAAAAATGTTCATTAGCTTAACGTCATGGGTAGAACTAGACTCATAACATATCTGAAAACAACTAACATTTTCTTGGCATTGTGATATTGCTTGGAATAGTTGGGAAAGTTTTGGGTTTGTTTTTGAAGGTTGAAATTGTCATATATAATTCAATGCTTAGAAAACTAGTGCATTCCCATGCCTTTTCCAGAGTTAGTAGTTTCAAATAACTTACTGTTATTATGTGTTATAAAATCTTAGCCTAAGTCACGCAAGCTATTATTTTTCCTGAAAACAGTGCTTTCTCCTTTAAATCTGGATAAGTGTTGTGATTTATGATCCCTAATTGTGTTCTTTTGTGGGTTCCTGAAGTAATATCGATTTTCTTGTGTTCTTTGAGAGTTTCAATTGTTCCAACAGTGTTGCACAGATGCGCCCATGGGATTTAATGTACTGTGTTTTTCTTTTAACTGTTGATAACTTATTGTGAAACGGACCTGCCTTTCAATACAGTGAAATACAGGGACACTGCAGTTTTCAAATCTTTTTCTTCCTTGGATCTGGAGAAAGAATTTTCTTGATCTACACAGTTAATCTCTGCAAAGTGGTTAAATACTGCAAGGTGAGGGGCATTATTACCAAGCCTCTTGAGGTCTGAACTGAACCCATTCCAGAGTGTCTCACGGGAAGTCTTCTAGAAGGTTAACAATTCACCTCATATCAACAAAGCCTTGGAAACATGAGTTTTTCACTGGATATCACCTAATGCTAAAAGGAAAGCCAAAACAATATCAGAATGACGTTTTATGCTCTGAATTTGTAGCTGTCTGACGTTGTACTTAGTGTGTATCTGTCATAGCACTGTATTCTCCTAGCTACTGTAGAAAATTGTTGAAATAAAGATAAGGATATAAAGAAATTCTGTCCATGTCTGTAAACCCACCTCACATGTTAACACAACAAAACAAATTGTTACTCTGAAGATTAATAAATGTTAGTCTGCAAATGAGAATCTCAAAGGGTCCTAAAATGGAAAGGGTGATAAGTTCTCCATCTGTGCTGGAAAACAGTGAAATGCAAACGGCCAGCCACAGAGGCAAGCAGAGTGGCTAGACCGACTGAGGAGCAGTGGCCTCTTTTCTTCAAGAGAGGCATGCCTGGGTAGCCTTGGAGCCTCCGACAAAAACCACAGCTGAGGCTTTGGGCATGGGATGTGGGTTTTCAAAAGCTTAAACAAGATTTGTGTCGAAGTTCAGCTTTTAGTACAGAGGAAAAGACAACTATACAGACTAGGATGGAAATGAAAGGGTGTGTGTGGGACACTCCTTTGGATGGAGAAAAAAGTCTGTGATTGACTTAGTCTTAGCTTTAGTCAGACCACGGGAGTGTGAATATTAGGCTGGATGATAACTTATATCCCATTTTCACATCACGACAAGTTCTCCCCAGGCTCAGTTAGCAAGGACTGGCCTTCCTGGAGCACCACAGCAAGGCCCCAGACAGGCAGCCGCAGGAGTGACATTAGCCACTAGCCCTGGGGAATGCATGGTCTTGTGTACTTCAACATGTTACAAAGTCATGGGAAAATTAACATTTGCTAACGGTTTCTCTTTCTAAACAGATAAGAACTCAATCGAGGTTTTCTCTCCAAAGTGAAACCACTCACTATGGCATTTTATGATTGTTAGAATTCTTTTCTGAGATACAGGATAGAAGTCAACCTTGCTCCACCCCAAAGGGAATCCATTTCCTGACATAACTGAGTTGGGATGTGTCTAGGTGCCCAGGCGCTGGCCTTGCAGATAGACACATTACTATCCTTTAGTTAGGCTTCATTCTTAGCCGGGGTCTCCCCAAGTGGTGACAGAGCCCCCAGAAGCACAGCTCTGCCATCTAAGCCTCTTTGTTAGCATTACCAGTAACATGTCAGAAGAGAGTCTCGTTGACCAGTCTGAATTCTACATGCTTTTTTGTTTGTTTTTTGAGACAGGGTTTCACTCTGTAGCCCTTCTGAAACGCAATCTGTAGCCCAGGCTGGACTGGAACTCACAGAGATCCACCTGCTTCTGCCTCCCAAGTTCTGGGATTAAAGGTGTGCACCACCACCACCTGGCTCCACATCCCTTCTTAATCACTGTCTGGGGGAACAGAGCCTGGCCAGCCTGAGCCACACCCCACCACTGGACCTCGAGTCACCACAGAAACAAGGGGGGTGTGATGGCTGTGCCGGACCAAGGCGAGGATGGGAAACAGTTCACCAGAAATGAAAGCACACATCTACCCACGGGAGAGAAGGGAGCAGCGGCCGCTTGTACCCCCGGAGGTGTGCCTCATTCCTCAAGCGTGGGGCTGCTGGGCTCCAGGATGACATCCCCAGTGAGAGCAGAGGGGTCAGGAAGTGAGACACTGTGCAGTTGAAGGATTCCAACATGGCATTTGCCACCCAGAGCAAGACCTGGGAATCGTCCCCTCAGCAGGGCCTACAGTGCTGCTGGAACCAAAGCATGGGCACTGTGGGGAGACGGCAACATAAAACCTTGTCACGTGATCTTCCTAGCATGACGTCAGCCACTCTGCTGGGCATTGGAGTTCAAAGAAAACACAGGCTAGGTGAGGTCCAGGAGAGAACTCAAGTCCTCAGGCAACTTGACCTGGGGAAGTGGCAAAGGGACACAGGGCTGGAACAAGCGGTGAGATATCCCAGCGGTCGGAGGCAGGAGAACTGCGAGTTCGAGGTTAGCCCGGGCCACATCAGTCAGGTGAGCATGGCCTAGAGTGCAGTTTGGTCTGGGAAACACAGAAGGTCCTGGGTTCCATCCTGGTACTAGGGGAAAGGGAAGTGGATCGGACAAGTCCTGTGAGACCAATAAAGAGAACATGAAGGATTCATGAGACCTAAATTACTAAACACATATTTCAAAACATCAGCAATGTTACCACTGAGAAAACAAAATACCAAGTTTATTTCACCAGTAGTAAAGTTCTGGAATTCTGTATTACTAAGTCTGTATTGCCAAGAAACTTGAATGAATGAGAGAATTCAGCTAATGTTAACCTACTTTGGGAAACACATACAGAGAGAGAGAGAGAGAGAGAGAGAGAGAGAGAGAGAGAGAGAGAGAGAGAGAGAGAGGAGCTAGGTTATATCAAAGATTCAGGCTCTAACCCAGGGAAATGTGAAGATACAGGCCCCTTTTCACATACATCCTGGTAAATTCAGGATTCTGCGTTGAATAGCCTGAACTAGATTGATGAACACTGTATGGAAAGATGGGACTCCTTTGTGGAAGAAGAGAAACCTGTGTGGCAGAGGCCAGAGGAAGACATCAGGAGTCTCCTTCAGTCACTTCTTACCCTCTTTTGGAGACAGGAGGAATTCATCCATTCATATAGTTTGGCTGGCCAATGATCTCTGGGGATCAGAATGTCTGAATCCTGGGAATCTGAACTTGGGTTCCCTTACTTGAGCGACAGACATTTTACTGACTCAGCCATCTCCCCACCCACAACCTCAGGTAAATAGAAAAGAGAGAGGGAGGCAAACATGGGTAGGAATGGAATGGAATTACTCAATAAGAAGTGAAGAGACAGACCGAATTATCCTTGCATAGCCAAGCCAATCTTAACACTAAATATTCCTCAAAAGTAGACTTTAAGAGGTACATTCTGGGCCGGTGTTGGTGGCGCATGCCTTTAGTCCCAGCACTTGGATCTCTGTGAGTTCGAGGCCAACCTGGTCTACAAAGTGAGTTCCAGGAAAGGCGCAAAACTACATCGAGAAACCCTGTCTCAAAAAACAAAAAAAAAAAAAACAAAAAAAAAAACAAGGGGCTGGAGAGATGGCTCAGAGGTTAAAAACACTGACTGCTCTTCCAGAGGTCCTGAGTTCAATTCCCAGCAACCACATGGTGGCTCACAACCATCTGTAATGAGATCTGGTGCCTTCTTCTGGCCTGCAGGCATATATGCATGCAGAACACTGTATACATAAATAAATAAATCTTTAAAAAAAAAAAAAAAAAAAAAGAGGTACATTCTGGCCCAACAGCATCAAGAGCTCTATGAACCCACTGCCTGTGGAAACTGGTGACTATGTTTTTTTTTTTTTTAAAAAAAAAAAAAAAAAAAACAAAAAAAAAAAAACAGGCCTTCTAAGCTGGGCGGTAGTGGCACACATCTTTAATCCCAGCACTCAGGAAGCAGAGACAGACGGATCTCTAAGTCTGAGGCCAGCCTGGTCTACAAAGTGAGTTGCAAGGCAGCTGGTTTTACACAGAGAAACTCTTAAAAACAACAAAACAAAACAAAAATACAGAAAGGAAGGAAGGAAGGAAATGTGCTAAATGTTGATGAGTAGTATATATTATTGTAGTAATTGCTTTTCAGTTGCTGTATGTGCTGGCTAGTTTTCATGTCAACTTGACACAAACTAGAGTCACTTTGGAAGAGAGAGCCTTAACTGAGAAAACATCCCTAACAGACTGGTCTGTGGGCAAGGCAGTGGTGCATTTTTTTAAACTGATGATTGATATGGGAGCCCAGCTCACTGTGGGCCATGCCACCTCTGGGCCGGTGGTCCTGGATTCTATACGATCGAAGGCTGAGAAAGCCGTAAGCAGCATTCCCACGTGGCCTCTGCTTCAATTCCTACCTCCAGGTTCCTGCCTTGAGTTCCTTTGTCCCTTCCCTGACTTCCCTGGGTGATGGAGTGTAATCTTCTAATCTTTGAAGTTAAATAAATTTCCGAGTTGCTTTTTGTCATGGTGTTTTATCACAGCAATAGAAACCCTAAGACATCATGGTAAAACACCATCATCAAGGCAATTTATACAAGAAAGGATTTGAGTTTTCAGTTCCAGAAGGAACCATCATGGCAGCGGGAACAGCAGTAAAGAGCTCCCATCTTGAACTGCAAGCAGGCAGCAGAATTCTAGAACAAATTTGAAATGGTGTAACTCTTTAAACTCTGAAAGCCTGCCTCCTGTGACACACTCCTAACAACTCCTTCAAATGTCTGAGACTACGGAGGACATCTCATTTAAACCGTCACAGTTATTTGAAGCAGTATCTACACACACACACACACACACACACACACACACACACACACACACCAATTTCCCAATCCAACAAGACATAAGCTTGACGCTAGCCTTTTGTGGCCAAGAACATGGGGTTTCATCTGCCCCAGCTCCCAGGTGGAGTGTGCTCTCTCTGGGAACAGCCAGGAGTCAGCATTTCTCATGTGGCCTTCAGTGTATGTTGATTAGGCTAAGCTTCAAATGAACACAGCCAAGAGGAAAGGACTCCCTCCTGCCCTGTCCCAACTCAGGGGTCCCCCATGAGTACTCGACTGCTGAAAATGTGGGGTCCTCAGTTGCCCTTAGCTAGGCTTGCAAGAGAGTGGTTTCATGTGGAGAAAAGCTGGCCTGGAGGACTTGTTTATTACTGACCCTCATGTACCCAGCACTGAGCTCTAACGAGGGCATCTCTTGGTGAACCATTATCCCCACTCCATCTCCAGAGCCTTGGCTCTGAGGTTTTGTGGGGAATGATGCAGATCATAAAAGTTTCTTTCAAAGGAACTGACTTCATTTGCAGATGTTCAAGAGAAGTTCAAGCCCAAATGTGGTGGAGGTTAAGGAATGGGAATCGGGAAATCTGGTAGCTTGGCTGGAGACAGACTGAAGTGTAGGCCCTGGGTTTTCTGTGAACAAAATGGAGAAGAGGCAGCTGAGAGGAGTCTGTGTGATCAGATAAATGGCAAACATTGACCTTAAGAATTATCCTTCCACAGGAGCCCAAAATTGTTTGGGCATTTTCCCAGTGTGGAAAAGCAATGTGTGCTTGTGGCAACGCTAACAGCAGGGCAATCGGAGCCACTGGTGGTGCCCAACAGATGAATGTGTTCAGGGAAGAGACACAAAGTGCCAAAACCCCTGCCATGCTGGGCTGACAGTGGGCACAGGCAGGCTACGGATGTGGGGAAGGTGGAAACAGCAAAATAATGTCACTGAAATAACCTGAGCACTAAAAAATAGCAAGTCTAGTTGATTAACAGTGAGAAGGAACAGTACCAGAACCGCTACAATATATCTTTAGAAACATTCAGATTCAGGGGAAAAAAATCAAGATTTGTGAAGAAATGTGAACGCAGTAGGTTGGCACTGGAGAAAGAGTGGACACAGATTTGCTATCTGACCCAGGTAAGAGGAACGGACTCACTTCCACAGCAAGGACCTCCCCCTCTAATGACGGAAGCACCAGGGCTTTATTGAAGAGCCTGTATCTCATATGGGGGCCCAACCCATCCCTTAGCATGCTCAGTTAAGGACTACACCCCCTAAACACACTCAGTTTAAGATCATGGAGCAGGCATCTGCAACCTGCAACCTGCCAGGAGAGCTGAGGATGCAGCCCAACACAAAATCATAAAATTCCTTACAACAGTATTTTTTTTTTTGTAACTAACTCAATTGCAGTTCTCAAGTATGGACCTTCTAGAAAGAGAAATGACAATATTCCCAATGTCCAAAGGTTGAACAGTGCCTGTGAGAATGCCTCTGAGCTTGGTTAGCCCATGGTAGTCAGAAGTTTCTGTCCCACCCTGGCAGTCACTTCCAAGTAACTGACTCAGACTTACGATTACTTATAAATGCTCGGCAGATAGGTCAGGCTTGTTACCACCTAACTCTTACATTTAAATTAACTCATTTTTTTGTTTTTTTTCCAAGACAGAGTTTATGTAGTTGTGGCACCTGTCCTGGATCTCGCTATGTAGACCAGGCTGGCCTCAAACTCACAGAGATCTGCCTGGCTCTGCTTCCCAAGTGCTGGGATCAAAGGCGTGCACCACCACTGCCCTGATAACCCATATTTCTTATCTATGCTTTGATACGTGGTTCATGACTTGGTACCTCATTTTCTACACATTTTGCTTCCTTGGTGACTGGCTGGCATCTCCTGACTCTGCCCTTCTTCTTCCCAGAGTCCTCTGTGTCTGGCTGTTCCACCTATACTTTCTGCCTGGCTATGGGCCTGTCAGCTTTTTATTAACCAATGAGAGTAATACACATTCACAGTGCACAGTAGGATTATTCCACAGCAGCCTGTACCACATAGTTTTATCTAAAAAATAAAGGACGTTTTGAAGGTGTATTGTAACAAGAATCTGCCCCTGAAGGTGCCCACCTCACCCAGCAGCCAACATCTCATCTGTTAAAGGCTTGGTCCTCAGCTGTTGACCACGGCAACTCTTATAAATGAAACATTTAATTGGGGTGGCTCACTTACAGTTTCGGAGGGTCAATCCATTGTCATCATGACTGGGAGCATGGAGGCAGACATGGTGCTGGAGCTGAGAGTGCTACATCTTGCTGGCAACAGGAAGTTGACTAACTCACTGGGCGCTCGATACTCCAAGCACAGGAAACCCCAAAGCCCACCCCCACAGTGACACACTTCCTCCCACAAGGCCGGCCCGCTCCAACAAAGCCATGCCTCCTAATAGTGCCACTCCCCATGAGATCATGGGGGCCAATTACATGCAAACGACCTGTAATCGCAAATACTTGAAAGGCTGAGGTAGGAGAATTTCAAGTTTGAGGACAGAATGGGCAACCTACTGAGTCTCCCATCTCAAATGTATGTCTACTCATAAATTAATAAAATATCCTGTTCGAAAATCTTTATTGTCACACAGCATATCAAATAAGAACAAAACCCAACGGACTGGCCCCAAGCTTGGACCCTGCCTGCCCCAGTCTCCCCAGTGCTAGAATTACCATCCTCTGCCACCATACCTGGTCATTTATAATCTCTAACCGTGAAGCTGTGTGTTGTTTTTTTATTTTCCATGGATCTGCTTTTGTTGCTTTTCTATGTCTCACAATGTTGGCCTCTGCGGATGGACTCCATTATTCACGTATCCATTCTTACATGAGTACTCGCGGTTTTACTGGCCATGGCTTTGTGCCCATGAATATACGATATGGCAGGACAGGGCTGGGGCTCAAGCTACGAAAGTGTTTGCACCGCAGGCCTGAGGACCTGATTTAAAAAGCAGGTGTGCTGACGCCGTAAAGCCAGGAGGAGGCAGACACAGTAACTCCGGGGCCACCAGGTCAGCCTAACCTACTCAGCGAACCCCAGATCCTCCCAGAGCCCAGATCCCCAGAACCCAGATCCTTAAAACAAAAAGTGTGCTGCTCCCGAGAAAGGACAGCAGAGGTATCTTCTCCTTGTTGTGAAAATAGTCTTAGCTGTCCACGGACTTCTAGCTCATATAAAGTATAAAAATAAAGTCCATATACAAAAGTGTTCCAGGATTTCTAACCCCATATACTGGGCTCATGTGTTAATTTGGGTGGAGCCAACACCTTTCGAATGTTAAATTAATCCCATCGGTCCAAACAGCTTGCCCGTACTTATTGAGGCCTCCTTTGTGCCCTTTAAGACAGATGGAAGCATGCTCTCCTTAAAGGTCAGATGAGGTTTTTATTGGCGTAATCGTAATCTCAGGATGCGTTTTCCTTGATCTTGTATCTTATTTTTTATTGCATATAAAATGCTCGCAGGACAAGGACCTTTTCTTTTCTTTTCTTTTCTTTTAAATCCGACCCCTTCCTCAGTTTAGAAATTCAATTGACTCACTGATTCTTTGGGGTTTTCTGTGTAAGCCTGTCTGTGCTCTGCCCGCTGCAGTAAGGGAACAGGAACTTGGGCGGGACCCCTAGAAGTTTCACCTGTTACCTGGGCCGGGCCAATGGCAGCACGGGCCTGCAGGCGAGCACCAATCCCGCTGCCCTCCCCCCGCCCCCGCCCCTACTCCCCACTCCCCGCGCCCGAGCCCTCGGGGAAAGGAGCCGTGGCACTTGAGAAAATTTGGCAAGATGGCCCGGTGCTGACCGGCTGGGCGCGCACGGTCCCCTGCAGCAGTAACAGCAGCAGCAGCGCCGAGGCCCATGGCGGTGGCCGAGCTCTACGCGCAGGTAGGGGTGCACCTGCCCGGGCGCCTGGAGGGGCGGAGGCCGGGAGCAGCTGCGAGCTCGGCCCGGGCGCCTGGCGGGTGGGCACAGCCAACGGAGGCCCGCTGTTCCCACGTCGGGTGGCTGGACCACCTGGCCCCTTCCTCCTGTTAACTGATGGAATCTGAGTCCCGCACTGGGCAGGAGCTTCGATCTAGCACGTCTAGCTGCGGGAACCTTCCAGGCCTCCAGAGCCTGGAGGATTCCGGCAAGATTGGCCGCGCTGTCCAGAATGCTGGCGAAGTTCCTCCGGGGCTCCACCTGGAGCTGTCTGGTCTGAGCACATGGGTGCTGCCGGACTCTCGCCGCCAGCCAGTCTAAGGGGCCTGGTTCCCACAGCACCTCCGATAAGCCTGACCCTGAGCAATGAGAGCACTGTGGGAAACCTCCAGGGCTTAAGAGTGGCTTCCCCCTCACCCAGGAAAGCATGTGTAAAAATAAAATAGCCGTAAAAACAGATCCTGCTATACACTGTTGTAGGAGAAATTTAGACCCCCTTCAAGACAGATGGGACAAGTATGGATTCTGTCGGACCACTTTTCCCACACACATGTGAACTTAGCTTAATTTGACAGGGGGGGGGGGTGTGAGGCGGGGGTTATTGTTTGGGTTTGGGTTTTGTTTGTTGAGACTGTGTCTCACTGTGTCACCCCAGCTAGCCTGGACATCACCAAGTGGATCAGGTTGGCTTCAAACTCACAGAGTTTTGCCTGCCTTTGCCTCCAGAGTGCTGAGGTTAAAGGTGTGGTATCCATGCTCCACCCTGTTTTTAAGACAGGGGCTAGCTTTGTACCCCTGGCTGGAATGGTCCTCCCTTAGGTAGCTCAGGCTGGCGTCAGCCTTATGGAGGTCTGGCTTCAACTACCCAAGCGCTGGTATTACAGGCGTACCCTACCACACCCAGCTTTTGTTGTTGTTGTTTTGTTTTTGGAGACAGGGTTATCTGTGTAGTTTGGGTGCCTTTCCTGGAACTCACTTTGTAGACCAGGCTGGCCTCGAGCTCACAGAGATCCGCCTGCCTCTGCCCCCCAAGTGCTGGGATTAAAGGCGTGTGCCATCACCGCCCCGTCCCATCTTTATACCTTAAACTTAAAAGGTATTTTATGATTATCTTTGCATGGAGAGGGGGATTTCCTTCTACTTTATCTAATCAATTACAAGCACACGTCAAAGAGGATATCCCTGATGCATTCAAACCGTGGCCTGTTTTGTGGAGTGTCTCCTCCCTCCCCGGCCCCAAGCTGGGGACTGAACCCAGGGCCTTGCTTGCTAGGCAGACACTCTACCACAGAGCTATACCCCTCATCTAGAACAGTTTACCAGAAACAACGTGAGAGATCAGGTACCCAGCAGGGGTTCTAAGCCTTCATGTTACTAACAATAAAAGAAAATTCTTGAACAAACCCCCACCTTACTGGGCATTTTGGGGACAGATAGCTGGTCCTTGACCTGTTTTCAGTAACCATTTTTCTTGAAGCAAAAATACACAGGTGTATTTACCCCTATCTCCGGTGCCTGTAATCCCAGCACTAGGGGGCCTGAAGCAGGAGGATTGCCTTGGGTTTTAGGTTATCCTGGGCTACATAGTGAGTTCCAGGCAGCGAGGGCTAAATACCAAGGCTTTTTCTCAAAAATAAGCGAGGACGTTGTGGGGTGGAGGAAGGGAGGCTGGCTGGAGTGTGGTGGGGTCGGGATTTCTCTGTAGGCGGAAGCACTGTGCTCGGGGGAGCAGAGGAAAAAAGGTTTCGTTTTATTCCAGAGTTGTTATTTTGGCTGCCAAGGTATTTTCTGGTTCCCTGAAGTGAGATATGTCAAGCAGATGTTTCCTGGGGCCTAGGGAGTATGAGGGGGATACGGAGCTGGGGCAGAAGGGCCTTTCAACGAAGGTGGGGGTTTTGAGTTGGGATGGGGGGGATGGGGTGGTGGTTTAGGGGGGTAGGTGAGTGGCCTCATCAGGATCCCAGCCATTCAGGGCTCTGGATAGATCTGCAGTCCTGGACATGCAGGGTGGAGACAGACGAGGAGAAAGTGGCCAGGGACTATTCAGACAAGGGACACACCAAGGATGACATGGACACTGGCGTCTGTGTGATTGAGAACAGGGTGTGTGTGGGGGTGGTATTAGAGCCATTAGGAGGAGGAAGTGTTTCTGAGAGAGGTCATGAAGCACATTTTTTTTTTTTTTTTTTTTTTTTTTTTTTTTTTTAACCAGCAAGGGTGTTGAAGCTTGAGAGGACTTCCAGGGAAAGTGAGTGGCGGGGGGTGCACGGCCTGGGTGTCTCTAGAGAATGGGCTCAGTTGGGGCAGGGGTGTCCTCTACCCAGTGTGGCCACCGAGACCAAGGCCGGATCACCCCATTGCAAGAGGCCCAAGGCCAGAACAGAGGGGTGCCCACATTCCAAGAGAGAAGCTGCCAGCTGCCAGTCCGAGATGAGCCATCACAGGGGGGAGGCAGGAGGGCTGGGCAGTACCAGGAAGAGAGGTCCCCCAGAGGGAGAGGGGACTCCTGAGAGAGAGCTAGGGTGCAGGAAGTGTAAAACGACCCAACCTCTCCCCACAGCAGCATGCCTCAGAAATGTTCTAAGCAGTGTTACTTAAAATCCCTTTGAGAAAAACTGGTCTGACCAATCCCCACTTAAAACCTTCATGAGGCCTTTGTCATTTTCAGATCCCAACCCCGCCGTAAGGCTCTGCCTCCACGTCCTCCTCCAGACCCTGTGACTCTCTCCTAGATGGCTGGTACCCTGCCAGGCATTTTGTCTGTCCTTCCCAGCTTGGCCTGCATGCTCACCACTGGCTCAGTACCCCTTTGTTCAGGAGCAAGCACACCGTTCAGATTCCGTCTGAGCAGACTCTTGAGAAGCCTGCAGCCAGCCCTCCATCCAGCACCCTGGCCACTGTTAACACGGTCAACTGTGCGTCCCCTCTGCTGACCATTAGCTCGTAAAGACCAGGGTGCGGTGAACAGGGTAAGGTGAGCGCGCTCTAAATACTTGTTCTGTGCACACGTGCAGGAGCGGGTGTTTGTGTTTACAGCCACAGATGTGGACAGGATGCTTTTTTTTTTTTTTTTTTTTTTTTTTTTTGGTTTTTCCGAGACAGGGTTTCTCTGTGTAGCTTTGCGCCTTTTCCTGGAACTCACTCTGTAGCCCAGGCTGGCCTCGAACTCACAGAGATCCGCCTGCCTCTGCCTCCCGAGTGTTGGGATTAAAGGCGTGTGCCACCACCACCACCACCACCACCACCACCACCACCACCACCACGATGCTTATTTTTAACTTGCATGATAAAGTTGAATGTTTCTAAGTACCAGACATCATCCTCAGAACGTTCTCTCCATCTGAAATAATCTGAAGAAAAATAATCTATGTGTTAAACCTTCACACCCCATTCTATACAGAGCCAGATCAAGGAGGTTGTCTAAGTTACACAGATTTCACAGAGTCAGGGTCTTAATGCCTTCCGATGCCCTGACCTGGGCCCCACCTTTATCATATTCAAGGAATCAAACTTTTTCCCATATGGTGGACCCATGGGAAATCCACCTCTTTTCTAGCTACCTGCCCACACCTGCTGATTTGTCACATTATTCTTTATAATAATTAGACGGAACCAACCCCAATATCCAGCAGGAGAGAGAAAAGCTAGTCACACCCACATGATGAAGGACGGAAAGCCACATAAACACTGCCTCCGACCTTCACAGCCGCATGGGAAAGGCCTGTGAAGAGCAAGCATCCCAAACCTGTTCGCGCTGTAGTGACAAACGCAAATAATGTCTAGGCAAATGACTAAAGACCTGGAGGTTAGTTCTGCTGCCCTCAGAGACGTCAAGGGGGACGGCCCTGAGGAAGGCCCTCAGATGTCTCCCATTGGACCAGGGTGTTGCCTTTCCGTGGACCTGTAGGAAGAAAGGCTTCCGACATGGCTGAGGGGAAGGGCCAGGAGATGAGCGCAGTGTACAAGAGCGGGAAAGGCGGCCACCGTGCACACCACCGTGAGGCGTGGGGATGGTGGGGGTCCAGGATGGGAAGGTGTGGGAGAAATGAGAACATCACAGGGCTTGCTCCACCGCTGCTGAGAAAGGTGGAAGAAGCAAGAGCTGTTCCCGGTCCTTCTCCAGCCAGCCCCTCTGGTGAGCTCCGGCGTGTCCATGTCCATCCTCACGGTGGTGATGCCTTCCACCAGCTGCTCAGCCTGTGGGCTGTGGGATCCACCTCCTGCGCTGCCTCTTTGTGAGCGGAGCTGGCATATGCTTTCCCCAGAAAGGCACAGTCCGTTTAGTAGTGCGCTTGTCTCGACCGTGTGTGAAGAACTCACAGGGGAGACTGGGGATGCCAGGATGGTGTGGCCGTCGGCACATGAGGACTTCGTTGGTATTTTCAAGGGTCGGCTGAAACCCAGGGAGCAAGGGCAGGAGAAGTACCTTGAAGACTCGAGGTCCAGGTCCCTATCTCATAGAAGGTCAATGTTCATGCTAGTGATGTTCCCATTTGATCTTTCTTTTTTTTTTTTTTTTTTAGTTTTTCGAGACAGGGTTTCTCTGTGTAGCTTTGCGCCTTTCCTGGGACTCACTTGGTAATCCAGGCTGGCCTCGAACTCACAGAGATCCACCTGGCTCTGCCTCCCGAGTGCTGGGATTAAAGGCGTGCGCCACCACTGCCCGGCCCCATTTGATCTTTCTAATAGCCTTCTCATCCAGTTCAATTGCCCACCATTGTCTGATGAATGGGTAGTTCGAAAACTTAAAAATGAGAAAGAGTCAACAAGCCAAATGCCAACTTTCTTTCTTTCTTTCTTTCTTTTCTGGTACAGTGGAACTGCTGGGCATTTGAACTTTTCTTGAGTGGAGCAGACCCCATGCTGTGTAGGGTCCCAGGCACAAAGACGAGGCCGGTGTCACTCAGATGCTGGTTACGGGGAGTGGGAGCTTTTAAGAGGATTCAATCAAGCCTGTTGGGTAGGGACCAAGGAAGGAGCCACAACTAGGGACTCTGGGTGTTTGCCTGCTCGTAAGAGTGGATGGATAGGTGGGGTTAGAGGTGGGAGGAACAGGAGAACAGGCAGAGAGTCGGGGAAGATTTGGAATGTTCTAGAAAGTGCTGGTGGTTTGTGGTGACTGCAGACAGAGTAGATTGGGTAGAGGAATCGGCCAGCAGAGTGGCTCCCAGGCTGTTGGTCAAAACCGTTGGGATGGCTTTCAGTTTTTCTCGTGCTGTGGTATGCTGTGGATGCTGATGTGGGTGAGGGTGTCTGTGTGCGCACAGCTGATGGAGCATGCTGAGGATTGTCCGTGGTTGATGAGTGATGGGCTGCTTAAAATCTCAGCTTCGCGGCACCTAGGGATGACTGGGCAGGGACAGGCCGAGAACCCACAGTTCTGGGTTCCAACTGAAGAGAAAGTGGAGAGAGGGACAAGCAATGTCACCACTTGGTCTATGTGACTTGTCAAGGATGTTGAGGTCTGGCATCTGAAGGTGCTGGAGATGATGCACGTTAGAGACCCGTTGTAAGATCTTGGCTGTGAAGCCAGACATGGTGGCGCACGTCTTTAATCCTAGCACTTTCGAGGCAGAGATGAGCAGATCTCTGTGAGTTTGAGGCCAGCCTGGTCTACAGAGTGAGTGAGTTCCAGGCCAGCCAAAGTGACACAGAGAAACCCTGTCTCAGACAAAACAAAACAAAAAGCCCTTGGCTGTGGTCTCAAAGATGCAGGTTCTGGGGCAGTTGAGAAAGTAGCTGGAACTCTCCAGAAACAATTTAGCCTTTCTAACTGTCTTCCCTTTTCTCATTTAGTCTAGGAAGCCAGATTCAGCAACCATTGTCTGCTCTATGGGTAGTCACATGGAAGGGACCGAGATTCCGGGGAAGGGCCTACAAGGAGAGTGGGGAGGAAGGAAACGGAGTTATGGTGTCCCCTGTCTGGTTCAGGTGCCCTGAGCATGGAGATTCCAATCCAGGAAGTAGGGGCAGGAGAAAGCTCCTTCACTCCATATCCCATGTCAGCCTTCAGGCCACGTGCATGACAAATGCCAGAAGACCCCCCAGACAGGTGGGCCACAGCTCACCTGTGCATGTGACGTGGGAGGAGCTGCCCTATTCTTGAGCCCAAATTGCTTCCTCGGCCTCTGGTCCTAGCTTTGCTCCATTCTCTAGGCCCCTTGGTGAAGAAGCCCAGCAGAGACAGCCTTTTGGCTCTTGGCCCTGCAGTGAGCTTGGCTGGCCATTCCAGGATGGAGACTTCTGTCTCACAGGCCAGAAGCTCGCAGGAGTCATGTGAGAGCTGGTCACTCTGTTTGCACAGCTTGTGTGTATTTATCTAAACGCTTCAGTTAACTCTCATTATGGTTTAACGTGTTGCCTTGTGGGTAGAGGAATGCGAGGGAGGAGAGGCAATAGATTGTCCATGGAACTGCGTAAACTGGAGTGTTTGCTTAGCAGGCTGGGTTTCAGGTGCAGGATCCTAGATCTCAGTTGAATTGACAGGGACACAAGGACCAGCAGGTATGGTTACCTAGGATACTGAGGGGCGGCAAAGAAGAGGAGCGTGGTCACGTGCATTTTAACGCTGCCTGCCACTGGATGATACTTGTAGCTGGGATGAATCCAGAAGTCCCTAGGAGAGTCTGGAAAGTTTGTCAGGCAGACAGTGTGTCAGGGTCATCCTCCGGGCCACACTCAGTTAATTAGCCAGTTCAAGGCAGGAGTCATAGGCCCTGCTGGCATGGCGGTTCTTTAAGATTCTTTCTGGTGTTCTCTTGAACTCTCTGGGTTTGAGTTGGAACATCAGTAAAATGAAAGAATTGGCCAGCTCAGGGATCATTCAGAAGCTCCCAGGGCCCCATGTTCCTCTGGAAGTTTGGACCAAAGGGACCCCAATCTCCAGCAGGGCTCCCCTCTCAGCACCTCAACTCTCTCCTGCCTCACACAGCATCTGAAATAAGCTGTCTGGAACTCTCAACTTGACAGACAACTTGTAGTAGATCATCCCGAGGATACTTACAGCCCTGAACATTTTTTTATAATGGCCAGTTCTTGATATGTTGGGATATTGTACTTTAATAATTTGTGATTATAGCCGGGCGGTGGTGGCGCACGCCTTTAATCCCAGCACTCGGGAGGCAGAGCCAGGCGGATCTCTGTGAGTTCGAGGCCAGCCTGGGCTACAGAGTGAGTTCCAGGAGAGGCGCTAAAGCTACACAGAGAAACCCTGTCTCGAAAAAACAAAAACAAAAACAAAAAAAAAATAATAATTTGTGATTTATCAGGTTATTAAAAAAACATTTCTAATAGCTGATCTGGTAGGAAATGTGTGGTCATGGCGACAAAGATGTGTGTGGTGGGTGTGTGTATACCTAAGAGGCGTGTCTGTGTGCCGAAGGCTCCATTCAGGCTCCGTACAGGTCTGGGTCATTGCCTGGTTGCTTCTGGGTAGTCCTCCATTCTCATATTCATTCTCTCTCTCTCTCTCTCTCTCTCTCTCTCTCTCTCTCTCTCTCTCTCTCTCTCTCTCTTATGACATTCAATTGTTGGGGGATGCGTGTGTGCCATGACGCATATGTGCAAGTCAGAAGAACTTTTCAGAATCGGTTCTCTCCTTTTATCGTGTGGATCCTGGAGATCGAACTCAGTTTGTCTGGTGGCAAACACCTTTATCCACTGAGCCATCCTGCCAGCCCTACTGTATCTCTTCTTATAAGGGCTGTTCCTACAGTCCCATTAGGTCAGGGCTCTCCCTTAGGACTCCATTTACCCTCTCAGGCTCCAATCTTCAGTCACATCAGGGATCAGGACTTTGATGCATGAGTTCTGGAATGTCACCGTTCAACAAAACACAGTAGGATCTGCTCCACAAAGCTGAGACATGTGCACCAGTAACCTGCTGGGAAGAGAGCTGAGCAGCTGCCTAGGGTCTTTGCCTTTCCCAAGGTGGGAATCCTTGGCTGCTGTGATGTAAACCGGCGATAGCTGAGCAATAGCCAAGTGTGATGGTTGTGCCTACAATCCTTGCCCCAGAAGGCTGAGGCAGGAGGATTACCAGTTTCAGGCCAGCCTGGAAAACATGCTTGAGACCTTGTCTCAAAATAAGAACAGTCCAAGATAATGCTGCTGTAACAATGCTTCCTAGTATGCATTTATTTGCTTGTTTTGTTTTAGAAACAGGGCCTTGTGGATCCCAGGCTGGCCTCGAACTCACTATGTAGCCAAGAGTGGGCCTAAATTCCTGATCCCCCCACCTCTACCTCCTGAGTGTTATGATTACATGCGTGTAGCACCGTGTCTTGTTTATCCGGTACTGAGAACGGAACCCAAGGTTTCATTCATGCTAGGCAAGCACTCCACCCTGAGTCAAATGTCCAGCCCCCAAATGCTTTCCAGTTCATATTCTACTTAGCACCCCTGTGGAGTGGATTTTGTGCCATTTTATGAGTAAAAAGGGGGGTACAAGGAATTAAATAAGTAGTCTATTGATGGATGCCAACCAAATCCCTCTGCCTGAGTCTCACAGAAAGCCCCAGCTCCTACCAGGGAGCTCTCTCTTTCCTTCCCACCCCAAGCTACAGTTTTCATGGTGTATTTAGGAAACTTTGAGTTCTGCTGCCTATGAAACCAGGCTGTGAGCCTGGTTGTGCATTGTAGATACACCACCTCCTCATGGCAAGAAAGGAGGTGAAAGGATTCTGAGGAGAAGGGTGTGTGTGTGTGTGTGTGTGTGCACACGCGCACGCGCGCGCGTGCGCACATGAGCATGTAGAGGTCAGAGGTGTACCTATCATTCCTCTGGAGCGATCACCTTGTTTATGGAGACTAGGTCTCACTGGGATCTAGAGCCCACTGTTCGGCTGGGGTGGCTGACCTGCCTGCCTTAGGGATTCACCGCAGTTATAAACACCTCGTCTGGCTTCTTACATGCTTGCCGGGATTAAGCAGGTCCCTGTGTTAACATGGCAAGCACCTTACCCACGGATATATCCCCTAGCTCTGAGTGTCTTCTTCATGTGGGACTTGAACCAGTTGGCAGAATGAAAGCTTTCTGGGTCTGGGGAATCCGATGATTTGCGTTTGGGGTTTTCATGTGTTGAGATTAAACCTGTCTTATCCTGTGGTCAGTACAACAGGGTTTGGATCCCTGATCCTGAAGAAGTTTGGAAGTCGGCTGAAATTGCCAAGGACTACAGAGCTGGTGACCGAGTCCTCCGACTCCTGCTGGAGGATGGAACGGTAAGGGTCTCCGCTGCCCAGGGCAGAGAGTGATGTATTCATCACAGGGGCAGAAGAGTCCTGAGGGACCGTGCAGGCCAAGCAGTGTAACGGACACCATATCCAGGAAGGCCAGCCAGTGCTGAGGATTCCCTGGGGTGTGTGTGTGTGTGTGTGTGTGTGTGTGTGTGCCCTCCTGCTGCCCCCCACCAGCGGCCCATCTCTAAGGGCTTCCATGTTAGTCACCCGATACATGCCCTTGCTGTGTTCCAAGTGCCCAGTGTGTTTAGTGAAAAGCCATCCGCTGTTTCGGTTCCTGGGTCTCACTCAGTAAAGACTAGGCAGGGGAGGAATTTGCAGGGAAGTGGTTGGATCCCAAGGCACAATCAAGATGGCGAGAGGGAGACGTTGGGGAGAGGGAGGAGGTGCGGAAGGAGACTGGAGAGCTAGAAAGTCAGTCTGGGATGTACAGACCATACAAGGGTTGGGAGGGTGTGAGGAGGGCACAGAGACAGAACCGGCAACGGCGAGAAAGCAGGCAGCTCAGGCTTCGGCCAAGGCTCCAGTGGGATGTGCTGCCGCGGAGTTACGGCCAGAGGCCACCCCAGTCTTTTGATGATACAGCAGCTGGAGATTTCGTATGGGTTTTAAGAAGTCACCCCTCCGGGTTCATAGCCAAGGCTGACTTTGTACTTTCAGACTCAAGTGTTAGATGCAGAGCTGGGCCAGCGATGTGCGCTCCGTTGGATCAGGGGTGGTAATCTGGGAACTGCTTATAAACGCTAAATGCTGGAATTTACAAAATATACGTAGAGACACTGCATGCTGCTTCCAGGCATCTGGTCCTGGATACCAGGCATTTCCTGAGATCTCAGAAGTTGCAGAGAAGGAAGGGCCCGTGCCCTGCGGTCAGGCACACCACTTGCTAAGTCTGTATCCCTTCCTTTCCACAGACAGGAAAGGAGCTGATGACCATGCTGTCACAGGCCCTGAAGGCCAGGGACCGTCCTTGTGAGCCCATACAGACAGAAGAGCACAACCAGGGCGTGGCAGTGCAGGGCATCTCGCTCCTCAGTAGCTCCCTGTAGCTCTTACCGAGTGCCACACAGGCTTCTTAGCACCTCGGGCGGCTGACTGGGCATCAAACAGGTGCCTGGGCCCAGGGAGGGAAGTCTTGGGACAGCAGCTGCTTGTGTGATTAGCAGGCTCCAGGTGGCTGTGCCCCTGGCCGGGGAGGCAGAGAGAATGGCAAGCAGCCAGGGCCTCTTACCTTAACCCTTCCTTGTACCAGAGGACAAAGCTTGCTTTGTGTGGAGAATGTCACCTCTGCCTCTACTTGACGATCTCCTCTTTTCTCCTCCTCTAGAAATAGATCTCTCTCTCTCTCTCTCTCTCTCTCTCTCTCTCTCTCTCTCTCTCTCTCTCTCTCTCTCTCTCTCTCTGTGTGTGTGTGTGTGTGTGTGTGTGTGTGTGTCTGTCTGTCTGTCTGTCTGTCTGTCTCTGTCTCTGTCTCTGTCTCTGTCTCTGTCTCTCTCTCTGTCTGTCTCTTTCTCTCTCCTCATATTACAAACACAGCATGGGATTAGGGTGCATGCTGGCAGGGCAGATTTACCTCGATGAGGGTCATCAAGATCTGGTCCAGGGACTCTTGGTCAGTGTCCTGATCTCCCCTAGCTTCTCTCCTGATGGGAAACTGACCAACCCACAGGGCCAAGCCCTGCGGGTGATGTGAGGTTCTCAGAGAGTGTGCCTGTCTTCTTGGCCTGTCTTGTTCAGTGTTCACCTGGCCAGCCATGCCTTCCTCAGAAGGCAGGATGGAAGCATACATAGACCATCGGGGATGAAGGCCTAGCATTTCCCAGGAGGCAGCTGGTCCAGGACTAGGCATCCAGGGTGGAAGCTTGAGAATGAGAAGGTAGACAGGCCAGCTGTCCAACCTCCCTCAAGGCCCAGAAACTCTCTGGCCTGAGCTTCCCCTGATATAAAACAGGGGTGGAGGCATCGACATGCTGTTGTTACTGTGGGGTCCATTCTTCCCTAGTCTGGATACCATGAGGGACCCCAACATCACCTTCCTCTGCTCAGCAGATGCTTCGGGGAATTTGAGGTTTACCTCCAGACTGGGGAAGTCATTCATCCACAGTTGAGGGTGACAGGGGGAAGCCCTGGCACAGACTGCCCCATACAAGGGTTCCTTCAGACACTTCTCATCCCCCAGTGTGTCAGCTGAGGAGACGCTTGGCAGCTCCGAAGCCATGAGGCACCTTAGCCTGGGTTGTCTCAGCAGCAGCATCCTTCCAGGTGGACATTGCCATGGCCCCTACGGTGGGCATAGGGTGGGGCCGCTGGGTACCTGCTCATTGGCTTCTTATCACCCTTCATTACAGCCTCTCCAGCTCTGAGGACCCCTTCACAGAGGAGGAAAGTCGGGGGGGTGGGGGAACTTGTTGCATGATACACAGTTAGACTTGCTCTATGACACACAGTCAGTGCTTTGGTTCCTGGCTCCCAGTTTTTCATTACCCAGAGTCACCTAGGAGGGTAATTTCCTTTTTTCTCTACTTAACGTTTCTAAGACAGGTGTGCTGACACTCACCAGTAGTGCTGAGGCAGGAGGATCAAGGATTTAAGGTCAGTTTGGGAGAGCTATGGAGAACTTGTCTCAAAAAAAAGTTGTGGGGGTTGGAGAGATGTCTCGGTGGTTAAGAGTACCCGCTGCTCTTGCAGAGGATCCAGCTTCAAGCCAGGCCCCCACATGGTGGCTCACAACCATCTGTAACTCCTGTCGGATCCAACACCCTCTTGTGGCTTCCACAGACACTGCATAAATGTCATGCATATGCACACAAGCAGGCAAACACCACCAGCAGCAGCAGCACCACCACCACCACCCCCACACACACATAAATAACCTCTTAAAAAGTTGTGCAATATTGTGTTGTTTGGGTTTGGTTTTTGTGTGAGGAATGCCTCTATGGGAGCTGGATAGGAGAAAGGAGACTGTTTAGTGGACACACCAAAGGTCCTCTCTTTCCAGGAGTTTAGAGCGATCTTTGTTCCCAGGAACTGGATTACCCTGTTGACCCAGGGTTGCTGCCTCCACTCCGGAACCCGGACATCCTTGTGGGTGAGAATGACCTCACCGCCCTCAGCTACCTCCATGAGCCGGCAGTGCTGCATAACCTCAGAATCCGCTTTGCAGAGTCCAAACTCATCTACACCTACAGTGGTAAGGAGTTCACGTGACCCCGAGGCCGGCTGTCTGAGTGTCACGAGCATGCGGAGTACCGTGTTTATGCCGAGCATTGAGAGTGTGTGTAAAAAGAGCCATTTGCGTGAGGAGAATCTCTCATGGGAACGAAGATAGATTATGAAGAAAGTGAACACCATGGGCTTGTGTTTGAGTTTCTCACTAGATCCCACACATGTATTACTTCCTGGGACATTGTTATTATTGTTGCATTTACATTGGGAATTGCAAAAATGCAGTTCATTTCCCATGTGTCACCCCATCCAGCCATCAGAACAGCCCAGAGATGAAGGTGACTTGGTGTGAAATGTTTAAGAAGTGTTATATTATATACATATATAATGTGTGTGTATATATATATATGTCTGTGTATGTGTGTGTGTGCGCGCGCGCGCGCGCGCGAGCGCACGCATACTGTGGGATATTTGTCTAATGATGCAAAACTGTGTTGCATTTTTGTGTGTTGCATTTGTTTAACTCTGTAAAGCTGTGTTACTTTGCCTGTCTAAAACACCTGATTTGTCTAATAAAGAGCTGAATGGCCAATAGCAAGGCAGGACAAAGGATAGTTGGGGCTGCCAGGCAGAGAGAACAAATAGGAGAAGAAGGAAGAAGAGGGAGGCATGAGAAAAGGAGGAGAGGAGGACACCAGGGGCCAGCCACACAACCAGCCACTGAGTAGGAAGGAAAGAAAGGTATATAGAATAGAGAAAGGTAAAAGCCCAGAGGCAAAAGATAGGCAGGATAATTTAAGAAAAGCTGGCTAGAAATAAGCCAAGCTAAGGCCGGGCATTTATAAGTAATAATAAGTCTCTATGTATTTATTTGGGAGCTGGGTGGCGGGCCCCCAAAGAGCAAAGAGTAGAAAAACAACTACAGTGACTGTCAGGTAACCAAGATTCGGAGCATTCAGTGACCTGACCCAAGTCAAGCAAAGGCTTTAGTGAGTGGCAGAACAGGCCTTCTGGAAAGAGTCTGGGGGATGGTGTCTTTGTCTGTGTTCTGTTGCTGTAATAGAGTATCTGAGACTGGACAGCTTACAGAAAGCCGGAGTTTGGCTCATGGCTCTGGAGGCTGGGATGCCCAAGAGTGTGGTTGCTGGCACCTACTGAGCATCTGGTGAGGGTGTCCCAATGCGAGACAGAGCAGGTGTGCAGACTCCGGTCTCTCTTCCATCACGGCCACTGTGGGTCCCCACCCTCAGGACCTCATCTGATGTTAACAATTCTCTGAAGACCATCTCCAGGTGTTGCTAACATGTGAAGGGGGTTAAGTTTCCAACCCACTGACTTCTTGATGGAGGGGACAAGAGTGGACAGGGGAGGGCAGTAAAGCCAAAGGCTTGCATAAGCATCAATAGTCTGATCTAAAAAGAAGTGTATTCAAGGAGGGTCTCCCACAAAGGAGCAGATGGGGTGAACCCCGTGAGAGTCTGGTGACCATGCCTCACCTCTTTCCTCAGGAATCATCTTGGTGGCCATGAATCCTTACAAACAGCTGCCGATATACGGGGATGCCATCATCCATGCCTACAGTGGACAGAACATGGGTGACATGGACCCACACATCTTTGCAGTCGCAGAGGAGGCCTACAAGCAGATGGCCAGGTAGTTTGCTTCCAGACTGGCCCTCCTCCGCTCTCCCAGAATTCCCTGCATTTGCTCAGCCCTCATAGTGAAAGGACGCTGTTTTGAGTTCACCTCACTAATAGGGACTGTGAGGCCGGGTGGGCGCTTTGCTGGATAGATGCAGGTGACAGGCACAGGGTAGATGGCCTGTCCAGAGACTTCCTGGTTTTGTTTCTTGGTAGTTACAAGTCAGGCCTTCATTTATGTTTTCCTGCATCATGTTTAGCTAGGGGAGGACCAACTGACTCGGCACTGTGAGATCTTTATGGTGTATGGTTTGGTTTTTATCTACTTAGGGAGGCAGAATCCACTGCCAGAGAAGCACAGATTCTAGCCACAGGTTTGGATTTTAAACTGATTATCCTCACTTTGCTTTTCATGATCCTGTAGAATTCCGATTTTGCTACTGAACATTTACATAAATCCTCCTGTAACAGAAACACCAGGTTCATATTTCCCGCATCATCTCCGTACCCTTGAGACAGCCCGAGAGATCCATGTAATCTAACTCCCAGAGTGCTCTCTGCCTCCGAGTAGGCAGTGGGCTAAGGGCAGAGCTGGGATTTGGGCCCAGATATCCTTGATTCCCTTGACTGTCTTCTTATGGTTCCATTGCCCTTGTCTGTAAGATTCTGGAGAATCAAAACACCACCCTAACTTTGTCAGACACTTGACAGTTGGCCGAGGAGTCTTCACACACGGTGGTCTCCTTGGGGTATTCCCACACTGTAGTCCATTGTCCTGCCATCATTACCCCCATCTAGCAGGAGAAACTGAGGGATGGGCTCTGCTGTGTGCCTCATAATTCCAGGTATGGCAGCTACATGGTCCTCATCTGTGAGCCAGACTCTCTAGCAGGCTCATTTCTCTTGTGGGCTTTTGACAAAGGAAGCCGTGACATAAACGAGGCATGGTTCTCCCCTACAGGGAAGCCTGGTGGGCAGTCTGAGCCTAAATTTCACCTCTTTCAAGTCGTCAGAGACTGAATGATACCCCATTCCCCTGTCCCTTCAGTGAGAGCCTTATCCACAGGGCCAAGCCAGTGCCTGGCCATCTCCTATGGAGGAGGAGTCTCTAAGTCTCAGGGATCAAGAGAAGGGGTTGTTCTCCAGTTGACAGAGCCCTCACGGAGCAACACCGCTCATGGGACATACCCACATGGCCAGATAAGGCTGGCATACCCTTCCACTCGGGCAGTCGCTCAGCCTCTAACAATGGGGGTCACGTTCCCAAAAAGGAGGGAAGGATGGATGTCTGTGCTGCACCAAGACTGCTTCCAACCATAGCACACCCTGCCTCTGGAACTTTCTGTCTGCTGAAGGCCTTTCAGAAACCCCGAAAGCACAGTCTGATGACCAGCATCCGAGGTCACAGTCTGGTCATGAACAGCGTGAGGTCAAGGACACTGAAGGACCATGCCAGGTCCAGCTTGAATCTGTGTCACTGGGATGAATGGACTGAAGACAAGCAGGCTCATGGTACACCAGCTCGGTGCTGGGCACAGCCATCTGCCTGTCTTGAGAGATGCATGTCTGGTACCTTTCTAGATTCTTTCCTCTCTTCTGAAATGAAAGGACGGGACCAGGGACTCCAGTGTCACCACAGGGTTTGTATGTAGTGTGCCCCAGGTCAACTCATGTGACCCCCGAGTTCCTGTCTCACACAACTGTGAAATTATGATAATTATGCCTTTTGAGAAGCAAAACTGGGAACATATGTGAAGTGTCCACCTAGTGTCTACCACGTAAGGAGTGCTAACAGCATGGTAGCCTTATATCACCATAGTCCTGTGGCTTGAAAAGCTTACGGTATTATTTTTAAAGTAGCTACATTATGTAACAGTGTGTAGGCTTATAGAGCACATATGTCCCCAAATATATTTTGAATCGTTGCTCCTAAAATAATGTCAGTAGGATGTGCAGAAGCTGCTAACAGGGCTTGAGGGAACTGTCCTTAGAGCCCCCTTGGAAAGCTGGTCTGAGGCTGACTAATTTCGGGACAGTTCACTCTCTCATATAAACATGGCTCTCTGTACCTAAGCTTACACTTTATATAAGCAGCGCGTTTGATACTGTGAACCTGCTGAACTCCCAGTCCTCTGGGAAGCACAGAGCCCCTGATATATGGGTTCCAGGTAAACAGAACTTCACACATGCCATGAAATCCGTTCCCTGAGGCAGGAATGTGGCCATTGTAACACAATGCTGGAAGGCTCCTGGGAAGTCTACACCTGGTTTCCTGTCTTCACACCTTGTCTTCTCCCTTGGCTGATCTTGCTCGGAATCCTTTGGTGTGGTCAATCCTAGCTATGGTTTTGACTGTGAAGCCTCCTCCTTCTAGTGAGTGCTGACCTTGGCCTTGGGAACCTCAACACAAAGGGACAAGGGATATAGCAGGAACAGTGTGTGTTCTCTGTGACCACATGTAAGAAAAAACTAGGAAGCTCACTGTTTGAACCTGTGAGACAGTTCCCTTCCAGTTTGCCAGACCTTTTTATAAACTAGGTAGATTAGATAGATAGATGATAGATAGATAGATAGATAGATAGATAGATAGATAGATAGATAGATGGATGGATGGATGGATAGATAGATAAATGGATGGATGATAGATGGATGAATGATAGTTAGATAGATAGATGATAGATAGATAGATAGATAGATAGATAGATAGATAGATAGATAGATAGATAGATAGATAGATGGATGGATGGATGATAGGGCCTTTTGTTTTGCTTTGGTTTGTTTTTGTTCTTATTGTTTCTTTGTTTGAGACAAGGTCTCATGTAGTCCAGATTGGCCTCTAACATCCTGTATAGCTGAAGATAACCTTGAACTTGAAATTCTCCTGCTTCTGCTTCCTGGGTGCACCACCATGCCTGGCTTATAGGGAGCTGACAGTCAAACCCAGGGCTTCATAGACGCTAGGCAAATGCTGTACTGGCTAAGCCACATCTCCACCCCTAATCAGTTCTTTTCCAGAGACAGGTCTTGCTACGTTGCCCAGACTGGCCTTGAACTCTGCTGACTTTCCATGGGGAAAAGTTAACGTGTCTCGGCATATCTTAATGCATCTCTTGTGTGTTGGTTTTAGGAACAATAGAAATCAATCCATAATCGTGAGTGGGGAGTCAGGAGCTGGGAAGACTGTTTCTGCACGCTACGCCATGAGGTACTTTGCCACTGTCAGCAAATCCAGCAGCAACGCCCACGTGGAGGACAAAGTCCTGGCATCCAATCCCATTACTGAGGTGGGCAATGCACCACTGCAGGAGATGCTGCGGGTTGGCGGCTCTGGGTAGCCCTGTGCATGAGCTGTGCTTGTCATGGAACTTCCTGCCTTTAAAGACCAAAGAAGCGAGTGTGGGGAGATCAGGGATGTGAGTTCTGTGGTAAGATTGGAGGAGGTGACATAGAGTGGTGAGTGCCAAAGTGTTCTCTACCTACAGCTTGGGAGGGAGGGACCCGGCGCGTGGCTTGGAAACGGAGTCTGTGGGCAGGATCTGAGCCAATGGAAGTTTATCTGCATGAAAAATGGCCAGGGCCCACCCACACTGGATGCCAGATATGGGGAGAAATCCACAGAGTCCGCTTAAAGGGCAAGGAATTTATTAGGGGATAAAAACTCACTACAGCATGGGGTCCTGGAAAGCTGAGCTATGGTCCATGCTGTTCTTCTGCCTGGTCCGTCTCAGCATCCAAAACCATGAAGGAGAGCCAGCTGCCTATGAGCATCCCAGGTCTTAAGGGTCCACAAGGCCACACCCCAGGAGCATGTACTTCAAGGTCATGAGCAGATGGAGCAGTCACCTCCTGCATCTCTAGGGGCGGTACTTCAAGGTCATAGACAGGACAGCTACCCACTACAAGGGACCCCCAGGCCAACTCTGCATACCTCACAAAATGAGAAGAGGACTGTGGAGAAAGGGCCGAGAGTGCAGCCTGTGACCCCAGAGCACGCTCCCTGGTCTCCAAATCAGAACCTTCAGAGACCTCCACTGTCTGCTTTGTTTAGACCATTGTGGGGCAATATCCAACATAATGGAAATAAGTAAGGCCCAGTCTTTAAGATCAGGACTCTGTGCTAATGGAAGCATGTTTTTAAATGGAATAACCACACAGAGAGGGAACTGAGCAAGCCTTAAGTGCACAGTAGAGGCACAGGCTGGCACATGGAAACATAGATTACCCATCCAAGAGAGTAACAGGAAGGTGGCCCAGAGGAAGTGTCATGTGACCTGCCTAGTGAATGACTGTAGAGCTATTTAAGGTTTGTGTTCCCACCAGACTATAAGTGCCATGAAAATGGGACCACATGGGTTAGGATCACTCTTGCTGACCAAGCCTGTGACTTATAGTAGGTACACATCAGATATAGGCCAACAGAAGCCATAATGATCTGGGCAAGAAGTGTAGTGTGTGTACACAAGAAAGGCCTCCCACCCGCCTGTAATCCTAGCACTTGGAAGATCGAGGCAGTAGGATGGTAAGTTTGAGGCCAGCCTGGTCATAACGAAAACTTGCTTTTAAGAAAAAGAGAGAGAAAGGAAGAAGAGGAAGAGGAGGAGGAAGAAGAGAGGACGAAGTTTCCTTCATGTGCATGTACCCACACACATACACAAAATAATTTTTAAAAGAATCACATGGATATGGGGGGCACATGCAGTCCACAACTGCAAGATGCATTAGTTCCCGTATTGCGAGGAGGGGAAGACGTGGAAAAGGAAGTCAACTTTTATGGCATTCTTTGGAAAGCAGAAATGGACCTTTCGGGCCTTGAAGCCCAGAATCCATGTTCCTTCAGACTCAGGGGAGCCAGGCTGCCCTTCCCCAGGCTGACCAGCCTCCTTGCTTGAGATAGGACTGTCCCTGATCAGCGCTCCAGTGATGCTCAATGCTGTGTTCTAGGCTGTTGGAAATGCCAAGACAACCAGAAACGACAATAGCAGTCGGTTTGGGAAATACACAGAAATCAGCTTTGACGAGAGAAATCAGATCCTTGGCGCCAATATGAGAACCTACCTCCTGGAGAAGTCCAGAGTGGTCTTTCAGGTAAGGACGAGTGTCAGGTCCCCTGTTGCCAGCTCTAAATGCGTGCATAGACTCATGAGACAACCCTCGAGGTCCTGAACAATCGGGTTTAGCTGCCTGTCCTTTGCCCTTTGGGCTCTTTATTTGTTCCTTTGGTTTTTGAGACAAGGTTTCTCCATAGAGCCCTAGCTGTTCTGGATCTCACTCTGTAGACCAGGCTAGCCTCGAACTCATACAGATTCCCCTGCCTCTGCCTCTCAAGTGCTGAGAATTAAAGAAGTGCGACACCACTGCCAAGCTTGTTTTTTTGTTTTTGTTTTTGTTTTTGTTTTTTTTAAGCAAAGGTTGATACATAGATGCGATCTTGTGTGTTGAAGAATTAAGAATAAAGGTTGCTGTTTTATAATTGGGGAGAAAAGAAAAGTCTTACAGTTTAAAAATCAAGTCTATCTTTTTCGAACACATACACTGAAGCAAGCAGAGCGGCCAGCCTGGCTTTCCTGTGGGAGGATTAGAGCTGACGGGTGGGGATGGGGAGGGAGGGAGACTTTTCTGTGATTAAAAGGGAGAAACTCCTTAAACACACTGGCCAGAGCAACCGGAAGCCTTGAGCAGCCCAATGACCTCTCAGAAGTTTCCGCTCATGAAAATCACACCATTCCTCTGCACGGGATAGTGTCATTTAATAAGGTTTTCTGGGCCTTCTGCTTGAAGATCATGTCCCACCCCCAGTTCTTACTCAGTGACAAGGATAGGCAGCTGTGAGCTGGCCAGAGGAAGCCAGGTCCATCCCCAGGGATTCAGCCATCCAGACTGGCATCTAGCGGCTGGCCTCAAGTTGAAACCCTGGCATTTCATTGGTTAAAGGGTTGGTGTAATCTGGGACCTTTTCTTCCTTTTGCAGTCAGAAAACGAGCGGAACTACCACATCTTCTATCAGCTGTGTGCATGCGCACAGCAGTCAGAATTGAAACACCTGAAACTAGGTATGTGAGGGGGGGGTGCGGCTGAAAGGGTTCTTTTCTGAAGGCCTTTAAATTTTTAGTTTATTATAACACAACTTAAAGAACTATTTTCTCTAAAAACATAGGATGGGCTTTAGAGCTGAAAGGAATGCATTGGGAAAATCAATTGGGCCAGCTGTGGCACATACATTGATAGTCTTAACACTCAGAAAGCAGAGGCACAAGGATCACCACAAGTTCAAGGCTACCTAGGACTACAGAATATAATGCTGCCAGGGGGAAAAAAGGAAAGAAAGAAAAGAGAAAGGACTAGGAATATGTATACTATATTATTCTTAATAATTTATTTTTATTTTATGTTCATTAGTGTTTTGCCTGCATGTATGTCTGTGTAAGGGTGTCAGAAGCCCTGAAACTTGAGTTACAGACAGGTGTGAGCTGCCATATGGGTGCTGGGAATTGAACCCTGGTCTTCTGGAAGAGCAGCCAATATATCTCAGTCGAGTGCCCACCCAGCATGCATGAAGCCCCAGGTTCAGTCCCCTGCCCTGCAAATACCAGGCATGGTGTACATGCCTGTAATCCCAGGAGAGGTGGAAACAGGAGTGTTAGGAACTAAAACTTTCGCTCAGTCCGGCTTTTAAACCCCTGCTTTGCTGTCAAATGTGGGACCCTGAGTGACGCCTTCGATTTCCTGATTCTCAGATTGCAAAATGTTTGATAGTGCCCATTAAATATGAACTTCCTTTCCTGCTCCTTCCTTCTCCCCACCCCCAGCTTTCTCCCTCTCTCGGACAGGATTTTATGATGTCGTCCGAGAGGCTAGCCTTGAACTTAGTTCTGGGAAGTAGAGGAAAGCCACCATGCCTGGCCTTTTCTTATTTCTGATGGCCATGTATGTCCAGATTTCTGAGCTGTGGGTGGAATTAATTGTCTTTTCTGCCCCAGGGAGCGCTGAAGAGTTCAACTACACGAGAATGGGAGGTAGCACTGTCATTGAAGGTGTAAATGACAGGGATGACATGCTGGAGACTCGAAAGACCTTCACACTACTGGGTAAGTGACATCATGCTAACCAAGGAAGTGCACACACTCAGGGCATAGAAGAACATGGCTGGGGAGCTGGAGAGCTGGCTCAGTGCTTAAGAGCACTGGCTGTTCTTCCAGAGGACCGAGGTTTGATGCCCAGCACCCAGGTGGCAGCTCACAGCCACTTCTAACTCCGGTTCCAGAGAATCAGAGTTGTCTCCTGAACTCCGAGGGCACGGCCAACACTCGTACACATAAAATAAGTCAAATTTTAAGATAAAGAACACGATCAGGGGACACTGACCTGGCTCTCTCCAGCGCCAGCCCTGCACACAATCCTAAAGTCATAGACACGGTTCCCAGCATTATACAAGGAAGCAAAGACCATTGATCTGCCACCTACTAGGGCTGCTAATGGCCAGGGCCACCACTGTAGTGTGTGAGGTGTCAAATGCCGCAGCCAGTGACAGGGACGGAATCTGCTGTTTCCAATGAGCTTGCTACTCAAGGCTGTTGCCTGCTGGTTGCTCTTTCCTCGCATTGCCTGGGCACCGCCATGTTAGACACACAGAGATAGATGGTTGCCCCCGTTCCTGCCATCTGCTGCCCTTCCCTTCCCTCCCTGCCATGAACCGGCCACTGTGACCCTTGGTCTCTGTCAACAAGTCCACACCTCAGGCTCCAGGGACGAGACCTGGCACGCTCCTTCCCTGGCGTCTGATATTGGGGTGACTTTGTCTGGGGAAACCTCGTGACCTACCGAGGTTTAAAATTCGTCCACATACAGTGCTGGTGAGGCTGCATGTTTTGTCTCTGAAAGGCCTGGTGGCCAAGAGATTCGGCTAAAGACCACAGCATGCCAGCGGGGGGCTCCAGGCTCTGCGGTTCCTTTCCTTTTCTCGGTCATTTATGTGTCACTTGTCAAATCAACCACCTGCAGGTTCTCCAGGCTCACCTGTCATTCAACTCCCAGGCTCGTGAACTGAAATCCTCTGTGTGTTTATGGGCTGGTATCTTTCATCTTGGGAGCAGCGAAGGTTTTTTTGTTTTGTTTTTTAACTTTGTTTATTCTTTGTGCTGTTCATATCATGCATCTTGATCCTATCCTTCTCCCTGTCCGTTTGTATCTGTCCTCTGCCCCTTCCACCCCCGCCCCCAAATAAAACAAAATAAAATTTAAGAAAATAGAAAAAAAGAAAAGAAAAGAAAAGAAAAGAAAAGAAAAGAAAAGAAAAGAAAAGAAAAGAAAAGAAAAGAAAAGAAAAATCTCATCGTAGAAGCTGTAGTGTGACACAGTGGGTCACACAGTAAACCCTTTAGTCCACACATCTTTACTTGCCAGTGTTCACTGCAAAGAGTCATTGGTCTGGTTCGAGGCCTCTGGTTTCTGCTACACCATCCATGCTGGGTCCTCACTGGGGCTCCTCCTGGATATCCTGTTGCTGTCCTGTGTCATGGAGATTTCTGTAGCTTTGGGTCTGCAGGATCGGTTCCCTTCACTGCTCCAGCAGATCCTAGATGGGATGGATGTTGGGGTGAGTCAACTCATAGCCCTGGTTCTGGGCCTGTGGGTAGCAAAGCAGGGAAGATTTGCAGGGTCTTGGGATCCTTTAGGAATCTGACCTTGATGATCCAGCACTCCAAGGTTCCCTCCACAGAAAGCTTAGGTGGCATCAGCTGCTCTTCTGTGGCACTCAGGGCCTAGTGTTTTGCTGGGTAGCAGGGATGGTGCTGGCCTCCATTCTGCTCTCCCTCCAGCATGGACCACGGAACGTGGACAGTGATGGGAGGGCCCCAGCATCTCCTCATGCTCACAGATTGCCACAATCACGCATGACTGCATCCCGATCAGCACAGCCCACTTCACAGCTGGCAGCTAGACACATGGTCCTCCTAGCAGCTGGCTTGGTTTATTTTTGGCACCAGAAAACCGGCCAATTCCCTCTCTGTGTATTCCACATGTATCAGTCAAGATCCCAGGGGTAGTATATGGCAACGTCAAGACAGGACCAGAGAGGGAGAGTTTATGAAAGAACCAACACAGAGAATGTGACTGAGGTCCAGAGAAGCTTCCACAGACAGCAGGGACCCAGGAAGAGTGGCAGAACTGTTCTTTGCTTCTGCCTGTTCAGACTCATTGTTGTTCTGTGAGCCTGAGAGGAGACTTAGGTAAACTCAGTGCCAGGCCAGGAACAGAGACCTCTGTCTGGGAGGCCACACAGCCAAGCAGAGGGCCACACTGCTCCGAAGAGCCAGGGAGGACATGCTCAGAGCTTCCTTCTCTGGCTCTGCCTTCTGCTCATCCTTCTCTTTCCTCTCATTCTGCTCTTCCTATTGGTCCTCCTCCTCTTCCTCCTCTTCCTGCCCCTTCTCCTCCTCCTTTATCTCCTTCCAAAGCTCTCCACTGAGCAGACCCAGCCAGAGACCCAAGGACACAAGAGCCCATTGCCTTGGTCCACAGTGGTTTGTCTGTGGGGCCTGGGGGCAAATGATGGAATCTTTGCATCATTTCATCTTAAGAAGGATTCTAGGAACTCATGAGCAAAGAGAAAGGAAAATCTTTAAAATGAAGTGTAGAAACTACACCAGAGCCTAGACTCCTTGGAACCTGACTTAAAATAGCTGCTTAGATCGTTGTTTTTATTTTCATTGTTGTTGTTTTGTTCTGGGGTTTGTTGTTTTTCTTTGAGATGGGGTCTTAGGTAACCTAGTCTGGCCTCACACTTGCTGTGTAGGATGGTCTTGACCTTCTAACCCTCCCGCCCCCACCTCCTGAATTACAGGAATATTCTAAAACACCTGGCCTGTGGGATGCTGGGAATCAAGTCCAGGGCCCCTTGTGTGCTAGGCAATCACTCTACCAACTAAGCTATACCCTTAGCCCGAGATAGACATTGAACTCGCCAGCAGCCCAGGAGAGGGGAGGCCACACTGCAGCATTCTTTGTAAGGGAGGAACTGGGAACAGCTTGTCATTAAGCCCACCTCACATCCCTGCCCATGACAAGCCCACCTCACACCCCATCCCATGACAAGCCCACCTCACACCCCATCCCATGACAAGCCCACCTCACACCCCGTCCCATGACAAGCCCACCTCACACCCCATCCCATGACAAGCCCACCTCACACCCCTGTCCCATGGCAAGCCCACCTCACACCCCATCCCATGACAAGCCCACCTCACACCCCGTCCCATGACAAGCCCACCTCACACCCCATCCCATGACAAGCCCACCTCACACCCCATCCCATGACAAGCCCACCTCACACCCCATCCCATGACAAGCCCACCTCACACCCCATCCCATGACAAGCCCACCTCACACCCCTGTCCCATGACAAGTCCACCTCACACCCCATCCCATGACAAGCCCACCTCACACCCCATCCCATGACAAGCTCACTTCACACCCCATCCCATGACAAGCCCACCTCACACCCCATCCCATGACAAGCCCACCTCACACCCCATCCCATGACAAGCCCACCTCACACCCCTGCCCCATGACAAGCCCACCTCACACTCCATCCCATGACAAGCCTGCCTCACACCCCTGTCCCATGACAAGCCCACCTCACACCCCATCCCATGACAAGCCCACCTCACACCCCATCCCATGACAAGCCCACCTCACACCCCATCCCATGACAAGTCCACTTCACACCCCATCCCATGACAAGCCCACCTCACACCTATCCCATGACAAGCCCACCTCACACCCCATCCCATGACAAGCCCACCTCACACCCCTGTCCCATGACAAGCCCACCTCACACCCCTGCCCCATGACAAGCCCACCTCACACCCCTGCCCATGACAAGCCCACTTCACACCTCTGTCCCATGGCAAGCCCACCTCACACCCCATCCCATGACAAGCCCACCTCACACCCCGTCCCATGACAAGCCCACCTCACACCCCATCCCATGACAAGCCCACCTCACACCCCATCCCATGACAAGCCCACCTCACACCCCATCCCATGACAAGCCCACCTCACACCCCTGTCCCAGTCCTGGCACCGGAACTGGAGAGTCTTGGAAGAATCCTGGTGCTGTATTGCAAAGCACAGAAGAATAGCAGTGCCCTGACTCGGGGAACGTTTGCTTTCAGGTTTCAAGGAAGATTTTCAGATGGATGTTTTCAAGATCCTCGCTGCTATCCTACATCTGGGTAATGTGCAGGTCACCACCATGGGCAACGAGAGGTCTTCAGTCAGTGTAAGAGCCATGTTCACTTTGCTCTTCCTGGGTGCGAAGGTCAATGGTACAGCTCATGGCTCACTGGCCTTCATGGACGAGCACCAGCCATGGTTGGACCTGCCAGGCAGACTGGTTTAGCAGGAACGAGGAAGAAAGCTTACTCGGTTGTCACAGTGCGTGTGTGTGTGTGTGTGTGTGTGTGTGTGTGTGTGTGTGTGTGCACGCTATATGTTCTTTTATTCGACAACTATTTATGGAGCTTGCCATGTGCCAGGGGTTGTTGTAAGCTCTGTAAAGCAACATCAAACCAAAGAAGCCCTGACCTTGCAGGAGGTGTGATGTGCAGAGAGTAAGGAAGCCTACCAAAGGCTGAGGGTAGGTAGCCAGTTTCTGTCCTCCTCACAGCTCTGCCGTTCTCCTGGTGACCAGGTGACCAGGATGTACTTCTCCCTTCCCCTCCCCCACCTCTCAGACTCTCTGCCCCTCCCACCAGCGTCCGGACCTCACACAGTTTGCCAGTCCTCAGATGACTCGGATATTGGGAAAGCTGTGTATAATGTCGTTACGACTCCCTCAAAGAAGCTGGCCTCTGACCTTTTCCTCTCAAACTCCCACAGAGTAAACATGGTTCCCACCCCACAGACACGGTCACACTGAGCTCTGTCGTGCCAGGTTTGCCATGGAGGCGGTATCTTGGAGAAGGAAGAATTCTAAGACTTTTTAAAAAAAGATTTGTTTTTATTTTATGTGCATGAGTGTTTTGCTTGCATGTATGTCTGTGTACGCTTTGCATGCCCGGTGCCCCAGGAGACCAGAAAGGGTGTCAGATCCCCTGGAACTGGAGTTACAGACAGTTACGAGTTGCTGTGTGTGGGTGCTGGGGCTCAGACCTGGATTCTCAGGAAGAGCAACCAGTGCTCTTCACCGCTGCCTGCGCCTTTTCTCAAGCCCCAGTTTAGAACTTTAGACTTTAGAAAAGGTGAAGCTTATAATGATTGGTCCTGGCTTTGGTACAACGTACAACTCGTTTATCTCAGGAGCTTAGAACACCAGACAAGCTGAGCTTCGGTGAAGCTCCCCTCTGAAGTCAGCAGGCTGCCGCCTCTGCGCATCTCCTGCCCAGCATCTCCTGCCCAGCCGCCCCTCTAATGATGCTTTTTACTGCAAGGCTTTGGTCCCTTCTTAGACAAGGGCTCTGCCAACCCCTTCCCCAGAGAGGAGGTCTGGCTAGGCCAGAAGGAAGTATTGAGTTGGTGTGGTAGCTGTCGAAAGGGTATGTGTGTGTGCAGGGTGGGGAGCAGGGAGGAGGTGGCAGGACCGTTTGGGGTTTAGATTTCTTTTTTTCCTCCACTCTCTGGGCATTTAAAGGGCAGTCACGGTGTGAGATTCTGCCTGCCTTGGGAGAAAGGTTGTCATTCAGTCACATGGACTCACACTCCCTGGCCAAGTGACAAGAGCCGGAGGCGGTGCAGGCTGGCTAAAGGCAAATACCATCCCCTGACGCCCGCTGCAGGCCAGTAGGGCATCTCTCATGTCCAGACTCAAGAGAAAAAAGTCGTTTTGTGTGTCGGGAGAGTCTCCCACCAGCCCTGAGGCTGGAGACTCCCACCAAGTCCGTCTGGTGGCAATACCTAGGCATCTTTCAGGGATGATCACTTAGGGGCCACCTTAGGTGGGGTAGGGTTGGTACACAATCCTTTGCTAACCAGAGTGTGGCTGAAGAATGGAGGGGGCAGCATGGATATCTCACACACCTTCTCCTCTCTTGCACAGGGGCCTTGGCTGGATGGGGCAGTATTAACTATGGGTGGCTGGGTGGTTCTGACAGGGTTTGTGTTTGTCTCTTGAAGGAGGACGACAGGCACCTGATGGTGTTCTGTGAGCTCTTGGGCCTGGAGACGAGCAAAGTGGCCCAGTGGCTGTGCAATAGAAAAATTGTGACCGCCTCGGAGACGGTGGTCAAGCCCATGACCAGGCCTCAGGCCATCAATGCCAGGGATGCACTGGCCAAAAAGATCTACGCTCACCTGTTCGACTTCATTGTAGAGAGAATCAACCAGGCACTGGACTTCTCAGGCAAGCAGCACACTTTTATTGGTGTTTTGGACATTTATGGGTAAGATTCTCTTCTGTGTGCCCGCCTTTCCTCATTGAAATGTCAAATGCCCTGTTATTTTTTAGGTTGCTTCTTTCCACTTGTTTTGCGTGATTTGAAGATGATTTTTTTTTTCTTCTGTGTTTCACGTAGAGATGTTAAGTACAGCTCTTGGGTCATAGTGTCCTTTCTGTAGAGAGCGTTAAATAAATGACGAACAAGGGCTAGGTAGGGCGCTTTCTCAGCGGGTAAAGCACTTGCTATAGGAACATGCATTGGGATCCCAACACCCACATGAAAGGCCAGGCTCAGCAGAGCACGGGGAAGGCAGAGGAAGGCCGGCCTAGCTCAACAGATGGGTTCTGCATTCAGCTAGAGACCCTGTCTCAAAAAAATAGGTTGCGAGCCACAGAGGGAGATACCTAACATCAGCCTACGTCCTCTACGTGTGCACACAGATGAGCACATACATACACATACATGAGCACACATATACAATAAATGCTAACGTGATGGTGGCCAGCAAACCTCACTGGGTAAACCGTTCCTGTGGTAAGTGGTTTCTCAGTCCTCCTGGAAGCACCCCCACTTTAGAGATGTAACAACCAAGGTTTGGGAAATTAAGCTCTTCACAGCTGGTCCTGTGGCAGGAGGCTGTGGTCTCTCCTTCCATCCCCTGCAGGTCGGTGAGCTGCAGAGCCCTGTTCCCCAGGGAAATGCCAGTTAGGGTAGGGTAGCATAGCATCCTCCCAGTCTGCCTGGCCTGCCGCCTCCTGCCCTCCCACACCGACATTCCTGTCCTCTCCTGGGTGATCAGGGCTCTGGTTCACCCCACCCCTCCTTCAGTCACTCCACCCCTCCTTCATACAACACAACGCTTGGGCCACCTTGGAGTGGTTTCATCCCTCTCCCTGCCCCGTCCTGCTGCGGAGGGACCCCAAGGAGCTTTCTGGCTGTTAGCAACTGGCCTCTCACGTCCCAGTTTCTGCCAGTCTCCAGGACCACACACGGAAGACTGATCCCATGAAAGGCATTGTGGTTTCCACCAGCTGGGGTCTTGCCCACACAGAGGGAAGGGCCTGGGCCTTCACACTCCTGCCGCTGCCCACAGAGAGAAAGAGCAGAGGGCAGAGGGATGCGGGGCAGCACTTTGTCCTTGAACTTTCACCCAGGTAGAAAGCCTGCAGCTGTTCCTACACCTGTTCCAGGTAAAATGAGATACTCAAGGGAGTGGCTATTTAATGTAGGTCTTTAGTGACTACTCATGGCTCGCAATGAAAGCATACCAATAGTTTGAAAATGCTGACACATTACTGGGATAGGCTAGTAAATTATTTACCCTATCTTAGCCCAAGAAACAATTTGAGTAACCAGTGAAAAAAATTGAAAAAAAAAAATTAGCAGCCTGGTTTAAAATTCTTACATTAAGGTGGGAAGTGATTGTTGTATTTTCTTGAACTTGCCTTTAAAAATAACAGACTTTTTACTTTAGGAGTGTATTTCTTCATATTTTTAAAGATGTATGTTATTTTTATAAGTGTGTGTGTGTGTGTGTGTGTGTGTGTGTGTGTGTGTGTGTAGGTTTGTGCATGTGTGAGTGCTGATGCCCATTGGGACCAGAAGAGGGCGTCAGATCCCCTGGCGTGGAGTTACAGGCAGTTGTGAGCCACCCGACATGGGCCCCAGGGACTGAGCTCTGTCCCCTGCAAGAACAGTGCAGTCTTAACTGCAGAGCCATCTCCCTGGCCCCTTATTTTATACTTTTATCTAACCAATAAGTACTTGCCAGGTACTGTGTGATGAAAGGACCTTGACCTCTGCGACTTCATTTTTCTGGTGAAGGAGGCAAGGAAGGAGGCAGGGTGCCTCTTGTGAGAAGAATAAAGGGTGTGTGTGTGTGTGTGTGTCTGTCTGTCTGTCTGTCTGTGTCTGTATGTATGTATCTGTGTGTGTTTGTCTATGTGTGTATGTGTGTATGTGTGTGTGTCTATGTGTGTATGTGTATGTGTGTGTGTCTGTCTGTGTGTGTCTGTATGTATGTATCTGTGTGTGTTTGTCTATGTGTGTATATGTGTATGTGTGTGTGTCTGTCTATGTGTGTGTGTGTATGTGTGTGTGTGTCTGTCTGTCTGTGTCTGTGTCTGTATGTATGTATCTGTGTGTGTCTGTCTACATGTGTATATGTGTATGTATGTGTCTGTGTGTGTGTATGTATGTGTGTGTCTGTGTGTAGCGTAAGTAGGGGTAAAGACAGAGGAAGAAAAATGGGTGAGTAGCAGGATAGAAGAGGGGGTTCAGATCCACAGAGTTCCAGAAAAGAACTGTAAAGAAGAATTTGGATTTTGCAGCTAAGTGGCCTATTACATGATAAGAGTATCCGCAGATTGAAAAACTTGTTAGAGTCCATTAAAATTTCTAGAGTAAACTCTTCTACAGCGGTTATAAAAATGGTGCATGGATTCATGGCTCCCCTCTAAGTGGCAGGTTTGTGCCAAGGGTGACTCCTCCTCCAGTCTCTGGCCTCTGTGTTCATCCGGGTCTTAGCATATCCTGTGGCTCCTGAGGGAACTGAGCTCAGCTTAACCGGAATGGCAATGGCTGGCGGGAAAGTTAGCACCCTTGAACATAGCTAAAACTACAGCTGGGAGCTTTGAGGTTCAAAGTGAAGGATGATTTCTGATGCCCTGGCCTGCCCTGTGTTTATGTTCTTTGGACCAAGGTTGGAAGTGACTGGGTCTGAGGTTAGACCTCTGGGCTAAGCTCTCCAGCACTCCAGCTGCACAGTTTTTAGAGCTCTGAGGACCTCTCCTGCAGGACTATCGGGAAAGTCATTTGGAAGAAGTCCCTGAGGCACTTTGAGTCTTAGGTCCTGGTCCCGATGCAAGCCATTGTCACAGACTTCAGCCCACAGTGCCCAAAAAGTATCATCATCTGACACTCTGCCCTATTATGGGAAGCCATGCTCTGGGCCCTGGCCTGAGGTGCCTCCAGGTCCAAGCCAGACTCCACTTCAGGCGCTCTAAAAATGATGCAAAAAGCTGGTACAGTCAGCTTTCAGTCACCCTAGACCATCCAGGAACCTCTGGTGGGGTTGGCAGTGACCCCATAGGACCAGAGCCATGGGGGGAAAGCCTTGAGCAGGGGGAAGAGGGTGGAGGACGGGGACTCAAGCGGCCTTTTGGGCACCATTTGCTGCCTCTGGAACTCTGACCCTCATGTGTAACAATGAAGTCACACTCATCCTCCACCTGAGGCAGAGTTAGAGCAAAGAGAGGTGGGGCGTACAATGGCAGGCATCTCTCCGGGCTTCCTCCCAGCAGGGCGCTCACCTGACCAGGCAAAGGATTTAGTGTACACCATAGCAAAGCACACACTGCTGTGTCCTCTGGAGAATCAGCTCTTGGGAAACCCTGGCCTGGCTTCATCCGTGGCCACAGCTGGCAAGAGCTAAGTGAGGCTGTTCTTAAGACAATCCTGTTTGTCACAGGACCCAAGGGGTTCACTGCTGTGCAATAATAACCAGCCAATCCCCCACTGCTGTCTCCTGCCGGGCTGCTCCAGGCTCTGGAGTTTACAACTCCCTGGTAACCCTGGAGACCGCTATTAAAGCCTGAAAACAAGGCGGGGATGTGTGTGTGGCTTCCTGCTGGGCTGAGGTGTGAAGTGACCTCGGAGTTTTGTTCCAGGAACTCTGAAAGCCAGCCTTGGGAAAGCAGAATTGGCCTGTGTGTCTTCTCCATGGGCAGGGAGAAGGGAGAGATGCGTCTCCGGGTCTCCGATGGAAAGCTCAGGCGTCACTGCCAGCCCGGCTCAGTTTACTTACTCTCGGGTATTTCCCTTTCTGCAGAGCAAGGCCAGTGATGCTGACACCCGTGTTCTCCAGATTAACCGATACACCCCATGTGTCAGGCCTACCGTAATGCCTGGCTTAGGGAAGGTGAATCATGTACAGTCAGATTCCTTCCAGGGAACAAGCAGGGTGGGAAAGGGCAGTTTGTCAGCTGACTCTGCCTGCCAGTTTAGCAGGGACCAGTCACTTTGAAGTGGTTTAAACTTGCCGACAGCATAGCAAGCCTCTTAAGCTATGGAATCGTTAAAAAAAAACCCAACTGCTAAGCTATAATGAACGTCTGGGTCCTGTGCTTGCTTTCATTTTAATTTGTTCCACTGTGTTTCAGTTTTGAGACCTTTGATGTCAACAGCTTTGAACAGTTCTGCATCAATTATGCTAACGAAAAGCTGCAGCAGCAGTTTAACCTGGTAGGTGACGCGTTGGGGGGGGGGGGGGGGGGTGCGGGGAGGCAGGCGCAGTCCTGATCCCTGACTCAAGGCTGCATGCATCCCTGGAGAGATAGATAGATCTGTACAGGGAGTTCCTGTGCCACCCAGTGGTTGTTTCTTGAAACTGCAGCCCCATCTTCGGCTTCTTTTTTGAGCCAACTTAGGACCTTTTTCCTCCCCTTCTGTAACTTGTTTCCTTCATCCTCTGGGAGGAGCCCGAACCAGGTCCCAGGGAAGCCTCCTTGACACCCTGAACTCTGATATAGGTTTTGCCCACTGACTACATAGCCAGTATGCTCTGTGGTTGTCCTGCCCTGGCTGAGCTGCTCCAGGCTGAGGAGGCTGGTTCTGTTCCCAGAGAGCAGCCCACAGCCCCAGCAAAAAAGACTCAGGGAGCTGTGTTGGTGGTGGCCCATGGTGGCCCAGGCCTGACACACCAGGAGTAGAGAATCCACTCAGGCCAGGCCCACGGGAGAAGCTTGGTGGCCTTGTCCCTGGGAAGGGCGGGCCAGTCTTCCAGGGTCAGACCTCCATCTGCATCTTTCAGGCTTGATCCTGCCCTTCATATATACTCTCTTTGATGTTATTTAATTTCCGATTTATCTCTGGGATCCCCAGCACGTCTTTAAACTTGAGCAAGAAGAATACATGAAGGAAGACATCCCTTGGACTCTGATAGACTTCTATGACAATCAACCTGTTATTGACCTGATTGAAGCAAAAATGGGCATTTTGGAGTTGCTGGACGAAGAATGCTTGGTAACGTTCAAAATGACCGGCTTCACCCACACACCGCAGAGTAAAAGTCGGGACAGCTTACCCATTTGGTTGGCTATTAACTCTGAGATACTAATGTGGACCTGGCACCCTGGTCCCTTAGCACACTTTTACCCTTGAGTATGAATGAAAAAACACGTGAGGAGATGTCACTCCTAGGCGTGGTGGAGAGAAGGTTTATTGTAGATGTGAGGGAAAGAACAGCCAGAGGCTTCTGGAAGGGTCCAGACTGAATTGGGTCGTGGGAGGAAGAGGGGGGGGGGCAAGAGGGGAAAAGAAGAGAGAGTCCGGCAAGAAAGGAGCCAAGGACCAAAAGGCTAAGAGGCCAAGACCACGTGACCAAGATGGCTGTGTTATATAGAGAAGAGCGGGGGGGGGGGGGGGGGGGGGGGGGGGGGGGGGGGGGGGGGGGCCGGAGAGGGGGAGGGTATGCCAGCCAGGATGACCCTGTAACAGATGCTAGTGAGCAGAGACTGAGGGAGACCGCTGAGCAGAGTCCACACGGATAAGGTAAATAGACACCTCAGTTAGCCGTCTGCCCTGAGTCTGAGACCTCACAGGGTCTCATGCACAATCCCCAGGGTCACATCCAGCAGTCAGGTGTCTCTGAGGCCAGCATGTCGTGGGGTGTCCGGGCACACAGTGAAGGGCTCCACCCTGCGTTAACTGCTAACCGATGACATAGTTTCCTTCTTCCTGGTTCTTGTGAGTCACCAGGAGAGGGAGCGAACAGTCAACACCATCGATTCCAGAGAGTCTCTAGGAGTTGTCTTGTTATTTTTGCCCGTTGGGAGGAGCAACCGGAAGGAGGACCAGCCAGCAGTGTGCCTGCCCCAAGAACAGATAACCCCCAGGACAGCGTGAATGGGCTTCGGACAGTAACTTCTGACACTGGAGCAGCCATTTTCCCCCCAAAGACTTATTTGCTTAAAAAATAATGATACAATATGTCAGGTCCAAAAGAAAGAGCTAACCGCGGTGCCTGCCTATTAGCAAACGGCTTTCGGGCCTCCAGGCTCTCTCAGCTCCTCTCATCCTGTCCTCTGGCCTAAACCTCTCCAGCTGGGGGGGGGGCTGCCCTTCCCCCAGCTTCTCCTTCCCTTATTACCCTGCCAGCTCTCATGGCCCCCTCTCCCTTAGGCCTCCTTTGGCTTCCTTTCTTCTCCCCCCCTCCCACCTCCTCTCATGGCCAGGTTCCGTCTGCTGGCCGTGTTCAGTCCACTACTTTCTCCCCGCTGCTCTGGACTCTTCCAGATGCCTCTGGCTGTTCTCTCCCTCATAGCTACAATAAAAAACCTTCCCCTCAACTGTCCCTTGGATCCATCGTGTCTGCATTTCTGTACTGCTTCTGGGTGGCTCCTTCCTGGAATTCTTGGTTCCACGGTTCTTCCTGATCATTTTTCCAAGTACCATCTGTGCACCAGCTGTGGCAGGCATCCAGCTGGTGTTCTGGAATGTTCTAGAGGCAAGAGTGTAGAGGACAAGGTAGACTCTAAGTTTTTGTAAATACTGAAGTCTCTCCTAAGGTGACCTAGATGTCATTGAGACTCAATGGGGTATAGAATTCACTCTGTTTGGGTTGAATTTAACCAGTAGGGTTTAAATGCCAGCATTAAAAACAGGGTTTCCAGGAGCTTAGCTGGATCTTGGTCCTGGGAGGCAGAAAAGCATATATATATATATATATATATATATATATATATTTTTTTTTTTTTTTTTCATTCCCTGGGATGGGGTAGGGAAGACACACACCTGGTTCTGTCCTTCCCATCACTCAGAGTCGAGTCAGGCTCCCTCTCTCCTTGAACTGTGAGGCTTCTGTGAGAAGAAGAATAAAATGCTGCCTATTCTGTGTTACACACACCTTTATTCCTAAGTCATGACATGACCATTTCCCTTCTAAAGGGACATCGGCATAGCCATTTAAATACTGTAGTAAATATTTCATATATTACCACAATTATTACCTGTCCATAATAAAAGGTAGCTGTCTATAAAGTTTAAGGTCAGATGAACGCTCGGAGGGAGAAGCGCCTCTGACTTGGAGGGGCTCCCTGAGGGAGCGGACGGCCTTGGTACCCCAAAGTCAGCCTCTTCCCCCACTTCAGTAATCTATCACCTTGTGTCCTCACGTGTGTTGTTCTCTGCCTCCTCCTCCAGTTGCCTCATGGAACTGATGAAAACTGGCTTCAGAAGCTGTACAACAATTTTGTCAACAAGAATGCTCTATTCGAAAAGCCTAGAATGTCCAACACATCCTTTGTCATCCAGCACTTCGCTGACAAGGTACAGTGAAGAGCAATGCGCCCTATCCAGGACGGGGTGTCTCTGCTGGGGTTGGGCTCAAGTCCCACTCAGGGGGACTGGGGAGAGAAGACAGTAAAGTGCTCGCCCTATGAGCATGAGGACCCCAGTTCAATCCCCAGAACCCTGTTTTGTTTTGTTTAAATGCAGGCATGGTGCCGCATAGCTGCAGTCCCATCAACCCTAGGGAATTAGGGACCGATGGATCCCTGGGGCTCAGAGGCATCTGGAGAAGTCCAGAGCAGAGAGCGAAAGAAGCAGACTGGACAAGGGGCCAGAGCTAACTTCCGGAGAAGGGAGACTAGCAGGAGAAAGGAGTGGAGAAAGCAATGGAGTAGCAAGAGAACGGGAAGAGTGAGAGAGCAAGAGAAAGAGAAGAGATTGTAGAGAACAGCTCGGGGAGGGAAGCCTGGGAGCTGGAGCAGGCCTGGGAGCTGGGGGAGGGGGGAGGGAGGGGCGAGGATGCTAGCCTGGGAGCCTTGAAATGTGTAACAAGTACTTGTGAGTGGGGACTGAGAGAGCCTGGAGCAGCAGGGGCTTTGATATGCTGATAGCTGCCTTAGGTGTGTGTCAACGGAGCCAGGTGCCCCTTCTGCCAGAAGCAAGAAGAATTTCTTCTCTGAGGGGACAGGAACACGTTTCATGAGTTCCTGAGGAATGTTGGCTTTTATCTAACCACCAGAAATCCTTCTGTAGTACACACACACACACACACACACACACACACACACACACACACACACAGGGGGCCTGGGAATATAGCTCAGGGGCATGTAAAGGAAGAGGTGAGCTTGTAGCTGATGCTGTGGGCCCTGGCTTCTCTCTGCACAGGTGGAGTACCAGTGTGAAGGGTTCCTGGAGAAGAACAGAGACACTGTCTATGACATGCTGGTTGAAACCCTCAGAGCAAGCAAGGTTGGCAGGGGCCTCCCGGGGCACAGGCTGCGACTCATTGTGCAGCAGACGACACAGGAAGGGTGGGGCTGGAGAGAGAGGAGCCGCTGGGTAACAGCGGCTCACAGCAGCTCTTTTCATTGCATTCTTTTTCACGGCTGAATAGGATTCCAGTGTGTGCACGTACCACATTGTGTTTGTCTTAGAGCTGGAGGTAAAGTGCATTGTAGTATCTGAAAGCTTTGTAAACTGTATCCATGAGGTGGGACAGGCAGGTGACAGAGAAGGAGGACCGCTAATCACGGCTGGTTGAGAAAGCACAGTTCACATTTGGCTCCTTCATTCACACAAAGGATTATGGGTAAGGCCCTATCCTCACTTCTGGGGACACCACAGTGAACATGACAGATGAGCAAGTCTTTCCAGGGGCACCCACATTCTAGAGGAAGCCATGTCCCTCAACACACAAACAAGCAGTGTGAGAGGTACCCACAGCACTCCAGGAAACAGAAACAAAGGAGCCGGGGAGATGTCAGTCAGTACAAGGGCTGACCACAAGCCTGAGGGCTTAAGTTCAATCCTCAGCACCGACGTCAGACGTCAAATAGCCACTGTAGCGCTGTGTACCTGTCGCCATGGCGCTGTGCACGTGTAGCCCCAGTCCTGGGGAGGCAGGCAGAGCTCTGGGGCTGGCTGACCAGCCAGAGTAGCCAAGTTGGTAAGTTCCAGGTTCAGTGAGAAATCTTGTCCCAAAATATAAGGCAAAGAATGACTAGAGAACATACCCAGCATCAACACACACACACACACACACACACACACACACACACCAAAAGAAAGAAAAAAGTCAAACCAAGTGTGGGGATGGCTGAAGGAAGTGTGACCTGGGACACTCGGTCCTAGACCCCACTGCTCTGTGTGATGAACACTAGCTCCACCTGAATGACTCGTGGCTCAAACATTTCCTTATAACACTTGGAGAAGACGGTATTTCACAGATAGGCCTTCGTCTTATAATAATTTTACCTATATTTATTTCCTTCTGCTAGAAGATCCAATCCACTGTTTAGAATGCTCAAGTCTTTTGACAGGTTCCTAAACGAGGCCAGGCCATTGCACCAATGATCATAAACAAATGCCCCTTGGAGACAACCACTCTCTTCCAAGTGGCTCACAGAAGAGCGAGCATTCAGTGTTGAGATGGACTGCGTCTTGTGATAGAGTTAGTTGACTTGATTTGCTCATTATTTACTCAGTCCCAAGCTTCCCTAAGGTCCTATCCAGAAGATATAGAAGCAGCAGGGGGTCGGTCTCCTGAGCTGACAGGTGGGAACTCCAGACGCAGTCCCTGCCCAGAGGCACAGGAGGATGCCAGGGTCCACTTTAAAGGAAGAAATGATGACAGAAGACAGACACTTGACACAGCTGACGGACAGCAGAATACGGATGCCTCAAAAGAGGAGCAAATAAAGATAAGAGAACAGAGGCAGGACGAAGGTCAGCCTGGGCTGTATATTAATAACAAGGTCTAGGATAGCCTGGGCTACATAGTGAGACCCTGCCTCAAAAACGAACGGGTCTGAGGAGGTAGCTCAGTAAGTGCTCGCCATACAATAATGAGAACCTGAGACTGATCCAGAACCCATGTTAAAAAAAAAAAAGCCAGGGACAGCGCTACACACACGTCCATAATCCCAGCAGGTGGGGAGGTGGGAACACATTTTCTGGTCTTCCTGTATTCTGATTTGCGTAAGCCCCAAGCCTAAGGTTCCATATGCATGTCTATCATGTGCATGCACCTTCAAACACACAAACACACACAATAATACACATAAACACATCCACATATAAACACTGAGGTAGGGGTGTGGGTTCAGCACTGTGAGTAGGGCGTGGCTGGAAGACACTGTCACAGCCTTGATTCTGGAGCAGGGCTTGCATCTGTAGGGGAAGTTAGTGGGCTGAGAAAAGTCTAGCTGAGCCAACGGGCTCGGTAGGGGTAGTAGATGTCTCTTCTGCCAGATGGAGCAGTGCATACATGTAAACACCTGCACATCTGTCCTTTCTCCCAGTCCCAGGGAAGAAGCCATGGCTGTCACCATCAAGGAGGCTCTGCCTATTCAATGGAGCTCTGGCCGTAGAGGTGGCTGGGGCTATCACTCTGGGCCCTCTCATTCGGATGGCTGTTGTGATTGTGAATTTGGTCGGTGCTGGGGAGGACTGTCGGTCAACGCTTGGGGACATTTAAACCCTCTCTGTTCCTTCCAGTTTCACCTCTGCGCCACCTTTTTTCAAGAAAACCCTGTTCCGTCTTCTCCCTTTGGGGCAATGATCACAGTTAAATCTGCAAAGCAGGTCATCAAACCAAACAGCAAGCACTTCCGGACCACAGTAGGCAGCAAGGTACAGGGGAGCAGGGTGGGAGCTGGTCGCCGGTAGGGCCGGGCTCTGGGGAGCCAGACACCTGTGGGACCCACAGTCCAGGCCTGGCTGCAGACGACAGGCTTCTTCCAGCCCTTCTGTTACACTCCCAACTCCAGTTCAACATATCCCAGCCCCCTCCCCATCTGTGCGTAGTCATACAGTTTCTTAGTCCTCTGCTGCAGGGGAGCTTGTCAGGGTGTAGGGGTGTGGTGGGGGGAGGGGTACACAGGTACTCACAGAAGCCAGGAAAGGGTTTTGGATCCCCTGGAGCTAGAGTTACAAAGGCATCTGTGAACCACCTAATGTGGGTGCTGCTAACAAAACTCGGATCTTCCTGTAGAGCCCTGCCCTAAAATTACCTCTTCCTACTGATCAGTTTTATTTGCCTTGATCTAAGCATCAAATCATAGCAGAGCGACCTCTGACCTCTGGTCCTGCTTCCTAGTTCCGCAGCTCCCTGTACTTGCTCATGGAAACTCTCAATGCCACCACACCCCACTACGTCAGGTGCATCAAGCCCAATGACGGGAAGCTGCCCTTTGAGTAAGTATTCCTGTCGAGGATGCCCTGCCAAGGCTCCATCCTACCATGACCAGTGGTAGCTCAAGGGAGAAAGAATTCATTTGAGCTAAGGCTTCCGGAGGGGGACGCTGGAGGGGGACGAAGGCCTGGCAGCAGGCAGCCAGGGCAAGAAGCTGAGACCTCACGTCTCCCTTCACACGCAGGAAGCAGAGAAAGTGAATTGGAGATGGGCCAAGGCTATAAACTCTCAAAGCCTGCCTCCACCCCTGTGCTTCTTCCTGCAAGGCTCCAGCTTGGAGAGATCCCATGACCTTCCCAAACAGGCTACACCCTGATTTGAGCCTGGGGGAGGCTTCTCGCATTCAAATGACCAGGATTTTGGAGTTTGCTGAGATTCTTCATGAACCTTACACTGTTTCTGAGTTCTTTGATGATTGAAACTGTGTTGCCTTTAATGTGTTAGCGGAACTTCGCTGGTTAAACCACCTCAACTCCAGGGCTAAGCAAAGGAGCTGAGTTTGAAATGATCGTCTCCAAGCCAGTTAGACACCCGGGACCCAATCCCCTCTGCCTGTACAGGGGGCATGTGTGCACAGGAAGGAGGGGGGCTGAGGGTCAGAAGCACCCTGTTATGTAGCATGAGACATCAGATGTTCTCAGGGGCCCTGGGGTAAAAGCCCCTAGCCAAGAATGTAAATCGTGATGTCCTTTTTAGCCCACTGGCTGTCATTGGAGGTATTAAGTGTGTCTGTGGGATACCAACAGTGTTAGACCTGTGCCCTCAGCCTCTGTAAGGTGTTTGGTCAATGGCATTCCTCCATTAGATGGGCGCTGGAATGTAACTACCTGTGCATCTCTTTTTACCTGGAAGTTCAATCCAGGTGTCTCCCCCACAAGGTGGCCTTTTCCCCTTCACCTCCCTCAGTCAGAGCTCGTTCCCACACCCACCTGCACCCCCAGCTTCTAGACTGTTTCACGGAGAGGCTGTTCCAGAACATTCTGTAGATGTTCCTGCAGATCTGCGGTGTGCCTGGCACTCTGTGTGTGTATTGAGGGTGAAGGCACAACAGGGTTGGATCCTGCTGTCCAGGACCCTCAAGTCCAAGCCTCCCTGCTGCTGCACATGTTCTGGGACATTCAGTAGCTATGAGGCCTGACTGAACACACTGTAAAACTGCTTCAAGGTTTGACTCCAAACGAATTGTCCAGCAGCTGCGAGCCTGTGGCGTTTTAGAAACCATCCGCATCAGTGCCCAGAGCTACCCTTCCAGGTAGGTTGTTGTGAGCGAGAACACAGTGAAGCAGTGAAGTCTCCAAAGGGGACAATGTCATTGGTAGAAAGTTTACTGGTGTGTGTGTGTGTGTGTGTGTGTGTGTGTGTGTGTGTGTGTGTAGAACAGGACTGGGTGGGGTGGGGGGAAGCCTTGTCAGTTTTATGGGGGCAGGTAGAGGAAAGATACAGGGGAGATGGGAGATGGGGTGTGGGTCTAGCCTGGGGGCTAGGGTGTGGACTTTGACCTGTTGTGGACTTTTTGGGTTAAACAGGAACTGGATGCCCTTTGCCAGAGGTGGTTGGCTGTCAGGACAGATTAGGAAAGCAAAGGCTTTTTCCTGACAAACAGAAACTTGCTTCACAAGATTTCTGAGGAAGGCTGTTTAGGTTTTTGTTGACTCAATAGTAGTCCTTCTGTTTATCCAATCATAGTCCAGCCTGCTGCCATCTAAATGGCATCCTAAGGCACTGCCATTTTGGGGGCGGGGGGTTCACTTTGGACCTAACCGTTGTCCTCATTCAAGTGTTTGCTGAGAACGGAGGGTACTGTGGCAATAGTTTTTAAACATGCTTTGCATTTTGTTTTTTTTTTTTGTTTTTTTTTTTTGTTTTTTTTTTTGGTTTTTCGAGACAGGGTTTCTCTGTGTAGCTTTGCGCCTTTTCCTGGAGCTCACTTGGTAGCCCAGGCTGGCCTCGAACTCACAGAGATCCGCCTGGTTCTGCCTCCCGAGTGCTGGGATTAAAGGCGTGCGCCACCAACGCCCGGCCATGCTTTGCATTTTGTAAGATGCGTTATCCTAGAGGGAGGCCGGGGGAGAAATACCCACCTTTCATCACTGTGACAAAATACCAAGGTTGTTCTGGCTCATGGTTTCGAAGGTTTTGGCCCATGGCCATTTGGCTTTGTTGTTTCCGGGCACAGCCTCATGCCAAGGGGCACATGTGGACCACAGTGGCTCACTTCACTGTAGGCAGGAGGCAGATAGAGGGACAAGACAAGGTCGGGGACAAAGCCAGGCCCACAGTGAACTACATCCTCCAAATTAGCCCCATGTCCTTTGTGGTTCCCGACCCCTTCAAGACTCCATCCGTGGGTTAATCCATGAATTAGGCCAGAACTCTCAGCATCCAATCCCTTTCAAGAACCTCACCTCCGAACACTGCAGTGAGGACCTAGCCTTCCACATCTAAGCCTTTAGGAAACATGTAATGTCTGAACTATGACAGAGGTGCTGTGGGTATCTCAGAAGCATCCCAGGCCCCCGTCTCAGGTGCTGGTGATGGTCCCAGCTGCCTTGTCAGGACAGGACAGGAGCTGATCGAGGACAGGGGGACAGAGGGTTGGTTGAATCGGTTCCCATAGAAGGTGCACATGCTGGGTGCTTCCGGCACTGACACAGGGGGAGGACACCAGAGCAGACTCTACCACCTCCCCCATTGTGGGGGGGGGGACACAGGCGACTGCATGGAGAGCCTCCTCCCTGACACACTCCCCCAGGTCTCTCTGACGTTGCAGGTGGACATACCTCGAGTTCTACAGCCGCTATGGCATCCTCATGACCCAGCAGGAGCTGTCCCTCAGTGATAAGAAGGAGGTGTGCAAGGCGGCTTTGCACAGATTCATCCAGGTTGGTCTCGCCTGCTGGGGTCTCGGACTTTTTCCAGCAGGTGCCTCTCAAACGTGTCCCTTCACATGCTAGTGAGTCAGCAGCGGCCATGCTCACTCAACAGCAGGCATCTCTGGATTCCACTGCCATCTCCCTCACCCCCTGCCTCATTCTCCCTAGTTCCAATACCATCCTCCATGGACCTGGGTCATAAGACATGGCCAGATGAGGTGGTAACCAAGCCTAGTGGTCACGTCACTCAGCACGGATTGAGGTTATTGCTGAGGGGATGAGTTAGGGTGGAAAGAGATGGCAAGCTATGACGGCCAGGAAATGGGATAGGGATGTTAAGATGGCCATGGAAATGGGACAGGGACATTAAGATGGCAAGCTATGACGGCCAGGAAATGGGATAGGTACATTAAGATAGCAAGTCATGATGGCCAGGAAATGGGACAGGGACATTAAGATGGCAAGCATGATGGCCAGGAAATGGGATAGAGATGTGAACCCAAAACCAAGACAGAAAACAATATGCACCTTGAAGTAGAAGTTTCTAGATTGTGATTCTGGGTTTTCTGTCTTGTGCCTAGGTAATAGCAATGGTGTAAAAATCTTTCGACTCTCTCAGGGTCAAAAAGGCCCTATTTCTAAGTTATCTCTTTCTTCTCCTCCAGGATTCTAACCAGTACCAATTTGGTAGAACCAAGATTTTCTTCAGAGCAGGACAGGTGGCTTATTTAGAGAAACTCCGCTTAGATAAACTGAGGCAGGGTTGTATTGTGATTCAAAAGCATGTGCGGGGCTGGCTGCAGAGAAGGAAGTTCCTCCGAGAGAGACAAGCTGCCCTGACAATCCAGCAGTACTTCCGGGGTCAGCAAACAGTGAGGTAAGTGAATAGTCATACTGATCATGTCCCGGGTCAACGGAGGGGTATGCTGGATCCATGGAGAGCAGCTAGATCATGGGTCTTTCTAGCTGATAGACCCAGAAGGAGGGGCAGCTAAGGACAAGATCTTTCTCTTGCTCCTTGGACACAGGTGGGGGGGGGTCCCCACCAATGAACATGAGCCTGGATATGAAAAGGGCCTGTCCTGTGTGCCAGATCTTCCCAGGCGGGACGACTGTTCTTTTTCATATCATCTAATATAGAGCTTATTTCATAATTGTTTTACTTATATTTCTTGGCCATTCACAAATCCACCTCCTCCATGGGCTTATACGTTCTGAAGGGGAGAGCCTGTGTTCACCTCCAGACCTTTAGGCTGATGTTAAACTTTCCTGTACCGAACCAGATAATAACTCTTGGAGGCTTCAACAGTTCGTGATCTTTGATGCAACTTCTGCTGCTGTAGCCTGAATGCAGACACATTCATCTGTTTTCTTTTGTTGTAAGGGAGGGCCTGAGGCTTGACACTTTATAAAGAAAAGGTTTCTTCAGCTTACAGTTTGGGAGTATGAATTGTTTTGGCCTCTGATAATGGCCTCCGTTGCTGTGATACAGTTTCCACAGAAGAAGCAGCCAGAAACAGCCGTGTGGAAAAGGGGCCAGGTTCATGGGACTCCCTCTCTGTATGTAAGCTCACTCGCATTAAGTGTGGTGCTGTGTCCCTGGAATCCCGGCACTCAGGAGGCGGAGTCAGGAGAACGCTGAGGGTCTGAGGCCAAGTGAGGCGACATGATGAGTACTAGACCAGTCAAGAGTTCATGGCAATGCCCTGTCTCCAAATAAATAAGTAAACAAGGGCTCAAGAGATGGGACTCGCTGCAAAGTATAGCAGCTAAGTTTGTGTCCAAGCACCACATGGTAACAGCTGGGCTTGTCCACACATGGATCCATGAAGACAGAATTGCTGGGACTCGCCGGCCACCAACCCGGCTCCAGGTTCAACAAGTAGACCTTGTCTACAGCAGAAAGTGAGCATGAATGTGACATTCTCCTCTGGCTTCCTGTGCACGTGGGCACGTACCTGTGCACGTGGGCACATACCTGTGCACGTGCATCACACTCACACATACACACAAAAATAAAGTAAATTTTAAAATAAAAAAATAATAAGGATAAAGACCTCCCCTTAGCTCTGACTCATATTTAGCCATTCAGAGGCCACGTCTTCAGTGACCCACCTTCCACCAGGCTACCCCTTATATCACAGCTAGGGCCAGGTGTCCAGCATATGAACTCTGCAGGGACTCACAGAAGAAGGCCAGCTCCTGCTACATCAGCTGCTGTCGGTAGTGTGTGTAGAGCAGTCACAAGTGTGTTCAACCGGGGCTGGATGGTCTCCGCAGAGTTGACCCTTAGATCATAGTCTGCCAGCTCCAGATCTGCAGCTTCCAACCCATCTCTCCACAAATTTATTGAATGAGAAAATGGGGTTCCAGGGCACGGTCATCCTCACAGTCTGGACGGACGTGTACTGTGCACCGGTGTACGGGTGTGCCTGTGGATTAGCTGGCTCATGTGGGAGATCTCACTGGCTGCTCCATGCCAGAGTGACCCACACTGAGATCAGGTTATGCCCAGACAGGCCCGAAGTTGCATCTGGATGAACCACTCAATGGTAGAGAAGTAATTACCTGAGGACTCCCCTCACTGAAAGATGCTGCCCACACTTTGGGTTCACGGTGAAGGCTGAGGCTCTGGCCACCCACTCACAATGCCATCTCTTCACCCAAGGAAGGCCATCACTGCCACCGCTTTGAAGGAGGCCTGGGCAGCCATCATCCTCCAGAAGCATTGCCGAGGGTACCTGGTCCGCAACCTGTACCAGCTGATCCGTGTGGCCACCATCACCATCCAGGCCCACACCAGGGGCTTCCTGGCCAGGAGGCAGTACCGGAAGGTATGGAGTGGACTCAGGCTGCTGTGCCTTCCTCAGTGCAGGGGTTCTGGTGAGAGAGGCACCCTCACTGCCCTGAGGGTTGCCTGAGGCGTTGCTTCAGAAGTCTGGGATGAAGGGCTCCGTGGGTCAATGGTGGGAGACTCCTGTTCTGCACTGTGGGAATGCTCCTGGGCTGGCTCTCCTGGTGATGAAGGACCCGGAGAGAGAGAGGAACAAGAGGTCTGGCTGACATTTCACGAAGCTCCGTCTCCAGTTGCTGCAGGAGCACAAGGCCGTGATCCTTCAGAAGTACGCGAGGGCATGGCTGGCCCGGCGTAGATTCCAGAACATCCGCAGATTTGTGCTCAACATTCAGCTGACTTACAGGGTCCAGCGTTTGCAGAAGAAGCTGGAGGACCAGGTAGGGGTGTGTGTGTGTGCGTGTCCGTGTGTGTGTGTGTGTGTGTGTTTGTGTGTGTGTTTATGCGTGTTCGTATGTGTAAATGTACGCGTGTGTGTTTACGTGTGTTCATTGTGTAAATGTACATGTGAGTGTGCATGCTTGATCACTCTCTGCCTTATTCTTTTTGAAGCAAGGACTCTCAGTCAAACCCAGAGCCCACCCATATGGCTCGTGGCGTCTACTAGACAATTTCCTTTGGGAATCCCCTGTTTGTACCATCCAAGGCTGGAATTACAAGCAGGCCACCGTGACTATCTGGCATTTTGTGGGTCCTGGGAACCCAAACTCTAGCACTCTGGCTCCAGAGGCAAGCATTTTAATCCTGGAGCCACCTCCCCAGCCCTCTGCCACCTGCCTTTATCTGCCTTCTGTGAGTCCGTCCTGACCCATTGAGTGCGCCAGCTGTGTTGCCCAGGGCCCACCCCGTGGCCTCCAGAGATCCCCAGTTCCCTCTTTAGAAGTCCTTTTTTCAAATAGTCATCTCCCAGGCCCATGGAGGAGGGTCCAGCATATGACTTTTGAGGCAAATACAATTCAGCCTCTAGTATTAGAGTTGTTGCAGAGTCCCAGGTAGCGGATGGGACCCACGTGACGAGAGTCACCGGCTCAGAGAGATTCCACCTCACTCAGCTCCGTGGGAAGATGCTAATAAACGCCACTGTGGTCAGTGTGACTGTGGTCCGCGTGGCAGCACGAGGCATGAAGGCAGCAGCTGCTTCGCTCTGAGCAAACCTCTGAGTCTTTCTCTAGAGCAGAGAGAACCACGGACTGGTGGAGAAGCTGACCAGCCTGGCCGCGCTGCGGGCTGGCGACCTGGAGAAGGTTCAGAAGCTGGAAGCCGAGCTGGAAAGGGCAGCCACCCACCGACTCAGCTACGAAGAGAAGGGCAGGAGATACAGGGACACGGTGGAGGAGGTCAGAAGTGTACACCCGGGGGGGGGGGCGGCACACGGGGGAGTCCACACGGGGGGAAGTCCACACGGGGGGAGTCCACACGGGGGAATCCACACGGTGGGGGGGTCCACATAGAGGAGTCCACATGGGGGAGTCCACATGAGGGAGTCCACACGGGGAGAGTCCACACGGGGGGAAGTCCACACGGGGGAGTCCACACGGGGGAGTCCACACGGGGGAGTCCACGTCCCTGCCTCTGCAGGGGAGGCAAATGTTGCTCGTGCTGAATAAAGCAGGACTTCACAGCCCCGACAAAGGGAGCCCGGAGACCCGGACTCTGGGGAGAATCATGTGCTCAGGGACAGGATCAGCTGCTCTCTCTGTCCACCTTTCCAAGCAGACACGAGGCCCGAAGAACACGGCTGGCGGCTTCCTCTCTTCCCTCTGTCCCTTGTCCACCCGCACGGGCCCTGGAGGCCACCCGTCCCTGACCTGTGCTGCAGAAGTTGGGGAAGATTTTATCTCTGTGGTCTAGCGAGGAATCTCGACATCCTAGATTCATATCTTGGCTTTGCTGCTGGCTAGTGTGCAGCTTGGCCAGGTCACTGACCCTTAGCTGAATGTTAGCTTCCTCATATTTAAAATAGAGATGATAAAAGGGGGCCAGAAAAAGATTTATAGTGACGTTTTCACGGGACATCATTTAGCCCGTGCCCAGCATGGGCCCCACACAGGCACGAGCAGGTGCGTTCTAGCATATTCTGAGTCCCTTTCATGACTGTCTGTTCTCCCGTGCGTTCCAAAGGCGTCCCACATTTGGTAGCCATGAGCACCCAGAGGGCTCCCTTTTGCCCTCCCTGTGACCTAGTGCTCGGGGGTGCCCACACTGCTGCCGCCGCCGCCACCCTTGCCGGCTCTGCCGGTCATGGCCATCACCATCAAGGTGCCCACACTTGCAGCCCTGCAGGCCTCTCTCATCAAGAGAAACCGCAATAGCAGATTCCGCCCTGCCCCCTCCCTTCTGAGTCACAGCAGTCTGAAAATGTGAATCCCATGTGTGCTGTGCACTAAGCCGTTGTCGCCACAGTTAATTAATAAACTGCCCCGAGTATCCAGAGCTCAGGAGAGGCCTGAGACAGTCCTTGGACTTGGGCTCTTCTCCCGGGTGTCAGCTGTCAGTCGTGGCTGGGGAGGTAGGTGGGCCTGGTGTCTGCTGTGAAGTCCCCTCGGGCCCCTGGTTCTGTCACCAGTGCAGGCTCTTCACTCCGGACATAGACGGAGCAAGCACATGTGACTGAAGAGCCTTGTGCAGGGCTCGTCACAAGGGCCTGTGGCAGGGATTTACCAAGGTCTCCTCATGTCCCTTCCTTTTGCTAGAGGTTGTCAAAGCTGCAGAAACACAATGCAGAGCTGGAGTTGCAGAAAGAGCAGGCAGAGCTGACGCTGCAGGAGAAGACCGAGGAGCTGAAAGGTAGCCGCCGGCACTGGGTGTCACTCAGCGTTGTGGGTGTGGCGGGGCCTCCGTGTGTCCTTGGTGCATCACACATGAAGGGGATGAGTGCATTTAAAAGGTGCTTGCTTCACCCTGTCTGCACCTCACAGCCAGCAGCCCTGAGGTTTTACCCAGGGAAGAGCATGTGAACGTGTGGTGCCTGGTATGCGTGTGTGTACTGTGTTGTATTTGTGTGTGTGAGTGGTGAGAGTGTGAGCGTGTAAGAGTGTATTTGTAAGAGTGTGTGAGTATATGAGAATTTGTGTATGAGTGTGAGTGTATACACAGGGTATGAATGGATGTGAGTATATCAGTGTGCAGAAGAGTATGAATGCAATAGTGAGTGTGCACATGTTTGTGAGAGAGCGCATGTACAAGAGTTTATGGGTGTTCGTGAGTGTAAGTGTGTGTGGGTATGTATGTGTTTAAGAGCTTGCAGTTGTGTATGAGTGTGAGGATGCGTGTACATAAAAGTATGAACATGTGTAAGAGTAGATAAATGTAAGTGTGGGGACACAAGTGTGGTAAGGGTGTGAGTGTGTATAAGTGTGAGTGTGTAGTTTGAGGTGTATAAGTGTGTGTGTTTAAGAGTATTCATAAATATATGGAGTGTATAAGAGTGTGAGTGGATGAGTGTGTGTGTAAGAGAGTGAATATGAAGGAATATTCATGAGCCTTCATGAGTGTGTATGTGGAGATGTGTGTATGAGTGTGCTTAAGAGTGTCTGTGAACATCTGAGTGTATGTACGTGTGTTAAGAGCCTTGTGAGTGGCCTGCGGGACCTTGCACATGTTCTACCCAGCAAGTGGACTAAAGGGCACCAGGCCTAGGGTACAGGGCAGAGTGGAGGAGCAGCCCAAGATGGAGAGGAAGTCAGTCAGTGCCTCCAGGTTAGGACAGGATTGTGGGGTTCCAGCAAGAAGGCACACCCTGACTGTGGCCCAGCCTTGGGGCCCACTGAGGCAGTGAGGAGCAGAGAGGTCAAGGAGTAGCTGGAGCCTGAGCAGGGAGGGGCTCACCTCCTTGCATACTTTTTGTTGCACTGCCCTTGAGTAGTTGTTGGGGGGGGGGGGTCCTAACTTCTTTACGTGAAGGTTGCCACAAGAATAATTAAGTTCTAAGAAGTGTAGCTGGAGAATTGCCTATTTGGTGGTGCCAGTGACACCTTTGGGTGGGGAATTTCAATAGAGCTGCTATTTTGAAGCCCCCTCACCTACGTATCTGGTTTACGAAGGGCAGACGCCCTCACTCTGAGTCTGAGCTGAACCAACCCTCCACGGTGATTCTGAAGCATGAGACAATGAAGACATTCATTGTCTTGGCAGATTTGTTTCAAAGAGTGTTCTCTGTCCACAGAAAAAATGGACAAGCTCACCAGGCAGCTGTTCGATGACGTGCAAAAAGAGGAACAGCAGAGACTGTAAGAGACCCTTGCCTCAATGCCGCCACCCACTCAGCTGTCCTTCCCTTCCCTTTCTCCTTTTCTCTCCCTCCCTTCTCTCCTCTCCCTTCCTTCTTTCCTTCCTTTCTTTCTGACATGGTCTCAGTTATCACTGGCTGGCCTTGAGCCTCCTCCATTAGCCAAGGATGTCCTTGAACCTCCGACCCTCCTGCCCCTCTCTCAGCAGTGCTGGGATTACAGCTGTGCCCCACCACTGCTGGCCACCCCTTCCAACGGGGCTGCATCCCCATCCGCTCTCTGCTGTTTTCTGTTTGGCTTCTCAGCTTGCAGCTAGCATAATCCAGATCCAGGCGGGCAGGGTGTGGATATTTTTAAAAAGTGGGGATTTTAGTCTTGAGGGCTTCAGTTCTACAGAGTACAGCCTCAAATGATGCCCATGCTCTGGAGTTCTCCATACTCCTCCTGCTGATGGACCCTCACTGGTCCCCATGGCCTTGGGTTGGACCAGCCTCCTTCCTATCTCAATTATAAACCATCTGTTAATTCCCTGAGATTCCAGTCGGTCTCCTCTTCTCTGAAGGAGTCAGTGGTTTATAGATCTAAGTGAGGGGCATGATGGAATGATGGGGAGATGTGGGATATTCTTGTCATGTTCCTAGGGAGACAAGATCTCAGGGCAGCCTGGGATGACGAGGTTCCACTTCCCCATACAGTTAGCGGAATAATCACGGTCTAGGTAAGGAGGTGGGTAAGGAGCCTTCCAAAGACCGAGGAGCCAGCTGCACAGGTCACCCTGAGCTCCTCAGAAGTGAGCAAAATGGTGTCCGTCTTAGTCCTCCTTGCAGGTCCATTTGGCCGCTGGTCCCCTGCCTGTGTATGCTTGGCCTGTCACAGTCCTCAGAGGCACAAACTACTGACAGACCCAGGCTGCAAGGTTTTCTTGTTTGTCTGTTTTCTGGCCTCTCGAAAATACTGTAGTGGATTTGGGGTTTTTTTGGGGGGTGGGCAGGACTTTACAAAGTTTAAAGGTTTATTAATATCTACAAAAGGAGATGAGACTAAAATTGTTGTGGAGCATGGCTCTTCCTCAGAGCCTCTTCCTTGGTGCTATCAAAGCAAATTGATCAAGGTTCTGGGTCGGCATCCCAGCAGTGTGAGGCTCTGGGTGTGAGGCCCTGACACACCTGTCTCCTCCTTTGGCGTGGAGGTGTCTCCTCTCAATATTTCCAGAATATTATATATTTTATTCAAAGACTATATAAGCAAGTCTAAGCTAGTTTTTCTTTTCTTCTTTTGCTGTCTAGATTTCTTGAAAAGAGTTTTGAGCTGAAAACGCAAGCCTATGAGAAACAGATAGAGTCTCTGAGAGAAGAAATTAAAGCCCTCAAGGACGAGAAGACGCAGCTCCATCATCAACTGGAGGAGGGACGGGTCACCACTGACAGCCTGAAGGGGGAGGTGGCCCGCCTGAGCAAGCAGGCAAAGGTGGGGTGTGCTGGCTTTAGGTCCTCTGGTGATGCCCTGGATCTGCACAGAGATAGCCGAAAGGCCTCAGATTTGGGGTTCAAGAGGGACCCCAGGTGGGCTGTCCTTTTGGCAAGATATTTATAGTATCATAGACAGCATGGTGGGGGTGTTCTGAAGAGAGCTCAGATGAGGCATGGTGTGTGTTTTTGGGGGGTACCCTTCTTACAGATTCGGGCAGCTTGAGGAGATTCCGTGCTGTGTAGATGAGGAGCCAGTATTATATGCTTGTAGTCAGGTTATCTCAGATTCCTGGGTGGCAGGGGCGGTGGCAATGGTCCAGCCCTTCAGCTAAGTAAGGTGTGTCCATCATCCAGGAGGTGCCCCTGCAGCCTCTGCTCGCTTAGGGTGCTTGGGAACATCCTTGGGGAAGTCAGAGTCAGAGTCATGGTCACAGGTGTGTGTGTGTGTGTGTGTGTGTGTGTGTGTGTGTGCGCGCGCGCGCGCGCGCGCGCGCGCGCGTGCGCGTGCCCTCTCTTCTACAGCAGCTGAGAGGGTGAAAAGGGCTGATGCAGGTTGAGTGTGGCCCTAGCAGCTCCCAGCTCAGTCTTACAGCATCTCTGTGTTCCCAAGACATCAGACAACCGGAACAGCCACACAGACCGAAGGCACACCGTACCCGAGGGTTCTGTTCCCCCATGTCCCAGCCTCTGGGCTGTCTGAAACTGTATTTCATGTTTGAAAAGCCAGTTTCTGACTTTCAGGTTGTAGTTATACAGTTATTTGAATAGGCTGACTAAAAGAATACTTCCAATTTAAATTATAAACTCAGGTGAACCCTTATTATTTATCATGTTATAAACTTATGAATACCTGTACTAATGTGAAATTGTTAGGATCTTCCACTTATCAGAACATTCACAGGAGTCATGGCCCAGGCCTGGGGATAGCCCAGTCAGTAGAGTTCAGGTGTAATGTTTCACTCCTGTAATCCCAGCCCTGGGGAGACAGGCAGGAGAAGCACGAGATGCTCAAGCTATCCTCAACTGCAGAGGGAGCTAGAGGCCAGACTAGACTGTATGAGGCCCTGTCTCAAGAAATCTGTTCCAGAGTGGTAATAAGTACAGTTAATAGTAGAGTATTACACACTTTAAAATTGCTAAGAAAATAACTTTCAATATTCTCAACTTCAAAATGTTTGAGAGAGAGATATGCTGGTTATCTTGACTTAATTTCCCACATATACATTTGTAAATCACAACCTCACTTTGTTACCCATATAACATATATATGCATATATGGTTATACCTTGTCAATCTATAATAAAAGTTAAAAAATGAAGTTTACAAGCTGAGAAAGAAAAATCACTTAGAAGAATATTTTAATAACTTACCAAACATTAAAATACTGGTGCTGTCTATATTTTCATAAAATACATAAACATTCATAGAAATTTAATAAAAAGTTCTTGAGAGAAATAAGATTTAAAAACAACAATAAGCCACGTGTGAGCTGTGTACAGACAATGACTCCTTACTAGAAATCATAACCAAATGTCTCCCTGTTGTCTTGAGGATTTGTTTATTTTGAAATAAGTTCTCCATATGTCACCCTGGCTGGCCCTGAACTCAGGATCCTCTTGCCTCAGCCTCCCAAGTGCTAATGGTAGTGCCCGTCTGATCGTTTAGTACAGAGTATTGTTTCAGAATGCAGATCTCTGGTGTGTGCAGAGGACAGGAAGAGCACACCTGTTCTTTACAGGGAATAATCATAGAGCCACGCCCAGCTGCATCTGTTCTCAAATGCAGAGAATTTCACTCTAAAGTCAGAAAGATGTCAAGCTTCTACTAAACATGTAAAACACATGTTAGAAGCTCTGCGATGTCCTGTGTGACTGTGGGGCAGGCATGTGTGCTCTGTAAGAGCTTCTTCCATCAGAACTGTCCGTCTACGTTCCTCTGGGTTTCCATCTTTTTATAGAAGTATCTTGTTCTAGCCAGTAGTCTACTGGTCTCCTGTTGTTTAAATGTGGGGAACTTGGGGAGACTGGATCACATGATCATAATCCTTTAACTTGTCTATTCTGGGAAGTCAATTCCGTGACTGCTGGGTTTCAATACCAACTGGATAATCTTATGGGCATTGGTGTTTTTGCCTGGGGGCATCAGATCCCCTGGAACCAGAGTTACGACAGTTGTGTGCTGCCATGTGGTGCTGGAAATTAAACTCAGGTCTTCTGGAAGAGCAACCTGTGCTCTTAACCTCTGAGCCATCTCTCCAGGCTGATTGCAAATTGGAGGAATTGTGAGCCTGCACTTAGCGTGAGATGCCAGTAGATGTCACTCACTTCTTCTAATGCACTGAGAGGTCCGGCTTACAAAGATCTTAACCATCATCATCAAGCTCTCTGTGTTACAGGCAGTCTGAAGATTGCCAGTAAATGCAAACATTACCTTAAAATATGTAGAGAATCACAGAGAGCGGAGGCTTTAGATTGGACAGTCTTGGCTTCCCATGTCCTTGGCACATGACCCCCAAAGGTGTCATTTGGCCTTAGTGTAGATACATTTTCTAGTCAATAAGGGCTCGGCTTCTCCTCACCTCAAGGCCTGTTAGGACAGTTAGGTTGTCTAGGTTGAGCTCTCAATGTTTGATCCCCTTCCTCTGTGGAGTCAGGAGCTGCAGCCTGTCAATACTCAGGAGTACTAGAGTATTCTAAGAGAGCTTTTCACCTCTGCTATCCCTGAGAATGTTTCTGTCTACAACCCCCCCCCCCCCACACACACACACACAAACCCATAGTCTTCCTTGAGCTAAGCTTGCAGTGTGAACAGCAGCAGGTGCAGCCTTTTGACCAGCAGAGATGCTTGGAGGAAACTGTCCCCAAGTGGCCCTCCCAGGGTGCTGAGCGCGGGGCCCCCCCCCCCGCCCCCTGCCGTTGCTTCTCCTCTCAGCCTAGCTGAAGACAAAAGCTTCCTAGGAAGGCGGCACCCTTGCCTCCACACCCCCACACCTCTACCCCTCCCCACCACCCCCTGTCTCTTCAGGCTCACTGTCCACTGAAAGACAATCTTGGTACCTATTCACCTCAGCTTGCCCCCAGCCCTTCTCATGGCAAACCCGTAATTGTTTTCTCCCTTGACAGTAGGGAAGCTGATTTCTGCAACCTGGTAGAGCTGGGGAACAGTCGCATTCGGAGCAGTTGAGCTGCTTCAGGGCAAGCTGTGAGGCTGTGAAAGCTGGCTAAGATTCCAGCCGGGAAACTGCACAGAGGCTGGCCGCTGGGCTCCATATGTCCCGGGACAAGGAGGTGCCCTTGTCTGATGAAAAGTGTAACGGCTGTTTTCTCTGCCCTTGGTTTGTTCCTGCCTCTGGTTTAGACCATCTCTGAGTTTGAGAAGGAGATAGAGCTGCTGCAGGCGCAGAAGATAGACGTGGAAAAACACGTGCAGTCACAGAAACGAGAGATGAGAGGTACTGGGGCATGGGCTGGCTAGTGGGCAGGCGAGAGGTACTGGGACATGGGCTGGCTAGTGGGCAGGGGAGAGGTATAGAGGGTAGTCTAGTGGGTTGGTAGCCAGCTGTTTGGTTATTCAGCAGCAGACTATAAGAAACCACTCTGGAGAGGCCATGGGGAAGAAAGTCATGGTCAAATTCGATTTATGCGCTCTCCCTTTCCTTCCAGAACGGATGTCAGAGGTCACCAAACAGCTTCTGGAGAGCTATGACATTGAAGATGTCAGAAGCAGGTAATCAGTTTTACATTATCAGACATTTACAAACATAAACAGGTTGTAGAAGCTGGGCAGTGGTGGCGCACACCTTTAATCCCAGCACTTGGGAGGCAGAGGCAGGCGGATCTCTGTGAGTTCGAGGCCAGCCTGGTCTACAGAGTGATATTCAGAACAGACTCCAAAGCTACTCAGAAACCCTGTCTCGGAAGAAAACAAAACAAAACAAACAAACAAAAAACAGGTTGGAGAGGTGGTCTTAGCAAAGTGTTAGCATGTGAGTTTGACCCATACAACCTATGCTTTTTAAAAGAAAGAAAGGAAGAAAGAAAGAAAGAAAGAAAGAAAGAAAGAAAGAAAGAAAGAAAGAAAGAAAGAAAGAAAGAGAAAGGAAGGAAGGAAAGAAAGAAAGAAAGAAAGAAAGAAAGAAAGAAAGAAAGAAAGAAAGAAAGAAAGAAAGAGAAAAGCTAAGCAAGGTGTTACATGCTTGTGATGTCCCAACCACTGGGACAGTAGAAACAGACGGATCCCTGGGCTTACTGACCAGCTAGTCTAGTCTAATCAATGAGCTCCAGGCCAGTGAAAAAGCCTGCCTCGACAAAAAAATGGTATTAGAAGTTGGAGGGACAGATGGTTCAGTGGTTAAGAGCGTTTGCTGCTCCTGCAGAGGACCAGGGATCAGCAGTTCCCAGTACCCATGTCAAATGACTCACAACCACCTGTAACTCCAGCTCCATGGGAGAATATGACGCCCTCTTCTGGTCTCCACCAGCACACATGCACACACACACACACACACACACACACACACACACACACACACATCTTTTAAAAAGCAAGGTGAAGCCGGGCGGTGGTGGCACACGCCTTTAATCCCAGCACTTGGGAGGCAGAGGCAGGTGGATCTCTGTGAGTTCGAGGCCAGCCTGGACTACCAAGTGAGTTCCAGGAGAGGCGCAAAGCTACATAGAGAAACCCTGTCTCGAAAAACCAAAAAAAAAAAAAAGCAAGGTGAATAGTTCTGTAGGAATGACACACACAGACCATGTAATGAATGCATGAGCAAGGTTGGACATGTGTGCCTTCTTTGTTTTATTTTCCAGGCTCTCTGTGGAAGATCTGGAACACTTAAATGAGGACGGAGAACTTTGGTTTGCCTATGAAGGACTAAAGAAAGCAACTCGGTTAGATGTTCCCTTTGGGCTCTGTTTGTTATTGTTGTTGTTTTCCAGAGACTATACAATGTTGGGAAGGTCATCTTACCTAGATTTGACATGTGAATGAAATGCTTATGGTAAAATTATCTGGTAACCCCTAGAAAGACTTTTCTAAGAATTCAGCCATTTGCCTGGTGAGAAGACCTAATGATCAAACCTGTAGTCTGTTTGCTAAAAGCTGGTTACAGGGCTGGGCATGTAGCTCAGTTAGGAGAGTGCTTGCCTGGCATGCATAAAACTCTGGTTTCCATCCCTTGTACTGAATAAATGGGGTGTAACAGAGCTCACCTGTAACCCCAGCACTTGGAAATCAAAATGGGGAAATGCAAGGTCGTTGTAAACTACCAAAGAAGTTGGGGGCTAGCCTGGGCTAGAGACCCTACCTCAAAAAGCAAAGAACATCTGTACTGCAGAGATGGCTCAGCAGTTAAGAACATTGACTGCTCTTGGAAAGGACCCAGGTCCGTTAGATTTCCAGCACCCACACGGCAGCTCACAACCATCTATAACTCCAGCTCCAGGAGATCGGATGCCCTCTTCTGTCCTCCACAGGCAGTGCACACACATGGTATACATGCATACATACATGCAGGCAAACACACACAAAATAAAAATGCATGAAAATGTTTAAAGGGAAAACAAAACCTTGTTATATAAGCAGCTGATTGAACTGAGGACGCTTCTGCATTTCTTTAAATTAATGAACTTTGTTGTCTTACAGAAGCTTTAGGTCCATGGCAAACTGAGTTGAAAATAGATTTCTCACCAGGCATGATGGCACATACCTTTAATCCCAGCATTAGGGAGGCAGAGGCGGTTGGATCTCTTTGAGTTCAAAGCCAGCATGGTCTAGATATGGAGTTCTAGGACAACCAGAGCTACAGAGAGAGAGAGAGAGAGAGAGAGAGAGAGAGAGAGAATGAATATGAGAATATGAGAATGAACACTTTAATCCCAGCACTCGGGAGATAGAGTCAAGTGGATCTCTGTGAGTTTGAGGCCAGCCTGGGCTACCAAGTGAGTTCCAGGAAAGGTGCAAAGCTACACAGGGAAACCCTGTCTCGAAAAAAACCAAAAAAAAAAAAAAAAAGAGTTCTTATACATACCTCAATATCATGTGCAGCCTCCCCACTGGCTCATATGACCTAGCAGGGCCCTCCCCCCACAAAAGGCTCACATTAAGGATTCATCTTGTACACTCAGTAAATCCTCACAAGTGTACAGGACACATCATTCCAACTGCATCATGCAGAGCAGAGGTTTTAAACTATTAACTAAAAGCACAGCTGAATTACTGAAATGAAATGTCTTTGTCATTCACTGCGTGTTACCCACACGCACTGTTTTATAACAGTGGGCAGGGTCCTCTGGTTACAGTTCCCGATTCCCTCCCTCCTCTCTGGGAAGGCACTGTCAGCTTTAGTCCTGAGGGTGAAGCGCTGACCCTTCTTTCTCAGCCGTGGCACGATGGCCCCTCTGCGCTCAGCCCAGCAACACGGAGACCATGGGCTCATTCCTCTCCCCTTCCTCCAACAGCGTTCTGGAGAGTCATTTCCAGTCTCAGAAGGACTGCTATGAAAAAGAGATTGAAGGCCTGAACTTCAAGGTCGTGCATCTGAGCCAGGAAATCAACCACCTGCAGAAGCTGTTCAGAGAGGAGACGGGCATCAATGAAAGCATCCGTCACGAAGTCACCAGGCTGACATCAGAGAACATGGTAGGCCTGGCCATGGTGTGTAGCCACTGTCCATTGTCCCAGATGTTATTCTCTGGTGGAGCAAAAATCAGTTCTTTGCAGCCAAACAATTGGTTTCAACTAGTTCTCTAGTGGTAAATAACTAAGTTAGAAGATAAATCTATACAATGTCCCCAGGCTGGAGAACACTCAGATTAGACTTACTATGTGTTTGATTTCCACATAATGGGTTCAAATTCTGTGAATATTCATAGATTTAATTCTAACCCCAAATCCCTGCAAAGAAACCCAAAACAGACCAAGGCAAAAGTGTGGCTCTTGAGAAGGGTTTATGTTATGTCAGTCCATCTGTTCATCCCCTATATCTCCCCTGGATCTTCTCCTTATTGTGTTTATCTTGTCCTTTCATCTCATTTGCACCTGCTGAATGCTTTCAGGATCTATAGACACACACACACACACACACAGAGAGAGAGAGAGAGAGAGAGAGAGAGAGAGAGAGAGAGAGAGAGAGAGAGAGAGAGAGAGATACACACACAATGTTTTCAAGATACACAGATACACACACACAGAGACACACAATGCTTTCAAGATACATATCGGGTGCTTTTAAGATACACACAGAGCTGAGCGGTGGTGGCACACGCCTTTAATCCCAGCACTAGGGAGGCAGAACCAGGCGGATCTCTGTGAGTTTGAGGCCAGCCTGGTCTACAGAGCGAGATCCAGGACAGGATCCAAAACTATGCAAAGAAACCCTGTCTCAAAAAAACAAACAAACAAAAGATACACACAGACAAACATGCATATATATACACAAAACACTTTCAAGATCTACACACACACACACACACACACACACACACACACACTTCCTTATCCTTATCCTTCGGTCACAATCTCACTTCTTTGTGAGCTGATGGGTCTTCTCAAAGCTCATTAACCATCCTTCTCCCACACATCCTTCATTTTTCTCTGCAGCCACCCCATTCTGTCATGTGCCCCTCAGCATGTGTGGTGATGCCGGCTGCTCCCCTGCTTCCGGGATTCCAGGGGATCACTACCTCACTAGCCACTGATTCTTTGCTTCTTCCCTCCTTCTCTGGCTAGACTATAACTTGGGACTCTCAGGCCAGCATCCCCAGGGAGGATACAGGAGCAGTTAAGGGGCTTCATAGGCTTGTGTGTCCCTAGGATAAACTTTAATGAGGAACCCACAGTGAGATCCGCTCCGAGGTATTCTTTGCTTGGGCTTCGGAGGCCTGGGTGTCTGTATAAACTTAGAGAACAGAAACACAACAAAGGAGAAGGGATATGGAGAGCCCTGGATGGTTCCCACTACAGAATGTCCTGAGATAGTATGTCCTGTTCCAGGTGAGAAGGCATTGCTAGGCATGGGTGCAGTTCGGCACAGGGCAACCTTCCCTTCCCACAGTGCACCTCTTTCCTTCCCAGGATAGCCATGTGAGAACTGTTCTCTCTGAGCATGCTGGGATTTTTGGAGACCACTGTGTCGGTCTTTAGATGAAGGGGGAGGGGACATAATGTCAATAAATCCCAGTGCCTCCGCTGGCCTTTTTACACAACTGTGTATTCTACAAACGGAACAGGGAGACAGGTGAGTGTTTGTTTGGGAGAGTGTAAAGTCCAGACCCAAGCATTGGTTATTCTAATAATTATTACTCTTCTCTGAAGATGATCCCAGACTTCAAGCAGCAGATTTCAGAGCTGGAGAGGCAGAAGCAGGATCTTGAATCCCGCCTGAAGGAGCAGACGGAGAAGATGGAAGGTAATGGAATCATCCTGTCCTACTCTTAGACTCCAGCATCTAGGAAATGCATGGGAAGCCACGGCTTTGGGGGTGTTAAGCTGTGGTCCGGGGCCAGGCAGGTAACACAGAGGTCAGAGGATCTCTGTGTGGAGGACAAGAATGGGTACAGTATTAAAGGGGCAGCTTCCTTTAAGTTCCGTGGGTGTCTGGCACAGTGGGAATGTAGCCCCTGGTCCTGCTATTACTATTTTTAACGAGAATCCAGAAACCTGGATGTTCAAATAAAATGTCATTCTTAAATAACACTTTACAAAAAAACAAACAAACAAACAAAAACCCTAAGCCTTGCTCAGACCAAGCAAAACCTAATCTCTGACTGGATGTGGATTAGGACCTTAGAGCTGGGAAAATAATGGCAGCCAGCCCCAGAGTAGAGCTCAGTGGCACGGCTGACCACCGACAGCACTGACAGGTTTTCTCATGATAGGAAAACTGGAAGAGCCGTTTGGTCACCCAAACCAAGCCCGAGAAGAGGAAGGAACGCAGGCCAAGTGAGTGTTCTGGTGGGGACTGGCCAGGAGCTCGCCCGTCTGTGCAGACACCAGCACTAAGGTGGTCACACCGACGCCCAGAGCCCCTTGTCCCTTCCTCAGGGCGGTGGCGGCTCCAGGAAAAGAGAGGCTGAGGGACAAGATCCCAGAACTGCAGGAGGCCAGTGAGTTCCTGAAGAAGCAACCAGAAGCTGAAGGGGAAGTCAGGTGTATCCTCCACCAAGAGGCGTCATCCGGGCTGTCTTTGGAAAACAGGGTGAGGAGTATGGATGATTGACTCCTGGGTGGCGACGTTGCTGAGCAGGGAAGTGTGCCGCCTCACAGGCTTTCCTCAGAGCATCTGGGTCCTTATCTCAAAGACCGGTGGTTATAAAACTCAGAGTAGAGTGCTCACCATCTGCACAACCGCACAGTCCGGACCTGGTGGGGAACGCCTGTGATCCCAGCACTCGGGGGTGGAGGCAGGAGAAGCAGAAGAAGTTAAAGGTCATCCTTGAAGGGAGTTTGAGAACATCCTGCTGTGTGTGAGACCCAGTCATAAAGAGAAGGGGAAAAAAATAACAGTAGTCACTTTCAGAAGAACCGGAACACTCCATGGGAAAGGGAAAGCGATGCCCAAACCTCAGAACAGTCTCTCTGGCGCCCTCTTCTGACAGCCAAAGAGCCCATTTCCCTGCTCTGATTTTTAAAGTCTGAATTGGACATTAATTTATAATCAAAGAAATAGATCAGGATGTACTACATCCATAAAGTAGGAGGTTGCAAAAAGATATTAACCATATGAAAGGGGTGATACGTGGAAGGATCAGAAATCAAATGCCACATCTTGTGTAATTTCTGTAGTACAGAATAGCTAGAATAGGAAAACCCACAGGGACAGTCAATTGGTGACCACAGAAATAGACTAGAGAGTGAAAGCTAATGGCTACAGGGTTTTTAATTTTTTTAAATTACATTTGTATGTGTCTTATTTAAGGTTCCTATTGGTGAGATAAAACAACATGTCCAAAAGCAACTTGAGGAAGAAGGGGTTTATTTCAGCGTACAGTTACACATCACAGTCCACCATGGAGGGAAGTCAGGGCAGGAACGCAAGGCAGAAACTGAAGCAGAGGCCGTGAAGGAACACTGCTTACCGGCTTATTGCTCGTGGTTTGCTCAGCCTGCCTTCTTCTATCATCCAGGACCACCTGCCCAGGGGTGGTACCACCCACAATGGGGTACATCAATCAGTAATCAAGAAAAACTCCCCACAGGCCAATCTGCTGGGGGCATTTTCTGAATTGAGGTTCTCTCCTCCCAGTGACTCTAGCTCATGTTATGCTAGCAAAAAAAAAAATTAAACTAACTAGAACAGTGTGTGTGTGTGTGTGTGTGTGTGTGTGTGTGTGTGTGTGTGTGTGTACAGCATGCAGGACCCACCATGTGGTATTGGGGATTGAACTCAGAGCACAGGCTTGGAGGCAAGCCCCTTGACTCTCTGAGGCAGCCCAGATGTAGGGGAACATTGAAGATATCTGGAACTGGATAATACAGAAAGCAACTGCTGTGCAAATCATGTGTGTGAGTGAATTTTACAGTATGGGGAATATACAGCCATAAAGCCATTAACAAAAATCAAAGCCAAAGGAGCTATTTCTAAAAAGAGTCCTTGTTTCTGGGTTTCTGAAGGACCTTGAGGAAGAGTTAGACATGAAGGACAGAATGATTAAAAGGCTACAGGATCAAGTCAAGACTTTGACCAAGACGATTGAAAAAGGTAGGAGGGATATGTCCTTATTCTTCTGAGCTTTCGGGTAAGGGACTGTGTTCTGAAGTTCCAGTCCCGTGTCCAGAGTACACAAAGCCAAAGGAATGATGCTCAGCTGGTCAGGTGAGGACCCAGGGGTAGGCTAGAGAAGCTTCGAGGTCTAGAGCAGCTTTTTGCACCACATAGCAAGAACACTGATGTTGTTTCAAGAGACACCCAGAAACAAATATGTTATCCCCTTCCTCTGTTAGTGCCTCACTTTCAAAATGAAATTGTGAAGGAGCATCCAATTAATCATTTTGAAGGCCACCTCTCACACGCAAATACTGGATCCGTGAGTATCCATTTTCTACTAGTGGAGAGAAGTAGAGGAGAAGAAGACAGACATGGCCTCCTGACCTCAGCTGAATGGCATGTCTAGCCTGGCCCCATGAGGCCCACGGGAAGGAAGCACCACGTTTCTTCCCTCTGTTTCGGAGTCTGTGCCCATGGCCAGTCTTCGGCTCCTGCCGCGTTCCTCACTTTCCCTCTTCGTCCCATCTCTGCTTGCACAGGCGGTACCTGTCAGGCATCCCTTTCTCTTTCTGTGCTCATTCCTTTGAAGACCTCCTTTATTCTTAGGTACTCCATTTTCAACTTAAATTTGAAATATCTTCAGCCAAATTGAGGCTCTTTTCTCTTCATTAATAGATGTCTGTTTTGGTTTTGGTTTTGAAGGTTCTTGGGGGGGGTGGGGAGTTTTTCATTGTTTTTCAAGACATGACTTCTCTGTGTAGTAGTGACTGTCCTGGAACTTTCTATGTAGTAATACTGGCCTCGAATTCAGAGATCTGCCTGCCTCTGCCTCCCAAATGCTGGGACTAAAGGCATACACCACCACTGCCCAGTCAATAATAGATGTTATGTGCCAATCTGCATCATGGGAGGAAGGGGCAGGTCTAGATGTCCTGTCCTTTATGTCTCTATTAGAATTGCTGGATGGAGAGATGTGTGGCTAGATTGATGGATGGATGGATGGATGATTCATGAATAGATAGATGACAGACAATAAGTGGATGGATAGATGATAGGTGGATGGATGGATGGATGATAGGTGGATGGATGGATGATAGGTGGATGGGTAGATGATAGGTGGATGGATGGGTGATAGGTGGATGGGTAGATGATAGGTAGATGGGTAGATGATAGGTGGATGGGTAGATGACAGATGGATGATAGGTGTATGGATATATCAATAGAGAATGGATGATGGACAGATGGACAAAAAGGGATAGATGAACAAAATAATGAGCTAACTTCTCTATATAATGTCCACCCAAACCCATATTTAATCTTCTTTTCCTAAGCCCCAGATTCATTTTGTCTTTCACTACTTCCTTCCAGCTCAACACATTCAAATCAGAACTCTTTTCTGCATGAATCAGTTATCCATCATTACATAACATATTACCCCAAACTTAGCAACCCAACAGTAATACCACTGAGTTTGTGGTGGTTTATCACAGGGGCCATAGGAGATGGGCAGATGCCCCCCTGTGGTCAAGACACGTGTCTCTTCTCAGCACTCTGTTCCCCGAGTCTTGCACCCTTCACTGTAGATAACAGGCTTCTTTCTTTCCCCACTGTACTGGAGATGAATGAGGCCTCATTCAAGGACATCTTGGCCTTTTCAGCGTGGCTGTACTCACAGGCAGAAATCACTATAGGGAGAAATCCGAAGCATCCAACGGTCCTAACGTAGCTGAAAGCTGCAGCAGCTTGTGAACAGGGTAAACTCAGACACTAGCCTAACTGTGAAACCAGGCAGTGTGGTTTAGTGTATGTCGCTGACTGTTTGCCTTTGTCTGCAGCCAACAATGTGCACCCGCCCTCAGGACCCAAGGAGTACCTCGGGATGCTGGAATACAAGAAAGAAGATGAGGCCAAGATCATCCAAAACCTCATTCTTGGTAGTCAAAGTCATATCCCTGGGTTATGCTTCTCTTTGAGAACTTAAATAACAGTCGGTTCAAAAGCCCTGGGGAGAGGCAGTTCTTTCTTTCTCTCTCTCTTCCTTCATGTTTTCTTCCCTAGCTTGAAGCTTCCCACCTTCAGCCCTGACCAGGCGATTCTTGGTTGAGGGAAGGGTCTGTGCACTATGAACCACAGCACCATATCACTCATTTCTGCATACACTAGAAGGTGGTGTCAAGTTCCAGGGTTCACAGACACTGCCGGTGACCTTTGGGGAACCAAGATAGTCCTCAGCTAAAAATCACTGCCCCAACCTTCTCTCAAGTCTAATCATAGGGTCAGGATGGAAGACAGAGCTCTTGGCCTTGAGCATAGTGGGGAACACCTGTAATCCCAGCAGTCAGGCAGAAATATTACAAGTCCCAGACCAGCCTGAACTACATACGAGACTTCCTCATGCAAAACCAATGGCCAGAAATGTAGTTCAGTGGTTGAGCACTCAGTATGCACAAGGACTGAGTTTGATCATCAGCACTGGAAAAAAGGGAAAAAAATCAAAGGCACATTTGATCATCTTTATTTCTCAGCAGAAACTCCATGCTAGAGGTAATGGTGGCCCTGTGCTTTGTTTGACTTCTGCTGAGAAATCCATTTGCAGCCATCAAATGGGCTTCCCAGTTATACCCTAGATACAGAAATGTCCTAAAGTGCTTCCTCAGATGTCAGTGGTCTCGGAACCAACCTTACTACCCCGTCTTCACCATGACTCTTCCAAGGGAAGAGAAGACTGCCTTGCAGATGGCTGGTTCCAAGACCTTTAGGAGGAAAAATGTTAATGCATGTCTGTGTGTGTGTGTGTGTGTGTGTGTGTGTGTGTGTTTGTGTGAGTTCACAGGCATATGCATACCCCCAGAGGCCAGAGAGGGTACCAGATGCCCTAGAGCTGGAGTTACAGGGAGTTGTTCACTGCCCAATGTGGGTGCTAGGAGTTAAACTCTGGTCTTCTGCAAAAGAATTGTGTGCTCTTGGCTGCAACTCTCTCTCCATCCTCCCCAAGACCCTTAAAGAAAAAGATGCTGCCTTGATTCCTCTGCTTTGCAATGACCGCCCCCCCAAGAGAACAAGAGGATCAGGCTGTTGATTACTTTTCAATCACTGTTAACAAAATGCCCGATGGAAACAGCGGGAGCAAAGATTTCTTTTGGTATGGCGGGCCTGTTGAGTTCATGGTGGTAAGAGTGTGAGGTAAAACCTGTTCACATCACAGCAGCTGGAAACAGAGATGGTGGCAGGGATCGTAATGACCTAATTTCACCAGTTAGGTACCAGCCTCCCCAAGTAGCACCATTAGCTGGGAAATAAGTGTTGAAAGCATAAGCTTCTAAGGGTCATTTCAGATTCAAACCCTAACACAGCCCTCCCCGTGTAGACACAAAGGGACCTCTTCTCTGGGGCTGTCTTAACTCGGCCACGGGAGGGTCCTGTTTTCCGTTCATACGCTTCTCTGTGAGGTTTCTCTCTTCACCCCTGCTCTGTCTCTCACCTCTCTCTCTTTAAGACTACTTATTTAATGTGTGTGAGTGTCTCCCTGCATGCATGTATGCATGTATGCGTACCCTGAGCATTCTTGGTGTTCATGGAGAGCAGAAAAGGATGTCAGGTCCCATAGAACTGGAGTTAACAGATGGTTGTCAGCCACCCCATGGAAGCTGGGAACTGAATTGAGTCCTCTGCAAGAGCAGTCAGTGCTCTTAACCTCTGAGCATCTCTCCGGTCCCACTCTGATATCTCTTATCCTGAGGCTAGCTTGTCTCCTCTACAGTACTGCTGGTCACTACTGTTCAAGACAGCTTCCTGTGGCTTGAGATTGCTCCCATCCTTACCAAAGAGATTGGGGGTGAGGTACCTGGGCCTTGGGTTCCTTTCTTACATGGGATCCAATGTCTAGAGCCTCTTCACCAGGGAAAATTACAACTTCTTTCTCCTATCTGGACTCTTAACAGAGAGAGCGCTTGACAAATGGGGTGTGAGGCGAGCTGGTGGCCCCCATGCTCATTTGCTAAGTAAGAACCCAGAGTGAGTTTCTCAGAGAGAAGAGACACTGTGCTCTCAGACTCCACCCGAACACAGAAAGGCCAGGAAGCCCACCCCGCCCCTCCCAGCAGCCGTCATAGGCGGAGAGATTCACCAGCAGCTGAGAGCATGTTTCTTTCTGCTACAGACCTGAAGCCCCGAGGCGTGGTGGTCAACATGATCCCCGGGCTGCCAGCTCACATCCTGTTCATGTGTGTGCGGTACGCGGACTCCCTGAACGATGCCAACATGCTCAAGTCCCTCATGAACAGTGCCATTAGCGGCATCAAGCACGTGGTTAAGGTAGGCGTCGCCTTTGAGGCTGGTCCTTGGCATGGTGTCTGATTCGGAAACAGCCCTGGGAAATGCGCAGACACCCAGCCTTTGTCCACCCTTGGCCTCTGAGAAGCAAAGCTACTAAGGAAGGACAAATGGACGAGGCTCCGCCAGTGAACCCCAAAGACTTGTGGAGAGGCTCCAGCCTGGTAGCCACCAGCCTCACCACTACATCCCCTCATGTGTGAGGGATATGTTCCCTCCACCCACGTAGCAGTAAGGGAAATGGAAAACTGGACGATTGTTGATCTCTTCCATTGCCATGTATATGATTATCCTGCCTAAAACATTATTATTATTGGGGCTGGAGAGATGGCTCAGCAGTTAAAAGCATTGGGCGCTCTTGCAGAAGACCTGGGTTTGATTCCTAGAACTCACATGATAGCTCACAACCTTCCGTAACTCCAGTTCCAGGGGATCCAAGGCCCTCTTTTGACCTCCGTGGACACTGTGCACACACATGGTACATAGACACACATGCAAACGAAACACCCATAGGCCTAAAATAAAATTCTAAATGAAAACCTAGTGTTCCTGCTTTTCCTGGTCTAGAAAAGAAGAACCAGGTGTTCATTAGGCCAGTGACTTTGTACGGTTAAAATACTGTAGCTGAGACCCCTCCCGCCCCACCCCTCCCCCACTCCTATGCAGTGTGTTGAAGAAGATGGAGAGCCTTCCTGTGCTCCTAACCTTCCCATAATGAACTCATCCAGGCTGGAGGGTGGCTCTGCCCCCACACAGTTACATGAGGCCCCAGGCTCCGCTCAGCCTGCTGAATGCCGCTCCCTAGCTGTGCTCATCAGAATGACTGGACAGCTAGACAGCCCATAGTTGTCTACTCTGTGAGTAGGGACCCGCATGGGTGTGGCCCACAGATCAGAAGTTACCAGCTAAGCTGGTTTTTAATGTTTGTTTGTTTGTTTGTTTGTTTGTTTTGAGTGAGGGCTTCCCTGTGTAGCCCAGGCTGGCCTCAGGCTTGGAGATCAACCAGCCCCTGCCTCCTGAGTGCCGGGATTAAAGGTATGTGCCCCCATGCCCACCCAGCATTATCTTCTCTTGTCTAAGGAACATTTTGAAGATTTGGAGATGCTCTCCTTCTGGCTGTCCAACACTTGCCATTTCCTCAACTGCCTGAAGCAATACAGCGGAGAAGAGGTAGGGATGCACGCCTGTCCTGCTTGCTGATGGCATCCTGGGAGCCCTTCATCCGTGACTCCCTGCTCCACACAGCCTCTGGGCCAGCTGGCTCGCTGATCTGTTTGTGTGTCACCTGCCACGTGCCTGGGTGGTACGCCTGAGCAGTTCAGACCTAGAGTTTAGTGGGAAGCGTCACCCTCCTCAGCTTTTGAGCCGATGGAAGACGTGCTGGTCTTGTTTCCTTCGGATGGTGATGTTCTGTGGATTTCAGTACGAGGACCCAAAATGCAACCTCCGGTTCATTTTGCTAAGTGTACTCTGTAGAGGACTCTGATTATTCTTCCATAGTCCATAAGTAGATGACCTCTATACCCCAACAATCCCTCCAGGAAGCGACACCACGAAGGTGTCCTTCAAGCCTCACTGGGGCATTTTTCACTGAGCTAGAACAACAAAGTGGCTTTGGGGCTGTTTTTACTCCACGTGCAGAGGCCAGAGCGGGACACTGAGCGTGAGCCTCTGTAGCTCTCTGCTTTGGGGCCAATGCTGTGATTCTAGCTGTGACTGACTGAGGGTAGACAATAAATTGCTGGGGTTTTGTCATATAAAATAAACTTGAAGAACTCCTTTAAAAGCAGACATTAAGTTTTAAACTGTGAAAGTTACCCTAGGTGCGGATGATAGCATCCTTAGTATGGATAGCATTTCAGTTTCCTCCCTGTCTACAGCATTCTCATGTTTATGCTCACATTGGTTTCAGGAATTCATGAAGTATAACAGCCCACAGCAGAATAAGAACTGCTTGAACAATTTTGATCTTACAGAATACAGACAAATTCTGAGTGATGTGGCTATTCGGATTTATCACCAGTTCATCGTGGTAATGGAAAACAACATCCAGCCAATAATAGGTAAGGAGAGAAGTAATTAAGGCCAAGAGACACTTAGAGCAACATCAAAGCTGTTTGTTTATTCGTTTTGAGACAGAGTCTCCTGTAGCCCAGGCAGGCCTTGAACTTGATATGTAACTATAGCCAAGGCAGGTCTTGAACTCATAATCCTTCTGCCCGTACCTCCTGAGTGCTAGGATTATAGGTATGGGCCACCATGCCTGGTTGAGAATCCAACCAAGGCTTCATGCCTACTAGGCAAACATTCTCCCAACTGAGCTACAATTCCAGCCCAAGAGACTTTTTAAAATAGAAACTTTGTATGTGGTGTATGTGATTGTGAATAACATAGCTTGAAAAACTAGGAAAGCACAATCACCATGAATGTCTACCTTTTAATTCTTGGTGTGCTTAAAGCAGCTCCATAAATATTAGCACACAGTTGGCCATTTTCTTTGGGTAAGGATGCCTTTTCCCGAGGGAACCCTGTGGAGAAGTTATGCTATTTATTTTATGTGCTGCTCTGGGTTCTTGTTTGGCTGTACCGAGTGTTTCTGAAATCCTCAAATCCCACTCATATTTGTGTAGACTTTACTCAGCTCTCTGAAACTTAAATACCTCAAGCTTTGATGATTCCAGACTCTGAGCTACTTGCTGATCTCTTTCCCGTGGAGACCACTATTTCAAACCTCCAGGAGGTACTTCTGCCCTTCTGTAAGCCATGGTCCATGCCCTGGCATCTTATGGTACCCCAATATACTCAGTTCAGTTCTTTTTTTTTTTTTTAATATTAGGACTTTTTTGTTTGTGTGTTTGTTTCTATGCCAAAAGCAACTTAAGGACTAGTTTACTTTGGCTCAGAGTTTCAGGGAACACAGTCCACCAAGACAAAAATGGCCATTGGCAGGACCATGAGACAACGGGCCATCTTGCATCCACAGTGAGGAAGCAAAGAGAGACAATCATGGGTCATCAGATGGCTTCCTCCCTTTTATTTGGTCCAGGACCCCAGTGCATGAATGCCTCTGCCCTACACGTAGGGTGGGATTTCCCACCTCCATTTACCTAATTTGAGAGAATCCCACTAGAAGCTCAGAAGTTTGTTTCCTAGGTGGTTCTAAATCCCATCCAACTGACAACCAAGATTAACCACTGCGCTCTATCACAACTATGTTTATCGACTACAAAAAACAGACATTGAAGTGATGGGGTGTGCGTCCTAATGCGACCCCTGTGTAACGAGCCTCCCACCCGTCCGGCAGTGCCAGGCATGCTGGAGTACGAGAGTCTGCAGGGCATTTCCGGCCTGAAGCCCACTGGTTTCCGGAAGCGCTCATCCAGCATCGATGACACAGATGCCTACACCATGACGTCTGTCCTGCAGCAGCTGAGCTACTTCTACAGTACCATGTGTCAGAACGGCCTGGACCCCGAGCTCGTGAGGCAGGCGGTGAAACAGCTGTTCTACCTGATTGGGGCGGTGACCCTCAACAGCCTCCTCCTGCGGAAGGACATGTGCTCCTGCAGGAAAGGGATGCAGATCAGGTAAAACCCACATGCCACACCTCCCAGCTCCCGGAGAGGCCAGCAGGAAGGAATACTGGACCCTCAGCCATCCAGTGTGCTGATGCTCGACCTTCACTGCCATCCTATGTACACTGCAACTCCCCATCCCCCCACTGCACCCTCACCCTCCTATCCCCCACCCCCCAACCCCTGCCGAGCCTCTTGAGTGTGGCTTGTTGGTGGCTCCACACCAACCCCCCTTGTACTCTACTGCTCTGGCCTATGAGAATAGCCTTCATATGGTGTAGATTCTGATTTTCCAAGGTTATCATGCACTCTACCAGTCGCTTGCTTGGTGACGGGCCCAGTCAGGTAGAGAACCCAGCAAAGTGTGGAGAGGCTCAGAACAGCTGAGTAGTGGTCCAAGAGACCAAACAGTTAGTCACAAGCAGGTGGTACAGGGATGCTCAGGGATAAATGAGACTGAGGACAGATGTACTGAGGACACCAGAGAGAGGAGCCTTAGGCGACAAGGTTGAGAAAGAGGAGCATTCCAAGCAGGAGATGGATGAAGGCAAAGGAGCGGTCCATCTCCGGCTCTGCCTGGAGTAAGCAGCAGCGGTCCCTCTCCGGCTCTGCCTGGAGTAAGCAGCAGCGGTCCATCTCCGGCTCTGCCTGGAATAAGCAGCATCGGTCCATCTCCGGCTCTGCCTGGAGTAAGCAGCAGTGGTCTGTTTGGCAGGACCCAACAGGACTGCTGTAGAGAGGAGGGGTTGGATCCAGACCAGGAGCACCTAGAATACAGTGAAAGCATTCGGGGTTCGTCTTGAAGACAACACACAGTTTTAAGGACCATAGACCCTATCTTAAATTGAGGAGTCACGGAGCCTGTGATTAGGAAACACATAGCATAGGAGAGATGCTTAAGATAGTGTGTGTGTGTATGTGTGTGTGTGTGTGTGTGTGTGTTTTCAGGCAATTGATACCTGTGTGTGCTATAAGGGACTGGGGAGGTGACTGTAGGTGTGTGCTGTGATTTGAGGGAGGAGTTAAATTATCTTATGCCAAGAAATACCTGTAAAGAATCCACCATGCCTTCTTAGCACTCATGAATGTTGGAGTTGGACTTCCCATAAACCGCATGGACAAAATCCCATGACACCATACTGCAGTTTTTAGATGCAAAGGGGCACTCGTGGGGACCAGCCTTTGCACATCTTTTGCTCTTCACTGAGAAAGGGAAAAGAAGCTCTAAGCATTTCACATTTAAGTTCAGGCTGTGAGACTGAACAAGCTTCTACCGAAAGGCAAGGCAGAGGGCTGGGATGTGGTTGGGCTGATAGAGTGCCTGCCCAGCGTAGACAAAGCTCTGGGTTCCCTCCCAGCACCACGGAAACCTTGTGCTCACCTTCCTGTTGTTTTTAGTTTAATTCCATTGTGGTCTTAGATCATACTTCGTTAAACACTTAGAAATAAACTGGACTGTCTCCCAGGGACCAAGGGGCTAGATCACAGCATCAGAGCTCTGGGTGAACTGGCCCTCTTGTCATTATGTAATGTCCTGCTTATCCCTTCCTGGTCATTTTCTCTAAAGTCTTCTTTAAAATGATTGGAGCCATTCCAGATTTATCTGATTAGTATTTTCGCAGCATATCTTCTTCTATACATTTATTTTTAACATTCTTACATCATATTTGTATTTCTTGTAGATAGACACACAAATGTCTTGGTGTTTGTAAGACTTGGTTTTTAAATTACGTGCGTTGAGGGGTGGGTAGTTTGTACATGTGATGCAGTACCCACAGAGACCAGAAGAGGGCATCAGATTCCTCTAGATGGTGGTTCTCAATCTGTGGGCCCGTGACCCTCTTAAAGTCACGTATCAGATATTCACATTACGATTAATAACAGTAGCAAAATTACAGTTATGAAGTAGCAACGGAATGATTTTATGGTTGGGGGACACCACCACATGAGGAAGTGTATTAAAGTTGAGAGAACTGCTGCTCTAGGAGTCCCAGGCAACTGTGAGCGGCCTGGTGTGGGTGCTGGGAACCAAACACAGATTTTTCTGTAGAGCAGTTATCACCCTTAACTTCTGGGCTGTTTCCCCAGCCCAGGTCATGTTTTCTTTTTCAATCCAATCAAACCAGTGTGCTTCTTAATTAAGGAATTTAGACCATTTAAATTTAATGTAATTGATGATATATTTAGTTTTTTTCTACCGTGTTATTTTCTTCCTTACAATTTGTTTTTACTGCTTTTTTAATTATGTGTATGTGTGTGTGTGTGTCCGTGTTGGGGGTCTGTGTGTGCAAGTGTAGTGCCCACAGAGGCCGGAGGCAATGATGCCCCTGGAGTCGGAATTAGAGAGTTGTAAGCCTCCACATGCTGGGAACTCCCATGATGCATGGGGTCCTCTGCAAGGGAAGCAGCCCTGGCCATCTTTCCAGCCCCTGCCTATTATTTTACTTTGTTCCTCTGATTTCCTTTGTCTGCCTTTCTGGTGACACTAGAACGTTCTGTTATCTAATTTATTAATTGTGTTGTTTTTTTACTAGTTGCTCTGGGGACCAAAGTCTACATACTTGCCTCTTTCACAACCTATTTAGAGTCAACATCACTGTGTCCGGTGGTGTGTTCAGCATCTTCCACCACACAGGGCTCTTGACACGGTCCCATTATGTCCCAGCTGTCATACAGATGACGGCGGTGATCTGGACAGCCATCTCCCAGGCCCTCCCCTCCTGTTGTGAGTGAGACTGCTAGACTTGGCTCCTGGGCACGCCGCCGTGAGCTCTGCCAGCCTCTAGGACGTGCCGAGGGATTTGACGCTCTTCCCTGAAGTGTCCGCTGACTTTCTCCAGGTGCAACATCAGCTACTTAGAAGAATGGCTTAAAGATAAGAATTTGCAGAACAGCACAGCCAAGGAGACGCTGGAGCCCCTCTCCCAGGCAGCCTGGTTGCTCCAGGTCAAGAAGACCACGGAGAGTGACGCCAAGGAGATCTCTGAATGCTGCACCTCCCTGTCTGCTGTGCAGGTGAGCAGGACAGTCTAGCTTCTCTCGGGACCTGGAAGGACAGATCCTGAGGCATTTGCCGGCTTAGCCGGCTGTGTGGTGCACCTGACCCCTAAGCGGCTTCTCTTTCACCTGGTAACTATTTGGTGGCTACTGCCTGCAGGCTTCAGGGCGTAACTGTGTATATGCAATCTTCCTGGGCACTAAACTAGTGGGAGCTGGGAGGCTGGAAGGGGAGAGTCCCCCGCTGCCGCCATCTGACTGTGCGGTTGGTCCGTGTGCACTCAGCAGTCCATTCTCTTGGGAACAGACAGCACAGGGCTCCAGAGACAAATTCTAGTACAGGAGGACCACCTGTGCTTCTGGAAGGTTCTTAATGTCCAGGACTGTTTGCTCTTGTCTTCTTGGTCTGACCCCATGTTCTGTAATGTTCACAGATCATAAAGATCCTTAATTCGTACACACCTATAGATGACTTCGAGAAAAGAGTTGCTCCGTCCTTTGTTCGCAAAGTACAGGTGAGACCCTCAGGGGTTGCGCATGTTAATCTGACCCCAGTGTTGCTGGAGGGCTTCTCTCCAGGTTCCCCAAGCCCCACAGTCCCACAATCCACTTATAAAATAATCACTCAGACGCTTATATTACTTATAAACTGTATGGCCGTGGCAGGCTTCTTGCTAACTGTTCTTATAGCTTAAATTAACCCATTTCTACAAATCTATACCTTGCCATATGGCTGGTGGCTTACCAGCATCTTAACATGCTGCTTGTCCTGGCCGTGGCTGCAGTGTCTCTCCCCCCTTTTTCCTGTTTCCCCAATTCTCATCTCTCCTTGTCCTGCCTATACTTCCTGCCTGGTCACTGGCCATCAGTGTTTTATTTATATAGAGTGATATCCACAGCACCCCAGTACACTCTATCAGACATTGGGACTCCATTAAAATGATGCAGCCCAAGATTAAAGCTCAGTGGGCAAGCGTGTGAAACACCTGCTCACAGACAGCTGGTGTCTTTTGACCCGTTCCAATCCTGATGAGAAGGGAGAATGGAAACACATAAAGCGAGACCCCAGTGCCATGACCTTCAGCCCTCTTTAAAAAAATTAGTGTGTGTGTGTGTGTGTGTGTGTGTGTGTGTGTGTGTGTGTACATATATACCACAGTGTGTGTACATGCATTCCACGATGTGTGAATAGAGGTCGTAGGACAGCTGACAGGAGTCAGTTATCTCCATCCATCTTGTGGGTTCCTGGGATTGAACTCAGGTTGTCAGGCTTGGCAGCAAGCTCCTTTTACCCATGGAGCCCTCTCACCCATTGGGCTGTTTTGAGAAGTAGCGCAAATGAGCAGAAACCAGTGGAAACAGACCTATGGACCCATTTTTCTGTGACCATTCCCAAAGTTTCTGTCCCAGAGAACAAGGTCCCCAGGGACCTTGGGGATCCTATAGACCCTTTCAGGAGTCTGCAAAACCCTTGCTTTTTGCCAGAGCTGTGCCTGGATGAGGTAAAGTTTCCTCACACTCAATCCAGACCAACTTATCTCAACACACTGAATACAGAAGCAGGTGGCACACACAAGTCTCAAGCCTGCTCAGACATCAAGAGCTTCACAGAACAGAAAACTGCCTGCTCCCACTGTGTTGTCTTTTGGGTTTTGTTTTTCATTCTGAAAATTTAGCTGTGTTTCAACAACAACAACAAAAAAAATGCTACGTTCACTTTAATGAATGTATTCATATTTAAATATTGTTTTAATTACTAATATGGTAAATACCACTAGTTATACCCACATATACAAAAGCTCTTTGGAGTCCTCATAATTATTAAGAATATAACGTAAGGCTAGAGAGATGGCTCAGCAGTTAAGAGCACTTGCTGCTCTTACAAAGGACACAAGTTCAGTTCCTAGCACCCACGTCATGAGTCTCACAATTGCCTGTAACTCCAGTTCCAGGGAATCTGATGCCCCCTTTTGGCCTCTGTGGGCACTGCACACATGGGGTGTACACACATAGACACATATACACATGCAAATTTTTTTATTTTTAAAAATGTATTTATTTATTTGTTTTTTTTTCCAAACAGGGTTTCTCTGTGTAGCCCTGGCTGTCCTAGAACTCACTCTGTAGACCAGGCTGGCCTCGAACTCAGAGATCTGCCTGCTTCTGCCTCCTGAGTACTGGGATTAGAGGCATGTGCCACCCACCCAGAAATTTTTAAAAATTTAAAGAGTAGAAAGCAATCCTGACACCAAAATTTACAAATAATAAAGACATAAATAGATTTAAAAAATAAACAAACATAAAACTTGAGATCCAGTCATGTCTGAGCTTAGAATTAAACCTTGATATGTACATAAATACATAAGAATAAAACATACTAGCAAGGTGCCTCAGCAGGTAAAAGTGCTTGCTGCCAAGACTAAAGACCTGAGTTTGATCCCCAGGACCTTTGTGGCAGGAGAGAACAGACTTCCATAAGTTGTTCTCTGATGTTCAACCACTACCTCCCAACACATACACGTGGTTGAATGTAATTTTTTTGAAGGGTAAAAATCTTTACAGTCAGCCTGTCCTATGGGGAATGAACTTGTGGAGTGAAACATTGAGTGACTTCCTGGGCACTAACTGCACAGGAGGCCCGAATAGGCTTGTCTCCCTGGAGCTGTGTGTTCAACCGCCCAGGGCGCCCTCTCCTCTGATTGCTAGAGTTCTCTCAAGGAGACAGAGCTGTTGCGTTTCCCTGGCTCTGGACCTCCGAGTAGTGGCGAACCAGAAAGCCCCTGTTCCCTGACTCCCTCCCCTTGGTTCTGACCTCAGGCTCTTCTGAATAACCGGGGTGACTCATCCCAGCTGATGCTGGACACCAAGTACCTTTTTCAAGTGACATTTCCTTTCACCGCCTCGCCGCACGCCCTGGAGATGACCCAGATCCCCAGCAGCTTCAAGCTCGGCTTTCTCCGGAGACTGTAGCAGGAGAAAAGATGGATATCCGTCCCCCTGGATCCCCGAGTGAAGGTCCAGCGGAGGGAGGGATGTTGGGCTTGTGATGGACTGCCGGTTAAGAAGGAAAGCCCACCTGTCTCCAGAGATGCCATGTGGCCGGCTGGGCTGGAAAGGGCTCTTGCTCCTGATCTCAGTGGCTGTTGCTGCAACTCCCGAAGGCTCCATTATTGTCCCAGTGCCTTTGTTTATTGGGGACCTCCCCACCCACACAGGGTGAAATCTGGGGGCACTGTGGTTCCCCAGGTTTTTAAGTTTCCTGTGAAGTCAAGAGCTAGTTCCAAAGCCACAGGTGAGTTCCCTGCCTACACCTTCCAGAAAAGAATCCCACTTGGCCCCTGGAACAAAGTCTTCTTGCCCTGCCTCTGCTGGCAGGAAGGGCTCGTTAGCTCTTCTTACCAAAGACACCCTTGGATTAGAAAACTGTTCACTTTAGACTGTCTCATTTCTAAGTGAGTGTTCATCTGAGAGATGGGCATGGGAGCACACACCTGTAATCCCAGCACTCAGAAAGGTGAGACAGGAGGATTACCTTGAGTTCAGTGTCAGCCTGTGCTACACAGAGTAAGAACCCATCTCAGAAGAAAAATTGTTTTATGTAAATATCTATTTAAAACAAATTTACTATCAAAGCTTACTTTTATGCCATTAATCATCTTTTCTGAAAATTTAAAAAACCGTACCAGCCCCAACATAATTTGGGGGGGGAGGGGTTTGAGACAGGGTTTCTCTGTGCAGCAGTCCTGGCTATCCTAGAACTTGCTTTGTAGAGCAGGCTGGCCTCGAACTCACTGAGATCCACCTGCCTCTGCCTCCCGAGTGCTGGGACACCTCAGTATGGTCACTGCCCAGCCAACATCATTTTTATAATCTCATTTAATTTTTTTAAATGCAACTACTTCTTTTAAAACTAGATTTAGCTGTAGGGTTGGAGCTCAGTGATGGAGCAGTTGACCCAAGTACCACACACCCAGGCACACACATTTGCACACATGCACACACATACAACTTGTGAGGGTTTTTTTCTCTATCTAATAAGTATTCTAATATACTTTTTAAATATTTTTATAAAAGAAACTGAAGATTTGGGCAAGTTCTCCCTTTGGAGAAATCTAGTCTTCCCTCATCTTGTGAGAACTGGCTGCTCCTTTCTCCAAACTATTTCCCTTCCCTTCAAAATACAGGCCTTTGATGAGCACCCTGCCCCATAGCTGAGACCCAACACTTCCGTCACCCTACGCCACCTGACCACCCTCCAGTCTGATGGTCTCAGGCAGTAGCTGTGACCCCACAGTAGGGTCATCTCTGGGGAGACTGGGGGACTAAGAAGCAGTGGCACAATGTGGGCCACCCTACTGATGCGGGATGCCTTTCCAAACAGTCCCCAAATGACGACAATAGGATGTTACAATACTTCAATAAAATAAATTATTGAGCAAATTGCATGCAGTTATTTCCACCATTGCAGATTACATATCTTCTCACCTTGCAGTTCTGTGCCCTTCCTTGAGGGTTATAGAGAAAGATGGGAGAATCCTCCAATGCACAGTGTGTCACTTGAAGTAAGTAGACACTGGGGGCAGGCTGTCTACTGGCTGTGTCTGGGGCTCCCTGGCTATCGAGTGAGAGGCTGCAGGATGGAGTTGGCTGGGTTTCTGCTCCTCACTCATGACCTCAATGCCCACTCCTGTCCCCCTTTGCTTACATTCAGCCTCGGGATTCACACGCACTTTCTAGTATTTACCTGGGTTGTACACCAATGACCTTGGCCATGCCTTCTGCTGGCCTGTGAGTTCCTAGAGGGCGGGACCCCATCTTATTCTACATTTCATCTGTATGCTAGGGTGCTGGGAGACAAGTGAATTGGCAAGGTCCCCTGGAGATGGCAAGGGTTAGAGTGTAGGAGGAGTCAATGTGGGGACCTTGCTTGAGGACAAGAGACTTAAGGATGCTGATGAGTTTTATACAGGAGAAAGAGGAAGGCGCTTACCCCATGGCCTCGATCACTGTAAAGGTGGGAAGGAAGAGCAGTGCTGAGACATGATCTCAACACAAAAGGTAGGGATGGCAGGCTTGCTCCATGGAGAAGAGGCAGATTCACAAGGTCAAATGAATTGAATTCTGTCTCCCAGGAAGGAATCTATCGGAGTTAAGAGAAGTCCAAACCATGTGGAGAGGCAGAGGGAGTGTGTGCCAGTGAGTGGCCCAAAGTGAGCGTAGGTGTGCAGATGGGGAGTCTCTGAGCTGCAAAGTCCAGATAAAGAGATTAGGTGATCAGTGGCTCAAACCTTCACACCGCACAGTAACCTCCCTCCTTTCCGCCCGACCGTCCCAGGAATCCCTTGCTCTGTAAGGTATGTACTCTCCAACCTCAGGGAACTTGGGCTCCTAATTATGCAGCCATGTCTGGATTCCTACAGACCAAGGAAGGTCATGGGAATCTCTCTGTGGAGGGTGCCCAGTGGGGAGTGTTTGTGTTTTGGTTACTCTGTGTGTATATACTTTAATTTTTCTACAGCCTTCATGACTTTATTTCAAAATCATAAAGAGATTTTTAAAAAACAGGTTAGTGTTGGCATCAGTAAAAAAAAATTAAGCATCTAACTTAAAATAATCTAATTTAAAATAATTTAATTGGTCTTTAAAATAATCTAATTGGTCTTCAAAACTGGTACAGCCGCAGTATAACAACCAAAGCCCTCAAGTGCAACTGATGGAACAGATGAGCCACCGCAACAGGTCCACGGGATCCACCTCCTGCCTTAACCCCCATTCATTACATTCTATTGCTTGAATCCAGTCCACTCCTGGTGAACATGTGGATTTTTCCAGTTTGGGGATATTTGTGAGCAAAGCTGTTATGACAGTCTTACCTTTTTTTTTTTTTTAAGAAATAAGTGTGCATTTCTGTTGAACACATACTCAGGAGGAGAATTGATGGGTCACACACCACACCACACACACACACACACTCACACACACACACACACACACACACACACACGTTTGCTTACCATTAAGAAGTCCTACCAGACAGTTCTCCAAAGTAGTTGCACCACTTTGTGACCCACACTGGCAGTGAAAGATGTTCCTACATCCTTGCCCACACTTTGTATAGCAGGGGGGTTTGTTCTAGATTTATTTTTAATTAGGCATCTGCCCAGGGGTGAGTGGGCACAATACTACATTTGCCTGCAGAGACCAGAAGAGGTTGTTAGGTCCCCTGGAGCAGGAGCTACAGCATTGGTCCACCTTCCAGTATGAGTGTCCGCAACAGGACTTGGGTCCTCTGGAAAAGCAACACACGCTCTTAACTACTGAGTCATCTTTCCAGGCCCTGTATATCGGTTTTTTTAAATTTTAGGTATTCTAACCTAGCCAGCCAGATGGCTCAGCAGGTAAAGACACTTGCCACCAAACCCGAGAACCAGAGTTTGATATCGAAGACCCACATGATAAAAGGAGAAAACTGACTACCAAAAGTTGTCCTTCCACCTCTACACACACTAAATATAGTCAATTTCAGGAATTCTCATGTATCGCTAATAGTGTCACATTATGGATTTAATTTGTGTCTTTGACAAATGATTCTATGTATCATCTTTTTGCACCAGATTTTGCCTGACTAGCCTCATTTGAGGAATACTGCACATTTTATGCAGTATCCTGCACATTTTAAAAATAATTTTTATTGAGCTGTACTGCCCCAAACATAAAAGTCATCAATGTAAAATGTTTGGGTGGGTTTTCACCTGCGTGCAAGGATGTGCATGATGCCTTGGCTGTAATTGGACTCCAAGTACCCCATTACCCCTAATCCCATAGTCTCTGAGCAATCAATCACTAAGAGTTCTCCATTCACCAAGCCCCATCACCCACAGCTGGACTTTTGATGGTGTTGTGTGTCCTGGACACTCATGTAATGGTACCATGTGGACTTTGTGTCCAGCTCCTTTCACACCAAGACGTTTCCGGTGTTCATCACTGTAGGGAGAGTCAGAGCCTCACTTTTTATTACTGCCACAAAAACTGCTTCCCGGACAAACCATGGTTTGTTTGCCTCTTCTTCCCTTGCTGGATGTTTGAGTTGTTTGCATTGTTTACCTGAAAATAATGCTGCTTCAAACACTCTTCTATGTGACATTTTATTTTTGTTCTGCTTTTTTTTTTTTTCAGTGCTGGGGACAGAGTGTTAAGGAAGACGGGGAGCCGAGCTTGACGGGGAGCCGGCTTGGAGACCGCTGCAGTTTCTTTTGGGAGGGGCTGTGGTGCATTGCTGGACATGGAGGACTGGGAGGTTAACAGGGAAGGGAGCACACAGCTCAGTAGTCCTGCTGATTTAATAGCTGTCCCAAAGACAGCCCCACCTTAAGAGTCAAGGAAATTACCCATGAGCACATTGCGGGGGGGCACTGGACCGAACATGCCAACAGAGGAGAATTTGAGAGAGGTGTGTTTTGGGTGGAGGTGACACTGGGGATACTTGGGAGGGAGCGTGCTATACAGATGCCACCACAGAGCCAGAGAAGGAACTAGAAGCTGTGGGGTTGGGCAAAGGTGTGGCCACCACAGTACCTGAAGATGAGGGGACAAGGGGGTGGAAGGCGGACCCTTAGGGACAGAGATCACAGGGACCAGACACTGACTGCCACAGAGGGCCTAACTGACACCTCCCACAGCCTCTTCCCGGGGGGGGGGGGCAGCCATGCTGTGGAAGCCGAGGGAACAGAGGGACTGAGCAGTGGTCTCAAAGTCAGAGAGAGAGAGAGGCTGAGTCTGAACGGTAGCACCGCTCACAGAGCTACCACGGTTAAACCATGAGGCTTGTCACGAAGAGCGAGTCACAGAAAAACAAAAGGGAGCTGGGATGATAGCCCGGTCAGGGAAGCTCTTCCTGTGTGAGCATGACGGCTTCACCTCCATCCCCAGAATCCAAGCAGGGCCAGTGTGGTGGTACACACTTGTTACCTCAGGGCCGAGGAGGCAGAGAGAGACATACCTCTGATGCTCACTGCCCAGCCAGCCTAGTTACAGGCCAGAGAGGGAGGGATCCTATTTCAAAAACAGGTGGATGGTATCTGAGGAAGGGTGCCTAAGGATGTCCGCATATATGTATACACATGTGTACCCATGAGCACACACCCCACCCATGACACATGCACCCATGAACACACACACACACACACACACACACACACACACACACACACACACACACACACAAAGAGCTCGGGGCTTGGTGAATGTTTCCTACTTCCTAGCCCTGCAGGGGCTCCTGCCCTGTCTCAAGGTCAAGCTGAGACATCAGGTAATAGCATTAGGGAGCAAAGTTACTACTCAAGCTCATCATCTGGGATTTGTTCTCCCAGAAGTAGGTCGGGGAGAGAACTGCCACAGAGAGACGACCCAGAGGAAGAGCTTATGTTCTAAGAGGAAGTGACTCAAGGACTGACGGCTGAGAGCATCTCTAGGGACAAAAACCACAGGGGAACAGGTCGGGGAGGGGGAGGGGTATGGGAAATGACACTCTGGGTCGCACGCACGCGCACACACACGCACATAGGCAAGCGCTCCACCAATGGATACACCCCAGCCTCACCTCCCCTTCTTTTATGACATTTACATTTTCTTCTGTGTGTATGTATGTGTGTGGACATGAGCATGCCACACGTGTGGAGGACAGGACAACTTTTGGGGGTCAGTTCCACCCAGTGGCTTGGCACCCCCCCCCACCTGCCTGCTCAGCCATTTCACCAGCCCGTCCACACCCCAGTTGTTTAAACCGGCTATGCTCATGAAGACCCAGCAAGAGAACGTGAAGGGGGCGGGCCCAGGCCCTGCTGTTACAGGGCAGAGGCCTGGTTATTCCCCTGTCCTTCTGTCTCCAGAACATTTATAATGAACATTATAAACACCTCCCATGGCTTGGAACTTAGACTAAGAAAAGTAGCATTCTCTCTATTCAAACTTGGGCTGTTAGCAATTTGTCAAGGTCTCTTTTTCTTTGAGCCCTCTGTTCCCTCGGCTTCCACAGCATGGCTGCCCTCCCGGGAAGAGGCTGTGGGAGGTGTCAGTTAGGCCCTCTGTGGCAGTCAGTGTCTGGTCCCTGTGATCTCTGTCCCTAAGGGTCTGCCTTCCACCCCCTTGTCCCCTCATCTTCAGGTACTGTGGTGGCCACACCTTTGCCCAACCCCACAGCTTCTAGTTCCTTCTCTGGCTCTGTGGCGGCAGCTGTATAGCACGCTCCCTCCCAAGTATCCCCAGTGTCACCTCCACCCAAAACACACCTCTCTCAAATTCTCCTCTGTTGGCATGTTCGGTCCAGTGCCCCTGCAACGTGCTCATGGGTAATTTCCTTGACTCTTAAGGTGAGGCTGTCTTTGGGACAGCTATTAAATCAGCAGGACTACTGAGCTGTGTGCTCCCTTCCCTGTTAACCTCCCAGTCCTCCATGTCCAGCAATGCACCACAGCCCCTCCCAAAAGAAACTGCAGCGGTCTCCAAGCCGGCTCCCCTTCAAGCCCGGCTCCCCGTCTTCCCTACACTGTCCAGTGTCTTAGCCAGCCTTCATGTCTGGCCACAGCCTCCTCTGGCTCTTCCCTCTTCCTTCCTAAGGCTGCTGCTACCCCTGCCGTTGTTCCCACCCACAGGCCAGCAGGGTTTTGAATGGTTCACAGCTTCCAGCCTGGAGCTGAGTGCAACTTACAGTACTGCATCTTATGAGTCCCATGCCAACCCTACAGGGGTTGGTTTAAAGATATCTATTTGATATATCAATGAACAAAGCTTCAGGGGAGCCATGCCTACTGGCCTCAGCGAGGGACCCCCACCTGGGCAGCCAGGAGCCCAGGTCTATAGCCCCCTGGTGGCGCTGTTTCCCAAAGGCCCTGTCCTCTTAGGTCTCAGCCAGTCTGCTCACGCAGCCACAGGCTGGGGCCCTGAGGATCTGGCTGCCATGTTTAATAGCTACAAAGGCCTACTTTGCAGGAAGCCAATACCACACAAATGGCCTCTTCCCTCTGGGCTGGGCTCAGGCCCATTTTCTGATTTGTCTTTAATCCAAAATGTTACACCAAGGGGGAGGAACATTGATCAAAGTTCTAAAATGGCTCTCCAGGCTGGGGATAGCCCGGTAGGCAGAGTGCTTGCCTAGCACACCCAAAGCCCTGGGTTCCATTCTTAGCACCTGCCTAAGTGTGTGGTGTGGTGGCGCATGTCTGTAACCCCGGCACTCCGGAGTTAGAGGAAAGAGGGTCAAGAAGGTCAAGGTTACCCTCTGATACTTAGCAAGTTCAAGGCCATCCTGGGTTACATGAAACCTTGTATCAAAAATAAGAAAAGGTTGACAAGATTGTTCAGTGGGCAAAGGGGCCGGCCATCAAGTCTGATGACCTGAAATCTAGTCCCTGGTTCCCTCAAGTTGTCCTCGACCTTCACCTCCTGTGCCGTGGCACATGAGAGTGTGCGCGCACACACACCAATGAAAACATATAAAAATGGAAAAATAAAAAAGATAATGTTAAGACATTACCTGTATTAGGCATCACAATGTTCTCCACTGTGCTCCACAGATCAGTTGTAAGGGTGTAGGCCAGCTGCCCAAACCACCAGCTAACCCTGTGTACTTCTGAAAGCTGGCTGCCTGACTCTGGTTGATCAAAGAAGTCGGGTGTTGCAGTAAAACCAGAGGTCAGCACTCACGGTGACCTCTGCCCGGACGTGGAGGTGTGGACGGGGGCGGCGTGAGGAAGAGGCTTGGGTCCCCAGAAGTACTCACTGTCTTTCTTTCCCACACCTGGCTCTTTTTTCCTGTCCTTCAGCCCCATCTCAGGCGAGATGTGCGACCAGACCTTCCTGGTGAACGTGTTTGGCTCCTGCGACAAATGCTTCAAACAAAGAGCCCTCAGGCCCGTGTTCAAGAAATCTCAGCAGCTCAACTACTGCTCCACGTGTGCGGAGATTGTGAGTGCGGTTTTCTTCGTTTTGTTCTTTCGGGTTTCCTGCCTTCAAACCATGTCTAATGCAAGCCCGTGGCAGACGAGTTACCTAGAGTAGGTTCAGAGGATGTGTCCCCAGGCTCCTGGAAGCCTGGTGTGACCCTGGGTCCTGGTCTGCTTGTTATCCTAGACAGTGGGGGCACCCGTCGTCACCCATCTCCAGAGGCCTATGAAATAAGAATGCTTTGTACCCTAGGACTCTGTGAGGGTCATGCAAGGTTATGGCAAGGCATCCAACGCACTCCTAACAAGCTGTTATTCCTGGGGATGATGAGTTTGGCTTCTGTTGCCTCCCGGTCTGTCCAGCAAGCCACCAAGCTAGAAGAAATTCTGGTATATAAACAGTCCCAGGGGACCTGTCTTAGCTGTTTAGACAGCCTGGCTGATCTTGCCCAGCCTAAGCAAAACTAAACTCCAGTGTTCCTGAGCCCAAGCCTGCTGGGCCGGGTAGGAACTGGACAGAAACCCTGACTTCTTTTTTCAAAGTACATCTAATCCTGTCTTTGCCAGAGGTGGCTATTCTCAGGTTTCAGATCACCACCAAAAAATGTCCTCAGCCCTGGGAATCGGTCACTGTCTCAGAAGATCCACCAGGCTGCGCTCAAAACTGTGGCTCACTAGAGCCCCCTTTTGGTGACAGGTGGTAATCCACTGTCTCCTGATCTAACAAGAGTAAATGCTGCACACAGGTGGTACACAGACATACATGTAGATGAAACACTCACTTACATAAAACAAAAATAAATCTTTAAATTTTTAATTCAAAAGGTGTGTTTATTTAATGTGTATTGGAGGTTTGCCTGCACGTATGTCTGTGCACCACGGGACATAACTGAGGTCAGTGAATAGGGCACTGGGTTCCCTGGAACTGGCATTACAGAGGGTTGTGAGCCACCATATGGGTGTTGGGAATCGAACCTGGGACCTCTGGAAGAGCATCAAGTGTTTTTAACCACTGAGCCATCACCCCAGCCCCTTACTCTCTCTATATGTACACATTATATGCATACACAAAGAAAGAGACAGAGCCAGGAACAGAGAGAAACAGAGACAGAATAAAGATGGACAGGGGATAACCATGTATTGAAGGAGAAGGGAGCTGGCAGCCACATCTGGAGACATCGCCTAGAGTATCCTACACAATATATAATTCTCATAAAAGCCCTGGGATGTAGATGCTAGGAAATAGATTTTCCAGATAAGGACATGGAGGCTCTCAGAATCTTACCTAAAAGGTAACAATGTATTCATTAATACAAATTCCTTCTCGGACTCAGAAGGCCACACTGGAGACGGCTTTGGCACTGTTCCTTCCAGAATTTTCAAACTTGATCTTCCTTCCCATCCTAAAGGTCACAGAGGAAGGAAGGAGGCCTAAGTACGGAGATTTTGTTGAACCCAGACCGCCTGGGCCCAAACCCTACCTTCCCCTCTTTCTGGAAGTGTAAAAGCCTAATGATCGCTGCCTTTTGTGCCTATTTTGAATCTGAGGGGCAGGGGGGGGGATGTCTAAGATTCCTTTCAGAGCATCAAAAGAATCACCAAGGAACCTGAGCCCAGGTAAGTGTAGGTAAAGAGGGACCAAATTCTTAAGTTTAAGGAAACATGAGCAAGACCTCATTCCAGAGAAAAGGACGCCCCTGACCCCAGCAGGGTGTGCCACCGACCCCTGCTTTTGCTGCCCCATCCCGGGACCCGGGCAGCCAGAACTCATTTTTAAAAGAATGTTTCTGGTTAGTGAGTTGTGGGACAGGTTTCTGAAAGCATCCTGCCCCAAGGAAGGCCCCGGGGATGCAGAGGGCTGGATTGTATCATTCCGACTTCACTAGGCTCTCCTGGAGCGAGGAAACCAGAGTTGGGATCACAGCTTGTCCTCTGAGCCTCAGTCGTCGCCCCCCCCCCCCCCCCCTCCAGCCTCCACCCCCAGCCCTCCCTACTCCCCATCCCCACCCCGCATCCCGGGCATAGCCCCGCCTGGTTCTCAGGGAGGGCGCGGAGGGCGGAGCCAGGGGAGTCTGTCCCCGCAGCGGTCGCGTCACCGCCGAGGGGGCGGACCCGGGGAGGCGTTCGGGGTCACGGTGGCTGCTGCTGCGCCCGCCCTCTCGGCCAGCCAGCCCCCAGCGTCGGCTCTCCATCTCCGGCTTTGCGTTTCTCTCCCGGCTGCATCCCGACGAAGATGGCAACCGATGGGCTGCACGAGAACGAGACGCTGGCGTCGCTGAAGAGCGAGGCCGAGAGCCTCAAGGGCAAACTGGAGGAGGAGCGGGCCAAGCTGCATGACGTGGAGCGTGAGTGCGAGCCGTGGGGGTGGAAGGGAAGCTCTGGTGGGCCCGACCCTCCGAGGGGGCTGGCGGACCCGCGTGGGACCGGCTCCGTCGCCCGGGATGGGAGGATGCCGAGCCCCTCCCAGGGGGCGGGTGGAGAGGCACAGCCAGCAGGTGTGCCGGGGCGGGACCGCTGGGCTGATCCTCGTGGGGACTCTGCCCCCCCCCACCCCTCCGGTTAGGTCCCTTTCCCGTGGCTCCACTGTCCCTGGGCAGGGCAGGGAGCCTGATGGCGGAGGGACGCAGAGACGCGTTCTGCATCCACAGGCCCCTTAGAAGCGTTTGATGGATGCCGCGGTTGACAGAAAAGGGCCAGCGCGGTGTAAATAAACCGGCCAGCGTGCCCGCATCCCGGTTCACCACAGGGCCAGGGACTCTCGGCTAGAGGAGGGTCCCCCTTCTCAGAGAGGGCTGGTCCTCCGCAGAGCTCAGGATGGGGACCCGGCTTGGGCAGTGGTCTTATCCGCTCACCCTCCCTTAACTGAGCAAGGCTTGCCAGCCCTACACACACACACACACACACACACACACACACACACACACACACACACCCGCACACACTTAAGTGCGGTGTCCCCGCCTTCCTATCGGTCACAGCCTTTAAGTTCCATTTGCAGAAGGGAACTGGGGTTCCGGATGGGGCCTTGAGCATTTAGTTTCCTTGAGACTTGCTGGAAGTACAGAACCCTGGTTGTGCCTTCCAGGGGCCTCCTCTTGTTAGAAGGGCAGCACACTCCTGTGTGGTTTAGAAATGTGTCCAGATGTAATTAGCTAAACTGTGAGTCGTTTTTCTGGTAACAAGATCAGGTCTGGTGCAGCTGCTTGGTGCTCTGAGGGACCCAGGCCTTTCCACACCTTCGAGCATTGGCATTGACCCAGTGACTCCATGATGACTGCCACGGCTCCACACTTTGCCTCTGTATCCAAAGCAGGAAGAAGGGAGAATGTGGCTTCCCAGGCTCTTTTCCTTCTTAGGGAGAAAGCAAAAAATTTCCCAGAATCCCTCTGTGTGGACTTCATTGGCCAGAAGAGGCCCTGTGGCCCCTGCCAGGGAATTTGGGAAAAGGGGAGCCAGGCTAGGCACATTGCCACCCCAAAGTTGAGAGGTGGGGAGTGGGTATCAGAGGCGTGTGACTGGGGTCTCCCTTCCCTTTTCAGAGCTTTATATGCTGCAGGTGGTGATGTTGCCCCAAGCTGGGTTTAGTGCCTCAGACTGCTCCATTTGACAGCAGAGGAAATGGAGACATTTCTGAGCCCTGAGGCTTGGGTGCTCTTTTTGAAGTCCTACAGAGGTGGCCCTTGTGCCGTGAGCCCCTCACTCTAGCCCAGCCCTGCCCCCACACGGGGATCTTGACTTGCATCCTCTCCATCCCCTTACTTAGGGTCCCACTCTGACATAGACTCTCCTGGGTCCTCAGGAGCCCTGACTGTCCCCTGCACCTCCCAGCCCTGCCCTGTCTTCCATCCCTTCCCTGGCATCAGCAGGTACTTCGATCAACTTCCGAAAGTCTTGCCAAGAGACCCTGACTCTGGCCCTCCTGCCGCCTCCTCAGCCCAGGACAGCTACACTCCCCCACCCCCCCCACTCCCTCCCCCGTCCCGGTCCCCTCCCCTCCTCCTGCTGCTGAACTCCTGAGGCCACTGAAGAGGAGGCACCAGGAGGCCTTTGTGGCCAGTGGCTAGGTCACCCTGCAGTGTCTTCAGACAGCTCTCTGTCCTGGCAACTGCCAGCCATTTACCCTTCTGTGAAGGTCTCGGACCCTCTTACTTCCTCCCCCACAGAAAATGGAAGGCAGAAAGCTGGCCCCTGAGTTTATAGATCCAAACGCTCTTGCACACCCGGCCCTTCCTGTCTAGGGTCAGGTCTTAGGATCTGCCCACCTTGTCTTGAGTTTTCCCTCCATCTCTGTGCCCTGCCTCTCTCTGTCACACACACACACACACACACACACACACACACACACACACCTTTCCTTCACTCACACAGTGTGCCAGCCCCTGGTGTGTCAGGGTGTGCTTGACCTTAGTGACACTACAGTGAACAAGCCGAGAATGTTCCCTCAGAGGGCTTTGGTGCAAAGCCGGGTGGGCGTCATGCATTCCATAGGTAAAATAAGCGGTAGGCTGGATATGTGCTCTGGAGAGAAGGGAGGAAGAGAGGAAGGAAGTGGGAAATGAGCCGTGGGGGAGCTCAAACCCCCCCCCCCAGACCGTGACCCAGGGTGGCTCCCGGAAAAGACATCTGAATGCCGATTCCTTACCTGTATAAAGCATAGGCTGTCACGGGGAAGAGGGTTTGAAACAAAACAGCAGTGCAAGGCTGTGTGTGTAGGGGATGGGTGTTTGCTGTACTGAGGGGAAGCTGGGGCCCTGTCTGGAGAGACATACACAGGGGTAGAGAAGGCCGTGGGGTACAGTGGGGAGGCTGTTGGGGCCTGGTGGGACACCGTGAGGTCTTGGGTGCTATGTGTGTGCATGTGTGTGCATGTGTGTGTGCACGCGTGTGTGTGTGTGTGTGTGTGTGTGTGTGTGCGCGCGCATATAGAGGCCTGAGGCCAGCCTCAGCTTTCCTTGTTCAGAATGCTGTCCGCCATTTTTTTTTTTAAAGATTTATTTATTTATTATGTATACGGAAGAGGGCACCAGATCTCATTACAGATGGTTGTGAGCCACCATGTGGTTGCTGGGAATTGAACTCAGGACCTCTGGAAGAGCAGTCAGTGCTCTTAACCTCTGAGCCATCTCTCCAGCCCCCGCCATGCTTTTTAAACAGGTCTCTCCCCGTTACCTTGAGCTTGCCAAGTAGGCTAGGCGGGTCAGTGCCCTCCGGGGATCCTCCTGTCTCCGCCTCCCCAACACTGGGATGACAAGCACCCGCCACTGTGCCAACTTTATTTACACTCAGGTCCTCACATGTGTGCCATCTCCTCAGACCTAGGACTTGGGCTTTTAAAAAGCCTGAGTCAGTGAACCACTGGGTCGTTTGTTTCTTAGTCTTTAAGTCACTTTTCAAATCTTCACTTGTGCGTGTACACTCCCACAGAACAGAGAAGGCTCGGTGGTCCTTTTTAAGTCAGACTTGTTTTAAACCCCTCCAGTGGGGCCGTGAGATGGCTCAACAGGTTTGGGCCGAGTCTGAGGACCCTTGTTGTATCCCTAGGACCTGTGTGGTGAAGGAAAGACCAACTCTTGAGAGTTGTCCTCTGAGGTCCACATATCACACACACACACACACACACACACACAGAGTAATAAATCAATGTAATTTTAAAGGAAATTTAAAGACGAATGGAAAATCAATCAGGAGCTGGAGCTCAGTTGGTGGAGGGTTTGCCTCCCATGCATACATAAGGCCCTGGGTTCCATTCTCTGCACCACATAAACCAGGCACGACAATGCAGGCCTACGATCCTAGCACTTGGGAGGTAGGTCGAGGCAAAAAGATCAGAAGGTCAGGGTGATCCTTAACTACATGATGAGTTTGAGGCCAGCCTGGGCTGCATGAGACCCTGTTCAAAAACAAACAGATATGTAAATAAGTGTTTTTGTAAGTCCGAGTAACAGATGGAGACGAGAAACGGGAAGGGAATGAGCGATTCCTGAGTCAAACTCTCCTCAGTCCTGTAACTTCAACACTCAGACCCGTGTCTTCTCTGTGGACTTCATCCCCAGCCAGATCCTTGGCCAGCGTGACATGCCTGAAGTAACTCAGATGGCTTGTAGAACAGGGAGTAGCCTGCCTCAGTTGCCCAGCCAGGAGCTCCTGCTCCCTTAACCTCCTGCTGAGTTCTTCTCCCCAGAGCCCCCCAGCTCACCCCCATCTGCTGAGAATGAGGGTTGCTTGCTTCATTTTACAGTCACGCAGCCACAGCTTGTGTTAATTGTCTATTTACCCCATGCTGCACAGAGTCCCACAGTCTGGCAGCTGTGAGCTCAGGCAGTCAGAAGTCTAAATGGGTCAGTGGGTTCAGAGGCTCTGGGGAGAGGCAGTCCCTACATCCACAGCCTGAGGACATCGTGCTCTTGGGCTTAGAGTTTATGGTCTCAGTTCCTAGAGGCTGTTCATGGCTCGCAGGCCACTTTAGTCTGACCACTGCTTCTGACATCACCCTCTCTGACTCACTCTGTTGTCCCCTATGAGAAGGACCCCCCGGAGTTCCACTGGGTCCACCCAGATCACAGTCCCATCTCAAAATCTTCGACATCTTCCCATCTGCAAAGCCCCTTTGCCTCATAAGGTGACGCCTTCACAGTTCCTAAGGATATGATGAGCCTCATCGGGAGCCATGGGTTTGGCCTACCAATGGCCCTTAGATCAGGAAGGGCCATTCCTTCTCCAGCCTCAGGCCCCAGATATAAAGAGTATTATTCTTCTACCACCCATTCTAGATGAGAACACACGTGAGGCCCAGGAGGAGAGAGGGGTAACACTCAGGCTGGCATTGCCAAAGCTGCTGGAGGAAAGCCAAGGAAGATTTCTGGTAGTGTTCTTCAGTGCAGAGATGCTTTTTGTTAAAATAGCAAAATGAATAAAGACGGAGTACTGGTCAGTATGTCCGCCGTGGTCTAGTCAGCACAGAATGTCTGTGAGGATGCATTGTTCCCTTGAGAGGTCTCTGGGATGTGGAGGTGCTCTTCACGTTAAGAGCCCTCCCTCTTGTGCTGTAGGAAAGACTGAGTTTGGGGACGGACGGTGTCAAGGACAATGGGAGGAGGTCACAGCTCAACATTAGAGTCTCACCACTGGAGCGAGGAATGATCTGGAAGGCAGGCTGACAGCGGGAAATGCTGGCGGGTCACAGCATCCTGGGCTGTGGGAGCTTTATCCAGAGTCCCAGCTCCTCTTGAGACAGCTATGAATTTTGTTAAGGACCAAAGCTGTGAAAGCAAATTTATGTAATTTTTCAGTGTACAAATCCAGACTCCATTTGGGTTAATCCCAGGATTTACCAGTGAGGGCCACTGACTTTTCGGTCTGTTTTCTAAATGTGGTTTGGGGAAAGGTTTTCCTCTCACTCCATAGCTGGAGCCCTGATCTCACGGATTAAAGGGAGATCTAGGCGAAACCATACTCTAGACAGACCTGAAGCAAACGTGTCAGTCGCTTTTCCATGTTCTGAGGAAATACAGCCCCAGTACCCAGGCTGAGAGAAAGCCAGTGCCCTGCAGACGGCTTCCTGCCTACTGCTCCGCCCGCCCTCTGGTGCCTGGAGAGGGAGCAGGACGCCAGCCTGCCTTTCATTTCCGGTCCTCTTCCCTCCGCTGCTGTGCAGTCATAGCTTGGAGGGAGCTCACCAGGGAAGTCTTTCTAATGGATCCTCCCAGCATCCACACTCCCTGTGGGGCAGCTGGGTAAAGCAAAGGAGGCGAGTCCTTGCAAGCCCCACCTGCCGGCACCGCTGTTCATGTTTGGATGCACACCGTGGCTTGCTTTTACACTTATAACTTGGTAAGCTCTTAGGAGATGGTATTAAATATATTGGAGACACGTTTTACATTTAACCCAATAGTTGCTCCTGTTCTGTACAAGAGAGACTTTTCTGGGGAGAAAGCTGAGAGATGGGATCTCACGTATCCCATTCTGGTCTCTAAGTACGCTAGGTAGCTGAGGATGACCTTGAACTTCTGATTCTAATGCCTCCACCTCCCAAAATGCCAGGATTCCAGGTGTGCACCCCCACGGCCAGTTATTCAGTGTTGCCTGGAAGCTGAGAGGCAGTTCTGCCCTGATGGGAGATTAATCTCCCAGGGTGAGAGATTATTCCCACGAGCCCAGCTTGATAACTCAGATGCTTTCATTTCAGAGTGGGCAGCCGAGGCTTCAAGGAGCCTATTGCTTCCATGGAATTGAAAATGATGCCGTTCCATTAGCCCCGCCCTCCCCTGAGAAGTAAGAGAGCCGGGTGTAGCTCAATGGCCTTCCCCCTTGCTGGCGTGGCTAGCCTTGGATCCCACCACCCTCCCTCGTGATTTCGCAGCCCAGTTTCCCTTTTGTGTCGTCTAGTAAGTTTTCACCTCTCAGAGAAAGTGGAGGGAGACTTCTGCAGCTGAAATGGAAGTTTGCAAACCACTCTTCCTTGTGTGTGTCCCGTATTCACCGGATCTCAGGCTCCATGCTGCTGGGACTCTCCCTCACGTTCAGCCCCGCCGACCTGGAGCTCAGCACAGAGTTTGGTTACTGCAGGAGCTGAGTATTGTGCATACTGTGGCATTCTAATCTAACTTCCCATAACCAGACAGAGGTCAAGCTAGGACCAAGCAGTCTCTTGGCTAACCCTGTGACCCCACTGATCTGGCTCCCCTATGGGAATTCACGGTTAGGGTGTCTCCCATGCCTGAGTGTCATCGTCCTTGATTTTCCAAGAACTCCCAGACACTGCATAAAGTTGATCCCACTGTTGAAGGTGTATACCTGTTCTCAAGGGCTGAAGTATGTGTGCAGAAAGTCCTCAGCACCTCGGAGTTTTGGCTTCTCGCCTGTAGAAATAGAACTTTAAGACTGTGTTCTCAAGCTGTTGTATAAAGACCTCTGCCCAACCCCAATGCCATAAACGGGGGATATTGTCCAAATACACCAAAAGCCTTGGTGCGGTGGAACATGTCTGAGGAAGGGAGGGAGGGAGGGAGGGAGGGAGGGAGGGAGGGAGGGAGGGAGGGAGCTTCCTACCTGTCCTTTCCTTATCCCACTTTTTATACCCCCTTTAAATTCATGCTCTTAATGGCGTTACCTTTGACAGCCTGCCAGCAAGTGATGCGGACCACCCTGTGGCTCCCTGACCGCATATGACAACCTGTTAGTCACCGTCACACTTCAGAGTACTTGATGCCTGGGTGTTGCCCTGCCTGTTAGTTCCAGGCTGTAAGCCTCCTTAGAGCAGGGACCGTCTTCTTCTTCTCCCGAGGTGTTTGGCATGGTCCTTAACACCAGCTGATCACGTCTGTCTCCCTCTTTCGGAGTCTCAGCCGCGGCTTCTGGTTCTGACTACACTTGTCCCGAATATTCAGCAGTGTAAGCTGCAGGGGCTCCAGCCGAGCAGGCAGGCAGTGAAGGTAGCGGACACCCTGGATGTGGCGCTCAGGGAACAGGTTCCTGTGGACCAGCTTCTAGGCTGTGGCAGGCATGTCTGAGAGGGACCACAGGAGCATGACACAGCACGTGGTCTCTGCAGAGGATTCTGCCAACGAGAGGAGTCCCCTGGCTGGGTTCCCTCCTCAGTGTCCTCACTATTCCATGCTGCAGCCAGGGACAAGCACAAAAAGATAGATCTGCACCACCCTGACGACAGTGGCCACTGTCAGCGGATAACAGGCGTCACGGGGGCGCAGACATTACATCACCCTGCTGTCTGTGATGAGTCCCTTTGCTGTCCCTGACTGCATCACGGCTTTGGGCTTTTGCTTTCCTTAGCTGAGAAGGCCCACTGAGAGCCCCTTACATAGTCTCAGTCTCTGAGTCAGATATCCCCCAACAGCCCCTGGTGTCTCTGGGTCCTGATTTCTGGGTTAGCAAGAGTCCCCTCTGCGCCAGGCTTGAGCAGCTCTCAAGAGGGACTGATAAGGGACCAAGCCATCAAGAGGAGAGGTGACTTGCCGGAAGGCAGATGGCTGTGTGTGTGTGTGGCCAAGAGAGGGTTCTTAGTCCCAGATGCCTCAAGCAGAGCCCACTGCTGGCTTCCTGAAGCTTACCTGCCAGCCAGATTCCCTAAGCAGTTAGCATTCCTATTGTAGAAACCAGAATGTTCAACACTTCTTAAAATATATATATCATCCTGGAGGAACAATCTGTCAGAAGGCAAAGTAGAAATCATCCCTGCCTCCAGCCCAGCTCCACAAATACATATTTAGCTCATTTCCAGATTTTCTTTTATTTTCCTGATCTTTAATTTTTTTGTAATTCTTTAATTCAATGCTTGCAGGATTTGGCAGATAGAAGCAGGATGGAGTGGGTTGGGAGTGAATCCGTGTGGGAAGGGAAGACGTGAAGAGAAAGGATAATTGATAGTTGGGATGTGTTAAAATTGGAGTTATATAACGAGGGCCCTCTTTTAGTTGGTGAGACGTCTTGTTTTTTTCGGAGGGATGTTGGAAAGCTAGGCTTCCCCTAATCCTGAAGCAAGGGAAGCTGCGGGAGTTTGGGTAGGGGTTTCAATATAAAATACTAAACAGGCCGGGCCGTCGTGGTGCACGCCTTTAATCCCAGCACTCGGGAGGCAGAGCCAGGAGGATCTCTGTGAGTTCGAGGCCCGCCTGGTTGGCCATCGAGTTCTAGGAAAGGCGCAAAGCTACACAGAGAAACCCTGTCTCGAAAAACAAAACAAACAAACAAAAAATACTAAACAGAACTACAGAAATGACTCAAGAGTTAAGAACACTGACTGCTCCTCCACAGCAGCCCAAATCAGTTCCCAGCACCCACACTGCAGCTCACCACAGTCTGTAACTCCAGCTTCAGGGGATCTGATGCCCCCTTCTGGCTTCTGCCGGCACTGCATATACTTGGTGCGTATACATTGATGTAGGCAGACACTCATACACATAAAGATAAATAAATCTTTAAAAGGAATTAAATAGGACATGCTCCCTAACAGTGGAGGCTCGTGTAAAAGGCCTGTAAGGATTCAGAAAATTGAATCTGTTTTTTAACTTTTCCAGTATGTCTTGAAAGGCCTGTGTCTGCAGGAGGCTGCTGGTGTGTTCTTTGTGGAACAGGCTCTCAGCATTTCAGTGGGTTCTTCAGCATAAGCATTGAGCACCGTCACAGTATTTTGTAATGTACAAGAGCTTTTACCATTGAGGTTTTCTTTTATTTCAGTATCTTTGCTTTGTTTCTTTTGTTTTGTTTTGGGGCCAGGTTCTCACTATCTAACTCTGGCTGGCTTCAAACTCACAGAGATCCACCTGTCTGGGCCTCGTGACTGCTGGCATTACAGGCGTGCACCACTATGCTGAAACAGTTGGTGTTTTCATAGGGACCTCTTTGCACGCCTTTGCTCCTTCTTCTCAAGGGACACTCACAGGGATCGGGCTTTCTTGGAGAAATGACTAATTTCATGGTTGGCATAGTGCAAGACGCCTGGATTGGGAGCTCCCAGAGATAATGAAATGTGGCAGGGAGTCCTAAGTGCCTGCCTGATGGGCCCTCTCCTGGGTCACAAGGACAATTTGGGCATTGGAGCACAGCACAGAAAAGTCAAGAAAGTCACTCAGTAGTAGAGTACTTTCCTGGCACACCCAAAGTTGAGAATGTGGCCCAGTGGAAAAAGAATGTGGCCCAGGGGAAAAGAAGTAATAGAAACTGGTTATGACTTGGTGAATACAGTGGAATCCATCGAGTCCACACTACTGTCAATAATGAATCATTGGGCCAGGTGGGGAAAGCAGCCAGTGGGTGTAGAAGGAATGAAGGGCTTAGGGAAATCACCAGCTGTCAACCAGCAGTGTGGTAACAGCTGTTAGTGCGTGGTACCATGAGGGCGTTGGAGCTGGAGAAGCAGAGGTCTGGGGGTAAAGCTCAGTGGGCAGGGTGCTTGCCTCCATGTACAAGGCACCACATAAACCAGGCATGGGGGCACATGTCTGTCAGCCCAGAAGTGGGGAAGTGGAAGCGGGAACATCAGAAGGTCAAGACCATCTTCAGCTGCACAGCAAATTTGAGACCAGCCTGAGTTAAGCGAGACTCTCAAGAAGCACTCCCCAAAAGTTGGAGGAGAAGCACCCTATTTAGATAGTCTCAGAACCCATCCCCATAAGGTACTTTTTCATGCTAGAAGGTGGGAAAGGTAACCGGTGGACCACCTTCACCAACTGGTCAAAGTCACCATCAACAGCAGAGGGACAGACGGTAGCATGTCCCTCTAGAAAGTCAATTGTCTGTCTCCCTGTGGGGTTCCTGACAAGAGTGCCTGGGCCGAATCTCATCATGAGTGAGCACCAGACAGGGACCGAAGGGCCCCAAGGGATGCAGGGAGTGACCTTAAGCTTACCTTTGTTGTGAAGGGTGCCGTCGGGGTAGGGCAGCTCAGCAAGGCCTGTAGGTTCGCCAGCATTACTTCCTGATGTGGCCCACTAGACTATGGTTCTATAAGACAGCTCTTTGGACTCAGAGGGGGGAGGTAAGAACACAGGAAGGGAGGCAGGGGGATGTCCATGAGGAGCACAGTTGTCATAGCCCTGGCTACAGGAAGGGGGCGGTCCCCATCAGCCTGCCCCAGCTTCCTCCCATGGAGGAGCGGCTCAACATCCCACTGCCCTGACCGCAGGAACCAGGCCTTCCCATCTGAGCGGTCCCATCTTCCCCCTGCTTGCAGACAGGCTCAGGAGCCCAGGCCTATCCTGGTTCAACCACTAACCAACAAGAGAGTGGTACCCCTCAGCTGCCTCCCGTGAAGGGGAGCCCCTGAACCCGGCCAAACTCTGTCTCCCGTCAGCTTCATGATGGACTGTTCATTTCCTCGCCGTTGCTTGACTAGCATCAGCCACCCCTCTCTAGGCCCATGAGCTGTTTCTTGGCCTCAGGAAAAGGACACAGGTCCTAGCCCCAGAGAGACTGCTGTGTGGAGCTCTGCCTTGGTACAGTGATGTCATGAGCGGATTCTGTCCAGACTTTCAGGACAGTGTCGATTTCTGTGAACTATGAACTTCAGCAGCCTCGCATGGTCATCATTGCTCAGCGCTTGTTTGGTGATTCCTGTAGCTCCCATCATGCCCCAGGCCTTGGCTAGGCACAGGGACAGTTGGATGCAGCTTACTGCCAGTGTGGGCGGTTTTTAATCAAGTCAGCTTCCCTTGTGAGTAGAAAGGGGTAGGGCCTGGGAATGGGTGGTTCCTTCCACAAAGTGCTTGCCATGGAAGCACTAAGACCTGAGTTCAGTTGCCAGCATCCCTATAAACCTGCCTGGTGTGGTAGCATGTGCTTTTAATCCCAGTGCTGAGGAGGCAGAGACAGGAGGAGCCCTGGCAGCCCATGTAGCCTAATTGGTGAATTCCAGGCCAAGTGAAAGACCCTGTCTCAAAGACGTAGATATTATTCCTGAGGATGACACCCGAGGTTGTCTTCTGGCAAACATAAGCACTCACACACATGCACACGCACACCGAAAGGTAAAATCCTCAAGTTCCACCCTGGCTCCCAGCAAGTTGTATGGACTTGTATTATCCAAAGAGTCTGTGTGAGCCTTGGTGTCTGCCTGTTACATGGAGATAGCAGCCTGACTCTGCTGTCTGCTCTGCCCATCTCTCCGGGCCAAGAGTAAAGTCTACATAGTGCTCTAGAAATGTGAAGTAATCTTGTTAGTCTTGGGAGCCATGCGTGCAGAAATACTCTGGGAACAGAAGAGAGCCCCATGGCGCCTCTACTCTCTAACCTGGGGGACAGAACTGACTGTGGCATTGTCGTTACAGTGCACCAGGTGGCCGAGCGGGTGGAAGCCCTGGGCCAGTTTGTCATGAAGACCAGAAGGACCCTCAAAGGCCATGGAAACAAAGTCCTCTGCATGGACTGGTGCAAGGACAAGCGGAGGATCGTGAGCTCCTCACAGGTACTGCGCGAGGCTACCACATTGCACTCGGTGTGAGTGGGTTTCCAGTCACACAGCTCAGGAAGAAAGAGCCATCCAGTCCACGGCCCGTCTCCTCTTTAGGACTTTGCTTACTCTCCAAGGGATGTGAGTCAAGAGCATCCCCCTGCAGTGTTGAGAGTGTATATCAGTGTTAGTGTCCTTATCTGACATGCACTGTGCCTTGGGGTTGATCCCCAGCACTGGACAGACAGGTGCTCTGGCACCCTGGAGATGCCACTGATTTTGAATCAGTGATAGAAGAAACACTCCAGACTGTGCCTGACTCCTTTGATGAAGCATGAGAAATGATTTCTCCTTAAGCATATCACAAGGTCTCATTTATGAGTGAAGCCATTTTTAAAAGTCTTTCCCTACTTTGAGGGGGCCATAAATGATTGAGATCCCACTAATGGCTTTTTAAAATATAACAGTGTATATTTTTTGTTGTTGTTTGGTTTTATTTTATTTATTTATATATTTATTTGTTTGTTTGTTTGGTTGGTTGGTTGGTTGGTTTTTCGAGACAGGGTTTCTCTGTGTAGCTTTGTGCCTTTCCTGGAACTCACTCTGTAGCCCAGGCTGGCCTCAAACTCAAAGATCCACCTGACTCTGCCTCCCAAGTGCTGGGATTATAGGCATGCACCACCACCGCCTGGCAACAGTGTATTTTTTTAACAGGGTCTCAGTACGTAGCCCTGGCTGTCCTGGAACTCACTCTGTTCGTTCCTTGAACTTAGGTCCACCTGCCTCTGCCTTCTGAGTGCTGGGATTAAAGGTGTTCGCCACCACACCCAGTGGTTTATTAATTCTTATTGTGCTTAATAATAAGAAATTTAACATAATTCTTTGGAATGTATAACTTCTTGTATACCTTATGCAGTTTCTCTTTGTATCTTATATGTTCATTGCTACATAACACATCACCCCAAAACTGAGATAGAAGATTTAGCTCTGAGGTCCAGCCTGTGCCTGACAAGCACAGAGCCCTGGGTTCCATCTCCAGCACTGAAATAAATTACCCCCAAATTAAACAGCCTAGCATAAGGACGTCATATATCAGAGGATTCTGAGAGTTGGACACCTGGGCATTGGTTCTTACTCCACCGCGAGGTTGCTAAGGATGTAGGTGTGGCTACAGATGGCTGACTGTGTGACAGCTCCCAGGATGCCCTGCTCTTTGTTTCTGGCTGTGGGAACCTTCCCATAGTTTCTGCTCACAACTCGGTAGCTGACCTCCCTTCCAGCAGGTGACCTAGGAGAGGGACACAGAAGCAGAGCAGTGCTCTTTTGTGACCTAGCCTTGGAACTGGCATTCCATTTTTCTGTGACGTTGTATTGGGCACATGGAATGTCCCTGATAAAGTAAGGAGGGAAACTGACTCCCTCAGCCATATATTTTTTTATGTATTTTAGGTTAGATATTGTCTTAGTTGGGTTTCTACTGCTATGATAAAACACCAGGACCAAAAAGCAATATTTCAGCTTACCTGCTCCAGTCACAGTCTACTAAGGGAAGGCAAGGCAGGAACTCACGACATGAACCTGGAGGCAGGAGCTCAAACAGGCAACGAAGAATCACGGTTTCCTGGCTTGCTCCTAGACTCAAGCCAGCTCCACGCCACCGCTGCTGTCCTTGGTGATTGTCTCATGGTACTGGCATCTCCAAAATGTTGGTTTCTCCTCTGCCACTTGGCTGTACCTTCACCAGTAGCCTCTTCTGGGCCCTCTTCAGGGCCTAGAACACTGCCGCATGGCATGCCGCATGGTGGCATGCCTTAACTTCTCTTTATGACCCCTTCAATCCTGGGCCTTCCACTGCTAAGGAGGCTGAACCTTTCTGATGGCCTCTCCTTCCAGGACTCCAGCCTTGCCACATAGTGTCCGGCCTCAGCTGCTCTCCATGACCCCTTAGTGCCTTCAAAACCAGTACCACCTGAGTGATTCTTACACATTACCAAGTTCAGCTGCCAGCATGAGGTACAACCTTGGCTGCCTCTGGACCACAGCCTCCATGTGCTAACCCTCAGGAAACACTTCCAGAAAGTTCTGTTTCAGTGGTGCTGGTCTCTTATTAATTGCCACCAGGTATGGTAGCACATACCTACAATACCAGCACCTGAGAGGTGGAGGCAGGAGGGTCAGGAGTTCAAGGTCATCCATGGTTACATGAGTTAAGAGCAGCCTGGGCTACCTATGACCTTGTCTCAAACAAACAGAAACCTATGAACTAATATAGTCTGTAGATCAGACTCTTATGATCAGTATAGGTTTTCCCACACATCTGGCTGTGGATCAGGTCTTTCAAACAAGGGTTCTTCTTTTCTTAATAACCTTTGTAAGTATGAAAGTGTACGTGTTCTGGGATGGGGAGATTTGTATTGCTTTTGCAGAGGACCTAGGTTCAGTTCCCATCACCCACTTCAGGTAGCTCACAACGCTCTATAACACCAGCTCCAGGAGATGTAGCAACCTCCTTTGGCCTCTGTGGACACTACACTCACATGCACATACTCTCTCTCTCTCTCTCTCTCTCTCTCTCTCTCTCTCTCTCTCTCTCTCTCTCTCTCACACACACACACACACACACACACACACACACACACACACACACGTAAAAACAAAAATCTTTTTAAAAAGACAGTGTACATGCTCTGGATGACCCCTGCTTTAATGTCTCTATCAGGGTCATGCTGGATAGGACAAGTGTTATTAATGTGCTGTGTGACCTGTCATGTTGCACTTGCTTTTTATTTTATATCTATAACCAATTTATCCCCCATGCATATTAAAAACACCAGAAAGTGGAGCAGAGTTTTCACTCCTCTGTTTCAACCATCATCTTAATTCAATTTTATTTATTGTTCAGTTTTGTTAGACAAGGTCTTGCTTTGTAGGCTAAACTGTCCTCACATGTGCAATTCCCCTGCCTCAGCCTCTCAAGTGCTGATTCATGTTGCCATATCCAACTTACCATTTGAGTGCATTTCTGTCTAGTCTTTACTTACATAAAGTGGTTACTACTCAGCTATTTGACTTTTAAATCTTTGCAAGCATCCAAGTGTGGGGGATTTCCTGTCACTCACCTGCCTCCCTTTTAAAGACAGGGTCTCCTGTTTCCCAGGCTGGCCTCAGAAGCACTGTTACCTTGGATAACCTCGAACTTCTGACCCTCCGGCCTCCACCTCCCAAGTGCTAGGGTTACAGGTGTGCACCCCCACACCCAGTTTGTGAAGTGCTGAGAACTGAACCCGGGGCTTCATGCATGCCAGACAAGCAGTGTAGGGACTCACTTACAAACCCCAGGCCTCGTGTGCCTCTTTTACTGGAGAAGGAAGGGGAGGCAAGGCCACATGGCCACTTCTGAGTACCCTCCACGCATCCACCGCTGCTCAAGCGAGGTAGGGGGGTATGCGTGGAAGTGTTGGATGGAGGCAGGAAACACCGATGATTCTGGAACAATCTTCGGATTCCCAGCAACCTTCTCCCTGTAACAAAGGAGATTGATCACCCTGGTGCGTGGGAACAGGGTTTGGGGGTGGAGGTACATTCTCTCCAGGTATGTGGGCGCCTGGCAAGTACATCAGCTTGTGGAAGAGCACATTTAGTTTAACGAGACTTCGGAGTGCACCATGGGTAGGCGGAGGGAAATGGCAGGCAGAGGAAATCGCCACACTGAATCAGTGTTCCTGTCTCCAGAGTGTGTGGCTTTCCTAAACCATCCTGTGCATCCTGTTTGGCCATTTAGCCAAAAATTAGCTCCAGAGACACATGAGCTCAGGGATCTTAAAGGGCTGCAAACTATGCCCTTTGACCTCAGCCTCTCCTCTCATTACCCTGACTCCTCCCACCAGATGTGGTCTGGAGAGATTCTGTCACTTTGACAGCAGACCTTGCTTCTGCCTCAGAGGGATTTCCCAGGTCATCCCCCCCCCCCCAGCCTCCTTCACCACCCGTACTTGCAAATGGTTTGAGGGATTACCAACCTGAGCCTGAGCCGGCATGGTGGTGCATGCCTGTAAACCCGGCACTCAGAGAGCAGGCACATCCAATGTTCAAGGTCATCCGGTCAAGGTCTAAGCCAGCCCGGGCTGCATGAGCCTCTGTCCAAAAGGAAAGAAAGTATCAGAGTCTTGCTTTCTCTCATGCCATCCAGAAAAAAAATGTGAAACAGAGAGCCATGCCTTCATAAAGCTCTCTAGAAAACCCGGCCCCCTCTTCCTCACCCCCTTCATTCACATAAGTGGGAGGGGCTTGATCCTCCTGATTTCGGCTGCCTCCCTGGCAGCATATAGGGATATAGGCATATAGGCATATCGGGACACAACTCTGAGGACTTCCAGGCCATCACTGAACTGTCCGTTTCTTCTCTCTGCAGGACGGGAAGGTGATTGTGTGGGACTCCTTCACGACTAACAAGGTGAGGCGTTCCTCCTAGCCACATCCTGGGGTTCTCAGCCTGACTGCCCTCTGGGACCCCTGTGAATGACCATGGAAACAGCACCTCTGCCAGCGCCCCGAGCCTGACCCCCAGAGGACCACATAGGTCCACCCCCAGACCAGATCGGGCACAGCGAGAGAAACCTGTTAAACCCCCACATTCATCTGTGCGTTGAATTTTTCCTGAGTGATCATGAAAAGGATCCAAATTCTGTCTTCTCTCCGGTCTCTACCTCTGGCCAGAGCCCATAAAACTGTAGAAGTGAGCACACGTTGGTGAGGAAGGAGACTGCAGCCGGATCAGACCCACACACTGTGGGGTGGGGCAGTCTGAGTTCAAGGCAGGGGTACTCTTGGCACACACACCTCAGGTAGATCTAAGGTTAGACCGTTTCCATGAGATAAAGACCAAAACTCTAAACGCAGGTATGGTTGCAGGCCGGAGCCCACCAGCATCCGTACAAGATAGTGCCGTGTGCTAAGTATGGGCGTCAATATCTGTCTGGAAAGAAAGGCTTGTTTCTCACTGTAGGAAGGGGAACCTAGCGCATAGTCTACATTATTAAACATGTTAGTGGGCGTGGTCAGCAGCCAGGGCATGCCATGGTCAAGTGAGGGCCATTTTCCAGGGCAGAGTCCCTCATGGTCAGGCCCCTGGCAAATGATAAAAAATAACGAAGTAAAGCCTTGCCGTTTCTTACTAGCTGAGACCTGGTTTGTACTGGCAGGCTGAGGCCCCCATCAGTGTGAAGTCCACTTTCATCCTGTGCCACTGCATGGTGGCAACTCGGTGTTTGTTATTTTGTAAAAGCTCAGACAGTAAGGCCCGTGAGGAAGTGCCTGTTGTTCACTCCTGCTTGGTGCTAATGTTTCAGGAGCATGCGGTCACCATGCCCTGCACGTGGGTGATGGCATGTGCTTATGCTCCATCGGGATGTGCCATCGCTTGTGGGTAAGTTTTTCAAATGTCCCATTAGCCACAAAATACTGTTTTGCTTTGTATAGGTAAATATTCCAAAATCCAAACGATCCGAAACATTTCTGACACAGACTTGTGCTTTCTTTTCTTTTCTTTTTTCTTTTCTTATCTTTTATTTCCTTTTCTTTTCTTTTCTTTTCTTTTTAAGAGGTTTTCTCTGTGTAGCCCTGGCTGTCCTGGAACTCACTCTGTAGACCAGGCTGGCCTCGAACTCAGAGATCCCTCTACTTTCTAACCATGAAAAACAATTAAGTCCAGAGTGAGTGGCCCTTAGAAATGGCTGGCCAAGAGCTGTTCTGAACAACGAAACCGGACAGAGGCCCAGGTGTAGTGGTTCAGGGGATAAATGAATATGAGGACCGGAATTCAGACCCCATCACCCACATGAAAAACTGGACAGAGGCCCACGAGACGGCTCAGAGAGAAAATGTGTTTGCTGTGCAAGCTGATGACCTGAGTCCAGTCCCTGGATCCCACTGTGGAAGGAGAGAACTGACTCTTGGAAGTTGTCCTCTGACCTCCACATGTGTGCTGTGGTGCATCCCCC